>NC_040908.2:138628607-139888411 GCF_004126475.2 Phyllostomus discolor
GGGAAATCTGAATTCAAACATCTGTTTTGCAAATAATGGATTAATTGCCATTCACCACGTCATTCAGTTTCCCTAGGACACTGTTTCCTTACCCACAAAAACAAGGAATTTGGGAATTGTAATTACCCTTCAGTTCAGAGTGATATCAGAGGAAATATGGCATGAGAGATCTCCTTGGTCTCTTCCCTTGAATTTTCAACAATTTGACTAGCAACAATTGAGCAAAGGATACACTGCTCAATGCACAAATGCATCTGAGAGGTCCGCAGTTTGAACCCCCTACAGGTGGGCCAGTGGGAGCAAACTGGGGAGGGAAGAGGGGAGAAGTGCTCAAAGGAGTGGGTGTCAGCCTGGAGAGGGAGGACTCAGCCTGTGGCTGGTACTCCCTTCAGCCAGGAGGAGCAGAGAGATTTAGTGAGCATCCCTGCAAAAGTGGGCAGTACCAGCTGTGCTTACCTGGGCAAAGACTCAGCACAGAGGTGCTGATGCAGTTGTCTGGCAATCGGCAGAAATACAAAGGATCGCACTAGAATACTACAAAAGACTCTATACCACCAAATTCAATAACCTAGAAGAATTGGATAAGTTCCTAGACTGAATCATGAAGAACTAAAAATTTTAAATAGACTGATCAACAGTAAGAAAACTGAAACAACCTCCCAAAAATAAAACTCCAGGACCAGATGGCTTCACTAGTGAATTCTACCAAACATTCAAAGAAGATTTGATACCTATCCTTCTCAATCTCTCCCAAAAATGTTGAGGAAGAGGCAATACTTCCTAATACATTTTATGAGGCCACCTTAAGCCTGATACTAAAACCTGGCAAGGATTATACAAAAAAGGAAAACTACAGACCAATATCTCTGATAAATACAAATGCAAAAATCCTACAAATATGATCTAATCAAATGCAACAATACATTAAAAAATAATACATTGTGGTCAATTAGGGTTAATTCCAGGGACACAAGGATGTTCAACATATGCAAATCAATCAATGTAATATTCCATATTAACAAAACAAAGGATAAAAATCATATGATCTTATCAACAGATGCAAGAAAAAGCATTTGATAATACACAACATATATTTGTGATTAAAACAGTCAATAAAATAGGTATAGAAGGAAAATCCCTCAACATAATAAAAACCATATATGACAAACCTTCAGCTAATATGCTTAAAGGTGAAACAGGGAAAGCTTTTCCTCTAAGATAAGAAACAAGACAAGGATATCCACTCTCACCACTCTGATTCAACATAGTCCTGGAAGTCCTAGCCAGAGCAACTAAGCAAGAGAAAGAAATAAAAGGCATCCAAATTGGGAAGAAGAAGTAAATGTCACTCTTTGCAGATGATATGATTCTCATGTAAAAAACCCTAAAGACTCCACCAAAAAACTATTAGAAACAATAAACAAATACAGTAAAGTTACAGGATACAAAATCAATGTATAAAAATCCACTGCATTCCTATACAATAACAATGAAACTTCAAAAAAAGAAATGAATAGAAAAAAACAATTCCCTTTTCAATTGCAACCAAAAGAAAAAAATACTGAGGTATAAGCTTAATAAAGGATGTAAAGGGCCTATATACTGAAAACTACAAAGCAATATTAAAAGAGGTCAAAAAAGGCACACAATGTAATGGAAAGATATTCCATGTTTATTGATTGGAAGAATCAACATAGTTCAAATGACCATATTATCCAAAGCAATATACAGATTTAATGTAATCCCCATAAAAATCCCAATAACATTTAAAGAAATAGAACAAAAAATCATCAGATTTTTATGAAACCATGAAAGATGTCAAGTAGCCAAAGCAATTCTCAGAAAAAAAAAAGAACAAAGCTAAAGGTAGCATACTACCTGACTTCAAATTATACCACAAAGCAACAACAATCAAAACAGTATGTTATTAGGCGAAAAACAGACATGCAGACCAATGGAATGGAACTGAGCCCAGAAATAAAATCACATGTAAATGGGAAAATGATTTTTGACAAAGGAACCAAAGCACATGATGGAGAAAAGAAAGCCTTTTCAATAACTGATGCAGAGAAAGTTGGAAAGCCACGTCAAAAGAATAAAACTAGATTACACTTAGTTCTCACATACAAAAATTAATTCCAGTTGGATCAAAGACCTAAATATGAGCTGAAATAAGAAATTTCATAGAAAGAACATAGGCATTGAACATACAGACCTTAGTATTAAAGAAGAGTTTATGAATTTCACCTCACCAGTGAGGGAAGTAAAGGCAGAAACAAATGAATAGGACTATATCAAACTAAAAAGCTTTGGCACACAGCAAAAGAAACTGTCGCAACCAATCAAACAGGAGATGATATTTGCAAACAACGGCTCCAACCAAGGGGTAATATCCAAAATATATAAGGAGCTCATACAACTCAACACCAAATCAACAATCCAATTAAAAAATGGGCAGAGGACCTGAGCAGATACTTGTCCCAAGAGGACATACAAATGACCAACAGATATATGAATAGATGCTCAACTTCACTAGCTATTTGGGAAATGCAAATTAAAACTACAATGAGATTCCACCTGGCACTTGTTAGAATGGCTATTATCAACAAGACAGGTAATAAACATTGGAGAGGTTGTGGAGAAAAAGCAACACTCATTCACTGCTGGTAGAAATATAAACTGGTATAGCCACTATGGAAAATAGTATGAAGGTTTCTCAAAAAAATTAGAAATAGAGTTACCATATGACCCAGCAATCCTTCTTCTGTGTGCCTACCTGAAAATTTTCAAAATGTTTATTTGCAAATATATATGCACCTCTATGTCCATTGCAGCATTATTTATGGTGGCTAAAACGCGGAAACAACCTAAGTGTCCTTGGATAGACGACTGGATAAAAACATGTGGTGTTGTCCTAACTGGTAGGGCTCAGTGGGTTGGACATCTTCCCATGGACTGAAAGGTCTCTGGTTCAATTCCCAGTCAGGGCACATGCCTGAGTTGGGGGCATGCAAGGGGCAACTGATTGATGTTTCTTTTCTCTCACACGTCAATGTTTCTCTCCTTCTTTTTCCTCTACTTTCCCCTCTCTCTAAAAATAAATAAAATCTTTTTTAAAGAAAGACATAGTGCATATATACAGTACAATGCCACTCAGCCATAAGAAAAGATGAAGTACTGCCATTTGTGACAACATGGACAGACCTTGAGAATATTACACCCAGTAAAATAAGTCAGTCAGAGAAAACTAAGAACCATATGAAGTCACTCACATGTAGAATATAAAACTGAAACTCAGACAACACTATGGTGGTTAGCAGAGGGAAAAAAGGTGGAGGGGTAGTAAAGGGTAAAGGGGACCTAATATATGGGGTAGAAGATGATTTGACTTTGGGTAGTGGGCACACAGTGCACTAGACAGATCCTGAATCATAGAAATGTACACTTGACACCTTTATGATCTTATTAACCAATGTCACCCAAATAAATTCAATTTAAAAAATAATAAATAAATAAATAAATAAATACCCTTCAGTTTAGACACACTAAAATTTTTCTTATCCATTGGCCTATTAGGTGACAGGTAGGTCTTTCAGACAGCTTCCAAAGGCAACAAGAAGTATGTGGAAAGATTCTAACATGAGAAATAATGGCACTGTACACAGAACACTACAAAGTGATATCAAAGTAGACAGAGGCAATTTATTCACTCCGGTAAAACAGCAACAAGGTGGGATGTGAAATACAGCAGAGGGATGGCAGTGGCTGTTAGAACTAAGCAACAGGATTCTGAGTGGAAGGTGGGTGACACTCTGAGACAAATGACACTGTAAAGGCAAATGTTCCAAATACATGAGCTTTGGAGATGATCTGAGGACCTTGAACCAATGAAGCAAATGTGCAAAAGTGTATGTTATAGAAGAAGGATGTTTCTGCATTTGTCAAAAAAATGCACTTCAAAGCCCCTTCTGCCATCCCCATCACACCCAAATTTGAGATTCTAACATTCTCTGTTAACGAAGTATAACTCCTGAGATTGGTGGTATCTTAACTCCCAGGAACTTTATCATAAAGTTTCTCCAGCCTTGAAAAAACTTACTTGGATTCAAGCTTTTATTTCTCAGGAGGCTGGTCAATGGGTCAAAGCAGCAGAACCCAGAATTTAAGACTTCTCTCTGTTAAAGACCCATGTAATCTGGTGGCTCCCTAAAGGCCTAAACTGTGAGCTCTGGGGAGAATTTTCTCTGAGAAGCAACTTGTGTACTCTCTCCTTGGTTTCCAGGTTAGCTTGTAACTTTCAAACAAGGTTTAATAGCTGACTCCCAATTGCTTTTAATGGAGAGTGATTTCAATAGCAATGTTTTGGAATGGATCGAGCATAAAAAAATGTTCCAGAATGCAGGGGTTTGGGTAGAATTTTAACTCACACCTGGCTGTAGGTAGCCCTATATCACAATCAGGCTCAAATTTAACTCTAGGTTTCCTCTCCGTGTAACTTATTATATGAAGGCCTAACCCACTCTCTCAGGAAACTTTCTGTTAGGCTGTATTAGAAAGTAAAATGGCATCATGAGCATTTAACTATTCAGAATACATTCTAAGGCTTCATGTTGTTTGACCAACCAGCTATCAGCATCACTATTAGTGCTAATAACTAGCATGGTCTAGCAGATGAGAAAACTTTGTCCTACTTCTGCCTGTTATCATCTCATTGAGCTCTGTCCTTCAAACTGAAACATTCCAGCCATCATTTCTAAAATTTGATTACTAGTATAATTCATCTCTTCTAGTTTCACAGAAGGTACGCATGGAATAAGTAGATTTTTAAGTGAATTAAAAATACATTCATTCCTCAGAATGCATGGAGGATTGGTTCCAGGGTTCCCCAAGATCCTGATATTTATGGATGCACAAGTCCCTTAGTTAGCCATCCGTGTTCATGGGTTCCGTATCTGAGGTTCCACATCTGCATATTCAGACAACCATTATTTTCTGTCCACAGTTTGTTGAATTTGTGGATGTATAACCTGTGGATATGGAAAGCTCATGACATATAAAATGTCTTTATTTTAAAATACTGTAGCATAGTGCACTTCAATCTGAAGAACTCACTAAAGAACTCACTTTACAATCACTTCTCTTGGAGATTTAAATTATCCCATCCTGCCCGGAAGATAGAAATGAAATCTACTTCATGGTCTCAGGTGGTATGGCTAAGTGTAGTGTGGTTTTTCCATTATTTAAGCAAGCTCTATTTAGACTCTGGACCAAAATTCCCCAATTTATAGGAAACAAATTCCAGAACTCAAAGTAAAATTCTATTTTAAAAGTAGGAGAAAACAAGCAGCAACTCCAAATCCTCCACAAAGCCATACCATTTCAAGAGACTGATTCATTTTGTAAGCTTTCTGGGAAGTGGTCAAAGATAATCTTGTACCTAATCATTTCTACCTGTATCATATAGTTGAAAAAAATAATGACTATGGAGTTACAACATTATAGTAGTTGTCTAAACCAAGACCTGTTGGACCAGAAAAAATACTAGTTTCCTTGGCCACTTGCACACAGAGTGCATACTTCTAAAGAACCACACCTCATTCTCCTATACTGCTCTATCCAGGATAATAACCATGTGCCTCTGCAAGTCGCAATCATTTATACTGAAAAAAAAACATATATATATATAGAGAGATAAATCTTAGCTTCTCAAGGTCTTAAGATATGGATTAAATATCCTTTGTTTGACCTTTATTTTAAAATTTCTGTCAGCACTGTGATTTCCCTAAGATCACTTCAAGGATCCCAGAAATAGTAATATAATTTGATGTGGTCCAGATAATAAAGCATGAACTTGTAGAAGAAAAAAACTCCCTGTTTGGATTAATCTAATTCTCTGTCCTTGAACTTGAGTCATTAGGGTTATTATTACCCTTGAGTCCCAAGCTCAGGTTAGCTCGTGTTCCCTTTGATGGATAAAGAACGGTTCAATACATAAGGAAATGGCAAGATAAGGAAAGTGACCATTTTTTCTAGAGAAACATCGAATTGAACCAGACTCCCTAAATCTCCAACTAATTCTCCTCCTTTCCCCCTATGGCTATATTCATTCACTCTTGCATCTGATAAACATTTTGAGAACCTACTATGTGTAAGACATTATGTTAGGCTCTAGTGGTATAACATTGGCAGTGGCAGTTTCTTCACTTAAGGAGTTTATGGACCAGCTTGGGGGGCGGGGGGAGGGCAATTGCAATTCAGCATGGTAAGTACTAGGTTAGGTGTAGGGTGCTGGTATAGGAAAGTGGTCAAGAAAAGCCTTCTGGAAAAGCTCTTTTGAGTCTTAAAGGACAAGTAGTCATCAAGGATACAGGACAGGTATTCAGATCTGCAGTTCAGAGAAAGAACTAGGTCTCAGAGGGGATGACGCACCCATGGTTTGAAGAGCCACAGCCACTCTGGATACACTGATTCATTTACTGTTTCTAGCAGGAACTGTTTTCCCTACAACACAGCAGCTTTTTAATGAACAAGTAAAATAACAATAGAAATTATTTCCAGGGGCCATTCAAAACAATTCCTCTCAGCTTTTCAGGGCCTGTGGTTTGCTTCAGGAGATGGCTGGATGACAGCCCTTTGATGGAGAGAAATGCAGCTCAGAACTGTAAAGACTTTTTGAGAATCCAGAGAAATAAAGACTAACAGTGGCAAATGCAGGACCCAAGCTTGGATAAATTCTACTATTTAAGCCTTAAATAAAAAATTATGCTCAGGAAATCCAGGGGTTGACACAACGGCAAATCAGGAGTTACAGCAGCATAAACAGGAGGCAGGATGGTGTGTACTTTAAAGAGTGACTGCATACTAACCCCAGCTAGGTCACTCAAAGTCATAGAATTGTAAATGTTTGTCAGAAATGGAATCAGTGGGCTTGAAACACTCCAGGCAAGGTCTCCTGTGTAACCAAATAACTCGTAATCCTCTTAGTATAAACTGGCTCAGGGACCTGAATGAAGGAAATGCTGTTTCCTAGAAGTATCTGAATATTCCAAGAAAGTAAGTTGGCTTAGTGTGGGTGAGAATGCCTGAGGCTAGCCATCAGGGAAACTTGGCTTCTAATTTCTGCTTCAGGATTGATTTATGATGACCTCTTATGCAAGCCATTTGACCTCTCTTGGATTATTTGGCCACCTGGAAAACAAATACCTTCCCTGGTTACTTTGACACTTTAATGTGAGGTTGTGTGAGAAACCGGGTGTGAGAGAAATTAAAAAGCAAAAATTTGAGCTATAGATGAATTACATGATCTAAGCAATAAAAGAGATTGCCTCTAGGTGGGCCGACAGCATAGCATATGTCTAGGAAGAAACATCACTGACGGTATATAAGGTGCCAGGCACTGTGTTAGGCACGTCTCACAGCTGCCTGATAGGACGTCATTGTCATATCAGCAGGATCGAGATCTTTCTCAAAAGCACATAACTAATAAATTGTAGCACAAGAATTCAAACCCAGGTGTCCCTACCAAAAAGGAAAACAATGAAAAAGAAAGATAAAAGAGACTGCAAGATCCCAGCATCTGGATAAATATGGATGAGAAACAATCAAGAAGAATTTGATGTCTGAGGCCAGAGAAGGTCACGTGAGACCTTTTAAGACACAATTTCTATGAGTGTTCTGTGGATCCAGAATCCATATTTCAAGGCAGCAGAGGCCATCGACTCATTCTCTAAATAAACTAATTTGCTTTGGTTCTTTCACGGTGAGAAGCTATGTCCCCTACAGCCCACCTTCTTTATTATAATAAAGATCTCTTGAAATGATCAAGTAGGTCGATCATGGTGAATTTGTGACCATTCTCAGGGAAATCATGTCCAAGAACATGTCCAGGGGGAAGAGGATGTGTTATACCACAGGCATGTTCTTCTCCTCCTCTACCTCCTGCTCATCATCATCATCATCATCATCATCATCATCATCATCTGAAAGCCTAAAAACCTCCTCTGTCATTGAACAAATAAGTTAGTTAGCCTTGCTCACCACTGTGGTTCCCCCATATGTAATATAAGACTGTTGGACCAAGCTATATCTAAGGTTTTTCCCACCCTTTAAATTTTGCGAATTTTCAGATCACAGTGAGCTTGATCTGTGTAAGACAGAGAGAAATAAATATGACAAATCACAACCCCTGACCTCAAGAGACTTAGGAACTAGAAGGTATCTAGAAAAGCTGGAATTCACAACAGCAAAAATTAATTGAAAGAACTATCACTAGGAAATACTGAAAACTTATTATTATATATAATATTCAATAATATTTATCTTGGTAAAGTTAAATTGAGCTATTGCCTCTTTTCCTAATGAAACCACCCTTTACTCCCAATTTCTACTTCACATACTCCTTCATTTCTACTTTCCAAAATTACATTTATGATTCAAAGCCTAAGCCTCAAATGCCACATCAATCAAAAGGTTTTCTTTCCTCTTTACAGAGGATCCAACTCTCCTTTAAGTTTCAGTTCTACTTTCTGATTTGCCTGTATGGCATCACAGCCAGGAGGCGCCTGAGATGCATTTTATTTAGTAGGGGTGAGGGGGGTGATTTTGAACTCTGGCGAAACCACTGACTAGCTAGCTGGCTTCCCCTAAACCTTCATTTCCTCACCAATAAAGTAGGTCTGATAGTAATCTCTTCCTCACAGAGGTATAGGTATTGTGCAGATTATACAAAGAAACATGTGAATGTGTTTAGCAGAGGTTCAATGAATGTATCTGAATCCCTCAGCAGTCTTTACTCAGCTTTCTTCTCCAGTCATTCACGTATTTGTTCTATCTCCTTTGGAAGACAGTGAAATCTGAGCACAGAAACTCTTCTCTTACTCATCTCCAGCATTTTCCTCCTCATCCTACCCCTTCTGCCAACCTAGTACCTAGCACACATTCTCTTTGGTTATGTGTACATTTTATCAGTCTGTACACACTGTCTCCTGGAGCCTGCTATGAATGCTCAGTAATGTATACCTCAACATTAGCTGCAGTTAAAATCTTTTCACCAATTTTTCTAATGAAAACCCCTGTCGTAAAATATGCAGTCTCCGGTGTGATACCTAAGAGATAAGATGCCTTCTCTCAAAGCACGTGGCCAATTTCTGAGTCCTGCCTTGGTGAGCTCAGACTCTCACCTAATCCTGGAAGAAAATCAGAGGTAGCCTGAATTATGAAGCATAAATGCTCACATTTGTGGACTCTCTAGCTGACATACTAGCTCCTGTTATTAAAGGCCACCCAGTGGCCGAACCTTCCAGAGAGAGAATGAGTCACCTGCATTTCTCTACTCTCCCTCCTGTCCACAATGGGTTCCACCCTGACCCTTTTCCCTTTCGCTGGTCCCCTTTCAACTTGCCGAGAGCATTAGGCAGTTTTCCACAGTGTCCAACCTACCAGGCTGTAAATACCCAACAGGAAAACAGAACATTTGTGCTTATAGGACTTCTGATAGCTCCTCATCTAAACTATAAATATGAAATGCATTTTGACATTTTTCAGAAAATATTCCATCTCACAGATTCAATTGACAGCACAAATTTACTCCTCACAAGTCAGCACCAAATTCTTCACTTTGCAATTTTCAGTCAAGCTTGTGCATGTAGCTGCAACTGTGCTAGCAAAACTAGAACATTATTAAGTCACATACCCAGAGTGGCCATGTCTTAAAATGATTATTTCTAAGCTCTAAGAAACTGTTTGGTGGTATCTGAGCATCATAAACAGCTACAGTATGGGGATGTAAAGTACAGCAGAGGGAATATAGTCAATAATATTGTAATAACTGTGGTGCCAGGTGGGTACTAGACTTATCAGGGGGATCACTTTGTACATTACATAAATGTCTAAACATGATGCTGTAACCTGAAACTAGTATCATATTGAATGTCAACTGTAATTGAAAAATAATTAAAATTAAAATTCAAAAATAAATAAATAAACAGCTAAAGTCTTCATATGGAAGATTTCTCCAGCTGCAGCCACAGTAGAGGCAGGCAATATAGACTGTGGGTAAGATCACAGATTTAGAAATCAGACAGACATCTGCTCTGCTACCTACATGATATGTTACTTGGGAAGCAAATTTTCTGAGCCATACGTTCCTCATTAAAATAGCAAGAAATACCCAAACTACTGAATAGAATCACTTACGGCACTAAAATGAGATAATATATATAAATCACTTAGCCTAGTACTTGACATTTATTGGATACTCAACTAAAGAAGCCAATTAAAGAAAGCTTCTTATATCCATTACAAGAGAGAAATATTAAGGCTAAAATTATTACCAAGCTCTAGGAAATATTGTCTTATTTTGGCAGAGCTACCTGACTTGGAGCAATATTTAGAAAGGTTTGATTTTGTCCACCATGTTCTTGATCCCGTCTTCAATTTTTTTCTCTCCATCCACTAGGTGCTACGACCAAGCCAGGATGACCTGGTGTTCTCCAGGAATGGTGCATTAGACATCTAGGAGTGATCGTGCAAGTAACTGGTTAGGCGTCTGCCTCTCCTACCGGAGTCTAAGCTCTCAAAGGGGCGGGGGGCTGTCTTTCCTTTCTCTATCTTCATTACTTATTTGTGTTCAACAGGAGAAGGCCATGGACTAATTCTTAGTGTCAGACTCGCCGCCAGCTTGTACCTCTCAGGAACTGCTTTTTTCCTTCTGGAAGTATTCAGTGTTATTTATCTCACGTGCAAGGGACTGCTGAGGCCATTGGCATCCTTCTATGTGCTTTGTTTACATGCTTTGCCTCCTTAAATCTTCACAACTGTCTATGAGGCAGGCACTTCTATTATTTGTTAGACAAGACATTTAGACAAGAGAAATGAGGCTCAGAGGGGTTAATTAAACTTACCAAAGTCTTACTATTAGTGACTGAGCCTGGATGCCAAACCAGACCTTCCTGACTGTGAATCCCACTGACTAACTAAATACGCATTCCCAAGTATTGATTGACTGCTCTAATGGGCTGAACTATCACCATGAAAGGTTATTGGTGGGTTTCGTTATTATATTTCAAGTTCTTGTAGGTATCTTATCCCAGATCAGACCAACTGACTCGCCTTGAAAGTTGAAGAGATCAAGACTGTTTACTTTTACCATCACAACCATGTCTATGGCCAGAGACTCACAGGTCAAACCTGACCCTTTTATTTTTCAAGACCAATTCTCAGCATTAAAATGTATAGCATCAGTGTAACCTGCCCTGTATGAAACTTCCTGACATGTGGTAGGTCATGCTTCCCGCCTCACACTCCCACTGGTCAGAGGTTTCCAGTGGGGAAGATCCTGTGCAACGCGTTGGTGTACTATTTCTTCATTTTTCTGTGGCTTCGCTAGAAGAAGTTATTGAAGTCTGGGGCATAGTCATGCCAGCTGAGAAAGGGGATGACCAAATCTTGGTGGAAAGGAACCTGTTACCTTAGGTAGGGTAAATATTCTAGCTGCCACCTAGAATACATGCAGGTGCCTCCACTTCTTACAAAAGTCCCTCATAACTTTGAGACTCTAAGAGATATCCAGAGATGAGTCAAAGACTTCTGCACTTGGTCCTGCCACAGGCCAAGTTTGTATGAATGTTCACATGAAAGCATGTGAAGCAGGTTTAACCTGTTGTTAGATAACCCAGGAATTAGAGTCAGTGGGGAGCCAAGAAAAGTTTTGAGGATGGGGGCAGTCATTTACTTTGTGTTAATAGAAGTTCAGAGGATTTTTTTTCTGGAACCTGTACTTGAAAGTTAACAATGTCTCTGTAACAAAAATAAATCTTGTCCCCTCTGTCCTTCTTCTTCCCAGCTGATACACAACGTCTTCTATCCTAAAGCGAACCAAGGTAATTATTCTCTTAACATTGGGAGTGACTTTCTCAAATGGTTTCCTTCTAACCCTTTTGATAGTTTTTAATCCTATTAGCAGGCTCCCATCACAGAACATTAATGTGGTTGTATCTGATTTCATTTTTTTGCCAATACCCTAAAAAATGCAGCAGCTTAGTAGTGACTTTTATGTCATGTGGTTTTAGCAAAATTGAATGCTAATGAGATGTGATTGGGTGGAAAATTATAGCAATAGGGTACTTGCCATCTATAATTGCAGCATAGGCTTTAGCTTGGAATGGGGGTGCCAGGATTTCTTTACTTAATAGTGATTTCTAAGGCACAGAAATGTACTGTGTATTCCCAATTATGCAGAAGATGATTAAGTGGCTTTCACTGGTGGACTGTCAAACAGCCTTGCAAATCATAGAGACGGTCCAGGAAAGCAGCAGGAAGATTACAGTTGCATTGTTTTATCTGAAGCTTCATTTATCACATACCCTCCCACCATCATCCACCAAAAGAAGCAGAAAGGGATGCAGAATCATAGCAATGATGGTGGTCTTATCTAAAATAAACTTATTAAATGAGACAGATTCTTTATTAAGTAGTCAGGAGCCAAATGATTAAACAGCTTTCCTTGTCATTGAACTCCAAGTAAAAATCAATGTACCTTATGCTGCTGCAGCAGCTGAGATTGCAAAAGACCGAAGGACACTGGAAAGACTGTGATTTACTGACATATTTCATGACCGTGATGGTCAAGAGATGGAGTGCAGTTTGTACACAGAGGATAACTTACATCACGTTTATTTGTGTATACATTAGAAAATCTACTTGTATAGACTCCCCAGTTGTAGTAATCCTGCTGCAAAAATATGTGTCCACCTGGAAAGAGTTGTCTCTACATTCAGAGCATTTTTAAGGACAAGAAGCTGCTTCATGGAGACTTAACGTGTTGTCATTCAACTGCAGATGGGGCTACCCAGTGAGTTTGGCATGGTTTATGACAAATACCATGATGAGGGGTTGCTAAACACAGTGCGGGGTATTCTTTGTACCACCACACAGCACTAAAGGGGCAGAGAATTATGCTCTTGCATAACTGAAACAAGTCAATTGTTCTTGCATGCAAACTTTCTCTAACACCAATAGTATTTGCAAATTTATACAAGTAATTATCTTTCCAATCTAAAATTTACAGAAAAATTTTAAATAGGGGAAAAATTTAAACTACAATGTTCATTCCCTGAAGCATTTCCCTCTTCTTGATTATTAGTAAAAAAAAAAAATGGCATTATTTAATTCCTTATGAAATGTCTACTTCTAAAAATAACTTAAAGTAGTTTATAATAAAAGCTGTGTATATAAAAAAAGAAAAACAACAAGCCCTGGCTGGCATAGCTCAGTGGATTGAGCGCGGGCTGTGAACCAGTGTCACAGGTTCGATTCCCAGTCAGGCCACATACCTGGGTTGCAGGCCATGGCCCCCAGCAACCGCACATTGATGTTTCTCTCTCTCTCTCTCTCTTTCTCCCTCCCGTCCCTCCCTAAAAATAAATAAATAAAATATTTTTTAAAAAAGAAAAACAACAAATTTAAAAACAAAAAATAAGCAGAACTGCCAGAAAATCAAACTGTATGGAAGTCTGACAACCAAGGAGTTAAAGAAGAAACATTCAGCCAGACCAGTAGGAAGGGTGGAGATGGGCAGCCAGGGTGGAGTAGACTCACTACAAAGCAGTGGCTGAAGGACTGGGGCTGCTGATGTGGTGGCTGGCAGATCAGCAGGTTCCACATTTGCATGCAGATAAACTAGGAGGAACAACTGGGGAGCAGGACAGACCACACAATCCAGGGTTCCAGCACGGGGAAATAAGGCCTTAAAATCTCTGGCTGTAAAATTCTGTGGGGGTTGTGGTGGCAAGAGAAACTCCCAGCCTCACAGGAGAGTTCGTTGGAGAGACCCAGAGGGTCCTAGAATGTACACAAACCCATCCACCAGGGAATCAATACCAGAAGGACCTGACTTGCTTGTGGGTAGTGGAGAAAGTGACTGAAAGCCAGTGGAGAGTAGAGCAAGTGGCATTGTTTCCTCTCTGACTCCTCCCCAACATATAGCACCACAATGCAGTAACAGGGGGTTGCCCTGGCCTGGCGAATACCTAAGGCCCCACCCCTTACTACATAACAGGCATGCCAAAAATATGGCCCAAATGAAAGAACCAATCAAAGCTCCCAAAATAAAATTAAGCAATAAAGAGGTAGCCAACATATCAGATGCAAAGTTTAAAACACTGGTAATCAGGATGCTCACAGAAATGTTTGCAAAATAGAGGGAAAAGTAAAGGCTATGCAAAGTGAAATAAAGGAAAATATACAGGGAATCAAGAGTGAAGGGAAGGAAACTGGGACTCAACTCAACAATTTGGAGCAGAAGGAAGAAATAACCGTTCAACCAGAAGAGAATGAAGAAACAAGTATTCAAAAAAAAATAAGGAGAGGCTTAGGAACCTCTGGAACAACTTTAAATATTCCAACATCCAAATCATAGGGGTGCTAGAAGGAAAAAAGCAAGAGCAAGAAATTGAAAACTTATTTTAAAATATATGAAAAACAACTTTCCTAATCTAGCAAAGAAAATAGATTTCCAGGAAGTCCAGGAAGCTCAGAGAATCCCAAAGAAGTTAGACTCAAGGAAGCACACACCAATGCACATCATAATTTTATTACCCAAGAATAAAGATAAAGAGAGAATCTTAAAAACAGCAAGAGAAAAGGAGACATTTACCTACAAAGAAGTTTCCATAAGCTGAATCTTTTGAGAACAAAAGAAATCTTGCAGGCAAGAAGGGGCTGGAAAGAAGTATTCAAAGTCATGAAAGGGACGGACCTACATCCAAGATTACTCTACCCAGCAAAGTTTTCATTTAGAATGGAAAGGCAGATAAAGTGCTTCCCAGATAAAGTCAAGTTAAAGGAGTTCATCATCACCCAGTCCTTATTATATGAATTGTTAAAGGGATTTATCTAAGAAAAAGAAGAAGATCAAAAACACAAACAGTAAAATGACAACATAATCACAACTATCAATAACTGAATCTAAAAATAAAGCAAAATAAGCAAACAACTAGAACAGGAACAGAATTACAGAAATAGAGATCACATGGAGGGTTAATGGTGAGGAGGAAGAGGGACAAGAATGGGGGAAAAGGTACAGGGAATAAGAAACATAAATGGTAGGTACAAAATAGACAGGAGGGGGTTAAGAACAGTATAGGAAATGAAGAAGCCAAAGAACTTTTATGTATGACCCAGGGGCATGGACTAAGTGGAGGGGGAATGCTGATGGGAGGGGTGGTACAAGGCAGAAAGGAATAAAGTGGAGAAAAAAAAGGGACAACTGTAATAGCATAATCAAACATATATTTTTTAAAACACATGTATAATCCAAGTACCAATTATCTACTACTATGTATCAAACTACCCCAAATGCCAATAAGGTCTGTATGTACCTAAAATATCTGAAACACATGAAGTGTGAGAAAATGGAATTGGAAGCTTCTGTCAAGTGCAAGTGCATGCCCTGTCTAAAAGCATCAGACTGTTTTTTATTAAGTTGATTATATGTGCCGTACAATCATTTGCTCTTTAGACAATGGGTATGTGTCAGGATCTTGGGAATAAATGCAGAGATGGTTTGGGTTGTCTCTGTTCCACAATGACAGGGACCTAATCTGGGGTGGTTTGAACACCCTCAACTTCTGGGGCCATATGTCTAGAGCCTCGGGTTGTTTGGAGTTTCCTTGGGTATGGCCAAGGTGGTTTCCTCATTCACATGTCTGGCTCTTCTGAAATGCTTAAAACAGCTGAGGGTGGCTGGATGTCTCTCTCTTTCCTAATGGATTCCCCCAGGCATGGCAGTCTCTGGGTAGCTGGACTTCTTACATAGTGGGTATCTGTCCCTTTGTGATCCAAGAAGCCTGGGAAGAAACCAGGAAATTTCTTGAGAGTGACCTAATCTCAGAACATGTTCTCCATCACATTCCAGAGGTCAGACAAGTCACTAACCCTTGACTCAAGAGGAGATAAGTTAGACAACACTTCCTAATGGAGGGAGTAGCATAGAACGTGTAGCCACCTTAATGCACACCATAGACATGTGGTAATTACAATGTCAACAATTTTAAAATGAGAAAATCTGCACAATTGAAGGAACAAGTAATTTTACCAGAAAACTGGGCTAGTAACACCTCCTGCTATGAGCATAGAATGTAACCCAGAGCTTCCTAGTGATCGAGGCAAAAAGAAAGGAAGGAACCAGCAACATAATACTCATTAACTATTTCAAAAATACATCATGCTTGATTCTTTTGCAGTCATTTTACAAAGAATAAAATAATAATGGACAAAGATAGAATATGAAATGTATCTTACATACAGTTTCTTTCTACCTAGCCTTCCTTTTCTGCATTAATCACCCTGTTCACCCCTGTGGTGGTAGTAATTTTGGAGGAAATTAACTACTTAGTATGGGGCCTGAGGTTAAGGATAAAGGAAGAGAGAATAAAAAGGAGGGTGAGCTGAGACAAACACACACATACACACCACAGAAAAAAACAAAGAATAAAAGAAGAGAGAAAAATTAGATATATAAAACTTTGACTTGCTCTGGCTTGTAAAGAGTTTCAGAGGTCGACAACTCAGATGCCTATGAGGTCCGTATGTACCTAACATATCTGAAACATGTGAAGTATAAGAAAACAGAACTCAAAGCCTCTGTCAAGTGGGAAATTTGTTAACCTGCCTAAAAGCATCAAATTGGCCCTGGCTGGTGTAGCTCAGTGGATTGAGCGCAGGCTGTGAACCAAAGCATCACAAGTTCGATTCCCAGTCAGGGCACATGCGTGGGTTGCAGGCCACGGCCCCCAGCAACTGCACATTAGTGTTTCTTTCTCTCTCCCTTCCCTCTCTAAAAATACATAAATAAAATCTTAAGAAAATAAAAAAATAAAAGCATCAAATTGTTTTTGATTAAGTTGACTACGTGTCCTGCACTGTCAATTATATCCACGTCTGTGACTGACTACCAGGTTTTATCTCCAGACTGATTCCATGCAGAAGGTCTGAGCTCTCAAATCAGAGTGCTGGATTTCCTGTGTCCTTCCCAGCCCAGAGATCAGGATGACACCGAAGGGTGGATCACAAGTCTTCTCAGAACCTGTGGGGACCTCTCTCACTCCCCAGTTTCTTCAGATCCAGCACCTATCACTGCATGAAATAATTACTAGGGAAGACATGAGAGGAGAGATTTTGATTGCTCAAAATGAATAAAATAGTGAGCTAAGTCAGGCTAGTGCTTAATAGCAGCTCTTACTCCACTCCAGTCTTAGAACTGAGAAACGGCTGAGTGAATACTGTAATGCAGGCTACTGCTATGCCATTTACCTCTGACTGCTCTTTTTAGACACATTGTGCTAAGAGCCATAAAAGGACTCCAATGTGTACTTCACTTTAGAAAGATTGGTAATCTAAGTGCTCCTTAAACTACAACAAAAAGTTCTCCTCAAAAGAAAAAATAAACAAATGGGACTATATCAAACTAAGCTTTTACACAGCAAAGGAAAAAACATCAACAAAATGAAAAGACAACCCACAGAATGGGAGAACATATTTGCCAATGATACATATGATCAAGGGTCAATATCCAAAATTTATAAAAAACATATGGAACTCAACACCAAAAAAACCCACAATCCAATTAAAAAAATGGGCAAAGGACCTGAATAGACACTTCTCCAAAAATGGTCAATAGACATGTGAAAAGATGCCCAATGTCACTAATCCTCAGAGAAATGCAAATTAAAGGCACAATGAGATATCACCTCACACCTGTCAGAAAGGCTGTTATCAGTAAATCAGCAAACAGCATGTGTGGGGAGGATATGGAGAAAGAGTAACCCTTTTGCACTGCTGGTGGGCTGCAGACTGCTGCAACAACTGTGGAAAGCAGTTTGGAGATAACTCAAAAAATTAAAAATGAAGCTGCCTTATTCTACTTCTGGGAATATCTTAAAAAGAACAACAAAACACTGATTTGAAAGAATGAATATATGCACCACTATGATCACTGCAGTGTTATTTACAATAGCCAAGATTTGGAAGTAGCCCAAGTGCCCATCAGTAGATACGAAGTCATCCAGGGTGAGATCAGGTGAATAGGGAGGGTGGGGCACAGAGGTCAAGTCTTTTTGGTTAAAAACTGCTGAACACTCAGCGCAATGTGGGCATGTGCACTTGTCAATCACCCATCATAAAATAGGCAAATACATTGAAAGAGTCCTCAAAAAACATTCACTGAAGTTGAATGCAGCCTCTCACAACAACACCAGCTGGCACTCTGCTATAGAAGGGTTCCTAGAACACTCATCTAGCAGAGGAAGCCTATACTACAATGGGCCTGCCCTTCAGAAGATAATTCTGCTTTTTTGGGGTCCCCTATCATAAAAGTTTAAAGGTAGGCAAAAGGATAGACAAATAAAAAACAAATATTCACACATAAACACACAAACACATACACAATCTGTTCTCATGCATAACTGCATATGCATAGGCTCATACATACATTCACAGATATATACATAGATGTGCCCACACAAATACATATATGGTCATACTTATACATGTACACAAACATACATAGACAACCACCTACATGTTTGTAAGAGATAATAAGTTAAATACCAGGATTATATTATTGGAAACACCAACAAAACTCACAGTATTATCAGGGAAAGTGGTGTGAGAGGGCACACCAATAACAGATAGAAGAGGATTTGAAAGAACAAATGAAAGAATAAAGAGTTTACTCTCCACAAAGGAGAGGAGTCACTATAAGTAGATTATCATATTGTAGGCAGATTTCCCAAAATCATATTGTGCATTGTCAACTACTTACACATCACAGATTATGTACGCTAGACTCTGAGTCTGAGAATGAGTAACATATCATATTTATCAAATTTGACAATATTTTAATCTTATTTTTTTACAGAATTTAAATGCTTTTTTTAAAGAAAATAGAACATATAAAAATAATAGAAATTATTATTGTGGAGGGTTGTATTACCACAACCCTCCACATGAAAAAAAGTTTTCTTCTCCTTTTCTTCCTCCCCCTTTAAATGGCTGCTATTAAAACCAGTAAATACCCAGAAAATTAACACTTTTTCTTTTTAATCAAAAACAGTTTTTTATAAAATGTAGAATTCTTAATAAATAAAGCATGCTGCTTTTTATAGTTGAGACTTCTTCCTTTTAAAAATTATGTGGTAGATGCTGGTGGTGTTTACAATGATCTGAGCTCTCTTTAGATAAATAAAATTGTACTTTTAGCCGAAAATATGGCTACCCAATGCCTCTGCTAGTCTCTTCGAATTTAGTCACCCTATCTTTTCCAGTTCAGCCTGGGCACTTCTCTGCCCCACGGCTCTCCCTTCAGTGTGCCACGCTTCCATGCTGGGTGCTTTTGCATTAAAATGAGTCATATTCATTAATGTCTTATTCTATATCTCAAACTGACTTTTTCAAAAGTTAATGAATAGTAATGGACAAGGACACAAGGACATTACGTCTTCCAGAACAGAGAGCAGCAGTTCAATACTATCCTTTGATCCTATATCCAAAGTTAATGTGTGATGCATCTTTCAGAAACCCCTTAGGCCAAATGCTTTTGGGAGAGTCCACACATAACCAGTGGGTCATTTTGAGACACTTAACTCAATGTCACTAGGTGTTAGCCTTTGCTGAGATACAAAAAGCTCAATTGAGTTTCACAAATTGTGTATATTCTCAATAATTTGGGTCTTTAATGTTTTCTTTGATGGCCAGTTTGTTCTGACTCATTGATTGGAGAAAATTAGGTGAGACATAAGAAATAGCAATCGTTACTCCCTTTTGATTGGGGTTTATGATCACGAATAATGAGGTGAACTTTCTAATAAAATGACCCTGATCTTTTCAATTCATCTATTTGCCCATTAGCTACCTGTACTACTCTGTGGGAGGAAAAAAAAACTTTAGTTCCTTCCTATTTACATATTCTGTCATTCAGTCTTAATTGCAGACACAGACTTTTTACAGACTAATGTAACAGAACAAAAGGTATCATAGGAAAATGAGTTTGATGAGGAAGGGGAGAACTCATTTTATTTTAGAACAAAGAAAATATGTCACTGTTGGGGGAATTACAAACCCTTTGGTTTCATAAATACTCCATCTTCATGATAATGGACAGCTGTGTTCTTAACAACTTGTAAGAACTAGCTAACTTTGGTCAGAGATGGAGTTATTAAAGGCAGAGGACAAAGGAGACAGACTCTCTCCATCTGAGTGGGCACTTTCAGTGTGGAATTACAGCAAAGTTTCTCATCAACCCTTAAACTGACATTCATAGTAATGGAATTTATCATCATTCACTCCCTGCCACAAAGAGCCTGGTATTAATAGGACTTGTCCTTCATTGCTAAAGACTGTACAGTTTTCCCCTTCAGGATCTTATGTGAAGATCCTGCTGGTACTACTGATACTAGTTTTCTTCTAATGGAAAACTCTTTCCCTCTGCGATTCATTTTAAAGTCACCCCAGCATGTACCCAAAAAGGCAACACCTAAGGCAACAAGACAGAGAGAACCACACAATTAGAAATGGTTTTTCAATGAAGGCCCCAGGTGTGAATAAAAGCAGGGGACCAAGAGCAATTGTGTGCCTCAGGGGAGCGTGGGATTATATATGGTCACTGAAAACTGAAGCTCAATGAGGCCTCACAGGAATTACCAAAGCCATCTGTTCCCCGTGTGAAAGAGACAGCCAAAGGCCCCCCTGAGACAGCAGTGACTAGGAGACGAAAGGCTGCAGGGGCTTCAGGTTGCCACCTAAGGAAAGCCGCAGCCCCAGCATTAAGATGATAAGACCTTGATAAGGTTTCACAGAGCTGTGTAACTTCTCTTTATCACCCTGGATGTTTCCCTGAACCAGGGAACGTATTAAATGAACGGAAGGTAAGTATCCTGAATCTCCTTACACCTGCCTTTGGGAGGATTAGATCTCCAAAGAGCAGTTTGGAGGCGGCCCCTGAGGACAATGAGAATGCAAACACGCTGAGTCCCTCGGACTTGTAAAGGAAGAGGCCAGGGCTGAGCGAGACAGTCTGGGGAGTTTGGTATTCACAAGGTCCTTGTGGTTTTTCCACCTTCAAAGTTCCTAATGTAACTGCAAGGACAATGTCAATTTTAATTAAAAAAAATATAAGAGGACTGTTAGGAGAATAACAGCTTCACAGAATTAATATTTTACATGATAAATTAAATATTGTTCTATCCTCAAGCCCAAGGTCTCAGAGCACTGGTCTCATAAACTAAAGAGTGAATGAGGCGTCATTTGTATCTATTTTTTGCGTGTGTCTATTTTGCAAAGTTTTAAGAATGGGGATGATTTGGGAAGGGAAAATGCTTTCTTCACTGGCTTTAGTTTTCTGACTCTGCTTATAAACAAAGACTTAAGATTCAAGAGGGCTAACCACAGAATGATTAAAAATTATGAAAGCTTTATTTCAAGGGAGACATTGATTAGCACTGCAATTTCCTCGTTGTACATATCCCCAAAATGACAGGGCTCTGAACACGGAGATGAATACACCCCAAACAGGGAAGAATAGTCACTGATTATATGCATGTGCTTTTTACCAGGAGAACACACACAATTCTGGATTTATGAAGCCTAGGAGAGGAGCGACAATAGCCATTGTGAGAAAAAGAGAATGAGAAAGAGATAGCAAGATAGAGTGAGGGATGAAGGGAGAGGGAAAAATGATATTGAAAACATTGAAACTCAACCACAGAACTACTAGGTATCAGATGAAACAATATTATGACTAGATTTATCAGAAGACAAAAAATACCTCCACAGTAATTCTGGTGGTAATCTGTCATTAAAATGTTTTACTTGGCACTCTCCCAACCTGCTGGTATTTGTATAATATGTTAAAACCACTCTGGAGGACACTTGACAATATCTTACAAAAAGCCTTAACCCCCCCCCAAAAATCATTTATTTTAGGAACATTTTGCCTAAAGAAATATGCATGTGACATAAGCACATGAAATGAGTAAGCAGAAATGGCCTAAAGTTCTGATAATAAGAAATTGGCTAAGTGAACTATAACATATGTTAGCTATTTAATATAGGTTATCAGAGATTATTTAGTCATGTGGGAATAGCTGTGATAGATTGAATAAATGGTATAGCTATTTCACAGCACTAGAGTGCCATGAAAAGTGTGTAGGGTCTTGAAAGTGTATAGTAATGCACTGGAAGGAAGAAATATAACTGTCCTGAAGGGAACTGTTGATTATGTGTTGCATTGATTTCTAGTAAGTCACTTGCTCAAAAGGTGACCAGAGGGATAAAAATGTGTTAGATTTTGATTTGTTCATTCATTATTCATTTACTTATTCATCTATTCACTCAGCCATTATTTCTGAAATGCCTTTCCATGCTTAACACCGGGCTAGGCACTGAAGTATAACTTCAGAAGGATGAGACTGGACACCCATGTTGAAAATAGTTCAAGAAGAGCCTTTGCATCAGCATGCTTCATCCAAGATTCTCTGCTGTCCATTATGCCAAGTGAAATAAGCCAGGTGGGGAGGGACAAATACCATATGATCTCACCTTTAACAGAAAACTAATCAACAAAAGAAAAAAGCAAGACAAATATAACTAGAGACATTGGAATTAAGAACAAACTGACAGTAACCAGAGGGGACATGGGAGGGGATAATGGGGAAAAGCGTTTTCAGGAACAAATATGAAGGACACATGGACAAAATCAAGGGTGGGGGGACGGAAGCAAGGGAGGGAGGTGGGTTTGGCTGGGGTTGGGGGGGAGTGGTGGGGGGTAAATACAGACAACTGTAATGGAACAACAATAAAATAATTTTTTAAAAAAAGATTCTCTGCTCTCTCGTAGGCATGGGAAGTCACTGGCGAGTTTTGAGAAGGATAACGACAAGGCTTGATTTTAACATTAGATACTTTTGGCAGCAGTGGTGGGGGGGTGGGGTGTGGACCACAGGAGGACACTACTAAAGTAGTGATGTGGTGAGTAGTCTTTTGGGGTAGTCCAGTGAGAGCCAAGGAGAATCTGAACCAAGGCGGTTACCCAGAAAACGGAGACAAGGGGGCAGATGTAAATGATATTTGGGAATGAAAATTAAACATGAAGACTGAATTTTCATATGAGGAGCGGAAGAAATACACATAATTTTGAGTAAATCCCAGGTTTGTACTTAGGTGGAAAATAGTGATGTTTAGTCAAAAAAAAAAAAAAAACAACCACACAAAGGTTGGATAGCACCCTATGGCTGTTTATACATTTTCAACATGCTGAGATATATAAATGTATTCATTTGTGCCTATGACAAAATTATATATATACATATATATTATATAAAACAAGCTTTGTCAAAGAGCTTTATCAACACCGAAGAGCTGGTTCTAATCCTCTGCCATGAACACTTTTTGGTGCTCACTACACTGCCTATGGCTGCCTTTAATAAAGTGACAGTTGAAGTTTGAAAGATATTAAAGTTTGGAATTCTGGTATCTTTCAAACTTCAAATGTGTCACCTAATATTTTCATAAAAAAAGAAACTTCATGAACAATTTTGAACTTGTGTAAAACATTTTTTAAAAGTTTGAAATCCTAGAATTTCTCAAGGAACTATGAATGTTGATAATAAAAATGGGAAGGGGCTGGATTGGGCGGCTTGAAGGATTGAGCAAAAGAGAAAAAAAACTCATGAACGTGGACAACAGTGTGGTGACCGGTGCGGGGAGGGAAAGCAGGTGGTGGAGGAGGGAATGGGACGGATAAAGGGTAAGGGAAGGAGACTTGACTTGTGGAGGTGAAGACACAATACAGAGCACAGATGATGTATTGTAGAACTGTGCACCTGGAACCTGTATAGCTTTGTTTACCAGTGTCATCCCAATAAACTCAATAAAAAGACATTTTTGTTTGAATTTAGGGAGCACTAATAATACACCTAGCTCTGGGCTAAGAATGTTATATAGACGACATCATTCACTTATCACAGCAACGGTATTAGGTAAGCGCCTTCACTTTATAGACGATAAAACAGAGCTCTGAGAGTTTGTCGTTTGCCCAAAATCATACAACTATCAAGTGGCTCAGCCAGAATTCAGACCAAGGTTATCAATCTTTTTACTGTATACATTGAACCATGTCAATTACTTTGTGAAAATTCGGACTTCTTAGAAACATCTTTCTGAAAACATTCCTGATGAGCTTTGTGGATCTGAGTGGCAATGTGTTCTGACAGATTATTGAACTGAGGGGATAGAGTCCGAACTCCTAGCCTGAACTGGGCCACAGATTTGACCTTGACCAAGTTACTTAAAGCTCTAAGTTTCATTTTTTTATTTGAAAAATAAGCAAATTGAATTAGAAGTCACTTCTGAGATGTCATTTGTATTTGTTCCATAAGAAATTGACATTTCTTTCTTCATTGACATAGGATAAGATTTCAAAGCATTATAGGGCTCTATGTAAACAGTGGAATTTGCTGATTTCAGGCATGGAAATGCTATGCTCTTCCAGCCTAGGAAATAAAGAGAATGGCCTCTGCTATGTATGTTTGTGAACTGGGCAATTCACATTAAATACTTTGATGCACCCACAGCATTCTCAGAATCCCTTGTTCAGTTTATTATTCCATCATCTCGAAGTGAGATTTCAGGGTAAAATAAAGCCGGCAGCTCTGACAAACTGCTTCAGGGTCAGAGCCAAGCACAGTCTCATCCTTATCAAAATGATTTACAGTGACCTGGTGAACCAGGTATGACCTGACTTCATTAACTATCTCTAGGTAATACTATAAACAGCAATAGAAAGTATACTTGGGAGATCCACCTCGCAGTCTACCTATCTTTAACAGTTTGAACTAGTTTCACCATTAGAAGGAAGAGGGATAATTGGCTTATAACATATTTTAGTATTTTAAAATTTCAATGTTGCAACAATTATTCAAAGCTATCTACTCCAACATGTTCTAAATGATGGCCCACAGACAGATATCCATGCATTAGAAAGTTGTTAGTCTAAGGCAAAATTAGAAAAGGACAGGGTGCTAACTTTTAAATAAAGCTCTTGTAGTCAATTACTCTTTTTTCTAAGATTATGTACTTCAAACTTAATGTGGATTTCTTATTAAATAATAATTATAAATTAAATTAATCTTTTTGTTGTTTTGTTTCTATTCAACAATATGGTAAAATAATAATGGGCATCACATTTTTTAAAACTTTTACTATTTGGCAAAATTAGCCCTGGCTGGCATAGCTCAGTGGATTGAGCGCGAGGTGCGAACCAAAGTGTCGCAGGTTCAATTCCCAGTCAAGGGCACATGCCTGGGTTGCAGGCCACAGCCCCCAGCAACCACACATTGATGTTTCTCTCTCTCTGTCTCTTTCTCCCTCCCTTCCCTCTCTAAAAAATAAATAAATAAATAAAATCTTTAAAAATATATTTGGCAAAATTAAAATTTTAGGGAACTGCTGGTCTAATCTAATCAAAAGTCTCTTCCAATGTTTAAAACCCTCTCTGGCTTTTTGTTCAGCCACCTTGCCTAACCTGAACTGCACTGGCGATGAGGGAGGCACCCCCCATGAGCAATCCCGCCCCATTTCTGGGTGGCCCCAGGTATTGGGTAGGCCTTTCTATATGGTGCTAAAATACGTTTTGAGTAGCTCCACTAAATAGTAATATGGTACCATACACATTTTACAAATACTAAAATGAGGAAAGTTGTCTTATTTGTACTAACTGGTGAGTAATAAAGCTGGGGCTTAATCTTAGTTCCAACATACTTCAAAGCTCACACTCGTCATAAACAAAATATACTGCGTTGTGAGTCTGTGCCATTGAGATGGTAGAGACCAAGTACAGTCTCACTTACGTGTGATTGTCTTTCATAAATTTAAAGGCAACTTTTATGTTTCTCTGAGCTCTGTCTTAGCTAGGATGAACGTGAACGATTTTTTTAGTTCTCGCTAATGGGATCTGGTTCCCTCATATAATTTTACCTCAACAGTCTCTTAATTGGTCACTCTTCATTGCTTGCAAAGTGCACGGGGGTCAATGCAGGGGCTATAAAAAAAAATACAGGCTTTGAATACAGGCTTACCTGGGTATGGGCCCTGGCTTCAACACTGGCCAGTTCTGTGACCTGTTGAGAGCGATGCATTTGTCAGAGTCGAGTATTTGTTTCCTCATCTGTGAAATGGCGATCACACATCATAGCGTTCCTGGGGAGATTAAATAGGAAACTTTAAACCTGAAAGGCCTTTCCTAACTTAGCCAGCAGAAAACTAGAACACTGAAAAAAAAAGTGTGTATGTTTATATGTACCTGGACTATAATAGATAAAAATAAAGTAAAAATTTACTTGATAAAATCTGTTAGTTTCCATAGATCTCTAAAGATATAAAACAATAAGAGAAAATAAACTAATGTTCCTATTGTTCTGATTTCCATAAGAATGCAAAGATTAGTTACAATTAACTTGCGACACTTGTCCCCCATCGATCCCTTGATGCATGTGCTTTTCTGGAATTGGGATGCTACCCAAGCATGGCAAATTAAATTTCCGATTTAACAATTAAAACCATCAGGCTGATGAACGAGACCAGGAGGCGGATTCGTCCTGGGTGAGGTTCTGGCTCCCAGGCATACATGGGACGGACTCTCCCTGTTTCCAAGAGTTGCCTGGCAGGCTGGCTCAGCTTGCACAAGCCTGGGACTGATCTCGTTGTACAATGTCACCAGGCATCTCCACTCAGTGGATGATGGCCCTTCAGGTACTTAAGAGTGAGTCGCTCATATCCTTGTGATGTCATTCTCCCTTCCTAGACAGTAAGGTCTGGTTTAGCACCCAGAGAAGTAGAAGAAGCGTTTAACTGGCTTCTCATTCTGCTTTAAGATAGAGAGATTGAGTGATTGATTTTATAAACTGGTCTTCATATTTTTTCCATGGACTAATCACACAAAGTAAAACTTTCTATTAAAATACATGTACAGGATCCTAATCACATGAAAGCACTATGCGCTACCTTTGTAATCAGATAGATGTAGGATTAAATTTTGGCTTCAACATTTACTTGTGGTTATATAGGTTGGAGTTATATGCCTTGGCTATATAACTTACAGCTTGGGCACATAACTTAATCACTCCAAGTTTCAGTTTATCATTTGGGAAGTGAAAAACAGAACATGTATTTCACAGGGCTGCTCTGGAGATTAGAAGTCATTAGTAAAGTGCTCAGCTGGCCCACCGGCACACAACAGAAACACAGGAAGTGGTAGCTTGCACGCAGACAGGACTAATCTCTGTTACAGTCCAGGTCTCTTCCTGTAGTAGTTGTGGCTTCTGGGATATTTAGAACGTACAAAGATAGATCATGGTCACATGGGACATTTTGTGAATTTTATGAAACTAGACAACTATCTCAGAGAGAAAAATGTGACACCTCAAACTCTTCTAGAAGTTCATGATCACCTGAAAAAAACCCTGTTCTAATTGTATAGCTGTAGGAGTCATTCTCAAATCTAACTTTCCTGGAACCATATATTGTTCATAGTATCCATGGAAAACAGAAATAGTACCTGTGAGTAATTCCTAACTACCTCAGATTTCTGGTAACCTGACTGACACTTCTAAAATTACAACTCATTGATCTCATAACAGAAAGAAACAGAAAATAAAAAAGAGAAAGTTAAAAAATATTAAACCAGATCAACAGAAAGAACTCATGAAAAGATAGTGTCTATACAAATGTCAGGGCACTTAAGCTATTCTACCTTCAGCTAACTATTAGGTCCCCAAAGGGAAAGTGTCAGTCCATGAACTGCCGAATGTTTCAGGCCTGTCTGCACGAGCTGCCTCATTGTTTTAACATGAAGCCTCGTGACCTTAAAACATGTTCAGAAAAATCTCCCTCCCATTGCTTATTATGTACATCCTCAGCAGTCACCAGATAATAAAGTCCAATCACTGGTATGCAGAATTATAAACCAACATACACACAAAAAGATGTCCTAGTTTGTTTCCAATAACAGGAGTAACTGACAATGAAAACAGGCACATTGCCTGTTTTGATGGGTAGAGGCACTGCCATTATGGGGAGAAAAGAGACTGAGAACAGGGAATAGCATTCTGAGATTATTGAACCTCTCCTATTTTTTTCTTAATTGCAAGTGCCTTCACTCCCACAACAGCACTCCATATGTATTTCCCAGAAATGTGTAAAAGGGGATTTTCTGAGACCTTTTCTAGAGGGTAACTAAAGCCGTCAAAGAGACTCCAAAAGCTCAGAGATTAATATGATCATAAAAGCTCAGAGATTAATATGATCATATCTTTTTAACATGTAGCTAACCTGACATCTGCAGCGGGGCTGTGGGGCAACCTGGCTTACTTTGCTCCCAGGACAGCCAGAGTTAAGGCCTTACTGTGTCAGCAGTTCCTTTATCAGCTTTTACTTCCCAGAGATTACTGACTTTTCAAAATGCAATCACGCATATTCACTGGAGGCTGAAATTGGGCAAATCGAGCTCTGGTAGAGTACTGTACTAGTGTGTATGGATAATGTTTTGAAATCGAGACTTCCTAAAATGTGAAATGGGAGAAACTGTGGAATTTAGCAAAAGTTAAACAGCAAAACCCTAACCACATCATCATTCCAGAGTTTGGAGAATAGAGAGTGGCGGTCAGCGTGTTGTTGGTCAGAATTCGGGCACTGCCTCCACTATGTGGGAGGTTTAAAACTGCCCTGGGCAAGTCACTTCATTTCTCCAAGCCGGCTTCCTCCTGTCTAACAGATTTTTAAATTATTGGATTCGTGACTTAACCTCTCAGAACTCTGGTTTCTTCATCTGTAAAATGGGAATCATTTGTGCCTTACTCGTCACCTCAGAATTATTGTAATAGTGGTGAATTTGGTCCACTTTGAACAAAAGATACAATCTTACACCTGAGCTCAGGTGGTTTGCCTAAAGAAAACCTGAGGGCTTTCTTCCTTTGATTCTCTCCTGGAAAGAACCAGGACTCACTCCACATGAAGAACTAAGCCATCCCCTAATTGTGAACATAAACAGGAAGATACCTAATAGAGCACAATAGGAGCCGGTCTCAGGTAAATCATTTACCCAGGGTTTTAGATCTGCAAATGTCCCAGCCTCGGCCATAAAATGTGCATTTGTACACACAAGAACTCTTGAAAGGAGAGCCTATTCCCTGGTGAAACAATGTGTATTTTATTAAGAGTTACTTTAGCATGGTGTGGTTCTAACTATCAATCTAATTATTACGGGGTACAACTTGTGACGCTGATATGGCTACTCAGGTCTCAATCGAGATCCCCCTATTTTTACTTCTGCTTTAGTGCCGTCTGTCACCTCATATTCCAAGTCTGGCTGGTGAGGTTGAATGTCAAGTCCGATTTACTCCCATACGTAGCACTCAGTCTCTTCAACTGCAGTTGTTCAAAGTGCAGCCACCTAGGCCGGTGGGCTTCTCCTTGGCTACAACAAATGAAGTTCCCATTAGCAAGGCATTTACTAGAAATGTATAAACTTAAGGACTGCAAGACAAGGTTATTGGCTTGTGCGATATTTACGAGGACTCGCTTTGCCTACTATGGGGAGATTACTTTTATAAGCATTTCTGGTTTTAGAAATGAGAGAATACTATATTTCTAGTAAATGGTCCCTGGAGGAATCTTTCCCATTACTCAAATATCTTGTGCCCTAGGCGGCGTAGGCTAAGATAAAAGCTCTCCATTTGGGATATAAGGTTTTACCTGACTCAGGGTTATAAATGGGCTTTTTAAACAATGAAGCACTGCACAAAATTGTTAGAAAAATCTCCCTGAAATGTAGGAGCTCTATTTCTTACCTAAGCAAGAGCAGACTCGAGATGATGTTATGGAGCCCTTGAGCTCAGCGCTCTGCCCCTTGGCTCTCTGCATGTCCTCTCTATCTCCATTCTTCCCACATCCTATCTTGTCTGCTGGCTGTTTCCCCAGCCAGGCTGACCCGCTTGGGGGAGTGATGGTGTTCTATTTATCAGTTATGTTTGGTGTTTGGCATGATGAGTGTCACACACTAAGTGTTCGCTGATTGTATACAGCACCGATTCCAATACCTGCAGAAAGTATGAATGAGTGCTGACTCTAATGCACGCTTTATTGTTTTTAAAAATTCAATTCTTGATATAGGCTTGTGTCTTATGATATGATACTGACTCCTCATCTCCGAAAGGCCGTGCAGCATTATGGATTCTGCTCGAGATTTTACTGTATGTGATTTTCAAACATACCACACTACTAAATGTACTCTGGAATGCAAATCCAGTAATTAAGCTGAACATGCAGCAAAGCTGGCGATGCCTTTGAAAACATATTTTATAGTAAGCAGGCTTATTTTAGATTTTCTCCTTCTAATTTCCATTCCATCCAGACAGACTTCATAAGTAGCAACTTTTCCTCCATTATGGTGGCTTTGTGTATTTTTCATTCTTCTTCCCCTAAGACAGGTCTTTATCAACCATCTAATGAGCTATTCTTTACATCAGAGTTATATGAAAGCAGCACAAAGTATGTCCTATTGAGATTCACCAAAGGATGTATTCCCCTAAAGAGTGGCCTAACATCACAAATGGGGAAACGACCTTGGTCAGAAATATTACCTAACAGGTGGCATAAGTTTTCATAAAGAAGCTCTGGTTTGTGGTGTGGAGAACTGATATCTACCCTCAGACCTGTTCCGTGGCATGCAGACCCGCCTCCCACAGCACAGGTGTTCTGTGTGCACGTGAACATGTACAGGTAGCTTTGGAGTTGCAATCTGCCATAGGAATGAGAAGGCAGAGTCCTTAAATAATTAACTGCTACACTAGATGTGCAGTTGTTACTGTTTAACACACGTGGTGCATGTTTGCATGGCACACAGCGGTGGCGTCTGGAGGGAGCTGTTCATCCACCAGGGACATATTACATAATTGATTAAAGTAACCTTAGAGAGCTAGCCCAGCATTTCACTCTGCTGTTGCCAATGGCTGAGCCAGAGACTGGGATGCCTTTTGAAAACACAGAAATCTGGTTTAGCTTGGATTGATTATCAAACATTCATTTGAATATTTATTCTATCAGTCACTGTTAAACTTTAGTGAGCATATAAATTAGTTGGTAACTTTTTTGCGATGCAAATTTATAAACCTAACTCCCAGAAATTCTGATTCAATAGTTTAATGGGGTCTGGAAGGCTGCCTTTTCAATAAAGCCACAAAGTGATACTAAGTCCAGTGGTCATCAGACCCCACTTGAAAACACTTATAAACTAAATGTATGTCTCCCCCAAATTTGTATGTTGAAACCTAATGCCCAGTGTAATGGTTTTAGAGGTGGTGTCTTTAGGAGATACTTAGGTCATGACAATGGAGGCTTCATGAATGGGGTAGTGTCTTTATTAGATAAACTGCAGAGAGCTCCCTCACCACTCCCATGGGTGAGGGCATAGCTGAAAGACACCAGGAGGTATAGTCTCACCGACACCACCTCCTGCTGAGTACCATGTCCAACATCAGGGAACTGGCACCACAGGTATGAGGTGAAGACAGGCAAGTAAACAGGCAGTTACGGCCAGTCCAGGAGGTGCTAGGAAATAGAAAGCCTTTGGGAGGAGCACCGAATCCAGCCTTAGAAATGTTGAAGACTTCTAAGAAAAACTGGTCAAGTCAGAAGGAGGAGTACAAATGGAGTTGAATAAAGGAGGAATTGGGACAGAGACTGGCATGACGTTAGACCTAGAAACACCTGCAGATAAAGCATGGTTGAGGAACCAGGTGAAAATACCTTGTTACACAGAGCTGGGGACAGGAATGACTTGGGAAGTGGGAGAATAGGTATTTCTCAAACCATACAGGCTCTGTCAGTCTCATTCATGAACTTGTACTGAATCATGAGATCAGTGTGGGACCATTTGCTAGACTTGGAAAATACCCCTGGTTAAAGTGTGAAGGATGGATTATGGTAGAGTGCGACAATATCGTATTTGCAATGTATATCAACTATGTAGCATTATTAGTCTCACCTCACAGGAGAAGGAACTAAAAGTTTAGAAGAATGAAGTACCTTTACAAACCTGCAATATTAGTGAGTAGACACATTGGGAAGACGGGGTAGAAGAGGTTCCAAACCTGAATGTATCTGCTTTTGAAGTCAATGCTCTCTCTGCATTATGGTGTTGTCTCCTGATCATTCTGGAACATAATCATAGCATGGGAAGGGCTTCCTTGATGATGAATATACAACCTAATCTCTTAACCAGAAGAAGAGTTTTAATTCTCAGAGAAAGTTGGCCCCGCAATGTTTATACTTTATAGCTCACCTCATTTACCAAGTGAGTGGGTCAGTATTTATAGGGGAAGAGGGGCAACTCCCCACTGCCTCCCTGGTTTCTGCAGGTCACAGGGGAAGGATGAGAATGCTCTTATTGAGAGACGCTTTAAAGGGAAACAAAGTTGCAATGAGCACCACTTCAAGGGAACAGGGAGACTTTTCTCCTTGTCAGAAGTGCTAGCTCTTCCAGGAACTTCAAACCAGCCTGTGTTTCTCTTGCCTCTCACAGCTCAAAATAGCAAAAAGGCTGGAATAAATAAATATACTTTGATCTGACAGGTAGCAATGGGACCGCTCACTTTCCTTGCTTCCCCCTGGTTTCACAATCCAAAAATAAGGTAGAAGTAGGGGTGATTTCCATATATCACATTGTAGTCTTGGCGAAGAGTGATTTTCAAAATTGTTACTCATGGGAGTGTCATTTGCTCAAATCCATAGCCCAAGATTGACTGTCGTTCAAGACTCCAGTTGTTCTTGAAAGCAGCCTTTGAATCAAAGTGCCAGTTTTCAATTTTTGCAACTGCCTTTGCACCTTCCCTGGTGCTGACCGAGGGCTCAGGTTAATAATGATGGGATCCTAGTTTGATCAGTTATTTATGGCATCTTAACTACTAAGTATCAATTCCTCTGATATAACCTTCATAGGATTCATTTTGACCATAACCTAAATTAAAATGTACAGCATAATTCATTAATGGTTACTGAAATTTTGTCAGGGATTTAGAATTTTGAGTTTAAAAGAGCTAATTATGAATGCGGTTGGTATGTCTACAAATGAGAAAAAATTGGAGGATGTTTACATAATAATGATACTCATATATCATTATCTTATATGATATATGAGCTTCTTTGGGACAGGAATTATTTTATTTGTGGTTCACACACAAGAGATACTCTTTTCATATTGCACCACTTAATAAACTACTAAGTAGTGTAATCTCATATGAATATTTTGAATATCCTATAAAATATATAGGATTTATTTCATTATCTCCATCAGAGAAAATACTGCATTTAATGATGAATGAAAAGAAATGTGAATATAGATATTTTTATAGCCACTCCCCTGCACCAAGCAAGATTTCCAGCCTTGTCTTAAGAACAAAGACTTGCTTTAAGAAAAATTGTAAAATTGATGCAGGGCCCTTTTAAATCCTTAATCCTTCCATTCACACACCCTTCCCTACCCTAGGGGTCCCTGGTGAAGCCCAAGTGAAGCCCATAGTGTCTGCTGGTTCCTCACCTATTCTCTCCTCCAAACCTGTTCTCAGGATCTGGGAAATTTGGTCTCACCAAATTATAGCTTAACAGCGACCCCTTTTGGAAGGTTTTATTTTAACAGAGCATATTATACAATTTGGACTGTCCATTGTCTTCCTGGCCCTTAAAGTGCAGTTTATTTGTCAAAGGACATAATAAAAGAAGCTCACAGAGCCAGCCAGCTGTGGTCAATACTCTTAGGACAGGCACTGGCCCATAGCGTCCTCCCGCTTGTCTCCTTGACCTGCTCTTACAGTGCATCCATCCTGTGCAACTTAATCTGGATACTGCTGTGTGATTCAGGACCTTTCTATTTTTGTCTGCTCTTTGGATATTCTTCTCCAGCTCATAAATTCCTCAGCCAAGCTAGTGCTACTATCAGTGGATTGCTATCAAATATGGACCGGCCCCCTTGGCAGTAGCATTTCTGTCATCAACAACCAAAACATGAGTTGGAGGGAAAGGAAGGGATATCCAAGAGCTCCTGAAATCACGTGTGTCCTGCCTCTGCTTAAGGCTCATTGCTGCAAACTATTTATCACAGTTGATTTTTTTTAGTGACAGAGAGAATTTAAAACCATGTTTAATATGGTTAGATAAACTTTTCACAAGCTCTTATTCAATCTGCCTTCTGTTCCTCCTTACATACCACCCCTTCTTCTGCTCCCCAGCTCCAAACACACCACCTGCACGTGGTGCAGGTGGCAACCCCATCTGATATCCAACCTCAACTCAGCGTCTGGGCTGCCCAGTCTGAGCCCATCACCCTGGGCCCATGTTTATCCAGGAAAGGGAGATCAGAAAATACCAAATCCTCTTAGCATTTTCTAACCTTTTGAACTCCTGACTCTCAGAAATGAGACATCTACCTAAACCCTTTCTCCCCGAAAAAAATCTCTGGAGACAATACCAACTTTCCTTGATTATTTTTTACCATTCTTTCACATTTGTTCTGGCATGACAATGTGATTCAAGTGTTGGTAATGACAACAACAGGCAATACACTGAGTTTTGAGATGTCAATTTATGAAATTTTAAAGCTTGAAACAAAAGCTTTACAAGAGCTCATAAGTTTTTGTCACAAAGGAACAACTAAGGTGGAAAGCAGTTTACAAAAATTATGTTTGGGAAAAAGTGATTGAACACTGAGTGTTGATAAAGAATTTACAGAATATGTATACAATCACACTTAAAACCAGGGAAGAAACTGCTGTTGTTACTTGAACTGAGAGCTCTATGACCTAAAGACATATGGGGTTAGGACAGAAGAATAAAACTCCCACTGAGCTGTCTCGTGGGTAGTCACGGTCCTAAGCAGCATTGGCTGAGATCACGTTTAAGGTATAACCTGTGTCTTCCCCTCCAGGTAACGTAGGTTTGATTTTCCTCTGATGGGTTTGTTGTGAGTCAATGTATTATTCCCAAACAATTGTTAAATATGCAAAAGCACAAGGCAGTCCTTACTGTAACAAAGATAAAACGCTGGTACACTGAAAATACCACACAGTGCGCAAGGACGAAAATGGGCCCCAGCTCAGTGTGGTTGCAGGCAACCGTCAGTGTCTCCCTTTGCTCCGCCTACTTTTTGCCCTTTGCTGCTCAGGCCTCAATAGTCTGTTACCTGTTTCCTGAAATGTACCCAAGAAAGACGATGCAGGCTGGTGCTCTCATGTTGAGAAAACATCACTATACAACAGTCCCCCTTATCCATGGGATATGTTCCAAGAACCCCAGCATCTGTCTGAAACTGCAGATAGCACCAAACCCTGCACATACTGTGTTTTTTCCTATACATACACACCTAGGAAAAAGTTTAATTTATAATTAGGCACAGTAAGAGCTCAACAACGATAGTTAATTAAAACATAGAGTAATTATAATGATTTACCCATGTTTTTTCGTCTGTTGAATAGAAAATAAAATTATTTTATTTAAGCTCAGTCCCATGAGATCGGCATGGCAAATATTATATCCATTTTCTTAAGGAGAAGACCAAGAGTCAGAAAGGTTAAGTGACTTAGAAGATTATACAGGTAATAAATAAATGGTGAATCTGGAAAATAGTCAATCCAGAACCCATGTTTCCAGCCAAGAGTTTTCTCCACCCTGCCACTGAACTCTGTATTTTGAGGACTACAAACTGTTAACAGTAGCCATAGTTTATATGCATCCCCAATATCTAAGTATTCATTCACTTGTTATATACATACAAAATCATATGTCATATATATTTTAAAAGAAAAAAATTCTAAATGATGAAATATACAAAAAGTTCTTTTTCTTCCCACCCCTTGTGGACCTCATTCTATACACCCTCAGAGGAATGTGCTAGATGTTAATTTGCAGTTTATATTTTGTATTAGCTCTTATCCGAGACCTTTCATTTGAGCATAAAACCAGCTTGGAGCCTCAATGATCAAGGGAAATATAAGAAAAATGAATTCTCTCCTATTGGCTTTATCTCCTCTGTGGTTACCACACAAGAAATAATCTAAGAAATAGAGACATTTTTGTTTATGTGTTTGTTCATTTGTTTGGGGTTTGGTTTGGTTTTGTTTTTTGATTTTGGTTCAGGGGTCTGGGGTCCAACACAACTATCTTCCTGCCCTGTCGTTACTGTGTCCAGAGAAAATTCATCAGCACATTTCCAAACACCCACTGCCCCTGGAAGGGTAGCGTGTAAATGGTGAAGGCCCCATAGTGTGCCCTGGCTGTGCCGGAACAACCACAGTAAGTGTCTATGCAGCCACAAAGACCTTACTGTGGAAATAGATCACCCCTTCTCCTGAATTTTATGTGTTTAGTTCTTATATTTATCTTCAAATCTCCTTGTGAGGTATGCAAATCAGATCCTTTAACAGACGAGAAAGCTAAGTTTAAAAGTTAAGTATCACTTGCCTTGTACATTTTATATACTAGGCTCTTAACAAAATTTAGTTGAATGAATGAATAATTGCCTAAGTATATGGAACAGGATTATTTCTAAGATCTAATTTTCCTAAGTCCTGGTGATGGTGTTTTATTCCCTTAAAATACAGTTGTCCCAAGCAGGTGGATGACAGGAAGGGAAGGCAAGACTAAATTTGCAATGGGAAGGCCCGGAGCAGGTTCTAAGTGACTTGAGCAGGTCATTCCATCTCAGTCACAGATTCCTAAGATTCTATAAAGTGGTATATTTTATACCTGCTTAATCCACTTCAAAAAGTTGCTCGTAGGGTCAAATGAAACAATCCAAATGTAATTGTCTAAGACTACTGTTATCACTTAAATTCCTTAGATGATTGAAAGGGAGAACTTTTTCCAAAACATCTGGATCAAGAAAGCCACAAGTATGGATCATATTTGTCAGCTATTCTGATAAATGTGGAGGATACTGGCCAGCAGTATCCATCCCTGCTGCAGATGCTCGTCAAAACACGAGAAAAACATACACAGGGACAACTGAGTCCTGTGGGGAAATAGGGACGAAACGGCCACTCTCTCTAGTGAGGATCACCCTGTTTTCCTGCCCAAGCAGGTTTTTATTAAGAATGCAGACACAGTTTGTGGATTAACAGTCTGGCAGGGAAGATCAAAAGGAATAGGTAATTTTCAAAGGGTCTGACAGAACTCCTGCTGGGATTCTGGGCAAAGTTTGGGGTTTTATCACTATAGCACCTAAAAGGCTAGTTTCTTTTTCTGCCTGTGCCTTCATATTCTAATTCAATAGCATCCTCCAGCAAGCAGATCTCACAGGATCTTGCATATTCTATGTCCCAGGCTTGATTACCCCGGGGGTCTGCCCACTCTGGTCTGGGCTGCACCGCCCTTGTTATTTCCACAGGCCTCAGTCAACAGAAGAGACAAAGGCAGCCAGGAGACTTGGAATTCTCACAACATAGAACAAGGACTCAGGCTTTGACAAAGCTGAGGGGGCAGGGGTTGATGTCGATCACCCCTTCATTTCCACAGCCCCAAATGTCTTCCCTGAGGCCTCCTCGTGATCATGCCTGTCTTAGGCAATTCCCCCTATTGGAAATCTTACCCGTCATTGGCTAACTGATCAAGCATAGGAGGCCAGGCACAGAACAGGCAGCGTTCATGCCAGGGAAATAAGTTTTTGTCTCCTTAGTGGCTCCTGGTTTGGAGGTCTCTCACTCAGCCTAAGTCATGGGGGGTCATAGCTTCCTGAGACCAGGCAGGGTGGGCCCCAGCAGATAAACATATTTATCAGAATTAGTTGCTTCATTAAATAAAAATACTTATTTAAGACATAATATTAGCTGGGCACAGGAAACATAAAGAATAAGAAGACATTGGTGGTCCCTCCAAAGAAATTGCAATATAATGCTAAAGAAAAATGTATTACTTTGCTAGGGCTGCCAAACAAAGTACCACAGACTGTGTGGCTTAATCAATAGTTTGGAGTTGGAAGTCCAAGATCAAGGTTTGGTTTCTTCTGAGCCCTTTTGCCTTGGCTGCCTTCTCATATCCTCAACATCACTCTGTGTATGTGCATCCTGGTATCATTCTGTATGTCCAAACTTTCCCGTCTCCTAAGGACACCAGTCAGATTGAATCAGAGGCCAACGTAAAGGCCTCATTTTAATGTAATCACCCTCTTTTAAAGGATCTGTCTCCAAATACAGTCACAGTCTGAAGTACTAGGCATTAAGACTTCAGGATATTGGGTTGGTCCAAAAGCCCATTTAGTTTTTCCATAAAATAAAAGACACATTTTTTCATTTTCACCACTAATTTTATTGATTTGGATATTGTGAGTATGTCAGCTATCTCCTGCTATTGGCTTCTAGTGGGTACAGGCCAGGGGTGCTGCTCAACATCTTCCAATGCATAAGACAGCCCCCCAGCAAAGAATTACTTGACCAAAATGTCAATAGTACCAAGAAACTTTGCAAACCACTTTTGACACATTTGATCAGTCACAGGACCTTCTCCATACACTGCACAAATCTTTTCTTTTTGCATTTCAGTTGTGTTCTTACCTTTCTTGAAATAATAAAGCATAATACATCAAAAACGTCACATATATTCTTCCATCTTCAATGTTAAAATAGCTACACAAAAATATGCCAATTTTGATAAGTTGTTTTAAATGCAGGCTGATATAACAGCTGTCACAATGCAGTCTAACAAAATTATTTTAAATTAAGTTAAAGATAACTAAGTGCTACTAGAGACATTAGATGGGAAAATTAAAGGAAGATTTTGGCCAACCCAATATTTATTTTAGAGAGACACAATGTAACCCATAACAGAAAGATAATTTAAAAGCACAGATAACAAGGAGGTGACAGGAAATTATATTGTATAAACTCTGAGAAAGGACAATCACCAAGTACTGGGGGGTCTATGAAAACCTGAAAGAAATGAGATTTGTGATGGACTGTGGAGCAGACAGTAAGTGGAAGCTTCCTGTGGATGTTTGATAGAAACAAGGAGATAAGTAATATGCTTGCATCATGTAGTTTATCTGCCCGTACTGCACTTCAAAACAATAACGGTGTTCACTACTATAAATAATACTTCAGTTTGTAAAATATTTTTATTTCTATTCTCTCATTGTATGTAGTTAACCTCCCAACAACCTACATTACGTAAGTATTGCAATGTATGTGTACTAACTCCAAAACAAATTCTTGCCACTAAATGGCTTTGCCCTTGCACTTTAACATTTGGGGGGGAGCTCTATTTTTTTATTTTTTTTATTGTTGTTCAATTACACTTGTCCCAATCCCCCTCCATTGCTCTCACCGCTGTCCATCAACTCCAACCCACTCCACAGCATTCTAACCTAAAAAAGCCATGCGCTCAATTGAGTTACTGATTTCGTGGTCGTCGTTATTTATTGGGAGTGCGTTGGGGTGAGTTATGTCTGTGCTTTTGTCTTTCTTTTCTTTTTCTTTCTTTCCTTCTCCCTCCTTCATCATCCCTTCTCCGCCTCCTCCCTCCCTCCCTCCCTCCCTCCCTCCCTTTCTTTCTTTCTTTCTTTCTTTCTTTCTTTCTTTCTTTCTTTCTTTCTTTCTTTCTTTCTTTCTTTCTCTCTTTCTTTCTCTTTTGTACAATTCAGAGCAGAAAAGATCTGGATGTTAGATGTCAGCAATGAAAAAAAGCAGGACAACCCAAAGAGTGTTGGACTAGGGGCTCAGATCCAAACTGTGCTCCCCGAATGACCCCTTTTTACTTAGCTGAAAATGCGGTGGGCCTCCAGATCATTATTGTATGTCTTAAGCTGTAATGAAGGGATTTTTTTCTTCATTGTTTCCCTCTACATATTTGAATCCAGAGAATCCAAGTTAATCTAAAAGAACTCATTCCTGTCAGCTGCCAGCTGTTCTGGATAATGTTTAATCAACTGATTGAGTGGTGTGCATATCTTAACATATAAAGTCATTTTGTCTGATTTGAGATTCCATATAGTAGCTAAGTGCCATACACTGTATTTGTATTCTGGACCAGGGATGCACTTATCATTTTTTTTCTCAGCAACAGCTCTGATTCTTCACAAACTAAACACTTAAAATACTTAACTAGCATTAAAAAGATGAAGCAAGATCAGATAGCTGGAATAAAATATTACTTAAGGCATTATTTAAAATGTCACAGTGTCAGAATGTCACGAGTCTGTAGGCAGAAAAGCTGCAAAGATGAAATTATACAGAATAACTTCATCAGAGTTCATTTGAAAATCTTGCCAATTTGGGGCTGCATGCTAAAATGCATACTGAAATGTGTACCTTTAAAAATCCAATTAAACTTCTAGCAATATATCAAAAAATAAGTAAATAAATAAAATAACCAGCAGCACAGACAAATACTCATGCACAAGGAAGTTCATTGGAATGATATTTGCAAAGGCCAAAGGGTGCATTTCCAACAATATGGAGTTTATTAACTAAATGATGGTACATTCCTAGAATAAAATAGTAAGTCACTATTCAGATGTAGGTGTTCCTTGACTCTATACAGGCCTGGAGCATTCCTACCCAAAGTGTGATCTGTGACCACCTGCATTCGCATCAGCTGGAAGCCCATTGGAAATGGAAGATAATGGGTCCCACCCCAGAGCTACTAAATCACAACCTGTACTTTAACCAGCTTCACAGGTGATGTCTATGCACATTAAAGTTGGAGAAGTCATGCGCTAGAGCAGGGGTGTCAAACTCATTTTCACCGGGGGCCACATCAGCCTCCCAGTTGCCTTCAAAGAGCCGAATGTAATTTCAACTCCTTAACAGTTAAGGAGTAGTTACATTTATATAGTCCTAAAATTATTTTGGCCCTTTGAAGGCAATCTTGAGGCTGATGTGGCCCCCAGTGAAAATGAGTTTGACACCCCTGGTCTAGAAGATACATGCTTGTCACACACCCCTGCTTTGCAGATTATGGCACTGAGGCACAATGATATGCAGCATGAGACAGAAGCTGAGGTGGGACTGTATTCAATCATATTTTAACAAGGATTATTTGACTGAAATAATGCAAGGCCATTTTTTTGTATAATCCCTTGTAGGGGTCAGACAAGAACTCACCTAATAGCAGATAATAAACTACTGAGTAGAAAAACATTTATCAACTTCTCCATTCTCTGATCTCAGGCTTTGACCTTCTATCTAACCCCACTTTAGAAGATATTTGAGGTGCCACAATGAAGTCATATACAACTCTTCTGGCCATAGTGCACAGTACAGGAAAAACAAAACAAAACAAAGAAAGCCAGCTTTGAACACTTATCAGATATAAAAGAGGGTTTTTTTGTTTTGTATTTGTATATTCTTGAGTTACATTTGTTTTTATTTTTTAATTTTTTTTATTTTAATAGTTGTTCAAGCACAGTTTTCTGCCCTTTACCCCCATCCCAGTCCACCTCCCCAGACCACCCCCACCTTGTTATTGCCCATGTGTCCTTTATACTTGTTCCTGAAAACCCTTCCCTCCTCCCCCTGAAATTCCCTCCCTCTCCCCTCTGGTCACTGTCAGCTTGTTCTCAATTTCAGTGTCTTTGGTTATATTTTGCTTATTTGATTCTTGTGTTGTTTAGGTTCCTGTCAAAGGTGAGATCATATGGTATTTGTCTTTCACTGCCTGGCTTATTTTGCTTAGCATAACACTTTCCAGTTCTATCCATGCTGTCACAAAGGGTAGGAGCTCCTCTTTCTTTCTACTGTATAGAATTCCATTGTATAAATGTACCATAGTTTTTTGATCCATTCATTTACTGATAGGCACCTAGGTTGCTTCCAGCACTTGGCTATTATAAATTGTGCTGCTATGAACATTGGGGTGCATAGGTTCTTTTGGAATGGTGTTTCAGGGTTCTTAGAATATAATCCTAGTAGTGGAATTGCTGGGTCAAAAGGCAGATCCATTTTTAGTTTTCTGAGAAAATTCCATACTGTTTTCCATAGTGGTTGTACCAGTCTGCATTCCCACCAACAGTGCATTAGGGTCCCCTTTTCTACACAACCTGATATAAAAGAGTTTTGGAGATAAGGCTGAGCTTATAGTTGATGCATCTTGTAACTTCACAGTATGCTGAAACACAAAGCCATTTATATAAAGTTAATCCTGAGACCACTTCACACCGTACTCCTCTGGATTTTCAAAAAAAAAGTGTTGCAATTACCTCACCTGAGTTGTTATATGCATTTCCTCCCAAATGTTTGATAAATGGAGGGGGTACACCAAATATTGTCTCACAGGAAACCTCTGGGAAGCCTGAGACTCTGACATTTTATTCATGTCAGACACACAATTACTCATTCACTCATATTTGAGCCCCAAATATGCGCTGGGTTCTACGGATTTACGATTGAATATTATGTGACCTCTATCCCTTAAAAAAAGCTAACAATCTAGGCTGGCAAATAGTACAGTGACTAGATAGATTAAGTTCAATGTGGAATGTGTGTGCATGATCCAAATACCTAGTGGGAGCACTTATTTTTTCTGAGATGGGGAGAAGTGTAAGTTTTCCCAGCGACTGGGACAGTCTAATCTGGCTTCCATTTCTACCACTTTGTTAGTTCTCCACTTGTCAGGAAAACCAGAGGCATATGATTTATTTTCTACCCCACGCCTAACATAAAAGGATTAGTAGCTACCATTCCCTGAACGACAATATAGGTGTCAGACATTATTCTAGGTGCTTTTCTTCTTTGTGTATTTCTCACTCAGGCTTTGTTCTAAACTACCCAGTCTTTCAGGCCAAAACCTCAGGAGCCATCCTTGAGACTTGTTTTTCCCTCACCCCAACATTGAATCTATTAGCAAGTCCTCCTGGTTCAGCCCCCACCCTGTATGCCCAACCCCCACGTTTTTCCTTTCCACTGCCACTGCCTTAGTCTAAGCCTCCATCATCCCTCACCTAAAGCACTATGGTGACCTCCTAAATGACCTGTCTTGCTCTTCACCAAACGATTTTTCTCACTGCAGCCAGAGAGATTATTGCATAATACAAATCAAATTATGCTCCCCTCCTGCTTAAAATCAGTTGATCTCTTCCCATTTGCCCATTGGAATAAACAGAAAACTTATCACCACAGCTTATAAGAACTGCCGTGATATGCCCCACCATCCCTAAGGCATTACCCCATACAATCCTCTCCCCTTAGTCCACAATGACCATACTTTTGTTCCTATGTACTTCCTCACCTCTGAGATTTGTATGCCCTGTCCCCTCAGCCTGAGACTCTCATTTTTCATCTCTCTGCTTGGATGACTCATTCCCACTCTTCATGCCTCAGTTTAAAATGTACCATCTCAAGGAGGCACTTGTAATATTACATTCCCCACAAGCCCCACCCCATTATACTGATCACACAATCTTCCTTATTTCCTTTATAGAACTTATCGTTAAAACATAGTATGTGATGGCTTAGGGGAGGAAGAGGATTTATGGCTCCCTATATACTCCATCAGCACTTTCAAAGTCAAATACCACAAAGCCTGTATTACTAAAAATATGATTGTCATACAAACACGACTAGAGGATAACATCCCCAGTCACCATTTTCCAAACAGTTTTCAATGCTTAACACCTATGTAAAATTCTATAGAAGTCTCTGATTATTGTCAAATATTATTCTTTAAATCACTTGTTTGTTTATTGTCTGCACGTTAGAATGTAAGTTTCCTGGGGATCCCAACGAATAATAGTACATGGCTAAATAAATATCAGGGTAGCAAACATGTGAATCAACTATAGGGCCACAGCTAGAACAGTACTATGAATAGAATGTGAAGTCCATGATCCTTCTATTACCTTTTGTATCCTTACCCGTCAGCTTATTCATACATTCTTTGCTTGATTTACTCAACAAATATTTAATAAAGAATTACATTTCTAGGACCTGGGGATACAAAAGTGAACAAAACAAAGAAACTAACAAAAAGCATGCCTTCTAGGATCTTTTAGTTGAAAGAGACAGACAAGAAATATAACATATAAGTAAACTGTATGGTAAATGAAAAGTATCATGGGAAAAATAAGTCAGGTGAGGGAACAGGAATTACCAAGGGAAGGGTGATAAATTTAAACAGGGCAGTCATCACAGCCGATACCTGAACACACAGCCAAAGGATGTACATTGCAAATACAGTTTGACAGGTTGGATTTTACTAAAATTGGTAGTGTACTCGGATCTCAGCTACAGAGTGGTGGGCCGGCAGAAGGTCTTAGACGTCTCTGTGTAGTGGGGACTCCGAATAGGAATCAAGGAATTCAGAGACCGCTGAGGATATGTGGGTGAATCTGAGTTTGACTGGTCTCAACTCACATGTACTCTATTTTGTTTTGTTAGTTTGTGTGATGTATATTTTACTTCATTTCATTGTGTTTTGTGTGCAAGCATAATAAATGAAAACTAGAGGAAAGAAAAGTTTTGTTAGAAGATTAATTTCCTGACCCTATAATGGGGTATAGGGTGAGGGGTTTCCTGGGAATACAGGACAAGGACCCCATAGCCCATGGTTTGGGGGATGGGAGAAGCAGACAATATTGATTAAGATATCTTGCATATCTATAGCCATTTGGTAGCTAGTTTAATAGCTGTGTTAATAGCTGTGCAGTATACCACCTGAGGCAAAATGGGCATGACTTTAAGGGTGTAACCTGCCTTAGGACTTAGCCAGGGGAGGCAGGTTCCCCTGGATCACTCACTGAGTCACTCTTGCCCTGACTAAGGATGGCAGCTGAATGAATGTAAACTATATAGGAGAATTGGCGAGTGTCACTCATTGTGGGAGGAGTTGGAGGTGAGGTCACACAGAAGGCTCTGGGTGAGGATTAAAACTAAGAGAGGGCAGCCAGGAGGGATTCAGCTATTCATCTTGGAAGAGAGTGGAAGAGCCATGAGGGAGGAGTGATGTAGCAGCCATGTGAGAGGAAGAAGTAAGCAAGCAACTACGTAGTGTGTAGTCAGGATCCAGCCATGTGGCCTGGGGTAGGAAGGAAGTAAGGAGACATGTTGCTGCCCTGATTGTGCCTGCTCTGGCCGACTCTGAAGACTCTCCCTTGCAAGACGCTGACCCACTGTGATGCAAACCTGAGCTTTATCTGGACTCTCGGGACTTAGGTCTTTCTTGAACTTCACCATGATCCAATGCACCACTGCACTGTTTTTCTGGACTATTACATGGAGGCTGATGACAGGAGAGAGCTGAAGGAGAGAGCTGCTGCTTGAGGATGGCGACTTTGGTGCCTTCCAGAGGGACTGGAGAACTGTTCATGCAGCCAGCCTAAGGTAAGAATATGGGGAACTATTGGGTTTTCTTTTGGCTTAGAGCCTTTTGGGGAACAAAGGAAGTGCTGCATCTCATGGGAAAGGAGGCTCTGAACATCAGTGCTCTGAGCCCCCCAAGGTTGGAATATTGGAAACGCCTGTTCCTTCCAGCATTACTTGTTGGGTCATTCACCAAGGCACCATGTGGATGGGCCGCTGTCAGCTGGGTTACAACCCAAACTCATAAATATGTCTCTTAGTCTCATAAAATGAACTTGCACCATTCCTTTGCACATTAGCATTTAGAAGTTGTTAGTTACAGTATTCTTTTATTACTGTTATCACCATCTTATTTGATCCTCACCACATCATTTTGAGGGAGGTCCTATTACCACTTCTAATGAACAGAGGAGAAAACTGAGCATAGAGAATAGTACGTTCAATGTTCAGTGAACGTACACTGACCAAACCAGTTGCCACCTGAGACAATGGGAGCTTGGAGGAGACAATGTACTTCATGCTCTACCTCCTCTGTCATCAATTCACATTTTCACCAAAGGGAAACAAACCAATCTACCTCCCCCATAAAGTTTTGCATCCTTTATGGGGAAGTCTAGGGTGGGGGGTACAAGAACCTACAAGAAAAAAATAATTAAAAAAAAAGAAACCCAGAAAACTTGGAAACATTGAAACATTTTTAAACAAAGATAAATCAAGTTCGGGAATCCAAAGTTACCACATGCCTCCTCGCTTTCAGCAGAATCTGCAGCTACAGAATTAAATAACAGAAGGCTTGGGTGATGCTCCAGCAAGCTAAAAGGCAGCCAGCAAATGCACTAAATGTACCAATTTGGAATTTCCTACTCTGACTTCCCTGAAGATAAGTTTAAACACATATGTGTTTTAAAATTCCCTAATCTGACTTACCTCAATAATTGTATCCTTCTCATGCCTTCTGATTTGTAATCATTCTAGGTCAGTTTCTCTCACAAAAGCAAAATCTGCACATGTATGTACATATGTACACACAAATATTTGTAAACACTTATGGTAAAAGTAGCTTTACAGCTTGTGTGTATATAAAACACAGTTTATTCCTGTAGTATTATTATGTATTAATTATTGCATTATTTTCCATACAAACAATTGTAAAACTACTTTTGCCTTACCTTGTATATTCATTCCAAGGCAGCCTACCACTGATAGGGTTTTTCTCTCTTATTTTTATGTAGAAGAAAACCTTAGAGTCAATGCGATGTCTCTTTGCCACCTTATTTTCCAAGAGATGATGGAACTCTGGGGAAACCAAAGCAGAAAAGGGGAGGCTATGTCTATGCTTTTAGTATACAATATTAGAAATACCAGGAATGTTCTAGAAAGAAGGCTTGTCAGAGGTTGGAAGTGCAGGAGTAATATTCTCCCAGTGTATTCTGAAGTTTGATATTCTTTGATATCATTATCCCATTTTTTTCTATATTAATCTTTTTGTCAGGTCAATACTTTTATATAGAATCTTATTCTGAAGAGTATAGCCCTATTAAATTAGTTACATCCAAATTCAGTGTGCCTGTGGACTTCAAAGGGTTTTGAAAAATAAAAAAAGACCCAAGGCTAAAATGTCCAGCTATTAAAAATCTACGTGAATAATAATAAGCACTTCAATTTAGTGAGAGCTTATGAGGCACAAGGCACAATATGATAATGTGTGTGAACTGCTGAGCACGGTGGCTGTCACATAACTAAGACTCAATAAATGATCACTATTTGATGCCAAGCACTGTGTTTATTACCTCACATCTATTTCCTTGCCTTGTCTTCGGTCTTCTATTCAGAGGAAGTCATTCTTCCTTATTTTACATATGAGGAATTGAGACTCAGAGTTCCACTGGTAAATGGGGAAGGCAGAATTATGACTCATGTGTGTCTGGAACTAAAATCTATTTTATAACGTGTACTCTTGTTGTTCAAATAAATTAATTAATAAACAAAATAAGAAAGCCCTTTTAAGTGACAGTTATCCTACGATATGATTCCATGGTTATATTACTTATGTTTGACACAGCAATATATCTTTCTATATCTGTGGGTGTCTGTATGTTAGACCAAGGAGCAATAATACTAATGCTAAGTGCCATGGGTTATGAATGAATCAATAAAGGTCTTAATGGTACCCAGTGCTCTATAAGAGAAATCTCTATTGTTTCCAGAAACTGCTGATGAACTTGTTACTATTCAAAGCATTGGGTTCTCACCATGGAGGGCTAGCCACCATGGATTGACGGGTAAAATCTCAATACAATGGAGGGGCAAGTACAGTTTCTTACCATGTAAGAGTCCATGTAGGGCAGTAACTATGAGTATAGATTCTGAAGCCAAACAACTTGGGCTTGATGATGGCTCTGCTATTGCTAAGTCTGTCACTTTACGCTAGCTAATTAACCATTATCTGCCTCACCTTCTTCATTTTTAAAAGTCAAAACAATACTAGCTAGCCTATTGGGTTATTGAGAAAACTACATGAGTAAATAAACTAAAAACCCTCAGACTGATGCCCAGGAAATAGTGTCAATAAATCTTTGACATCATAATCAATAAACAGTTTTTTTCTGCTCTGTGACTGTTCATATCCAATCTGTCCTCCAGTCCCTTTGGGAAAATAGAAATAGCCTATTAGATTCAAAATGAACTATACCAGTAGTGATATGGAGGAGTTTTATTTGAAAGAATTTGTTTCGGGGAGAAACTTTCATCTTAACAATAAAAATGGGTTCACGCGTGCTTGGTGTGAAATTTTGGCCTTCCAGATTCCCAACCAAGTGTGTATAATGCAGATGTTGGCTGCCACAAGACTGATTCAGAAAAGAGGTAAAACTGCTCTGTGTAATAGAAGATAAATGTGAAATCCCAGTGGGTAAAGACCTTTGCATATGAAGCAGGAAAGAGAGAAGACTCAGTTACAAGAATGTTGGGGAAAAGGCAGGAGAAAGAAAATTTGCAAGCAGCAGCATCAAAGAAAGTCTGAGAGAACAAAATTGCTTAACAGGGGGTTTTCTAATCTCCTGAACAAAATCTAAAGTAATTTCTCCATTGCTTACTAAAGCTTTTGTGTGAGAATATTCCTATTTGTATTCCTTTGGGAAATACAAAGAGGTTTACTCCTGGGTTTGGGTGGATGCCAGGGAAACAAAAACAAAAACAAGCAAACAACAATAAAAAAAGCACAGAGACAGGGACCAGAGCAAAGGAGGTTATGAGAGCAGAGGTCCACAGATACTTGTAAAAATTGTAAAGAAACTTCAGATATTTAAGGGCATGGAATTTATTGGAATCTCAGCCAATGACACTAACCTCTGCTTTAATTTCAATAGGCTTAATGATATCTTTAGAGCTGACAAATTACCAAGCAGTTATTTTATTATTGAGTTGCTGCAAGGCTATAACAAGTAGGACAGACAGTGTTCTTTTGCAAAGACATTTGGCAAAGCTATGATATAATATAGGATCAAGATTATAAACGGAGAATATTCTCCAGGGGAGGAAAATAAGGGGCGGCAATGCAGGCAAAGATATATGGGATTCACGATGGTAACGAGGCAAGTTAGGAAGCTGAGTGCAAACACTCACTCAACTACTAGAGGACATTTAAAAACTTCAGAAATGTTCACATCCATTATCTCATTTAGTCTTTTTGCTAAGCCTATTACTGAGATGAGGCAGAAAAGAATCTCCCCATTCCTGTGAAGCAGACCCAACCACCTTTAATAAATGACACCTTTAGCAGAAGAAAAAACTGGGATGAAGACTCAAGTTGTCTGACCTCTGGTCTGGAGTTCATGTGTTCTTTCATTCAGCAAGTGGTACTGAGGACGAACTAAGTGTCGCGTTCTATGCTGGGGGCTATAATGGGCAATCTCTTGGCCACTAACTCTTGTTTCTTGGTAATAATGACTAGTAGCACCAAGAGTTCACAAATATCTACATGGGACAGGAAGTGAGTTGTGTGTCTAGGGCTTCTTGCTATTCTTTTTATCAATATCTCTAAAGCAAATATATTTTGGTAATAGAGGTAACTTTATGCCACCCCACCTACCAGAATTAGATCCTGAAGAATATGCCAAGAGATGCTTTGGGTATTTGTGAGCAGATGCATGATTTCATTACCCTAGTTGTTCTGTCCCAGGGGCAGTTTGGTCTCTAGCCATTTAATAATACTGTTTAATTTCAAAGTATTGTTTTTGCCTGGTTTAACAAAATATAATTTATGTGCTCCCTATGCTACATGGGACATGGGAAACTAGTTTTCTCAGTACTTTCAAGAACCCCAGTATAAGTAAATCTTACTTCTATCATCTGTAAAATAGGAAGGATAATAGTACTCAATTCGTGGGATTACTGGAACACTGACTAGGTTTTTGAATAAAAGTACCTAACACAGCTTAAGTGCTTAATAAATGTGTTTTTGTTACTCTAATTGCTATCTATTATACAGATGAGAAGGTTAATTATTTAACCAAGATCAGTAGAGGCTGGCTCTGGCTCTAGAGCCAGGGATTTTAAACATTCATCCGTCCTGAAGCAGAAATGTAATTATGTTTGGCAATGAGACTGAAGCAAACCAAAGGGTCAATGAAAATGTAGTCAGAACATTGAGCTCAAGAAAGGGGGGAAAATTGTAAAAAAAAGCTTTATAATAACTTGACTTGATGAAAGCAATGACTAGATTCAGTGAAAAGAAATACAAGCTAATGAGCCTCAGGGCAAAAAAGTAAGAACAGGGATTATTATCTTAATGGCTCATTTGCTTCTGAACATTAAACCAGTGATGGATGGAGAGAATCTAGGGGGTTACACGCATCAGAAACCGTCCGTGCCTCTAGGAAATCAGAGAGAACATGAAAGGCAATATGAGTAGGTATGATAAGCTGATGCAGAAGAGGAAAAGAAATTTAAAATAGATATTTTCCACAGAAGCTAGGAGGAAACTCCAAAATGTACAAGAAATACAAAAACTAAAAATGATCTTGTAGATTAGTGTTCAGAAAAAAAGTGAAATGACAGTAACATGAAAAAAACTTCCACACAGCAATAATAAAAGGAAAAGAAAAAACATCAAAAAAATTAAAAAGCAATTATGAAATGGGAGAAAATATTTTCAAATTACATATTCAATATCAAGCTGATATCAAAAACATACAAGAAACTCCTATAAATACTATAGCAATAATAATAATATTAATAATATTAATAAACAACTCAAATAAAATATGAACAAGGGGCCTATATAGATTTTTCCCCAAAGAACACATACCAATGGCCAACAAGTACATAAAAAGGTACTGAATATTACTAATCATCAGAGAAGTGAAAATCAAAACCACAATGAAATATCACCTCACACCTGTTAGGAGAACCCTTGTGCACTGTTGGTGGGAATATAAACTGGTATAGCCCCTGTGGAAAACAGTATGAAGGTTCACGAGAAATTGAAAGTATAACTGTGATATGATCCAGCAATTCCCCTTCTGGGTATAAATCCAAAGGAAGCAAAATCATTATCTTGAAGACATATCTTTACTTTCTTGTTTATTGCTGCATTATTCATAAAAGCCAAGATGTTGAATCAATATTAGTGGCTGTCAATAAATGAATGCATAAGGAAAATATTATACACACAGAGACACACACACAATGGAATATTATTCAGCCATAAAAAGTAAATCTTGCCATTTATAACATCATAGGTGAAACTGCAGGGCATTATGTCAAGTGAAATAAGCCAGGCAAAGACAAGTATTGCATGGTATCACTTATATGTGGAACCAAAAAAAAAGTCAAACTCATAGAAACAGAGCATAAAAGTGATTTCCAAGGGCTAGGGTCAGGTATAAGGAAAGATTTGTGAAAGGATATAAACTTCCAGTTATAACATAAATAACGTCTGAGGATCTAATTGTAACTTAGTGACTATAGTTAATAACATCATATTATATTTTGAAATTTGTTAAAAGCGTAGAACTTAAATGTTCTTACCAAAACAGAACAAAACAAAATATATGTGTAAATACTATGTAAGATGATGAATGTTAATTAACTCAGTAGTGGGAATCCATTTACACGAATATGTAAATCAAATCACCATATTGCACACTTCAAATATATTACAATATTACTTGTCAATTATACCTCAATAAAGCTGAAAAATAACATTATAGACTGTCCTAATGACTCCCATAAGGTTTAGAAATATATGAGATTTCAATATCCCTTAGCAATAACTATTTTTAATATACAAGGTCTGTACAGAAAGTATCCAGTCATGTACTATGAAAAATAGAGACATTTATTGAAGAAGATACAAGATACAAGGCACATTGAGCATAGGACAATGACACCTCAGTCCCCTTCAAAGTAGCACCTTGGGATCTCACACAGTTCTCCAATCACCATCAACTGCTCTGTCGCATTTTCCTGAATTTCATCAACAGTCTGATAGCTCTTCCCTTTCTAAGGTGATTTTAATTTGGGCAAAGCTAGAAGTCGCAAGGTGCAAAATCTAAGCTGTAGGGGGAGCTGAGGCACCTGGGTGACTTGATGTTTTGCCAAAAAACTCTATGAGACATGATGCACAAGTGGGTGCGTTGTCTTAATGAAGCTGCCAATCACCAGTTGCCCATAGCTGTGGCCTCCTGAATCATCCAAATAGTTTCTGCAGAGGAATGTTCAAGCTTAACACAAAATTTGATGCAAAGTCACTGCTCTACTGGTTCATTTTGAATGTGATGACCACACAGTACACATGCTCACTCAATGGCATGTACCTCCCCCACTGACTAGTACAGTGAAGTCATCATTGTTCACACATGCACATTCCAGTCCACTCTCCTTAGCTGTCAGGTTACAATGATGTCACTCAAACTGTCCTTATATTAACAATGGCTGAATTTTTCCAGACAGATCTCATACTTTTTTCAAGTAATGTGCTTATCCAGTAAGAAGTCAGATCTATCATAATATACCCATTACCTTTTATGTTCCACTTAAAGGTATCCATTCAGCTTTCAGGTGTATATATTATAATTCAATACCTAATGGCTTTAAAGCAACAGTGATTTATTATTTTTCACAATTCTGTTGGTTGACTGAGCAATTCTTCTACTGGTTTGCCTGGGCTCACTTACATGCTGCATTCAGCTGGTGGGGTGGGGGAAGGTGGGAGGCCGGTATCCGCTTGGGGATGAACTGAGCAGCTAAGACAGCGGTATCTCTGTTTTCATGGGGCCTTGGGAACACCCAGAAAGCAGACATTGTCTTCTTAGAAAGGGTTATCATTGGCCTTGAGGCCATAGGATTCCAAGGGCATTCTGTAATAGAACTTGGTACCTTGTTCTACTTGAAACTGCCCTCAGTTACACTCACAACATGGGTGATGCCCAGCTGACTCAGCTTACTCTTGTCCAGGGCTGCATCCACATGGCCTAGAAAGGGGTCAGGCCAGGTCTCACTGACATGACTCAGTGTGGTGACTACATCAACAACCCACAATAAGTGCATTATCAAGGACAATATTGGTGGCTGTTATGGAACTCTCTTAAGGCATTGGCCCATTTAATCTAAGTTATCAAATCTGTGTCCATAGAGTTATTCAGAGTATTCTTTTATTATCCTTTTAATTAGCATGATACCTGTCATGATTCCCCTGCTTTCACTTCTGATATAGGTTCTCTGTCCCTCTCTCTCTCATTTTTTAAATTAGCCTGCACAGAGGTTTATTGATTTTCTTGATCTTTTCAAAGAACCATCTTCTGGTTTCTTTGATTTTCTCTATTACTTTACAGTTTTCATATTTATTTATTTTTGCCCTCATTCTTATTATGTTTTTAATTTGTTTACTTTGGGTTAAACTTGCTGTCTTTTTTCCAGGTTCCTAAGGCAGAAACTTAGATTATTGATTTTAGAAGTTTCTTCTTTTCTAATTTATGCAATGCTATAAAGTTCCATCTAAATACTGTTTACACAGAAGTAGGCTGAAGTCGAGTATTTCAATCCTTCTCCTAAGTGAAAGGCTAGAGCTGACTGAAGGTGGGTATTTCTCTTCCTCCAGGTCATTAGGTTCTGAGCATACTCCAGAGATTAGGCTATAATTAACTTCTACTGAGGGAAGACTTAGTTAAGGAGAACAAAGTACTCTGGCCATCTTTCCAAATGGTTCCTTCCTCCTTCCCTCTGCCAAAAGCATAAGGGAATTATTATTCTCTGATATTTACTGTGGAGACCTGGTCTAGCTCCTGGAGATAAATCTCACAAAATTGTTGGAGGTTTCCATATGACTGATTCTCCCCGGAGTTTTTACCTCTCAGACTTCCCTGCACTGAGCTTCCAGTAACCATCAGTTATGGCAACACTGGTTCCCACAGCAGTTTCTGCTCATGAGTCTTTGCTGTGGTGAATTATTACTCTTGTATTTACCTGTCAGTCTCTCCAATCTCCAGTGAAGCAGTTTGCCCTGTGTCCTCACCTCCCTTATGGATCCCAGAAGAGTTATGGACTTTTCAGTTTGTTCAGCTTTTTACTTATTCTTAGGAGGCAGTAATGGCTTCCAAGCTCCTCACACACAGAACAGGAAACTGGAAGTGTAGCTGATAATGTTAACTTCTTGAAAGATGGCCTTGAAGTTGTCCTAATGGGAAAAAAAAGAGCCAAGGCCCTGTGCTGACACACTGTGCCCTGGGGGTGGGCCAATGCACCACTGTTGTCCTGGACTTAGTGATGATCTACGAGGGCATGACACTGGCGGGGGCATCCACACTGTACAGGCCCAACCACAGGAGCCCTCACTCTCTGGTCACTGTGGTCCAACCTACCCAGCCAAATGGCAAGTAAATATATAAAAAGATGGTTTATATCATGTGATCAAGGAAATTAAAATAAAACCACAGTAAGAATGGCCACACTTAGAATGGCCAACATCTATAACACTGGCACCAATGAAAGCTGTCAAGAACATGGAGCAGCAGGGACTCTCAGACATTGCTGGTGAGGATGCAAAATGACACAGCCACTTCGGAAGACAGATTTGAAGTTTCTTACACAGCTAAACATATTCTTAACCGTGTGACCAACCATCGGTATATACCCAAAGAAGCTGAAAACTTGTGTCCGTATGAAAACCTACACACTAATGTTTATAGCACCTTACAGACAGCAGCTTTATAATTGCCAAAATCTGGAAGCAATCAAGATACCTTTAAGTAGGAGAATGGAAAAATACACTGTGTTACATCCAAATAATGGAATATTATGCAGTACTTAAAAATAATGAGCTATTAAGCCACAAAAAGACACAGAAGAACCTTAAACGCATACTAAGAAGTAAAAGAAACCAATCTGAAAAAAGGCTATATACTGTATAATTCCAACTATATGACATTCTGGAAAGTGCAAAACGATGGAGAGAGTAAAAAGATTAGTGATTGCTAGGGGTTGGGTAGGAGGAAAAATAGATAAAATGCAGAAGATTTAAGGGGCACTGAAAATATTCTGTATGATATTATAACGATTGGTATGTGCCATGACATTTCGGTCCAAACCCACAGAATGTACAACACCAGTAGGCAACCCTAAGGTAAACTATGAACTTTGGGTGTTTATGATGTATCAATATACATTCATCCTCAGTAAAAAATGTGCCATTCTGGCAAGTCTTACTGATCATGGGGGAGAATGTGCACGTGTGGGGGCAAGGAGGATATGAGAAATCTCTGCAGTTTCCTCTCAGCTTTGCTGTGAATGTAAAACTGCTCTCTAAAATAAAGTCCTTTTCTTTTTTGAAGTAACAGACACAAAGCCATATCACTTAGGTTGTATTCTATTGATCAAAGCAACTCACAAGGCCAGCTTGGATTCAAGGGATGAGGAAGGAGACATCACTCCTTAATGGAAGGGCTGCAAAACACTATGATCATGATATTTGATACACCCCTTACAATGTAATCAGTTGAAAAATAGTGAATAATATTCAATATAAGCTTAGCTACAAGTTAATTGACTGTGTTGGTCAAAATTTTGGATCAAGTATTAGAGGAACTTCTAATTGGTCTTTATTTCTTCTGTATATTATGAAATCTGGCGACCTGGATAATTCCTGGAAATCTTAAATCCATGATTGCTCCATCTCCCTCAAAGTTAATGACTTCATTTTATATTTCCTTATATACTTTCTTTTATATGATATTATAGAAAAAGAAGCACTGGGTTTACCTTTGTGCTTGATCACTGAAAGATCCAGATTTATAATAATATAAGGGAAATGATATGGTTTCTTGTAAGTATCTAATTCTCCACATTTAAATAATTAAGAATTCAGCCCAATATATTATATCTCAGAATCCTTTGCAAGTCTCTATCACAAATACTATTAGGATTTATTTATACAAAAATTGTAATTTACAGGAATAAGATGGTTAAATTCTTTGAGATAGAAATAATAAGTCAAACTTTTAGGACAAAATGCTCATCTTCTTTAGTAAGATCTGGAAATCAACTTTTGTAGCAATTTACTATCTTATACCTGATGTAACTTCGCTCTCCTTCTGTGTTCTTTTATCCATTTGAAATCTACCGTGGGACTGAGGCAGTGGTGGTGGCTGACGTGGACAGCTGGCCCATCGGACCTAAGAGACCCAACTGTTCTTTGCCCATTCTCCCTACCATGAGGAGGCCCAGGCTTGTGTGGGGGCACTCTGATGCTTGGGACAGAAAAAATGCAGTGGGAACTGGCATCATCCTTGGGTAGAGTTGACCACCAGCCAGGAGAAAAGAAAGCCTGAATAAATACTTCTTCCAAATGCTCAGCATGCCATAAAATCGTTCTTGCTACTTTCAAAGACAACTTGCAAATTGATTGGGATAGAGTGTTATTGTAGGAATTTCTTTTGGTTTAAATCTCATCATGAAATGTACCTTTGTTCACAACACTATGTACATCTTCTAAAGCTAAACAGCCCAAACTGTGGTGTCACAATCCTAGTAGCTACTTAACAACATCTGCCCTGATGTACATGGCCTAATCCATATTAGCGCCACTCCTCATAAACTGCACACTATTGCAAAGGAAAACTGTCACCAAGGCATGGCTTTAACTTTTAGTGTCGTATGAGTGGCTCTCAAATTTTCTTTTTTGGGATGTGCACATGTTTCAAGTTTCCTGGGGATTTTGTCGACAGATGATCTATATTTCTAATTTCTACCATTAAATTGGAGAATGGTTAAAAGAAGGAGTTTCATGTCTAGCTGTGGAAAATGTCTTAACTCGTTTAGTGAAAAAATAACAGAAGTATTCCACATGAGGACTGCCTCAAAGGACCCACAATATACAAGAGGGCAGGGGAGGTGAGCAGGGGTGGCTCTGGGGAGGAGTAAGAGAAGGCTGACTCCCACCAGCAGAGAACAGTCCACCTTGCACATTTGGCAGCTCCATCACCGTATGTTGAAATCTACACCTGCTGGGACTTACCAAACACCATGGTATCATATGAAAATGAAGCCATCTTAATCTCAGACACGAACAAACTTGAGGTCTCCCTGCACATGGGTCAGGCCAGGCTTTGCAGAGTGTTGTAATCATATGTGAAAAATCTAGGTTCATGCACCAAGCTAGAAGGAAAGATGTCAGCATTTCATTTCATTGTCCTGTTATTTACTTCTAATCTTTATTGGGAGAGTTGAAGAGTTAACATAGACAACAAGTTTTCTAGGCCCACTTATGGTCTAATACTCAGGGAGCACAAAATTAGCACACTAGTCAATGTGCCTTGGGCATCAGAGTCTAAAGTTCTGGACTGTCCTTTGTAGTTTGTCATCCCTGGTGGCAATGTAGCGATTCTTTAGGCTCTGTGAGACATGGTTTTGGCTGAATAGCTATGTGTATTTTTATGTTTTGCTTCTAAAGAAAGCAGGTAATAATGATGACTATTTACAAATGACCACTAAAGTTTGCATATGCTGTTTTAGATATTCGTGTATGCCTAATAATGAGTGAATCAGGTCTAGAAAAATATAAGGAAATTGACATCAAACATGGCATATTCCCTATACTTCAGTCAAGATGGAAATCAACCAGTACGTAGTTACATTAAATGCTTGTCATCACTATTACAACTGTAATTTTATAGCCCTTTTGTTAGAGTTTGGTCTGACATATTAGTTGGGTTTTTTTTTAATGATCATGTGTATTGCATTTTGGTAGTTTCTATACTATTCTAGGTACTAAACACTTGAGGATTACTTACAAGTACATTCAAGAAACCAGGAATTGCTGCACGTCAGTTATTATACAGTGATTCAAATTTAATCACATGATGATTACAGCAGGTGCTCAATTTTTGTTAAACTATTTCAACTTCACAGTTTTCATGGCAGACAAAGATACAAATGCTACTGGCTAAAGATGGGGTCTGAACTAGACTCAGGCTTTAGAAGGATAAATAATACATACACTTTATGCCTGTAAGAATCTATGCTATTATTTTGCTGTGTATAATGCGCACCCACATTTTTGGCCAAAACTTTTAGGAAAAAATCTTTTGTTTTAATTTTTAATTCAATTTTTAATTTATTTATATTTAGACACTTGCATTTTGTATTGTGAAGGAATTTTAGCATTTCCTTTTGGACATATTATGGTACAAGACATTTTGTGTAACAAATATAATTATAAAACACAAGAACAGATACAAGATATTTCAGGTACTGCCTATATATAATGAGCATCCTTATTTTTCCCTCAAAAATTTGGGCAAAAAAGTGTGCATTATACAGAAAAATATAGCATTTAAGTTTTTGGTCTCAACATTCCTTCACATGCTTAATAATTATTGAGGATCTTAAAAATGTATATGCAAAGGGGGACTCCAAAACCCCCAGAGTTGTCTTCTGGAAGGCAGACCCCTTGTAGTACAGGCTTCCCATTACTTGATGGGTGTTCTAGGAACCCATCTGTATCAATGTGCCAACTGGCGTTGTTGTGAGAGGCTGCATTCAGCTTCAAGGAATTTCTTTTTCAATACATTTGCCCATTTCATGGTGGGTAATTTACAAGTGCACCTGCCCACACTGTGCTGAGTGCTCAGCGGTTTTTGACCAAAAACAGCATGACCCCAGTTCCCCACCCTTGCCATTCACCCAGTATCACCCCAGCAACTTTTTTCTGTTTCTGCAGATGGAAAAAGTCCTTGAAGGGAGACATATTGCTGATGTGAAAGAGGTAAAAGAAAAATGGCAGAAGCACTAAAAGGCATCAAAATGGATGAGTTCGAAAACTGTTTCCAGCAGGGAAAAATGTCTCAATAGGGGTATGCATCAAATGGAGAGGACGTGGGTAGTGACTGAAATTTAAACATGTTAAAAACCAAGGGGGGGGGGGTGGAATCAGGGGAGGGAGGTGGGATGGCTGGAGTAGGGGGGAGTAGTGGGGGGGAAGGCAGACAACAGTACTTGAACAACAATAAAATAAAATAAATAAATTTGTATGTAAATATTTTTTAAAAGAATAAATACACAATTTTTATAAATAAATTCTATTTTGGGGGGTGTCCCACCTCATGCATGGCTTACATTTATTGATATTCATTATGTTAGAAGTTTCAACTGAGATATTTTGTAAATATTTTAAATAACAATACTAAACCCATTACACATGAACAAAAATAACTTTTTTTGAGAAACATAACTTTATTTTAAAAAATACTAATAAGGATGATATTGTTTATATATATATATATATAAATCCACTTAACATCTGGCCTAGTTAATACAGGACAACTGCACTTTCTTACCCACTTTTACATTCAATCTTATGACATCACATGTCACACAGACTCTGAAAAACTTCACTGCTTATGAGTGGAGAAAATGAGGTTAAAAAAGGTAGATAATGTCTTATTATCATTATGAAAATAATTTTTGCCTTGTTCAGTTTCTGGACCATTCTTTGAGAATCATGACTCTATCCTTAGGAATATTCTGGAATTTTTTGAAACCCTCTATGGGAATCTTGGATAAACTCTCCTTAGGTTGCGGCAAACCTTAGGTTAATTTCCAATTTTGAAACTGTTGGCTTTGCTATTTTGAAAGGGGACCAGTGTTCTCATTCCTTTGCATAGAGGTAGATTTTCAGAAGTCCTGACCCTCCCATTCCTAATGTGTTTCTTCCTTCCCTCTCCTGTTTTTAATAGCCAACTTTTGAAATCAGAGATAATAATTAGATTGTATTATTTGTTCTTCTAAAAATTAGTTTATCTTTCTTTTTATTATTTTTTACTAAAATATTTTAAAGATTTTATTTATTTATTTTTAGAGAGTGAAGTGGGAGAGAGAGAGAGAGAGAGAGAGAGAGAGAGAGAGGGAGGGAGAGAGAAACATCAATGTGTGGTTGCTGGGGCCATGGCCTACAACCTAGGCATGTGCCCTGACTGGGAATCGAACTTGTGATGCCTGGTTTGCAGCCCACACTCAATCCACTGAGCTACACCAGCCAAGGCTCTTTTTTTATTATTTTAAGTATATTTTATTGATATGCTATTACAGTTGTCCAATTTTTTGTCTCCCCTTTAGCCTTCTCTGCCTACACCCCTCTCCCACCAGCATTCCCCATCTATTTTGTGCCTACCTGTTATCTTTCTTATTCCCCGTACCTTTTCCCTCCATTCTCTCCCTTCCCTTCTCCACTGATAACCCTCCATGTGATCTCCGTTTCTGCAAATTTGTTCCTATTCTAGTCATTTGCTTAGTTTTTGTCTTTGTTTTTTAGGTTCAGTTGTTGATACTTGTGAGCTTGTTGTCATTTTACTGTTCATAGTTTTGACCTTCTTCTTTTTCTTAGATAGGTCCCTTTAACATTTCATATAATAAGGGCTTGGTAATGATGAACTCCTTTAACTTGATGTGATCTTGGAAGCACTGTATTTGCCCTTCCATTCTAAATGACAACTTTGCTAAATAGAGTATTCTTGGATATAGGTCCTTCCCTTTCATGACTTTGAATACTTCTTTGCAGCCCCTTCTTCCCTGCAAGATTTCTTTTGAGAAATCAGCTGAGTGTCTCATGGGAGCTCCTTTGTAGGTAACTGTCTCCTTTCCTCTTGCTGTTTTTAAGATTCTCTCCTTATCTTTAATCTTGGGTAATGTGATTATGATGTGCCTTGGTGTGTGCTTCCTTGGGTACAACTTCTCTGGGACTCCCTGAGCTTCCTGGACTTCCTGGAAATCTATTTGCTTTGTCAGGTTGGAGAAATTCTCCTTCATTACTTTTTCAAATAAGTTTTCAACTTCTTGCTCTTCCTTTTCTCCTTCTGGCACCCCTATGATTTGGATGTTGGAGCATTTAAAGTTGTCCTGGAGGTTTCTAAGCCTCTCCTCAATTTTTTGAATTCTTTTTTCTTCATTCTGTTCTGGCTGAATATTTCTTTCTTTCTTTTGTTCTAAAACATTGATTTGAGTACCAGTTTCCTTCCCTTCACTGTTGATTCCCTGTATATTTTCATTTATTTCACTTTGTATAACCTTCATTTCTTCCTTCATTTTGTGATGGAGCTCAACCATTTCTGTGAGCATCCTGATTACCAGTATTTTAAACTCTGCATCTGATAGGTTGTCTATCTCCTCATTGCTTAGTTTTGTTTTGTTTTGTTTTGTTGTTCCTGGAGTTTTGATCTGTTCTTTCATTTGGGCCATATTTCTTTGTCTCAGAACAGAGGAGACAATACTACTTGCTTGACTCTCAGCCTACTTTCAGTCCCTTCCTCCACTACTCACAAGCAAATTGGGCCCTTCTGTTTAACTCCCAGCCTCATAGGAGAGTTCATTGGAGAGACCCACGGAGTCCTAGGATGTACACAAGCCCACCCACCTGGGAATCTGCAACATAAAAACTAGTTTATCTTTCTATAGCATTTGATTAGCAAAGTAATATTTGTTTAAATAATACTTTCCATTTGGTGTTTTATCTAAATTAATATTGCCAAAGTTCTGAAGCTAACCAAATAATCAGCTGTACTGATGAAAAGTTAAACTAAGATAAATTTAATAAATACATTTTATAATAGACTTGTTATAAAATGCCATAGATTGAAAACCCTATTATGCACCCTTTTGCTAGTAGCAAACAATGAGCTATACTTTGTAACTCAAGAACAAAATTCTATTATTGTAGGGAATTTGATACAATGCATTACTAAAAGAATAATAATCATCAGGGTTTGATATGAGTAATGTAAATTATCAGTTTCCCAAGCTAACCTGAAGTGAGAAAGAGGTAAATGGGAACAGTAGCTATATTCTCAGTAAAAGACAATGCCATATTAGTAAAGGTAGCTGTGGGAGGAATTGAGGAACATAGATATTTTTTAATATTGACATTCAGTTCTTTGTGAATGTCCAGATAGCCTTCATTTTCTTCAATTTAACAGGCTTGTATAATTCAAATTATATTTTATTAAAATTCTCTGTACTTTTGCTATATGATTATTTCTCATTTTGATATAGCAGTGTCATTTTATTCTTCCAAAGCCTTGTAAGTTTTTTACACACAGACCTATATTTCTTCTATGATCCTCTACACTGGGTTAAATATAAACAGGAAAAATTTTAACTTAGTTGATATATCATAAAAAATTTAAATTATTCTACTACAGGTGATATAGAATGTGGAAAAAATCATAATAGCTTAGAGTTCATTAGTTCCAAACTATCCCCCAATGGCTGAAGCTCCTCAACAATAGGCTTAGTTGGTATTCAACCAGCCTGAATCTGGATATTTAGAGTGATAGGAAATTTAGTCTTGCACATATCCTGCTTCATATTGGGATAAATAAGATGTTGGAAAGATCTTTTAAAGTTTGCTCTAAACCTGTTTCCCTATAGCATTTGGTATGATTCTGTACTCCAGAGCAGGATTTCTCCATGTCGGCATTATTAACATTTTGACCGGGGTAATTATCTACTGTGGGAGGCATTTGTGTATGTTGTAGAGTTTTTAGCAGCATCCCTGGCCTCTATATACTAGATACCAGTGTCACATCCTCCCCTCACTCATGACAATCAAAAGTTTCCTTAGATTTTGCCAACTGCCTCCTGAGGAGCAAGATCACCCCTGCTGAGAATAATCCATAAGGACCAAGGCTGTGTACTAATAATGACCTAGTCTCAAAATCCTACTCTGCCAAGCAACGTGACTTTGGGCAAGTTTCCTCCCCTCTCTGAGCCCCAAATTCCTTACATGATGTTGGGAACCGCCCTAACTGGTATCAGAAGCTGAAACCAACACCTAGGCTAAGGCTAAGGGAACGCCCTTGGAACTGTAAGCCAGCAAGGAGACAAAAGCTTATCTCCCTGGCAGGAATGCTGCTTCTGCTGCTTTATTCATAACTGAGCCCCAAAAAGCTTGGTCGGTTAGCCAAAGACGGGTAAGATTCCCCAAGGGGGGAACGACCTAAGACAGGCATGATCACTTTGGGAGGCCCCCCAAAAGAAGGACTTGGGGGCTGCAGCAAAAGGGGGTGATGGACCCTCACTCCTAGGCTTTGACATAGCCTGAGTTCTCATCGTCTGGGAGAAAATCTCCTTATCTCTTGGTTGCCTTAGTTCCACCTAAGCCTGAAACAATGACAGGGTGGTGCAGCTCTGTGCTGAAAAGGGCGGATTCCCCGGGTGACCAGGCCTAAGAAAGAATATGTAAATTCCTGTGAAACCTTCTTTGTTTAGAATGCTCTCAGTTGAATGAGAAGGGTCCAGGGAGGAAGTTAGTTTGTTCCTCAAAGTCTTACAGCTCTTTGACCCCGACTCAAAATAGACTGGCAGAGTTTCTTGTTTTCTATTGTTCCTTACTTCCCCCTGATGAGTACCGTACTTTACCTGAATTATTATGCAAAATGAGCCCAATAAAAGCAGGTATGGATGGTAAACCGGCGCGCTCCCCACTAGGGGGGGTGGTCATTTTGTCCCTACTTCCCCACAGAAACTAGTTTGTCTCTGTGCATGTTTTTTTCTCGCGTGTTTTTCAAGGAGCCATCCACAGCGTTCCGTGATCACTGCTGGCTGATGACCCACGCGCAACAACATTTAAAGTGGGGCTATTAATACTGACCTCACAGGGATGGTGTCAGATGCAGTGAAAGCAGATGCAAAGCACTTCACATGCTGTCTAGTACTTGGTAAATGATCAGTCAATGCTAGCTCCCTTCAAAGCCTCAGAAAGTTCTTGCTGGCTAATTGAATCTTGTACAAAGCTATATACCAAACCACATACAATTCAAATAAAGGTTTGAGCAGTATATAACTACAGACTTATACAATGCAAATAGGAATGATCACTGCTGAGTTCTGAAGCAGCCATGGCAGTGTGGGTGCACACTCTGCCTAAAAATACTGAAAGTGAAAATGGATTTCAGCCCATAGACGCGCATTGTACTTTTATAGCCTTAAGGCATTGTCAATTGTGTTGGCACTATTATGTTTTCCCTGCAATTCATTCTCATTAAATATGATGTTTGCCATTAAATAAAGAGAGAGTACTTTAGAAAAAGTGGGAAGAATGTATTTCCAAGTATAAAAAAGCTTTCAAAGTTTTCAAAGGAAGAAACATCACTAAAGTAATACCAGAATTAATTACAGTCAAATGGTACAGAACATTTCAATGCAATTTAGTTTAAATTGTGTGCATTTCTACAGTTTAAGAAAAGACTTGCTTCATATGGAGGTAAAGTTAGAACAACAATCAACTTTATAAACTCTTTTCTTGTTTCCCTTAATATTAGGGTTACTAGATAATATATAGGACACCCAGTTAAATTTGAGTATCATGTAATCAACAAATAATATTTTAGTGTAAGTATATTCCAAATGTTGAAAGCAACATATCAATACTAAAAGATTGTTGTTTGCCTGAAGTTCAACTTAATTGGGCATTGTTTTGTTTCTTTGTTTGCTTGTTTGATTTTTCTAAATCTGGCAACCCTACTCAATAGGTAGGAAATTCAGCTTAATCCAGATTCTTATCATTTTTGCCCTGGAATATTACATGCTCCTAGTCTTTCCTCCCATTGAAACTCCCCACTCCAAACTGCACAGAATGATGTGTTGCTCTCCATGGACAGAAGATAATGTCAATACATAGCATCCTTCAAAATAATGTATTTTCTACCTGTCTTTATTGCCCAAATTTCCCCCCTTTTCCTCCAAAGCACACACATCAAACACATTTCTTTGCCTGGAAGTATGTGCTCCAGCCACATCATTGCTTTTGTACACTGTTTCTTCTTCCTGTGGCAAGCCTTCTTTTCTGCAACCTGCTGTCTGTTGCCTACTGTACACCTACTCCAGTCCAAACTCAAATGCAGCCCCCCTTTCTGTAGGCTTCCACACCCCCAGACAGAATTTGGGATCCTCTGCTCTTTAGAATTATGCTTTCACTTAATTGTGCATTTCATATTGCAGTACTTATTCTAAATCTGCATTAAAATTCAATCTATATTTCCCCACAACAATAACAAATTGGGTACTCCTTGGTTGGTAATGAGCTACTTCACCTACTCTCCATTCTTACAGTGAAACAGGAGGTGAGCTAACATTTCCTCTTGGCATGAAATAAAAAACAGGAAATGGGGAAGAGCTACTTCAAGCAACCCCATGTTGGGACAGCATTGCTGAGGGAAGACAGGGATGCTGAGCTCTCTAGTGTTCCCTGGGTCCCACTTCCCATTTGTAAGTAGAATGGGCTCCTAACTCAGGTTAACCAGGAGCTTTCTGAATCTCTGACAGTTGTCCAGGAAAGCCATGACACCGATGTTGTCTCCATCCTTATTTAACCTGGAACAGACAAGCACCACTACTATCCATCAAATTGCAGCTATGATGAAAAAATATAGGCTGAATCCTAGAATGTAAGGAAGGCTAGCTTTGTGCAGACTTGCACTCAGTAACTTTTCAATAATGCTACCTTATTTTTCACAAGTTGATGTTTGAGGGAACCCACTTAGATCAAGTTATGGTAGGGTATTCTGTGTTATTTTTTTCCCAAATGGTAGGTTTGTAGGAAAATGAGTTTCATAAATGAGGTGACTATGGTTTAAACATTTCTGTGATCTCAGAGCCCAACACAGTACCAGACTCAGGATAAGTAGTTCATAAAAGATTACAGGCATATTTTGAGTGGCTAAACAAAATATGGCATATCAATTGCTTTATCAAAACTGGGATGATATTTAACCTGGTTTTAATATAAATATACGAGTTTACCAAACTTGACTGAACATGCCATTGTTATCGCTCATTTTCAAAGCCATTTATTTATCCAATAAAAGGATATTTCTAACATTCATTATGCCAGTTAATAAACTTTCTTGTGTAGATTTTGATAGTGCCGTTACTGGGTACTAAAACCATTGCACTTGAGAGTGGCGTAATCACAGTCAAGGCACCAGAGGTAGCAATTAAACACATGTTCAGCAGGTTTTTCAAATCATAACAACCTCGAAGGCCTAGGTTGGCATTAGCCTTTATACACACAAACTGTTGTCTGTCCGGAAGTATTCCTAAACAGCAACTTAAAAAAGAATTTACAACATAAACACTACCACCATGTCTCTGTTCAGGGATGGCAATATGCATATGGATTTAACCGTGTAAATAATACTAAAGAAACTTGTTTATTTGACCTCAGTCCACAAAAGTGACCTGTCATTTTAACGTGACTGTGCATTTCAGGAGTTTTGTAACAGACCCTATTTTAAGAATCTAAATATTTTATTGACTAATAGTTACATGTTTACTAAATGTCCTTCTACCCTTCTAGTCAATGAAATAGTCAGAAAACTAAATGTGATTTGATTTTCATATGTTTTTTTCTAATTTTATTTTTCAATTTACTAGTTTTTTTTAAGATTTTATTTATTTATTTTTAGAGAGGGAAGGGAGAGAGAGAGAGAGAAACACCAATGTGCGGTTGCTGTGGGTTATGGCCTGCAACCCAGGCATGTACCCTGGCTGGGAATCAAACCTGGGACACTTTGGTTCCCAGCCCGCACTCTATCCACTGAGCTACGCCAGCCAGGGTGATTTTCATATGTTTTAAAGAGCTTCCATATTAATAAATTCACATTCCAAAACAAATGTGAAAACCAATTCTCTTAAGACCAGGTGAACTGCTTTATTTTGTTTCAGAACTGTGGTAAACAACAAACCAGCTCCAGCCCATCCAGCATTAGCCAAAACACCTATGTATTTCTTCCATGCCGGCAGTTACTGTGGGATCAACATCTCTTTGACCCTTCTGCTCTTTCCTTCATTTATTTTATTCTCTTCCTTCTGTTCCTTATTGGCCTAGCCTATCCCCTACAGGCTGCATGAACATGCAAGGAAAAGCCGGCCCTGCCCCCACAACAGTGCTGTTTGGCTGCTTTGAATTGCTCTTCAGAGCAAAGCTGTCTGTATATTACAATGATACCGATTATTACAAGACTGGAGCTCTGTTCTCATTATGATGGATATAATGAGAATTATAAATAGGCTCAAATAAAATTGATTCAAAACACACTTCTAAGATTCCCGTCTCCTTTTTGGATGCTCTAGGTAGCCTTGTTTCATGATATCATTATCTTCTTTGAAATGAAAAACAAAATAGCTGGCTGTTTACAGAATTTGTCACATACACATTATATATGCATGCTATAATCTACTCAATTTAGGAGATATTTTCCTGTTGTGGCACTGTTCAGACAGTACGTAATCTGTTCGCCATTGAGCTTAGGGGAATTTTGAATTTTTATACATGATGTGCAGTGTAATGGAAAGAGCACCAAACTAGGAATCAGCAGATCTGAGTTCTAGTTTCAGTCCTGTATTCATTTCCTATTCCTGCTGTAATAAATTAACACAAACTTAATGGAGTAAGAGAACACTAATTTGTTATCTTATAACTCGGTGGATGACCAGTCTGACACAGGTCTCACCTGGCTGAAATCAAGATGTTGGCAGGGCTGTGTTCCTTCCGGAGGCTCTAGGGAAGAAGCCATTTCCTTCACTTTCCAGCTTCTTCTCTCGTGGCCCCTCCCCTTCCTCCACTCTCAAAGCCAGCGGTGTTTTTCAATGTACTTTCTTTTCCAGTCACATTCCCCTGAACCTTGACTTCAGCCAGGAGAATTCTTTTAAGTACTCCCGGCATTAGATCTGTCCCACAGACGTCTTGGAGGTGGAGGGGACATTACTGTGCCTACCACAAACCTCTTCATTACCAGTTTGTGACGTTAGTAAATCATTTAACCCTTTTAACTTTCAGTTTCTTCTTCAGCAAAACAGGGACGATGACTCTGCCAACCAGTGTGGCTTTTATTTTACTCTCTTTGATCCTTTTCCCAGGATTGTCATAGGACTAAGATATTAATGTGAAGTTCTTTGCACATTAAAAATTAGGTCATCATTTGTCTCAGTATTCTATAGCAATTTTCTTACTTAACTTATGTATTTAGTAAATGACCATGGAGTCTTTACTATGTATTTAACATTGTTCCATATTTTACAGGTAAAGTGGTGAACAAATAGACAGGGTACATACTGACAGAGTTTAAAGTTACAAATAGACAAGTCGTGCATTTGAAAGAATACTGGATGGCTACTCCAGTTAGGGCGAATATGGACTACATTTCTGAGGAGGTCAGCTAATAGCTGAATGATGAGATCAGAAATAAATTCCGGTTGTAGCTGCAAGACAGAAGAGAGAGTATTCCAGGCAGACAGATAGGATATGGGTTCAAGTTTGGTATGTTCCCGGAATAGCTGGAAGTCCATGTAACGGAGCATAATGAAAGAAAAGGAAGAAGTGCATGGAGGTAAGATTGGAGGCAGAGGCAAGTAATTAACTGAGTCAAATAACTAAGCAGTGTGATATAGTGAGAATGGGAATACATGTCCATAATAAAGGAGTCCCTTTAAGTTCCCCTTTTTCTATTTTATTGGTCTTAAAATGTAGCTGCTAAATTACTTGCCTGGAGAGGAATTTACTGAAGTCAATAGGTATTTTTTAATGAATCTGGATAATACAGTAACAATAATAAGTAATTCAGTAGCAAATTTGGAGGAAAGCAAGCAAACATTAAAACTAACACTTCAATACTTTCAGTGCAAAAAATAATAGGAGAGTCCTGGGAAATCCATGGTCTTTGTCAGCTGTGGTTGGCAAATGAGAAGAGTATTGTCTTCATCTAAATATATCTTCATCACCATTACTCTTAAATAGAAAGTTTAACTGAGCATCATATTCTAGGTGAGTAATTTCCCAATAATAAGTAAAAATGTTGTTTCACTATCTTCTGGCATCAATTTTTACTACAGAAAATAAAATTTTATTCCTTAGTAGGTAATTAGTCTTTCCTTTTCTGCTTTTTAACATTATTATGTTCTCAATGCCTTGGTTTCTGAAGTTTCACTATGAAGTGCCTAGATTGGATTTTTTCCATTCTCCTGAAAATTCAATAAGATTTGAATATTGAGGATATATCTTTTTTAAAAAAATCCCTCAACTACCATGTTTTTAAATTTTGCCTCTTCCACCTTCTCTGTTCCTGGGATTTCTGTTAGGGTTATGCTCGCCTCTTTATTCTGTCCTCCCTGTCTCCTGTTCTTGCTCATGTATCGTTTACTTTTCTTGTTATAAGACGGAAAACTCCTGTTCTACCAGCAAGTTTAGTAAGTCTCTCTTCAACTAAGTAATGGTAAACAGCAACTAATTAACAACAAACACAGAGCTTACTAAATGCCACACACTCTTTGAAGCCCTTTATAGACACTAATTCATTCAATCTTCACAATAACCTATGAGGTTTGTTACTATTTCCCTGATTTTAGAGATGAGGAAACTGTGTCTAATTTGCTGTTTTAACTTTTACATTGAGTTTTTAATTTCAATGGTGATCTTCCTTGAAGATTCCCTTTATTGCCAATTTCTAGCCATAGCCACCTTTCTTTCATAGCCATCATATTTCATTTATGGATGACCTTTATGAAAAAATACATAGTGTTGTTATGTGTAGTTGTGAATTTAAATAAACTATATTTTCTAAAAATCTCATAGTTTCATATTTGTACTAACTCATATGGTTTCACACATCTCACTATGACCTCACTATGGTGTCTGAGATCAATCGATGTTTTTCATATGAAAATCTAGTTTATTGTTTCTGAAGTATACGTAGTTGTCAATCACAAGCATGTGTCATTTTTACTTATTATATCAGCTAGGGTAGATTAGGTTATGCTGTGGAAGAAATGACTCCATCTCAGCTTTCTACAGCAATAAATATATTTATTTCTCAACGTGCCATCAGAGGTCATCTTCCCTCCAAGCAGTCTCTAGTCGGAATGTTGGCAATGTTACATTTCATTGGCTGAAGTAAGTCATGTGGACAAACCTGATTTTACTGACGTATGGAAGTAGAGTCCTTTCTACTTTAATTATACAACTACATAACCATATAATACTTATTGTATAAATTAACAATTATCCATTATATTAATATATGAATATTTAATAGCTATATATGATTTATTTATAAACCTTATTACATATAAATAATATACCATAGTTTGACTAATGTTGTTAATGGTGTATTAATGATAATATCAATGTATTATACATAATAATTTAGAGAACAAAATATATTTATATGCATATATTTTATATATAATTGTATAATTAATATACAATGAATATAATTTATTCCACACCAATTTATGATGTTACTCTTATTATGTATCAAGTTCTTATATTGGCATAAATCTGCTTTTTGAATCTCTACTCTGGTTCACTGAATTCTTTGTTTCTTTAGCAAGACCTTTTTAGTTATGATGACTTTGTACTATGCCCTAATATCAGGTATGTCACATTTTCAAAATTATATAATATATTTGAGAACATATATTTTTTCTTTTAAATTTTGAATCACTTAAAGTTTTCTATATAATTAGAATTGAAATTGAATTTAAAGATGAATGGTTCATTGTTAACACATTTACATGTTAAATTGCTCCTGCCAGAAATACAATGTTCAGGTGCTCTTTCATGTCCTGTAAGAGAATTCATTTATTTTCTGCACAATTTTCTGCATGTTTGGTTAGGTTAATCCCTAAATAATTATTTTTTTAATTAATTATAGCTTTCTCTTATTTTATTTTACTATTTTTGGTATAAATGCCATTAATCTTATAGTATGTTGGCCTTGCATTCTACACCTGTCCAAACTCTCTCATTAGTTCTTACAGGTTAGTATTTGTTAGATGTCATTTCTGTGAGATTACACCATCTGCAAATAATGGCAATCCTAATTGTTTTATATTTTCTTTTGTTCAGCTATATTGCATATATTTTTCAGATTCTCCAGCACTTGGATGGATGTAGAAGCAACAGAGGATTCACTCTCAGTAGCAACTTCAAAGGGAATATGTATCAAGCTCAGGAAGACACTGATACCTCAGGCTTTTTAGGGTCTTTATCAAAATAAATTCAATCTTCAGTTTTCTAAGAGGTCTTTTTCATCACAAGTAAGTGGGAAACTCTTTCCAATGCTTTTTTTGGAATTTATGGCACTGGAAATTTGAATTTTTCCCCTTAAGAACATTAATGTGATAAAGTATAATAAAATTGATCATAGTTTTTCCCCTCATGGTTGGTATTTTTTGAATCATGTTTAAAAAATTTTTCCTACTCAGATTTCTCACAAAATGTTTTCTATTATGTATTCAACTGACTTTACATTTTTCCTTGTCATGTTTGGGGCTGAATAGGTTTTCTCAAGCTGAGCCATTTTTATATACTTATTTGGTAAGTATACTTAGCCTAGTTGGTTTGGCCTTATAATATTTTGTTTAAGATATATGCACACATGTTTAAAAGTAAACTTATTGTTTTATTATTTTATATTGTCCTTATTCAATTTTAGGGCCAAGACTACATCAGCCACATAAAATGGGTTAGGTAATATTCCTATTTTTTATTTTTTAGAACAACTAATATTAAGTAAATATTAACTCCCTAATATCATCTGTGTGTGAAGGATTTTACAGGAAAGATATTATTTCATTTTCATTGTTACTGTTCTGTTTTCTATGTTTTCCTGTGTTATTGTTCCATTTTATTTTTAATTGTCTTTTTCACCTCTCAAATACTTTGACTAATACTTTGTAACATTTTTTTATTCTCTTAACAAACATGTAGTTATTTCCTCCTTTGTCATTCTGTATTTTTTAAGCAGAGCCCGTTTCTATCTTATACCTTCCTGCACCCACTTGATGTTTATCAATCCTGTTGGATAGAATGCTCTGGTATTATTAATTTTAACATTTTCTTATTACCTATTTCCTGGACTCTTGCCCTTAACTTTACTATTTTTTTCTTGATTCTTTGAGATTACTCTATTTGATCCTTCTAGCTTCATTTGTTCAATCCTTCGCCCACTTTTCAGTCATTGCTGTTTCCTTATAAACATAGTTAAAGCTTTAACTTTTTTTCCAAGCACTTCTCCAGTTCATCTCCCAAATTTCCACACGTGGTGTTTTTATTGTCAGACAGTTGTAAGGATTTCATCATTTTATCTTTACGATTTCCCCTTTAAGTGATAACTTCATAGTTTGTTTTAACTTTCAATACATATGAGAACATCTGTTCTTTGGTTACTGATTTCTAATTGTAATGCACTATTGTCTTGTCACCTGAAAAGAGAGTCCGTACAAAATGCTAATTCTTTTGGATGTACTGGGGCTTCCTTTGTGATCTAGTTGTAATGGATCGTGTCAGCTCCATCCAAACGGTTTCATCACAGCTGACTCACTGATTTCCCAGCCTCTGGGAATATCACCTGCTGATGACACCCAGCACTTCTCTTTTGGAAATCACCCTCAGAGGCAGGGAAATGCCTCTGGCAGGGTGTGCCTTCCCTGACTCAGCATGCAGCCAGTGACATACAATACAGCCTTATCTCTGTTTGGAAACATTGAAGATCTTTCTCAACCCCAAAGCTGCCCTTAGGGTTGGTTGAGCTTCTCTTGCAGCCTCACTCTCTGCCTAATCCAACCATTCTCATATGTGTGTGGGCATATCTCCTGAGAGCACATCCCAGTAAATACTCTGTATGCGACTCTCCACCTCAGATTCTGTTTCCAAGGGACCCAATCTAAAACATTAGTACAAATTTAATGTGTGACTGTGGCTTACATGTTAAGGAGAATACGAATCCTGTATTTGTTGGTGTAAAATTCTACATGCATATTTTATATGATTATTTTAATTATTATTTGACATCTTGATCTATCATTTTTGAGAGCAGTTTGTTAAAATCTTTCAACGACAAGTGGTATTTTACCTATATTTCCTTGTTATTATCTAAATTGTAACTTTGCATATTTTAAGACTATATTGTTAACTGCATATGTATCTAGGAACTTTAAATATTCTTGATCATTATCAGTATACAGTAATTGTCACCGCTGCTTGGCAATTTTTGCCTCGGGTTCTTTTTCTAATCTGACATTACAGTTGTACCAAACTTCCATCTAGCTGCCATTTAACATGTTCTGCATTGCTTCTGTCTTTTCGTGTTCAACTATGCTGTGCACAGTAGCTCTGCATGTGAGAGGTTAGTGGGTCACAAAAACATGCTCAACAGCTGAAGAGGTTTGCCCTGCTGAGAGGGGAAAGAATGACTCAGGACAGAAGAAAGCCAGGGGTAGCTATCCACTTTCTCACCTCCAGGGCTATCAACAACAGGACGAGCTCTGCCCAGGGCATGTTGTCTCCCACCCTGTGCAGTCATGGAGCAGCCAGGGTAGAGCTTCGTCACCGGGGATTGTAGGGTCCCGTGCAGCCTGGAGTAAGCAAGCAGTGGCAATGGACACAGACCAAGCTGGACATTGTTTGAAGAGAATATTAATATTGTAATTAATATTTACACGGAACAAGTGACATAAACCAGGGCTGACCTGAACACATAAGCATGAGTGGTCCCCCAAATTCTACCCTCACTTTCCAACTTCCCCCTACAGGCCAGGTCATTAGAACACTGTCTCTGAAGAAGAAAGCCCACAACAGGAAGCAAAAGGTCTCGAATTCTCTTCACAACTGAAGAGAATATACTTCAGCTTAAAGGCAAAACTTATGTACACAGAACTCAAAGCCTATGTCTAGTGCAGGAAAAGTCAATCAAGTACAATGCCTATCTAGACATATCCCAGAAAAATCTCTGAATTAGATGAATAAAGAAAAAACCCTCTAAGTATCTCTGATACTTAGAAAAGAATTCATCTACCAAAGAGAAAAAGAGAGAAATCCCACAAGAACCATGCTTACCTGAAATCCCATCTTAAGATATTTAATATCAGAAAACAGTCAAGTAATTTAAAGAGAGTATGAGAAGGGAAATGATATGATCTTTAGAGACTACAGTCAGTCAGTTTATCTCTTACACATTAATAACAGTAAAAAAGACACTCTCCAATATACAAGAGTTAAGAATATGCCACTCACTTAACTTGGGCAACTGGGAAGTCAAAATAGAAAAGCAGAAGTGAAGAATGTATAAAGAGAAGAAAAAAGCCTGGAAGATATTCCTGTGGGATCTAAAGCGGCACAATACCCACATCACCAAAACAGCTATGATACCAGTGGGTACTGTAAAGATTAAGCCCAAGACAGCATTGAACCTGCAGGAAAGTACAAGTATTTAGAATTCCTTTCATAATGACATCAAGATGAAGCTTCAAAGTAATAATCTCAGGATAAATTATACTGTTCACTGTGAACAATGCTGTAAAACTGCATGAAAAAAATTTCCCCATATGAAAATTTTCTCAAGCAAGTTTACCAAGGAATTCAAAAGTCCATTAAATATGGTTGGAGCTTTTTTATTAAAGACCTTAGGTCATTTTTGACAAAAAGCCTACATAAAGAAATATGCAAAATTGTTGATGTGATTTTCTTTGGTTATTTGAATAAGACTTTTTTCTTCATGGTACTTCTGTAATTTAATATAGTTGCAAACAATATTACTTTGTAAATAAGAAAACAAAGTTCAGAAAGAAAAGAAGTAAATGCCCAAATCTAGATTTCCCAGAGAAATGTGTATTATTAAGTACAAGCCCAGGTCACCATTCCCTTTATTTTCACATTTATTTTCACTCCTCCAAAACTATACTTGTAGGAATGGTTTCTATCTATTGAAAAAGACAACAGAAGATGACAGAATATAAAAACTGGAAGGAAATTTAGGGAATTTTAGTGCCGTGTTTCAAAACCAGAAGTGGTTTTTCCCAGGGCCATATGGCAATGCCTGGAGACACTTCTGTCACAAATGGGGAGGGACTGGCTACTGGCATCCAGCGGGGAGAGGCCGGAGATGCTGCTAACAGACTGCAATGCACAGGACCGTCCCTGACAACCAAGAGTTACCCAGGGCAAAATGTCAATAATGCCAAGGTTGAAAATTTCTGATTCAATTCAGCCCTCTGATTTTACATATACAAAAAACATAGACTCAAACAGATGGCAGTTCTTGTCCAAGGTTGAACAATTAATTATGTGAACAAAGAGACTAAACAGTAACTGACACAATTAGCATATGGCGAAAAGAGAAAAATTACAAGTAATTACGTAAAAATGTAGTTGTTTTGACCCTAAAAGCAGAGAAATGGCTGAGTGAAGTTCCAAAGCATTCACACGGCCAATTTGCTGTTCTTCCTTGGGCAAGGACCCACGCAGTCCCCAAACGGGAGCAGAAGCGGGTTTTCCTGCTGTCCATCTGTCAGCCAGCCCGCCACCCAGCCCCTGCAGTCTGTCCAGGTGGTGTTCCTGCTTAAATTTATGAAAGGGAAGATTGCTTTTCCTCCACAGTTAATGAAGACCAAGAGAAAGGGTGAAGCTTTTGAAAGTCTCTGCCAGATGTTGGTTAATAATATCATCACTCAGTCTTTGGGGAGACTGAAGTCTATCTGCTGTCTGCCAGATCATCTGCCCTAAAAGTTTATAGTTTCATTAATTTTCTTTGTGTGGATACAGACAAGGCTCAGACCTCAACTCCCTGCTTGTTCTTTATAAGTGCATTTTCCTCAGGCCGTCAGATATACAGGCAGATGTAACTGAGTTGAGTCTATTTGGGGCTATGGTAGTGTTTGAATTTGAATTTTCTTATAAAAGGTAAAGAATTATATGCGGTCTTTCAATTAGAACTGTTAGTGTGGAATTATATTGCATTTACTCAGGGATTATCCAATCTGTTAAGCTGGAGCAAATTATATGAACGTGCTCCCCAGTAGGAGGAGATGCCAATTTCTAGGGGATCCAAGAAGAAAAACCATAATACAGTTAAGGGGAAGCCTCAGTCACAACCAGGAAAATCAGATCAATCTCAACAAAGGTAAAACAGGAAATAGAGAAGATGTAGAAATGACGTGAGATATCAGACATTTCAAGAATAGGACAAAGTTAAGTTCAGGTCTCAAACGATGACTAAGTTAAGGATTCTTTTGTTTTCTTTTTATGGTGCCTTTTCCATGTCATTTAGGAAAAAGAGAATTTTCTTAAAGGGCCTGTACAGAACTCAGTAATCAGGATTCAATTTTTGTGTTAACAAAAAAAAATTAAATGCTAGAATTTGAAGAGGAGCCTGGGGTTTCTTTGGTCCAGAACCCAAAGTAAAAGAGCTCACTGGTGGACCAGGGCCTGACAGTACACTCAGGCTCTACCAGGAAGCAGAGACTTCAATGAACACCCTCAGCATGGACTTAGGCTAAAACAGACACAGATTCTGAAAGAGTGAGCGAACACGACTCCCCCATAATCGACTGACTCAACTCAAGACCAAATTTGACAGGAGGATAAAAGTATTGGGATAAGTAGCTCAGAGTTGCTTTTAGGTCATAAAACTTAAGCAGTGTATTTCCACATAAAAGAATAGGGCAGTTAGAGAGGTGTAGTAAAAAGCATGTGGGTTTTGGAGTAAAGCAGGTTTGTGTTTTATTCCAGGTTTACACCCCACCCCCAATAATTTCTTCATCCTCCTTTATTTCCATATTTTTCATCTCTGTCATGGAGAAATTAGTGCAAATCTCACCCAGGACTTTTGCTGATTATACACCTACTGAAGTGCGTGCTTATCCTACAGCATGCTTAGGATTCACGTACTTAGCTTCCAATCCCACGTCTATGCCTTGCCACAGACTCTTCACTATGCATCCTGAGACTTCCCCTAAATTGCATTCTGAGCACAGTGTCTATACCTGGGCTTTATCAGCCTTTCTACAGCTTGATGCATGTTCTAGTCGCACTCACATAGTCAACCTGTCCCTCTCCTTGGCTATGGTTGGCTCAGTGTATTCCCAAGCAACTCTTAAGGTGATAACCTTCCCTGTTTGTCCTACACCCCAAAACTAGAGTATCTATACATCTCAGTTCACCTGAGACAGTCCTCATCGATGTGTCTGACTTCCTATTCAGTTAAGCATTTGTTTCATGCTTTTCATCGTTTATGAAGTTTCACTGTTAGTCATTGCAGGAAAGCACCCTGGAGTGACTTTGGCAGACCTCCCTCCACTTCATACTCCCAGCCGTTGCTGTGGTTCCTCCCAGTAGTGTATGAACAACCACATGAACAATGGACAGAATACTCACTATACCAGGAAGATAAATCTGAAACATGATTGACGATAATCCCTCTGTTGCTTCATGATCCTTTCTGGGAGCTCCAGTTCGAGGACAGCATGTAGGACAGCCATTCATAAAACAAAGTGACCTCAGAGCCCAGCAGCCAGGGACAGCTAACTACTCTTGTTTGAGGGAGTAGCAGACAATTATTTGATTCTGTAATGCCTTCTAGCTACTGGACATATTAGCCACTTCTACTGTGCTGTGTCATACAAAGTATATAAATCCACCAGACCACCATTTGGTGGGGTTAGTGGGGATCAAGAGACATTATAGTTGACTTGAACATGCAGTATGTGTGGGATACAAAGGCTGAGCAATCCTGCCATAGACCAAATAGAGAGCATTTAGGATACTCTTGCTAACAATTATTTTATATGGTATAAATCTAAAACTATTTGTTTTCCTTGCCTGGGTGACTCAGTTGGTTGGAGCATCATCCTGTACAGTGTACACGAAAAGGTTGAAGCCTCAATTCATAGTCAGAGCACATGCCTAGCTTGTGGGCTTGTGGGTTCAGTTCCTGGTGTGGACGTGTATGGAGGCAACAGATCAGTGTTTCTCTCTCACATCAGTGTTCCTCTTTCCCTTCCTCTCTCTCTAAAATCAATAAAAACATACCTTTGGATGAGGGTTTAAAATAATAATAATAATACATAAAACTGCTTGTTTTTATTTATCTTACAATAAATCCTTTGACAGCAATGAGTTAAAAAGTAAAAAGTGTTTGAAAAACATTATAAATCCTGAACTTTTCTTACAAAAGTTCATTATGCTTATGTGACTTGTGCAAAATACTTGTCAATATTCACAGTCTGCCATGAATGCCAGAGAGCTACAGCTGATGATATGATGACATAAATCTGTGGAAGGAAGCAGCAGTGCCTACTTCAAAAGTTATTTATTAAAAGGAAATGTGCCTGAAAGTGACAATTTAACTTCAGCAACCACTTGTTTATATATTGTTCTGTGAAGCGTGGCTAATTTAATCAAATGACTCATGCAAAGTTAAATTTGCTTACTTTCAATTCCAAGTTTTCTTGGGCATATACAAAAAACAAGGGTAGCTAATGTGGTTGGCTCCATTAGCAGAAAAACTCTGCAGTTTTAAATGATGGTAGCTTTATATTCATGCCATCAGATACATTAAATAAAAAGTCATTTAATTCCAGTAATATTTCAATCAATTCATGGAATCAAAATAAAGTTATTTGGAGTCATTCTATTACAAATGTAAGATCTAATGTAACTTTCAATACTAGTACAAATTCAATTTAAAAGTTAAACATTTAAAAAAAATTTGTTTTTATAATAATATGAATAGGTATTTTGATGAACCACAAAATTATGATTGAAAACAATGTTCTTACAGATCTATGAAAGAGAAATAGAATTATATTTTAAAATATAATACACTTTTATATTAAATTGTGGTATTCTACCAGTTCAAATAAAAGTTACGATTATTAAGATTTACAAATTCTATATATGTATGCATATATGTGTATAATTTCACAAATATATATATAGAGAGAGAAACATATACCATAATTAAAATACAACATTTTTGAGACAACTTGGATAGTAAATTAAAAACATTGCATGAAGACAGCAGGTCATGCTTACTCCTGCCCTTCATTAAGTAGATTTTAAAAACAAATGGGGCTTTTAGGAATTATTTTGTAAATAAACATAAGATCCTTCATAGTATTCAATTTTGAGGGGGGAATATCTTGCAAATATTGATACCTCATTTTTTATGTCAAAGTCAATCTGGAATTTTTAATGAAAATATTCAGTAAATGTCACACAAACCAACACAATGACAACCCTGCACAGCAAATGAGGAACTGAATAAATTAAACATAAGAACTCAAATGGTGCACAAATATAATTTTGAAATTCTACCATTGCACTTTAATATGTGTCGACTTTCAGAAAATCTTTGGGTGGTGCTCTTATTCCCAATTACATGCAGTTACATTCTGTATCATGCTGGAATGACACTGAGAGGGCCTACCACGTTTCACATCTAGTTTTGATGAAATGTGCAAGAATAATCACAGTAGAGACAACTAATTAGACAACTTTGTATTGTAAAAATATGTGAGAACTACTATGAATAAAGACACAAAGAGAACAGTAAAAATATTTGAGCAGAACTATCTATACACCTCAATACAAAAACAAAAATTTGAACTTAGAACATACCTTATTTAGAACAATTTACTGTGAGCCTACTAGGCATGTCTATACACAGCAGAGAGATTATTTTTTCCATTACAAGTATGATCTACCAAAGAGTCATCAACTGAAGACGTCAGCAATTTCAAATGTATTAATGAGAAGTTTTATTGAAACTTTAATAAGACTATATAGAAAAACTGAGTAAAGTATGTAAAAATATACATTCTCAGAAGCATCTTGCTGAATAATAAACTATACGGTTAAACTGCCTAGGAGGACTCTGTTTAGGTTGCCCTCTTCTCATAAATTGGGTTCTACCAATGAACAAAAAAAAATCACCTATATAAGCATCTTACAAAAGTGGGGAGGGGAATGGAAATTAGGAAGAGAAGGGGAGAGAAAAGTGGAGAGAGACAGGAAAGGGAAGAACAGAGAGAAAGAAAAGGAGAGGAAAAAGGCTTTAGTTTCTGGTGGGTAAAAATGCCAAAAGTTACCTTTGTCTCTGTTAAACCATTTTACATTTTCCATCTGATTATTTTGCTTTTTATTTTTTTAACCTGAGGTATACTTTACATATAGTTTAATGCAAAACTGTCCTACATATTGCTTTTTGTTCTATGCTCTATGAATTTTTATATTTGTGTGTACCATTCTATGCTTTCTGAATTTTTATATTTGCTCAACTGCCCAGAGCAAGATTCATACACCATGCCCACCACCCAGGACGCTGCCTCCTGCCCATCGCAGTCAACACGATTGCTGCCAAATCAGCCAGCAGGGGTCACTATTTCAATTTCTTCACCATAGATAAGTTTTGCCTATTGTTGAAATTTAAATAAACACAGTCATACAGTATGTACTCTTTTGTGTTTAATGTTTTTCACAATGTTTTTGACATTCATCCACATTGTGGTTTGTTCTTCTTTGTTACGCATAGTATCACATTGTCCTTATGAATTCATTCTCTTATTTTCAAGCATTTGGGATGTTTTTATCTGAGGGTTATTACAATTAAAGCTGCTCTAAATCTTTTGCATCAGTCTTTTTTGTGGCTATATCAACTTTTTAAAATATATATGTCTATCTAAGAGGGAAATGTCTGGGTCTTAGGGTGAGTGTACATTTAACTTTACTGAAAACAGTTAGAAAGTATTCCAAAGTGTTAGAGCTATTTTACAACTTCAAGAGCAATGTGTAAGAGTTTCAGTGGCTCCAACGTTTGGTAGCATTAGTTTTAGTTTTGTTTGGTTTTTAATTATTAGTTATTCTGATGGTGCACAGTGATATTGTGGTTTAAATTTACATTCCCGTGGTACGAAGTGGTATCAAACACTTTCTTCACTTGCTTATGGATGTCTTCTTCTGAAGTGTCTGTTCAAGTATTTGGTTGTGAAGTGTAAGGGCTGGTATCTTTTTGTTATTGACCTATAGGAGTTCTATATATTTTCTGGATATAAGTTGTTTGTCAGATACCTGTATTGTCAATTGTGAATATTTTCTCCCAGCCTATAGTTTGCCTTTTCTTTCTCTTATTGATGCTTGTTAATGAGCAGTAGTTTTTAATTTTAAGTCTATATATATTTGCTTAATCTTAATATTGTCACCTACACCAAGCTTATAAAGACATACTCCCCTGTTGGCCCCCAGCCCTCACATTTAGCCACCTCTCATAGTAATTTTTATGTAGGGTGTGAGGTAGGTGTCAAAGTTCATTTTTCCATTGGACATCTAGCCATTTGAAAGCCATTTATTAAAAAGACCTTTCTTTCCTCTTGAATTTAATTAATCTTTCTTTGTAAAAATAATTATTTTCCTTTATACCCAAACAGAGAGAGTGAATCACTTTGTTGAACAGTAATTATGCAATTCAGCACATCATGTTCTTCCCAGGGATGACGAGCAAAAAATTGAGGTCACCTTAGGGATATCAGCATGCTGGACCTTGCATTAGCTTTTACGACCGAAAGCTCACCTCATCTACTTGCTCCTCCATTTCTTTGCAATCATTTGTCATTCACATCAGCTATGAGAAACACCTAATTGCTATTTTAATTGTGTGAGTTCCTTCATCGAAAAGGTTATTTCCAGATGCTTAGAACCTGATTACCTTGACCTGAAAATCTCTTTGGTTTGTTCCTAGGGTGACACATAAACACCTTTCGCCAGTAATGGTGTGTGCCTGGAAAAGTGCTAACTTAGGAAACTGGACACAAGGTCTTCCCCGATTGGCACTGTAAGTAACCCGTGGTACGTCACTTTGTGGCACGTCACTTACTGGTCCTTGTTTGTAGTGTCCCCTTCTAGGGAATGACATTGTTAGGTGGTTGATCTAAACTGAAACCTTTTGGCTCTGACATTCCAGGATTCAATGATGAAACTGGATGTTTTACCCTGACTAACTGCCTGTGCTTCATTATTTATTGGTGTGTTTGACAGGAGAGACAAGAGTGAAGGGTTTTCCCCCTACTTGTTTCATTCAACTACCCAATCCAATCAACTCCAATTAAAATTTATACTTTTAATTAGTTTTTATGATAGTTTTTTTAAAAAACTCATAAGTGTAAATCTTTGCCTTTCCTTTTTTAGGCCTTGCACCCACTCGTGACACTTCTGATTCATGACTCTCCATTCCTGTTTACTAATGGCCTTTTTCTCCCTATAGTAATAATGTACTGCTTAACCAGAATTTTAGAAGAGGCACAAAGATTTTAAATTACCTAGAAACTACTTCATTCATGGAGAGTAAAGTATTCCTAAAGGACTTCGAGCCCAGTGGAAATATGTCAGCATCCCAGACATGTTTTAAACGTTCCCCAGACTGCTTATCGTGCATCTTTCTCTGGTGACCCGCGGAAGCTGACACCTGAATCCCAGGTTCTGAGGAGTGCCAAGGAAACCCCTCGCCCCGAGATGTACTTCCCACAGCAGCACGTGTTCACCGATGCTTGGTTTCATCAATTTCATGGTTATTTATTTCCACTTTATGGTACAATACTTACATACACCAAAATAAATTTGTTAAGTCTCATGAGGGCAAGGTTTTTTGTCTGCTTTTTTAATTTCAATGTTCCTAACACCTAAAACAATGCTAGGGAATAACAAGCCTAATAAATACTTATTGAATAAATGAATGAATGAATTTATACATTTTCAAATGAATGAATAAATTAAATTAATTAAAGTACTGAGTAATTTATCATTTTACTTCAACACTCTTATCCTCTATTATTAAGGATTTGTTATAACAACATACTCTGAGCACTGGCCAGGTACCAGCTATGATGCTCAAGATTGCCCTCATCTACTGCTCAAAACAATTTTATAAGAATGCTACTAATATTTTGATTTTTAAATTATTATATTCATTGTTTAAAAAATAAATAACTCACTGAAGAGATCAGAGTTAGTAAGTGGCAGAATTTAGAATTGTGACTTTACACATAAACATGTATCAGAAAAATTTAGACATCAGGAAAAAAAAATTATACCACCATAACAAAACTGAAAATTGTATCATGATTGTGCCTAACTTTTCTTCTCCTGGATTTTTGGTTTCATATAATAATGTCAGAAGGTACATTTTTAAAAAATCATCTTCTAACTCTTAGACCTTATGGTACGTTCTTTATGTCTGTCATTTTAATGGCTGCATCTGCCACTAATGATTTATCTGTCAGAGCCCCATAGCCTTGCAGGACACATTGTCCTTTCCAACACGTGTACAGAGACATTTGGTTTCCACCAGAAGTCCTTGATATTCGGTCCTGCCAAAAACATTCACACTTAGACAATGTCTCTGGGTCCAAACAGCCCATAACATTTATTCATACTTTGGGTTACAGGATTAATACATAAAAAATACTGTCATGTCTTACTGGTGCAATAATTGTTCAGTGGCTAGATTGCCAGCAGCAACCCTTCTTGCTTTGTGAGCCTAGTCAGTGATGGCACATAGGGTGAGGTAGATGGGTCAGCATGAACCATGTCTCCATGAATGTTTTGTTTGGGGCCAAATTCCAAAGACCTTTGGGCATGAACCAAATATGTCCATGGACATTTTGGACAGGACCAAATGTTCACTAACTCTCCACAGAATGACTCTACCTTGGGGAATAATCATGTTGTAATTGTACTTTTATTACCAAATGATGCCTTTACTTATTAGTGTGTTTGTCCATTCTTTCTCATAGGGAAAACTCTGAAAAAACAGAGAAAAATGGGGTCCTAGATAGAAAGAATGAGATAACCTGTCCCAACTTTTCTGAGAGGCATAATCAAGAAGTTCTTATTCTAAAGAACTAAACTGGACAAAAGCTATGTGTAAATATTATTTTCCCACCCTCCAACCACTACAACTCTTCTCTCCTCCGCTTTCCATCTGCTCCGCCATCACCCTACTCCACCCTCTTCTTTTCTATCACACAGACCATCACAACAGCCTTCTGAGCATCTTCCCAACTCATTCCAAGAAAGTGCCAGGTATGTCCCTGGAATACAGCTCACCTTAAGTAACTACCCAAACCTCCCCAGAAGCTCCTTACTGCCCAAGGAACCATCCACAAACTCCTTTCCATTCCATAAAAGGGAAGGTTCAAGCCCTTTCCTCTTCCTGCATCATCATTTTAAAAATGCAATGTCCCAATTTTTCCACCAAGTGTTTGTTCCAGACCCTCTCTTCAGCGTGTGCTCACCCACCCACATTCTCCAGGTCCCAATATGTATTCTTCCGAGTATTAGTAAATGAGCAATGATCCACATTACAATTTCTGTGTCACGTCTTGCATGACTCCTTCCATTTCCTAGGTATGGCAGGGCTTTGCACAAAGGAGGAGTCTCAGCGCATTCTCACCAGCCACAGACTCCAGGGAGGCAAAAGAAATGGGGGCATGGGAAAGCTGGCATTTCCACGGTGCCCATGTCTGCTGAGAGGCAAAGACCATGGGTCAGGCAGCGTTAATACTTTATTTATGAGAGACTAGGCTTAGAGAGGCCTTAGCTCTCACAAATTTGTGACATTTCAAATTCACATCCTGGTCAGTATGAGCCCCTACTTCCCAACGGTACTTATAATAGAGCGCCTAGTGACTATTTGTGTTCTCCCAGGACACTAAAATATTTAAAGTTACACTGTGACTGATGTATCCATACTTAGGTCACAATGTATTTCTTGAGTAAATAAGTGAATGAGCGTTATGAGTTCACACCCTGACCAGCCTGGTTTTCTGATGACCAGCACTACTCATTGGCAAGAACTCTGGTGATCATGAACTGGGCCAACAATAAGAGGCCTCAAAGGAATGCAAGCTTTTACCTTAGTCTTATAGGTTCACACTCCTGCCCAAAGCTAACTTCACCACCACGCAAAAACTCTCTCTGGGAATACTAAAATAGTGATTCTCAATCTTTTATATTCTTGGGCACACCTTAATTTTAGAATTTGTATCTTCACTTGAAGCTTACTTTTTATTCACAGGTATTCTACTATTTCCTCACTCATCTCTTAGTACTCTGTCATTTTGATAGAACACTTATCTACAGTACTTCTTTCACTTGACAGAGATCCCTATGTTTCTGTAAATAAGCCATTTCCATGCTATAATACCCTCTTTTCCTAACTCACTTCAAGAAGGACTTGCTTCTACACAAGCTTGCACAAAGCCCCTCAGCTCAACATTCCATTTGTTAATATGTCAAAGTAATAATATGAATCCTTAGTTGTTTCTAAAGCAAATTTTATGCATCATTTAAAACATGATGGCCAGGCCCAGGTTGGGTCGATCAGTTGGTTCGAGTGTTGTCTGGATATGCCAATGTTGTGGGTTTGATCCCTGGTCAGGCACATACCAGAATCAACCAATGAGTGCATAAATAAGTAGAACAACAAACTGATGTGTCTCTGTGTCTCTCTCTCTGTCTCTCTCCCTATCTTAATCAATCAATAAAATAAAATTTGATGGCCAGCCCAGTGCGGAAATTTGTCTAAGCTCTATATAATGCAGCCTATCTGTTGCAAACCACATCCCTAAGAGAACTTTTTCCACCTGCACATTTCTTACCACCAAGGAACATCACTTCAGCATGGCCCTTTTGAACTCAGGAGCTTACCCCTTTCTCAGAGAAAAGTTGTAATGCCATAGCCACAGGTGATCTCAGAATAGGGAGTTTCTAGTTTTCCAACCCAGCAAATTATTTCAAGAAACACTGTTGTTATAAATATGGCCATTTATTCTGGCATTATTTTATAACCTGCTAAATTTGTTTTTTGGAAAGAAAGTGTTGAAGAAAAGAACCACAGAAAGTCACCTAGTCTCAGGCACCACAGAAAGGCCTAGTAATTAGTAGGCATGAAATAGATGGGGAGAGATGTCTGGAAGCCCCTAGGACAGGTATTCTGATCCTCTCTTGTATGTCCTTTCCATATGTCATGATGGCCCCACTTTGGGTTCCACCCTCTTTTTTAAGGGCAAGTAAAGAAGTGAAAAGAAGCAAGGGGAGAGGAGAGAACTATCTGCAAAGGGGTGTCCATTAGGATATCAACTGATTCCTCAAAAGAAACTTTGCAGGCAAGGAGGGACTGGAAAGAAGTATTTGAAGGCATGAAAGGCAAAGACATACATCCAAGGTTACTCTATCCAGAAAAGCTTTCATTTAGAATGGAAGGGCAGATAAAGTGTTCCCAGATAAGGTCAAGTTAAAGGAGTTCATCATCACCAAGCCATTATTATATGAAACATTAAAGGAAATTATCTAAGAAAAAGAAGATAAAAAATGTGAACAGTAAAACAAACTCACAACCATCAACAAATGAACCTAAAAGAAAAGAAAAACAATGAAAACAAAAACTCAGCAAACAACTAGAATAGGAACAGAATCAGAGAAATGGAAATCCCATAGAGGGAGTTCAGTGGGGAGGAGGAAGGGAGGAATGGGGGGAAAAGGTACAAGGAAGAAACATAATTAGTAGGCATAAAATAAATGGGGAGAGATAAAAATGGTATAGGAAAGAGAGGACTCAAAGAACTCATATGTACAACCCATGGGGGGAGGATGCTGGAGGGTTGTGGGGGCAGAGGGGGAGACTGGGGGAAAAATTGGGAAAACTGCAAGAGCATAATCAATAAAAATACTTAAAAAATAATGGTAGACCTGTAAACTAAATAAAATAAAGTAACACAAAATAAAATAATAAACATGGTAGTATTTAAAAAAAAGAAGTGAAACATCAATTCAGCTAATACAATAAATCAGAAGGAAATGTCAGGGGATCCATTTGGAGTTTATTCCTTTCATTTTATAAAGTCCACACAAACATGGTGAGTTTTTCATCATTCAATGTGTGTGTGTGTCTGTATGTGCATGTGTGTGTGTGTGTAAGCAGTGGGGAAGGCAGTAGCTATGAATGGGTGTGTGCACACTGTGCTTAGCATTCAATTGTTTTTAATGAGAACTAATTTCACCTTTTTCTTTAAGAAAAAGAAAAAAAACTACAGATGCCATCAGTGTATCTAAATCCCAATCAGACTACATTAGCTGAATTTCTTAACCAATAATTAATCTTATATCCATATTCTCCATCCTTCTCACTCTTACTATCCATTCTACATTTTTTCTGTTGTGAAAATACTCAATTTTACAAAAGTAAAATTTAACAGAAGAGATGTGACAAGCAAGATGTAAGTGGCAAAAATGTTAAATAGGAGAAAAGAAGATGAACCTTTGTTTTATTTCCATAGAACTTTTTCCAAGTCTAATGCTTGGCATATTGAATGGTAAAAATGATGCAGTCACTTGCCTACCAGTATTTGATAAATGAACAAATGATATATTATGGAGTACCTTGAGCATGGAAAGTTTTATTTTGGCACAAGGAACTAAAGTCAGTGCTGAAGAATTAAGAATTGGATAACCCAGATGTGAAGAGTGACATGAATAAAGACACAGAAGAGAGAGTGAACTTGACTCACTAGTGGAAGAGTGTTGTGTGCTGGTCAACCTGTCAATAACCAATGAGGTGTCTGGACCCACCCTTGTGGTTCTTATTATGATTGCAAGATGCCTTCAGCAATAACCATCAGGAAAATTTGGGGGGCTGAGAAAGGTTTACTACTCACAGATGCTGGAAGTCACGGAGGTAGTGAGAGAGTGAGCCTGGAGTTCTGCTTTTATTGGGGTTAAGGGTTGGCAAGGGTTTACTCTTTATTGGTGCATTTAACACATGAGAAGAATTTAAAGTATAGGAACAGAAAAAAATACCCCAAGTGGCCCAAGTAGTCAGTTACTGAAATCAAGCAAGATCTCCAAAACAAAGGAGGCTGTTGAGGGGAGGTGAGTAGCAGGGACAGGGGTGGAGGGTGGGACTGGGCTAGATGGTGTATATAGTGTGTGTGGGGGGGGGTGTCTGGCTGGCTCTTTATCTAGTCTTGTGGCTGGAAAGTGTTTATTTGAGATAGCCATCTTCAAAGTGAATGCCTTGGCAATCAAAGCCTTGGATCAGTCACTTGCATTACAAAAAACAAAGAAACAAACAAAAATAAAACACAAAGAACTGTCAGGGTTTACACTATAATTAGTAGATTAGTCCAGGGGCAGAAATAGGGATAATCTTAAAACTTTTCTCCAGTCAATTTCATCTCAGTGGTACAGTCTTTTCTGGTAAGAAAAAATAACAATCTTTTCTACTTTTATTTTCCCACCTCAATATTTCTAGTGCATGATTCAGGTCCTCTGGGTTCTTGGTGTCTTTCAATTATATACAGGTTACAATGCAATGTGAATAAATAAAAGGAAAATCTAGAAAGACACATTTATCACAGCTCAGCTAAAAGTCCTATTTATTGGGGAGAAAAGCTATTTCATTAAAAGAGTTTCATTGATTATTGGGAAAATGTGGATAACTTGAGAATGCTGTAGCTGGATAAGTTGGAGATGCTTGGTGATCAGTTACACTTTCTGATGGCAAGAAACTTTCTCATAGGAAAATGTCATCTAAAATGTTATCATGTAGAACTTGGTAATAAAAACAAAAAACTAATAGAGACTTTAATGGAATACCAAAGAGTCAGGGAAATAAATGTCACCAGTTTGCTGAAAATAAGATCTCTTCTGGCATCTATCATTTAATTTGGTTTTGCTTCAATCCTAAGCCTTTAAAGAATGAAAAGCCTCTAGTTACAATCTCTAAGTGTATTTAGGAAGGCACCATCTTGAGTAATTGCCTACTATACAACCAGTAGTATTTGTGTTTCCAAGGAGTCATAGCTTCCAGAGAAACTTTGGTGACACATTCATTTCCTTGATCAGTTTGTGTTCACTGGGCACTTACAGGCACACCTGGTTTGATTGTGCTTCACTTCATTTTGTATTGCAGATACTGTGCTTTTTAAAAATTAAAGGTTTGGGCAGCCCTACATTGAACAAGTCTATCGACACCATTTTTCCAACAGCATTTGCTCACTTTGTGTCTCTGTGTCGTATCTTGGTAATCTGTGTAATAATTTCAAGTTTTTCATAATTATTTGTCATGGTGGTCTGTGACTAGTGATCTTTGGTACTACTATTGTAATTGTTCTGGGTGCCACAAACTGCGCCCATACAAGATGGTGAACTTAATTAGTATGTACTTCTGTATACTATGTTCTAATTCTGACTGCTCTACCAAGCAGCTGTTCCCCCGCCTCTCTCTCTCTCCTCAGACCTCTCTGTTCCCTGAGATACAACAGTATTGAAATTAGGCCAATTAATGACTCTACAAGGGCCTCCAGGTGTTAAAGTGAAAGGAAGAATAGCATATTTCTAGTTGAAATTAAAAGCTAGAAATCATTAAGCTTAGTGAGAAAGGCATATCAAAATCCATGATGGTCAGAAAGCATGTGCCAGTTAGCCAAGTCTGAATGTAAAAGAAGAGTTCCTGAAGGACGTTAAAAACACTACTCCAATGAACACAGGAATAATAAAAAAGTGAAACAGCCTTACTGATGACATGGAGAAAGTCTTAGTGATTTGGACAGAAGATGAAACAATCTATAACATTTCCTTAAGCTAAAGCCTAATCCAGAGCAAGGCCCTAACCCTCTTCTATTCTCTGAGGGCTGAGAGAGGTGAGGAAGCTATAGAAGGGAAGCTGGAAGCTAGCAGAGGTTGGTTCATGAGGTTCAGCAAGGAAAGAAAGCTGTCTCTATAACATAAAAGTGCAAATGTGAAGCAGCAAGTGCTGATGTAGAAGCTGCAACATGTTTTTCAGAAGATCTAGTTAAGAGAATTAATGAAGGTGGTTACACTAAACAACAGATTTTCAGTGTAGATCAAACAGCCTTATATTAAAAGAAGATGTCATCTAGGACTTTAATACTTAGAGAGAAATCAATCCCTGGCTTCAGATATTCAAAGAACAGGATGATTCTGTTACTAGAATCTGATGCAGCTGCTGACTTAAAGTTGAAGCTAGTGTTCAACTGCCATTCTGAAAACCCTTGGGCCCCTAAGAAGATGCTACATTTACTCTGCCTGTGCTGTGTAAATGGACAACAAAGTCTGGATGACAGCACATCCATTTACAGCATGGTTTTCTGAATATTTTAAGCCAACTGTTGAGCCCCATTGCTCAGAAAAAAAAAGATTCCTTTCTAAATATTACTGGTCATTGATAATGTACCTAGTCACCCAAGGGGTCTTCAGGAGATGTACAATAAGGTGAATGTTGGTTTAATGTCTGCTAACACAACATCCATTCTGCAGCCCACGAATCAAGGACTAATTTGGACTTTCAAGTCCTGCTACTTAAGAAATACATTTTGTAAGGCTATAGCTCTCATGTGACAAAACTGAAGGTCCTCGTCATTCTGATTTGTTTTGTGATCACTGCATCAGAAATTAGTTTTCTCTCTTCTCTCTGCACATTTCACAGAACTTAGCATTTCCCCTTAGCAGTCATTAACCTCAGAGGCAGCAGAAGATTAATAGCCCAGGTCTCATGTAGGAGACCATTCTGCGTGGCATGGGCCCAGCTCCCACTCAGATATGCACAGGACCCACACCTATGGATAGGTTCTCCCATGGGGAATCAGGCCTGCAATGTACCTAGGCCGCTTTGAGTCTTGCTCTTGCTAAAAATTCCCCTCACCCTGAATTGAGGACATTTACTGCAAAGTAACTTCCTAAAATTCATGCTAAACTTTCCAAGGATGAGGGTAACTGGTTCATCCACTTTTGCCTTTTCATTTGCAAATATCCCTCTTCTGTGATGTAATTAGCAGCATTGGCTCCTTTGTTTTCTGTAAAAGGTAACCACCTGAAGCCAACCTGTGCATAGTAAATGAGGACCATCATGTAATAGGCAGAGAGAGAAATAAAGGCCTCTCAGGTGGATGCTGAGGCTTTTGCTCCCCTTGAGAGAAAAGCCATGCTGTCCCTTTTCCTCCACTGGACTTGGTAGTCCATGTGAATGTCTCATTTCATCCATAATGATGCAGACACTGCGGGACGGTGTCTGCATCAGTCTCACAGGGTTGAGCCTCCGGCAGACTAAACCTAACATCTTGACTAAGTTATGTTTCAGCTCCTGAGCCCTAAGGCAAAACAACTCCCTCAGCAAACTCTTCATGAAACCAAAGAAACACTAGAGCTGACCCAGAACAGTCCTCAAAACCTGAAGAAATGAATTACTACCCTTCCCTTCCCTTCAACCAATCAGCTCCTAACATGACCCCCCAACCTCTAATCCAAAATGTCTTCTGATTTTGCCCTATATTACCTGTTAGTTACCTGCTATCAGAGAGCATGGTGTTTAGAGCCAAAGTCTCACCCCAGCTTTGATTGATATCAACCCTAATGAATTCCTTTCTCAACTGTAAACTCCTGATCATTCATCTTCTTTTAACCAGCATTCACAGGTGGGTAGACTCACATATTGGGGTTTGATAGTATTGATAGAAGGTCCTCTGATGGTTCTGGGCAAAGTAAACTAAAAACCTTCTAGGAAGGATATACCATTCTAAATGTCATTGAGAACACCTGTGATTCATAGGAAGAGGTAAAAATATCAATATTAACAGGAATTTGAGGGGGAAATGTCAACCCTCATGGATGACTTGGAGAGATTCAAGACCTCAGTGGAGGAAGTAACTTGCAGATGTGGTAGAAATAGAAAGAGAGCCAGAATGAGAGGTGGAGCCTGAAGATGTGACTGAATTGCATAATCCCATGATATAACTTAATCATGTGAGGACTTGTTCCTCATGGATGAGCAAAGAAAGTGTTTATTTGAGATGGAATCTACTCCTGTCAAGATTGTTGGAATGACAATAAAAAATTACAATATTGCATAAATTTAATTGATAAAAGGTTTGAGAGGATTGACTCCAGTTTGGAAAGAAGGTTTACTATGGCTAAAATGCCATCAAATATCATGTGCTACAAAGAAAAATCATTCATGAAAGAAAAAGTCAACCAACATGGCAAACTTAATTGTTGCCTTATTTTAGGAATTTGCCACAGACACCCCAACATCTAGCAACCTCCCCCCAAGGAGGTCAGCAACCATCAACATTGAAGCAAGACCATTTCCCAGCAAAAAGATTGTAACTCTCTGAAGGCTCAGGTGATTGTCAGCTTTTTTAACAATAATGAATTTTAAATCATGGTATGCACAATTTTAGACATAATGCTATTGCATACTTAATATACTGTAGTATAATATGCACATAGCTTTTATAGACACTGGGAAACCCCAAAATATGTGTGTCTCACTCTGTGGTGATGGTCTGGAACCAAACCAACAATATCTGCAAGACATGCTTGTGCTGTGTTGTGAGCATGGTGGGTCTCCGAGAGCCTGAGGAACAGCTACAGTGACCATGAGGAGGCCAAGTGAGGCTCAAGTGTCCACACTCTTGACTGTTGTCGGAGACCTTCAGACCTGACACTGAGTTTTGAGTACTATTCCTTTTCAATACATTTCCAGGTATTCATGCTATTGTCAGATGTTTTCTCTCCCAGAGCATCTACTGGGCACCTTGGAACCACCCTAAACTGTTCTTCCTTTCTTATATTTGCCTTTATAGCACACATTTTATAGGGAAACAAATCTTTTTAAGCCTTCTTCAGAAGACACTATTGCATTAGTTTTTGCTCTCTGTCCGACATTCACAACCTTGGCCTGTGCCTTTGGTTTTTCTGACCTGGACCATAATTATCCCTAATGGGTCTCTATGTCCTCAGCACCTTCTTCTGGGGAAAAAGTTGTATGTGTGTGTTTTCAGAGAATATTAATTTTACAACAAATACATTGGAGATATTGCCAATTTTCTCTGATCCTAGCATTCATTTATTTGCTCAATAAATTCTATGTTTAATTCCTGTGCTAGGCAGTAGAGCTATAATAGTGAGCTAGAAGTGATTCATTCCAATATAAATGATCCACACCAACTTAAAATTTATCCTACATTTAACTATGTAACATCTGAAAGTCTCCCGTCAGATGAAACCTACATCTGACAGGAGACTACATTCTGTCAGTCAGAAACCTACAAAATGTTTTCCTTACTCGAAATAAACTGTAAAACAAGTTTGGTCTGAATCTGCTGACCTTCGACCTATACCTAGTAAATTTCTTGATTATCCCTAAGCTTTGAGTATAGTATCTAGAGATTAAAAAAGTTAAATAACGTCACAAAATAATGTTAGGTTAATATATAATAATAATTATCATAATCATATATTATTAATGGGATAAAATATCTAATAGATCTATTGGTATAAAGAACAAATGTATGTATGCATATAAAATATCTAGAATGTCATAGATGTTCATAAAAGTTGACATGAAATACACTGACACATTTTTTTCTTCTTGTTAGAACTCATCAAAAAAAGTATTAAATATCCCAAATCAGTGTAATGCTATAGTGTTTCATCAATTACACTCTTTAAATATGTCTACCAGTAGTGTTCTTCATAAATATTTAAAGATTTTGAGATCATTAAAACTATTACAGAATTATCACATTTTTTATTAAAAAATTAAATAAGATTTTCACTCATTCTATTCTTTATCCATATGAATAAAGAGTATCCAAAACTGCTGTACCCCCTGCCTCCCATTCAGATCACCTCTGCAGCTTGTAGCAAATAAAGATGCTCACAAACAATGTACATAAATGCACTTGTACAAACTTCGAATGACTAGGACTAAGACTACAGCAAAATCTTTTTTATAGGTTTCAGACACAAGCATGAGATTATCTTTTTTTATTTTAAATATCAGGCACCCTGGCTGGTGTGTCTCAGTGGATTGAGCACCAGCCTATGAAACAAAAGGTCACAGGTTCAATTCCCAGTCAGGACACAGGCCTGGGTTGTGGGTCAGGTCCCTGGTAGGCAAACACACATTGATGTTTCTCTCTCTCTCTTTCTCCCTTTTTTCCTGATGCGTGCCTACCTGCCTGCAGTGAGCACAGAACGCTGTGGATAGTTCGTTGAAACACGAGAAAAACATACACAGAGACAACCAGGTCCTGTGGGGTAATAGGGACAGAATGGCCACCCTCTCTCAAGTGGGGAGAGCACCCCGTGTCCATACCCAAGCAGATTTTTTTGAGAAAACAGATTTAGTTTGTGGATTCACAGTCTGGCAGAAAAGATCAAAAGAAGTAGGTGACTTACAAAGGTGCAGACAGAACCCCTGCTGTGACTGGGCAAATCTTGGAGTTTTAACATATGTCTCAAAGGGCTAGGTTCATTTCCTGCTTGTGCCTTCATATTCTAATTTAATAACATCCTCCAGCAAACAGATCTCACAGGATCTTGCATATTCTATGTCCCAGGCCTGATTACCCCGGGGGTCCGCCGTTTCTGGTCTGGGCTGCACTGCCCCTGCAATTTTCACAGGCCTGAGTCAACAGAGCAGACAAAGGCAGCCAGGAGACTTGGATTTCTCACTTCTAAGAACAAGGACTCAGGCTTAGACAAAGCCAAGGGGGCAGGGGTTGATGTCCATCATCCCTTCATTTCCACAGCTACGAGTCTCTTCCCAGAAGCCTCCACATGATCATGCCTGTCTTAGGCGTTTTCCTCCATGGGAAATCTTACCCATCATTGGCTAACTGATCAAGCTAGGAGGTTTCGGCACAGAACAGGCAGCGTTCATGCCAAGGAAATAAGTTTTGTCTCCTTCAGTGGCTCCAGGTCTGGATGTCTTTCACTCAGCCTAAGTCACGGAGGGTTACAGCTTCCTGAGATCAGGCAGGGCGGCCCCCAACACCTTCCACTTGTTCTAAAAATAAATAAAGTTTTTCTTTTTTTAAGATAGAGGCTTTCTCTTAAAAAATAAAACAAAAAAACAGTGAGTTTATTTTACAGACTTCTTTTGACAATGTTGGATTCTGCTTCCAGCAAGTTACCCATATTAGAGAAGGCTCACAGTAAAGCCTACTATTCTATGGTCTGTGTTTCTCTGAAATGCCATAGTCACCCCGCACCCATGTGTCCTGAATGTTCCTCATGCCCTCTAGCATGTACTTGTTCATCCATTAAAGTTATTTTGACAAATAAAGATCAAATATCTTGGGTATTTTGACACTCTGAGTGTCACATGTGGTGATGCCTGTCTTCCTGGCAGTGGCCTTCCCGCAATCCCATTCCCAAAATGTCACGCTGTTCAGCAGATGGCATTCAACAGGCATGGATCATATCTTACAAGGACTGCAGCTACCAGGAAACGTAGGTAGAAATGCTCTAACACTTGTGTTGGTCTGCAGGTGTCTGTCATAGCCTGGCAGCCGTGGCCAGAATCCAAAAATAAAACAAGAGGGCATGTTGCCATCTTAGCAGATGGACATCCAGAAAAGTAGCCAAGAGCTTCTGTAACAAGCAACATGGACACTGCAGCAGAACAGGTTATGCAGCCAATAACATTCAATTGACTCTTTATCTGTCGCTTAGAAACCTCGGGTTCAGGAGCAATGTCCTTTCTAATTATGACTTCAGCTGGGAACACTTCCATCGTAAGAATCAAGATCTGTGACTGTCATGGGTAAGTGTCAGGTAGCAGCAGGAGGCCATCTGGATCTTTGAAGACAACAGAGCCAGCAATTAAGTCTGTACTTGAGATGAGAACTGCCTCTCCTACAGCTAAGTCAGCAAATGCAGTCCGGGTGTCAGAGCTGAGAGGTGGGGATTAAAGATAGATCGTGACATACTTGTGGTCTTTTCCCTGCTTTAACCCTGAGTAAGCAGAAAAATCAGGTGAGGCACAAAGTGGTCAAATGTAAATCCTTCCTGTAATGTCAGGCCAGATTGGGCTGGCCTGAGTCAGGGCTAGAAAAAATAGAAAAACAAGTGAGAGAAAACTGAACTCTGAAACAACATGTTAAAGAAACTGCAGTATTACTGTAAAGGATTATGAGGTTTAGACTCGGAGGTCAGATCATCCAGCCCTGGCTAGTAGCTCAGTTGGTTCGAGTGTAGTACCGATGTGCCAAGATTGTGGGTTTGATCCCTGGTCAGGACAAATACAAGAATTTAACAATGAATGAATAAGTAAGTGTAACAGTAAATTGATGTTTTTCTCGCCCCCTTCCTCTCTCTTTAAAATCAATAAATTAAAATTCTTTTAAAGATTATCTAGTTCTTTGTAAATATGATCAAGTTACTAAGCCTCATTTTTTCCAACCAGAAGATGTGAATAGTAGCATACTACCTATGGGTCAGACATAGGTATTAGAAGAGTTAACATGCATAAATGTGGGGTTGGGTAAAATTTCCTCTCTTTCCCCTCTTAGTTTTTCTGGCTGGCCAAACAAATAAAATGCCATGTGATAGATTAACAGGAGAAAATAACTGAGTTGTGTTACGTATGTACGTACAGGGGCTCCATAACAATGTAGGGCCTAAGGACAAATTGGGAAGTTGAGGCTTATATGTTCTATTGAGCTAAGAAGAAAGCAGAGTGCAGTGGGTTGTGATTTGGGACATCAAAGGGCAGGAAGGCAATTCACATGGAGATGAAATAGCAAATGCTTTTGGTGAAATATTTCACCAAAATGTGAAAAGATGAAAAGGACCATCTTTAACAATGGGACACAGGGAGGACTTTGATTAAACAAGCCTTGCTAGTTGCCTCCCTGTCTGCCACACTTAGTTCATATTAAGTCATAGTTATCTATGACAATAGGTCCCTTCCTAGAACAGTGCTCTGTCTAAATTCTTTTAGAAAGTTAGTGGGAGGTTCAAAGGTTTTTTCTGAGTCTTTTATGTCTTAAAAATAACCAGCTTAAAATAATCAATATCCCAAAAAGGTATTTTTGGGTGGTAAACTCTGGCTCCCTTCAAGTGCCTGGCACATAGGAAACATCACATTAATTTTAGCTCACATTATTATATGTGAAGGTAAGGCTATCTCTGAGGAACTTAAGCTGAATTGTGTTTAACCTTCATAAAAAATATATCCTTGGTATCAAGCTGGTCAATTTTATCCCCCTCAGCCTCTTACAAGTTATTATACTGAATTTTCTCAACAGAACTGCTTTTATCAGATAGAAACTGTCACTGTACAGCACAAACCAACCCCCACATACTCCTAGCCTCTGCAAACCAAGACAACTAAAAAACAGGACAAGAATCAGTCCTCAGTCTATTGCTTGTTTGATTATATAAACTTTTTGGGTCTACCTCCATGGCTTCAGCTATTTCTTATGGAACAACATAAAGTCCAAACCACTCATCAAAGTCTAGACCTATTTATTCAGTGATATATTAGCTATCCCTCCTTGGATGTCACATTATCCCTTCAAACTGTGTGTTCCTAATTGAAATGTTCGTGTACACTCCCAATCCCACCCCCGGAAATCTGATGTTGTTTATATTCCTGTATCCCTTCGTTAGCATAGGTAGGTAGCTAGATATTAGTAAAGAGAGCAAAGGGAATTAGACGTTGAGTTTAACAAACTGGGAAGGTTGGACCAGTTTGTTTCACCAGGAAGCTACAGTTTCACACCCCAGGGAATCATAGCATTGCCCCACCAAGGATTAACATTCCTCCTTTCCCTTCCTCCAGTACTGGATTGTTCAGGGGGAGCAGAGGGAGATAAGCACACATGCAATAGAAGTCAAAATGGCACAGGGGGAGGTGCTTGACCATAGATAGATGCCTGTCAGTCTAACCTGGGTAAAGGGATCGGTTGTCTAGGGGGTGAACACGTCAGAAACCCATGAAAGCTTGGGAAGTTGGTTGGTTATTTTGAGAAAGCTCCTGGTCATAACCCCAGGGGAACAAAGAAGCTCTCTCTCTTTCTCACTTGGTGACCCAAGCTCACCCCATGTGCTCACACATTCTCTCTCTACATTCATGTGGTACATAAGCACAGCAGGGAATGCAAGCTTGGGGAGCTGGATATTAAGAAATGCTGAACTGGACTTGCCTCAACAGAGCACAGGAACTCGGGACACTGGCCTTTGTTTTGGCCTTGCTGAAGACACAGTTAGACTTTTTCCATGGCAGGACAGAGGGAGATGGGAAACTGGAAACCCAGAGGTAGCTTTCCCAAATAAATCTTACCACACCACAATCTCTCATGTGTGACTCCATGAAATGCATTTCTTGTGGTGCCATGGAAGAACACAATTTTTATCAGCAACATCTCGACTGCTCATATGTCTTGAGGTGCCCCTTTACTCTAAAATGTGTTCCTATTGATCATAAATTAATGATTTCCCTGTGTATCTTCCCTCAGTGAGCCAGCCACACAGTTGTTCAAAACAGAATTCCTATACTTTCCCCCACCTAACATCTACAAAATCTAATATGCTACCTAGTCTGGCCAATTATACTTTCCAATTATATCTCAAATTTACAACATCCTATCCAACAGCATTGCCACTGATTTTGAGTAAGCCCCCATCTCCTTAAATGGTATTTCTACATTCCCCTCCCCCCAAAAAATATAATCCTCAAGACCATCATAGCAGTTTTTTTTCCAAAAACCAAATCTGACAATGTCATTTCCTAGCTTAAAACTCTCTTCAGTAGCTCTATTATATAAAGAAAAGATACAAACTTCAGATATGCAAAATATTTCAACCTAATACCTGTTAATGAATGACTTCCACATGTGTATCCTCAGCACCATCTTTTCCCCTGGGCATGAGGCTTGAATGTCCAACTGCCTATTCCACATGCCCACTTGAATAGGCACTCAAGATATCATTTCAACTCATAATTTTACCCGATAAACTTGTTCTTCTCTTGTTCTTACTTGTTACTTATATCAGTAAAACTCTATTTACTACTGGCTTTGTCCTAAAAGCCTGGGAGACATTCTTGACTCCTCTCAGTCTCACATCCAACATCCACTCTTTAACAAACCTTACTGACTCCAATTTATACTGTATCCCAAACTCTGTAACATCTCACAATATCCAGTACAGTCCCACAATCCAAGAAACTATCATCTCTGTCCTTGACTATTAGAATAGCTTTTCCCTTTCTTCTATGCTTTTTAAATATTAACTTAACATTTTTTATGTTTCTATTTTATGTCTTTTATTGGCTTATTAGCTCTACCTCTTTTTATTATTATTTTTCAATCATTGGCCTGTGTTTACACTACACATCTGCAACCTATCATGGTCTATCTTCATATAATGTCAAAGTACTTCATGAAGTATAAAAACCTTACAACACTATACCTCCATTTTCTCCCTCATCTCCTTTGTGGTCATCATTCATTTCACATCTACACAGTTACATATCTCACTTGTTGTTATTTTTACTTTAAACTGTCAATCATTTTTAAAGAGACTAAAAATCAGAAAATTGTATTTTATTATTTCCCACACTCCTGATCCTTTTATATAGATCCAAATTTCTACTTGGTATTACTTTCCTTTGCCTGAATAGCTTCCTTTAGAATTTCTTGAGTGCAAATCTATTGGTAAGGAATGTTCTCACTTTATTTGTCTGGAAAAAATCTTGATGTCACTTTTATTTTTTAAAGATTATTGTGCAGGTTACAGAACTCTAGGTTGACAGGCAATTACAGGGAGTTGAGGCAAAATGAAACACACATAACAGGTCAATTCTTGCTTCAGTGGGACCTAGGGGGTTATCTGGCCTGTCCGTGAAGCTTTCTTACCTACCATGCTTATTTAAATTAGACTAAAGTATTCACTTAATCTAAGCTAAGATTTAATTTAAGCTAAGATTTAATTTAAGCTAAGATTTTCTTCCAGGAGCAAGTTAAAAAGCCATTGTTTTGCAAACTTATAAGAACAGATACTTTTTAAATCACTAGTCCTCCTTGTATCCCTCAAGATACTTTATTTGAGAGTCATCAGCCAGTGTTTAGGTAGAAAGTAAAGCATGAGCATGGATAATATTCTCCACTGACACTGTGAAAAGTGAGGTGGTATGATAGATTTCAAGATTTTTTTTTTATATTTCTGTTCTGTTAAATTGAGAGTGAACAAAGTCAGCAAGCTATGTTCAATTGGTATGCTCTAAGTAAAGGAAAGGGAGATTACAATGTAGAAATGCAGGAAAAATCTTGGCATACAATAAGAGTAACCCTCTTTTAAGGGTAAACTTACCTAATCCTTTTTTTCTTTCTTTCTTTTTTTTTTTTTTTTTTGAGGAAGGTGGAAAGAGATACTGGAAAATAGCTGCTATAGATTAGGGAGGTGACATCTCAGACTATTTAAGAGCTCATATTCTCAGTGTCTGCCTTTAAGCAAGTCTCTTAATCTCTTTAAGGCTCCATTTCCTCTTCTGGAAAAATGAGAACAGTTCCTAGGCTATTATATCAAGAAATAAACAAGACAATGAGTATAAAGAACTTTGCATAGATTTTTCCATATAGTAAATGCTCACTAAATATTAGCACCTATTAATTTCCTGCAAAGAAATTACAGAACACACAGAAGGAAGATAAATTTATGGCCTTAGAGTAAAAAGAGTTTTGCTAGCAAAGAGAAGTATGTAAAGTAATATAACAAAACTAAAAAGAAGATAAAGAGCAAGCACTGTGTCAAAAGTATAGAAACAGAGTGTTAAGTTCTAGAACTTTCCATTTTACTCTAGGCTTGTAAAGCAGTCCCCTCATTTTTGTGGTATTCAATTTCTTCTAAAAATTAGAATAAAAATACTCCTTCAGCTGGGATGTTGAAAAGGTTAAATGACATAACAGATGTGAAAAGTGTTTGGAAAGGCACATATATCATATACAAAATAGGAAGTGCTATTTGTGTTGTTCAGAATTCTCCAGAGAAAAAGAACCAATAGGATGTATAGAGATATAGATATAAGACAATATTTATTATAGAAATTGGCCCATGTAGTTATGGAAACCAAGAAGTCCCATGATCTGCCATTTGCAAGCTAAACAACTAAGAAAGCCATTGGTATAATTCAGTCAAATTCTAAAGGCCTGTGAATCAGAGAACTAATTCTGGTATAAATCTCAGACTGAATCCCACCCAAGGCCTGAGAACCAGGAGCAGTGATGTCAGAGGGCAGGGGAAGATGGATGTCTCAGGTCAAGCAGAGAAAAAAATTCACCCTTCCTCTACCTTTTTGTTCTATTCAGGGCCTCAGCAAAGGTAAGCAAGATTTTACTCAGTCTACTAATTCAAAAGCTAATATCTTTTGGAGATACTCTCACAGAGAAGCTCAAAATTAATGTTTTACAACTATCTGGGCATCCCTTAGTCCGATCAAATGAATACATAAAACTAACCACCACAATATTATTAATGGAAACCTTACAGCTATGGCTGGTCTAGTCTCCAAGACTGTTGTCATCATAGTCATGTCAAATAAAGGAGAAAGTGGTGCAGAAATAGATCCAGTGGTTAGGCAAGAATCCCCAAAGATGCAGAAGAAAGCCTGGGCTAGAATTTCAGATTTTTAGCTTCATGTCCAGTTCTCTCTGCGCAGGCTCAGAACTGTTACAGTCCTTCCCAAGTCTGGATCAATGATGGCACTTCACATTCTGGTCATGAGAAAACCCCTCTCTGCTACTGTTTTGATGCTTTGCTGCTGGCTGAAGAGACCAAAGCTACGCTGTACAAAACCCACATATCTCCCTTAAGGTCAATGCCATCGACATTTTCTGCCTGATTTGGAGGTGCTTTATCCACTAGCTACAGTAAATCTGATTTATTCTCCTTCTCAATATCACTGACAACTCTGATTTCAGCAGGGGCATATGTCATGTCAGAGAAACAAAGTGAAGAAGAGGAACTTGATTCTGAGATATGAGTTTTGATATGCAATGAAGAATTCTGCTGTTCAGTTCCCTTTTATTTTTTCACCTAGAATGAGATTACCTCCAAGGAAACTGGAAATAATTTTCATATATATTGGATTAACTCAGACCCAAAGAGATATTCACCACCACCTTATCTGGCTAAGTAAATAGCCTGTTCAACCCTTGCATACTCATTGAAAAAGCTCCTTTGTATATGGTGACATAGATGGAAGGAGGGGGTGGGAGGAGAAAAATAACAAAATATGTCTTAATGAGAAAATATCTTCAAAATTAAGGTGAAAATCTACCTAAGGGATTTGGGAATAGGCATTGTGTTTTCTTAGATGGTGCTTCGAGTATTATGGGTCTTCAGTCACCGTGCATGAACCATCATAAAGGTGGATAGAGCTCCAAAAATAGATTTGGAAGAAACACACAAAGAAAGCCTCAACCTACCCTCCTCTCCCCATTTGTAATGAGCTCTGTATTGTTTTTGTACCCCTTCTTTGTTCATCTGGTAACAGAAAACTGCATTTTCTATCAGAAATAAATTTTCCCACACTCTCTATGGTCCAATGGAGTTGTCAATTATAGCTGTGAGGATGTGACTAAGGCCAGCCAATCAGAGTCCTCTATCTCTTTGGTTATAGTGATTGGGTTAATCATGGAAAATGGCCCAAGGAAGTATAAACCATCCATATAATTGGTATTTTAAAACTGATGGAAAATGTCTTTTTTTTTAAATTACAAGCCCTAAGGATATAAGCTTGGATATCTCTCCCACCACAGCAAGTCAGAGAATTGAGCCTACATGCAGAAGGAAGAGCTAAAATACGGAGACAGAAAATACAGAGACACAACAAAGTAAATTCCAGTCATACCATGTATGTCATGGAATATTGATATGCACAATCAAGCTGCTTCCAGCTATGTAAACAATTTTCCTTTTTGTTCCAGAATTTTAAATTAGGTTTCTGTGGCTGTGGCTACAAGAGTGGTAATACAGAATATATTGAAGTCTTTTATAATCATAATTTCTAGAGCCATGTTTTACTAGCACAAAATAAATATAAACCAATTTGTTTGTGAAACTTTTTTTGACTAAGAGACATGACTTAGACTAAAATCATCTAAGAATATGAAAGGAAGGCAATCTTTAAACCGTGGTGATCTGAATCACTCAATAAACTTTGTCTTTAAAAGAGCATTGAGGAACAAAACTCGAGAGACACACCAGAGATAGAGCAATAAATATTGACCCTCTCACCACTTATGGAGTGGCTATCCTCTTCTCTCTATATTTATGACCAACTTTAATTAAAGGTGATAAAACGTTATTTCATTAATTGCATTTTTCATTTTTTCTACATGACTGATGGTCATGCCAAAGTTATCTTGCTGTAGATGAGAGGCAGAATAATACTTGGAAACATTAATCAATGTTTTTTCCCCAAGATATTTCTTATTACCCAAACCCTGCTCTTAATTAATGCAACTGAGCACCTTTTCTTTACTATTATAAGAATGGGATGACAGCACAAAGCCTAGTTCAGTTTGTAGCTTTCGAGCAGTAAAAGTCTAAGTAGAAGAAAGTCAGAGCAAATTGAAGAGAACTGACCAGTGAGTAAGATTCCTGGAACCCCCCCCCCCCCACAAGACTAAAATGGAAGCTGCTGAGTGATACATGCCTGATTCCAACCCTCAGTTTCCCGTCGCTTTAGCATAGGCAGGGAGAGCAGGCAATGGTTCTTCACGCTCCCAAGGGGGACTCTGAGGCAGCGGAGAGGATCTGACCTGGAACAAAGGATAGCACAACAGCAATCTGCAGCGACCAATGACCCAGAGGAGACCAGACGACTGGTATCACAGAAAGTGTCCGCATGGAGGGATTACAATCAGGAGCCAGGTGTTGCCATGCCCTGCAACACGAGTGATGGGATTTTCTTGCGGTGCAGGGTAGGGGGAAAGGAGCAGGACCTTCCACTGATTGAGGTTTTGGTTTCTGTCGTGAGGGTAATGAGGTCTTGAACGAGAATTCTACCGAGTTACAGAAACACAAAGGTTACATGTCTTAAGCCCTAGAGTTTGGGTGTACACAGAGATTCATTCTCCTCATTGAAATGTTAAAAGTACTTTTTCAGGGTATAATAACCAACAAAAATTTTAAATCATTTATTTAATATTTGGCTTTGGATTCCTAAGCTTCAGGCTTTGTGGTAAATAAAAAATTAAGTTTTGTTGCAGACATTTAGTCTTTAACTCCACATCCGTGGATCGCTCAGACTGGTGCCTGAGACTGTCTCCTCTTCAACTCCTCAGTCCTCTGCTGCCCGGGGCCAGCCTCCTCCTGAGAGGTGGACTGTTGACCAGAAGGAAGGCTGGGTTAGAAAACTTGCTCACTCAGCATTCCTGCTGTACAACAATCCAGTACAAACCTACCCACCTCCTCTAATGAAGGTCTGACACAACACATTGAGAAGTGGCGGTGGGGGGAAGTTCCCTGTGGTCCAGGTTAGCATTTTATACTGCAAAGACATCTTTATCGTACTCAGCTACAACACATTTTCCTTTCCCTCATTTTCAGAAGGGAATATTATTGAACACAAAATATACATCAGGGAGGCAGGGCAGCCGCTTTAGGCATATTACGTCCTTTAATCCTCACAGCAGCACTGCCTGGTGGATGTTATTATCCACATTTTCGTGTGACAAAGGCGATGTTCAGAGAGGTTCAGTGACTGGTCTTAGGTCACACAACTGATAAGGGGACGTTGTGAAATGATGTCAAATTAGCCTGGCTCTGAAGCCTGTGCACTTCAACTACACCACCCACCCCCCTAAACTTGAACCACATTAAAGGTTCAAATTTTGGCTTGATGGCTTAGCGTTGGCTGCAAAGTTATTAGCGCTATCAGTGTGATCCATTTTTTCAAAAGTCCTCTGTCCTGCACAGTCATATAGCTGGGTTTTCTCATCTTCAGCTCTAAGTTAAAATGCTATTCCCTAAGAAAGACCGACCTTAATAGGGCCCTATTGGGAGTAGTTTAGTGTTTTATGTTGGCTTTTATTTTTTATTTTTTTTTATAAAGATTTTATTTATTTATTTATTTTTTAGAGAGGGAAGGGAGGGAGATAGAGAGAGAGAGAGAGAGAGAGAGAGAGAGAGAAACATCAATGTGCGGTTGCTGGGGGTTATGGCCTGCAACCCAGGAATGTACCCTGGCTGGGAATCGAACCTGGGACACTTTGGTTCCCAGCCCGTGCTCAATCCACTGAGCTATGCCAGCCAGGGCTTATGTTGGCTTTTAAATGGATATTTGTAGATGACAGTATATTGAATATGAAGTGTCTTAACTACATAGCATCTCCCAACCCACACACTCTTTACCCACTAGAAGGAAAATCAACCCCTTGTTCTTGGGACGGCGCCGGCAGAACTACCATGCTTTTATGTCACTCAACTTCTGCTTCAAATTCCTGTTTGAGGGAAAGTACTGAGCTGATGCTGAGCCATTCAGAGCCTTTATCTGGATTTTTGTTATTCTCAGAAAGTGGTGGTTGCTGGTGGCTAAAGCTTAAAAACATAAAACTGAGTAACTGTCAGAGGCCATGCGAATCGTCATTCAGGAAAAACCCATCTACAGCAGAAGAAAGTGGAGTTAATCCAGTGGTAGGTAGAAAAGAGAAAAGGAGAGAAATTCCTGCTAGTATCTGAAATTCAGCTCTATTCCTTCCCTTATTCAAGTTCTGTGTTGAACCATTCCTTGGATTCTTGGAACCAATACATTTCCATTCTAGTCCAACCTTGCGCTGGGTTTTGCTAATTTGCCACGAAGCTAATGCAATTGGACACATATCTGATTATTTTATCAATACAAACATAAACCAATCAAGTAAAACACATTTATTACAACATTGAAAGAAACCTTCTAAATCACATTTCAATCTATTATAAGGCTTGCATATAAACAAGATAAATTTGATTCATATTTCCCTTGCCCCCTAAAAAATTGACTGCTTAGCACTCTATACAACTGATTGAGTTAACCTAAACTCTGAGTATATAACTGGAATTTTCAAAATATTGTTACTTTGGGTTTAATTCCACATAGATTTAAGTGTGTATAGGTTTAAAATTTTGGATGCCAAGCCTGTTTCCACTCTAGGCCATGTTCACAAGTTATTTCCTCTCTCTGGAATATTCTTGCCCAGATTATTTTCATGGCTCATTCTTCCTCATTAAAGTCTTAATCAATATCACCATATGTGAAAGACTTTCTATTATCATCTATACAAAGTAGATTATTCCCAACTCTAGTAACATTCTTTTACGTTATTCTATTTTGTTTTTATTATAGTGTTTTCTGAAATTCTTGTCTGTCTGTTGTTTCATTCATTTCTACTTTAATTAGAATATAAACTCCAAGAGTAAAGAAATATCTGCCTTGTTTACCAAGCACCCAGAATAGGACCTGGCATTATAGTCAGTAAATACATAAACAAACAAACAAGCAAACAAATAAGTAAAGTATGTGTTTGTGTGTGTGTTCAAAGGAAGAAGGAGAGGAAAGAGGGAACATCAGAATGCTTTCTTCTCACCTAGTCATTGAAACCAGAGATCCACAAAGTTAAATTCAGTTAATGAGTGTTTGTTTGTTTTTTGTTAAACACAAATGCTTACAATGTCGGGAATTATGAACAGGAGTGTTATCCAAGATCACCAGTGGGCTACTGGCAAAGCCTCTGAGGATTAGCCCCTCTTGGGACATCATATTTTCAGGGTATGGATTTCCATCTTAAGTCCAAAAGGTGCACTTTCCTTTTTAAAAAAAATTTAAAGTATATTTTATTGATTACACTATAAAAGTTGTCCCATTTTTTTCTCCCCCTTATTCCCTCCATCCTGCACCACACCTCCCACCAGAATCCCCACTACCACTTAGTTCATGTCCATGGGTTACACGTATAACTTCTTTGGCTTCTCCATACCCCATACTATTCTTAACCCCCCCTCCCCATCTATTTGGTACCTACCAGTTATGCTTCTTATTCCCTGTGCCTTTTGCCCCATTCTCACCTCTCCCCCTCCCCCTGATAACCCTCCATGTGATCTCCATTTTGGTAATTCTATTCCTGTTCTAGTTGTTTGCTTAGTTTGATTTTGTTTTTGTTTTATGTTCAGTTGTTGATACTTGTGAGTTTGTTTTCATTTTACTATTAATATTTTTTATCTTCTTCCTTTTCTTAGATAAGTCCTTTTAACATTTCATATAATAAGGGCTTGGTGATGATGAACTCTTTTAACTTGACCTTATCTGGGAAGCACTTTATCTGCACTTTCATTCTAGATGAAAGCTTTGCTGGATAGAGTAATCTTAGATGTAGGTCCTTGTCTTTCATGACTTTGGATACTACTTTCCAGGCCCTTCTTGTCTACAAGGTTTCTTTTGAGAAATCTGCTGAGTGTCTCATGGGAACTCCTTTGTAGGTAACTGTCTCCTTTCCTCTTGCTGCTTTTAAAATTCTTTCCTTATCTTTAATCTTGGGTAGTGTAATTACGATGTGCCTTGGTGTGTGCTTCCTTGGGTACAACTTCTCTGAGACTCTCTGAACTACCTGGACTTTCTGGAAGTCTATTTCCTTTGCCAGATTGGAGAAGTTCTTCATTACTTTTTCAAATAAGTTTTCAATTTCTTTCTCTTCCTTTTCTCCTTCTGGCACCCCTATGATTCAGATGTTGGAATGTTTAAAGTTGTCCCAGAAGTTCCTCAGCCTCTCCTCATTTTTTTAAATGTTTCTTCATTCTTTTCTGGTTGAATGTTTATTTCTTCCTTCTGCTCCGCACCATTGATTTGAGTCCTGGTTTCCTTCCTGTCACTGTTTGCCTCCTGTACATTTTTCTTTATTTCAGTTTGCATTGCTTTCACTTTTTCCTCAGATTTGTGACCATACTCAGCCATTTCTCTGAGCATCCTGATTACCAATGTTTTAAACTCTGCATCTGATAGGTTGGCTATCTCTTTGTTGTTTAGTTCTATTTATAGAGCTTTCATATGTTCTTTCATTTGGGCCATATCTCTTTGTCTCAGTGTACCAGTCTGGCTGAATGTTTCTTCTTTAACTCTTCAACTGATTAACCAAGCTATTTATTGATAAGCACTACATCCAAGGAGAGAAACATCTTGGTTTTATGAAGCTTGGTTTTTGCTGTTAAGACCTCAGCAAACACAATGTATCAAACTAGAGATCGCTAACTTGGGTCTACCTCATCCAGTATCTTCCTTGCTGGCCAATATTGAAAACACACTCTTAAACATTTTTCTCAGTATAAGGCAATTTCTCATGTTAACACATTCCTTACCTTGATATAGTTTCATATTACATCCCTATTTCCCAAACGTTCTATCTTTCAGTATTGAATTAACTTAGCTAACTCTCATGATACAGAATACTCCATGACCTCAGCCTCCATAAATTAATTTAATATTCATCCTAAAAAAAGCCTAATGAAGTACTTATGACCTTAAGAGAACACAAGCCATTTAACAACAAAAAAGACACTATTGCCCTGGCTGGGTGGCTCAGTTGGTTGGAGCATTATACACCAAAAGGTTGCTGGTTCGATTCCTGGTTGGGGCATGTATGGGAGGCCACTGATCGATCTCTCTCTCTCTCTCTCATCAATAAACATATCCTCAGGTGAGGATTAAAAAAAAACATTATAAAGCCAAAATTCTAACACTGGAAAGATTTGTAAGATTATAGGTAACTTTCTAATAATTAAGAAGAGGACAACCATAGAGTTTTAGAACTTAGAAATCATTGCGCACAGCTCTCAATTGTGCGTGTTTGCAAAATTCTTTCTTCAAAGGGATAGTTGCATGGGAATGTAATGTGTAAAACAAATAAAAATGGCTCAGAGGTAATGCTGGTGCAAATGCACAGTAAGGAACTCCAAAACTTTGCCCTTTTATACAAGCAGCAAAATAACTGGCAAAAATTGTCAGAATCAACTTTTAAGGAGACTGGAAATTAAGCAAAGGTTTTCAGCAAATCAGAAAGCATCTATTCAAAAGAAACAACTGAATCTTGATTTTAAAAACCAACAAGAACAAAAATCAGTGAGCTTTGTGGTATTTTAACTTGCTCTAGCCCCATCCCTCGCTCCTTCGCATAGCCTTGAGAAACACCAAATAAGCATTCCTGATACTAGAGGCAGCAGCATAAAGTTAAAACTCTTTTGAAGCCTCATTCCCAAAAATTTCATTTTTTTTTTTTACTTGTCAGTGATTCCCTGGAAGATCCCACCTGAAAGGCTTTCTGTATTGGAACTGACTCAGAGTTTACCCAGTGCTGGAAGACTCATCCTAGGGGGATTTACATGCAAGTGTTTTAACATTGCATCTGCCTTAGGTGATGCATAAGGTTTGGAACAAACAGCAGAATAGTTCAAAGACTTAAAAGAAAAAGCTGAGGATATGTGAGAACCTCTTATGGACTTTGCAAATCTCTGATACTCCAGGGAATCTAGAAGGCCTTGTACATTCTGGAGACTATACACACATTGAAGGAAGACCTGGAAGGCCCTGAATTCTTAACTCCGACTGTCCCCGAGGCTCTTTGAAAGCAGGAACCAAAGGCTAAGGCAGGCTTTAAACTGTCTGGCTAATTTTTTTATTGTATTTTGTTCCATTACCATTTATCCTCCTTGAGACTCCCTCCCCACCACAGTCACCACACTGTTGTCTGTGTCCATGAGTCCTTTTTCATTTTTGTTCAATCCCTCCAGCCTCTCCCCTCCCCCTCCCCCATAGCTATCATCCTGCTCTCTATCTATGAGTCTGCCTCTATTTTGCTTGTTAGTTCAGTTTGTTCATTAGATTTCACATAAGAGTGAAATTGTGTGGTATTTGTCTTTCTCTGACTGGCTTATTTACTTAGCATAATGTTCTCCAAGTCTATCTATGCTGCTGCAGAGTGTAAACATTTCTTTTTATGGCAGAGTAGTATTCCATTGTATAAACTAGAACAATTAGCCTGGCTAATTGTTGAAGGCATGCCTCCCTCAACACATGCCCAAAACCCCTCAGCAAGGACTGGTAGATTTATTTTTATGGCATTTAAGGTAAAGGAAAGCAGAGTTTTTGTAACCCCAAAACATGCTTCTGGGATATTTGAATTAGTGTTTTAGTTATCTATTGTTCATAATGAATCGTCCCTTTTAACAGCTTAAAGCAACAAAAATCATTTATCATCTTCAGAAATACAGGTGATTCAAATGGAACGTGTTGGGTCAGAATCTCTCTTAATATTGTTCTTAGATGTTTGCTGGTGCTACAGTCATACTGTCACTTGACTGAAATGGAGAATCCCTTTCTAAGGTGATTCACTCAACAAGGCAGACAAGTTGATGCTGGCTATTAGTGAGGGACCCGAGTTTCTTTCTATAAGGGCCTTTCCACAGGGTTGCTCAGGACATGGTAGCTGTCTTCACGGAGAGTTAGCTGTCCACGAGCCCAAGGCCAAGGCCACAATGACTTTTAAAACCTAATCAACAAACTTTAAAAGTTGAAGGGGAGCAGAGTCTACCACCTCAAAATATGACTCCTTGGGATACTGACTACTTTAAGCTGGTGGTTTTAAGAAACAAGACTCAGGAAAAGCCTTTGACCATCCCCCTAACTGCCTAAACAAATTTAGGTAGAAGATCTGCTCCAGGAAGGATGAGATCATCACAGTTAACTGTAGTTTAATATAAACTAGTGTGTGATTAATAGGGACATTAGCATGGACACTTGATACAAGTCCTCTCTGTGTCCCATTGTTAAAGATGGCCAACAAATGTTTATTTACCAAACGTTTGGTTTTCCATCTAGATGTGAATTGCCTTCTTGCTTTTAGAAGTCCCAAACTACCACCCCCACCCCCACCTGCTCCTTAGCTCCAGAATGGCATATAAGCTTCAACTGCCCAGTGTCTCCTTGGGTCTGATATTCTTACGGCACTCCCAAATGTACATCTATAATACACTGTGGACATTTTCTCCTGTTATTCCGTCTCCTGTTAATCTGATTATTAGCCCAGCCAAAAGAACTTAGACAGGTAGGAGGAAAATTATTTTTATGCCCCCACAAAGTCACACACACCATCACTTGTGCCACCGTTTCTGTGTGACCTATTTTATAGGTCACATAGGGCCAGCCTTAATTCAATGTGGGAGAGAATCATTCAAGGAGAAGCATACAGAGGTGCAAACACTTAGGAGCCATCTAGAAGGCTGATTACCAAAACTGGGTTTCTGTCATTGCATATACAGGGGCCTATCTGAATTCACAGGTTGCCTGAATAAATTAACATGTATACTCTGATAAAAGATCTGAAGACCTGTGAGAGTAAAGAAAACAAAATATAACCAACCACCTCCATTAAGGTAGGCTGTGGGGAAGAAGCATGCTTGAACACAGGCTTAAATATTCTTTACCTTATTTCATTCTTTGGGTAAAGAAGGCATTTCACATAGAGATAGGGACACGCAATAGGAAGTCTGCAAAGGCTGATGTGAACAGAGGGATCCCGATGGAAGGAAATTCAGTGCATAACTGATAGAAGTGACTTGTGGAGGGGCTCTCTATTATGTCTTTTTAAAAGAGCCTAGATTTAATTTGGTAGCAACTTATCCTCAAAAATACAACCCGTATTTAAATAAAGAAAAAAGGAAAGCGTGGATCTAGCCCCAATGTCTCTGCACACACATGGCTAAACTCAGACTTGCCAGTCTCCCTGTGAAAAGGTTGTTGGTGTGTTACATAATTCCCTGCAAAGTCTTCATGGGCCTAAAGCCTGATCCTCATCTTCTCAATGTCAAAAGTTATCTCTTATTAATTTATTCAAAGTTGGTCAGATTCTAGGGGACCCACTGATGCTAATCAAACTCACTAGAGATTGATTAGTGGCTTGAAAACTATTTTTTAAAATTTATAATGAGAAACATTACTGCTTCATGGACCAAAATTTTGAAATCAAATGAATAGTGTATTTTTTTTATAGTAGGCATGCTTTCTTGGGAAATGAATTAATACGAAAAAGTTGCTTGGTATGTTCAGAGATAAGGAAAAATAAATATGATAATCTTAATGAATTCATAATTAATTGCTTTCTCTTTGGTGTGTTTAGAGCCCTTGACTTACATGTTAATTCTGTAGACATTTACTCAGCATCTTCTGTGTGTCTTGCCTCATCTTAGTTGCCGAGGCCTGTAGGATGTATCAGACCTAGCTTCTGCAATGAGTAGAAGGACGAATGTGAAATCAACATTAATCAAGGTCTTGGTATGCACCAGACTTTATACTGGGTGATTTATATCCATATCCCATTGAATCTCTATAATTTCCCTATGAGGAATTTAAATTTAATTTCTCCCTTTAAAGATCAGAACTCTTAAAATAAAAAATGAAAGACTAAGTGGAAAAAGCAACATTATCCACCATCCTGAAATTGACAGACTTTTTTAAAACCTCATGTAGAGGGAAGAAAGATATAAGTTGTTTTGAAACATTTTATATTGGCTATAGACATGGGGCTGGGAGAAGGTGAAGCACAGCTAGTTCTGGGATAGGTGCATCATCTGGAAAGTGGACATGTTTGCCCCTTTGGATAGGTTGTGAGCCACAATTTGGAAGGTTCATGCATATGAGTAGGATGCAGTGGTACCTGGTGGATGGTGGTGTCTTGTGGTTGGTGGTGCTTGGCTATTCCCTTTAGATAATTGCAGAAATAGCCACCTGGAAGTTAATTCAAAGTTTCAACATACATTCAGTAATGTAAGAAGTCTTTTCTTGATTTTACCCTGCAGTCATTAACTGATTAACCTCTCTTGTCCCTTTCTTCTACCCTCCAGCCTACTATAATTTAATTTAGGACACCTCATAATTTTCTTCCAGAAAACTGATACATCTACTAAGGTCGTAACTGTTGAAGAAAAGTCCCTACAAAACTGGGAAACATCCAAGAAAGCTAAGAGAGCACATCACTGAATTCAATCTATAAATGTTTATTTTAGGTGCTGGGGACATACCCCTACTTAAGGAAGACATAAATCATTGCCTCCTAAGACATTCATGCTAGTTGGGGATGAGGGGGTCCAGGTGATAGACATAAAAACAAAAGACAGAACAGGTGGGATCAGGAATGCTAGAGGAGGCCAGGTAGGCATCATTTACAAGAGAACAATCTCAACAAAGAAGTGAAGGAAGTAATGAAGTAAGTATGAAGTTACAAGCAAAGCAGGGACAGAGCACCCCAAGCAAAGGAAACAGTCAGTACCAAGTCCCAAAAGATGGGCATTTTCCTAGCACAGTTAAGGAATAAGTAAAAGGTCAATGTGGCTGTTGCTAAATTAGTAGGAAAAAAATAACAATAGATGAAACAGAAGACACAAGGGGACTGGATTAGGTTGGGCCATAAGGAAGGACATTGTAACAACTTGGCTTTTGCTGTGAGTATAACAGTCAGTTCAGGGTTTCGACCTAGGATCACACTGGCTGCTCATTAAAAACAAAGGGAAGAGGGGAGACTGGAGGCAACCAACAGGAAGCAATATTCCAGGTGAAAGAAGATGAAGGCTTGGGCTCCACTATTCACAGTACACACGGAGACTTCTGGGAGCATAATGAAGGTAGAGGTAGTACCAATGGGATTTCCTGGCCAATCAGATATGTGAAAGAAGAATCAAGAATGACTCCACAGATTTTGTGCTTTAACAATTGGAAGGTTGATTTTTCTGAGGTGGGGTTGATTGCAAATTGATGTTTTTGGAAAAATATTTAGTTCAAACTGGCATCGTAAATTTAACATGAGTACTAGAAATCCAAGAGGGCATGCTGAGTAGGTACGTGGAAATAAAAGTCTAGAGACCATGGGAGAAATTCAAGCAGTCATACAAACTTAGGGTTTATTACCATGAATGTGATTTCACCCAAAAGCATCTTGTGTTTTAAAACTGCTTGTGTCCTTAACTTCTCTTTCTACTTCTTCCCCCTATTGTGTAAAAGTCAGAGTTAAGTGAAATAAAGGACCAAAAGCTCACTATGTACCTACTCCTAGCCTACTGTAGCCTTTATTTTAGGGGCATGAGCAGGTAAAGGGGGAATCTCACCTTTGAAACAAGGGTGAAACATTCAGTTAATATCTTGGACAGGACCATCTAATTTCTAAATTAGAGCTGCATTTGCAACCTTAAGGGGTTATAAATCTAATTTATTATCTGAGTGTAAGGAGTAAAGTAATGGGAAATGTGCAAGTTTCAGTCCAAGGTCAGGGGATAATTTCCCCTGGTGAGTATAGTTGAAAAGGACATTGGGACAAAAACCAAGTTGCTAGTCACTATTACAAGCGTAGAAATTACATTAACAATTACTTTATGCATTATCATCTATTTCATGTATCCAATTAAGTTAATCCATCTTTCCACAACCATATGAAGACGGATCCTATTGCTGTTCTATCACAAAATGTTTCCAATTATGAAGGAGTTTGCTAAAGGATAAAGCTTTTATGAAGGTGTGAATGGGTGAACCTTAAGATTCCAGCAAGGTTCCAAGCTCAACATTGAACAAATTCTAGTAAGCAATCGCTCTTCAATTGATAGCTCCATTTTTACTGGAACCATAAAAATGAATGCCCTTGATTGGGAACTTGGAGAAATAGGTTGGGATAAGACAAGCTGTTTGGAAAGGTATCTGACTAGCTTGGATTCTTACTTTTGTGCAGATACAGCTCATCAGCTCAATTGACAAGTGTCAGCACCAAATGCCATGAAGGCATACAACACCTTACTCGATGGCTTCAAAAGCTCCCAAACTTAATTTACTCAATTTTCTCTTTCTATAACCAAGTTCTCTTCTGAAAAGACACATCACTTTTTTATGACTGTATTAGAGGTGGGGATTATAAACGTTGCATTTACAAAGCATTCAGAGAAAGAAAGGATCAGGTGTTGAGATTTTTAAAGGGCTGTCAAGATGATCTTGCATTCATTAACTGGTATTCTGATTGCTTGAAGGAGCCTAAAGATATTCACCAGCATGCTAAGTCCAACTGCTCAGACACACAGAAGAAGAAAAGCAGAACCAGGGGTGGGCTATTTGTTATTTAAATAGAACATTAATATAAGGTATTTGCTTGTTTCAGCAAAACTACTATCATAAACTTGGCAGAGTAATACCTTGCCTTTAACAGCCCAGCCCAGGAGTGAGTAAGGGCAACAGCCACATGTCTAGTATAGCAATGGAAGACAGTTCACACCAGAATCTCCCACCCCACATTACCAGTTTTACAAATTTTTAAAGGTGATCTGAAGTGCTAGAAGTCCCCAGTATCGGGCACTATACCATAGCACTCTGAGCAGCTCAAAAACAGACTGAGAGCAGCGGAAGTGATGTACTTACCCAGGATATTGCCGGGCTGCTAAGCCAGCCAAAGTTCCCGGAGCCCGGCCAGGATTTAGTGCTTCAGTCCCATCTCTCTTTGGTCTCTGATTATAGAAGGTGAGACAAGCCATTTCTTTGAAGAAATCTTACTTTCTGTTTATCCTCAATCAAAGGTAAACATGTGCAGGGTGGAGAAGTCTCAAAAAGGAAATCAACCTCGATAACACTGGATTCTGAAAGGTATACTGATTTTCTGTTATGTCCACTAGAATTACATGCTCACTCTCTCTCTCTCTGCTTGCTTCTTTATATTTTAAACTAGTATATTTTCCTTGTAAACAACATAAAAAATCATAAAGAAAAAAATAAAAGTTTCCCATAATGTCTCCAACCCCCCAAAATTGTTAATGACATTGTGGCATATTGTCCCCAGTATTTAATATTTAATATAAATAAGAGCAAATTATACTGTGGGTGTGTATATGTATGTATATATATACACACACACATATATACACACACACACACATATATACACACACACATATATAAATAAAATTAAGGTGGCACTGTGGATTTTTCCTACTAATTTCTCTACATTATATATTAAACATAATAATTTTAAATGTATATGTGACATTTTATACATATATATATCATTTTTGTCCAACCAATCTCTAAATGTTGAACATTTATATTTTTCTCAATTTTTGACAGTAAAAATAATGTAATAAAGATCCTTGTATATAAGTTATTGCTCATATTCTTAATGATTTCCTCACAGTCCTATAAATAAAATCTTACATCATAAAGTACAAGTTATTTTAATCATGTAGACATATATCACTGAATTTCCAGCAGTGTTCTATTAATATATGTTTCCAACAGCAATATATGAAAGTGTAGGAGGGTGCAGCCAAAGGGTCCCCAAAAGAAGGATTTGTAATGGAGTTCAGAACTCAAGGTGTCCAGGAAATATTAGAAAAATATATAGAATGTCCTCACCCTCCACCCCAGGGGAAGGAACAAATGGAGCAGGGCCACTGAGAGCTGTTTTGCATAGCAACAGCCTTGCAGCTACCCTCTGGTGTGGTCATTTAGCATATCTATAACCTTTAACTGGTTGCATTGATATGTTAAATAGCTGTGACCAGCTCTGAGCCAGGGGAATGGAAGTAACTTCCCCACCAAGATGTAACTGGGGGGCAGGTCCCCCGAGTTACAGCGCCTGCGGGGGAACTCAGAGAAGATTGGCTCCATGACATGGGGCCATGCCTGCCCAGACTCATGATGGCAGCCCAGTGAAGCTGGAAGGATATGAGTTCTGGCATGTGAAGCCGAGCGTGGGAGGAGTCGGAAATGGGGCTGCAGAGGAAGATTGGCACGGGGATTTAAAACCCAGACTTGGCAGCCATTGAAGAGAGAATCATGCAGCTGTGGCAGTGCAGGAGGACAGCAGCCACTGAGGAGAGAACCATGCGGCTTTAGCAGAATGAGGACTCCCACAGCCATGCAGACACCATCCACGATGCAGTCACCTGCGGCTCCTCTACTGCCTGGCTCCGAGCCCCAGCCGGCTCTACAGCAGCAGCAGTGAGAAGGGGCCACCAGTAAGTGACTTGGGAGCACCAGGTCACCACCCTGCCGCTGCAGCCACTACCAAGCCTCGGCGCGCTGCACCCACGCTCACCGCTCGGGCTCTCGGAGCCTCAGGCCAACCTCGCAGCCACCTGCTCTGGACCTGGGGCCAGGACACAATAAGCTCTGTGCTAGCCCCCCTGGGTGCTGCTGCCGCTGCTGCTGCTGCTGCCCTCACTCTCCCAGAAAGGGGGATCACGCCCCGCGCCCCCGCCCCTGCCCCCAGCCATGAGAAGAATCACCACGAGGCTTTAGCTGGAGATTCTGGCAACACAACCACTGGTGCTGGGAACTAAGGAAGGCCTGCCAGCTGAGCACAAATTACTAGGAAAAACCAAGAGCTGCCTAAGCCACAGGCTTCTATTTCTTCTCCTGAGATATGGTACCCCAGACTGGGCAAAGAGGGGAAGGAAGGACTGTGTGTGTTTGTGGGTGTTTCAAGAGACTTTGGGATTTTGACAAAGACATTAAGTCATTACTTTTAGTCTGTATAACTTGAATAAATAACTCTTTTCTTTTTCACCAATCTCAAGCATGGAGAGCTATAATTCTCTGGCTTAGGGAAAGGTGAACCTAGTACAGGGGGACCCCAGGAGAAATGGGGGTCAATTCGGTAGCATTGTGGGACCCTCTTCCCTGGTGGCCAATCGGGGAGGATCATGGGAAACCACATGCGCAGTAGCTTTAAAGTAATGCAACTACGGTATATACTCAGTAAAAGCCCACCAAAACTAGCCAGAAAGGATCCTCCTTGTAAGAATAGAGTCCCTCTAGCCCATGAGGTCAATCTCTGCTTGGAGTCAGCCTGCTCCCATGTTCTCTTCTATGAACTCTGGGTGTTTGGTTCAATTCTTTGTCCCGATCACTAAGAACCTGGTTACCTGTGCCCACCTGTGACAAGAGCCACAACATTACCTCTAAAGTAGCAATGTATCACCTTGAAAATTACTTTTGCAAGTTTAATACATTACTAAGGTATATTGTTTTATTTCAAAATGTATTTATTTGATCACTAATAAAATTGACCACTTTATAATGCATATAATCAAGATAAGCACCAGAATTTCTGACTGTTAATAGTTATGTAAGATTTAGTCAAATATACCTCTGTGAAAATATGGAAAAGTTTTCTTTCAGGTGGAACTTTATGAAAATAAAAATAATATTTCAAGAGCAAACTAGTCCACAGTATATAATATAAATTATATTTTTATTATTGTACCATAACTAATGAAAACTACTAAAAATAAAGTCTGAAATCTATGAAATGGATGTAACTACAAAATTCTATTAAGGAAGAAGTTTGGCATGTTTGAAGAGTTGAAATACATATATCCAATATGAACTTTAGTGTCTACATGTCTGTTTATCTTACTTAATGTTCTCAGTCTTTGATTATGCATTGCTTATTTTTTTTTACCTAGTTATGATGTTGAAAATTGGTCTTTGTGAAGTGTAACTCTTCCAACTTGGGCCCTCTGCTTTTTCTGATAGTTTCAAGGAACTCCACTCTCTCTCTAACCTGATAAAGCTTTCTGGTCTGTACTCCTGAGTCCTGTTAATGCCCTGTAGTATTGGATGATGGGAAGACAGTTGTAGCTCTTAAATGTCATTTCTTTATGCACCGGAACCCTGAGTGAGAATGGCTTTTGTCTTGATCATTACACAGCACCACAGTACTTTCTATATCACATTCTATAAGTTATGGATCAAGAGTAGTTCCCCTTCTTTCCTCTGTGCCTGTGTGGCTGGCTACCTAGGTTCTGCTTATTAAACAAATATGTGATGTATAGATGAAAATTTTTTAAAATATTTCACATAGACGAGGCCAAAACTTGAAATACAGTATGGAGCAAAAGATAATACAGTATGGAACAAAAGCAGGTTTATAGTTGTTTATATGGAAAATAATATAACAATTAATAAATAACAATAGAAGAGTAAACTTTGTGTCTTATGTGTTCACAACTGTAAATATACTATTGCACTCTGTATTTATGGATACGCCCTGAATCAACTATTCAAATATTCTAGAGAAAGAGAAAAAGGAAGGAAGCAAAAGATTTAAATATACATACATATGAAGTGCTTAATCGATTTAGTTTTTTATAAAGTAGAACTTGAATAAAGGTAATAGGTTTGATGGAGAGATGGAAGAAAAGTAAAATTTGTTCAGTAAGTACTAAGTGCTGGACACTGTGTATTATCTACTTGACAATAAGCAAGTGAGGAAAATAAGGATAACTTTTATTTCTCAAACCAGCATTATCCTAAGTACTTTTAAAATGCTATTACATTTTAACCCATATCACAATCCATGAATATATATATGTGTGTGTATATATATATATGTATACACACACGCATATACATATCCATTTACAAATGAGAAAACTTAAATTCACAAGTTTCCAAGATCAAATTGCTAAGTAAATGGTGGACCTAAGATTATGGACACAAATGTGTCTGACTCTAAGATATGTGCTCTTACTATCTCTTTGTGAGGTATGTTCAGTTACCAATTACAGAGCTCAGAAACTGAGGATCAGATTCATTAAGTAACATAGGCAAGGACATTCAAGCCCAGATCTGGCTTGTGCCAAAGTTCTATTTTACCCAATAACAAGGGAAAGAAAGAAATGAAAGTTCAGTTGTTAAGAATAAATTTCTTAGGTCTGAAAATGTGAATAGTTAAAGAAAAAGCTATTAAGCAATGTTAATTAATTGAATAGAAAAGGAGCCTCTGATTACTCCTCCAGGTATGAAAAGCAAAGGTCCTCACCACATTTAAATTGTAAAAAATATTGTGCTCCATTCAAAAACACCAAATCTTTAAGTCAGGATGTTAAATGCAATTGATCCCTCTGCTTTGGTGTGAATAATTAAAAGACACTCTCATCAGCAGGGCAAGCCACTTCAAACAAATCATTTGTAAATGCCAACAAAACAAGGAGGAAATTCTTCTCGGAAATATCAAAGCCTATTACTAGTGATGGCTCCACTATGAAAATTCTGATTTACAGATTTTAGGACAGCTCAGTGTAAATATATGCGAAACTATCTCTTTTGAGTAAAAAAAATAATCTGTCAAAAGGACTTTACAAAGATCTAAAATACAGAGAGTCAGAGGTTTTATCATGATATAGAATTTACAGATTAGAGGTATTTTTCTTTCTTTTGTTTAAAAAAACATTTACAATCGTTACCCTCATCCACAGGAATACATTCCAAGACTCCCTGCGAATGCCTGAAACCACAGATAGTCCCAAACCCTATATGTACTATATTGTTTCCTATACATTCTTCCCTTTTCACCTACAGAAAGCACTTTACACCTTCTTTTCGGCGTATCTGAATTATCAGCATCACTACACTTGTGCTTTGGAACCAGTATTAGGAAAATATGGCTACTTGAATACAAGCACTGTGATACCTCAGGTAGTTGGTCTGATAACCAAGATGACTACTGAGTGGCTAATGGGTAGGTAGCGTATACAGTGTGGATATGCTGAACTAAGGGAATTATTTTTTTAATGAATTTTTTAAAAGATTTTATTTATTTATTTTTAGAGAGGGAAGGGAGGGAGATAGAGAGAGAGAGAGAGAAACATCAATGTGCGGTTGCTGGGGGTCATGGCCTGCAACCCAGGCTTGTACCCTGGCTGGGAATCGAACCTGCAACACTTTGGTTCACAGCCCATGCTCAATCCACTGAGCTACACCAGCCAGGGCTTTTAACTAAGGGAATTTTTCATTTAATATATTTGAACTGTGGATAACTGCACCAGCTGATAAGAGGGACTACTTCACTTCTCCTTCCTAGGATTTATCATGTCAAGTGGGTAAAACCAGCTTCACTCCAGAACTTTCTCTTCCGAATGTTAAAAAGACTGTCTTTTTTGGTAAACCCTATAGCAAAAGTGAACAAAATCTAAGTGAAGGAGTGTGTGATTTTAATATCTATCTTCTATATTAAAAATATTATTAAGGCCCTGGCTGGTATGGCTCGGTGGATTAAGCACCATCCTGTGAAAAAAAAGGGTAGCTGGTTCGATTCCCAATCAGAGCACATGCCTGGGTTGTGGGCCAAGTCCCCAGTGGGAGGCGCGTGAGAGGCAACCACACATTGATGTTTCCCTCCCTCTCTTTCTCCCGCCCTTCCCCTCTGGCTAAAAATAAATAAATAAAATCTAAAAAATTATTAAAAATAAAAAACATTTTAAGGCTGTATTGATTAGGCAGATACATCTCACTTCCCACCTAAAGCAGACACATTCCCAATCTTGATCTATAATTAATAAGTAATATATAGGAATGGGTTTCATTACAAGCACAACCTACATTGTTAAATGCCATCTCCTGTGTCTCCAGCAGAACTCTCCGCAGTGATAAAAATGTTCTATATTTGTACTGTCCAACACAGTAGCAGTTAGCCATATGTACTTATTGAGGATTTGTCCTTAATGTTCATTGATGTGATTGATAAATACAAGTTAAATTTAAAATTTAAATTGATAAACACAATCTAAATTTCAAATTGCATTACAGCTTAATTACTTTACACTAAGTTTAATGAACAATTTTACACTACTCAATTTAACGACTTAAATAAAATGGACAACTGAAAGCCCTAACCTATCAAAGCTGACTCAAAAAGAAATAGATAACCAGAATAGCTATCTATCTATTAACCAAATTGAATTTAGAGTTAAAAGCCTTCCACATGCCCTGACTGGTATGGGTCAGCTAGGAGGGTATCATGTAGCAAAGTGAAAGCTCACTGGTTTGATTCCAGGTGAGGACACGTGCCTGAGTTGCATGGTCCCCAGCTGGTGTGCATAGAGAGGCAACCAATTGATGTTTCTCTCTCACATCAGTGTTTATCTCCTTCTTTTTCTCCTTCTCTTCCCCTATCTCTAAAAATAAATGAAATCTTAAAAAACAATTTCCCCACAAAGAAAACTCTAAGTTCAGATGGCTTCTCAGATATCAAACACTTAAAAAAGAAACAATACTAGCATACAAAAAAATCTTTCAGAAAATTAAAAAGTAGGGAATACTTCCAACTCATTTTATGAAATTAGCATTACCCTGATACCCAAACCAGACAAAATTATTATAACAAAAAAATCACTGACCAATATCTTTTGTGAAATAGGTGCAAAAATGTATAACAAATTTTTAGCAAATTGAATCCAACAATATATAAAATAGATTCTACATGATAACCAAGTAGGATTTATCCCAGGTTGGTTGAATATTTAGTATTAATAATTATAGAGCTCATATTAAATACTTCCCTTCAAAAAGGTCAATCAATGCAATTCACCATATTAGTAAACAAATTCAATAAAAGGTGCGATTCTGTAAATAGGTGCAAAAAAGTGTTTGTTAAAACTCAAAACTTATTTCTGATAAACTCCCAGCAAAATAAGGATATAAAGGACCTTCCTCAACCTGATAAAGTGCATCTGTGAAAGAAAAGCCTATGGCCAACTTCATTATTAGTGGTGAAAGACAAAATTCTTTCCCTCTAAGATCAGAAAAAGAGGAAGGATACCTGCTCTTACAGCTTCTGTTCTACCATGTAGTAGAGGCCCTGGCCAGTGAAATAAGGCAACAAAACTAAAAGACAAATTATAAAGGAAAAATTTAAACCATTTCTATTTTAGATACTCTATTGTACACATCACAATTTTCTACATAGCAATAATTATGCTGAGTGTGAAATAACATATATTTGGTTTAATTTATATAAAATGCTTTAAAAGGCAATTAATTTATGGAGATATAATGCAGATAAGTGGTTGCCTGGGGGTTGGAGGTTGGGCAGGGAAGGGTGGGTGAGAGGGAGAAATGACAAATCCTCCCAAATAAATTTTGAGAGATGATAAATTTGTTCTTGATTTTGCTGATATTTTTATAGGTGTATGCATGTGTCAAAATTTATGAATATGTAAATTATAAATATGTGCAGTTTATTGAATGTCAGTGAAACTTCAAAATGCTGTTAATGTTTTAGATTTAAATAGTCACATGAGGCAGTGGGTACAGGATCAGAGTGCTCAGATTTACCCAATCACAGCATTCAAAGTTAGTTACAAAGTTGATGAAATAAAGTGCTGTGATCAAATGTCTCATCTGCTCTGGATAAGGGGAGGAGACAGAAGCGCTTGTGTTATACTTGTCAGTATTAACCACCCTGCGACTTCTCCTAGGATCCCAGTTCCCCCTTGTCAGTGAGGATAGCTTAATGTCTTTTGTTGGAGTGAAAAAAAACCTGGAGAGGTAGATAATGAACAATAATATTGTTATCCAACTTTGACACCTTTCACAGAGTTCTGTATGTAGTCATTTTGCAAAATATATTTCTTGAGTCATAATTGTCATAATGTCATTTAAATACATATGGTTAATTTAAATATGTTACAATTTTTAAAGAATTGAATTACCTAGCTGGAAATAAGGTAATATATCACATTTTAAAAAAAGATTTCGTTCTTATCTAAACCAACAACCCACTCCAAAAGAGAGAAAGAGAGAGAGAGAGAGAGAGAGAGAGAGAGAGAGAGAGAGAGAGAGAGAGAAAGAAAGAAAGAAAGAAAGAAAGAAAGAAAGAAAGAAAGAAAGAAAGAAAGAAAGAAAGAAAGAAAGAAAGAAAGAGAGAGAGAGAAAGAGAGAAAGGAGAAAAGAGAATTTTGGCTCTAAGATTCAGGAACACTGATATATAAGCTTATCTAGCAAGTTATATCTTGCTATTCAGGATGCATAAGAGCTAAAGTATTCATGCATGATGAAGGAAAGGCAACTGCTCCATTTAAATGTTTTATTTAAATAAATTACATATTGCTTTCTGAGATTTAAACCTATATGGTCTACACCATCAGTATAGAGATGAAAATATAAGAATAGCTTCCATGATAGCAACATAAGAATGTAACTCATTTAAGAGATTATCATAACTAAAAAAATAATGTCAAGTATATGGGCACCAAGTAGTAGTGAAAACATAGGGAAAAAGTCAGGAAGGTATACTTTGCCAGTGTCCTTCAAGCACTAACCAGGGGAGAGAGTGCCCCATCAAGGTGACTGAAGTATCCTTCCCGTTTGAAAGGATTTCAATCCAAAACTGAAGCAGAACATATGAAATGGATAATCTCACTCAGGCACCGTCAAAAGAGTAGAACTTAACAACTGAGAGACAAATTTCCTGTAAATGCCCAATTTACAGAAGACCAAGACTCATCACTCGACCAATGAATATCTACCAAAAATCTCTCCTCACCCTACAGCCATGAACTTACTGTTTAGACTCAGGTTGGACTTCCTACTCTCTGCATTCCTTACCCATAAATGCAGCTTTCCCTAAAACCTCATTAACTTGTCTGTAGTTTACTACAGCATGCATTTCACGTAATGTGATTCCTTTGCTCTTCCCAGATAAACTAAATTCCTGAGGACTCAAGCTTGCCTCTGTTTACTTCTTCCTTTAGTTTGACACTTTCAGACTTATCTGTCACTGGGCTGCATATAAGAGCATCGGAGCATTAAAATTCAAGGAAAACAAATTACTCTCCTACCCAATAACCAATGCTTCCTTTCTTCCTTGTTAAAAAAAAAAAGATTTTATTCAAGTATCAGGAAACCATGTGCTTTAGAGGAATCTAAGTCTGTTCCAAGCTCAAGGGTTAAATAATGATGTACTTGAACTAATACAGTAGAAAGTTGTGGAAAGTACCAGTCAAACAAAAGACTGCCTTACTCTCCCTCTGAGATACTGCGGTCTGGAAATGACACCTGGAGCCATTGCAGCTATCTTGACATCAAGGCTGGTCGCTGAGGTTAGTCAACTTGAGAGAAAGAGTCAGGAGGACGGAAAGAAACCAAATCTTCAATAACGTTGTGCAACCCCTGAATTTACTGTATGGAACCTCCCTACCTTTAGGGCAGGGTTACTCAATGCCATTACTATAAACATTTTTGGCTGGATAATTTTTGTTTTGGGGGGGTAGGCTGCCCTGTGCATTGTAAGATTATAGGATGCTTAGTAACATCCCTGGCCTCTACTTACGAGTAGACTTTCCCCAGTGGTAACAAGTGACAAGATCTGTAGACGTTACCCAATGTTCTCTGACTGCCAAAGCAGTTCCCACAGTTGACCTTGGTTGAGAGCCACTGTCTAGGTTTATTGTTATATGAGCAAATGCATTTTTCTTATTGTTTTAGGCATTTTCACTGGATATGCAGTCAGGAGCACCCAAACCCAGAAACTCATGGCATCAACCATACCTTTTATCCACTTTAACTTCTTTTTTTTGTTGTTGTTTGACATTTTTTGCAAAATAAAAGAATGTCTTTCATCTTTCCTTTTTTTTCCTTGCTTTATTCTCTTCCTTTAGCCTGTCTTCTTCCCCTTTTTGTCTCATCTTCCCTTTCTCTTTTGTCTCACTTCCTTCCTTCATCCCTCCCTGCCTTCCTTTTTTTCTTTCTTTTATTTAAATCAGAAAAATTGTGAGTATGAATAAAATAACTATACGAATTAGCTTTGGTAAAGTGGAGATCATTGCAATTTGTGCATTAAGTCCAAGAAGCTGGAGTGACAAAGTCACTTATCAACTGATTGTTACATAGAATGGCAACAAATGAATCACTGCATCTGTTCATCTTTCTCAGAAGTACTGCCAGGAATGAATCATGCATGCTGATTTGGAATCTCCTGGTGAGATATAACAAAGTATTCCACTCAGAAAATGAAGGACTGAGTCACTCTGAGCAAAACCAGAGCAGAAGCAACATATTGGAGGAAGAAACCACAGACAAATGACATTGCTCAGGGAATCACCTGGGAATGACCTTACTCTTCCTTCTCCCATTGATGCCATAGTGTCACAGTCCTTTCATAATGACAACAATCACCTTTATTTTCCTGTATGTTTGTGAAAAGAAGTTCTAATATGAAATTGTGATGAAATTGAACATTACCTTGAAATGAGTTAGCTTGAAGTGATTTTAAGATGTGACCTAAAATGGCTGTGTTGCAATTGGAGAATCATCTTTCCCCAGAAGCCTCCTATGGCAGATAGAGTGTAGATGTAACTACAGATCGCCAGGATCAAGTTTTGCTTCAATTTAGCATAATTAAAAGTAGTTCTACTGAATTCAGTGTTCTCTTATGTTGCAAGAATAACTTAATATCTTCCTCCTGCAGTTACAAGACCACAAGTGTAATGTAACATTTCTGTCTCAGAATCTAAATCCCACGTTTACCAAAGATACATGCAAATTCAAATTCCAAGGCTTTCATTAGCCATGTTATGACAATTAAATATCAGCTTCACAACTTAGGGGGCAAGGAAATACCACATTTTGAATGTAATTTCTAAATAGTTGAAATCTTAAAAGATATGACCTATGTAGCTACTCATATAATGTGTATGATTATATCACCTGAAAGATTTTATCACTCTAAGAAATTTCAGTTCAACTCTACAAGTGTTCCAGTAAATGGTTATAAAACTGGGGTTCAAAAATTGGTTGCAAAGTATTTCATTCCATTTTTGGAAAACTCTGATACGAGTCTTTCTTCTCTCTGCCCCCACCTTCTTGGTTTTTTTTTTCTTTTCTTCTTCCCACAGCACTTATTAAATGCTAATATATGACAAGTTCTGTTAGGTCTATGGATGTGATCATGAAAAAGATACAAACCTTAACTTCAGGTAGCTTACAGTCTAGTCCACAGAGAGATAAAAAGATAATACAGCATGAAAGTGCCAAGACACAGGTAAACTCAGGTACATGGAGAGAAGAAATCAGCAAATCTTACTGTATACCTAGTGTGTCCTACATGCTATGTTTACAGCTAGGGAGCTCACAAGATAAACCTTACTTATAGCAAGGCAAAATCTGCCTCTTTGTAGCTTTAATTCACTTGGTCTAATTCTGCCCTCTAAAAAATATGTATAATTCTAATTCTTTTGCCATGTTCAATAAATAGTCTTGTCAAAAAATAGTTTTTCTTCTCCTTTCCTTGGCAGGCACTAAAGAACACACTCAGATTGTCTATGATTGTTACCAAAATGAGTCTTTAAAATTTTCCTATATGGAAAAATACAGAGGAAAGCTTGTTTGGAAATTTCCACCTTTGTTAATTTCAGTTGTGAAAACAAAGCACTAAAAACCTCTGTGCTCCTTCCCCTCTACACCTGCCCAGAACACGTCCTACAAACAGTGGTATTGATGAGTCATCCTCATCATGGGTACAATGGTAAGTGCTCAGATTAGTATTCCAGTCTGCACTTGCATTTCAGATGATAAAAAATGCCAGGTTTGTAGAGGACCATTGTTATTAAAGTTGAATTTTCTAGATGGTGTATAATGGAGACTTTAGTTTACCATCATTTGCTTTCCTTTGGTAAAAATTTTTTTAAAAGATTTTATTTATTTTATTTTTTTTAGACAGAGAGGAAGGAAGGGAGAAAGAGAGGGAGAGAAATATCAATGTGTGGTTGCCTTTTGTATGTCTCCTACTGGGGAACTGGCCTGAAAATTAGGCATGTGCCCTGACTGGGAATTGAACCAGTGACCTTATGGTCTTCAGGCTGATGCTCAATCCACTGAGTCACACCAGCCAGGGCTGGTAAAATATTTTTAAAGCATGACAAGGAATTTAGGATTTGGTATATACATTGTTAAGAAATGTGAATTTACCTGGCTGGTGTAGCTCAGTGGATTGAGCTTGGGCTGGGAACCAAAGAGTCCCAGGTTCGATTCCCAGCCAGGGTACATGCCTGGGTTTCAGGCCATAACCCCCAGCAACCGCACATTGATGTTTCTCTCTCTCTCTATCTCCCTTCCTTCCCTCTCTAAAAATAAATAAATAAAATCTTAAAAAAAAAGAAATGTGAATTTAGTGAATAAGCCATGGCTTTTAAATCAGGAGCTATGGATTCTATTCCCAGTCCTGCCATTAATTAGCTGTGTGAACTTGTGAGAGTCATTTAATTATTCCAAGTCTGATATTGTCCACTAACTATTGATAAGAAGACCCTAACATCCCCTAGCACTGCTTTCTATGATTTTGCACTTTCTAGATTGTGAAAGGACATTATCACAGGACTAGGTAAGAAGTCTGAGAATTAAATGAAAAATGATCTGGGACCTACCACGTATGAATTGTGGGTCTCAGCTTCTGAGAATCAATCTTCTTCTCTGAAATAATAAGATCTAATGCTTATTGAATACTTATTATTCCAAGTACTCTTCTAAATACTTTATATCTATTAACTCAATAATCCTCACAACAACCCCAAGCTAGATACTCTTGCCCCCGTTTAACCTGAGTTGACAGAAATAGAAACTGAAGCATGGAGAATAAGATTAAGTAACTCTCCAAGATCACAGCTAACATGGAATAGAGTCAGAATTGGACCCAGGCAATCTTTGTCCAGAGTTCACACTCACAACAGCAAGGAGACTGGGATAATATGGCCCCTATCAGAGGGGCCCAGTGGTGGTGGCGGTGGTCAGAGAAGTTGTGTTTTCACTTTCCAAAAAATAACTTCAGTTCTCTTCCATTCTCTGGTGTTCGATTTTCCTACTGTTTTCCTACTCTGTTAACTTCATCGGAGCTATTGGGATATACAAATGAGACAATTCAAAAACTTTAAGTGCACTATTCAAACTATTGTTGTTTTATTAACATTGTTACATGGTGAAGGGCTTCTCAGTCTTTCCATTTCTAATAAATCTTTGCATTTTTAATTTCTTCATGAACTGTCATCAATGCCAACAATACCTGACCAGGGTTTTTAACCCGCCACAGACAACAGATAGCACAAAAAACTCAGCAAATAGACTCCCAGGCCAAAATAAAAAAAAAAAAAGAAAAACTTCAGTGTTTTTTATTTTTAACTTATAGAGTGTCATTATGGAAAAAAATGTTCAATTTCTACTAGTTTTTAAAAATTGAAGGACAGTAGACAAAACCCACATTATTACCTTATGGGTCCCAGATTGAGCATTATTATGTGGTTTGGTAGAAAGGCTGAACTGAGATGCACCTACCTCCCACCCACCCTCCCCATAGACTCAAAGATACCAAATGGCCTTCAACTCACCCAGAAAAGGTTACTGGCTCCTTTCTAATTTTTCTCCGTTCAATACTTATGTTTATTTTTTTTCAATCATTCCTATGGTGGCTGCTTTCTCTGACTCAGGAGTTATAAAATCTTGCTGTGGATCTGTTCTGATGATTCAAGATAAATGAGTAACACCCTTCAAGAGAACAGTTTGAAGAACACTGGCATGAACAGTCCAGGGGAGAGAACTAGATACAGCAGGGCCCTCTTCTGGAATGCAAATACTATTCTGACCTGGCAGAGAGGGCTGTTTAGGAGCCACCGGGAGAGACTCCACTCAAATAAAATTTAAAATAGACTCTAGAAAAGTGCTCAGGAGTTTCTCTGTTACAACAATGGAGACTATTACCCTAGTAGCTTTGAGATCTAGAGTCTTGAAGGCATTCTAAAGACTGCCAGCCACCTTGACTGGTGTGGCTCAGTGGCTTGGGAGTCACTCCACAAACCAAAAGATTGCTGACTCGATTCCTGGACAGGGCACATGCCTGGGTTGCAGGCCAGGTCCCCAGTTGGGGGCATGTGAGAGGCAATCAATCGATGATTTCTCACACACATTGATGCTTCTCTCCCCCACTCTCCTTCTCCCTCCCCCCACTCTAAAAATAAATAAAATCTTTTCTTAAAAAGGAAAGAAAAGAAAGACTGCTAGCCACTGTTTGCTTGTGAGAATATTGGAAAATTATATTGGTCTTATGGTATTCCCCATACTTCAGGAGCGAAGCAGTATCTTCTTGGATCCAGCCTAACTCAGACTAAAAGCATTAATAAAGATTTTATAATTTTTAAAATTACAATAAATTTCCAAGTCCCTTCTGGTTAATACAATCTCCTTCCCGACATAACAGCATAAACACAGATGTTGTTGCAGGGGGTAGGGGGGTGGTGAAAGCAAGGGGATGATGAAGAAAATTAGTTACTATAACGTTGTCCTTGTCCTAAGAGGTTTTTTCTCACGTTTTCAAATTCCAACTAAGCTATTACCAGAACTCTTGGTAGCTTGTGCTAAACATCAAAATCCCAAAATTCTACATTTTTGTTTTCCAAATTGTGGCGGAGAGAGTGTTCCCCTTTCTACTTCTAATTTTGTGTAGAGAGGGTTGTGTCTGCGTTCAAAGCGTGAAGGCGTCTTTGTTTAGCAGGTGTGATCTAACTGGAGCAGCGAGGAGGGAGAGGAGCAAAGGACAGCCAGCACACAGCAGTGTGGTCGTGCCATGCGGTGCAGAATAAAGATAAAAATTGTCATTTCCCTCTATGTTTACCAATAACTCCATCGTTAGGTTTCAGTATGCTTGATCATCGCTAAACCTTGATGGCACTGAGGGGAAATTTACTAGACTTTCATTTAGAAATAATAAAAACATCACCCGTGGCTTCTTTTTTCTCTCGTTTTTCCCCCTTGCTTGCAGACCTCACTCTTCCTCCAAAACCATAGAACAACCAAAGGCCAATGAGCCAAACAAGATTCAACCAGCTTTGGTGACAGGGTCAACACATACTTGCATAAAAATTTCATCTTTTCTTAGGGATAAAATGCATCATTCTTAAAACTTTGGAAAAGGGTAGAAGATTTCTGAGAAACCGAATGTTTAATTTCACCCTGTATTTTCAAAGCAAATAAAAGAATGACCAAAATGATGTTTTTTGGCAAACACTGATGAGAAATAACAAAACCAATGTTAGGAAACAGTGAAAAAGGATGGGGGAATCTGACCTAAAGTCACCTCTGTTTCCATCCCCCCTCTCTGTACATCCCGATAGCAGCACCTCCCAAATCAGTGTCCCACAGCACTCTGCCATGCCGCTGTGGGCTGACCGGCTGCCCAGACACGGAGGGGTCCCCACAGCCTCCTTCATGGTCAGACCGGGCCTGGGCCAGCTGGAGCTGCCAGGGGTGTCCACCTTTTGGTGTCTCTGGACCACACCAGCAGAAGAATTGCTGTCTTGGGCCACACATTAAATATACAAACACTAATGAAAACTGATGAGCAAAAAAAGGAGTTCTAAATAAATTTATGATTATGAATGCTGAGCCACATTCATAGCCATCTTGGGCCAAATGTAGCCCATGGGCCACGGTTGGACATCCCATAATTATCACATTAATTTTCCCCAATGGGTCTACGTACATTATCTTTTACAAACACCATCGTGAAATAAAAATTAAAATATCCCTGCTTATGAGACTCCTACCTAAGCCTTCCCCACAGAACAGACCATACTAAGCTATTTCTGCATATGTGTGTGTGTATCTATTAGCTTTCAATAACTATCCCTAATATTTAATGAAAGCAGCAAATCACTATTATAAAATTTTGCAACTGCATGGTTTAAAGTACATTACTCCACTCACAGTGAGATTTGAATAATGAAATTCTGGTGGATTTAAGTCCATTTTGTGTCACAAAGACTGCGGCAGGTCACATCACCTACTCCCTTACTGCGTCATCACTCAGACAAACCCAGGTGAGGGGATGGTTCTGACTTTCAGCATTTAAGCCACATCCTATGACTTGAGTTCCAGAAAAAAACTTTGCCTTCAATGTTTCCAATTGTGTAAATGATGATTGACATCACAATATTTTATTAGACAAGTCAAAGCAAGGGGTAGTATGTAAGATAAAGTCAAATTGCTGGCCAGACAGCTGGAAGCTGGTTGCTGGTCCTCAAAATTGCTTTAAATTTTTCCCATGAATAAATTTTTAAAAATCCAGCCCTTTACTTTTAATTCACACAGTCTGTGGGTTCCCCCTGCTGGTTCTTTAACTGTTAGAATCAGAAGAGAAAAACGCTTATGATGCCTGTACACCGAAAGCCACCTTCAGATGGAAGAAACGTATCAGAATGGTACCTGATGCTGGAAGATTCTCCTTTGGAAGGGCAGAGAGAAAAAGCAGACGAAGTCTGTTTAAGCCAAGAACCAGTGAGGCTCGGCCTATTCTGTTGGACGTGTCCATCCCCTTAATATCTTTATGAATTGGTAAAATCTAGGTTTGTCGTTTCCCTCGGCAGGCTGACAGCAGTGAGCCTTACACGGAGCACCCCCACTGGTGTGTGCCACAGTTACTGGTCTCCCCTGTGATCTCGGCAACACTGACCACATGTCAGGGGCCCACTATCCTCAGAAATGAGCAGCTAGTTGTTTGTGCACTTGGTCCATTTTGTGGCGGACTCCAGCCAGCAAAGTTCCACCTTGTTGTGGCTGAAAGAGAAAATAAATGCACAGGTGACAGCCATCCTGTGGAGAAAAAGGGAATGGCAGGGCTACTCTCTCAAGGGGAGACAGAGCCTATGAGTGCCTCGGCCACTCTCTCAAGAGGACAGCGCCCCAACCCTCACCTAGACTGACTTTTATTGTTTTTCTTAGGGCTTACATCAAAGAAGGATTTATCATCTATTACATAGAATATTATTGTCTACATTTCAGGTACAATCAAGGAAATGAAAATAACATGCAGAGGGGAATGGCGGCAAGCTGATTAGCTCTGTCCTTGGGTGAATTCACACAGGCTTTGGGAATTACCTTGAAGATAGATAATGCACATTTGTTAGTTTAGACCAGGGTGATGGAGTTTTAGCAAGAGCAAGCCATAACAGTCAGTATGCATTTTCTAGGCCTGATTCCCACGGGGAAAGTCAGTTTGAAGGTCTGGCTCCTGCCCACCACACCACTTCTGTAGGTTTTCCATGCAGAGCTGAGTCACATTTGCCAGACTGAAACAAACCGGTCCCCTGCACCATTTCACTTATATTCTTTTGTGCCCTAATTCCAGCAGGCATTTGAGTCTTAGAATTCTGCTTTGACACATAATGCAAGAATAATTCCTCTAAAATATACTATTTATTCCTCCACATCCTCATACCTCCACCCCTTTCAAGCTCAGATTGTTATTGTTGTTGTTGTTTTGACAGAAAAAGGGCTCGCACGCCTGGGGAAAAGCACCATATTTTGTCGTGAATAATGAGCACCTGCATTTTTGTGTGCATTACGCCCAGGATTATTATACTCATTATTATACCCATGTATAATGTGCATCCTTACTTTTCCCCTCAAAAACTTGGGCAAAAAAGTACACACTACACATGGTAGAATACAGTATCCCATGAAAACTTATAATGCTTATAATGAGGTGGCTTAATGCTTATATTGTTTATAATGCTTATCATGAGATAAAACTTCACTGCTTATAATGAGAGAGCTTTTGAGTTGGAACATGAGAAGAGTACACACAGAGAGTTCTCTTAATGAAGAAAAACTACCAAAAGAATATAGTTTAGAGTTACCATTTCATTTCTGAATCCATGTCTACCTTTATAGCAAGGGAGAAAAGAGAGAGCAATATTCAGAAAACTTTACCAGTTAAGTAGCAGAAGAAAAAAAAAAATGCCCTGTGACTGAGAAAGGGATGAAAGCAGTATTTGAGGATTTCCCAGAAAAGACCATATAATCTTATCAAGACCTGCCCAAGACAGGCTGGAATGTAAGAAACCCAAACCTCCTTTTACACTGCATGTGGAAAAAAGCAAATCCTTATCTGGTCTGTTATTATGTGGCCCCAAGAAACTTGAACCTGCCATCTGGGCTCACTGCTCCTCCAGAAGAGAGATGCCAGGTGCTTCTGGTCCACCAAAGCAGCCACTAAGTTTGCTTTGCTTATATATTTGGCATAAAATGAGCTGGGTTTTATTTAGTTATTTATTTTTACTGGAACAGTTAGATTTTTTGGAACAGTTAGGTTTTTCTGGGGTCTTTTCTGTTATAACACCCTTCTGTCAAGCTCAGTCCCTTTCTTTCATCTACATCTCACTGAAGATACCACATCTCTGGAGGTCTTTTGTTAGGCAATAGCAAAATGTAGCAACATACAGAGTCCTGCTGGGCTTCAGGATATCTGGGTCCAAATCACATCTCGGTCACTTACCAGTTTCTGGGCTGGTCTCTCCCATTGTCAAAGTACAGAATTTAGAATACAAGAAAATGCATTTCGCTTTTCTGGGCGACTACTATGTAATTAGACAATTATGCACGTGTGCTTATCTAGTTTAAGCAAGATTTTTCATTGAAAACAGAGATGGATCAAAAGGTCCACAGTTAATGTATGAAAATGATAGATGATGCAAATATGAGTAAAGTGCAAATGGAGGCCTTATTCACATCTATTTTCCTTTTGGCAGGATTCTTTCATAAGGATCCCTGTTGTTTTGTGATGAAATGTTACTAAAATGAAACCTGAACAGCTCAACTGTATAATGAATTACTGTCAGCATCAAATAAAACAACTCCCTAATCCAAGCCACTCAGCCTGATTCCGGGGTCAGTCTGACAGATGGGCAGGTCCTAGTGGCTCCAAACATCCTGAGCGGTGATCACATTTAAAACAAAACTTCTAAAAAGTCCCCAGGGCTAAGTTAGGCCGTATTTGGCTCATGGGGTAAATAGTGGATGCCAGACATTTGGTGATCATTACTCTCTCTTCACATGCTAATACTGCCTTCTGGTCCTTCTACTAAAGCAGTATTTTTCAAAAAGTATTCCATGGCCATTTCACCAGGTGTTGTTCTAAGGAAAACTAGGCAACGGACTAGGGAGAATGGGAAGGTTCTATATCTAGCACAAGTAGAACACAAATATTTTTTTAAAGATTTTTTTAAAGATTTTTATTTATTTATTTTTTAGAGAGGGAAGGGAGGGAGAAAGATAGAGAGAGAAACATCAATGTGCAGTTGCTGAGGGTCATGGCCTGCAACCCAGGCATGTACCCTGACTGGGAATTGAACCTGCGACACTTGGGTTCACAGCCCTCGTTCAATCCACTGAGCTATGCTAGCCAGGGCTTAGAACAAAAATATTTTTAAAAACGAATTCTTCTCAGGGTCTTTACTACACCAACATACAACATGCACTGTTTCTAAATTTGCAAAAGCTGATAGTTAGATTCGTTCGGTACCTCTGATCAAGGGTCATTTAAAAATGTTTCTAATTATTATGAAGGCTGAGGATCTCCACTTGCATTTAAAGGCCCAGTGGCAGGGGTGCTCAGTGTGCTGCAATACTTGGGACGATCCCACACAACAAAGAATTGTGTGGGCCTGAGTGCCAGTAGCCTCTCATTGACATTGGTTGAGAGTTCCCCAGCCAATGGAACTTGACCACCAAAAGGAATTTGACCACAGAGCCTTTAATTTAGACAGCAACTTGTGAGACTAGTATTTCCTGGGACCTATTTTAGGAAAGTTAGTCTAAGATATATACTTGGACTGAGATTATAGCACTAACCAGACCTCCCACCCCCACACTCCACTTATGAATTTTCTCTCCATTTTTAAAATTTAAGTATAATTGATATATAATATTACATTAGTTTAGACATGCAACATAATGACAGGATATTTGTGTATATTGCAAAATGACCACCACAATAAGTCTGGTTAACATCTGTCCATATACAGTTACATTTTTTTTTAATATTTTAATTTTGTACTATATTCCTATACTTTTAATACTTTTCAGTTACATTTTTTTTCTTGCAATGAGAACTTTCCAGAATTGCCCTCTTAGCAACTTTCAAGTATGCAATACTGTATTTCTCTTTTTAACTGGAACCTGGAGAAAACAAATTATTTCAGTCCCTTTGAGCAGGACGAAATGGAGGCAGTGGATGGGAGATGGACATTTGTGGGTGGAAATCTTGTCTTGAATCCACTGAGTCAGGAGGCCAGTGCATGGCCCACTCCTTTTCCCTCAATTGTTAGGATGACTTTCTAATTAAAGCCTTTACAAGCCCTGGCTGGCGTAGCTCAGTGGATTGAGCGCGGGCTGGGAACCAAAGTGTCCCAGGTTCGATTCCCAGCCAGGGTACATTCCTGGGTTGCAGGCCATAACCCCCAGCAACCACACATTGATGTTTCTCTCTGTCTCTCTCTCTCTCTCTCTCCTTCCCTTCCCTCTCTAAAAAATGAATAAATAAAATCTTTAAAAAAAAAAAAAAAAAAGCCTTTGCACTCTGCAGGGCAAACTGCTAATGTGGGGAAGAACCACTGTCCACTTACTGGGACTGGTGTCAGGACTTGCACCGAAGAAGAGAAGACTCAGAATGAGAAATACACTTGGAAGAAAAAAAAGAACCCTGAGTCTTGCTTGTCCCTCCCCAGTCAGCTGTGGCACTTCCCTACCTGCCCCCCTCCCCCATGTTATGAAGTCTGTTTCCACTTGTCACACAGACCTTCTCAAATTATTACTGTAACAGGGTGCAGCCAAGAGGGGAGCCCCAAATAGGGATTTGTAATAGGGTCCACAAGAGCTTGGAGATAACTGGCTCCACGTCACAGGGCCACACTTACCCAGAATGCGGGCAGCTGTGGCCAATGGTGAGAGGAGCCGGAAATGGGACTGCAGAGGAAGATTAGCGCTGGGATTTAAACGGAAGCACAACAGCCATTGGGGGTCTCTCTTTTTGGGACCACGCGTCTGTTTGGGACCACGCAGCTTTGGTGTCTTGGTTGGGACCATGAGGCTTGGGTGAGAGTCAGGACCATGAGGTTTTGGAAGTGCTTCCTTTTGCCATGTGGAGGGTGCTGGGAGGACTGTGTGCATTTGTGGGGAACTTTAGTTTGTGTTATTTCAAATGAATAATAAATTCCTTTCCTTTTCACAAATCTCGGGCATTGAGAGATGTCTTTCCTCTGGTGGCAGACATAATGAACCTGGGGGGGGGGTCCTTTCAGGTAATAGTATATTGCCTCAGCTGCCCTTGGTCCCCCCTTTTGTACTGTAACATTACCCCTTTTTGACTTTCCCCCACCTCAATTGCTACTTGGATAGTGTTCTTCATTTGATTTCATTTTTAAAAATTGAAAGAATTTTTAGGAGAGAAGTAGGGAGGAGCTAGAGATGTGATGGCTATTTTCTATATACTCCCTCCCAAAACAATGGCCATTGGCTTCTTTCCCCATTACAAAAACACTTCACTGGGTCTTTTTGGGCAACTCAGTAATACTTTTGGAGTCTTACGCTCCCTGTTTCTAAAATACAGTGATTAAAATACTTCCTTCACAAGGTTGTTATACCAGTGCAGTCAGATCATGCAACAAAAGTTCTTTACCCTGGCATATAGTCAAATGCTCAATAGATGGTAGAGCTGTTACTTTAACTATTCATAATAATAAAGCAAGTCGTGGGGCTCTTAGACCACAGGTATCTGGTACTGCACTGCCACAGAGAACCCCTGCTGTTTCCAGACACCGTGGAGAAGGGAGCATCACACAGCCCGGCCAGTACTGGTGCAGGCAGGCAGCAGATGCAGCCCACGGGCCTGGTTTCTCACTCACTCTCCCACCCCCAGGCTGCTTTTGTCATTCCCTTTCCATCATTTAAAAATTCATTTGAGCAGAAGCCACCAAATTAACAACTTCAGTATCCAGTTCTGTGGGATTTACTACTCCCTTTCAATCTGAACTGATCCCCAGGGCAGTTTCTAAATGCCACTTTATTTTTTCATCTTTAGTAGCTGACCCATTTGGCAGCTTGTGGGTAATTTGGGCATAACAGGCCTCTGGATGGGAGACTAAAGGGATCCACAGTCATCAGAACTGACTGGCACTGTGTCACCCTTCACATTTACAAAGGGGAAATTGAGGCCTGGAGGGGCAGTCGCATGCCCTGGCTTCATAGTGGGTACGCCACAGAACGCAGGCTGGAAGCTGGTTCTCCTGGTTCCTTCAGGACACAGAGAACACCATTTCAGGTCAGTGCTTCCCACAGCCATAAACCAAAAAGGAAGAAAACTTCAGCTGCAATACTCATAATAAAGAGCAATGTGTTTACCTTAAATTCAAAATATAAGTATGTCGTGTCAGAGAGCCTAAGAGTACTGTATTAAATAATGCTATCTCAACAAAATAAAACTTAGACCCACCAAGAGTGGTCATCAGAAGAACATCCAGAAGAGGAATTTGCCTAAGAGGTCCTGAGGCTCACCGTCCCCTTGGGATGGGTTAGGGAGAATGATTCTTAATCAGATCCCCTCAAGAATCCTGCCCTCAAGCTTGCCTCTTACATCACCTCCTGTTGAACACTTCGGCTTTAAAAAAAAAAGGCAAAAACTATCTCTTGGTATATGGAGGGGCCCAGAAAATCTGGAATTATCTTCTGGAGGGCAGGCCCTTGTAGTATAGGCTTACCCCACCAGGTGAGTGTTCTAGGAACCCATCTGTATCAGTGTGCCAGCTGGCATTATTGTGAGAGGCTGCATTTGGCTTCAGTGAATTTTTTTGAAGACTCTTTCAATGAGTTTGCACATTGCATGATGGGTGATTTACAAGCACACCTGCCCATACCGGGCTGAGTGTTCCACAGTTTTTTATCAAAAACGTCATGACCCCCATGCCCCACCCTTCTTGTTCACCCGACCTTGCCCGAGTGGTTATTTTTCATTTTCCTGGGTGAAAAAAGCCCTCAAAGGGAAACATTTTGCTGATGTGAAAGAGGTGAAACAAAAAACAGCAGAAGTCCCAGTCAGGGCACATGCCTGGGTTGCAGGCCTCGGTCCCCAGCAACCGCACATTGATGTTTTTCTCTCTCTCTCTCTTTCTTCCTACCTTCCCTCTCTAAAAATAAATAAATAATTAAAAAAGAAAAAAACAGCAGAAGTACTAAAAGGCATCAAAATCGATGAGTTCTAAAACTGTTTTGAGCAGTGGGAAAACCATCTCGATAAGTATATTGCATCAAATGGAGAGTATTTTGAAGGTGACTGAAGTTTCAATATGTAAAAATAAGTACACAATGTTTTAAATAAATTTGTTTTGGGGGGTCCCCCCTCATAATTAACACAAGCGAGACATAGGGAGGAATTTTTACAGTCCTTACCTATGTGGACAGAGGAAGGAAAAGCACAGGGAGTCCCATCTACCCACATCCCCCCACCCCCTCAACCCCCCACCCCCCCATCCCCCCAGCCCCACCTCATCACGAAGCCCTTGCCCTTAGGGCTTCCTGGCCTCTCCAAGGCACTTCCCAGGGTGGGGTCACCACAGTCCCAGGACCCACGCACATTCCTGTTGTGTTCTGGTTTTGCTTTAGGCAGCAAAAGTATACTTGGAGACTGATTTTCTCTTTCCCATCCACTTATTTAACACAGGTTGGCTGTGTTAAATAATTTTATGAGCCAAGAGCATATAAGCTGATATATCTTAATAAGCCATATAAAGGAAAAGCATACTTCAAACAAATGACAGAGTAATCATACTATTATATTATTCCAGGCAAGGGAAACATGAAAAAACTAAAGTCCAAATTTAACAGAAGTTTACCTTTTTATATGAATTTGATTTCTCAGGGGCTAGAAGGCTTGACCAACTGAGAGCTGACTTCCAGCTACCAGAGCAAAACAATAAATAAATAAATAAATAAGCCTTGTTGCTAGGGCCTGTTGCTAGGGATGAAGGAGCCAGTGTTGGCACACAGACCAAGGCTGATCTGAGGGTCGTCACTCCAGGGACGGTTGCTCCACTGCCCACCAAAGAATCACCTTGGCCACGGCAAGAGTAAATATCTCAAGATCTTTGCAGCGCCGGTCAGCAAAGTGTGCCTTGCCCAGACCGAAACTCTTCAACAGGTCTCACAAACTCTCAGTATGTATAGTCTGAATGTCCTCTTGCTGTATCTGCTTCTCCATCAGTTCTTACAGAAAAGCCCAGCGCAGGGCCCCTGAGCCACTAAGCTACTAAGTGCTGATCAGTGACAACGGGTGAGATGATGACATCCTGACACAACTCACTTCATTCTTACAGCAAAGCAACTTTACTTCTAAAAGCAACTTTTTTCTTTGTTATGTACTAGTGGATTAAAGCAACTTCACTTAAGTCATAAACAAATGAATTTGAAATCACATGAAACCAATATACTCTTTCTTTTAGCCGTGGGCTAAAGGAATCCTATCTGGGCCTTCCATTTCTCCCATTCTCTTAGCCTCTTCCATCCAATTCTTGCCTTTCTGTTCCTTTTTCTCAATTGGCTTTGGTGGCTCATTAAGGTCAGATCCTAATTTATTCCTCTTTCTTTGAGGGAAAAGATGATTTAATCTTCAAGCCATCCAGAGGGGAAAGAGAACAATTTACATTCAATTTTTGTAGGTTAGCAAAGAAAGGCAAGAAAAGCAAACCAATTAATTTCTATTTTAAGATTATCTGAATATTTATAGTCTGTTCTAATTGCAAATGTGTGTGTGGGGGGGGCACAAATTCTAATCCAAATTCCTCACCCTACCAAAGCTAAGTAGCTCTCTGCTCTGAATATCTGATACCTTTGATAGGGTTTCTAACCCGTAAAAGCTTTCCCCTTGTTTAATATTTACTCTCTTGTTTCTCGTATTCCTTCTTAGACTTATCAATTCCAACTCTTGGGAGGTTATAGTAGGAAAAATGGGGAAATGGGGAACAATCCATGATATAACCTAGGACAATAAAATAACCAGAGCATTCTCTTCTGTAATAATAGATTAAATGTATAGTGTCATTATGAAGATTAAAAGGAGATATTTCCTATGAACACTGTCCAATACTTGTTTACTATTATTATATTTTTATAACATAATTTTCCCCAGAAAGTAAATATATGGTTCCTCCCAGCAACAAAACTAACCTCCAGAGTGCATGTCTCTTCTCGTGACACTATGTATTTGGCATCATCAGAAGAAAAACATATAATAACGTATCAATGAATCCTTTTGCCTGGGTCCCACAAAAGGACGAAGTAAGCAAAATTCTTGAGATCAGGAATTTTCAATGTCACTAGAAAATTAATTACTTATGCTGGGGGGAGGGGCATTTTGCAGGGGGAGTTAATGGAAGTTTACTTTCCCCTTTATTTATATTTGTATTTAGCAAAATTCCAGCAAAAGCACTATCTATAAGATTTATTTCCTTGGTGTCTTTTGCCAAGAATGTGGCTTTCTGTCATTTCACTGATTCAGGAAATAATCACCAAATAGTGACTCATCTCATTCCTGTCTCCCCAGTGCCCTCATCTGAGTGGAATGACCCTGAGCTCTAAGGTTCCTGAACCATTAGACACTTCCCGAAAAATGTGTTTTTACCAAAAACTTGAATCAGACAGCTGTCCCGATATCAAAATATCACTATACTAAGAAGGCCATTCCAACAAAACTTTTTGAATTTCACTGAGCACATGGATATTCTTCAGGAGATTTATGATTTATATGTATAAGCATTATATAAAGTACTATGTAAATTGCTATGTAAAATTTAACTATTTCATTTAATGATCATTGCCAATGTAAATAAGAATGAGAAGGATAAAACACATCTCCAGACATTCAGCTACAGCTACAATGCCATAGGGGGAAGCTCCAAAAGAAAACAATAAATTCAAAGAAAAACTCCTAGGATATAGACATACATGAAGAAACAAGGGTGGTGTCCAGAAAATGCAACTGGGGTTTACACAGAGCATTCTAATGAGTTCTCATTTTGAAAACAAGTATAGAGGAGAGGAATCTTAAAGAAAATATCAGACAGAAGTTGCTATTATTCCGTACCATCACTAGCAATAAGGGAGAAACAACAGACCAACTCTGGACACCCAGCTTCTGTGAGAAAAAGGGCTACAGAGTTTTTAAGATCTAGGGAACAGGCCATCTGCCTTTGCCAACTGGCTGCACTCGGAGGAAAACTAAATTTCCTTGCACCTTCATGACAGAGGACAGTTTTTAATTTGGAGCAAGGGGCCCGCAGAAGTTAGTCTCCTACCCTCCTGCAGAAACAGGGACAGACGGGTCTTTTCTTCCTGGTAAGTCCATTTGGAAGAGATGATTCTCAAGACCTTGAGAAAATCGTTGTCGGGTTATAATACTGGCAATAAGCTTTTTAAAAGATTTACATCTCCAAGGGGCAGGAAGTTGGGATTACAAATTTCCCGAAGTCAGTACTCCCAGCAAACGGAGGTTGGGGGACGTGGGGCGAGGAAGAAGCCTGTCTAACATGGGGTCCAACCGAGGGTCCCTGGAGGTGCTCTCCAACAAGGCCGTTCCTTTGCCCTTAGGGAAGCACGTGTGAGAAAACTCAGCATAGTGTCTAAAAGGCTAAATCCCAGTCAGAAACAGCATATGTCCATTACAGAAAAACAGCTAATAGATTGGAAAAGCTTTTGACAGGTTACCGTAGGAACATGGTAAAAATCCTGTACTTACCTGTATTTTTGGACCATAAGATGCACCTAGGTTTTAAAGGAGGAAAATAGAAGAAAAAGTTTTGAAGCAAAAAATGTGGTAAAATATTTAATAACATAAATAATAGAATATTTCACCAATGTAAATGTAAACAGAACTCAACAGCCACATTAACAATCGTTATGCCTCCCAAATTCGGGGGAGGAAGGTGCATCTTATAGTCTGAAAAATGCAGTAGATCTGAAAAATGAACACACAATTTCAAGAATGTAGAAATTCTACCCAACATCATTTCGGGTGAATAAAACTTAGCCTTTCAATGGACTCAAACCCACTGTAAGCCAAGAGTCACACTGCCTCCTAAAAGAACTAAATCCTCACTAAGTAAGTGGGGATATAAAGTGAAACCTACTCTAAACTGCAGCTCAACTGCATGGCCGCCCCTGCAGTGGCAGCAGATCCTGGGGGAAGCAGGATTGTTCCCTCAAATGGCAGGAGCAAAAACGTGGAAAGTAAAGATGATGTTTGGGATTCCTGAAGTAAAGTTTTAAGTGTTCAGTGCTTCTATCTGACTCTGCAATTTCTCCCGCTAACCGACTTGTTGCATTCATCCAACCAGTGATTACCGAGCAGCCAGTCTGTCCCAGCTGTCTTCCTATCTATCTAACTTTATTTACTCAAGAGGCTTACATGTTCTCAGTAGACACAAACAAAAACCAAGTATATGAGAATATATGAAATGGTTGTAGCCCTGGCTGGTGTAGCTCAGTGGATTGAGTGCAGGCTGCAAACAAAAGGCTCACCTGTTTGATTCCCAGTCAGGGCACATGCCTATATTGCAAGTCAGGTCCCCAGTGGGGGCCACATGAGAGGCAACCACACATGGATGTTTCTCTCCCTCCCTTTCTCCCTCCCTTTCCCTCTCTCTAACAATAAATAAAAAAAACTTTTAAAAAATATGAAATGGTTGTAAGTGCTAAATTAAGGGAGGAAAAGGGAAAAGAGAGAAGGACAGAGATTGAAACAATGGAGAGGGGCCAGAACCCCAAAAGGCCCTTTTCCGTAGTTCACCCAAGCTGGGCCCTCCATACTGCCTTCCTCACAATAAGCACGTCCCCACATTCCGTTTGCTCTCCCTGACAAATGATTTTTTTTTGCCACAATAATAGAATGTGTACTAAGCTTAACAGATTAATTGAGAAGATAATTTAAAAGTGATCAATAGTCTGCTGTTTAGCACTAAAACTGATGAAGCCTTAGGCAAATTTAAAAACAAAGACAGCGACTTTTCTCTCCTGTAGTGCTGATTCCTATCGATTTTTACCGGATACTTTGTGGATTTGCCTTAAATGCCGCCTGTTTTCTTTGGAAGCCAGCTCTTTGAAACACCGAGTTTCTTCCATGAAACTAGAAGCTCTACTCAGTGCTTAAATTTATCGAGGAGTTTTCCTTTGAAATAATATAAACAATAATATTTATAATGCTTCTCTGTATTAGTATACACTATACTCACTTCCATTTATATGAATATGTAGTACTCTTTTGAAACTACTTTTCTAGTTATTAATTTTCTAGCTATTAATTCATCCTTACAATAATCCTATAAAGAATTATCTCAATTTTACAAAGGAGATACATAACAGTCACTGCAAACAGTGCCCTAAGTCCAGCACCTGGTAACCGGCAGGGCCACCAACAGCAAAACAGGAAAAATCACGTTGGGTCTTGGCTTGGAGAGACCACTATCTCAATAGTGCTCTGTTTCCCAATTTAGAGATGAGGGCTTAATTGAGGTTTAGGTTCCTTTTAGCTCTAAATTCATGGTTTCATTTTGGTGGTTTTTTGTAATGACAAGTTCAGCTCTGTGCCCATATGTTACATGATGTTGTATGATATGTTTATATGATTAAAAGCCCTTCTGAAGGTAAAGTTGCCTATTGGAAAAAAACTCAACTCCCATGTTCCCCTTTTGTGAAATTAAGAGGCTGGATGATGATATAGCTAAGATTTATTTTCATTTCTATCATTCTATGAAGTGTTTTGTACTACTGTATTTTTTGTTGAATTTTCTGGTTTTTATTTTTCTCATTCTACTGTAAGTATGTTTACTAATATTTGTGCATTTTTTTCTGTAAATTCACAAGAAAGTCTGTTTGCATCCCCTAAGCACACACTCACAGATCATTTTGGAGGCTCAGAAGCAACCCCCCTGAGTCCACCAACTAAATGAAGATCACTGGGCAGGCTGATTTAAATGTAGCTGACTCAAGAATATTAAAGTGTTCCTTTTTCAACCTCAAATGACATTTCATTCATATCAATGGAAATTATTTTCTAACCAAGGACACAAATAAAACCACATTTAAGTGATTATGCTGTATGAAAAGCATTGTACCTATTCTGCATTTACCAGAAGAACTTGGCAAAATTTCCAGACCCTTCAGCACTGAGAATGTGATTTGTGGCAGCATTATAACACCACAGTAATTGCTCAATACTCATACCCTGCTCTTACTTAAATAATGCAAACCACTTCCAAATATAAAAATAAAATTTATAACATATAGCTAAAGAAGCAAGGCAAAAAGGAGAGAAGAAACTCTGCAACTCAGCTGAATTGACACCCTGCAGGGCGGGATGTTTGTATGTGAAGCCCTGGAGCAGAGGAAGGGAATGCATTTCACCGAGTCCCTTTGTGGCGTGGGGCTAGCCACATCTGCTCCCTGGGACCTCAGCTTCTCATCTGCAAAATGAGAGGGTTGTGCTAGCGCAGTGGTTCCTAAACCCAGCTGGGAAGGGAAAGTGTGTGTAAACATACATTCCTATATCCCCACACCTTACCACAGCCCATTGCATCAGACACAGGGAAAGGGAGAAAGCAGAAAGCTGTGTTTTTAACCAGCTGTGAAAGAGGCATTAGGGAACTGTAAAGGCAGCCTGCTTCCTGAGGTTCTACCCCACCCCCAGCTGGCACTGCCCTTCACCTTCTGCCCGGCTGCCAAGAATCAGTGTGCGCTCAGCTGACTCTGGTCTACAACCCCTCCACCTCTCACTCCCACCCATACAATGGCAAGGAAGCAGCCCGCCCACACCGGTGTATCTTTTGCTTTATTGTTGTCTCACCCTTCCATAATTGCTCTATAATTATCTCTCTTCCCTTAATGCTAGGAACACCCCTGTTCTACTCAGGTAAGAATTTCTTGGCTGTAATTAATAAAGCATTTGATTCAACTAGCATAACAGAGTCAGGTTTTAGACTTAGACAAACTACCCTGCCACTTACTGTCTGACATTAAGTAAATCATTTAACCTCCTTAAGTCTTACTTTCTTCATTTGTAAAATGAGGATAGTATTATATTTTTACTGTTTTTTTTGAGTACATAGTTTCTACCCAATAAATATTGCCATTGGCTTTCTTGTTTGAACTTGACAAAAAGAAAATTCCTCCAAAACAAAATAATTTGTAGGGGGAAAAACACACCCAATGCCCAATAATTTTCAGATGGATTAAATCATGGTAAAAATATATGAGTTAATCCAACTGCATATGTGTGTGTGTATGTATAGATAGATATGGATGTAGATCTGGACATAGATATAGATGATATAGATATAGATATATATGAAGGGACCTGGTTTCAGCTCATTGTGTAACCTTGGGAAAGCCCCTTAACCTTCCAGATAGTGAAATCATCTCATGCACCTTTAAGTTTTGACCAGTTATCAATTTCTTCCCAGATTTAAATGCATAATATATCACCTGCTATGTGAAAATGGAACTGGGCCCTTTAAACGTCTTTTCTTTGCCAGCTGGCACAATATGAAGCTGTATCAGTAGAGGGCGCTGGAGAAACACGGCTGAGGGAAGGGATATTTCCCTCCTGGTTACGCTGTGCTTGCTTTTTCCGCAGGACACGGGCATCACCAGCGTCCAGCTCCTGCAGCAGGTGTGGCTTCCCCAGATCCTGGCTCCGGCAGTGAACAGTGCGTAGTAGTACCCAGTGGACAGCAGCTTCCTCCAGAATCCTCCCACCCAGGCATTTTGCACTTAAGTGCCTAGGGTAAAACAACTTTCTGTGAATTCCCCAGCCCCTAGAGGATGAATTTTCTTCCCCAAGGTCCACTAGTGTGAGACACCACAGTCACTTTCTCCCGTCCAGTGAGCCGCAGCAGAGCCTTCACCAAGGTCTGGGTCCCAGCCTGAGGGTTGAGGAGACAGCCTCCCTTGTTGCTCTGTTTCAGCTCTAGGGGTGCCGGCTACTCCTTTACTCTGCGTTCTCTGTACTCTTAGCCCTCTCTTTACTTCTTACTCACCAATTCTGTTGCAGCTAATAATTCTTTCAATTAAATTTTCCCTATTAAATATTGTTAGTTTTTGACTTCTGATTGGCCATTGACTGATGCACAGCTGTAAGATTTTGAAACCCAGAAATACTGATTTCAGAGGTGATGTTAGTAGGTATGGGGCCTTCTAATCTCACTGCTCAGCCTCCCAGAATGGCAGTGGCTCTGAAGTGAGCTGTCAGTGGAGTGAGACAAGGCCTTTAATAAGAAGAGAACTATACTTGAAGGACAGATACACCTCCATTTAGGATGCAAAGGAAATTAGCCTTTTAGAGTCCAAAATCATCTGAATAATCAAGAGGGGACATTCAAAAGCTTTGATTTGGCCCTACACAGACAGGAGGTAGCCACACTGTGAGGTTAGGGCACACTCCCCCAGACTGCCAAATATGCTCCAGACTTCGGACTCCAGCTGCAAGTTTGGGGGTTCCCCAAACCACCATTGTATTTGATAATACACTAGAAACACTCACAGAACTCACTATTATACTTAAAGTCACATTTATTACAGAGAAACAATACAAATTAGAATCAAACAAAGGAACAGAAAGGGTAAAGTCTAGGAGGGGCAAACACAGAGCTTCCAGTCATCCTCTCCCCATTGCCTTATGGCCATGATGTACGACAGATGCGTGAGTGTTACCAACCGGGGCAGCTTACACCAGCTTTGGCAGCCAGAGACTTTATTGGACTTTATTACCTAGGCCTGATTGATTGAATCATTGCTTATGTGGTTGAATATCTCTAGTACCCACTTCCTCTTTGGAGATTGGGGTAACATCGCATGGGCCAGAGGGGCCCACCATGAGCGACCTGGGGAGCAGGTAGCATAAGCTATCAGGTGATGGCCACAGGACCTACCATGGACAACACAGATACTGCTTTCACTCTGGAAATTCCAAGGGTTGAGAGGTTATCTCCCAGGAATCTGGCACAAAAACCAGACCTCTCTCGGAGCAGGGGGTCAGTATGAACATCAAAATGTCACTGCCCCATTAAATTCTGTGTTCCTGTGGTCTTGTCTTTCCTTTTTTTTTTTTTCCCTAAGTGACTGTATATTCTAAATGATTAGATTGCTGTTTTACATTTATACTTATTCAATTACAACTGTGGTTCCAAGGAATTTTGAAAGGTTATTATATATAGTGAATGGGCAGACACCATGTAGACTGTTTGAAATAGAGATAAAATTTCATTTCCATGGTTGCCTCCTTATTACATTTGTTCTAGCTAAACTGTCTATGGTAAAAGGCAAAACAAAATAAAGGTGAATCAGTCAGGGAAAGCAGAAGGGCCACCATAAATTCACGGTAACCAACCTTGACATACACTCAGCACTGCCAATCTACCTTCTAGATTTGTCTGGGCAACTCATTCTTCTTTTGTTATTTTGACCTTAATCTAACCTTAAATCTTAACTCACCCCTTCTCATTCTTAAAATTAAGCACATGATATGACCATTTACTTTACAGATAAAGTCCAAGAATTGTGGACGTACACACACACACACACACACACACACACACGCACACACAAATGCCTCCTTCACTTACCACCAAAGAGTCAAAACTGTTCTATATAACAAATTAAGCAAAGAGTGCTTCTCTTTGGTTAAAATGAATGCAGAGGCCCTTTGCCTATCCAAGGACAGTGTGTCCCTGTGTGTTCTCCATTTCATCCTCTTTACTCTTCTTTGGAAAGTGGCATTAGTGATTATTCCTTTCTTATGTATTGAAACATTTTCTTTCTGAATTACTCCACTGGTGTTCACACATATTCAAGCCTTGCCTGTTAAAAAATTTAACATCTTTCCCTCAATGCTACATCCTACACCAATTAGCAGCCTATCTCTGAGGCCAAGCTTATATTTAAAAAAAGTTTCAACTCACTTTGAACTCACTCCTCTCACTACATGGAAGCTACAGTTTGTCCTCTATCATGTCACTGAAATGGGGCACTCAAAACTTCCTGTTGCTAAATCCAGGTGATATTTATAGGACTTATCTTACTTTACTTCTCGGCATTGTTTGAGTATGCTGACCACTCCTTCCTTCTTGAAATGCTTTCTTCCCCATCATCCTAGGACATAATCATCATACTCTCTTGATTTCATTATAGCTATGGCTGCTCACTTTAAATTCTTTTGCCTTCTTTATTTAGCCTTTTAATGCTGAAGTTCCTGAAAGTTCTATCAAAGACCCTATTATATGATTACTTTTACTTTCTTTCTTGAAACCAGCATCAATGTTCATGTCTCCATTACTCTTAAGCATAGATATTCCCACATCTAGACCTCCTGCTTCGATAGTTCTTTGCACTTGAAGTATGAATTTGTAATAGTCAACCTGACAAATTGTCTCAAAAACTCTTCAGATATAACACATCCAAATCATACGCATGACACCCCTTCTTTCACCAAAAACTTTTATCCTGTGATAATCCACGTGTCATCCCTTCAATTAAGTAAGACACAAATCTGGGGTTATCCCTTCTTCTCCTTTATACTGTATATACAATTCATGACCAAGTTCAGTCAATTTTATTCCTTAAGAATTTCTATCTCCATTGCCACACCCAGGTTCAATGCACTATAATCTCTCTACCACACATTAACAAGTCCATGTCTCTACTTCTCACTCACCCCACTCTAGTACATTCACCTTGCTATAGGCTTCTCCCTAAAACAATTTAATAGCTTTCTACTTGTCTTAAGGCATAGATCAAAATCTTGGAGTAGTTTACAAGGCTGTTTGTTCTGACCCCTACTAATTCCATTCCTCCTCGGCCCCTCCCACTGACCATTTTCAAATAACTGAATTGCCCTGCTGCTTCTTGCCCCATATTCTGCATGAAATACTTCTTCCCTTTACCCAGGTAATTCCTAACTTATCTTTAGATCTTGCCTCCCTCATCACCTCCCCTAGAAAGCCTTCCTGGTACTTCTGTCTAGCCCAAATCTTCCTATCATACATTCTCCTGCTAACATTTGCATCTCCCTCATTACATGTATAACTGCCAAAATGTTATATTTATTTATGTAATCATTTCCTTTTTCTCCCTTATAGGATTTATGGAGGACAGGGAATGTATTAATTTTTTCATACCCCTAGAACCCAGCATACTGTCTGGTTATCATTAAGTGTTTGTTAAGTACATAAATAAGTGAAAGAGATCTTACTAGGCTTTGAAATATAGAATCACAGAGAGCAGACTTTCTGCATTTGAGGGTAACATTTAGCCACTTGTGGGGAGGAGGCGTTTTGTAAATTTCCTGTTTGCTGTCCTTATTGATCAAAACATGTTCTTCAAGGACTTGGGAAGCCTCAGAGGTGATCCAGATGTGATAGGGGAGGTCAACAAGAGGGAAGGTCAAAGGCAGGGAGCTGACACCCCTTCCAAGCTCTTTGCTCCACTTGAACCAGATTAACTTTGATTTTCCCTGCATTTAACATTAGACTCCCATGGAATATTTTGTTTGAATAAGTGCCTACTCTTCCTCTTCCCCCTCGAAATGGTTTGAAAATTTCTAGACTAAGTAATATCAATGCACATTTAAGAAAAATCAAAGCCCACATTAAATGAGTGAAATAAACCCACGCTGTAGAAATGGCTAGTACAGAATCTCTGTTAGACTACAAAATGAAAAATTCTCAGGAGGAGGAAAATCCCCTGGAAAGGATACAGTAGTTCTCTAAAACCAAAGAGGAATCAATCGTTTCTCTTCCTTGGCTGTTCCCTTTCCCTCTTGCTCCTGTTATTCCCACCATTTTTGCTGCATTATCATAAAAATGGACTTCATAGGTTGAATGTGAATATATCTTTTTGTGACTTTGTAAAGGAGAGCCACGAGTAACTAAATTTCTCAGGCAATTTTTATTTTCATTTCTGAGATAGAAATACCAGATATTTTTAAATGTCAGAACTCTCCCCAAATAACTATAGACCGCCACTTATTTTTTTCCTGAGGACTGCCACTTATTTTTATTTCTATAGAAATAAACTATAGACTGGCAAAGCAGCTATAGTCTGCCAAAATAACTATACACTGCCACTATTTTTATAAAATTGCCACTATATACTTTTTTTATTCCTATAGGCTGCCACTTATTTTTATATTCTGAAATTTAAATATATTCAAACATTATCTCAATCTGTATAGATACAATTTATTCAGTGCCAAGGAATTCTAATAAGCAGAAGTCAACCCCTCTGTGCAAACACCAGAGGGCACTACCTACTGAAATAGAAGTCAGAAATTTTACATGTATATAAATAGATTTTCTCACTAGAGGGAACAAAGGGAAAGTTAAGTTGAAATAATATACCACATGCACTCTAGAAAGCCTCTCTAGATAGAATATATATACTTTTTTAAGAGAAGAGAACACATTATTTTAACCTAAAGAAATATATTACCATCAGGATGATTTTAATAAAAATCAATCAGAAAAGACAATCTCTTTCTCAGGAATCTTAAAGTGATGGAAAACATGTATCTATATTATATCTATATAATAGATAACATATATATAATTTCTATATTGTATATGTTATATATCATTGCTGTCCTCTCTTTCCCTCTGTCTCCTCCCTTCCTTTTACCATCCCTCTATGCTTATCCCTCTATTTCTGTTTTCATCTCTAGCTTTATACCTTTAGCCATATAATCTTTATATCAATCTAACAGTTCTTCCGGCCAAGATGGAGGCATAGGTAGACACACTGTGATTTCTCACAAAACCAAAATAAGGATGACAACAATTTAGAAACAAAATAACAACCAGAACTGACAGAAAATTGAACTGTATGGAAGTCGGACAACCAAGGAGTTAAAATAGACACATTCATCCAGACCGGTAGGAGGGGCAGAGTCAGGCAGCTGGGCAGAGAGGGGTTACAGCACAAAAAGCGGTGGCACCGGGCTAGTAGGCAGTGGCTGGCAGACCCGGGCATGGGGGAGGGGGGGAAGGTGCAGACCCAGTGAGGCGGCGATTGTGAAACAGGGCACAGCATGCAAGATGGCTGGCTGACCAGGAGGTCCCAAATTCATGTGCAGATAAACCAGGCAAAATTGTGGAGTGAGACACACTGTGCAACCCAGGGTCCCAGCGCTGGGAAATAAAGCCTCAGGGCATTGACTAAAAACACCTGTGAGGGCTGAGGAGCAGGGAGATAATCCCAGACTCCCAGGAGAGTTCACTGTAGACACCCACAGGGTCCTAGAATGTACACAAGCCCACCCACCCAGGAATTACCACCAGAAAGGCCCAGTTTGCTTAGGGGAAGTCATGGAAGGGACTGAAATCTGACAGAGAGAGGAGCAAGTGCCATTGTTCCCTCTTGGACCCTGCCGCCACATACAGTGTCATAACCCAGTGACTGGGTTGCCCCACCCTGGTGAACACCTAAGGCTCCACCCCTCATACATAATAGGCAAGACAAGATAAAAAAAAAATGGCCCAAAGGGAAGAGCAGATCAAAGCTCCACAGCAAATACAACTAAGTGACTAAGAGATAGCCAACCTATCAGATGCACAGTTCAAAGCACTGGTGATCAGGATGCTCACAGAATTGGTTGAATTTGGTCACAAATTAAATGAGAAAATGAAGGCTACACTACATGAAATGAAGGAAAATGCATAGGGAACCAATAGTGATGGGAAGGAAACTGGGACTCAGATCAATGGAGTGGACCAGAAGGAAGAAAAAAACAACCAAACAGAAAAGAAGGAAGAAATAAGGATTCAAAAAAATGAGGAGAGCTTAGGAACCTCCAGGACATCTTTAAACATTCTAACATCTGAATCATAGGGGTACCAGAAGGGGAAGAGGAAGAGCAACAAGTGGAAAAGTTATTTTGAACAAATAATAAAGGAGAACTTCCCCAATCTGGCAAAGGAAATAGACTTCCAGGAAATCCAGGAAGCTCAGAGAGTCCCAAAGAAGTTGGACTCAAGGAGGAACACACCAAGGCACATCATCATTACATTAGCCAAGGTAAAAATGAAGGAGAGAATCCTGGAAGCAGCAAGAGATAAGGAGACAGTAAACTACAAAGGAGTTCCCATCAGACTGTCAGCTGATTTCTCAAAAGAGACCTTGCTGGCAAGAAGGGGCTGGAAAGAAGTATTCCAAGTCATGAAAGGCAAGGACCTACATCCAAGATTGCTCTATCCAGCAAAGCTTTCATTTATAATGGAAGGGCTGATGAAGTGCTTCCCGGAAAAGGTCAAGTTAAAGGAGTTCACCATCACCAAGCCCTTATTATATGAAATGTTAAAGGGACTTATCTAAGAAAAAGAAGATAAAAAACATGTATATTAAAATGACAAACAACTCACAATTATTAACAACCACACCTAAAAAACAAAAAGCAAACTAACCAAACAACTAGAATAGGAACAAAACCACAGAAATGGAGATCACATGGAGGGTTATCAGCAAGGGGTGGGAGGGAGAGAGAGGGGAAAAGGTACAGAGAATAAGTAGCATAGACAATAGGTAGAAAATAGACAGGGGGAGGACAAGAATAGTATGGGAAATGTAGAAGCTAAAGAACTTATGACACATGGACATGAACAAAAGGGGGAGAACATGGGTGGGAAAGGGGGTGCAGGGTGGAGGGGAATGAAAGGGGGAAATGGGACAATTGTGATAGCATAATCAATAAAATATATTTAAAAAAGAAAGTGGAAAAATAAATATGGCTATAGATTACATAAAGCAAATGATAAAAACTCTAACAACTCAATAGAAAAATCAGAAAAGCATAAAAATAGAATTCACAGAAATAGCATGACAAAGAAAGTCAAGGAAAAAAATTTCATCTATAATAGTAATTTGGCAATGCAATGTAAAACAAAAACCAAATTATAGCATTCAATGCTAGTAAGTATATAGCAAAATAGGCACTCATACATCACTGTAGAAGTAATAACTAGTTAAAAAATGTCTTCCAGAAAGCAATGTGAAAATGCATTTTTGTAGGTAGATAAGTAGGTAGATATTTTTTAACTTCTTTTAATTTGCTTCAAGAAAATCATAAGAGATATGTAAAACATAAATGTACAGTAACATTTGCCAGAGCAATATGAGAGTAAAAAAGCAAAAATAAACTTAATGTAAAGGGAAAGGTAAACTATAGCTTTCATATCATTTTAAAAATATGCTTACAGTAAAATTCAAATCTTTAAAAATTATTAAATAACATTTTTAAGTTCGTTTTTTAAAAATGTGTATTTATTTTTAGAGAGGGGGAAGGGAAGGAGAAAGAGAGGGACAGAAACATCAAAGTGTGGTTGCCACTCACGCACCCCGTACTGGGGACCTGGCCCGTACCCCATGCATGTGCTCTGACTGGGAGTCAAATCAGTGACCCTTTGGTTTGCAGGTTGGCACTCAATCCACTTAGCTACCCAGCCAAGGCTATTAAATAATATTTGATAACATCATGCTATTTTGGTAATTTTTTTTAAGAAAACAGAAAATAAAATTATATATACAGTGTGTTGCCAAAATATTTTTAAAAGTTCCTTTATCAATGGTGGTTAGATTACATAGCAGGATTACAGATACTTTAAAATTTCTTTTTAAATTTTCCATACTTTCTAAATGGGCAACATATCAATCTTTTTTAAAATATGTTTATTGATTTTAGAGAGAGGGAGAAACACCGGTGTAAGAGAGAAACACCAATTGGTTGCCTCCCATACACACCCCAATCAGGGATCAAACCTGCAGCCTTTGGGTATACAGGACAATGCTCCAACCAACTGAGCCACACTGGCCAGGGCGCAACACATCAATCTTATGGTTAGAGGGAAAAAACATTTTTAACTTCTATTTTGAAAAAAAATCAGTTTCCAAAAATACGCAAGAATAGTAAAATCATCCCTTATTAGGGTAAGTTTAAAGAACTGATATTTTTCAAGTTAAACGATATATTGTGATTTATCTATCTATTCATCAATATATGCACATATGAGTGATGTGTGGGGGTACCTATTGTGCTGTGTATTTACCAGAACTTTTTTGAAAACGATAAGCCAATTATTTTGCGAATGTCTCTTAATAATTTGTGGGGGTTTCCCTTATAATTCAGTTCTGGTTATACATTTTTGTCTGGAATACCAATGAAGTAAAGCCAGAAACTCAGTAAATCCCATCAGATGTCCCATTTGTGGTGACTGATGGGTTATTTCTGAGAACATGCTTTGAGATGATGTATACACCCCACACCTCATCAGAATTTAAACCAGAGTGGTGTCATCTTTAATTATTCATACCTGAAGCACAAGATGGTGACTTTCTAAACATCATTCCTTCTACTTTTAATGGTTGGCCTTCTTTTTTTTTTAATTTTCTTTTCTTCCCAATTTACTTATTAGCATCATGGGCACAAGGATTTTTCTTTTAATTAATGGGTTATAAGCCACTACCACTATTTTTTTAATTTTGACATCCCTGTGCTGCTAGATTGGGTCATGGGAAATCACTTCAGGCTGGCCCCTTGGTCCTTTGGACATGCCCCCATTGTTTTTCAGGCACTTCCTTACCTTGTGGCACCATAAAATGTTCTAAGGTCATCTCTAAGGTCATTTCCTGTCTCAAGTCTGGAAAATTTCAGTACAAGACGGCAAGGTTCTTTCTGGACTTCCTCTAGCCCATTTTTGTATCTCTCTTCTCTAATCGTGAAAATCCTGGCTCTGAACGTCACCAGTGTCTTTACTCATTCACTCAGTCCTATGATACACAGAAGGTAGTTTCAGAATTTCTCTACACATGCTATTGTGCAATGCAAACCTACCAACCAGAGTTCACAATTAGTTCATAGTTCTTTTTGTCTTTAGAATAAGGGTGTAGCTTAAGAGCTATTGGTTTTAAAAATAGTTTTAAAAGATATTTGGTCGCCCTGGCTGGCATAGCTCAGTGGGTTGTGTGCGGGCTTGCGAACCAAAGTGTCGCAGGTTCGATTCCCAGGCAGGGTACATTCCTGGGTTGCAGGCCACGGCTCCCAGCAACCGCACATTGATGTCTCTCTCTCTATCTTCCTCCCTTCCCTCTCCAAAAATAAATAAATAAAATCTTTCAAAAAAAGATATTTGGTTAGCTCTTTTATTTGATTTAGTGTGGTTATGTTATTTGAAAAATTAATTTTAAATTAAATTAAACTAAGGTTACATAAATAAGCTAATTTGAAGTTCTTCTGGACTTATTAACACATTTCAATTCAATGCAAAATTCAAAATATTTTCATTTATTTAGTTTTTTACAATGTTTCTTTTTTTCTGAGGATGAAATGCATCATATAACCAAAAGTATAAAATAAATATCACAGTCCACACTGATACAAGTAAACAATTAAGTAAATAAATGTGGACAAGAGGCGAATCTGTCATGCAGAAAGATTTTAAAGAATTTACGCAGTCTGTCCTCAAGGATGCGGAGCACAACCCCCTACTCCTTAAGTGTGGGCTGTGCATGGTGACCTCTTTCTCAAAAGTACCGTGTGAAAAGGAGGCAAAAAGGGTAACTTTACAGTAAATCAATCTATCGGACACTCTCATCCAGGTTATCAAGGTTAACATCAAAAGTGATAAATCATATTAGTAGTACTTACCCTTGAAATGATGGGATGAAAATGACATTTTACCTCTCTGGTCTTCCTCCTCAAAGCATATTACCCCAATCTAATCACAAGAAGGCCATCAGACAAATCCCAATTGAGTAGCATTCTAATAAATACTTGACCGCCACTCCTCAAAACTCTCAAGGTCATTGGATGTAAGGAAAGAATGGAAACTACCACAGCCAAAAAGAGCCTATAGGAACATGACCTACTAAAGGTGATATGGTATTCTGGGTGTGATCTTGGAACAGAAAGAGAACATTAGGTAAAAAGTAGGGAAATGTAAACAAGTATGAACTTTAGTTAATGATGATGTATCAATTTATGTTCATTAATGTAACAAATGTAATATACTAATGTAAGATATTAATAGGTGAAATTGTGGGTATGTGGAACTCTCATTACTATATCTTTATAATATTTCTATAAATATAAAGTTATTCTAAAATAAAAATTTTATTTTAAAAATTGGCATAGAATATTTGGGAAATGCAAGACATATGAAGAGAAAAAATTAATCTTGTGTAGCATTTCTACATACATGCCTTTAGTATTTTTAGCATTTTCTCTTTCTCTCTCACTCCATCTCTTTGACTCTATCTCTCTCTTTCTCTCCCCCTCTTTTCTCTCCCCTGTCTTTCCTCCCTCCTTAGTTATCCCTCTATTTCTATTTTTATTATTTTGATGTTTTTAGCATACTTTTCTTTTTCTCTCTCACATTCACTGACTCTCTTTGGGTAAGTGTATCTGTGATTTGACCAGGATTGTAAAATAAAATAGATGTGAAATTTTAACTGACTCTTGAATGTCTCAATCAAATAAAGAATACAGAAGGATTGGCAAATATGTGGAAGAATATGTAAAAAGCTATTCCTGTAATGCTCTCACTTCACTTCATCCCAGATAAACTTTTACTTGAAGCTTATCAGGGCCAGAGAGTTCTCATAGGACCACTCACAAGACTTAAAATGTGTTTCTGCAATAAGAAGGCTTGAGGAGCAGTAACTGATTTGCATGTCTGAGAAACCATTGTAGCCTGGCAGCAAAGCAAACTGGGATAGGTCTGGACTGTCAGACTTTGTGGAACCAAGGAAAATGGTAAGAATTTCCCATGAACCAGATGTAAACCATTCAGATTCAATGGGCAGTAACGGGTTAACCAGGTCCTGGCTAACAAAGCTGTCTAAAAAGGTAAAGGAGCCCTAGATGCAAAAAGCTGGATCTGGCCAATAGATTCCTGGGGGCTAAAGAAATGAGCTATAAGCAACCACTTGGAATAAGAAAGCATCTACCCAGGTCAAGGGAGTTTCAGTAGAGAGACGCTCATCAATGCCTCTGTGCCTGTTATAGGCTAAATGTTCGTGTCCTCCAGAATTCATGTATTGAAGTCCTAACCCCCAGTGTGACAGTATTGGAAGGTAAGGCCTTTGGGAGGTAATTAGTTTTAGTTAGGTCATGAGGGTGGAACCCTCAAGATGGGATTAGTGCCCGTGTAAGAAGAGGTGGATCTTTTTCTCTCTTCCTCTCTTTATCCCTCCCTCTCTGCACTATGCACATTGATGAACGGCTGTATGAGGGTGCAGTGAGGAGGCAGCTACCTACAGTCAGGAAGAGAGCCCTCACCAGGAACTGAAAGAGCTGGCACCTTCATCCTGGACTTCCCAGTCCCCAAGTGGTAAGAAATAAATGTCTGTTTTTAAGCCACCTGTCTATGTTTTTTTTTAATAGCAGCCCAAGCTAAAGACAGTGCCTTTCCTTACTTCTACCTCCTTCCTTCTCTCTTTACCTCTAGAAGCCAGAAACATCAGCTAGCAAGTGGGTAGTAAGGAAATCCCTATCCTAACAAACCCTCCAGTGTCTGGGAAAGAGATAAAAAAAAAACAAGTCAAAAAATTGAAATGATCATGTTAAAGGGTTACAGGAACAATGACAGAGTGATGTGATCAGAATTTGGGGGTTGGAGGCATGAGAGAGGTTACTTGACATGTACTTTACACAGAGACATCTAGGAAGGCTTCTTTGGGAAGATGATGTTTAAGCTGAGGCCTGAATGATGAGGACAAGCTACTTACAAAGAACTGAAGATGTACTCAAGGCCAGGAGAGAGACCAGCGTGAAGGGAACATAGTGAGAAAGGTGTGAATAACAGGAGAGGAGGTAAGAGGGGGAGGTAGGGGCTCTTTTGTTCGTGTCTAATGTGTCACTTGGAAATGTTTGAATTTTCTCTTTTACTTCTCATGAAATATGCTCCTCTACTCCTTTCTGTGTCTCCAGATGTCCACCTTCCCAATTAGGAAGAATCTAATTGAATAGATTACTTAGCGCCTTATTTGCCTATATTGATTAATAGAATGTTTACTCCTCTGACAGTCCTCAGAATCTCAGTGACTTAATTCTGGGTGGAAGAGAAGCCTATTTCTTACTCCAACAGACTCCAAAATAGTGGTGGAAAGCTCTATGTTACTTAATCATTAAAGGACCCAAACTGATGGATGATTCACCATAATCAAAACACAGCTTTGGAGTTGGCCTGGAATGTGGATGTGCACAGCGGAGTGGGGTGGGGAGTGGGAGGGGAGCAGTGGGTGTGTGATCTCATGAGCGGGTTGAATGGGCCAGCAACAAGTGATGAGCAGCATGTCTGCCACATCTCTTTGGGCAGAATTTAGCGGTATGACCTCACCAAACTGCAAAGGGGGAGGTGAAAAAAATGTAGTCTTAATGGTGCGCAGGAATAAAGAGATGTAGTTCAACCAATCTCGGCCTGTGCAGTGAACTGCCAACGTTGCATTTCTTGGTAAGTATCAGTGGAACACAATGTAATAGGCAGGCATTTTGGAGCCTTCTACCCAATAGGATGGAAGTGAGTAAAGAGACGGTGCATTTTTTAAAAACTCAAGAAAATATGATTTTGATTTTGAAGGCAAAAAACACTGAAGTTTTGATAATTCAACTTCAGAAAATAAAGCTGGACAAAATCTTCTTGCCTGATTGAGATGAGGAGAAAATATAGAGATTTTCAAGTGAAGGAACACTTCTGTAGGGCAGTTAGTGGGTTGAACAGTGTCCTCAGCCCCCAAAGACATGTCCAAGTGCTAAGCCTGAACCTGTGAATGTGACCTTATTTGAAAATAGGCTCTCTGTAGAGGTCCCTCTATGTGGAAAGATGAGGCAAAAAGAAAGTAGATTCCCACCTTAATATTGTCCCAGTCAGTACTTCTAAAGTGTCCCACACTTTCTTACCCAGCAAACTATCTCCCCATATCATTTCTAGGGATCTTTAAAGAGCACCTGTAACACATACTCAAAATTCGGTCTCTCAGCTCAGCTGCAGCCAACAAACTGCTACAGCTGCTTGAAGGAACCTCAGCATGCCTGTGGTAATACACACACCCAGTGGCGATGAAGCTACTGGTGTCCCAGGAGGTCAAAGCAGGATATTTTTAGGAAGAGATGGATGACCCCCTCCTGAACTTCAGGGTAACAGGGATTTATAGTGGCTGTGCCCATCCCTAGACTCTCACTAGGTCCCCCCTGACTGGGCTTCATCATGCTCAGTACCTAACTCCTCTCCTTCCCAGCAGTTCCCATGTGACCAAGGGGTTTGGTGGGCAGCAAACCTCATCAGTTGCCTATACTTTACTCTTTCCATCACCTGGGCACCTCTTTCAAAAAGAAAAAGAAGAGAAGAGAAGAGAAGAGAAGAGAAGAGAAGAGAAGAGAAGAGAAGAGAAGAGAAGAGAAGAGAAGAGGAGAGAAGAGAAGAGAAGAGAAGAGAAAAAAGAAAAGAAAAGGAGAGAGAGAGAGAGAGAGGGAAGGAAGGAAGGAAGGAAGGGAGGGAGGGAGGGAGGGAGGGAGGGAGGGAGGGAGGAAGGAAGGAAGGAGAAAGAAAGAAAGAAAAGAAAGAAAGAAAGTAAGTCTTCATTCCTCTAGTTAAAGCAAAGCCCTATGTATAACAATTTATGTAAAGACAACCCTTGGCCAAAGATGGCATGTCTCCTAACCACACACAGCTTTGTTCCAGGTAACACAATAATTGCATAAGAAAAATAAATAAAAGTAAAGCAGAGATTTTTGTTGTGGAGCAAGCATGAAGTTGTCACAGACAAACAGACCTTCTCCTGAGTCTGAGGCTGATCCTATTGTGCTGATGAGCCATCAAAAGACTTGGAACCTGTATTCCAGCTCTTGCATGACTTGCTACTTATTTCCAATGCCATAGGGAAGGAAGTTCATGTCCTTATGTCTTGGTGGGATTTCAGTTAACGAGAATTTTAAAAGATAGAGCTGTTGGGATTTGGCTCAATTCAACCACAGGATTTGAGTTAAGAATGGAAAGAACGAGATTTGGTGGTTGCATCAGCCCTGTAAAAGAAGTCTCAGGGAAAAGTACCAACATCCATTTACATCATCTGTTTTGTACATGTGGAGGCTAAAAGCAGGCCTAATGCAAAAGGGAAGAGGCCATTTGCAGCTAAGGAAAGAAGCCAAGAGTAATAACAGAGGAAATAATGAGTGAGTCAGGTTTGAGAGATAAGTTCAATGTTAGAAACAGAAGACAAGAAGGTATGGGAAATTGTGTGATATGTCAGATATATAGGTGACAGTGTATTTGTTGGTTAGGGCTTCTGTAACAAAATATCACTGACTGGGTGGCTTAACAGAAATTTAATTTTTCACAGTTCTGGAGGCTAGAAGTTCAAGATCAAGGTGTCAGCAATTTCATTTCATTTCAGTTCAGTTTCTCCTGAGGCCTCTCTCCTGGGCTCGTAGATGGCCATTTTTTCTCTCTGTCCTCATATGGTCCTCCCTTTGGGGGTGCATGCCACTGGTGTTTCTCTGTGTATCTGAATTTCCTCTTCATATTGGATTAGGAACCACTTAACAGCCTCACTTAAACTTAATTTCTTTAAAGGCCCTCTCTCCAAATACAGTCACATCATGACATACTGGAGGATCAACATGAATCTCAGGGCAGAACCAACTTGAATTTGGAAGCAGAAACAACTCAGTCATTAGCAGATACACAGGGTGGAGGAAAGTAGATTTACAGTCATTTATATGGAAAATGATACAATAATTAATAATAATGATAATAATACAAGAAAAAAACCTGGGTTTTTCTTGGTCACTGTTGCATCTCCAGACCTTTCAACAATGCCTGCCAATGAACACTAAGGATGCTCGGTGATATTTGGGGAATAAATAAATGAATGAATGAGGAGAGAAAAGAGAGAGAAAAAGAGAGAAATGGTAGAATACCCAAGAAAATCACTTACATGCTTAAAATAAACTTTCCTAAGTCCTTAGTATAGCTCTTCTTTGTTTTAGTAAAGGGTCTAATATATACTATACTGTGCTGTACTATACTCTTACAGAATAATATTCTTTGAAATTACTTACTTGTATTTTTTAATGTATCTTATGTAGTAACTGACACATTTCACAAGAGAAATGTGTCATGTGAATGTATTTAATTCACATCAAGGACACCAGAAAAATGCTTGGGAAGACTTCACAGTTTAAGGGCAGACAGGACAATGAACTGCTCTGGGTTGCAGCAACAGGAGGGACTTCATGAAAGACTATCAGAGCTCAGAGATTCACCCTTTCACAGGAAGGCCAGGCTTAGGAAAGAGACAGAAATCAAAGTAATTCCAAAGGGCCCAGGGACTGGAAGGACAATAACCATCTTTTTTTTTTTTTTTTTTAATATTTTATTTATTTATTTTTTAGAGAGGGAAGGGAGGGAGACAGAGAGAGAGAAACATCAATGTGCGGTTGCTGGGGGTTATGGCCTGCAACCCAGCAATGTACCCTGGCTGGGAATCGAACCTGGGACACTTTGGTTCCCAGCCCACGCTCAATCCACTGAGCTACGCCAGCCAGGGCGACAATAACCATCTTATGGCAGGGATGGTATAGCCAGGACACTGAGCCAATCCAAGTAGGGTTGCTGCTATCACAGCAAGCCTGAGCACGGTCCCTGTTATAGTCCTCCTACCACCAGGGCGAACGAGTTAGGGTCTTCCTTTTTGTCATTTGAAAGAACTAAACATGAACATCTGATTGGCAAAGTCTAGGTCATGTGACTGCTCTTTAGCTGCTACTCTATCAGCTGCTGTATTAGGAGGTAAGGGAATACCCTAAATGAGAGACACATTCCAGAAAACTATACTTACCAAGAACACCAAGGCAAGAGCCTACATGGTGAGTAGCTGTGTGTTCTCAGCTGAGGTCAAGGTGAGGACGGAGTTGTGGGCACAGTGAGAAAGGCTATGGTCCAGTGTTCCAGGCTCAGAAATTTGAACTTTATCCAGGAGAAATGTGCATATTATTTTTCTAACCAGGTCATAAGCTCCTTGAAGGTTTAAAGGATAAAGCATGTATCTTTGCACCCCACCCTACTCCACACTGTCAACTACGGACCTACACAGCAGCGAGCACAGTGCTTTGTACATCACAACTAGCCTTTTTTTTTTTCAAGTAAAGCAAAATATAGGGGATAACAAGTTAATGTGAATTCATAATAAATGAATAGAAATAAAAAGTCAAGTAGTGGGGCAAACTTATAAAATTAGAAAGAGGACTACTTTTTTTTTCTCCATCCTCTCCTATGTCCGTTTTCAGGACCCAGGATACACATCCTTCTGTTCTTCTCCCAGTCCCTAAAAGGTATCCAGGTTAATGGAAAAAATAGCACTTAAATCTGGGATAATTTAAACACAGTTTCTGATCCTTGCTCTGCTGCTTACCAGCTATGGGACCATGGGCAAGTCCTTAACCTTTCATGTTCAGTTTCCTCATTCACAAACTGGGACTCAAGGTAACAGCCACACTGTTCTGAGAGTTTAAAAGAAACACTTCTTTCCCCCACACCTTCCTCTCACAGAGGCACCAGATCCTGGCCACTACCCCCGCCCCACCACCCAAGCACTTCTCCAATACTCCAGGATTCATTTCTGTCCTCCTCCCTTCCCCTTGCCCAGCTTTATGCGCTCACCCACTAAAAGCATCTTAAAGAAGGGAACCTGTGATATAAATAAGTGAAACTTTAATGGTGCAATCAGAGGCAGTTAAAGAGTTATCAATGTCAGGGCACCCCCCAGGGGCATTCCATAACAATAATTGGTAATCCCTTTGGCCTACAATACATCTGCTAGACCATAGGTTTTCGGCTGTAATGTATAAAACTCATAGACCAGTAGGATTTAGAACAGCGCGGAGAGTAAGAGCATGATCTCTAGAACCTGACTCCTGGAAAATCCTGGCTCTGCCACTCACCTGCTTCGTGGCCTTAGGCAAGTGACTAAAACCTTCTGCCTTCTGTGCCTCAGTTTTCTCATCTGAAAAAAAAAAAGAATAATAACATCTATTGTATGAAGTTGTTATAATAATTAACTGGATTAATATATGTCAAGTCCTTAGAACAGAACCAGTGTTAAAACTGAAATCAGTTGATTAACATAATTAAAAGGAAGATCCCTCAATATAAAGAAAATGATACATATTCTGTGGTGTAAACTATCTTTTATTCAAACAGCTAAACCTATGGTATGAGTAGAACTGCAAACTCTGACTGAGAAATAAACGCCTCAGGCTTCCACCAAATGAAGGCCAGGCACACACAGATTTATGAAGTGTGACACATACTAGTCACTCACTCATCCATGAAGAAGAAAAACAGATAACCCAGGCAGACACGGACAACTTTACTCACCCCCTTTACACACACACACACACACACACACACACACCACATTCATGCATGCACATGCCTACACACAATTTTTTTCTGTCTCCTACACTAACTCCACATCTTGGTGTCTGAAGGACTATTAACTTTTTTATACAAGTTGAGTTTAAAGCCTACACTTAAAAAAAAAAAACTATAGTATAGTACAGTCATTATGAACATGAACTCTGAGCCATACTTAAATTCTTTATCTGTTTTACAGATAAGCAGATTGAGACAAGGAGATGTTAATATACTTGCACAAGATGATTAGGAGCTACTTTTATCTAGAGACTTAATTCTCAGCTCACCTAATCTCCACAATAACCCTCCAAAATGGGCATAATATCCATTCCACAACTGAGGAAAGTGAGATCCATCAAGAATTAGAAGCTTGTGCAAGCTACTAAGTTAGTGAGTAGCTGAGCTATGATTTAAACTTATTCCTCCACATAAAATGCCAAGGATTTTCCTTGGTTTCTCAACCTTTATTATGCTCCAATAGTTAGATGTAACTATGTAAAATTAATGTAAAATTTACAGGACAAATGTGGTCAAATTTGGAAATTTCATACAGTTCATTGTATACTTCAGGGTGTGCTGTGCAGAAATCACCACCACTCGTTATGAGCACTCTTGCTTCCCTATGTTTTCTTTTACTTTCTCAAACTCATACATAACTATCCTATAGCTATTGACATTGATTTGAATGGAACATCACTGGGAAAGATTTTGGAAGAGTATAAGATATGGTCTCTGCTATCAGATGACTGTAATCTGGTTGGCAAGATAAGACAATCCCAAAAGAAGCTATGAGAGGGCAAAACAGTGAAGGAGAGATTCAACTGGACTTCAGTCAATGAGTATTCACATGTCAAGCCCTGTGCTTGCTTCTGGCTGATACAGTGATGAGTAAGAAACACGGTATGAGACATGGTTCACGTCCTCATGGAGCAACACAGGGAGAACAATGAACAAATAGTTAAATAATCACAGCTGTACTGGGTTGGCAAAGAAGTCCCTATGGTTTTTTTCATAAAACACACATTTTTCATTTTCACCAATAACTATTAATTTGGCTATTTTGATTATGTTGGCTACCTCCTCTGCAGCGTAACATGGACTTTTCTCAATTAATGTCTCTATTTGATCAATATCAACTTCTACTGGGTCTACTGGACCATGGAGCATAATCCAGTGAGAAACCACCATCACAAAACTTCACAAACCACTTTTGACACCTTAGTCACAGTCACAGCACCTTCTCCATACACTGCACAATTTTTTTTCTTTTTTGTGTTTCAGTTGCCTTTTTACCTTTCTGGAAATAATTAAAGCATGATATGCTGAAAATGTTGTTTATTCTTCTTCCATCTTCAATATTAAAATGGCTACACAAAACTTCACCAATTTTGATTTCTTTTAATGCATGCCGATATGACAGCTGTCACAATACAATCTAATACAAATGTTTTGAATGAAGTTCAAGACACCTAAGTGCTGCTACTAGAGCCATCTTACAGAACAAACCAAACAAACTTTTTGGCCAGCCCAATAAGATATTCTGCACGGCCATCAGTTATTTTCTCTTGTGGCTAAACACCCTACCGGAACCAGCCTTGTTCGGCAGATCCTGCCCGGGGGCCCATCTGCAGGGTCTCCTCCGACCTCAGTGGAGTGGATGTTGATCAGTTCATTTTGGAAACAGCCTGTTTTTATTTCACAGACTCCCATTTCTTTGTCTTTAAAGATGACTTTTCTGGAAATTCAAGAATAGAGCCATCCCTTAATGTAAAGCAACTATGAAATAAAGCAGCGTGAGCCTTTTCCCCACCCTTGAGTGACTGCTTGCAACTACAAATAAGTTTCTAGCTTGGGGGAACTAAAGAAAGAATGTGATTAACAACTTTCTCTTGCAAACATGACATTACAGACCACAGCAGGCTCCGATCTAAGAATGCTCACAGTTTCTGGGGAGTCAAGTATAGTCTTGATGCTTCTTAAGCTGCTGGTGGAAACCATGAAGCCACTGGGTGGAGCAGCAGAAAGAGGATTTAATTAGGTGGATAAAACCCCAAATGCTACTACTGAGGCACTGGAAATCCCTAATTGCATTTTCTTTGTACTCATGGTTGAAATTATAACCAAATTAGATACTTCGAAAATAGACTATATTCTTATACACATTTTATGAAAGGCCTGACCAATTTTAGTGTTCATAATTGTATGCTTTCACTAACTTGAAGCTTCTGTATTTCAATCTTTTGGTTTTGTATTTAACCCAAGTTTTAAGATCTCCTTTAGAATTTCAGTCGTGGGTATATTTTAGGGAACACAAGTAGGCAGAGAGCATATTTGAATCCAAACATTAAATCATCTTTTGACGGGAAACTACTATTTCTCGGAAGGTTTTATTTCATTGCCACAGCCCTAAAACTCATCTGAATGCTACATAATGGACCTCTTTAATCAATATGTGAGTCCACTGGGACTTAAGAGTTCTTCCCATTGCTTCAGGCGATATTTGTATTGACATTTTTATGCATCATGTACTTGATTTCAAAGTCCAGAAATCTGTGGGTTTGCTTTATGGATTCCCTGAAATATTACAGACTAATAAAAATAAGGTGTCATGAAAATTAAAGGAATGACTATAGTTGGCCATAACAGGCTTCTCTAAATCTGTCTAAAACTCTACCATTTAAAGTCAATTCACCAACAATAACAAACTCAATAAAATTAAAATGGCATTCCATGGTTTAATATTTGAAGAAGTAAAAACATAGTTCTTACATTTATTGTACCAAACAACCCCGTGAGGTAGGAATTATTTTCCTTATTTTATAAGTAAGGAAACTGAGGCTCAGAAAGGGTAAGAGTCTCACCAAATACCAGAGTTAAAAACTAAGAGAGCTCAAATTTGAAATCAGTTTCCTCATACCCCAAAACAACACACCTATCTAAAAACAATATGGCCTGATAGGAAGGGAGAAAATCCTCCCCCCAGGCAACACTGAATATTGAATAGCCTTCTTCATTAGCTGTGGTAGGAATTAAAGAGGGAGGGGGTAAAATGACAATTGTAGGAAATTACCCATTATGGCCTCCAGCTACATGAAATCATATTCAGTAACTGATGAGTGAGGCATTTCAAAAGATGAAATAACAGAAAACTGGAAATTTAGATCTATTTATAAAAATATTGAACAAAATCAAAGCTGATTTTGTTTGCATCTTGCAAACCTATATGGTGATTAAGAACATAAACTGAAGAGTCAGGCTCTCCTGAATCCAAGCTCTTGCTCTGTCTTTCAATAGCTATGCAGCCCTGACTGGTGTGACTCAGTGGATTGAGCACTGGACCGTGAAGCAAAGAGTCTCCAGCTCAATTCCCAGTTGCAGCACATGCCTGGGTTTCGGGCCAGGTGCCTGGTAGGGGGCGTGTGAGAGGCAACCACACATTGATGTTGCTCTCTCTTTCTCCTCCCTTCTCCTCTAAAAATAAATGAAATATTTAGGAAAATATTAATAGTTATGCAATTCTGGGCAGCTAAGCAATATAACCTTAGTTTCCTAAATGATTTTTTTCACATACATAACCATGATAAAGTTGAATGTATACATTAGGAACATTAAGAGATTAACAATAACTAAAAGATAGAACAATTACAATAATATACTGTAATAAAGTTATGTGAATGTGGTCTCTTTCTCAAAATATGTTCTTTTGGTTATCCTCTACTTGGAGTAAATGGCTTGGTGTCACTTGGGTCAAGGGATCCCTTGCTGAAGTCCCTATAGGCTCAATGCTTCCTAATGCAACACGTTGCCATCAATCAGAACATGTTTTATGTTTGTGTCTTCCACTCACAAATGTAATGTCTTTTCCATTTGAACCAAGGCGCCCGTCATGCACTACGGCCAAAAGGTTTGCAGTTTGAGGTGCGACAGTAAAGCTAGCATTAATTTCTCTTTTCTTCTTCACATTTTCACAGATAGATTTGTTCTTACCACCAGTCTTAGTTAATCTCAGCATATACTTTTTTCCCTATATCACTGCGTCCAGAGCTTACACCTTTACACTTAAAGGACACATGTTCTGACTTCTCTTTAGCACATTCAACTTGCCAGCACCACTAATCTTGAGCTTTAGAGACATACTGAAGTAAAATAAGGGTGACTGCAGCACAGGCCCTGAAAACGTAGATAGCTGCTAAGCGAGTAACATGCCACAGTTCACATGGCACGAGAGAGTACAAGATTTCTTCATGCTACTCAGAACAGCCTGTAATTTAACACTTAGTAATTGTTTATTTTGGGAAATTTCTGTTTAATATCTTTGAACTTTGATTGATCGCCAGTAACTGGGGAAAGCAAAACTGCCAGTAAGGGGGACTGCTGCACTTAACTGTGTGTTCAATTCCCGTAAGAGAACGTATATTCATTATTTAGAATACAATTCTCAAAATGTATAATTGAAGACTGTGTCTAAAGAGGCAGGGTGTAGAGATAAAGAACATGAAGAGATCCTAAAATTATAAATGGGTAAGCAACATAAAATAGTACAGTGATAAGACTACTGAGAAAATTTCTCAAGATCTAAAGAGTTGTGGGTAAGATACAGACCTTCATCTAAAGCACACAGGGAGCGTTCATCTGATAACATGTCAGCCAATTCAGCATCAAAATATTCCATTTAATTCTGTGGACAATCGAGAGCATTAAATGTCTTCTCACATATGTGACTCAATATGGTGCAGAATCAAGAACTAGAAAACCGATAATCATATAAAACCACAAAAATAATTTTGTTGTGTTTATTTTTATTTAATCTACATAAAGCAGAGATTGCATTCATCTGTTGAATCACAATACGCACTGCACCTAGCAGAGTACCCAGGATACAGGAAGAACAGGAAACAAATCATATTGGAAACATTTTATTAGAATCAAACAATGTTTAGTAATCAAGAGGTAAAAACCAAACACTTGCATCATAACTTCAGATTTACTTTAATTACATGTAAGTCCATTGCTTGGTTCACCTTTCAAACACAATTCCAAAATGCATCAAGTAGGGAATTGCTTGTCTCAAATCATTTGACCGGAACTAATGTATTCCTAGAGGTTTAATAAGAGCACAGACAGCAAAATAGAGGAAAAAACAAAAGGTGATTTCCAGTTCCACAGCTAGCCACGATCTTCACCAAAACACTTATGTCTAGGCCTTTTTCCTCATCTGTAAATGGTAATTCTTAATTCTTAGTTCTAAACAGTCAATAGAAAGGGGGAAAAAACAGAATAGTATAAGAAAAAAAGAAAAGGCATATCTTCCTCGGTTATCTCCTTATTCTTAAACCATCCCATCCCTGCCCCAAAGGCAAAGTCACGCAATCCTCAGTACTCTAAAGCCCTTCCAGCTCATACCTCTGCTTTACCCTGAGTGCGTCGTTGCTCATGTCTTTTTCACCTATTAGACAGTAATTAGTCATATCTCCCAATGATTGGGTAGCTGGTAGCTGTTGGGGTCCCAATAACATAGAACGAACTCAAAGGATCCTGAGAACAGTGGGATCCAATCACGCTGCTTGAGCTGAACGGTTGTCCCAAAGTAATAGGGGTTAGTTTTGAGGGAGGCTATTTTTTAACACATTATGCCAGCACTCTACACTGTACTCAACAACATTCCTAGGAGGCGGGTACAGTTATCGTTCTCGTTTTAAAGATGGGGAAACTGAAGCTGTCAGAAACTTGGTCAACACACTCAACTTTAGGGGTGGAGGCTGAATTCTAATTCACGACAAAAATGTTTGACCTTTCCCCAACCTTAGTCGGCGATCCGGGAGTCTCCCTGTTCGGACGCAGGACCTACTAGAAGCAAGTTAATAGTCACGCGCGGGACGCAGGAAGGAGGGGCTGCTAGAATCTTGGAGGGTGTTGGCCTTAAGGGGAAGGGTCCCCTTAAGAACGAGGGGCTATTTCTCATCCGACAAAAAATAACTCGCCAACTGGGAGGGGGTTCCCTCTGATTGCCACTGCTGAAGGTGGAGGGCCAAGCGAATGGAAGCGAACCAGGACAACTGGCTGGGGAAGCAGCTGGCTGGTCGGCGGGGATCCGAGGAGGACGGCTGGGAGAGAAGGGAGACGGCCACTCCAGAGAATCCGGAGTCCTGGACGTGGGCCAACACGGTGGAATGGGACGAGCAACGCCTGTTGAGAAGGGAGCTGATGGGCCAGGAGGCGGTGGGCCCCGAGGGAGGACGTGGGGCGGCGGGCACCGACGAGGGGGGGGGAGAGACCAGCCCCGAGGAGGTAGCAGTGGCGGAGTCGTGGAAGTCTGACAGCTGCAGCCCGGAAGAGTGGGCGGACCCCCTACTGGTGCGGCTGCGGGATGAGGAGGTGGCGGCCCCGGGGGGCGGGGGAATGGCGAGTCTTGAGGTCGGGGGGAGGAGAGAAGGGCGGGGAAAGAGGGACGGAGCGGGCGGGAGCGAAGAGGGGCAGCAGGAGAGCGAGAGCGGAGAGGCCCCGGGGAAGCCCGAGGGCGAGGAGAGGAAGCCGGGAGACCCGCAGCTCGACTGGATTTTGGAGAAATACTGGGAGGGGTCCCAGGAGCGCCGCCGGGAGAGGGTGGCGAAACGGCCGGCCGAGGACACCGGGCAGGTCCCGTGGCAGTATCCTTTGGAGAAGAAGCCCAACTGGCTGGAGATCCCGGAGGCAACGGAGCGCAAGATCCTCCGAGAGAAGAGGAAGGAGTCCCCCGCCCCTTCGCAGCGCGTGGTCCGTCGGTCCACGATCAAATTCAGTATCAGCCCGAGAATTGACCGCCGGTCGCAGGGTTCTGCCGCTTCATTTAGTGTCATTAACGAGCTGGCGAAGATGGGCGATCCGAACGTCCTGGAAATGGTGCAGGAAGAAGGTAGGAGCGGAGGAGTAGCGCCACTGGAGTGTCGGATTCCGCGCGCGCACCCGGGCACCGCAGGCGCAGGGATCCGGGGGGACGTTGGCGGCCCTGCGGCTTGGAACCGGGGGACGTTCCCTGGGAGGCGTGCCCTGCAGGAGACTGGGACTGCTAGATGAACAGACCCTCCCCGGGTGGATGGGGGTAGGCGCCCCTTGAAGTCCTCTGCTGCTGCGGCTAGCCCCTAGCCGCGGTCCTGTGATCCCTGCGCTTCCGAGACCATCCTCCTTTGCTTCTGGGTACTTGGCGAGCGATGGAGACATGCTGGGAGGCTATAGGTGAGCGCGCTGGGCGTGTGAGTTTTAAGTGTCCAGACTCGCGAACAGTCTCCTACTGAGGGCCACAGCTTAGCGTGCACGGCAACCGACCCTCGTGTGAAGCTGGCCTTTAAGTGCTTTTGCCTTGCTTTATTCGCCGATTATTGCTAAAGCTTTGAGATCCTGGTTAATTACGGGGCCCTAAGGGTTCAGATTCTTGTGCATTTGGGAACGAACGTTGCTGTACTATCTGATTTCATTGAATCTTAAGTTGAGGAATATTTGCTCATTATTAAGACCTTTCACAGACCTATTAAGGCCTTTTCTGTGGATTTATTTAGTACACGTTTTTTAAAAATATATACCTGTTTTTCTTGGGCTGTCTCCAGGACTCAATGACTCTCAGTTCCCTTAATAACACTGTTTCTTAGCTTGTTTAGTATTAGATCTAAACCTGGAAACAATTCTTTTTAACTGATAAAAGTTCTAGGTAGTCTGACTAGTCAGTTTTCAAAGGCACCAAGTAATGCAATACATTATTGCATTCTCCTCCTCCACATTCTTAACAATTTTATTGCTATGATGTACATACTATAAAAGTCAGCCATTTAAAGTGTACAATTCAGTGGTTTTTGGTATATTTGGAGTTATGCAGTCATCACCACAATCTAATTTTAGAACATTTTCATCACCCTAAATAGAAACTTCTTAATAGTCACTTCCCATCCCCCTTTCTCCTAGTCCTACTCCCAGCTGCGGGCAGCCACTCATTTATTTACTATATAAAATTACCTGTTCTGGACACATACTGTAAACAGAGTCATATAATATATGGTCTTTTGTAACTGGCTGCTTTCTCTTAGCATAATGATTTTGAAGTTCACCCATGTTATAACTTGTGTCAGTGCATTATTCCTTTTTAGTGCCAAATAATATTCCATTATATATATACATATTTATGTGTGTATATGCATGTATATATACACATATACATATAAACATGTATATATATAATGGAATAGTATTCCATTATATATGTATATACACATACACACACCATACTTTATCCATTCATCAGTTGGTGAACATTTAGGTTGCTTCCACTTTTTTTTCTATCATGCTATGAATATTCATGTACAGGCTTTTGTATGAAATTGTTTCTTGGGTGTATACCTAGGAATGGGATTGCTGGATCAGGTAGTAACTCTAGAGAGAAAATTTTGAGAAACTACCAAACTGTTTTCCAAGTGTCTGCATCATTTTATAGTTCTATTCTATAAGAGTTTTAATTTTTCTACATCCTCACTAACATTTTTTGTTATCTTAGTTATCACCATCAAAGTGGTTATGAAGTGGTATCTCAATGTGGGTTTTTTGTTAAAGATTTTGCTTATTTATTTTTAGACAAAGGGGAAAGGAGGGAGAAAGAGAGAGAGAGAAACATCAATGTGTGGTTGCCTTACACACCCCCTACTGGGGACCTGGCCTACAGCCCCGGCAGGTGCCCTGACTGGGAATCCAGCCAGCCACCCTTTGGTTCACAGGCTCACGTTCAATCCACTGAGCCACACCAGCCAGGGCCTCAATGTGGTTGTGATTTGCATTTGCCCGGTAACTAATATGTCAAATATCTTTTCCAATGCTTGTTAGCCATTCATATATCTTCTTTGGAGAAATGTCTGTTCAAATCCTTTGCCCATATAAAAAAAATTGAGTCATTTGTCATTTTATTATTGTGTTGTAAAAGTTCTCTATATGTTTCATATCTATGATTTGCAAGTATTTTCTCCAATTCTGTGTGAAGCAACTGCCCCATTTTCAAGTAAAAAGAATGAGGATAGAGGGAAAACTGTTGAAAACTTTCAGCTTTGACTAATGGCTTTGCTAAATGACACAATTTATTTATTAGGGAAATGATTGGTATTCACTGATGCAAAAGAATGAAATGACTTTTGAATGTATTAGAAGTACCTTTCTATACTTATTTAGTGGTTTTCTTTGCTGAGAATTTTTGTTGTAATTTCAATAATGTGAAGGCCTTAATAGATATTTTTAAATTTAAAGCACTTGATAATTCCTTGTCATCAGACCTGCTGAAGTAAAGCCATGGAAAAGTACAGAAATAGATCCTTCACTGAAGGAAGAGTGGAGGAAAAAATGTGAAGTATGTAACTATCTATATATAATGAAACAAGATACCAACATGGCATTGCAGAGGCTGACCGTTATTCTCTTTCAAGTGTGAGACGTGTGATCTAATTTAGCCTCAGGATAATTTTACTTACTAGAATGTATACTTAAATCAGTACTACCCCAGCGTATGTTATATCGCAGCTTGAATCCATCCCAGGAAGGTTTTAGAACTTTTCCCACAGGAATTTCAGGTTTTTCTTTTCTTGGCAAAGGCCTTTGTAATTTATATTTCCTCTCATTGTGTTTGAAGTTTTGCCTCCAATTTGGGTGGAAGTAGGAGAAAAGGATATTGATGTGGAATACCATATATATTTGGTGATTGGTTCTGATAACTGCTGCTGCCCAGATTCCCATCAATGTTTTGTTCATAGACCCAGAATCCAGGCATGGCACGGTAGTGTGGATTGGTGAGAGCAGGGCCTGAAGAGCAGGGTGGCCCGGGCAAGTCAGACGATACTTATGTTTCTAAATGTTTTTCAATATGTCAGTTATTTTGCCGGGTTGATTTTACTACCCCTTATTAAGACCTTTGTTATTACTAGGGTTGTATGAAAAGTGCATTGCAGTGAGGATGTATTTTTAAAATTTTTTCAAAATTATAGTTTACATTCAATATTATTTTGTATTAGTGTCAGGTACAGAGCATAGTGGTTAGCTAATCACATACTTTACTAAAGTGTTCCCCCTAATATATTCCTGTATCCACCTATACCATACATAATTATTGCAGTATTATTGACTATATTTTCTTTTTCTTTTTTAATTTCATTTTTATTTAAAAATTTTTTTTAAACATTTTATTTTGATCATTGTTCAAGTGAAGTTTTTTGTCTTTTACTCCCATCCAAGCCCACCCACCCATCCCTCCCCACCTCCCTCCCATTTCCACCCCCCTAGTTTTTGTCCATGTGTCCTTTATATTTATTCCTGTAAACCCTTCCCCTTTTCTCCTGAAATTCCCTCCCTTCTCCCCTCTGGTATTGACTATGTTTTCTACGTGTACTTTATATCCCCATAACTCTTTCGTGACTCTCAATCTGCGCTTCTCAATCCCTGTACCTTTTTCACCCCGTCTCCTAACCTCCAACCCCGTTGGCAACCGAAGTCTGTCTCTGTATCTGTGAGTCTCTTTCTATTTTGTTCGTTTAGTTTTTCTTTAGATTACACATATAAGTGAAATCATATTATATTTGTCTTTCTCTGTCTATTTCTCTTAGTATAATGCCCTCTAAGCCCATCCATGCTGTCACAAAGGGAAAGATTTCATTCTTTTTTATGACTGAGTAATGTTCTGTTGTATGTATGTATGTACTACCACTTTTTTATGCAGTCATCTATTGATGGATACTTGGGCTTCTTCTGTATCGTGGCTATTGTAAATAATGCTGCAATGAACACAGGGGTGCATCTTTTGAATTTGTGTTCCAGGTTTCTTTGGATATTTACCCAAAAGTGGAATCACTGGATCATAAGGCAGTTCCATTTTTAATTTTTTTGAGGAAACTTCATACTGTTTTCCACAGTGGCTGCTCCAATCTGCTCTCTCACCAACAGTGCATGAGGGTTTCCTTTTCTACACATCCTTGCCACACTTGTTGTTGGCTGACTTATTGATGATAGCCATTCTGACAGGTGTAAGGCGGTACCTCCTTGTGGTTTTAAATTTGCATTTCTCTGATGATAACAGACATTGAGCATCTTTTCAATGTCTATTGGCCACTCTGTGTCCTCTTTGGAAAAGTGTTTCTTCAGGGCCTTTGCCCATTTTTTAATTGGATTGTTTGATTTTTTTTGATGTTGAATTCTATGAGTTCTTTATAAATTTTGGATGTTAACTTCTTATCAGATGTACCATTGGCAAATATGCTCTCCCATTTGGTGGGTTGTCTTTTCATTTTGTTTGTTGGGCAAAAACTTCTTAGTTTGATATAGTCCCATTTGTTTATTTTTTCTTTTATTTACCTTGCATAAGGAGATATATCAGAAAAAATTATTGCTACAAGCAGTATTGAGATTTTACTGCCTTTTTTTTCTAGGCATTTTATGGTTTCAAGTCTTACATTTAAGTCTAATCCATTTTGAGTTTTTTTCCGAAAAAGCTACTAGAACTGATAAGTAAATTCAGTAAAGTAGCAGCATACAAAATAAATAACCAGGAATCAGTTGCATTTTTATACACCAATAATGAACTATCAGAAAGGAAAACTAATGAAACAATCCCATTTACAATTGCATCAAAAAAAGGAAAAAATATCCTGGGAATAAATTTAATGTAGGAGTATTTTTTTTTAACATGAGCAATTTAGTAAATTTTTGGAATACTGGCTTTAAATATATAGTTTGTTCCTGGAGTTTAATGACACAGTTATGAAAGCAAAAGTATTGAGACTTCTAATCAAGATGGCGGCATAGGCAGACATAGCTCCCCTCTGCACACAACCACATCAAAATCACAACTAAAATATAGAACAGCCATCACTCAGAACTCCCAGAAATCAAGTTGAATGGAAGTCTGACAACTATGGAATAAAAGCAACCACATCCATCCAGACCGGTAGGAGGGGCACAGAGGCAGAATGGAATGATCCCACACCCACATGTGGCAGATAAAAATTCAGGGGGAATATCTTGGGAGTGATGAATCCTGGCCCCACACCAGGCCCCCCCAGCCCAGGATTCAGTGCCAGGGAGATAAGTCCCCACAACTGCTGGCTGCAAAAATCAGTGGGGATTGAGTTGGAAGAAACTTCTGGAGTCCCAGGCAGTTCTAAAGAATCCACACATGGACTCACCTACTCAGACTCACTCCCTCTGAGCTCCAGCACCGGGGTAGCAGCTTGAAAGGTACCAGTGTCATACAAGGAGAAACTGAAGTGTCTGGCATCAAGGCAAATAGAGGCCATTGTCCCGTTTCTGAACCCTTGCCCCCACAGAGCTGGCAAGCTGGTGCCGTATCTGAGACTCTCATCATCCTGGCTAATACTGTTTGATCCACCTTGGAGATCCCCAGAGACTCTGCCCCACCCAACATAAGGACCTACCCAAGCTGCCATTGCATATGAATGGCTGGTCTTAGATCATGCTACACAACTTCCTAGATTCACAGCTTGGCTTCTCCTGGGAATCTTCAAACCCAGCACAAGTAGCAGCCATCTCAGATTGCTTTATAACTCAGGCAGGCTGGCCCTAGGAAAAACATAGGTGACGACTGACCTTGGCCTGCACCACCCTGGAAATCCCAGGGCCAGCACACCCAGTACACCTATAGACCACATTGGAGCACCACTACCCTGCCCCTGCATAGCTGATTCTCCACAGAGAGTGGAGGTTGGTGGTCAGTGGTCACAGCCAATCCTTGTAGCTGACTGGGCTGGGTAAATTCCTCCAATTGATCTGCTAAGAGCAACCAAGGCTCAACTACAAGAGTAGGGTGTACTCAGCCCTCACAAAGGGCCTACCTTGAGTACCCAGCTTGGGTGAAAGGGGAGGCTGTGCCACTGGATCCTACAGGACATATACCACATTAGACCATGCTACCAAGACACGGAGTCAAAGCAGTTCTACCTAATATATAAGAACAAACACAGGGAGGCTGCTCAAACGAAGAGACAAAGAAACATGGCCCAAATGAAAGAACAGATCAAAACTCCAGATAAAGAGCTAGATAAAATGACCAAGCAATCTAAAGAGCTAGATAGAAGTTCAAAATACTGGTTATAAGGACACTCAAGGAGCTTAGTGAGGACCTCAACAGCATAAAAAAAAGATCCAACCAGAAACAAATGATACACTAATTGAAATAAAGAGCAATTTACAAGGAAACAACAGTAGAATGGATGAAGCCGAGAATCGAATCAATGATATGGAACATAAGGAATAAAAAAGCAACCAATCAGAACAAGAAGAAGAAAAAAGAATCCAAAAAATGAGGATAGTATAAGCGGCTCCTGGGACAACTTCAAGAAGTCCCACATTCGCATCATAGGAGTACCAGAAGGAGAAGAGAAAGAGCAAGAAATTGGACATCTGTTTGAGAAAATAATGAAAGAAAACTTCCCTAATTTGGTGAAGGAAATAGGCATGCTGTGGCAGGAAAAGAAAAACCCCCATGAAAAAGTTTCTAGGATCTGTGTAGCTTCTTTGATAAGCAATGCTGTTTGTAAGCTAACCAGCAGTTGTCACCAAGGTAACAGTTATCTCAAGGTCCTACACTAACTTCCATGATAAGCTCCTGTGCTCAGTAGCTTCTGCAAATTTCCTTTGTCTCCCATATAAGGTAGCTAGACCTAACTTCCGCATTTAGTTTCTGTAACCTTGCTTCGCCACATAGTCAGGAAGCCCAGGACTATTTAAACCCTGGGAAAGTAAAGGTCGGGGCTCAGGATTTGGGGAAATTAACACCCCTCCTCCCTTGAGCCCTTGCACATAATAAAGTTTGTGCTTCGTTATCTCCCGGCATGTGGGTGGATTTTCCGCAACAATGCAAGTTCAGGAAGCACAGAGAGTCCCAATCAAGATGGATGCAAAGAGGTCCACTCCAAGACAACACATAATTAAAATGCCAGAGGCTAATGATAATGAGAGAATCTAAAAGCAGCAAGAGAAAAGAAGTTACCTATAGGACAGTTCCCATAAGACTGTCAGCTGATTTCTCAAAAGAAACTTTGCAGCCTAAATGGGATTGGCAAGAAAAATATTCAAAACTGTGAAAAGCAGGGACCTACAGCCAAGATTGCCCTACCCAGCAAAGTTTTCATTAAAAATCTGAGGGCAGATAAAGAGCTTCCCAGAAATGAAAAAACTGAAGTTGTTTATCATCACCAAGCCATTATTATATGAAATGTTAAAGGACTTATTTAAGAAAAACAAGAAGATAACAACTGTGAACAATAAAATGGCAATAAATATATATATCCGTCAACAATTGAAACTAAAAAACTAAGCAAACAAGATGAACAGAGACAGAATCGTGGATACAGAGAGTGTTTTGATGGTTGCAAGATGGGAAGGGGGTGTGGGGGAATGGGTAAAGAGGCGAAGGGATTAAGAAGTACAAATAGGTAGTTACATAATAGCCATGGGGGTGTAAAGCACAGTATAGGAAATAGAATAGCCAAAGAACTCATATGTATGGCCCATGGACATGAACAATGGTGTGGGGATTACATGAAGGCGTGGGAGGTGCTATGTGGAGGATGGCAAAGAGGGAACAATTGGGACAACTGTTAATAGCATAATCAGTAAAATACAACTTAAAAATAAGAAAGAAAACAGGAGTGTTGTCTGGCCCTGGCCAGTGTGGCTCAGTTAGTTGGCGAGTTGTCTGGTAACTGGAAGGTTGTGGGTTTGATAATCTTTCAGGGCACATATCTGAGTTGTAGGGTTTGATTCCTGGTCAGGGGGCATAGGAGGCAATCAGTTGATGCTTCTCTTTCACCAATGTTCCTCTCTCCTCCTCTCTAACAACAATGAAAAAAAAAATGTCCTAGGGTGAGGATAAAAAAAGTGTTGGTTGAAGAAGGCTGAAAAATACAGGGTTACATAGTATCAGATTTTAAAAGCTACTTCTATTTCTGTGCTATAAAATATAAACATATTTCTTAGAATAAATTTACTGAAACAGGATCTTATATATTTATCTTATATATATTTGTATATATCTTTGCTGAAAGCCTGGATCTTATATATTATGTATTTCCTCAATCACATACCAAAAGTAAATATGAGAAAGGTAAATAATTTATTTACATGTGATAAGATTTCTTCCCAGAGAGGCTGTTAACATTTTGCCTTTTGTCATACTAGTTAATATTTCTTGGATTCGTTACATTTTCTGTTTATTTTCTTGATAATTGAACACATTAAGCAATCAGTGATATCCAGTTAGTTTTCCCACTATCTAATAACTTTTAAAATGTAATTCCAAGGGCAAAGTGTAATAGAACACTTAAATGGTTATGTGACAAGTGCTGCCGTTAAAATGTCAGTGTTGCTGAAATTGAGCTATTGACTGGTTGACACGGAAAGAATGTTCTGATTTGAAATATTTATTCTTCAGCTGGTTTACTGTACATCCAGCATTGGAAAAGACAGTTTAAGGGCTTAACAATGGAAAAAGACATTTTAAAAAAGATTTTAAAAATCTTTATTTATTTATTTTTAGAGAAGGGAAGGGAGGGAGGAAGAGAGAGAGAAACATCAATGTGTGGTGGTTGCTTCTCATGTGGCCCCCACTGGAGACCTGACCAGCAACCCAGGTATGTGCTCTGATTGGGAATCGAACCTACAATGTTTTGGTTCACAGCCCACGCTCAATCCACTAAGTTATGCCAGCCAGGGCGAAAAGACATTTTTAAACTTGAATGTAAAGTTATTTGCATCTTTACAGCCATGTTAAACATTGTATTTAATCAAACCACCTCTCCTTTGGTAATATGAATATTTGATTGCATTTAGAGTCAGTCGATCCTTGAACCACATGGGTTTGAACTGTGTGGGGTCCACTTATATGTGGATTTTTTCCAATAAATATTGTCAACATATTTTCCTTCTGAGTTTCCTAGTAATATTTTTGATATCTAACTTTATTATAAGAATACAGTATGTACTACATATAACATACAAAGTGTGCATTAATATGTGTTGATGGGCTTCCTGTGTTCATATGTGTTAATAATAGGCTATTAGTTGAGATTTCAGAAAGTCAAAAGTTATATGAAGACTTATGATGGAGTGGGGTGGGTGGGTGTCAGTGCCCCAACCCCTGCATTGTTAAAGGGTCAAGTGTACTTTCAGTTTATGCTTCTGGGAAGGGGTGTAAACTGAGAAGATCATTTGGTAAATGCAGGGGCTATTTTTGGGCTCTGGGTTTGCTGGAGTGTGTATTCTTAGTAATGTGCTTTCAGTGAAAACTTAAAGCTCAGTCTTCGGGCTTGACTTTACTTTTAGCTCATATTTTACGATTCGCTACAGTGAATGGTATTAAGCCCTTCATACCGCAGGTTTCTGTCCCATTAAGAAGAGTGTAGTCATTGCCAGTGATGTTAGAGGAAGTTGGAAAAACAACAGAAAGCTCATTGAGAGTTGTGGGGTTCAAATCCTTGCTTCTTCAGATAGGCCTCTGTTTTGACAGGGTTCTTGCTTTGCGCAATTATTATAGCCTTATACTCTGTGAGTGAGTGTGAAAGTGTGTCTGGAACTGTGACATGTGTGAACATCTGATTTTGTGTGTCTGGGAGAAAAGGAGAGTTAGTGAACACTATGTGTAAGAGGGAGCATAGCGTTGGAGGTTATACATCTTTCCTCTTTAATCTGCTTTTCCAAAAAAGAATACAGTTTACACAGTATGCTCCACCTGGCTCTCAGGGAGCTTGCAGTCTTGTGGAGGGGTCATAAGTGGGCTAGGTGCTGGGAGAGGGCTACGTTCATGGTGCCGTGGAGGAGGCTAATCCAGGGGGCAGATGAAGGGGTTTCAGGCAAGGCTTGAAAGGAGGATGTCAGACTGATACAGTGGGGAAAATTAGAAAGTGTTGGCCTAGGAAGAAAATAGTTCCAGGGAAAGGGAGCAGCAAAGCATAAGGGAGAACTAGTAGGAATAGGAGATAATCTGGAGAAATAATGTCCCTTTTCAACATTTTCAAATAAATACCTTGTATGAAGCTCCAATAGCAGTTTGAAAATATTTTTAACTATACGTTAAATGCAGCATAATAAATAAATAGATGAAGGAGGTTCTTGAAACACTTTCTCTTCTAAAAAGCCAGAAGTATAAAATACTATGTGTCATCTGATGGTGGTTGGCGCTAAGTCAGTGCCAACAGGAATCCTCAGTTTGAGGTGCAGTGAAGAAGGAAACTTTATTCAGTGATACAGCGTGACTGCGGAATAGCTCAGTAGTGTTACAGCTCAATGACAAAGCAGCACAGCTGTAGAACAGCATGGCTATAGGGTGGCCCTGCTCCAAGAGACTCGGGGCCAGGCCCCTCTCCTGCTAGCCAGCCCTGCTCTGGTCTGCTCCATCTGTTCCCATCTCATTCACTCCACTCTGCTCTGCCTCTGTGTGCTCCACTGTGTGTGTTCCACTCTGCTCCAGGAGTCACCTTCGGTGTTTTAGGTCCAGCCAGGGAATGCAGTCTTGGGTGGAAAGGGAAAGTACACTCTTTGAGCCAGAGGGGAGCTGGCTCATAGAGACAGAAGTCCCCGCCCCTGGCCCCTGATTGGCGCATCCTCGTGCAAAAGAGGTCTCCAAATCCTTGCAGTTTGGTGCAAAAGGCACTGTTCCTGATTGGTCAGAAGGGAGGCACTCTGGTTGGTGAAGATGCCCATAGGGATATAACTGCACCTTTCTGCTTGGAGGGGGAAAGCTTCAGTCCTGTTGGTTGAAATAAATGTCCAAACTCCTTTATAAGGGCTGGCCCTGATGGCAGAAACACAGTTCAGGAAGGTAGTTTGGTGCAGAAGGCCAACATCTTAGTGCAGCGTTCTCCTAAAGTGCGATTGGGTTCGAGGCTCCAGTATAGAAATGGCTGGGAGTTTTGTTGTTTGTTTAATCTTTCAGGAGCCTTTCTTTGTAGGTATCATTTTTCTCAATATCAACACCTATAACCCCTCGCTTAAGACTTGAACTTGTTTACTCTGTACTTGGAACTCTATTCAGTTACTCTGTGCAATAATGACTGTTTTTGTCTTGGAGAATAATGAAAGGCTTCCTAAGTCAGTTCTCAAGTACCATACATTGAGAGACAAAGCATGTATATTTTAGAATCTAATTCTTTATTTACTAGATTGATGTCTTTTCATTAAAAAGTCCAGTGAGAGATGGTTAAGACATTATGGAGTTTTGAACTATACATTTAACCAGTACTATGATGATACTATATAATGTTTTATATTTTCAAACAATTTTTACTTATATATTAAATCTTATAGAAGAGAAACCTGCACTAAAAAAAGTTAAGTGATACAGCTATAGTCACAGTCTGTTTTCCTGCTTTCCTGTTAACTTAAAATAACATCCTGCCCTGGCTGGCGTAGCTCAGTAGATTGAGCTCGAGCTTCAAACCAAAGCATCACAGGTTTGATTCCCAGTCAGGGCACATGCCTGGGTTGCAGGCCACGGCCCCCGGCAACCACACATTGATGTTTCTCTCTCTCTCTCTTTCTCCCTCCCTTCCCTCTCTAAAAATAAACAAATAAAATCTTAAACAAAATAAAATAAAATAACATCCTGTCACAAAAAGATTTGAATACAAAAGAAATTATTTTATCTTTATTCGGGACACTCTAAAATACATCCCAAAGAATTTAAAACAGTTTTGAAAATCAACAAAAGAACAGAGCATGTCCTGATGATAATAACAATGTCAACAAGAATAACTAATGTTCATTGACCTCATGGCCACGTGAAGCACTTTGCCTGCATTATCTAATGGAATATGCTTGCACAAACCTTATGAGGTACACATTAATGCCACTTAGGTGATATTTGATAACTTTTAAATTATGTTGTATTCTGAAGTTGCTTTAATAGCAAACAGTTTGCGTCAACTTCAGGAAGATAATGCTGATAGCATATTAAATCTCACACAGGAAGAACTAAGAGGTAACAATGGACATCCCTACTGGATGTTTTCCTCTCAGCAGCTTCGTGTCTATGTATTTAATAACTGCATTTATCCCAGTTAAGTTTATTTCTTAGTTGGTAAGATTATATCCTGCATATCAGTGTTTGACGTTTTTCTCCTGGCTTGTAGACAGTTTTTGGTACTAACTTCTTTTGGAGGCTGTTTCGAACAACTTAGCTCCAGCAAGATCTTGGGCATTTTCTTCCGGTATTTTTTCCTTTGAACTTTTTTGTTTGATTTTTGAATTGCTGTTTTCTCTATATGTAAACTCTTAACATACTCTGATCAATTGGCCATTTTAACATTTTTTTTTCTTTCTTACCAATTTTAGAAAGAAGAATCAATAGGGAAGCAGACTATGCTTTTGAAATGAATGAGGTAAGTTAAATATATACTAGCTTCCTATGAGTCAGGACAAAAAAGTGAAACTAGGTTAGAAACGTATTTCGTATGAATACTTAGATCTTTGTACTTCAGTTATTTACGCATACTACATTCTATTTCATCTTCTAACCTATTCATTGTTTAGTAAGTAACGCAAATTCCATGTTCCATGCAGATTTAACATTGGGACTTTCTAGATGTTATAAGGGAGCAAGCATAAGCTTGGATTTCTTCTCGGGCTCCCTGTGAAATAAACTCAGAATACTAAGACTTTGTATGCAAGATAATAGTACTTTCCTTAACACTGCGCTAGAGTAGAAGGCAGGTGTAATATGTGACAGCTTTTTATATCACAGCTGTTGGTATGTGGCTAGTGCTCCTTGGTGACTGTGCCCGGGCTCAAGTGACTCAACCTGAGTTAAGTAAACATATCAGATAAAATACTAAATACTAAACACACTACTTATAAAAACACAGAATTTTCTTAGGCAAAGGCTTTATTTTATTTACATAAACTTGCAAAAATATACTAACAGGATTTTTTATATACAGAATATAAGCATTCTGAAGGTATTGCAGGTAAATTAATCTTTCTGGTAGGCTCTAATGGACCGAAAGCAGTACTTAAAGAGGTCATGGCCTTGAATTGGATTAGGGCTATTCAGCAAGATTTAAAAAACAAAAGATTCTTTAAAAATAGCTTTTTAGGAATGACTGAAATTCCCACCCTGGGAAAGAAAGCCTGTCAGAGTAGATTGGCTGTGTGCTAGTGAGCTGGATAAACTGGTTGGATAAGCTGGTTGACATAAGAGTCCCAGAAGTTCTGTTTCCTTTAAAAGCTCAATGGCCAGAATGCTGAGAGAAATGGAATATGAGAGCCGAAGGGACTATGAAAACCGTATAGTCCAGCCATTTTTACACTGTAATTTGTAGACCGCCTGAATAAGAATTATATGAAAAATTCCTTTAAAATGCAAACTCTTGGGCCTAACCTCAGATTACTAATTACTATTACTGTTCAGATTACTAATTACTATTCCGGTGAAGGGTAAGAAGTCCTGATTTTAAAAAAGCACCCAGGTGACTCTTCTTGCCATTCACTGAAGTTTGAAAGCCACTGTCATAAACTAGAGTCTCCACAACTAAAGTGATGTGACACAGAGAACATATTTATTGAGTAAATGAATCAAGACTATTATCCAGACTTCCGGCAAGATGGAGGAATAGGTGGACGCACAGTACCTCCTTGCACAACCAAGAACAGAACCACAATAATTTACAACAATGATTTGCAGTCATAATATCAGAACTGTCAGAGGATTTATCTAAATGGAAGTCGGACAGCCAAGAAGTTGAAGTAGACCCGTACATCCAGACTGGTAGGGGACGAGCCAAGCGAGAGGGTGCGGGGCTGGCGCGGGTCGCAGGCGCGTGTAGGTCGGGGGAAATTTGGCACAAAATCGGTGCGACAGCAATCCGGGACGCGGGAGCGCAGTGGTGTAGCGTTGATCCCTGAGTACGCAAGCAGCGGCTGGGGGAATCAGTGGGGCAGTGATTGTGGACCAGGGCAGAGCTCACGGCCCAGAAGCCCAGGGAAGTGTCTGACTCCAGGAGAACGGAAGGGTCGCCATTGATCCCTCCTGTCCCCGCTCCCGCCCCTGCCCCCACATATAACGTCACAAGCTAGCGACTGGGGCGCCCAGCCCCGGTGAACACCTAAGTCTCCGCCCCCCACCGTAACAAGAGCGACCAGACCGGAGGAAAAAATAAATAAATAAGTAAAATAATAGGAGAGATAGGGAAAGACATAAGATATGTTTCCAGCAGAACAGATCAGTCCCCCAGGACTCATCCTCTTGAGTGACCAAGAAATAGCCAATCTATCAGATGCACAGTTCAAAACACTGGTGATCAGGAAGCTCATGGAACTGGTTGATTTTGGATCCAAATTACATGAAAAAATGCAGATTACCATGAAAGGGATGCAGGAAGACACACGGAGGAGAGCCAATTGTGAAAGGAAGGAATCTGAGTCTCAAAACAACACAGTGGACCAGAAGGAAGATAGAATCAACCAAGCAGGAGAGCATGATGAAATAAGAATTCAAAAAATCAAGGAAAAGCTTAAGACCATCGAGGACACCTTTAAACGCTCCAACATCCGAATTATAGGGGTACCAGAAGGGGAGGACCAACAAGTGGAAAAGTTATTTGAACAAATAATAAAGGAGAACTTCCCCAAACTGGCAAAGGGAACAGTCTTCCAAGAAATCCAAGGAGTGCAGAGAGCCCCAAAGAAGTTGGACCCAAGAAGAAACACACCAAGGCACATCATCATTACATTAGCCAAGGTAAAAACGAAGGAGAGAATCCTAGAAGCAGCAAGAGATAAGGGGACAGTCACCTACAAAGGAGTTCCCATCAGACTGTCAGCTGATTTCTCCAAAGAGACCTTACAGGCAAGAAGGGGCTGGAAAGAAATATTCCAAGTCATGAAAGACAAGGACCTACATCCCAGATTGCTCTATCCGGGAAAGCTCTCATTTAGAATGGAAGAGAAGATAAAGTGCTTTTCAGATAAGGTCAAATTAAAGGAGTTCATCATCACCAAGCCCTTACTTTATGAAATGCTAAAGGGACTTATCTAAGAAAAGAAGATAAAGAAAAGACATGTATAGTAAAAGGACAGCAAACTCACAATTATTAACAACCACACCTAAAGCAAAACCAAAAGAAACTAAGTAAACAACTAGAACAGGAACAGAACCACAGAAATAGAGGGCACAAGGGGGGGCTAGCAGTAGGGGTGGGAGGAGGAGAGAGGGGGAAAAGGTATAGAGAATAAGTAGCATAGAATGTAGGTTGAAAATAGATAGGGGGAGGGCAAGAATAGTACGGGAAATGTAGAAGCTAAAGAACTCATAAGTATGACACATGGACATGGACTAAAGGCGGGGAATGTGGGTGGGAGAGGGGGCACAGGGTGGAGGGGAGTGAAGGGGGAAATGGGACAACTGTAATAGCATAATCAATAAAATATATTTAAAAAAAAAAGACTATTATCCAGAAAGTAAAGAACATGAAAAATTAAAGTTTTCATGTCCATAGAGCAGACTGAGGAGAGATGTATCTTACGAGATTGAGCCAACTTCAATAACATACTGTCATTTTCACTTTGGTCATATTGATATCATAATAATATATGCCTCACAGATCTTTGTATATTTTTCTCAAGTTAACTTCCATTACAGTTCACATTCTGTGCTTCTGTGTGTATCTTTCATATTTATATATGGTCTAGACTTACGCTTTATAACAGGAAAATAATTTCATGATATATTTACGCTGTTCCTTATCCCTTTGCACATTTCAAAAACTGTGCATATTACTTCCTTGCCTTCAACCTCGGGTCTTCAGGTCGATTTTGTTATTTCTAAGGTGTTACATTTGGCTTGTCAAACTCAGAGAAGTTCAGCTATAGTATTTTAGTAATATCATGTGTCATAGTTTTGGAGGAGCAAGTTTTGTTTTTAGTGGTGCTGAAATTAAACTGTTGACTGGTTGATGTGGTAAAAATATTCTGCTTTGAAATATTCATTCTTCAGCTGATGTACCATATATTCAGCCCTGGGAAAGGTAGGCCCTGTGAGAATGTGTCTCTCCCACACATGCGTCTGTGTGGAGTCAGCGGAGAACATGCAGGAGCCTGGGCTTTTCACCCTCGTCAGTAGTAACAAGGTGCTCAATTCTTTTCTGCTGGGCTGTTGTCAGAGGTAACCCGGTGGAAAGCCGGGAGTTTCACCACTGTCTGGAAGTAGAGAAGCCACCCCGACTCCACTTCCTGTCGTGGTGACGGTGGAGGCTCTGCAGGGAACAGAAAGGAGGCACCCGTGCACTTCCCGGCTAGGCTGGGATCAGTGAAGGCCTTACAGTAAGCTTGAACTTCTGCCCCACCCAGCAGTGATGGGAAACCCTTCCAGCACCCCTTCACCTGCACAGAGGCTGAGCTGGAGACCTGGAATTCTGCTCCCACTGGGTCATAAGGTATCACTCCACTTACCCCACCAGAGGAATCACTGAATTTGGAGAATTTGAGTAGAAATTACCCAGTTTAAACAGAAGTTAAAAAAATAAAAAGTGAACAGAGTTCAGGCCCCTCTGGGACTATAACAGAAGATCTTGTATTACTGAAGTCCTACAATAGGAGAGGGTGGGCTAAAAAGTATTTGAAGAAATAATAGGTGAAAATATCTCAATTGGTCAAAAACACACAAGCCCGTAGATTCAAGAAGCTGAAGGAATCACAAACAGGATAAATCCAAAGGAATTCACATCAATTGGACTAAAACTAGTTCAGAAAACTAAAGGCAAGGAAAAAATATCCTGAAAGCAGTGAGAGAGAACAAGGCCTTAACTGTAGGGGAAGGTACAGTAATCAGATGATAGTAGTTTTCTCTCAGAAATGCAGGGAAGTAGTACAGTTGCTTCAAGTGCTCAAAAAAAAAATGCCAATCGAGAATGGTATAACCAGTGAAAATATCCTTCAGGAATAAACAGAAAATCAAGCCATTCTCAAATGAAGGAAGATTAAAGAAAAATTTAAGCAACACATTTGCCCTAAAAGATTAGCCAAAAGAAATTTTTTGACAGAAAATGATAAAATAAGTTTTTTTAACATGCGGAAGGAGGGGGAAAAAACAAAGAGTAGAAATATGAGTATACAATAGACTTTCTCTTTTGAGTTTTCAGTTATGTTTGATAATTGAAGTAAAAATTTTTAACAATTTCTGATATTCTCAATGTGTGCAGATAAATATTTAAGAAAGTCATAAACAGAGGTTTGGGGTTTTAAATGGAAGAGAGGGTTATATATTTCACTTGACAGATAAAACATACACATTGTATGCTGTGATAAGTAATGTGTATATATATATAATGTAATATCAAAACCTGCATAGCAATACACTTAAACTATTTTGATAAATCAGAATTGAATTATCAAAATAGTTCCAATAACCTACAGGAAATCATGAAAAATAAGCTGGAGAAACATAATGGAACAAACAGAAAACAAGACAAAAATAAAATGGCAGAATTAATTCTTAATGTATCAGTAATTGTATGAAATGTAAGTAGTCTAAACACACCAATTGAAAGACAGTTTTGCAGCATGGATTAAAACATGAAAATAAAAGGATTAAAATACATATTATGGCTGAAAATATATACGAACATTAATAGAAAGTTGGAGTACTAAATTAATATACGAAGTACACTGTGTAGCAAAGAAAATGACCATGGACAGAGCAGGACATTATATAAAGATTAAAAGTGTTCATCCAACATTAAGATATAGCAATGCTAAAGTTGCATGTACCAAATAATAGCATCGTAATATGTGAAGCAAAAAGTAATAGGATGGAAAGAACTAATACACAAATCTATAATTGCAACTAGAGACTTTACTCCTTTCTCAACAATAAGTGACACAACTAAAGAGAAAAGCAACAGGATATAATTGATATTTATAAACTAATCAACTTGATAATAAGAGAACACACATTTATTTCAAGTACACATGGAACACCTGTCAAGATAGACTATATCCTGGGCCATAGAACAAACCTCAACAAATTGAAATCATAGAGTGTTCTTTGATCCCAGTGGAATCAAACTAATCAGTAATAGAATGATAACAGGAACATCAACAATTGGAAACTAAACAACATACTTCTAAACAGTCCATGAAAGAAAGTCTCAAGGAAAAAAACAAAGCAAGACGTTGAACTGAATAAAAGTGGAAATGCAACATACGGACATATGAAGGTTGTAGCCAAAACAATGCTGAGAGAGAAATTTACACCACTAAATGTTTATGTCAGTAAAGAGGAAAAATCTAAATCAATAGTCATCTTCCATCTGAAGAAATAACAGAAAAATAAAGATAAGAACATAAATCAATGAATTTAAAACAGAGAAACACTAGAGGAAATTATTGAAGCAAAAAGTTGGTTCTATGAAAAGGTAATAAAATTGACAAACTTCTTTCTAGCTAGACTGACAAGGAGGAGGGGGAGGAGGAGAGGGAAGAGAGGGGAGAAGACAGGGAGAGGAGAGGAGAGGAGACAAGACATAACCAAAAAATAAAACAAGGCATGTCACTATAGACTGTAGATACAAAAAAGTTAATAAAGGAACACTAAGAATACACAACCCATTCGATATGAAATAAATAATTTGAAATTCCTATAATTACTAGGAAATCAAATGTATAATTTTAAAATTCTCCCCAAAGAAATCTTTAGGTCCAAATCATTTCACTGGAGAATTCTACCAAATGTTTATTTAAAAGATAATTAGCACCAGCTTTATACAGTTTCTTCCAGAAAATATAATAGGAATAAGCACTAGCCCAATTCATTTTAGACTTCATTTGAGAGGCTTCCATTACCCTGGCACTAAACCAAACAAGGACAGCACAAAAAAGGAAAACCAGCTTCCCTCATGGTCATAGACACACACGTCCTTCGTTAAATATTAACTAATAAAATATGAAAAGAATTTAGTACCATAACCAAGTGGAGATAATTTCAGTGATGGAAGGCGCATTTATTGTGCAATAGTCAATTGAGATACTCAATCATATTAAAAGACTAAAAAATAAAATACGTGATTTTATGTATTTTTTCAGGGAAAAAGACGTAAATTCAATGCCTGTAACTACACAAATTCTCAGAAACCAGGAACTTCCTTGCCTTAAAAGGACACCTAGAAAACACCTACTGTAACATCCTATTTAATGTGAAAGACAGAATGCTTTCCCCTGTGATCGGGAACACGGCGGGGCTGTCTTCACCTGCCATGCCTATGAAACCTTGCACTGCAGGTGCTTGCAGTAAGGCCAGAAAATGAAAGGGTTGTGAATCTGTAAAGAGTAAATAAAACTTTTCCTATTTGCAGTCAACCTGATGGTCTAAACGGAAAATCAAGAAATCTACGAAAAAACAAAGCAAGAGCAAAATTAACTACAAAAACCTTGGCTGTCCTTTAAGAAGTGAATTTCACACAGAAATTAATTGTGTCTCTATTTATGATCAGTGATCATGTGGAAGCCCAAAATGTGTATAGGTTAATGCAATTCCTATCAAAATCTCAGCAAGACTTTTTATACAGACAAGATTTTTCTAAATTGTATATGGAAGGGGAGGGGACTAGTCAAACATGAATGACCCACTGACATGGACAATGAGTGTGAGGGTGGACTGTGGGAGTGGGGGTAGGGCTGGGAGGAGGAGGGCAAAGGGGGGAATATTAGGACAACTATAATAGAGTAACAATAAAAAATAAAAGGTATGTGGAACTGTAAAGGAAGGAGAAGGGCTAAAACAATTTTGAAAAAAGAAGGAAGTGGAAGGGAGTACCCTTCCCAATTTAAAGATTTATTAGCTGCATTATTTTTAAATTTTATGTTTCAGTTACAGTTTACATGCAATAATGTTTTAATTTCAGGTATACAGCTTCTGACAGGTATGAGGTTATAACTGATCATGATTTTAATTTTCCTTTCTCTTGCCCTGTCTGGTGTAGCTCAGTGGATTGGGTGCGGGCCTGCAAACCGAAGGGTTGCTGGTTCGATTACCAGTCAGGGCAGGTGCCTGGATTTTGGGCCAGGTTCCCAGTAGGGGGTGCATGAGAGGCGACCACACACTGATGTTTCCCTCTCTCTCTTTCTCCTTCCTTTCCCCTCTCTCTAAAAATAAATAAAATCTTTAAAAAATTCATTTCTCTAATCAAAGTTTGTGGTATATGTAGAGCGGCTCATAGATTCATTAGAATAAAGACTGCAGAAGTAGCCCCACACAAATACAGCCAAATGATTTTTGGACACATGTGCAAAAGCAATTCAATGGAGAAGGATAGCCTTTTCAATGAACAGTGCTGGAGCATTTGAATATTCATAGGCAAAACCATGAACTTCAACCTAAGCCTCACACCTTATGCAATAGTTAATGCAATGTTGATCATAGATTAAAGCTATGACATGTTTTGAAGAAAAAACAGGAGGAAATCTTTAGAAACTAGGTCTTGGTGAAGAATTCTTAGGCATGACACAAAAGCATGATCCTATTAAGAATGAACAAGCTACTGACGGGCAGTAAATATTTGCACATCATATATCTGATAAAGGACTCACATCTATGATATATAAAGAAACAACAAAGCCCAATAGTGTTAAAAAAAACAACCAACCCCTGTGAGCAAAATGCATGATGAGATATTTCTCTAAAGGGGATATATGGATGGCAAATAAACACATGGCAAAATGTTCAGTATCACTCTCCATTAAGGAATTGCAAAATTAGACCAAAGTGAGATATCACTAAACACTTAGAACAGCTAAAACGGAAAATAGTGGCAATACCAAATACTGGTGAGGATACAGAGAACCTGGATCCCTCATACATTGCTGCTGGGAGTGTAAAATGGTACAGTCGCTCTGGAAAATTGTTCGGCAGTTTCTTTAGAACTAATCATACACTTACCATTATGAGTAATGTATGTAATGTGTGGTGAGTAATGAGTAATGTGTGAGTAATTACACTTAGTAATCATATTCTTGGGCATTTATAACAAAGAAGTGGAAACTGATATTCACACAAACACCTGTGCACAAATATTGATGACAGCTTTGTTTATAGTATGCCAAAGTGGAAACAACCCAACAGGCCTGTAGTAGGTGACCAGTTAAACAAACGGTGGCACCTTACTGTGGAATACTGCCCAACAATGAAAAGGAACAACCTAGAAACACACAACTACTTGAATGGATCTCCAGAGCATTTTGCTGAGTGAAGGGGAAAAAAGATCTCAAAAGATCACATACCATATGATTCTGTATTTAAAGCACTCTTGAAATACAGAGATGGAGAACAAGTTAGTGGTAGCTAGGGGTTATAGATGTTGAGGGCAAGGAAAGTAAACATAACTTTAAAGGGGCAGCACAAGGGGGATCTTTGTGATGGAATAGCTCTATATCTTAATTGGGCTGCTTCTTACTTGTATACATATACATGTGATACAGTGACAGCCCTATGAACATACACTGCACTCATGTCAGTTTCCTGGTGTTGACATTGTGCTGTAGTTAGATAAGGTATAAACATTGGAGGACACTGGGTGGAGGGTACATAGGATCTATCTGTACTGTCTTTGCAGATTCCTGTGAATCTAATTGTTTTACAGTAAAAAGTAAAAAGGAAACTTATTTTACATTCTTCAGTGCCAACTTGATTTTCTTTTATTCACACTCAAATGCTGAAGTGAAAACTACATCACAGTCAATTTTTTTAAGAAGGCATATTAATAACAGAATGTTCATTCAAGCTTTGGTTTGAGTCATAGATGACTAGAATCATTCAATTAGTCCACTGACAAACTTAGAGTTATGATGAATACTTGGGTCTTTTTACAAGACAGAAGAATATGTAGAAATTCCAGGCTCACTATTTTAAAATTGTCTTATACTTTCAAAGGATATTTTGTGCTTTCATGATTACTTAAACTTTAAAGGGACTAAATTCTAAAGTGTAACATTGATTTATAATTAATATAGGTCAACATTGAACATTGCTATAATCTTCTGGATATCTACAAAATGAATGTGAATTAAAAAGTTATGATAAATATATTTATTATATGATCTCACTAGAAATGAAGCAGAAATTAACTTTCAAAAGCCAACATTTATTGAGAACTTCCCATGTGTTATCTTATTTAATACAGAAACTGTACAGAAATTGAGCCATGTAATGGTTAACTTGCTCAAGTTTACATATATAAAGTAATTAGTTTTGCATAATTAAAAAAGGTTAGAAGGTTCTATAAACTGAGACTGTAAATTTGCTTATTGTTATATCCACAAAATGTTGGTGCCAGGGTTCTGTACCCAGGCAGTATAGTCTAGAGCTGTTATCTTAATCACTCTACAGTAGTGCTTCTTTAAGATGCCATTTTAGGAGCCCTGTCTAGAAGTACTTTTTTTCTGACTATCAACCTCCAAATCATTGCTTCTTATGTTTACAATATTCAGGATGACCACTAAGTTTCTATGACGATTCATATTCATTTCTGTATATTTCCATGTTCTGTTGCTAGTGGAACCTGGTCCTTCATCCATTTACTCATTTCATTACATTTCATACCATTTCATTCAATTCCTTAATGGTTGGAGGCACCCTGAGGCAAGGCCACTGAAAAGGGAAATGTAGAATTGAGAACAGCATAGATATTTCTTTTCCTGAGACCAAGGTCAGTGAGATATGACACAACGAAATACTCAGCAAAAAGTATGAAGGAACCTGTGCTATTTTATTTTACACTTTGCAAACAGAACACCACAGCTTTTGAGCAGAAAGTCACAACAAACTCATTTTTCCTAAAGTACGAAATTATAAAGTGCCTAGCCTGATTGCTTTTGGAATATGTAATATATGTTTTTTTGCACCCTTGTATAAGTAAAACACCTGAATGATTTCTAGCATAATTGAAAACATGACATTATAAGGAGTCAATGTAATATGAAGCTATAATAAATTTATACATTGTCTTAAATGCAGAAATGTAGATGCACAATTTATTATCAGAGGCTACTATTTCAGATTAAATGATCAAGGTATTCATTAGCTCTATTTGATATCTGAGTTTTTTAGGTGAGTTAATGGAATTCTTCCAAGATCCACGGGCAACTGAAATCAAGGATCAGTGAAATAGGACTTTTAGCATTTATTAATACATAGGCTCAGTTTTCCCACAGCTCTTCCCACTATTTCAGTATAACTTGAATGTCATCAAATGTTTAAAAGGCTTTAAATAGTTGATTAATTCTTCCCTTTGTTTTGGTCCTGTTGAGGATGCAGCATCGTTAAAAGAATGGAGACCCTTGCTATTTCTCTGTAATATAGTAGTTCTTAACCATTTGTTGTGTCTCAGGGTTTTCTTAAGATTCAATAAAGCTACCTCTAAAATTCTCATTCTCTCTCAAGCTGTCTTCACACACACACCCCTACACTTGCATGAATGCAAATGCACACATACGCACACGTTCACAGTTTTACGTTTCGTCTCAGGTGTTTCATAGCTCCCCCCAAATTGCTGGATTAGTATTTCTGTGTAGAGAAGCTAGAGCTTTGGTTGTTGAAAGTTATATCCTCTCCACTTGCATTATTATTATTATTAACAGCATTGTATCTTCCCCATGGTGCTATTAGCAGAGCCTGAGCAGCAGAGAGACCAGCTTTCTCATCAAGGAAGAACCAACGGTGAGCAGCAACAATTAGTACCATTTTTTCTCTTTTTAAGTCAAATTTGTTGGGGTGATATTGGTTAATAAGATTAGATAGGTTTCAAGTGTAGATTTCTGTGATGCATGATTTGTGTATTGCATTGTGTGTCCACCACCCGAAGTCAGACCACCTCCTGTCATCATATATTTGGCCCCATTTACCCTATACTATCCCTCCCTTTCCCTCTGGTGACCACCATACTGTGTCTGTGTCTGTGTCTGTTAGTTTCAGTTTTACAGCCCACGTATAGTGAAATCATACGGTCCTCAGCTCTTTCTTTTTCTTTTTTTTCTTTCTACTTTCAAAATTCACCGTCACACTTTCTCTTTTTTGAAGTACATTTTATTGATTATGCTATTACAGTTGTCCCATTTTTTTCTCCCCTTTATCCCCCCCTGCCCTGTACCTCCCTTCCCTCCAGCGTTCCCTCCCTTTGTTCATGTCCATGGGTCATACATGTAAGTTCTTTGGTTTCTTCATTTCTATACTATTCTTAACCTTCCCCTTTCTATTTTGTACCTACCATTTATGCTTCTTACTCCCTGTATCTTTTCCCCTACTTTACCCCCACCCCCTCCTCACTGATAACCTTCTATGTGGTCTTCATTTCTGTGATTCTGTTGCTATTCTACTTATTTGCTTAGTTCGTTTTTGTTCTTTTAGGTTCTGTTGTTGGTAGCTGTGAGTTTGTTGTCACTTTACTGTTCATAGTTTTGATCTTCTTGTTTTTCTTAGATAAGTCCCTTTAACACTTCATATAATAAGGGCTTGGTGTTGATGAACTCCTGTAACTTTACTTGCCCTTCTATTCTAAATGATAGCTTTGCTAGATAGAGTAATCTTAGATATAGGTCCTTGCTTTTCATCACTTAGAATACTTCTTTCCAGTCCCTTCTTGCCTGTAAGGCTTCTTTTGAGAAATCAACTGACAATCTTATGGGAAATCCTTTGTAGGTAACTGTCTCTTTTTCTCTTGCTGCTTTTAAGATTCTATCCTTATCTTTAATCTTGGCTAATATAATTAAGGTGTCTTGGTGTGTTCCTCCTTGGATCCAACTTGTTTGGGACTCTGAGCTTCCTGGACTTGTATGTTTATTTCCTTTGCCAGATTGGTGAAGTTCTCCTTCATTAGTTTTTCAAATAAGTTTTCAATGTCTTGCTCTTCCTCTTCTGTTTCTGGCACCCCTATGATTCAGATGTTGGAATGTTTAAAATTGTCCCAAAGGTTCCTAAGCCTCTCATTTTTTTGAATCCTGTTTCTTCATTCTCTTCTGGTTGAATGTTTATTTCTTCCTTTGGCTCCAAATCACTGATTTGAGCTCCAATTTCCTTTTCTTCACTGTTGATTCCCTGTATAGTTTTCTTTATTTCATTTTGCATGACCTTCACTTTTTCCTCTATTTTGCAGCTGTACTCAATCATTTCTGTGAGCATTCTGCTTACCGTTGTTTTGAACTCTGCATCTGGTTGGTTGGTTATCTCCTTCATCACTTAGTTGTTTTTCTGGAGTTTTGATCTGTTCTTTCATTTGGGCTATATTTCTTTGTCTCGGCACACCTGTTATATTGTAAGCCTTAGGTATTTGCTAGGGTAGGGCAAGCCCTTTAGCTGTGTTGTGGCGCTGTATGTGGGGGACCGGTCAGAGAGGGAACAATGCCACCTGCTGGGCTCTTGCTTCACTTTCTGTCACTTCCTTCAGTCAATTTCTCATTTCCTGTCTTTTTAAAAATAAGCTGAGCCCTGGCTGGTGTGGCTCAGTGGATTGAGTGCTGGCTGTGAACCAAAGGGTCCTGGGTTTGATTCCCAGTCAGGGTACATGCATGGGTTGCAGACCAGGTCCCCAGTAAATACTGCACAAGAGGCAACCGCACGCAGCTGTTTCTCTCACTCTCTCCCCCTCTGTCTAAAAATAAATAAATAAAATCTTTAAAATAAATGATTGAATGACTTCCCTTTTTTTCCCTTCAGCATTTTGAGAGGCTATGAAATATTTTACACTATTGGGTAAACTTTCTATACCGTATACAGTCCAAGTATAATTGTAGTAATTTTGCTTTCTTTGCTTGATATATGGCACGCTGCTTAACAGAACACCTATTTTACTTTGCTGTTATTTCCATGTTTCCCTTCCTCATTGGTTTATCTCTGTCCTTTAATTCATTTCCACAAATATGTATTATTTAACGTTACTGTATAAAGGACTTAGGGAAATTTACTTCGAAGCCTTCTTTTTTCGTTGTTCTCCACTCTTTTCTTTCTATTTTTATTATTTTCTTCTTTCTAACTTCTCCCATTCTTCAACTTTAAATATCACACAAATGCACACATTCACCTGAGTGATAATACTGAGTTTGTGTGTCTGTTTGTTGCAAATACTTTCTTTTTTAAAAATATTCTTTGACCCTAAACTGTTTTATCTCTTAGCATGTAGGACGAAAAAAGGCTGTACGTTGTTGCTTGAGAGTCTGTACTTTAGATCAAATTTGCATTAGTATTGTCAGTTTGGTAAATGAGTGAAAAAATGTTAATATACTATTAGATTTTTTATTTTTTAAAAAAAATTTTATTGAATTTGTCGGAGTCACATTGGTTAATAATAAATATTATATAAGTTTCAAGTGTACAATTCTATAATACATCATCTGTGTATTGTGTTGTGTGTTCACCACCCAAAGTTAGAATTCCTTCTACCTCCCTTGATATTCCTTTCTCTCTGGTAATCGCTGGACTGTTGTCTGTGACTGTGAGGTTGTTTGTTTGTGTGTTTGTTTTGGCTTAATCCCTCCGCCTTTTCGCCCAGCCCTCTCCCCTCTCCCTCTGCTCCTCTCTGACAGCTCTAGTCTGTTCTATGTAACTATGAGTCTGTTTCAATTTTGTTATTTTATTGTGTTCATTAGATTCCACATGTAAGTGAAATCATGTGGTACTTGCCTTTCTGACTGGTTTATTTCACTTAGCATAAAATACTCTCCGGGTTCATTCATGCTTTCAGAAATCTTCTCTTTAAACCTGGGCAGGATTTGTTAACTCTCTATTGATTGCTTCACAGCCTGCAAAGAGATACAATTTGTTCCTGAGGCGACGTCTTATGGTAAAAGCAATGCTGAATGATGCTGCTTATGCTCTGGATGGCCGCAGTGATAGATAGTCTGTGTCATTTTTATCCCAATGACTAGTATGGATTGGGGGAGGGGGGCTGTGTTACTGGTTGCTGTTTCCCAGCTATTGAGGTTTTAGAATGGTGATTCTTAATATATTTTTTGACCTGATTAAAGCTATGGAACTTCCTCCTAAAAAATGGGTATGTGTGTGTGCATTATACATACACATATACATATACACACATATACACCGATACAATTTATCTACAGTTTCAGAGGTTTATGAACCCCCAACAGGAATCTAAGTTTATGAACTTCAGAATAATTACCTCATTCAAGGAAAAGGCACCTTAATATTTGGTTCATATATATAGGCATTTCTAATAGCAAACAAATTTAAACACAAACACAGACTCCTACACACAATGCAAAATATGATCTCAATGTCATGTCTTAGGCAAAAGTTAAGAATGATGGGTTTTAATAGTATTTGGTTATATGTAACAAAATCACCAGGTTTTCCTGCCCCAGTGGCTTCAACCAGTTTTTGTTAACAGTCTTGACTTGTACCTCATGGTGATATACAAGGCCACCAGTGATTTTGTTTGTATTTTAAAAGTTTTCCAGTTTTTAGTTAGGGTACAACATAACAACGGAAGTTTGTTGGCTTTCAGGAGAAGCGAAGTATACTCGTTATACCCTCAGGAAAATAATTGAGATCACTATTTTTCTAGCTACTTTGTTTATTCCTTAGTAGTCAGATACACTGCATGTGATTTTTGCTGGTTTCTATGTGCACATCTGTTACCAGACCTGTCTGTGGACCTGGATTTAGCTTGTCCAGACAGTAAGAGCACTTGTAAATATATGTTGCTTTCTAATAAAATACCATGCAAAATGTAGCTGCCCCATACTTGGTTTGATTACATTTAGTCTAATTAGTGGGGGTTTTTTTTCCTGTCCCAGTTGGCTTCCACAAGCTGTAGTGAATTTCCTATGTTAATACCATGACGATTTACAAGAGAGCTCAAATAATTTGTTTTGTGTACTTTTACATTTTTTAGTGATTTGTACTCAATGTATAAGTAACAGTTTGAGTTTTCTCAGGCTCCTTTACTTTCTTTTAGGAAAAGGGAGGAGATTATGTAATCCTTTGAGGATTATATAATCCTCAGACATACCATTCGATTTATTGTATTTTGATATTTTATCTTCAGACCCTAAATATTTTTTTGTTTCTTATTCTATTTTCCCCCCATTTCCTTCTGTGCATTGGGAGCTACTTCTTTCTCAGACACATCAGCTTTGTCTTCATGTAGATAAAATACAGTTGCTCTGTTCATAGACAGCAGGTCATATGTCCTGTTTGTCTGTGACTGATCTGCATTTATTCTTTTTTATGGGAGGACCGTCTGGCCTGATGTGGGTGCAGAACAGTGTAGAACACCATAAAAGAAACTCATAACCTGATGTGAATACCAGTTATGAAAATTTTTAAATTTAGTTCCTCACTCAATGGTTAGATGCAGCAATCGGAAAGTTGTCTGTACTATAGCTTCGCGTCACAGGGATAGAGAGATCCCTGACATCCACTGCATTACCTATTTGCATCATTCTAAGTGTTATACGGGGGCTGTTCCAAGTAGTAAGTATTATATACTATACATATACACTGTGAAGACCAGATTAGTCAAATATGAAATCCCTTCTTTCTGAGGCTCTCTAGTGTTTTACATTTTTGAAAGGGAAGACACTGTTACAGAACACAGGGGGCCAAGGGCGATATACTATTATTGAAAGGACTCCCTACCGGGCTTGATTGTCCTGCCGCCTTACAGGAAAGGTATCTCTCAATGCCAGAGATTCAGATTCGTGAAAAGGAAAGGAAATGTTTATTTAATGCTGTACAGACTTAAAGTAGTGACCTAAGGTCTTCATCAAAATCCCTAAGTCCCTTAAAACACCCACAAATACACATAGTCCTTCCTTCCCCCCTTTGCCCAGTCTGGGGTACCATATCTCAGGAAAAGAAATGGAAGTCCGTGGTTCAGGCAGTCCCCAGTTCTTCCCAGTAATCAGCTGGTTGGCCTCCCTTGGTTCCCGGAACCATCAGCTATGTCTCCAGAATCTCTGCTAAAACCAGGTGGTGGTTCTCCCTTCTAAAGCTGCGGGGGTCCCCACTCTGGCAAAGCCGTGTGGCTCTCTCCCCTATTGCCACAGCCGCATGGTTCTCTGCACTGCCACAGCTGCGTGGTCCTCCCTGCACAATGGCCGAGGGAGTCCCCACTCTGGCAAAGCCGAGTAGCTCTCCCCCTCAATGGCTGACAAGTCTCGGTTTAAATCTCTGCACCAATCTTCCTCTGCAGCCCCATTTCTGAGTCCTCCCACAATTGGCTACACTTGCCAGCACTCTCATATCCTTCAAGCTTTACTGGGCTACCATAGTGAGTCTGGGCAGGTGTGGCTCCATGTCATGGAGCCAATCTTCCCCAAGCTCCCATGCAAGCACTGTAACTTGGGGGACCTACCCCCCAGTTATGTCTTGGGGTGGGGAGTTACTTCCATTCCCCTGGCTTAGAGCACCACCACAGCTATTTAACATATCTATGTAACCAGTTAAAGGTTATAGATATGTTAAAGGACCACGCCAGAGGTTAGCTGCAAAGCTGTTGCTATGCAAAACAGCTCTCAGTGGCCCTGCTCCATGTGTCCCTTCCCCCAACCCACACCTGTGGTGGGGAAGGGTGAGGACATCCTAATATTTCCTGGACACCCTGAGTTCTGGACCCCATTCCAAATCCCTATTTGGAGCCCCCCTCTTGGCTGCACCCTGTAACAACACTACTGAACTACACAAAATATGAAAGACGAATTCGAAACTTTGATTACCAAACTGAGAGAATCGATAACACAAATTTAGACAAGGATTGGTTTTGGCTCACCTAAGAAATTGATGTTGAAAGGAGATTTGCATGAGACTTGACTTGTACTGAAGCCAGCGGCAAGCTGCCTGCTTCCTAAGTTTTAACTGCACCTTGATTTTATGTTTAACCCTTAAAAAGTTGAGTTAGAAAGTGGCAATTTTATGAAATCATAGTATAAGCATTAATCATAAGTTTATTTTTGATACTGACATTCATTAATTGGTCTATAATTAAATACTCCTAAAGTAGTATGTGACTGTTATTTCTTTGTTGAACTAATTGGCATGTTTAATGAAGATAACAGGTCTCTTTTATTTTGGGATCGATGTATACATATATTAATTTTATATTTGGGTATAATCTTATCATTTTTGTTGCATGCATGTTGTTAATATATTTAGTTTCATCTTGAGTCTTTATTGTTTAATATATATCTCCTTTATGGAGCTTCGTTTTCTAAACCAAGCATAAATTTCTGTTGATGAAAACTCTCATCTTCACCTGCCATTTTAGGACTGAAAAAAAATGAGATGGTGATCAGGTTTTAGCGAATAAGGATATCATATTTGTACCATTTGAAAATAAAAATATAATTTTAAGTTTGTCATTCCTGTCTCCTACAGTTTCAAAAAGACAAACAAAGCAAAGACTCTATCTTCTTCCGGGATGGGATTAGGCAAATTGATTTTGTGCTCTCTTATGTTGATGACATAAAGAAAGAAGCAGAGTTAAAGGCGGTAAGTACTTCTGTGAAAGAAATGGGAAAAATGAAAAAGAAACAATCTGTAATTCAACAGGGAGGTTCCCAGTGAATTTAATCATAAAAGACAGAGCCCTCTGAGGTATTTCCAAAAGCTGAAACCAGTTAAGAGGACAACAAAATAGGCAGACTAAAAGTAGACGCGTACAGTCAATTACATTTTTTGGACATTTTTCAACACTAACTTCTTTTTTTTTTCTTTCTAATTTTTTTTATTTTAATCATTGTTCAAGTACAGTTTTCTCCCTTCTAACTTCTTTTTTATCTTCCAAATTTCTGATATATTTTGTATAGTTCATCTTAAATATTAAATATGACCTCTAAAATTTGAGTTGTATGTCTAAGCATATATCTTTTGTATACAATTTTCATTTAAATGTTCATTAATCCACTGTATATGAAGCAGCTTTTAGGTTATGCCCTGTTCCTTATTTTCACTATACCATTCCCTTTGTGAACTTATTTATTGTTTACTTATTTACTGTATCAAACACCACAAATTAAGTCCATAACACCAAGGACTTTGTCTTGTTCGTTGCCGTATACCAAAATGCCTGGAACAGAGGTTGGAGCGTAATGAATGCTCAGTACACGTTAGGTATTTCATATAATGAATTAATACATTGTTTCTTATGTGTAAGTGTATACACACATTTACTAACATACTCACACAAGAAATAAATGTTCTATAAAGTAAAAACAAAAAATGAAAGATATTATCCCTGTAAGACCTTGTACATACCGATTTCTGTCCGTTTCTTTCGCCCCTTCCCTGGAAACCCTTCTACCATGCCTCTACATGTGTGCACTGTCATTGTTCTCATTTCTTCTCTCAATGTCCCCTTCACACCTGCCTGTTCACTGAGGTTGCCTGCCTTCCCCAGCAGGTCTCTCAAGTGGTGATGGTGTTTTCCTCATAGAGCCTTTTTCCAGAGGTGGGTAAATGCCTACCTGCTTGTAGGGTATTGTTGATTACAGTCCATTCTCCCCAGAATTCCTGAGCTTTAAATTGTATCTGAATTGTCACTACCATGCACTGTTGCTGTCATTAATCTGTCCCTGTGGGTCTTCCCTTTATTTCTCAACAATTTCAGCCCCTGGTTCACTATCATACTCTCTACCAATGTTTCTTTTTTTTTTTAATTATGGATAATCTTGATGCATATATAGATGATTATTTTGGTGTCCTAACCTCTCTGTTTCTTGAACTCCCTTTTCAAATTACCCTAGTCTCTAACTCAGCCATTCACCCCCCTAGAATACATCATGAGTGATAACTGCAGCTCTTTGTAATCTCATTCCAGTCATTCATCGGTCTGACCAACCCCTCCAATCTTTCTGACTAATACCATTCTGTTTTTCAGCTACGCCAGATAAGATACAATTATCTTAGCCATCTTTTTACTCCTGTTCCCTGTTCACCCCTTTCCTCTGCTTATCCAGTGTAAATCTTACGTTAAAAAATCTAATTACGTCATTATTTAGGCCATCAAATTCCTTGCCTCTCCCTTGATTATATTTACTTGGCAAATCAACAGCTTTACTTAAACCTAACTGTCCACCTTCTCTGTGCCAGCAGCATGCAGAAAGACAGACATACAGTTCACCTACTGATTGTACCTTATGTTTGTACCCATGGACCTCAGCTAGGCCCTTAATAGTCCTGCAGTCATTCTTTCCTTCCTTGTATTACTCTGCTCCCTCCCTTTTGGATGACCGTTTTATTACTTTTTCTCTCTCCTCACACCTCCAGTACCTCCTCCGCATTTTCAAGCTTAGCTTGCCATACTTTTCTACTTCACTGGGAAAACTGAAGTGGAAGAGAAATTGTAAATTTCCATCACCACCTCCATCCATTTGCCACCATCTTCACCTGCATAATCTACCAGTCTGCCTCTTACCATAGAAAAACTATTCTTCTGCCTAAAGCCAACACCTCCGCTTGTGCCCCGGATGCCTTTTCTTCTTGCCTACACCAAGACGCCCCCTAGGTTTGGTCATGCATTGGAAGGACCCACAGGGCACTGCATACACTCATACCCAGGAATCAGCAAAAGGGAAGGATGCATGGGGCAAAGTTCAGAGAAGCCCAAGGCAGGCTCACAAGACTTTTCTTTCAGTGAAGTTGTACAGAATGCACTTAATTCCTCTGGTAGCGTGAAGTGTCACCTACTAGGAGAGAGCATTAAAGACTCGATGCCCTAAGATTTTATTGGGGGCTGATCGCTCACCTTCTCACCTTCTGCCTGGCACATACCAACATGTCACAGTCCCAGAAGGAAAGCAGATGTTTAGCATAACCTGTATTGTTTGTACAAACAGTTAAAGTAAAGTGAGCAACTTCTGTCACATCTGGGAGTTGTGGGAACCCTCCGGAAAACCAGGTCCCCAGATACCAGCGCCACCCTGCAGAAAGGCCTTTCCAAGGATGGCAGTTTCCCTTCTGGGCAGCCAGAGGTTTCCTCAGCAATCGGCACATAGTTTTGAGGTGCACAAGTCATGATTATTTGCATTTAATTTAATTTTACTAAGCTATTCTATTCTTCAAGATCAATAAGGCATGATAATATTTTGGCTTAAAATTGCATTAAGTATCGCAGTTATTTGAAGGGTACTGATAGCTTTGTAATACCATGGCTTCCCAAATGGGAGCACGATCTGTTTTCCCATGTATTCAGGTTTTTTAAATGTGACGTAGTAAAGTTTTGTACATTTTTTCAGATAGAGATCCTGTACATTTCCTGGAGATTATTCCTAATTACATGGAATTTTTGTAGTTACACTGTGAAATTACAGTCCAGGTGAAAAGCAGTATGCGCCACTAAGATGGGGTGATACGTGGGGTACTTTTATGGGAGACCCTGGTGGGGACTGTCCGGCTGGAGGCCTAGTCACTGTGTAACAAGTCTGTCTGTCACTGTGTAAATAAAAGTGTTCTACATAATTCTATCTGTTTGTGTTTCCATAGGACAGGAGAAAAGAGTTTGAAGAAAATCTCAGAAAAACAGGTCTTGAGTTGGAAATTGAAGATAAAACGGTAAAAATAGGTGATAATTTATCCCAGAGTCTTGGCATTTTAAGTGTTGTTTTCTTCTACTCTGGTCTTTGAAGAAGATAGACTTTGTGCTCGGGAGTAATTCAGTAGGGTTTTTTAAAATTATTTTTTATTTTTATTTTTTATTTTTGGCTCCAAATGTGTATACTGGGAATGGTAATGTCTGTGGTGGTTCAGGTAAACTGGTCTTTGCTCTGTGAGGTGATGAGTAGAACACTTTAAACACAGACGTAACTGATTGTATTGAGGATACAGGGAAAGTGCAGACATGCTTTCTGTCTCACAGCTGTCTCCTTTGGAAGGCTGCCGGTAACCTGGCACCCAGCGGAGCTCACCTGGCTGTCTTGGAGCACAACCGGCATTTAAGTCAAGGAACTTTATCTGCTCATGAATATGACAGTTCTTTTTTTTTAATCCCCTACCATTTACTAGTTTTCTAGAATTTCCTTCAAGATTGTTTTTAAAGATATACTTAAGATTCTACTCTGTCCATGAAACTCTAATGTTTTAAATGAACAGTCCTTACTCCTTACTTATCCCTCTTTTTTACTGAACTAATAGATGGGTATTATACCCATCTATTATTGGGTATATAATAGATGGGTATTATACCACCCATCTATTAGTTCATCTTATAGTCCAATCTATAATGAGATTCTTCTCTTGTTTAATGAACTGTTATTATCTAAAGTTCTTCCTCTAGGTGTAGGCTGTACATAGAAGCTAGGTACAAAGAGTGAGTTCATCTTATTATACTTTGTAAGTATCTTCTGAATACCCTAAGCACTGAGCTCATGGCTAGTTGCTGAACACATAAGAGATTGCCCAGAACACATATGTATCTGTTTATTTTAGGCTAGTATACACTGACCCTGAAATATATTTTTTAAAATGTTCTCTTTGTCTCTCTCTCTGTTTTTCTCTCTCTCTCTCTCACACACACACACACACACTATATATATATATATACACACACACACACACACACATACATGTACATGTAATTATATATACAGGATATATAACTGTTTGGAGCAATTTCTCTTCTAAATATTGTGCTAAAAATTTTAATGAATTGAATATGCTGTGATATCTTTAATTTGTTCGTGATTTTATACAATTTTGTTTCTTTTCCTTAGTTACGTCAATAACAAAGAGCAGTAAGCTTTTATTTTACCACCTTTTTATACAGAACTCCGAAGACGGAAGAACTTACTTTGTCAAGATCCATGCCCCTTGGGAGGTGTTAGTTACTTACGCGGAAGTGTTGGGAATCAAAATGCCCATTAAGGAGAGTGATATTCCCCGACCTGAGAAAATCCCCTTTAGCTTTTTGCTTGGGCCTCTGAAGCTCGCAAGGAATGTGAAGCATCCTCACCCTGAATATTTCACTGCCCAGTTCAGCAGACATCGCCAGGAGCTCTTCCTCATTGACGACCAGTCAAGCTTCTTTCCGTCCTCCGCAAGAAACAGAATTGTAGGTAGAGAAAATCTTTGTGCATTTCCCTTCAAATAAGGGATGTGTGTCCGTGTTTTCTTTAATTATGTGCATGTGCAAACCTATGCCTGCAAGGTGCTTCTGCCTAAGTTGGGTAATTTATTTAGTGATACTGGGAGGATTTGAAAGTCTGCTTGGACCACCTGAACATGTTAACATCCCTAGTGGTTTAAAAATGAATGCTCAGTGTTGTGGGCATAGTAAAGAAAGAAGCATCCTGTGATGCTGGGGAAAGAATGTAATTCAGAGACAGAACTCTGATTTTGTAAGATCTCTGAAAAATGGTTTTATGACCTTAGAGTTTGGTTTTGTAAATTCAATGTATAGTAGGAGGCATATGGGTCATTCCAGATGGAAATGGAATGTTTTAATTTCTGTATTATAGATAGTATTTGAGAAGCCTCAGAACTTTTTGTTTTCATTTAAAACCATTTTCAGTCTTTTGAGTAATATTTCCTCTCCATTCGTCGTCCTAAATCTTTTAAAAGGTTCTCCGTTAGAAACCTCTCCCCTGAAGAATCGCGGTTGTTTCTGTGCCACGGTTGCTTTGTGTTAAGATAGGAGTGATGCCCGCGAGGTCATTAAGTTTAGATAGGAAAGGCTTTGAACGGCTTCTGGAACATTCTAAGTAAATAATCAATAAATGCTAGTTATTATTATTATTATTATTATTATTATTATTGATGTGATTTTAAAGGGAAAAAAATTCAGGTTCTGTTTTGCTCTTACCCCTTCTATCTGTTGCCTGTTCATGGGACTGCCAGGGTTCTGCCAACTACAAACCCTTCCCTTGGGTTTGCTCACTCCGTTTCCCTGAGCCATGGGGCACTTCATTCCCTTTAGGTCCAGCACCCTCACCTGTCCTGGAGGGGTTTTGAAATAATCATTTTTTCTAGTTCCTTCATCTGTTTTTTAAAATTCACTGACAGGCATATTAAGCAGAATGTAATGCCTAGTATTAACATATAAAAATATAAATCTACAAACTAAAAATCACCTCCGTTTTCTTACCAGGATTAAAAAACAATAACCCTATGAGGCAGCCTATAAGGGAATCAAGAGCACATGACACAGAATCAGAAAACCTGGCTTCAAGTCCTAGCTCTACTACTTCCTAAACAAGATAACCTCTCTTAAAACAAAGATAATGATAGCACTGGACTTACTAGGAGAACTAAATGAAAGGATGCATTGTATATGAGACCCTCCGCAAACTGTAAATTACTTCAGATACCCGAGTTACATTAAAAAGTAACAAAAGGCCAGTGAACCTATAGAAACAAATTAGGAACTTGATCAGGAATAGAAATGTCTGTATTCGTTAATCATTCTTGTTCTTTGTAAAGTGTGTCAATACCTTAAGTTAATTTAGCATTAAAGATCACCGGTGTCCCTTCCTACACCAGTTCTATCCTTGCTCCATTGGGGAAGTTATTTGGGAGGCTGATGCAGAAGAGTCCCCTCCTCACTGTCATCTCCTGTGCGTTTTAGTCTGTGTCTGTGCAAATTGAACAGTGTTATAAGAATGTTTCACATTGGTGTGGAATTTCATACTTTTCAAAACATTCACAATCATCATGGCATACATCCATCTCAATATGTATTTTGTAATATCTTACATAAATGTAACAATTTCATTAAACATTTTCACTTCTGGCTGCTCTTGAGTTTCCAATGTTTCTGATATTACAAACAATTCTGCAGTTTACAACCTAGTATTTACATATTCCAGCACATATGTAAATTTTTTTGCAAAGTGGATACCACATGTAAAATTTCTGGATCTAAAGGCATGCACGTAAAATTTTATATATGTTGCCCTGTCACACTTTATAAAAATATGTGTTCATTTAGAGTCCTAGTAACATAAATACAGACAGATCCACAAGTCGTAAGGGTATACCTCACTGAATTATCACAAAATATGCAGCCATGTAACCACCACCCGCATCAGAAGAACAAATCGTTCTGGCGCCCCAGAAGCCCTAGTGCCTTCTCCCAGCTGCTGTGTGCTTCCTCTTCAGCAAAGGGCAACTCGAACCTCTCACAGCAGAGATCGGGTTAGCCTGTTACCAAATTTTTTAAAGAAGAATGGACTCATACAGCATTTGGCTCAGCATTTTTTGGGGTGACTAATTCAGCTTTGTATGAGCTTCTGTTCATTTGTGTTGCTTCTTATGGAAATTTGTGTTTGTGTTATTATGGTTTTCATTTTCATTTCTCTAATAGAAATGAGGCTGATCTCCTTGTATATATTTATTGGGCATTTCGATAGGCACTTTTATGAAATCCCCGCCGAAGTCTCTTGTCTGTTTTTCAAGTAGGTCTTCCCTTGTTGATTTGTAAGACTTGGGTATATATTTTTTTATATGAGCCCTTTATTTGTTAAATATTTTACTGATCTTTTCTTACCTTGTGCTTCCCTTCTTTCTTTTAATGGTTTCTTCTGTTAAACAGATGTTTTTAATTTTCACATAGCCCACTTTCTCAGGCCTTTAAAAATAATGCTCTTGTCCTGGCTGGTGTAGCTCAGTGGATTGAGTGTGGGCTGTGAACCAAAGGGTCGCCAGTTCGATACCCAGTCAGGGCACATGCCTGGGTTGCAGACCAGGTCCCTAGTGAGGGCCATGTGAGAGGCAACCACACACTGATGTTTCTCTCCCTTTCTTTCTCCCTCCCTTCCCCTCTCTCTAAAAATAAATAAATAAAACCTTTAAAAAATAAAAATAATGCTCTTAAACTTCCCCCCAAGATCATGAAGTTAATTTCCTATATCATCTTCTAGGAGCTGTTATTTTGCTTTTCACATTGAGGACTATCCACTTGGAATGAACTTTTTAAAAAGTATATTTTGTTTATTCATTTTTAGAGAGAGTGGAAGGGAGGGAGGAAGAGGGGGGAGAAACATCATCCTGCAACCCAGGCATGTGCCTTGACTGGGAATTGAACCTGTGACCTTTTGGTTCTCAGGCCAGTGCGCAATCCACAGAGCCATACCAGCCAGGGCTAGAATGAACTTTTGTGCATGGTGTGAGATGGAGTCCATTTTTTCCCCATATGTGTAGTAATTTAACTTACACCAACTACTGAAAACATTCAATATTTTTAACACTATTTTACAATTCTGCCTTTGTTATAACTCCAGCATCTATATAGTCTTGAGTCTCCTGCTGGGCTTGATTCTGTGTCTTTGATCTCTCTGTTTTTGAATCAATACTGACAATGTTGACCCTGGCCAGTGTGGCTCAGTTTGTTGGAGCTTCCTCCGTGTAAACCGAAAGGTGGCAGCTTTGATTCCCAGGATTCCCAGTCAGAGCATGTGCTTAAGTCATGGGCAGTTAATCCCTCCCTGGTCAGGGTGCAGGGCACACTGGAGAGGCAACCAGTCTGTGCTTATCTCTCACTTGGATGTTTCTCTCCTTCTGTTTTCCTCTTCCTTCCCCTCTTTCTAAAATCAGTATGTACTCCGGTGAAGATGAAGAAAAACTAACGATGTTGAACTTTATCTAAGTTCTCTAGTCCTAGACAACAGGGACATTTAAAGAAGTCCCCCACTCTTCTCATTCTGGGAAACTGCTTGCTACAGAGAACCACTTGTCTGCATGTGACTTAAAGAATACCCGTAGCTAACCTCCCCATTCCCAGTCTGTCTTGGCAGAACCATTTGCCACAGTGTTCAACCTAAATTCACCTGGTAATTGAAGTGTTTATATGGGTTAGTTGTTTTTATCCAAAAAATAAACTTCTCGTATCTTTATGTCAAGTGGGTAGTTACAATTGGGAGCCAGGAGCCCGGGCTACACTCCCATAGAAACAGGAAGATAGGGATGCTTTCTTTCTTGATGTATACATTTAAGAGGGACAGTTCCTGGGAAATTTAAGAAAAACACTCTTGGGTTGTAAAACTGGCAAGAGGCTTAAAGGCTAGAGAAAGAATTTATCATTACAAGCACTCTATTGGAAATGCTCTAAGAAAGGGGAGTTGGAGGAAGTCTTAATTCCTTTTGGCACCAGGGGAATTTCAGGTCTTCTACCCCTGTAGTCACCCTTAGATACCTCCCTTCGTTATTTGTAGTGATAAGGGTCAGTCAGACTGAGGCCGTCTACATTCCCATTCTGTTTCATGAAAGTTTAGCTGAATTATTTATCCCCATTGACCAAACTGTAATGAAACTTCTTTCTTCCCCTCAGGACCCTAAACTTTGACTCACCCTTAACCTGAGCCAACACTGGCATCTAGAATAGCCCTTCCTTAAGCACAATGAAAGATACTGCCTGAACCTGGCTTACTTCTCCCTGTAAAAGAAAAGTCCTTTTCTGCCTAGCTTTGCAAATGCTCCAGATTTCCCCATTGCAATGGTCCACCTCATCCTCTTACAATAATCTTTTCAAATAAAATCTTTCCTAAGTCTGGATTTGTTTTTATTTGACAACACCATGCTAAATGTATTATCATAGTTTTATAATATGTTTTAATGTCTGGTAGAGTAAAATTTTTCATTTTGTTAACACCCCAAGACAGAGTTCTTCTTTTGGTGAATCTTTCCTAAGGATATAATTCAGAGTATGTGCAATGCATAATGTTTATCACATTATTTATAAAAATTAAAGCTACCTTACATAAATTAAGGTTGACCAAGGTGGAGTCTTATACTCACTTTTAATGTGAATTAACCAGATTAGAAAATGGTAATTCAAGGACAGTAATCATTCCAATCACAGTTTCTTTAGTGCTGAAATATGAAAAATGGGGGGGAAGGAAATACATCTGAAATAGTACTAAAAGGACCTAATTCAACAATCAGAAAAGCGGAAATTCTGAAAAGTTGCTGGAACACAAAAAGCAGGTAAGATTGAATTGACCAAGTATAAGAGCTGAGGACACCAAAGCCCAAATTACATGGAGAAAACTCCTATAAGGATGTAAGTGATTGCAAAATGGTTACAGAGGTATGATCATCTTGAGTTAATAAATATAGATATCAAAAAATGACTTGTATAAATATCAGAGTAATTAATAGGATTATTCAGACAGTTTGCCCAAGTATCAATTCTACTCCACATTCCCCTAAGTGAATCAATAGTTGTAGTGATATTTGACTCCAGCTTGAAGCCCTAATTGTAATAGGAATTTGAGCACATGAGACTCCCAGAGGAACTTGGCAGAGAAGCAAAACAAGTTGTGATTCATTCTCCACTCCCCCTAAGGGAATAATGGGCTCTCATACCCAGGGGCCGAATACCTGCAAACCCCATGTAGCCCACCCTCTACATCTTCCCCCAAACAACAGAGAGAAGGTTTCTTCTGTAATCAGAGTCCCTGCCTACATTATTCAAAGCAGACATGGTTGAATAGTGATTGAAAAACATGTAAAACATAAATTTATGAAATGCGTGTCTCTTTATTCTTACCTTGTAGGTCTATTATATTCTCTCACGCTGTCCTTTTGGCATAGAAGATGGGAAGAAAAAGTTTGGGATTGAAAGACTCCTGAGTTCTAACACTTACTCATCTGCCTATCCACTCCATGATGTGAGTGTTAGCTGGGTTTCCCTTTTTTGACAGGTTGCTTCATTCTCTCACATGTTGGGAAAGTCCCTGAAGGCTCCCTCGTGGCAATCTGAGAGCTTCTTCAGCGATGCTGATACACAAAATTAATACCTCTTTACACTGAGGTGGTAATGGAAGTTCATTTTGGGAAAATTATTACATTTGCATGTGATTTTTCTTTAGGACCCATACTGAAAATAGCGGTTTTAGTAAAAGGACATTTTAGGACATAATATTTGGAACTTCTATCTGAGTTCTTCAGATCTTTTCTCATGTATAAAGTTTTAAAGCTGTAAAGGACTTAAATTACATGCATGAATTAAATGCATTCATGTACTCATTCATCAAAGGCATAATTCATTTTAATTATATCGAAGCAGTCCGTTAGGTATTACCGGGACACATCCATGAATCACTCACAGACTAGGAATTTCCGGGAAATAGAAAATGTGCACAACGGCAAAACAGGCCAGAGACTTCAGTCCGTGAGAAAGGTCCAGACCAATAACTGCGTTTCAGAAGAATGATTCTCGGAGGCTGGCAGATCACTGTGCAAAACCATTGAGCATCAGTTTAACAGAGAAGGGGCATTCTGTATGATGCTCCCCACCCATTCAGTCAAACCTGGAAGCTTGGCGGCCTGGTTTCTGAGGGAAACCTTGTCTTTTGGATATTACATGCCTAAATACCACCAGCCGTTGGCAGTAGACATCATATGGCTAAACATGTATGAACTATTTTAAGATCAATCATCGCTTGGAACTTTCATTTCCTTTATTCTTGTTTTATTCTTCCGTACTTAGACTTTTTGATGACATGCTCTCTTTTATGAGAAACCCATTTCTTAGGAATGTAGAACCAAGTGTGTCCATTTAAACAAGTGGCCTCTAAATCATGGCTCATTTTTTTTTAAGGTAATGTTGCTCTAGTAGTTTCCAAAAGCCCAAAGCCGAACTCACTCTTTTCCGGGACTTAAACCTTTGTGCCAGCTCTCCTCTGCCAATGTTTATTCCATGGTGTGGTGATTGACTGTAGTCTGTTCCACACTGGTTAGTTGATTATCTTTGATATGTATGCCCTTTTCCAGAATTTTCCAAAGTGAATAGCAGTTTTCAACAGGAGTATCCATTCAGGTGAAACCATCCTCCCTGCCCCTCCAATCCCCGCTCCTTCCTCATCCTCTGTATTTTTTCTTCCGGGGCAAAAGAATTTCTAAAACATTATGGATTCTAAAAAATGTCGTGGGCCTAAAGTAGAGATCTCAATGGTGTGAATAAATGTCGGCAGTACATTCTCTGTCAATCTTTTTTCATAGATGGGCTCACTGAGTTTTTGAAGATTTTGAGGATTGTTTGTTTTTAGGACATTGATTCTTGTTTTCCTATTACCAGGTCATAAAGCCAAACTAAAAAGACCAAATATCCTCAGTTACCAGAAATTTAATCCATACATGTAGCATTCTAGTAGAATCCTTAGCTACAGAAGAAGAAAACTGTTGGAATCTGGAAGACTAAAATCTTAGACCTTATCACAGGGATTTTCACATGTGCCTCATTTTACAGTGGACATGTATTTAGTGCTGTCTTCAGCAGTTCACTCGTGTAGGCGAACAGTTAGAAAGAATACATTGAGCAACAGTGTATAGTCGGTGCTCTGCTGGGCCCTGAAGAGATGTTAATAACAGTACCTAACAGTGGGGGAAGGACTATGCGTGAAACAGTACTGAGGCTTCTAAGTGCTGAAGTGTTTGTGTGTGTTTTTAAGTTCTTTGAGAAATGTGTACCAGTGAAGACGGGTTCCCTAGAGGAGATTCCTGCCTGTCCTAGCAGCGGGACTTTGGGTCATTCATTCGCCTTCTCCTGGGGTTTGTGTTTCAGTCTCTGCAATAACAATGTTGGGTTATTTCTAAAATCTCAGCCACTTATATAGTTTTAGGAATTCCTGGGCTGTGAATAGTAAAATAACTGGGTGTAAGAAGTTAAAAAAATAAATTGCAATAATTGTAGTTTATTATGGATTTGAGTAAATAATTTCGTGTCAGTGGAATATGAAAGTCCAAGCCTAAGAGGAACAGAGAACATTCGCCCCGTTCACGAACCTCATAAAAGCGCTGTTGGTTTGCTCAGCACTCCTGTCTTTTGCTGTGTCATTCACGTACTTTCTTCTTGCATATCTGCAGGGTCAGTATTGGAGGCCGTCAGAACCTCCTAATCCTGTCAATGAAAGGTACATACTTTTCCAGAACTGGGCTCGGTTTTCGTATTTTTACAAGGAGCAGCCTTTAGATTTGATTAGGTAAGTTTCTTACACAGGATCCTACCAATGATTAAAATTTGATGTGGTTTTTATTTACAATGGCATCATATTCCACTTTTTAAATTCAATCTTTATTGTATTTATTTCCATTACCATTTAGTCCCTTTATACTCCCCTTTTGCTAACAATCACCACACTGTTGTCCATGACCATGAGTCCTTTTCCTTTTTGCTTATCCCCTCCACCCCCTAACCTCCCTCTCCTCGCCACCGCATGGCTGTCATCTGCCTTCCATCTATGAGTCTGTAACTGTGTTGCTTGTCAGTTCAATTTGTTCATTAAATTCCACATGTGAGTGAAATCATATGATATTAGTCTTTACCTGACTGAGTCATCTCACTTAGCATAATGTTCTCCATTTTTTTACAACTATTCTTAGCCTCTACATATTACACCTTCCCAGTTTTGTATCTACAGTACCATTTAGTCATAATTTGTGAACACAGTGCTGTTCAGAATGCTCTTAACCACCCTGCAGATAGCTCAGTGGTGCAGAGGTTGGGCTTCGGTCCTTAGGTAGGCTGGGTTCACATCCAGTTGTTTCTCCTAGAAGCTCTCTACACTTGTTCTAGTTACTTAACCTTTACGAGGCTCATTTGTAAAGTGGGAATAACAATAACACTTTTCTTATGGGGTTATTTGTGATTATTAAATGAGATACACATTTTTTTGGCATAGGAGCTAGCACGCACGTACTGTTTAATACATAATAATACTTTTGTTTTCCTCTCAGTCCAGGGATTTAGAAGATAGCAGAAAGGCTGTGTGTATGGGTGTGCATGTATGTGTATATTGATCTCAGAGAAATGTGGAGACAATTGTACTGTAACCTTATTTTTTTTTCTTTTGTCTTCAGTCTCAGGGAATTGACAAAGTTAGTGTCTAAGCCTGTCTGAGTTCCATACTCTCAGACAATTTCTTAGACAGTTTTATTAGCTAAACAAGAAGACTATGGCTGTAGGCTTCTGCTTTGAACCATTATAATGCCACGTGCATACAGGTTGTTAGGAGACTCCTGCTATGATTTCAATAAAGTAACAATCAGTTAGAACAATTCACTTGGTGATTTATGCTTCTACTGCGATGGTGCACAGCATCACAGCATCCTTTGTAGGAGACTGATTTTGATGCATAAATGCAAATCATTTGAAATGTTATCTCAACAGTTTTGTTGAAGGCAAATAAGGGGAAACTTTTAAGAATAAAAGGCAGCTGGGTATATAAACTGATGCTTTCTCTAAATCATCTTATGAACTTTTTTTGGATGGATGTTTTAATTGTTTTGAGTAGTGGTCATTTAATTTTTTAATTACAAAATAGCATATTTATCAAAAAGTTTAGGTAATTGCCCTGGCTGGTGTGGCTCAGTGGCTTGAGTGTCATCTTGTGAACCAAAGGGTCATCAGTTCGATTCCCACTCAGGGCATATGCCTGGGTTGTGGGCTAGGTCCCCAGTGGGGGGCACATGAGAGGTAAACTACACATTGATGTTTCTCTCCCTCTCTTTCTCCTTCCCTTCCCCTCTGTCTAAAAATAAATAAATAAAATTATTTTTTTAAAAAAGTTTAACAATGAAGTGTGCAAAGTTTTAAGTTAAATTTCACTTTCACTGAACTGTGTGGAGGTAACTACTCTTGATTTGGTGATATCCATTCAGTCTTATTTTTATGTGCATGCGTAATAAAGCACACACATTTTTTTCACCTGGAGCAATGATATCATCATTTGCTTTTTGTTGAGATTTTATTTTTTCACTAAATAATATATTATTGGTACCCACCCCTGTGAATAGACACTGATCTACTTCATGCTTTTTAGAGTGCCATATTAAAAATCGTGCATAATTAATCTACTCTTCTACTGAAAACCATGTGGCTGTCTCAAATTTTTTATTGTAAGATCAAGGCAGCTGAGAACATCTCCAGACATTGTTTCTTTGGAGAACATTTTCATAGTATATTTTCAAAGAAGTGAAGCTGTCAGAATGGAGGTTTTCATGTTTTACATTGTTCAAAATATATTGAGATTATTTAGTCATCTGACATTTTAAAACCGTCTGCAGGTGTCACTGCTGTAAGTATTCCCCGAAGGTTGTGTGTACAACCCTAGATACACACAAACACATACATCTCAGGTCATTTTAGGTGTGTCGATAATATTTTACCAACCTGCTAATTTTCCAACAAAGTAGACGTTTAGATCTTTCATCAGATGACAGTGTCAAGCTCAAATTTAACAACTTTTTAAGGTTTTTTTATCCTTGTAAAGTAACTTGTTATTTATAAGCAAGTTATACTCCTTTTCTGTTTCAATAGTGAGCTAATTTTTATATACATGTAAGTTTTTAACAAAATTTAATGTAAAGAATTGATAATGTAAAGTTTTAAACTAAGGAACAGTAGAGGCTAAAGGAGAGCACTGTGTTATCACAGAGGTAGCCTTTGCAGAAAGTAGTTATTGTCTCTAGGGCTTCTTTACAGTGGTTATCTGTCCCTTATTTTTAGGAAGAGGCAGTGAAGTATTTAGGGATAAAGGACCATGATGTGTTCGACCAATGCATTTTCAAATGGTTGAGAAAAAGATACATACATATTTATTTATATAAAGAAATACGCATATGAAGAGAAAATGCAAACAGAACAATACTTTTGCAATAAAATAATCAGAGGGTATGTGGGTATTATTTGGATTATTCTTACAACATTTTTATGTACTTAAAAGTATTTCCAAATAACACCTTTAATAGAAGGAGAGACCAGAAACAGATCCATTTATAGCCCGTTGGTTTTCAACAAAGGTGCCTGGTTACCTTTGTTGAAAGGGTGCCTGGGTATCCTTTCCCTCCTTAGGGAAAGGATAGTCTTTTTTTAAAAAATGCTATGACAAATGGAAATCTCTATGAAAAACATGAATTTTGATCTTTTGCTGTACAAAAATTTAAACTAATATGAAATGGATCAGAGAACTAAGTATAGGGGCTAAAGCTAAAAAAGAAGAATATATAGAACAAAAATATATGTGATCTGGAGTTGGGTACTGACTGTTCAAATAAGACACAAAAAGCACAATTTAAGGAATGGATGCATTTGACTTCACTGAAATTAAAAATGTGTATATTTTAAAAGACACTGTTATAAAAATAAAAAGGCAAACCACATCCTGAAGAACACACTTGCAACATACATATCAATAAAGGACTCTTATCTAAAATGTTTAAGGAATTCTTACAACTCAATAATAAGACAAAATGAATGAAAGATGCAAGCAGTAAGATGTCTGTTTAATTAGAAATGATTAGAAATTTTGAAAACTGAAGAATGGAAGGTTAAATAAAATTAATATTGAATATGAAAAACATTTTTAAATCTTTTTGTGGAATTAAGCTTATTCCCTTCATGTTCAGAGGTACTTTTTTGAAATTACAATTTAGTATTGTGTGCTGTAATAGATTTATATATAGCATGCTATTAGGAAACTGAAAAGAATTTATGGATTTGGTGAGCTAATATACATTCTCTGTTTCCCGAGGGATTCCTTAAGGGGTACTGGGAGTAAATGGTTTAAGACTTGAACTGTTATGCCAGTTAATGATGCGACTTTTTATCTTTTTGTAAACAAGAGTTGAACGGTACATTTTGTGGAACTTTTACTAAACAGTCACTTTTTTTAAAAAGGACTTTATTTATTTATTTTTAGAGAGGGCGAAGGAAGGGAGAAAGAGAGGGAGAAAAACATCCCTGTGCGGTTGCCTCTCACACACCTCCAACTGGGGGGACCTGGCCCAAAACCCAGGCATGTGCCCTGACTGGGAATCGAACCAACGACCCTTTGATTTGCAGGCCAGCACTCAGTCCACTAAGCCACACAAGCCAGGGCAGCAGTCACTTTTTAAATTCCTTGGTTTGCTACCTACCTCACAGTTCCAGAAGTACTTATCAGAGATCCAAACATGGAGGGAGATGGAACTTTATACATACAACCACTCTTGTCCCATGTGGTCAGAGTACCTTCTTCAGTTTCAGAGAGGGGGATAAAGCATAAGTCTGTGCAGACTGTGCAGGTAATTTTGATTTGTTAAATTAATTGCTAGAAGTCGCACTGCAGGATGTTCCCCAGTTTATTTTAAACATGTAAACTCTTTAAATTTAGAAAAATTTTAAATTACTCTATTATTTCAAAATTAGAAGTTAACTTTCAGCTGATTAAAGTCAGCTGGCTTCCTACTTAGACGTGTTATCTCTTACTCTTATAATCACCTGCATGTTATGGTGTGGTGACTAAAGTGTGGGGAGTTTAGTAACGTTACCAAAATTACACGTCTAGAAAGCAGTGGAGCCAAAATTAGAATACGAGTTTGTCTGAACGCAAAACAAGGCGGTCTGGACTGGATCATTTTTCCAGCTTCTGATTCTATCTTTATTCTCTTTTATAGGAATTATTATGGAGAAAAAATCGGCATGTATTTCGTCTTTCTCGGATTTTACACAGAAATGCTGTTCCTTGCAGCTGTGGTTGGCTTAGCTTGTTTTATTTATGGCTTATTATCGATGCATACCACCACAAGCAGGTAAGTGCCGCTGAGTTGTTCAGCTAGAGAACATGTCTCGATCTCATGCTGGTTGAAACTGATGTTGTTATGTTTCCTGACATTTGTTTCAGAATGTTTCTTTCTGGCAGCACAGATAATTGATATTTCTGAAAAAGAAATATCAAAAAAGCAGCTGCCCCTCACCTGGCGCTTTATGGGAAATCTGTTTTTAATGATTAGTTCCAAAAATTCGGTTCCTCAAAGCATGAATTGATGTAGCATGAAATTGTTGCTGCGTTCCCCCTTTCTGCCATGAGTGAAGCTCTGTGAACAGTTGTTCTGATAAGAACAGCTTTATACTCTCACCAGACACACATCACTTTGAAAGTTACTTTGCTGTTCGCTCTGCAGCTCCGAGATCTGTGACCCTAAGATTGGAGGCCAGATTATCATGTGCCCACTCTGTGATTCGACATGTGATTATTGGAGACTAAATTCCACATGTTTGGCTTCAAAGGTGTGTATGTATTTGGGATTTCTTGGAATTTCTCTCCTTTCACATTGCATTTCCATCTAGTCTTTGTGATGTTCTTTTTGTTTTTACAGGTCTCCCATTTGTTTGATAATGAGTCAACAGTGTTTTTTGCAATATTCATGGGAATTTGGGGTGAGTACATAGTGCCGTAAAAATGACTTTCTCCATGTTCCAGGTTATATGGCCCATCTGTGTAACGGCAGCGGGGACTCTGGATCCTTGTGGCTAGCATCAGCACACTGCCGGAGTCCGCAGCAGTGGTCCTCAGTTCTAGGTTCAAGAAATGTCTCTCAGAATCATCTGCACATTTCCCTAAGAGTAAACCTAATTTCTGAAAATTTCATGAGTATTTGGCTCACACTGTCTCGCAGCTGTGGTAAAATGCAGGGTCAATAAGTGGTTAATTCAGGAGAGAATAACATAAATTTTGGGGACTAGAGGATATTGAGTCACGGATACAAAGTGGAATAAGAATAAAAAAGTTACAGAGGGTTACTAAGTTGGTGTAGAGTCTAAGTTCCCTGTGGCTGACTCCAGCGCCAGCTTCCAGTTCCGTGATAAAAATGTTCCGCATTAAGTGGAAGGGCCCTTAATTTGGGGAATGTTCCGGGATCTCATCTTTTTCATTCCACATGGGAAGTAGAAGTGTTATGAAGTTGCTCCCACCATCAGAGAGGAAGATGTTTTCTGCAAGAGTAACTCAGAGAGAGGAGTCCTGCAGACTTCTAAAACGTGTCCCAAAATTCAGGAAAAAAATAGTTTTTTTTTTCCTTACAGTTAAGAAAGAATCTTTAGCAAACACAAATATGTGCATTTAAAAACTGGGCAAAATACAAGGGTAGCTTGATCCAGGCAAAGAGACGACAAAATTCATTGGTGTGTGTGGGAGGCAGAGGGATGCCAAGGTGTCCGTCACTTCTGCCCGGCTGCCGTGGTCCAGAGAGAGCAGCCACTGGGGACACAGACTGTGGGAGGATGGGGGTCGGGGTTGGGGTGAGCAACCGGGGCAAGGGCGGGACAGCTGTGACTGGACAACAGTAAATTTAAAAGAAGAGAGGGCATCCCAGATTCAAAGAGAACAGAGGATAGAGAAATCTTACTAACAATTCCCCAGCAACCCTGAGTGTGGTAAGTTGATGTGTGGACTCTCTTTGTGATGTGGCAGCCATGTCCTGCCTCTATCATTCAGTGGAGTCAGAAGTGACTGATGGGCGCACAAGTTAAAATGCAGGTAGTCGTTTTCATTTGTTTCCACTGGCAGAGATGGTCCCCCGACACCAGCCCCGTGTTCCTCACAAACGGAGGAGCAGCCAGCCACCTGTGGAGCCCCCGGCAACACTAAGTGTTCTGAGGAGGTGCTGTCCTTAGTTTTTTCAGAAAAGTTTATTGTAGGAGTGAGTTGGTATAGTTTTGGTTTTAGAGGAATTTGGCCAAATTATATGAACACAGAACTTCCAGGATATTTGTTTTAGTACAAATATAACTAACAGTTAAGCAGAATCAAAGGATGAGTCGGCAGTGCAGGTGGAAAGAAACAACACTCGTCCAAGGGATTAAGACCTGGAAATAATGTATACCATGCTTTGTACTGAACGGTAAAAATGCTTTCTTAGAAAAATTGCTAGTTTATAATGAAAATATATACCCATCTTAGGAAGTTCAAGCACAACATTGAAACAGGGAAAAAATAATGTTAAAATTACCAGAAATAGAATTATTATTTTGGCCATGATTTTTAGAACCTTTTGCTCTCTCTGTGTTGACTTGTGTGTTCATATAACTTTCCATAAATAGTATAACATTATATATAGTTTAAGCTACTGCTTTATGAAACAAACAATGAATGATGGGACTCCGTTTGTAGTAGTGAATATGTATATGCTTGGTGTATGTGTGTGTATTTATGAATGGATAGAATTGCCTTGAATTGCCTTGTATTATCACCCTTTATCTAACCAGTTCTTTATTGTTAGATACTTAGGTCACCTTCACTCCCTCTCCCCAGTTTTATTGAGGTATAATTGTCATATAATATTTTAATAAAGTTTACAATGATTTTATCATAGGTATATATTGTGAAATGATTACTATAGTGATAATTACTATTAGTAGTTATCATTATTACCTCACATTGTTATAAGTTTTTCTTGTGATGAGAACATTTAAGATCCACTCTTTTTTTTTTAAAGATTTTTATTTATTTATTTTTAGAGAGGGAGGGAAGGAAGGGAGCTAGAGAGAGAGAAACATCAATGTGAAGTTGCTGGGGGTCATGGCCTGCAACCCAGGCATGTACCCTGCCTGGGAATCAAACCTGCAACACTTTGGTTCGCAGCCTGAGCTCAATCCACTGAGCTATGCCAGCCAGGCTGAGCTACGCCAGCCAGGCTAAGATCCACTCTTAATAACTGTCAAATACATAACACAGTATTTTTAACTATAGTCACCGTGCTGTACATTACATCCCCAGAACTTACTAATCTTACAAGTGGACATTTGTAACTTTTGATCACTTCACCAACTTCCCACCAACCCCCATCCACCACAGAACTGTCCTCTGTTTCTATTTCCATGAGTATTTTTTAAAGATTCCACATGTAAGTGAGACTCTGCAGTGTTTATCTTGCCCTGTATGACTTATCTCACTTAGCGCAGTACCCTCAAGGTCCACACATGTTGTCACAAATGGCAGGATTTTCTCTTTATGGCTGAAGAGTATTCCATGGTGTATGTAAACCACGGTTTCTTTATCCATTTAGCCACGGATGGACACCTAGGTTGTTTTCATGGCTTGACTATTGTAAATAATGTTGTAGTAAACAAAGAATATATATTTTAGAGAGAGAGAATGTTCTGTGGAATGGTTCTTACATTTTTCTTAAATTTTGCTAAGATACAGTGCTCACATGATTTCACTAAAAGAATGATTTCAGTAAAAGACTGATTTTGCAAACAAAATCTAGGTGCTAATAAAAGGTAAGTTTAAATATTCCTTCAGATTATCTTAATGAAGAGAATAATGAACCTGATTTTTTTCCTTCATGGACTGCTATCTGAGAAATTAACTTGAAAGTTTATATTAGTTATTTCAATGTTGTTACATAGTTATGTCATTATTAATCATTTTATAATTTTGTCCTCAAACAGTAATGATAGAAGAACCATCACATAACCAACTTGATATTGGCCAGGTGGCCCAGTTGACTGGAGAGTCATCCTGTACACCAGAAGCTGGCAGGTTGATTCCTGGTCAGGGCACATACCGAGCTTGTGGGTTCAGTCCCCGGTTGGGGAGTATATGGGAAGGAGCTGATTGATGTTTTTTTCACATCCATGTTTCTCTCTCTCTCTCTTTAAAATCAATAAACATACCCTCAGGTGAGGATTTTAAAAAATTACCTAAAAATAGGAGAAACTTACTTGATTTGGGCCAGTAAACACACAATGACTGCATTGTGCATACAGATGATGATGTATTACAGAATTGTACAGCTGAACACTATATAATTTTATTAACCAATGCCACCCCAATAAGTTCAATATAAATAAATAAAACTAGAGGAGAACCCGGTTAGTTTCTTATTGACTTTATTTCTCCATCTCTTGATCATATTTGTTGCTATCTATTTATTTCTCTACAGTCACACTGTTTTTGGAGTTTTGGAAACAGCGTCAAGCCAGACTGGAATATGAGTGGGACCTGGTGGACTTTGAAGAGGAACAGCAGCAACTTCAGCTGAGACCTGAATTTGAAGCCATGTGTAAACACAAGAAAATGAACCCAGTGACCAAGGTAGATTAGAAGAGCGCAGTGGGCAGCATGTCTCGATAGACACACTGCTGTGGTTGTCTCTCAAACGATGATGTGCATTTTAATTTGCCTTTAAAATATTCTCCAGTGTGTAAATCCTCCAAACGTCTTTACTTTTATGATATATTTCAACCACATACAGAGTAGATAGAAGACTTTAATGAATCTGAGTATGGACATGTCGCCCAGCTTCAGTGAATATTATTAACTCATGGGCAGTCTTCGTTTATTAATACACGTACTCCTCCCTGCCACTAAGTTGTTTTGAAATAAACCCAAGGCTATGGCTTTAAATATGTAGTATGTAAATATGTAGACATGAAAGGAAAGTTAATATGCAAAATTTAATTAGTATCATATTAAGATATTGGGCTTATGAATGTTCATTTTATTAGATCAAGTTTTATTCCACTTGTCCCTTTTTAATTGATTATAATGGGAAGATCACTGAACTGCCATCTGGGGTGAAAGTCTGTATTTTGGGATCTTTAACTGGCAAGCCAGCTATATGTTGACTGAGTAATTGGACTTTTTGGTACCTCAGTTTGTTTCATGTGAGAGTGGAAGGTAAACTTTGCCATCAAACACCAGACTCTTGATTGTATATTCTTAGAGTTTCTACATTTCCATAATCTGTAATCACTCCATTAATGGATGCTATTAAAGGGAGAATAGAATATGTCTCTAACATAGTCTCTTCGGTAGAATTTCCTACTTTGTTCAGGGCACTATTCTTGCAGTGTAATACTCAAAATTCTTTACACGGTTCAGGTATTTATTCAACATTTACTAAATTGCATTGAAACATTAAAAAAATTAGTAACTGTATAAAGGGGGAAAACAGCCAAGAAAATACATTAGCAACTTGGGGGAAATTAACAGTGTGAAATTGTGAAATTGTTTAAAAGAGATATTGTCATACTAATGACATTATGTGTATCTATTCATATTTCATGGGATAAAAAAAATGAAAGCAGGCCTATTGTCTTTGCCAAAAATAATTAGCATATAAACCACATGTACTGAATGATTACTTTTGAAAGTAGCTGATGAAATAGTATGTGTTGATTCACTGTAAATCATTCACTTAGCTGTAATGTTTTGAAATCAAGAGAGGTTTTTGGACTTACTTGTAGTGCTTCATTAGTGGCTTAGAACAACCAGAGCTTTCACATTTGAGCCCATACCAGAGATACACACATCCGTATGTGGACACTCACACATGTTCTCATGCCATATGCTCACACACACATTCTATACACACATCCACATGTACATAATCACATATATGCACACACCCCCGGTTTGATAGAGTTCTAGGACAGCCGGCTCTACCTGTTGACTTCTGTGTCCATTCAGTCTGCCTGAAAATCCACAAGATGTAAAACCTTGTATTTTATATAAAATTATATGATTGAGATTTATGCTCATAGATATTTTTTTACTGTCTGTCAGCTGGTATAATAACTATCTTCCATTAATGACTTAAAAAGCATAAAAATGGAAAAGCCGGGGCCCCTGACCTGTGTGGAAGAACATAATCCTATCAATATAAGAAGGTCTCCTATTTCATATCATGCAGAGCAATTACAGAGCAGTGTAATTCAACTCAGTTTAATTGAATTAGAACGAAATTATAACATCATTAAAGCGTATCTACTTAAGCAACTGCCCTCCTGCCTACCAGGCCCTGAATACCACTGTAATTCAACATTTGAGAAATAGCGTGTACCTGTTATGTCTCGTATCATGTGTAAAGTATCTCAACTGAGAGCCCTGAAGCTTTCTACCTGAAGGCAATGAACCTGCCAGAATGTAGCTTTCCATGAGCTGTAGTGGACTCTGGGAGGTTTCTACTTTAACTGGGCTTCGTGATTTTGACTGCTGCTTGGAGTCCCAACTCTGAGGGTAGATTTTGAATTTTGCTGTAATTTCTTCAAAACTACAGGAGTTGGAACCTTACATGCCTCTGTACAGTCGGATTCCATGGTACTTTTTGTCAGGAGCCACAGTGACGTTATGGGTGAGCATTTTCAAAAAACGTATCTCTTCGACGTGCAGTCACAGGAGGATTATCTCAACAGTCTTATCCTAAACGACTTGTGAGCCCCTTCTTTCCTTTCCCTCCCCACTCTTTTAATTTTGAATAGAACTCGTAGATAAAATAAACTGTAATTTACTTAATGGTCCATAATTGAACCTTGCAAGAACAGCTGGGGTGAGAGGGAGGGACCTGCTCTAAGAGCCTGTCCCTCTCCCGCTCCCAGCTCTTCAGGAATTGGGGGATGACTTGAAACCAGACCAGCTTAAACAATTTCTTTGCAGATTATTTGGTTAGTTTTTAAAAATCATTTATTTATCTTTATCTCCACTTAAAATATCTGCACAAAGAAGAAAAAAAAACCCTTATACCATTAAACTTTCATTATCTTGCTGAGGTAGATAGAAGAATGTCTACTTGAAGAATTTAATTATCATATCCCATTATGAGGGAGGCAGGTTTTCTCCGTGCCTTTTAACTAATAGATTCCTTGATCGCCATAATCTGTTTCCTGCCCTCTCTTGTCCAAACATGTGCCTTTTACAGTTGGACTTTAATTTTAGGAAAAGAACTATGTTAACCAGTGAGAGTTTAACATGTTGAAGTATAAAAAATTAGCAATTATATCGCCCTGGCTGGTGTAGCTCAGTGGATTGAGCGTGGGCCTGTGAACCAAAGCATCACTGGTTCAATCCCCAGTTAGGGCATATGCCTGGGTTGTAGGCCAGGTCCCCAGTAGTGAGGCGTGAGAGGTAACTACACATTGATGTTTCATTCCCTCTCTTTCTCCCTCCCTTCCCCTCTCTCTAAAAATAAAAATAAAATCTTTAAAAAAAATTAGCAATTATAAACAACAGCTTAGCCTTACCAGTCTGTATTGTCCTGCAATTTCTTATTTTAACATTACTTGTTAAATATATTGATGTTACTATTTTAAATATGCATTTCCTTAAATGACATAAAAATCATAAAGGAAAGAGGATAGAATAAATGGGGTAACAATCAGTTTCTCCTTGAGAAATATTCTGGAGTGTGGTCCCAGAAAGGTTTTCTGTCTTTTATTTCTAGTATGTATTCTATTAGATTCCGTTTCTCAACTTTCAGAATAAAGTTTCCCAGGCATTGACACAAAGCCATCCCTAGATTTTTGTGTCTTTGCCTGTGGGAAATATATAAACCTTATACCAGATCTATACGAATATCTAAACTATCAGGCCACTAGTGGCAATATTCTAAGGGGAAATACAATCTTTAAATGTATTTTTCTTGGGAAAGGAAGTCATCTTTACAGACAACATGTTTAACTACAATCAGGGCAGAGGTTGGCAAACATTTTTTTTATAAAGAGGCCAGATGTATTTTAGGCTTTGTGGGTCACCAACAATCTTCTGGCACATGATTGTCTTTATTTTTCTTTACAACCTTGAAAAATGTAAAACACATTCTCAGCTCCAAGGCCATGCCAAAACTGGTAAGGCCACAGGCAGGATTTGGCCTTCTCACTGGTTTCCTTAACTCTTGCGAGAGGACAGGCCATGAATGCTCTTCTGTTTCAGAGTCACCCAGCTGCTTCCTATACCTTGTCTCTGACTTGGGCCTTACCCATGTTTGTTTCCCACTGTCGGCAGTGAGAGAGACAGACTTGGTTTCCTTTCCATGTCAGAGCTGCTAAGCGTACTGGAATGAAGATAAAGAGAACCGTATGTTTCAGAAATGTATGCAGTGCAGAGCCGCAGGGACCAGAGTGACCAGTCCTGTCTTTTTCTTCTACAGATGTCTCTTGTCGTTGCGTGTATGGTAGCTGTGATTGTATACCGCCTGTCGGTCTTTGCTACCTTTTCCAGCTTCATGGAAAGTGACGCATCCTTAAAACATGTCAAAAGTTTCCTCACTCCTCAGATAACCACATCACTCACTGGATCCTGCTTGAACTTTATTGTCATCTTGATCTTGAATTTCTTTTATGAAAAGATATCTGTCTGGATTACAAAGATGGGTAAGCTGGCCAAATGATTAGTATGACTCTGAAACAGGTTCCTACCCGTGCTTATCCATTTTTGGGTCTTTGCCCGGAGTTGATTTTTAAAAGGCACATCTACAGGCAGTTTTGCCCTCTAGGTAGACCCAGTAGCCTGGTACTTCAGAATCCCCTCACTACTACATTCAGGCCAATACAGTGAAAGCTGGAGGAAGAACTAAAAAGAATTAGGACTCTATAGATCTTTTTTTGAGTATTCTTATCTTAATCCTCGATGATGGGATTAGTTGAATCCCAAGTAAAATTATTACTTTTCTCAAGCACAGATAATTTTTATTTCATGTGTATGGTGTTTAGAAGGTATTTGGTTTTGAAAACCATCATGACAAAAATAGATTAGCTCCTTAATAAATGTAAAATTTAGTGCCTCTCTTTTCAGTTGCAATGTCTTTGAATCTAGATTCATTTCTTGTTAAGATATTAAAAGGTGCCCTGAAGTCATGAAGGAAGGTAAAGAGGTCACAGGTGAAGTGGGAGGGTGAGCCAGGGAGAGAAGCACAGAGCAGAGTTGCTTCAGGTCTTGCCCCAGCGAGCTGGAAATAGATCAGAGACTCAGTTCAAGGCCTCAGCTTCTTCTCTGAGCACTCTCTCTCTCGGAGCCCCGCTCTGAATCTGCGTACTGGCATGCTCCCTGGGACCAGAAGAGCACATTTTCCACCCAGCAGTGAGCATTCAGAAGCAACTTTCATTAACTACCATCCTTCAATTTGGAGTTCTCTCAACTTGACTTCTGTTTTTCTGCTAGCAATAACAAAAACATCATAGCAGAAAACACCTAAGGGTGGAGTACTTAAAAAATGGTAGCTTTCTTTGATGAGAAAAATCACTTGTACGGTGGTACCTCAGTGCTCGTCGTTAATTGTTCCCGAGCTCATGATGAGTGCCAAGAGCGATGAGTACTGAGAACCAGACGATGAAGCATTTTCTCTGGCTGGGTGGCATCATGACTCCTAAGTTCTAGCAAGTGCGACAAGTCCCGAGCAAGCGCTGAGTGCTGAAACATGTTTTTCTTGTCAAAATGCAACGAGTATAGGGTTTGATGAGTTTGAAGCTGAGCACTGAAGTATGAGCATTCACTTTTGAGATTTTGTAATAATGCAGCTAAATTCCACTAAAATGGAGGTGTTACCTGTGTTTCTATAATAATGTGTGTTAGTATTTCAGTGTCACTGAAAATGATTTGGTTGGATTGGAGGTGATCAGCTCAGAAAAACGTGCTCTTTTACTCTTTTATGCCTCGTGATGCTTTACTGTGGTGTGAAGAGAACCTAATGATTTCTTATCTTTGGAACTCATTAAATGGTAGATCACGATAAAGAGAAGGAAAATGTGGGCTATTGCTACCACCATTTGTGTGACGTGGCTTTAAAAATTTACATAATTTAAAAATTCACAAGAGGAAAACACAGTTTGGTTTGGAAGCTATCCTCTGCCCTTGATATGTGTACTCTGTTTAAACCTCACTGAAATAGATGAGAGATCGGATATGTTTACAGGATGTCAGGTACTGTGGGGTGTAGGGGTGAGCATAGCACTCTTCAGTCTGATAGGGATGTGAATTTTGTATTCTGACTGTGACTCCAGGCATGCACTTTGCCCTGTGATAATGCTGCTTCCTGGGCTTCTCCAGTGGTTGGACTAACACGAAGTCTCTAGTAGAAAGCCTAGCACAGACCCATAGTTAACGTAATACTGGTCTAGGACAAGCAGAGTGGGAAACATTTCAACAGGCTCCCAGGAGAAAGTAACGAGATATCCGTTTGTCTCAGGGAGTAAAACATTTTGAGAAGAAACAGGAAAGCGCATTATTAAACCTGGGTGTTTTTTACTTCCCAGAAATTCCTCGAACTTACCAGGAGTATGAAAGCAGCCTGACCCTGAAAATGTTCCTGTTCCAGTTTGTAAACTTTTACTCGTCCTGCTTCTATGTGGCTTTCTTTAAAGGAAAGTTTGTGGGCTATCCTGGAAAGTACACGTATTTGTTTAGTGTGTGGAGAAGTGAAGAGGTAAGAACTCTCTTGAGAGGTGAGGTTTGTGGCCTCAACAGCTTGGTGTTAATACCTCCTTTGTGCCCAGCGCCAACTCAGGTTCACCCAAACTGCAGGAGAAGTATGTAAGACACTGACTCTGTCCACAGAGAATGTTGGTCTTGGAACCCTGTCATCCGAGAGACATTCCAGTTCCTTTTGGGCAGGAAGTCACTTTGTGCTTATTGTTTGTAGCAAAATATGAGCCTCGAGATGGAACACATGAGTTGTGTTCCAGAAGGCTCCCAGCAAAGGAAGAACAATACCTTTCTCTAAGCATAGCAGGAAGGGCTCCACCGTGGGTAAAAGGCCAGATCAGTGGTTTCCAAACCTGGCTGTGCATCCGAATCACATGGAGAAAATAACAACCTCCAGCCCTCACCCAGACACAAAGATGCAGAATTTTCTAAGAATGAGGTCTAGAAATCTCTTCTTAACACATTTCACAACTGACTCTGATGCGTCGAGCTGGGTCCTGGTCTGTGATCACACTTGGCCTGTTGAACTAACTACCCCTGGATATCCTGTCAGTATCCATTCCAACCCAAATCTGCAGACTCTGCTCTTCTGGTTGGGGGTTTCCTTTGTTGCAGAAGTCCCATCTTTCATCATTCACTTCCTTTTTTTCTCTTCTTGCTTCGGACTAGTGTGACCCTGGAGGCTGTCTAATAGAATTGACAACCCAGCTGACCATAATAATGACGGGGAAACAGATCTTTGGAAACGTCAAAGAAGCCATTTACCCGTAAGTATGACTTAGAAGTTTTTGCTCGATTTAAGTAACCATGAGGGATTTCCTCTGGAAGAAGATAAAACTCTTTGATTATCATGGTGCCTTTGTTAGCAAGTATTTAAATCAGTAAAAAAAAAGCCTTCACGTTTAATCAACATTCAAATGCATGAAGGACATACAGTAGGCTTTTAAATATGCATCTCTGTGGCTTGAGTGATGTTAAGGAAAAGGTAATTGTCCCCCTGTCCTGGGAAGATTCCGCTGGGATATATAAATATTTTATATTCTGTAGATTATTCGGCATGTTGCATATTCTCAAGATAACAAAATTAAACTCTGTAAAAGTATCCATTTTTCATGGACACATTTAGGCACAAAAGTGGGGCATGGATGAAATACTGATACATGAAAGGTTTGCTCTCTGTTCAAAAAGCACAGCGATAATGAAGACATAAAAAGAGAAAATTAAAATAACAGTTGATTTCAAATATAAGATGAAAATTCCCCTGGATAAAAAGACAAAGAATCATAAGCCTGCACTCATGCAAGGCTCCTAGTTAGGAAACGATAGTGTCAAGTTTGTGTAGCACATGCAGTATAAAGTGTGCTAAAAGTGCTCCGTTTAAACAGGTGACTGACCAGTTTAACTACAGTGTATGCAAAAGTAGGTTTACAAAACTGTTTTGCATACTCACAACTGTAACCCTACTTTTGCCCAGCCCTGTCTATTTTAAACCAGGGAATGTGTTCATTTTCTCTTGTTCATGAAAGAAGTTTCCCTCCCCCTTCGCTCCCATCCGTGCCCCACAGTTTCATAGTGCCCCTGGGGTTCTAGCTCATGTACTAACAAAGGAGGAACACAGACATCCTTTCAAATAGTTGATCACCACATCCCTAATATTGCCATAGGGAAATAACCCCAAACGGTTAAATGTTAAGTCCTGACTCTAGATTGAGAACCTGAGGGCAGAATAGAAGTATCCCCTGCACCAAACACAAGAGGGAGAATAAATATGCACAGAGAGGGAAAGAGACAAGGAAATAAAAGGTAAAAGGCAGTAAAATTAAGCCTACAAAGCAAAATCCTGAAACTTATGTTGAGATTTAATGCTACCAAGGCTGCTAACAAAATCAGTTTTTAGAAAGTGACCTCACTCTGGCTAGAAGATTCTGGCAAAGCCTGAAAACATAAAAGGAGGTGATACTGTCATTAAAAAGGATCAGGAAATAATTTGAATACAGATGTAAATGACATAAAAACAATGAATATAAAGAATAATCAAATATATATAAATGAAAAAGGGTACTTCCAATAAAGAGTATAGTCGACAGGATTAGTTACAGACTGAACAAAATTCACTGGAGAGTGAATTAGTGAACTGGGAAATAGCACTGAGAAACCTCCTTGTGAAGTGGCAGAGAGAGCACGGAACGAGATACAGTTAGAGGAGGCTATATTAACATCTTTCTGGAGAGAAAGAAATAGCTCTACTGTCAACAGATTTCTCTCTAAGTAGTATTAGATACAAATAACAGTAGAGCATTTTGAAGATTCTCAATGAAAAGAATGTTCACCTTAAATTGCTAGAACCAGTTTGCTATTATAAAATGTACAATTAAAGAAAGGCCTTTTTCAAAGATAAAAGAACTAACAGTTTATGTTCCTAGTCCTGAACTGCATTGGGAGAATACTGAACAATGTTCTTGGGCGAGAAGAGAATACAAAACTAGAGTGTGGGATGCGAGAAACATTGGTCAGTAGTAAAGTCGTTAGTTCCAGAAAAATGAAGTACTTTGGTATAAATCTAAAAAATATGGAGGACTCATATGCTGAAAACTGCAAAGCTTGATGAAAAGAATTAGATTGGAAGACTCAACATAGTAAAGGTGCCAGTTATCTCCCAAATTGATATATAGATTTGTTATTCCAATCAAAATAGCAAGATTTTGTAGATATAGATAAGCACATTCTAAAATGCATATAGAAGTCAAAGGCTATGCATACTTATGCATATTTATATTTATGCATATAAATAGCCAAAACATAAAGAAGAATAAAATTAGAGAAATTACACTACTCGATTTTAAAACTTACTATAAAACCACATTAGTGACAACAGTGGGTTTGGTGAAAGGATAGATATATAGACCAGTGGAACATGGTAGAGACTGCAGACATAAATCTACACAAATATGGCCACTTTATTTTGATAGAGTTGCAAAAACAGTCCACTGAACAGAAAACAGTTTTTAACTGGGGTGGAACAACTGGATGTCCATATGCAAAATAATGAAATTTGAAGTAAATCTTATACCTCATTCAAAAGTTAACTGAAAATAGATCATGATGATAAACCATTTTTTAAGAAAGCAACTAAGAGATTATGATAAAGTTGAAGATAACAGTTGCTGTGCGGGGATCTGGGAGTTTGTAATTGGAAAGAAACACGTAGAAGCCCTTCCGGGAGTCCTGGCCAAGCTCCCTTTCTTGAACTGGGCAGTCTCCTTTTCCTGGTGACTTTCAGTCCACGCATGTCCATCTGTTTGGCATCACATCAGAATTCTCGGGTGTTCGGTTACCTGTTCACCAGTCTCATCTCTTCGTGTTTTAGTTTCAGTATAAGCAGTATGTATGCAAGTGTGCTTTTAAACATTTGCTACAGTACTTTATCATCTTATTTGTTCATTTTTACCAATTTGAAGGGTATAAGTGGTATTTCATTTTAGTCTTATTTTACATTTCCCTGATGAAGAACATGAATGAGCATTTTATGGCCATGTGTATTTTCTCTTCAATGAATTGCGTGTTCATGTTTAACCATTTTTTACTTGTTTATCTTTCTAACTCATTTGTAGGAATACTTTATAACTTGTGGTTACTGTGTTTTTGTCTTGATGGTTATATGTGTCACAAATATTTTATACTATCAGAAGTTTTGTCTTTATCTTGTTTTAACAGCATCATTAGATCAGAGTTCCTCAACCTCAGCACTCATTTTGAGCCAGATAATTTTTTGTTGGGGGGGCTATCCTTTGCATTGTAAGACATTTAGCAAAATCCTTGGTCTCTACCCCTTAGATGCCAATAGATTACCTTCTTCCCAGTTGTGACAATCAAATATTTTTCCAGATATTGCCAGTGCACTCTTGTGGCTAAGTGACTCCCAGTGGGGAACCACCGCTATAGGGAGACAAAAATATATACTTTTAATATAATGAAGTGTATTAACCTTTTCTCTTATGGATTAGCATATTCTTATTTAATAAGTCCTTCCCTACCCCCAAGGTCAAAAAGATACTCTAATATACTTATTTCTTAATTTTTAACATCATTATCTTTCTTTTTTAAATTCTTAATGCATATGAAAAAGATTTTGTGATTGCTGTGAAGTTCAGATTTAATGTCTGACACGCACACATCTCTCCCTGCTTTTTCAATAACATGCCCTCTCTCAATGAGCCAGGCCCCTCTCCCTATCTCCCTGTACGTTCAAATGATGTGACCACCAGCTTACAACAAGTTTTTCTAGCAAACTGAAGTTCAGGCATTGACTAACAAAAGTAGAATATTTTATTCCTCTTGCAAGCTTCTAACATTTCTAAACCTAGATTGTTGACAAAATTTTGGCATGCTTCATGTTTTATTTTTTGGGGGGGGGCTCGTTTTGCTCTCTGATTTTATTTTGTTTGTTTCCAAGACTTAATATTATAGTGAGCTATTTTCTGCATCAATGAGGACAAGATAAAACTGATACTTAAAAATGAAAAACATTGTTAGCACTTATTGAGAAGTTCCTCTTCCCCGCTTTTCTGGTATCTATCTATACACTAGTGACGCCATATAACAAGGGCGCCAACTACTATTGCTCGGTCTTCACTCTGGTCCATGACTGGTCAGGCCCTGCACCAGTACTGCTCTCTCTTAATTCAGCGTTACAATAAATCGTGGTATCTGGTAGGGTAAGTTTTACCGTATTACTCTATAGAAATATCTTGGTTATCTATGTTTCTTGTCTTTCTGTGTAAATTTTAGAAACAACTTGTCAGACTTGGCATGAAAATAGTTTGTTTTTTGAATAAAATTACATTTGTTTCCATAACATTGAATTACAATAGTTTTAATAAAAACAGCTACCATTTTTATAATGCCAAATCTTTTAATTCATGAACATTTATTTTGAACTTTAATGACTTTGAGATTTAAGTTTCTACATATAGGTCATATCAATCTTCTGTCAAATCCAATTCTAAGTACTTTTCATTTTAATTGCTGTTATAAATGGTATCTTTTAAAAAATTAGGTTTTTAGCCCTGGCTGGTTGGGTTAATGGATTGAGAGCTGACCCGCAATCCAAGAGGTCTCTGCTTCAGTTCCTGGTCAGGACACACTCCTGGCTTCCCGGCCAGGCCCGTAGGGGGCGTGCTAGAGGCAATGTTTCTTTATATTGATGTTCCCCTCACTCTTTCCTTTCTTCTCTCTCTAAAAATAAATAAATAAAATCTTTTAAAAATAAAAATTATGTTTCTACATCTGTGTTTTATGAGTTTAAAGGAATGAAACATATTGATATACTCTACCAGTTAATTCTAATATTTTTTTGTTTAACTCCATCTCGATTTTCTGTTCAGACAGTTGAATCACATTGTTAATAATTATAGATAACACCTTCACTTCCGTTGTTTTACTTTTTCATCTTATTGTGCTGGCTGAGATCTCTAGTAGAGTCTTGAATGTGATCATATATACTCTTACTTTGTTCTTGGTTCTAAAGGAAATGCTTCTAACTTTCCCCCATTAAGGATGATGTTTTCCTCCAAATTTTGCTAGATGCCTTTGATCAGATTTAGGTAATTTCCTTCTATCTCTACCTTTCTATCATAAATAAGTACTTGAAATACTTGAGTAAGTATGTTTCTGTGCAGTGATTGACATGATTTTGTATTTTCTACTTAAATCTGTTGATATAGTTTATCACATTGTTTGGTTTTCTGATAAAATGGAAAAAAAAAACCTTTTGGTCCTTAAAGTAATCCAACATTATCATAATGTTTTGTTTTTTATATAATACAGAGTTTAGTTAGGTAATATTTTGTTTAGGATTATTGCATTTATTTTCATGTGTTAGATAAGCCTCTGCATTTTCCTTGTCATGCATTTTCTGTTGTAACCAATTTTTTACTTCCTTGAGTGTCCTTCTTAGTATCTTAACAACTTAAAGGTTAGTAAATTAAATAGAAAAAAACCATCCTCTAGAGAAGCTCTCCTCCACTTGTTCCATAACAGAACTATCTCTGAGTAAATATGTTTCCATTGGGAGAGTCCAAGTGTTGTTATATTTTCTTAATCAGACCAATAAAGAACTTTTGATCTTGTCTTGTATTATGAAAACAACACTATATTTTGATGTGGACTTGAGCTCCACTTGCTCTGTGGTCTTGTTGCTTTACCTCTCTTACTGCCAATTTCTAGATTTACCGCTCTGATTCTCTAACCCTTTTTAAAAACTATTTTATGTGTTTACTTTGATGACTTCCAACAGGTTGGTTCTAAATTGGTGGAGACGCCGAAAAGCTCGGACTAACTCTGAGAAGCTATATAGTCGATGGGAGCAGGACCATGACCTTGAAACTTTTGGATCTCTTGGGCTATTCTATGAATACTTAGAAACAGGTAATTTTTAACCACTTGTCTTGAAACATAGAGTGAGGCTGACTAAAATAAGTGTTTTTTTCAGCTCTTAGTATTTCTTTCTGCCTTGGACATAGTAGGTGTTCAATATCACTGGACAGTAGATGAAAAGATAGATGGATTAATATAGAAAAGATTGGCTCAATATTGACTTGACCCACCAAACAGAATGTAGAATGAAGTTTAGTTTCAAAACACTAATCTCACATATATTTTTCCTATCAATTGAGTGTTAATATTGAACAAAACAAAATAAGGACCACTTTCTAATAACTGACTCAAATTAACTTAAATAGCTCTTTCTCCTTTTGTTTGCCTCAGTGATAGCTCAGAGAGAGAATAAGTTGAGAAGCATTTTCAGCACAAAACATTTTAGTGTTTCCTTTATGTGATACTAAAAGGAAGAAGGCTAAAAGCAATCATTCCAGGGAAACCCAGAGCGAACACAATAAATCCATAAAATATTCCAAAGGTTGAACAGAGAAGAGATCTTGAGGTGAAATTTTAGGAGAGAGAAGGACGGCGACCACCTGTGCAGTCTCCTCGGAGTGTCTCCTTTGAGTGACGCTTCTCTGCTTCTGGGGTGAAATTAAGGAGGACAGTTTTTTGAACTTTTTCTTAAGGCCCATACAATCATGGCGGAATGAATGAGATGGCCTGAAATTGCTACTGATTCTCCACTGTAGTACACACATGTGATGCCGGGGTTGGAGAAGGTAAACTTAGGACAAACAGTAAGAAGTCTATTTTACCAATATATAGCTGGCTGTAAGATTAGGTAGTCCTTACTTTGTGGGGTGTTAAGGCTAATTTTTAATTATATAAGTTTTAAATGGATTTGTATATAAATGCATCGGAGAAATGGTCACTGAAATTAAAAAGATAAAATAAAAAAGTTTCATAAGATTGACTACCATTTATTGAGACACAACTAAATTAATTTATTCTGGATGTTTCACATACATCATCTCTCACCTTGAAACATTCTACAGAGTTGTCATTATTCACTGCATTTTATTGTAGAGAGTACTGAAATGTGGATAGGTTTATTTCCCATGAGTCACAAAGATTTTAGGTAAAGATCTAGAATTCGTACATGGAAAATTTAAACTGTTTATATATACTACTTCCTCTTAATTTATTACTTGAGTCAGTAGGGAAGGCAGGAAATGAGGTTATTTGTTCACTTGGTTTAGTAGATGACAAGGCTGATTTTTTATGAGAAAATTTTAAAAGAAAAGCTGAAATCCAGAAATACTCATGATCCACCTAAAAATAGAGAACAAGTAGATCCTTCCTTCCTTCAGTGGAAATCCCTTTCTGTACTTCTCTTGATTATTTTTGACTCGTGTGGGAAGCCCAGACTGCCAGTTGTGTGGATTTTTTTATTCCAAACATTGTTGGAGACAAAAAAACGTAAAAGGTGAGAGAAGACAGCTGACACAGGTGTTAAGTCTTTTTTTTTAAAGATTTTATTTATTTTTATTTTTAGAGAGGGGAAGGGAGGGAGAAAGACAGAGAGAGAGAAACATCAATGTGTGGTTGCTGGGGGTCATGGCCTGCAACCCAGGCATGTACCCTGACTGGGAATCGAACCTGCGATACTTTGGTTCGCAGCCTGAGCTCAATCCACTGAGCTATGCCAGCCAGGGCTCACAGGTGTTAAGTCTTAATGAGGAGAGTAAAACTGATTTAGAAAGATGTCAAGATATCCCAAAGGATTGGGACCTTAACAAATACTTTATCCCAGGAAATGTGTATTTCCTCTGCCCACGTATAATTTATGTATATTTCTGATGTTTTAGTAATTCACTTTCTGGTTTATTCTCAAATATATCTTGTTTTTCTCTGCCATTTTATCTATTAGCTTCTTCAAATCTTCAATAATGCATTCATTCATAAGGCTTATGGTTGAGTACTTTTATATACCCAGCACATGCTGGCTGTTGGAAGCATACAAATGAATCAGTCATTATCCCTGATCTCAGAAAGCACACAGATTAGCAAGACAGAAAAACTTGATTAACCCACCACTGTGGCAGGGCCAGTGTCAAGGCTAGACCAGCACAGACCTAAACATACACTATAATAAAAGACTATGCTTAACCTCCCCCTGTCTATTTTATACCTGCCATTTATGTTTCTTATTCCCTGTACCATTTCCTCCATTCTCCTCCCTCTCCCTCCCTGCTGATAACCCTGCATGTTATCTCTGAAATGGAGAAGCCAAAGAACTTACATGTATGACCCATGGCCATGAACTAAGGTGGGGGAATGATGGTGGGAGGGAGGATACAGGTTGGAGGGGGATGAAGGGGAGAAGCATGGGACAACTGTAATAGCATAATCAATAAAATATATTTAAAAAATAAAAGACTATGTTTTAAGAAGAGTATCTGATCTAACAAGAATAGATGCTTCTTTAGATAAGCAGATCTCAAAAGAAGCAGCAAGTATGGAACTGAGCCATGCACAGCCTGTTTCTCCTTCCTGTTTTAGCAAACAGCTAAGTCACTGCTTCTTACGGGGAGGAGAAGTGGGCAGTTGGAAAGAGACCTAGAGTGTTTTGCTGGTATAGATCCTCCCAAAATGCAGGAGTTGGGCAGAGTGTTCCCTCTTTTCCGCTCCATGATAATGAGTTGCAAATTTTTCTTTTCTCCCTGCAGTAATCCAGTTCGGATTTGTTACGTTATTTGTGGCCTCTTTTCCTTTGGCACCTCTTCTTGCTCTCTTGAATAATGTTATAGAGATCCGAGTGGATGCCTGGAAACTCACTACTCAGTACAGGAGACCTGTGGCTGCTAAAGCTCATAGCATAGGTGTTTGGCAAGACATTCTCTATGGAATGACTGTTATTTCTGTTGCAAGTAACGTAAGTGGACCTGTTTTGGTGGGTGACTGTATTTTGTTTTCTTGGGGATTGGGAGTTGTGCATGATGCTTAACTCAATCTCTATTTCTGGTGACTTCATCATGGTGACAGTCTAGAAAGATAAAACATTCCTAAACTTTTATGCACTAAACAACATAGAGAAATTTCTGAGTGGAAACTCTGAAAAACAAAGAAAAATTTAAGATCATCCACAAGGAAAGCCGTAGGATCACTCTCATTAAAATATCACAGTAGTTTCATAGCATATGACAAAGTAGACAGGAAACAAGATGGTGTAAAGATTTGAACAGTACAATTAAATCTTGATTATACATAAAGTTGTATACCACAAACAATATACAACATTTACCTGTTATGTCAATGGACCACTAAAAATAGAAATAAAAATAGATTCCTTGAAGCATAAATTTTATAATGCATGTTCACCTAAAATAATATTATGAAAATTAAAGTTGATAATAAAGTACCCAAAAAGAATAAATAAACATTTAACATTCATACTTCTAAGCCAACTTCATTATATAAAGAGGAAATTATTAAAAGGAAGACTTGTAGGAATCAGCTAAAATCACTGGTACAGAAAAGTTATAGCAGTAAATGCTTTTATTATTAAAAAGGAAACTAACTTAAGAAACTAAGGAAAAATGTAAGCTAATCAATAGAAAGTAGTAAGAATTAATAAAGATACAAACAGGAATAATCAAGTTAGAAAACAAACAAAAACAGTGTAATTGCTAAGTAAATCAAGAACTGGCTCAGCCCTGACTGGCATAGCTCAGTGGATTGAGCTCAGGCTGCGAACCAAAGTGTCGTAGGTTCGATTCCCAGTCAGGATACATGCCTGGGTTGCAGGCCATGACCCCCAGCAACCGCACACTGATGTTTCTCTCTCTCTCTCTTTCTCCCTCCCTTCCCTCTCTAAAAATAAATAAATACAAAATTTAAAAAAAAGAATTGTCTCATTGAAAAGACAAATAGAATAACCAAAACTCCCAAAAATCTCAAACAAAGAGTGATAAGGTATAGGTGAGAAAATTGAGAGACTGGTGTGTATTTCAGTAAGCTTTAAAATCTGTTTGAAATGACTCCTTTTTTAGAAAATAAGAACTGCCAAAATTTATTCAGTGATAGAAAAACTGAATAGACCAGTAGCTACAGAAGTAATATTAAAAAGTTTTTTAAAACCTACCACTAACCTGTAGGTATCAGAGCCAGGTGGTTTTAAATTGACTTACCTGATAACCTAAAGCAAACACATTGTTTATACGATTTGGAGCTTTGGAAAGGATGGGAAAATACCCTTCTTATGAAATCAAATACTGAAACTAATTGCACTGACCTGTGTGAAATTTACTAGCTCAGGGTCTTCTATCTCTCCATTCCCTCCCCACCAACCTCCTACACACATGCAGGCCCACACACTTGGTTCTAGCGTATGCAGTTGGTCCAGGCAAACGAATCTGGTTAAGGACAGTGGAGAATGAAACAATGAGAAATGTGGAAGTAGAGAGGTGTGGTAGAAAGATCTTGGTTTTTGGCAACAGATACACTCAGGTTCCATTTTCAACTTAGTCACTTTCTAGCTATGAAATCTTGGACTACTAGTCACATACTGTAAATGAGGTATTTCACGTTTTAGGCCAAAGACTCATATAATAACATGATTAATAATAGCATTTTGATAATTTTGCATCCATGTAGCACAAGGAACTGAGCAATACAAATCAGGCATTTTTTCAGACTAGATTGTTAGCTCATGATTTCCCTGTCGTTTTATCCTTTGTAGGCTTTTATTGTGGCATTTACATCGGACATCATTCCTCGTTTAGTTTACTACTATGCCTATTCAACCAACTCCAATGAGCCCTTGAAAGGCTACATCAATAACAGCCTGTCGATATACCTGATAGATGATTTACCAAACCGCACTGCACCTTTGGAACGAGGAGCCTTCACCACTTGCAGGTTTCCTCTTGTTTTCTTAGGCTTTAATTTTGCCCTTTGAATGTATTTCTTTTGTTCTTTATTTCCTTCATGCCGTACAATGTAAAGGATTTACTTTGGGCAGTACAAATCCTAGATAAATAAAGTACATCAGTTCTGGAATTCACACGTTGTAATATTGTGATTTGGAAACATAGAATGTCCCAAAGTAAGAGAATATTATGGGTAAAGATAACACCGATTTTGAGTTATCTTTTATTTTCTATTTATTGGAAATATTTCTCAGCAACAAATGCCCCCAAATTGTGATATCTATAGACCATACAATATAATTGTATTATATATGCATTTAATCTACTTGAACTTAATTATATATCTTGAAAAAAGAATGAAAAAGAAATAAAAATATGATCAGTTCACCATCCTCTCACTTAAATGGTTTCATGCAGTGAGTGTGAAATCGGATTTGTAAACCTACTTTTCCCCACTTAGTGTCTCATGTCTCTGAAGATTGTTTTCCTCTAGGATTTAAAGATTTTATATTCATGTCAAATCTGTATATAGTATGTATATACTTATGTTTTATTAGGAAGGAAGGGAGGGAGGGAGGGAGGAAAGGAAGGAAAGGAAGGAAGGAAGGAAGGAAGGAAGGATATCAAGGCCCCTTAACTTAAATCTTGAACCAATGGTTTCATATCCTGGATGCCAAAAAAGAAACTGCAGAATGTTGCAGTACAGGCAGACAGAAGCATTGCCATGGTTCATATTTGCATCTAGAGGAATCATGGCATAGCCTTTAAGAGTATGGTCACTTGTATCATATTTCTCGATGTCATCGCTGGACTAAAACTTTGAAGAATATCAATCTCTAGTAGCTCTGTAGAACACAATGAGCTCACAAAGCCGAGCACTAAGAACACTTAGGATAGTAAGGATACCAGTAGAAGGATAGTAAGAAAAAAAATGCAGTGTCAGATAAGCCAAGAAAAAATAGAATTTCAAGGAAATAGAATGTCAAGTTTTATTCTCAAAAGATCAAATAAGATGAGGATTAAAATGTCCCTTCCGTTTAATTAGAGGAGACAGTTGGTTTCACTGCGGTGATGGATACAACTGTGTTAAGGAGGGTAGGAAGAGAGGGAATGGAGATAGCAAAATTTGTCTTGAAAGGGCCAGAGAGAAGCTGCACTTGTGTTTCCTGCTACCTCTATACCATACATCAGCAACATTTGCCCATCATTTTTATTTGTATTATAGCACAGAGAAATGTTTTAAGGTAGCAATTATCTTACTGTGATTTGACTTTGGAGGTTAACTAAAAGGAATAAGAATTTGTGCTAGGTCTCTCTGAAGCGCTACCTAATATTTGCATTTCCGTTTTTCAGATATAGAGATTACAGATATCCCCCCAATCATGAACTGAAGTACTCCCATAATATGCAGTTCTGGCACGTCCTTGCCGCCAAGATGACCTTCATCATAGCTATGGAGGTAAGCCCTTCTTAACGTCCATTCCCCCGGGTCTCTCTGCTCCCTTTGGTCATATGTTTCTGAAGGTATCTGCTCAGCAGAAAATTAGCATTATCTCAGTCAATTGTTTTGACATATTTGTTGTCATAAAAAGCAGCATAGGGACATTTTCAGTATAATGATTGCCTACTATTCACTTACTGTTGTTGAAGATATCAAAGTGACAGGAAAAAAGAAATATGGCCACATCCCTTGAGGGTCAGGAAGTGGGCAGAGAACCTACTGATTTTCCTGAATAGCTATTATATAATGGTTCCAGAGACTGTAATAATAACCTTATAATGTAGACTTTATTATTACCCCTTCAGAAATAAATCTCAGACTTAGTAAAATTAGGTATTGGGTTTAGAGGTAATCAGCTGATATTAAACCTGGGTTTTAATGACAGATGTCTGCTCTGCCCACTATATGTTATGTTTCTCCCTCATGATAGATATAAGACATGCAATAAAAAAGAACAGATACAGAGGTGGTATTTGACTAAGATACATATTAAGTGTTGTAAGTCATAAAACATGAAAGCCAATAAGGGAGAGATACATCAGTGCGTGGCACTTTTTCACTCTACAGTAAATCCCAACAACAGAAAAGTCTAATGCAAGCACACACAAAGTGTAATCAGTTTTTCCTAAATTATTTTTTATACATAAAAATAATTTAAAAATTCATGTAATCTTATATAATAAAAAAGACATCAGCCTTCTGTAATGTTCCTCTGCATGTTTTTCTCTTCCTTTCTTCCTTCCTTCCTCTCCCTCCCTCTCTCTCTCTCTCTCTCTCTCTCTCAGTTCTTTATATATCACTCTTTCATTCCCACAATTTTCATTACCTTTCAGTGTGGTAAATTGTACTAGGAATCTTTTGTTTGTTTGTTTGTTTGTTTTGTTTATTCATTATTCTCACTAATTCTTTAACCATCCCAAGCTCTGACTGAGCATCTTTCTGGGGCTTCTCTTCACCTTCTCTCGTATTAAATAGTATATTTTCTGCAACCTACGTTTGTCCCATTTTTGGATTGCTAGCTTATTTTAATGAAGTGCATCATCCTGTAATCGGTTGAGGAAAATTATGGGCCATCAATTTTTGAAAACTTATATATTAAAAACTTATTTCCTTATAGATGATTAATTGGCATACAGTTCTGGATTAAAAGTCATTTTTCCTGAAAAATTTTCAGCCAACTTTATTTAGGTATTCCTGAAATGTCTTAAGACATTGCTCTATTTTCTGTCAGCTTCCAGTTGTAAAATGCGATGCCTTTCTGATTTCCCAGTCTCTGTGATGTTTTTATATGTCACTAATCTTTGGGAGTTCTCTCAGTAGTGCTTCTCTTATGACATTTCACAAGACAGTTTCTTTATATTGAACCATATTCTTGCTGTGGATATTCACTAAACCCCGTAGGTCTGAAAACATACTTACACTTCAAGTTAAGAAAATTTTCTTGGCTTATTTCTTTGCCAGTTTTCTCCTTTTCTCTATTCTGTCTTTCTGGGACTTATGTTATTCAGATATTATACTTCCTATTTTGAAATTTTAGTTATTTTTTCTTTCCTATAAATAAACGGATTCATGTCTTTGTCTTTTTATTCTACTATGCTTTTGCTCTGTTCATTACTCTCACTCCTCTTAGTTCCTGTTTTTGTGTTTCAGTCTTTTTATTTCATGTGAGATACTTGCTTACATTTTTATTTGGTGGTTCTCGGTAATCTGTTCATAGTTAAGACTGAACAAGTGAGAGAGAATTATAAGCTTTATATTCATACCTGAGGAATGTTGCTACACCTACAGATGGTAGAGAGGTTCTGGAAATTCAACTGCTCCTTATACAAATTTTTTAAAGATTTAATTCATTACTTTTAGAGAGAGGGGAAGGGAGGGAGAAAGAGAGAGAGAGAAACCTCAATGTGTGGTTGCCTCTCCTGTGCCCTCTACTGGGGAGCTCGCCCACAACCCAGGCATGTGCCTTGACTGGGAATCGATCCCAGGACCCTGTTGTTCGCAGGCCTATGCTCAATCCACTGAGCCACTCCAGCAAGGGCCATCCTTATACAAATTTTTAACTAATCCTCTTGTTTTCAGTTCCACCCACACATATGCCTTCAAAGTCCTTAGTATTTTCTTTCCTGAGCTTTTCTAATGATCTAAAACAAAATTGGCTTTCGTCTTCTTGGTTCTACCATCACCACATCACCAATTGCAAGTTTAAGTGCCAGCTTTCTGTGATCTGGAGTCTGTTATCACTGTCCCCTCCCTTTTCTTTTTGTCTTTATTAGTTATGTCATTTTTTAAAATTCATTTTCAAATATTTTACTGGGTTTTCAGAAGGAAGCATAGATAATGAGTGTATTCAATAACCATGTTTGACTTCAGTTTCTGTGTTACATATTTTAGAATATATTTGTTTGTTTACTATTGGTCTTTAGAGGAAAGTTCCAGGACAGGGATACCTTTTTTATTTTGTACCTCATGTGTCAAGCATAGTTTTTTGAATGAATGAAATTATTTGTAGGAACTTCCTGCTGAACAATTGACAATTCTAACAGTGTTCTTTATTTTGTTATGTTTTCTCTAGCACGTTGTATTTTTAGTTAAATTTTTGTTGGCCTGGATGATCCCCGATGTTCCAAAAGACGTTCTGGAGAGAATCAAACGAGAAAAGCTAATGACTATCAAGATCCTCCATGACTTTGAGCTTAAAAAGTTAAAAGAGAACTTGACAGTTAGTTCTAATGAGTTGGCCAAGGAAGTTATGATCCAGGAAAACAAAGCACAGCTGGCTAAATCAACAATCTAGTCAACAGCACGAGTAAGCAGTTGGTTGCCTGTCTAGCGTCACATTTTCCCTGGGTCAGGGCCAGAGGCCAGAAGCCATGTGTCAACTCTACCCCTTCTCCTTGTTCTTCTTTTTTTTTAACTCAGCGTTTTTGTGCATTTTTATAGAGGCTAACTTTGTGATGTCAGAAGGGTCCCACTTGTCTGCTCCATTGGCTGGGCCCCTCCCAGGTGGTGTTTTCTGGGATTCTGTAAATGATGGTTAAAAGCGCGCATGGAATCAGTATATGGAAAATCATGGAATGTTGCAGTTTGTATTAAACACTAGATTTGGGCTGTCCCGTCACCTTCCAGAGAATCTGCACATTTTCATGGTCTTCTCCTGGGTTGTTTTGTGTCTCTTTCCCATCAAGAAAAATGTTGGGACAAAAAGAAAAGAAGTGAAGGGGCCTAATGAGCCATAGTTATCCTGCCAGTTTAGACTATGCAAATGAAAAACCAATATCAGATGACATAAGAAAACTCGCATATTAAATACACTGGGTAAATATCATGGTGAGGGTTTGTTTCTGAAATTGTCCTGGATAAGTTTAGCTTCCATCAGAATCCCAGATAGCCCTTCCAGGTAAATGCAAAATTGATTTTTCAAGAGACAATGTTGAACATTGGGTTTCAACAAAAGATTAACAACTCAGTTCCTTAAAGATAGCATTTTGGGAAAAAATAATTTCAAGACCAGATTGTCTTATCTGGAAAGAAGCATTAGGAAGTTATTAGATTGCTTCAGGTCTTCGAGTATATGAAAGCTATTATATAGCAGTCAGTGTCTCTTCTTAGTAGTTAAGGAATGTAAGACAAGGCACACTGATAATTTATTGACCTCAGTGTAAAAACTTGTTGAATTATTTTAGCAATTATTTGTCTTCTACAATGACTTTTTGCATCATGAAGCTTATTTGAGCATTAGCTATTTGTATAAGTTAGGTACAAGTTGTTTATGAAATTTTATTTATTTGTTTAAAGCGATCTCAAATCTTTTAATGCATTTACAATCTTTTGTATTGATCCACCCCTTTATACAATGCTCTGTACCTTGTCTCTGTGCCTTTGACACCATAAACAGCTGATGATTTGATGTGATGTAACATCTCAAGTGTGAGCCTGCTTTCGAGAAATTGTCAGTTTAACATCAGTCACAGAGTTTAACACCAGAAATGGATGAACTCAATAACAATGAGGTGATAGACTTGATAGCTAAGTTTTAAAAAATTGTTGAATTATTTCTCTCAGGACAATGGCACATGTATGCTAGTTCTTATTACTCTTTCCCTTAAAAATTCTTTATGTATATTATATATATTTTTAACATTGTAGAGTGAGAGATACATTTCAATTGTATATTATTTGAATTTCTAGTTTTAAATTACATTTCAGTTCCAAAAAATAGTGTTTTTTAATTGTATATGAAAGAAGAAACTTCATTGTAGTTTTTTAAAAGTAGTGTTTCATTATTTGATGCTAATATATTTTTATGGAATTGTCATTATTAAGTGTATGGCAGGCAGTATTACCTAATAATGAATATTAAGTGTTTAGATCTGAGGATTAGGAATTTTATAAGAATATGAAACAGTGACCCCAGTATTGGCAGTAATGATTTCGCATCCGTCATTTTCATACGTCTTGTGAACATTTTTGGCAATTCAACATGATCTCATTCTTGAAGCATGGTTTCCCATGTGAAGAAGATACTTTTCTTGCCTGAGAAGACCAGTCAGTGTTACTGTTGAAGAAGCCATAGATACGTAGTATGTTTGGCTTGTTACATGAAACCCGGCTTTACTGCGATGCTGTCTTGTACATTGTGCCCAGATCATACTGCTTCCTTCTTGGGTGCTAATAAAAATAAGAATGTGGACGTTGGCTTCCTATAGCTTTTAATTTTTATGGCCTGTCAGTATTTATAGAGCCTGATTATAAGAAAATGAAGACATGTATCTCACAAAGTTGTCTGTTCATTGCAATCTTAAACCAACTCAAGTGTTAGGTTTTTAGGGTGTATGGAGGACAAGAGAGGAAGTAGCAATTTTAAAATAAATTAATAGTACTTATAACTGGTAGATATTTTTCTTTAAAAATATTATTGATAAATATTTGTATTCATGTTTTTTCTACCGAGAAGTTTCTCCTAGTTTCACAGATTTTAAAATGAAATACAAGTATCCATCACTATTCTAAAAGTTTGCTAGCCCAAGTCCAAAGCCAAATCGATTCAGATGATTTGTCCTACCTAATTAAACCCATTTGTTATTATGGGAGGACTCAATTAAGAGCATCTGACTATCAAGTGTAAGTTGATATTTATCTGCATGGCAGATGTTTTTATCATCCTATCAAACCCATAGTTACATTTTTAGAAATGTTCCAGGGAACATTTGAGATTTTATTTGAAATAATTTTATGTGAAAAAGCTGAAAAATACATAACTCTTCAAATGTCATCCCTTATCCTTTTCTTCATCAGTTTTCCTTTGAATACAAGAAGCAGAATCCACTTGAAAACATTGTAGAGTAATCCATCAAAAAGGGAATATTTTAATTAAATTGAATGCTGTTTTATTTTGCTGCATCTCCTGATTACTGGATTTAACTTTCTCCTTTTATCTAAACCATTAAGCAGTTATCAAGGTGAAGAAGGAAAGAAGATGATAAAGAAGAGGAAGAAGGAGATCAGAGAGTTCTTATGAACTTGTGCCTGTTTCCACGGGCAGACAGGGGTTGTCACAGTGCAGCTGTTGGAGGGAAGAAGAAGGTCTCTTTCCTAAGCTGTGTACTGAGGGTGAGAGAAAGACCAAGAAAGTTCAAGTTGGAAACTATTATGTGTCAAATGAAAAACTGATTCCAGGTGATTTTTGTAGTATCGGATGCTACGTGTATCCCTGGATCTCTGTTGATTGACTCCAGTTGAGGGAAAGGGATTTGTACTGCTCATGCAAAAGGGGAATCAACTGTTTTTAAAAGGACCTCTCTGCTAGTTGTTTTTAATTAGCAATAGTTGTTATCAAATAAAGTTATTAAGGAAAAGAGCATTGAAAGAAGTACCATTGACCAGGCTTACAATTCTGCTGCCATGGTTTACCATAAGTTTTATATTCTTTTTTTCTAGACAATTATTACTCTTCTCCTTTATGTATAATATCAGTTAAGTATATCAGTTATTCTACCATTATGTAAAAATTTATGATAATATATTAAAAGTAACATGGTTTAATGTGTGTGAGATACCTGCTTTCATCCCAAAAAAATATTTGACTAGGTGTGTCTTTCCTGTAAGTGATTATATGCCACGCTCTTAACCTAGAAAATAAGTTTTGCTTTTTCTTTTTTCTTCCAATTTGGGTGTGTGCATGTTTGTGTACGAAGAAGTGATATACAGGGAAAGTTGTTCCAAAGTAATAAAGCTTAGTAGATTCACATTCACTGCATTTTGACACGAGCTCAGTTTGTTCTTATAGTAAAATGTTGATATAATTTTTTCTGAATTTCAGAGTTCTAAGAGTTTTTACATCATTTTTTATTTAGGGACATTAAAATGCATTCTATGTGACATGTTTAATTCACAAAATTGCATGTTATATTCAAAGATGCAAATTCCTTGAAATAGAGGTTGGATGGCCCAGAAAAACTGGAGGTGGTGGTTTTGTTTTGCCTCTTTTTCTATTTCGTGAGGCAGCAGAGGTGACTAGAAAGGCCCAAGGACATAAATAATTTTGTTGAGATATTTTCTGAATTTTTTCTAGTCTAGTCTTGCCCAATAAGAAATACACAGCTACCTCCATTGGACTTGTCTGGGCTGCTTGTGAGGAGTGAGTGTCCCTGGGCCGTCGCCTGGGTCTCTAGGAACAGAATGAAACTCTGGGAGAGGAGCTGTAAAAACATCTTCAGGATTACCTTTTGGTAGCATGAGACTGATGAGAATTTCATAAAAGTGCCAAATTCCCTAGCCTCAATCCTTTTCTGTGATAAAGTCAAATATTCATTTACCATTCCAGCCCATTAGGGAAGTATGCCGACTCATGTAGACTCGGGATTTCCAAATCTGTAGAAGTCCGCCAGTCCTGCAGTGTGCAGAAGTAATGGAAATCTTATACCTTAAGAGCCCTGGACCTGTAGTTTCAACTTAGTTAAAGAGAAAGAGGATAAGATAAAATGTGTTCACGAAAAGAGAAGTCCATACAGGCCAGAAATTAAGGTGAATACATCATAGTCTAAGTATTTAAAAGAACAAGTAGTCCTGGCTGGTGTAGTTCAGTGGACTGAGCACGGACCTGGGAACCAGAGGGTCACTGGTTCGATTCCCAGTCAGGGCACATGCCTGGGTTGTGGGCCAGGTCCCCAGTAGGCAGCACGTGAGAAGCAACCACACATTAATGTCGCCTTCCTCTCTCCTTCCCCTCTCTCTAAAAAAACAAATAAAATCTTAAAAAAAACAATTAGATTCTTAGTATTTAATCAGGACAACAAAGCTACTATGAATATTGTAGAGGTAAAGGACTTGGTATTATAGAAAAGAAGCCTTTTGAAGTTGTGGCAGGAACTGGGAAGTAAGACTTGAAGGGTCAGTGAAAAGACCCCGCAGCTTTCGAGAAACACTGCCGTACGTGGACAGATTGAACTGACACAAGTATTCAAGCACGGACGTGAGTCTGGGGAGGAAAGCTATTGAAGAAGCCTATGGAAAGCAGTTGCTTCTGTGTAGTTACTACTCCTGTGAGTGCAGCCACACTCCACTTAAGGGCTTGGGGCTACCACTGGTCCTGAAAACCTGGACATTGAGTGGAAAAAAGTGACAACAAGCTGGAGCCCACTGGATGGTTCCCTTTCTGTGTGTCCTTCACCATATCCGGCCTCAAAGACCTTCAGAGAGAAATAGCTGCAGCTTCTGTCGTCCTCTTGCAAATCTAACCTGATGCCATATAAGAAAAAGACTATTGGTAATGCAACTCTAGCTTAACCAAGTTGACACAGTACAAACTACCATGTAGATAAACAAATAAAATTTTTTTGACTTCATTTGAACAGTATGATTAAAAATCGACTTAATTTGCTTTCATAGAGTGTTGTACTAAATAACTGAAAAATAATGTTTCCTTTCAGGCATATTCTAAACATTGACAAAAATCTGACCAAGTACCAGGCCATTAAAAAAAAAAAGCTCAACAAATTTCAAACGACTAGATCAGATCATTTTCTCTGACCACAATCAAATGAAACTAGAAAACAAGAAGATAGCTAGAAAAAATAATGTAAGAAATGTTGAAATACATATCAAAAAGTTAATCAACATGGAACGTCAAAACTAATTTTAATTACATGGTATCAAATATACTGTACAGCTCAAATTTTGTGGGTGCACTGGATACCTCTTGAGGGTTACTTTTAGGGGAAATGTATGGCCTTGAAGTTTTTAAAGAGAGAGAAACAGGACAAGTATCAAATAAGTTAGAGAACAGCAATGTAAATTCTTAAAAAGGAAGGAAAATCAATTTCAGGAGGAGAAATTCATGGAAAGCATCAGAAAACATTGTTCTCAATGTAGCATGTTAGATTCACCCCTTTCATAATTAGAAACAAATTACACTTTCAGGAATAATATCCTGAGCCTTGTTAAGACCATTGAAGCCCTGAAAAAAAAACCCTAGAAAAATTGGCTAAAACATTTTTAAAAATTGATTGAAAGTATCAGAAAATTATAAGGCACAGACAGAAGGCCCAACAGAATATAATCCAAATTGTGGCCATATATTGGGTTGGCCAAAAAGTTCATTTGTTTTTTTCCTGTAAGATGACTATAATAGTGGTTAGTTGTCTTTAACTTCATTCAAAACAATTTTGTTAGATTGCATTGTGACAGCTGTCATATCTGCGCATTAAAAACACTTAACCAAAATTGGTGAATTCTTGTGTAGCCATTTTAATGTTGAAGATGGAAGAATATACACATTTTTGGCATATCATGCTTTATTATTTCAAGAAAGGTAAAAATGCAACTGAATGCAAAAAAAGGGATTTGTGCAGTGTATGGAGAAGGTGCTGTGACTGATCAAACATGTCAAAAGTGGTTTTTGAAGTTGTACTGGAGATTCCTCGCTATACAGTGCTCCATGTTTAGGTAGACCAGTTGCAGCTGATAGCGGTCACATTGAGATACTGAGAACAGTCAACATTATGCCACATGGGAGATAGCTGACACACTCAAAATATCCAAATCAATAAAGTTGTTGGTAAAAATGAATTGATGTGTCTTTTATTTTATGGAAAAAATGAAACGGACTTTTTGGTCAACCCAATAGAACCAACATCTAGGAAAGAGAAAAAACAGAGGTAAGCCTGCATTTGTAGTTGTAAAATAAACACTTGAAAAATACTCAGAATCATTAGTAATCAGGGAAATACAAATTAAAATCACAATGAGATACCTTTGCCCACTTTCTAGAATGGCTAAAGTAAAAGAAAGCTTTGTACCCAAGGTTGACAAGGCTGGAGCTACTGAAACTCACAAGGTTGATGAGAATATAAAGTAGTATAATTGCCATTGTTTGGGGAAAAGATTGGCAGTTTGTTTTAAAAGTTAAATAGGTACTTGCCATGTGACCTAGCAATCCCAAGAAAATAAGAACATATATCTCAAAAGACTCATACTCAAATGTTTACAGTGTTATTCATAATGACCAAAAACTAAACTTCAAGGTCCAGCAACAATAAATGGATAAACAAACTGGTGTATACATGCAAAGGAATAGAATAAAAAGGAATTAATTATATTTGTAACAACATGGGTAAATATAAAAACTATTATTCTGAGTGAAAGAAGTCATATGCCAGAGTCACACCAATAATAAGAAGTTCTAGAACAAACAAAATGGATCAAGGACCCGGCTAGGTGTAGAGACAGGCAAAAGGCACAAGGAAAAATTTAGGGATGAAGGAAATGTTCTACTCTAGATCACGGTTGTTACATGGGTGTTCATTTGTCAATACTCATCCATCTCAACACTCATCCACCTCAATACTTCAAATGAGTGACATCTATAAGTTATATGTCAATGGTACTAACTAAAATTTTTAAAAATCTTGAAGTAGATATCGTGGAGCATTAAATATATAGTCATAAGTCTCCTTGCTAGTATTTGGCCAAGCTGGGGTTCAGATCTGTGTTTCTGATTCTTAAATTGGTACTCCTAACCAAAACAATACCCAATATTAAGAATAATGTAGATGGATGAAAAGTTCTACAGGCTCAGAAAGTATCTAAGTCTGTCTTGGTCTCTATAGTACAATCTGTGGTTCTCATAAAATAGCGATTTGGTGATGACAGTCCACACAGTTGATGCTGCAAAGAACAGTGTCTGCTCTCTTCCACACGTGACCCTGAGGCAACCAGGATGCTCGCCGTTCGGGACGCAACCACACTGCTGCACCTGGTAGCTCCATGCATCAATACGTGCCGAATGAATGGACTGTAACAATCACTTAGGTGTTGTGTGCTTACCATTAAACACCACATTTTATTCTTACATTATTCCTGTATTTGAAATATTAGTATCCCATTGAACTAGCAAAGAAATTTAGTCACACGTAAACTAACCTACCTAGGTATTGCTAATAAATGCCAGAGAGGATTTTTTATTTTTATGAAAATACATTTTATTCAACCATATTAATGATGACAATGACATACAATGCTACTTATCATCATGCCCATCACTCTGTTATCTGTGCTATTTTTATATCTTTAACAATAAACAATGGGTTCACTGTGTTTTCATTGTTGACTTAATCACACAAGTACTTGGAAATCAATCTACAGCTGACCCTTGAGCAACACAGGGTGAAACCGTATGGGTCTGCTTCTACACAGATGTTTTTCAATAAGCATACAGTCAGCACTCTGTATAAGAGGATTTACACTCGGTGCTAACTAAGACTGGCTCTTAATTACCCTGCTATAGTTTCCACGATGTGCCCACTTCATGTATTTGTACTGGAGGAATTTCTGAAATGTAGTGATAAAGTTCCAACATTATCTTCTGGTAGAGCAGGTTGTTTTAACTGATGGCACTTCCCACCCTTGAAAACTTTCTTTGTCCCCAGGCTGAGACCCTTTGAGTCTTTTATTGCTACTCTGTCACAAAATTTTCTAAGAATACTCTTTTAGACCCACTCCAGTACTCCGGCAAAACCTAGCCTTTCTTAGAAACTTCAGGCCCTGGCTGGAGTGGCCCAGTTGACCGAAGCGTCACCCCACAAAGCCAAAGGTCACTCTTTCCATGTTTCCCTCTCTCCCTCCCTTCCCCTTTCTCTAAAAAATAAATATTTTCTTGTAAAAGAAACTTCATTGCTAGAGTAGTGGGGATCAGAAGGGAGAAAAAAAGCTTTTGTTTATGTGCTGGGCACTATGGTAAATTAAGCTCTTTATATGTCCTGTGCTATTTTTTTTATCTGTCAACACAATTTTGTGAAGTAGAGATTGCTATCTTTATATCATATGTAAAGAAATGGAGGCTCAGAAGGAAAAAGTAACTTTTCCAATCTATAACAGTGGAACCAATGTGTTTTTTTTTCTTTTAAACCTGCACAGAAGTGAAATGAATTACCTCCTTCAAAAAAAAAAATTAGTTTACATAGCTGCAGATTTCAGTTGCAACACAAATGACTTGTGAAGGCTTTCCTGGAAGATTCATGATATACTGGGTTGACATTCTGGGTCGGACATGATTAATTTTTATTCTCACAAACAGTGTGAAAACAAGAGGCAGGATGCTAGAGAAAGCAAGTTACAGGGAAGCAAAGATACCAACAGGGGCTGTGGGACAGGTGTCTGCAGGTTCCGCACACCATGAGAGCCAACTGCAGCATGTCAGCAGCAAATGGCTTGGGTGAGTCTGATGCATCATGGATCCTGAGAGGGCAGGGCTTGACGTGCGAGAGTGGGATGTCCATCACCTGTGTCCCTACAGCAGGAAGACTGCAGGGTAAGGGAGAAGTGGGCTGGAAGCACCTTGCTTTGCTGATAGTTTCTTGTCTTGGAAAAAAACGTTCTTTTGGGGAAGAAAAAAGAATCACTAACATACTGAAGGGAAAAAACTGCAAGGGTTAGCTGAAAGAGTTTTTAAGTAAGATGACAAATGGGATTTTACTTAAAAACAAATCATGTAACGTGTGCTCTTCATCACTTGCTTTTCATATTGGACATGCAATTTAGATTAATCTTTTCTTTCTTACATCCTACATTATTTTTGTTCCTTTATTTTTTCTCTTACTCTTTCCTTCTTCCTTACCTTTCCTGAACTCTCTCCCCCTTTTTCTTTCTTTTTCCTCGTTTAATCATCTGCTCTGAGCAGCAGTGAAACGTCTCACCACTGATAACTGTCTCATTGATTGTTTGGAGGAGACATACGACGGTCTAACCTGCTTCTTCTAGGACCAATCTTGCAGAGTCAGGATGTAAGGTTTTGGAGGAACAAAAAGGATGATGTAATTCCTTTGTTGTACAGAAACCTGTGCTGCAGCAGCAATTATCCACCAGCTTTTTCATAGTGATTTTTAACCACTTTCAACTACTTTATACCTAGATTTTATCAATATATTCAAATATAACAATATCTTTACTCTCATATTTTATTGAAATTTTAACAAGCAATTAGCATGAGATAGAATAAAAAATATTAGAAAATGGTTGAAAACACAGATGAATGAAACTTTGTGGGAAAAGGAGACAGGAAGGACGTCCAAGGAAATTTAGGCTAAATCATCGTAGCCACATCAGTCCGCACTGTTGGCAGAGAATTGAAGTCGCACACTACGGAGGGAGAAAAAGCATGTTACATAAACCGCATGATTAACACGAGCCCCTTTCAGTTAGGATAGCGACTGAACTGGGGTATAATGGTCTAACATGAGACATTTATTATCTCAGGTACAAGAAGTCTTACAGGTAAGCCCTTTCAGGGCTTTCCAGTTGTTTTAATTATACCAGCAAATCCACCAACTCATTTTTTCTTCCACTCTGTCATCCTTTACTGTTGGTTTTTATCCTCATTTTCATCATTTCATGTTACCTCTCTACTGTATCTCTGATTGTCATGGTTGTATTTGAAGCATCAAGAGGGTGTATTAGACAGGAACCTTAGCTGAAAACAGTAACCTCACTCATGCTGGTTTAAGCTTAGAAGAAATTCCCAGTGAACCCAGCAGCCCAGGAAACCACTGGAAGGGTGGGCGGGGTGGGGGGAAAGACCCTCAGTTCAGCTTCTAGGAGAAAATGTCAAGATCTGACTGCAAAACACACCCAAAACTTCGGCCATTGCCACAGCTTAGCACTACATTCCAGAAACTTGGTTTTACTGAAACTTGAGTTAACCACCGAGCCTGCATTGACAATGCCACCCTAGCCCATAGGGTCACAAATAGCCCAGGTGTGCCAGGTACTGAGCAGGGTCCTGGAGACACAAGACTTTTCGTGGCAAACTGTGAAAGCCCCAGACAAACCACAGCTTGGAAATGGCCACCATGGCCACTGATGATGCCCAAATCCATGTATCTCAACCATCAACCGTCTACCATCTACCATAACAAACGGAAACTCAACAGTGCTGCGCTTGGGGTCGTTCTTATGAGCATGGTAGGCAGACGGGCTCAGGCAGTCAGTGCAGTTAAGAAGATTCTCACTTCTGTATCAGGCAAGCCGAATGATGGTGGCAGCCGTGCAGTCAGTGTCTACTTCACAGGCTGAGGGGCTGGGGTTAACCAACGAATGTCAGTGGGAGAGCCAACTAGTCGTGTCTGCCACAGGACGCAGGTAAATCTGTACCTTTCCCATGTGGACACCAAGTGTTGTCTGCAGCAGTCACTTTCTTGCTGCTTTTTTTTCTCTTCAAGATAAGGTCTGCAGATCATCAGCATCAGAAATGCTTTGAATTTTTTTTTTTAAACTCCTGATAGTTTAAATTTAGAAGCCTTGACCCACCCTGGAAATATAAGTCACACTCCCTGGGAGACGAGGCCTGAGGGGGATCTGTCAGCCCTCCCACCAGGTCCCTGCAAAAGTAGATTAAAAGGCTGTGTGACTCATGACTCCCTTTAACAAGAAAGTGACATTTCCACCAAAGTTTTAAACCGGGTCAGCCTGATGTGATGGCAAAGCTGTGTCCCTGAATTGTCACTATGCTGTAGAAACAAGGCAGAAATAAATATTGCATGTTCTTCCATGGGCATATTTGTCCCAGAACCCACATCTATTCTCAGGGTAGTCAATGATGTTCTTTTAAATTTTAAGGCTTCCTTTACTGGGTTTTTCCCCCTAGACTGTAGAGAAGCACTCTAAAAGCTACAAAGTCCTGATGAGCTTCTAGTCCTCCTCACACGAAGGTACTGCTGCCTGAAGTCACACTTCACCATTAAGGAACCAGACTTACTCATTCCGATCTTTGCCCCTGCCTTCCCAGAAACCTTTTCTCCAGCTCCAAAAGACCTGCCTAGGGCTAGAACCAAATTGAATTCTCTGAACTGTTTTATTTTAATTCTGATTCTAAATGGGGTTGTAAAGGTCACAATAGAGGGAATTATTTGTGGGCGGTGGTGTGGCAGCTCTTTCCTTGGGCTTTGTAGCTCCTTGGGTTCGAGAAAATCTCTAATGAGAACAAGGTCACTGGAGCCTATTGAATTGTTACGCTGTTCTGTGGCAGAGATTACATTCCTAGATTTGGCCAATAACCTGGCTCATTCGTTCACTTACCCAACTAGATGCCAGAGACTAAAAATATATATTAATACTAATTAGCAAGGTTTAAACGCCTAGGATGTGCCAGGCACTATGAGCTATATGTTTTATATACAGGATCTTGTTTAATCCTCACAGCATTTGCTTGAGGTAAGTAATGTTCTTGTAGCCATTTCATATGAGAACACTGAGATTTCAGCAGATTAAAAAACTCACCCAGGGAGGATTCAGTTGCAGGCAACCTGAGTCCTTATCTTACTAAAGACAGTTCTTGTTCCTATGGCATGTACAGCTTCATGGGGAGTCATATATTAAATATTAATGACCTAAAATGCATTCAATTATTATTTGATGGAAATAATCATTATATGAGGTCTATCCAGAAAAAGTCCAGCTATTGTTAATATAATGAAAATGGCTTGCGAGGCATCAATGTAAACTGACAGCCAAGGAGAGTGGACTGGAACGTGCATGTGTAAATGGTGATGACTTCACCGCTCTAGTCAATGGTGGTTGGTAGATGCTGTTCAGTGAGCACATGTGGCTGTCACATTCAAAATGACTGAGCTAGTAGAGTAACGAATCTGCATCAAATTTTGCATTGTTAAGCTTGAATGTTCCTCTGCAAAAACTATTTGGATGACTCAGGAGGTCTCAGCTATGGGCAACTGGTGATTTGCAGCTTCGTGATGACAACACACCCACTCATGCATCACGTCTTGTGCTGAGTTTTTTGGTGAAACATCAAACCACCCACATGTCTTAGCCCCCTTACAGTCCAGATTTGGTGCCCTGTGACTTCTGGCTTTTCCCAAAACTAAAATCACCTTTGAAAGGGAAGAGATTTCAGACCATTGATGAGTTTCAGGAAAATACAACAGGGCAGCTGATGGTGATTGGGAGAACTGTGTGAGGTCCCAAGGTGCCTATTTTGAAGGGGACTGAGGCATCATTGTCCTATGTACAATGTTTCTTATATCTTGTATCTTCAGTAAATGTCTCCTTTTCGTATTACATGGATGGATACCTTCTGGACAGACTTCATACAATTGTGTTAAGGACTGAAATGAGAGGTTAAGGACTTTTAGATTTTCTTGAGAATGTTGGAGAATGCCTCCCTGAGGTAGTGGCACCTAAATCAAGATGAAAATATTTCCAAGGAGTTACATAAAAAGTGGGATGATCCTGAGCTTTCCAGGCAGAGAGACCTGCCCTATGAAAAGAAAAAAATTAAAGAAAAAGTCAACATTTATTGGTTAATTAATAACAATCAGACTATATAAGCCCTTTACAAGGATTATCTCTTTTAACACACACAGAAACTCTATAAAATAAATATTATTTTAATCACTCATGCAGAAACTGAAAGTGGGTGTAATTAGTAATAAGACCAATGTCACATATCCAATAAGAAGAGGGCAGGCAGGGCCTGGATCTGTGCCATCTAGCTGTAGAACATATATTCTCAGCCCTGGCTGGTGTAGCGCAGTGGATTGAGCGCAGGCTGTGAACCAAAGTGTCGCAGATTCAATTCCCAGTCAGGGTACATGCCTGGGTTGCAGGCCATGACCCCCAGCAACCGCATTGATGTTTCTCTCTCTCTCTCTCTCTCTCTCTCTCTCTCTTTCTCTTTCTCCCTCCCTTCCCTCTCTAAAAATAAATAAATAAAATCTTTACAAAATTTTTTTTAAAAAGAACATATATTCTCCTCAAAATTGTTGTGAGGAGGCTTATTCATATTTGTTGTGGGTCGAATAGTGTCTCCCCAAAATTCATGTGAACCTGGACCTCAGAATGTGACCTTACATAGGTCATGAGCTGAAATTTGGACCTTGAGATAAAATCATTCCTGAGTGAGGGTGAGCCCCAAATCCAGCAACCACTGGCCTTGTAAGATGAAAGGACACAGAGACACAGAGAAGAAAACAATGTGACCACAGAGGCAGAGATCTGAGTGTCACATCTCTAAACTAGGGAGCTATAGGGGTTGCCACACACCACTAGACCCTAGCAGGGAAACATGGGTGATTTCTCCCTCACAGAAGGAACCAATCGTGCTTGCTTCTTGAGTTTGGACTTCTAGCTTCCTAATCTGTAAAAGAATAAATTTCTGTTATTTCAATATCATAATTTGTTATGATGGCTGTAGGAAACTAATATAATACCCTTTGCCACAAGAGGAACCTATTAGTAAAGATTAAGAGGATTGGTTTATTCATCTCTGTTTGCTGTTTATAGTGTTTGTCAGGTATTGTGGCAAGACTTATGGAAAATGCACATGATACCCACATGGGATCCACTTTCAAAGACTGAATGGTAGAAAGAGACAAGTGTCATATAAAAAGTTTAGGTAAATAACAATAGCTATCAATATAATGATTGTTCTCATATATTAAGTACTTACGTGCCTGGCACTGTGAGAGGTGGTTTACATGCATTATTTAGTTTAATCTGCTAAAGGTGGCTACAACTTATTCCATTTAACAGACGAGAATCTGAGACATGATGAATTTTAATGACATTATCCACAGTTGTACATTTCTTCCAATGACACGGCTAGATCTCCATTTCTAGTGAGGGGATAAAAGAAAGAACCTCATGAAAGATAATGCATTTGATCTGGGTCTTTTGTTTTTTTTTAAGAAACCAGGGGACCATTAACACTTGGTTTCTCTCCTTTTTTAAAAAAGATTTTATTTATTTATTTATTTTTAGAGAATGGGGAAAGGAGGGAGAAAGAGAGTGAGAGAAACATCAATGTGTGGTTGCCTCCTGCGCACCCCCTACTCAGGACATGGCCCCGCAACCCAGGCATGTGCCCGGACTGGGAATTGAACTGGAGACCCATTAGTTTGCTGGCCTGTGCTCGACCCACTGAGCCATACCAGCTGGGGCTGATCTGGGTCTTGAATGATGAGCAATATGGACACTGGTGGATGGAAGGAAAGGGAAATGGTATTAGGTTGAGAGCAACGTTGCAGATAATGGCAGAAGAGCCCGGAATGGGGCTTCTGTGAGTAACAGCATGTTCTGGTTCATGGAGTGCGTACAAGGGAAAATGGGAATCCACTTGGAATGGTAGCGTCGGAACAGTCGTTGGCCAATGAGCTGCTGTCAGGAAGAATGGGGGAAATTCCCTATAATATTAAATGTTATAAGCAAATATTTTGAAGGCTGTAAAGAAGCTAATATTTTCATCTAATATGTTGTTCTGTAATTACTCTTCTGTGACCCTACTCCCTTTCCAGTGTTTTTAATTTATATTCTAAAACTCGGCTTTGTTTATCCATTTTTCTTTTGCTCATACATTTATCCATCCACATGCATTTAAGGTGAGAGATCAAGATTCTCTCAGTTGCAAGTCATGGAAACTCCAGCTCAAACTGGCTTACATGTTAATTAAAAAGGATTAATTGACTCAAAAATTTGGTAACTAAGTTTAGTTACAGAGTAGGTTTTAGGTGTGGTGTGGGGGATCTCTGACGCTCTTTCTCCACGGTATATGACTGAAGGGGTTGGCACCGAATATCCAAAGAGTCCCGGCGAATGAGCACGGCCTCTCTATTTCACAGGGTAAGACCCTGCCCACTGTGGGTCTCACCACAGTATAATGGTGTTTTTACCATTACCATAATCCCACCAGTAGGCATGAAAAATTGCGTAAGTTGTGACACAACTTCTAAATACCAACGTATCTGCCACTTTCTTGTTATGCTCCTAAAGAAGCCACACGTACAATATGAAAATCATTTGAAACACGTTTTCCTGTTACCTTTAAACAATTTAAATCGACCTGCTTTAATTTAGGTCAGCCTTTTTAACACAAAGAAGTATTTTCCTTTTAGGACCACTAGAGGGCAGCAGTTAGAAAATATTTATGGTCATCACTGTATTTCATTGTGGGGTTTTTTGGGGGGTTTGTTTTTTTTTTTTGGTTACTGTTTTTACTTCTCCAAAATTAAAATTAAAGTAGTCTTTCAGTAGCAAAATATTTTATGTTCTCTAGGTGTTTTTAGCCAAGTGGGGGATTTCAATAATGTTAGATGCTTTCCTTCAAGAAGACAGTATTTTACAACCTGGAATGACAAACACATGGTGCCTGAAGGAAGAGACGGAGTCAGTAACCCAGGGTGGTGAAAGCAAACTAGGATTTTCTAGGACCCAGAAATAGACAGACATTTCAGTCAAGCATGATTTCATCAGATCTCCAAACTATGACATACTATTCGTCATTTAATCTATTTATTTTTCCCTAAAATACCTTTAGTTGTGGTGATTTCTGCCTTGGTCTTTTTCATATTGAAGAATATGATATTCTTTTTATTCCCTCTACAAGTTGCATTTTTCCTATTCTTAGTTTTCCCCAATATTTCTTTAAACAATCAAACATTTTATTTTAGAACAATATTTTTTGAGATCTAATGCTTTCAAAGTCCTTCTGCAGTTTATTTCATTACTCTATGTATGTAGTGTGGGGTTCAAAAATAGAAAAACTGTTCTGACAATGAAAAACAGTATTTGGTCTTCATTCACTTCAAACCTTGGATTTTTTCCAAAGCACAATGGCATGTAGTGAATAGGGTTTTTTGGGGGTTTTTTTGTTTTTGTCCTTGAGTACAAAACTAAAGAACTGGAATTAAATGTATAAATCTTTGCAATGGCGAATTATACAGCATAAGATGTTCACAAACAGGACACATTGCATCAGTGATTGTGCACATATGTTTTTGGTAAGTAGATATATATTCTTCAGGTTACAAGGTACAAGTATTTAAAACTTCCTGCTTCCAGTTTTTTAATCAGACAAATCACAGAGAAATCAGAAGATATTTTATACTAGGTCACTAAATATAGCAGTGGAGAGGATTAGATGTTATGTACACAGACATGGGTAAGACAAACTAAATTATTTCTCCTATCTCTGGCTCTCAAGAAATTATATAATTATAATTTCTTGGAAATATCTCTGAGGCTATCACTATAAAGTCAAGTCAAATGAAGCTGAACTAAAAACTGTTCCTTTCAAAACCACTGATAAGAAAAAAAGAGACAGATGCCTCAACCTGGAAAAATGTATAATCAGTAGCATGTATATTGATTTAGAAATTCAAAGTCAAATGAAGCCATATTGTAAAAAAGCTTTTTCAAAGAAGTTTTCTCTTCAAGAAAACTCTCTATATTTATTATAAAAGTTATAAACTCTGCTGAATTAATTAGTTTACTTACCCCCAAAAAGGACCAAACCCACAATAGATGCAAAATCTCTTGAGTAAATATTTGCATAGTTGAAATAGCCATAGCAATCAGACAAGAAGAAGATATGAAAGGTATCCAAGTTGGAAAGGAAAAAGTAAAACTTTCTTTATTTGCAGATGACATGATACTGTATATAAAGATTAAGGATTCCACCAAGAAATTACTAGAACTGATAAATGAATTAATTCAGCAAAGTACAAGATACAAAATTAATATCCAGAAATCAGTTGCATTTTTATATGCCAATAATAAACTAACAGAAAGGGAAATTAAGAAATCAATCCCATTCACAGTAGCTTCAAAAAGAATAAAATATGTAGGAATACATCTAACCAAGGAGGTAAAAGGCTTGTACTCAGAAAATTATAGGACACTGAAGAAAGAAATAGAAGAAGATACAAATAAGAGGAAGCACATAACATGCTCATGGATAGGAAGAATTAACATCATGAAAATGTCCATACTACCCAAGGCAATCTATATATTCAATGTAACTCCTATCAAGATTCCAATGACATTTTTCACAGAACTAGAACGAATATTTCAAAAATTTATGTGGAACCACAAAAGGCGCCGCATAGCAGCAGCAATCCTGAAAATGAAGAACAAAGTTGGAGGAACCACACTATCTAACAAACCATACTATAAGTCTATGGTAATAAACACAGCATGGTACTGGCATAAAAACAGACACATAGAACAATGGAACACAATAGAGAGCCCAGAAATAAGCCCGCAACTTTATAGTCAGTTGATATTCAACAGAGGAAACAAGCACATACAATGGGCTAAAGAGAGCTTATTCAGTAAATGGTGTTAGAAAAATTGAACAAAGTGCAGAAAAATAAAACTAGACCACCTTGTTATACCACACATGAAAATAAATTCAAAATGGATTAAAGACTTAATTTTAAACCTGAAACCATAAAAATCCTAGAAGGAAACATAGGTAGTAAAGTCTCAGACATTTCACATAGCAATATTTTATTTGATATGTCTCCCCAGGTAGGGGAAAGATAAACAAATGTGACTACATCAACTAAAAAGTTTTTACACAGCAAAGGAAATCATCAACAAAATAAAAAGACAATCCACAAAATGGGAGAACATGTTCACCAATACATCTGATAAGAGATTAATATCTGAAATTTATAAAGAACTTACAAAACTCAACACCAAAAAGACAAACAATCCAGTCAGAAAAATGGGCAAATGACCTGAATAAACACTTCTTCAAAGAGGACACACAGATGGCCCATAGACATATGAAAAGACACTCACCATAGCTGATCATCAGAGAAATGCAAATTAAACCACAATGAGATATCACCTCACACCTGTCAGAATGGCCATCGTCAACAAATCAACAAAGAAGTGCTGGGGCGAGGATGTGGAGAAAGGAGAACCCTTGTGCACTGTTGGTAGAAATGCAGATTGGCAAAGATGCTGTGGAAAGCAGTATGGAATTTCCTCAAGAAATTAAAATGGAACGGCCTTTTGACCCAGCGATCCCACTTCTGGGAATATAGCCAAAGAAACCCAAACACCAATTCAAAAGAAGTAAGCACCCCTATATTCACTGCAGCATTATTAACAATCACCAAGCTATGGAAGCAGCCCAAGTGTCCATCAGTAGATGAGTGGATAAAACAACTGTGGGACATTTACACAATGGAACACTACTTGGCTTTTAAAAAGGAGAATTTTTTACCCTTTGCAACAGTATGGATGAACCTGGAGGACATTATGCTGAATGAAATAAGCCAGTCAGAGAAAGACAAATACCATATCATTTCACTCATATGTGGAATCTAATGGACAAACTGAACTAACAAGCAAAATATAGACAGACTCATAGAGAGCAGGCTGACAGCTATGAGGGAGAGGGGTTAGGGGCTGGAGGGATTGAGCAAAAAGAAAAAAGGACTCATTGATATGGACTCATGGTGTGGTGATTGCAGAGGGGAAGGAGGTATAAGTGGGTTAAATGATAATGGAAAAATACAATAAAATAATAATAAATAAAAATGTTGCATTCAAAATATCCTCAGAATTAGACACCTTGAAACATTTTTTGAAATAAATTTTCCTTAAGAATGCCTTAGCAATAATTTATAAATAGCATTAAATATGATGCCTTACATATGTATACATGGATACATAAACAGTGACAGAAAAAGAAACTTACCAAACATTACTATTTTGAAATATTCATAAAATTATCACAATTTATTCTACTACAGTTAGAAACTTCAAGCCATTTCCCCATATGATTACTTTGCTAAATTTTAATGGAGTGAAGTTTCTTATAATAACTCTAGCTAACTAAGGGATTCTCATAAAAGAAGTCATTTCTAAAAGACATTTAGTTCCTGGTCAGGTGATAGCAAATACATTGCTCACAAAGGTATTTTATATGTCTAGCTATAGATTTTAATTTAACAAGTACCAAAAAGAAGGGGGAGGAGGGGTGTAGAAAAAAGTAAAAGGGCACAGGATGGGGAGAAGGGGAAGTGGATAAGGAGAAGAAAGAAAAAGAGAAAACAATAAAACAGTTTTAATTACGCCATTATGGATTACATAGATAATCCATAGATATCCTTGCTTCTACAATAATAACATATCCTTCCACCAGAGGGCAACATTTGAAGACATTTAAATGATTTCTCAAAAGTATTTCCTCACACAAGGATACATACAAATGAGAGCCCATCATAGTGCTATTAGGTATTATCTTACATGAACTTCAAAGAATACTACGAGGCAATTATTTAAACAACTGCATATGAAACTTAACATCTACTCACAGTAGAAAAAGAAACTAATGTGCTATTCTTTAAATATATAAGAAGACAGAACTTTGAGAAAGGAGCACATTTCTCTATATCACTGGGATTTTTCTCAATGCATTATTAGCCATTTAGCTCACATGCAATAGGAAAACCTTAGGGTAGAAGAAAACTACCCTAAAGACTTTACATCAATGAATAAATTAATGAAAAAGTCATAGAATTTTATAAGTAGAAGGGGTGATAGGGATCACTTACTACAAGCATTAATTAGTACAAATTAGGCAACTGAAGTTTATTAAGGTTTAGTGATTGATTCAAAGTTATAGGGATAATAATCAGTAAATTCAGGACCCCAACCCAGGTCAGCTGATCTCTCGTTTCATACTCAACACCACTGATTGTCAAAGTGTGGTCCATGGGCAAGTGATCCTGGAAACTTATTAGAATTGCTGAATCTTGGGCTCCACTGTAGACCTGATCAATCAAAATATGTACTTCCACAAGATATTAAATGGTGTTTAATATCACACATGCTGCTTCATCACTGGTTACTTGATGTCAGGCAATTCACTGAATCTCATTTTCCTCCTTAATAAAATTAGAATAAAATGAGTTTATTTCAAAGAATAGTTATAAGGAATAGATAAAATCATGTAAGTGAAAGTCACTTGTAACTTGTAATACACTACACACAGTAGTTATAGTCAATGACGCCTTCTCCTTTTATGTTTAAGAGTGCTTGGGAAGAGGGGATAATTGTCCTATAGGAAGAGCTGTCTAATAATTCAATTTAAGATACTGTTAAAATTGGATGGAAGATATGGGGGTAATGGAGGGTATCCAGAGAAGGAAAGTCTTTTTTAATATCACTAAATTAATAGCATGTGTATAGCTACTAATATTTCCTTGCATAAAAATGAATCTGGTGAACTTGAAGTCACAAAAGTACATGTTCGGTGTTTGGGTTTTGGAACCACACATGAAGACAATTTGTTGGATTAGTAAACAGTGTCTGAATGTACAGCTTTTATACTGGGAGTAGCTATTAATTTAAGAATAGCCTAAATGGCATTCTTTGGTCTCAGGTGGCCTAGTAACAATTCTTGTAATTTTCCACATGCAGCATTTTCCACTTATTTATGATTTTGCTCAAGCTGTACTCCCTGGCTGAAATGTTCTCCTAGTACCACCACCCATACAGACTCAGTTCCACTAGGCTGCTATCATTTTCATGGGGCTAAGTTTCTCTTAAAATATTAAGACAGGCAAGGAAACATTACCTCCTAAAATCTTTTCTCCATACTTTCACTCCTAGGCTGGGTTACTTGTCCAATTTTGCCCATAATTATTTGTAATTTTATTTACGTGTCTGTTTCCCATGTAGTTTGTAAGAACTTTCAGGGCACATTCCCAGAATCTGATGCCATTCTAGGCACAAAATGAATATTTTTAGACTGAATAAATAAATATTAGCAGTAATTTTTATTCAAGCACTCATCTTGTGACTAAGAGAATGGAAGAGAGATCCAGTTGACATTTATTTCAATTAAGGGGAATGTGATTATATTACTATAGAAAAAAATGTTTTCATGCTAGACTTGTATTGCTTGGTGCTCCCTCAGATTATTTATACATATGTAAATAATATAAATATATATATATTTAATGCAGACTTAGCAATCACATAGTTTAGATCTCTAGACATTTGGGGTAAAACCTAAGCAAGACTGCTTAGGAGAAGAAGTCTTTTTTATATCACCACCCCAGCTTCACAGATAATTATTTAACTTCTTTTTTTTTTTTGCATAACTTTCCAGAATTTTAAAATCACAGGTATTCCTAAATGAAGTACATTTAATAAATTTGGTCACTAAAGATATGAAAAACAGATGTTCTGAAAAGCACCTAGATAAGTTGTGTCCTGACTACCTTGAATCCTTTGTTTGGAAGGAGGTAGTTTAGTGTCTTTTTTTCTACTTATGCTTGATCACCTTTGGGGATAGATATTATTTTGAGGCATTCCAGAGCTTTAGAAAAATATTGTTTTATAGGAGATATGTATTTAATACACATTCATGTGACAACTATCAAATTTAACAATGATAGATAGCATTAGCTACTTTTGATAATTTTTCAGCCATCTATTATGTGTATATATATCCGTTGTATTATTTAGCCTATTCAGGGAACATTCTTACATGATTCTGTATTCAGAGCCATACTTCTGAGATTTGGTTCCTGGATTCCTAAGAAAAAATCTACTCCCCCTGTTGGTTTAAATAAAATCCAAATATTTCAACCTTGAGAATGTGGTTCAAGGGCAAACTGTTTTGTAATCATTTGCCATAAAAGGACTGTGATTCATGTTAAATGCATTAATAACTAACATAAAGCTAACATATTTTTCTTGCTTTACTTAATGAAATAAATTTATTGATGCTATACATATATATGTGAAAACAAATGTCTTACCTGAATGTTTATAATTATGTTTTAGGAGAAAATGTTACAAAAATATATTTTAAAGAAATATAAGTAATTTAAAACAAATCTTGAAAATATCATCAGCATTTACTTATTGACAGGCACAATGGATAGCCACAAATTTGATCGGTACATTGACAGTTCAGTAGTGTGCTGTGACTAGTTAAGTGAAGAATCACAAAATTCCAAGGAATATATATTAAACTACCTGTTTTTTATTTAACCAAGGGCACTGAAGTTGCAGATATTCTTTTCTCTCATTTTTTCTCCTTTCTCTGTCTCTCCTCTCTGTCTTCCACCCTCTTCTTCCCTCCTCTCGTCCTTCCTTCCTCCCTTCCCTCCTTCCTTCCTTTCTTCCTTCCTTCATACTTTCTTATCAAGGGTTAAAACAAAATACATGAACAATGTAAGTATGCATTTTGTGTACATATATTTCACATCCAAAGGAGCCCAGGTGCTCAAGAATACCACAAACATGAATAAAATATGTTGTAATCTTCCTTCCTTGCAACAAACAGATATATTAGCGTGCTGGGTAAAAGGTAGACTAGAAGTAACTTCTCAGTTTTTAATCAAGTCTTCCTCCCTTGCAGAGCCAAATGTACCATTCTTCCTGAAAACTCTGGCGATGATGACATCTTCCCACTTGGTCTCCATAGCATCCATTTCTGAAAATCCCCAGAAGGGTTCTTGGTCAGGGCGATCCAGCTCCTACAGAAAGTTGGCAATCTGGTCAGCCAAAGGAAGCTTCCTCACTTCCTGAAACTGACTCTGTCCGTGGTGCTGAACCATTCTGCAGAGCCGCGCCCGGACGGCGCTGTCAGCTGTGCTGAAAAAAATCTTCCCTGACGCTGCTCAATCAGATCTGTGTATCCGTTATTTACTCACGTCCTCAAAGAGCTGCAAGCTTTCTCCATCTTAATTCAACTGTACCGCAGAGCAGAGTTGCGCCGGCGTGATGGGAGGAGATCGTAGGCAAGGAGAAAAAACTAATAGCAACATCGCTCACCTGAGACCTATGATGCTCCCATGAGTTTTGGAAGTGCTCTGCTCCTTACAGCATATACACATATTTTTAAAAAGTACCATTCTTTTGTCTTTGTTCTTACACAAGGGTTCTGTGCTATTTCCACCCTTCTGTTAAAAGCCAGAAGATTTGACAGCAATAAGGCTTTCAACGTCGGGAATTTACATTGTTTTTCAGTGGATTGACTTCCAGGACAAGGTCTCATCGGCACCCGCCCAAATACCATGGCACTGCGTGCGCCCTTTGCCACCGGAACCTCCCCTTCCAATGAGACTTTCTGATTGTGTCTACCAACTCTCCTATTTAAAAAAAAACCGTGGGTTGCATGCAGCTATTCTGTTGTATTCTGTTCTCACTCTGCCTCCCCTCTCTCACTCGCACTCTTGCTGGAAGACACATCTATGCCATTATGCTGAGGAGAAAAATCCCACAACTACCTTAAGGGGTTAAGACAATATGCGCAACTCTCGCCTTTTGTAGCGATCACTATTTAAATCTGGCAAGAGCCCGACACCAGTCTTTGCAAGAATGGAGTCGGTAAAACAAAGGATTTTAACCCCAGGAAAAGAGGGGCTAAAGAATTTTGCTGGAAAATCCCTCGGCCAGATCTACAGGTAAGAAAAAGCAAACCCATATTTTCCTGGGGCTCAGCATGAAAAAAATCTGCAGGGCTATTTCCGTAAACCCTGGTTGCTTAGAGAGATTGTAATGTAATATGATCGGAAAGTCTTTTTTTCTTGCTCATTGCTGGATCAGGGCTACTCTGGAAACCTGCTTATTTATTCAGGAATGTTGCGCTAAATGAACCTGTCTGCTTTGTGTATGAGTGTGTGATTTTTGTTTGGTACCTGCAGATTCTCACCCTTTCCTCCCCAGGTTTTATCCTTTTTACAATTGAAAATGACCAGTACAGGTTCAAAGAACCTTTCTTTTGGTGCTTATAGTGGCACTAAATTCAATTCCTTTGATGCAGGCAAATGAATTTTAAAAATAGAAGCTTTTAAAATTAATCAAGAAATTCCAAAGAGTAATGGCAAAAAAAATAGTTTTTTTTATATCTTAGCTTCAAAACCACTGTAGTGAACCTCCCAGTGGAATCATCCTTCTGTAAAGAAGGAAGAGGAATCAAAATATATCAATAATTGATAGCTGAGGCAGTTCTTCTCTCTGAATCTGAAACAATGTATATGTATTTTTCATCATTTGACCTCTCCTAGAAGTCTATTTCTTGCATGGAAGAGGTCACAGTACTTACAAGAAAAAACATAATAGTAACCAGCAAAATGACTTTGAAAGTACTGGAAATTATTTAAAATATTTTTATCCTCCTTGTAGTTGTACTAATTATGCTGCAAATTTCACAATCTGAAATCCTTTCAAGGTATTGTATGAATACACTTTTTCTTGAAAATATGAGCAAAATCAAGAAGAGAGGGCAGAAACAAAAAAAAGATAAACGATTCAAAGAGAGCACTAATATTCACATTTAAGAAATTGAAGCCTTTGGAAAGGTATAGAAAATGTAAAGAAAATGACCAACGCTCCTTCCAATTTTCCAAATCTCTTTGGCTCTGGTGGGCTTCGTGCAGGCTAGATCATGCACCTATGCGGCAGCAGATACCGCAAGGGCCCTGCAGTCCCCCAGCTGCCCTGGAAAGAGCTGTTCTTTCCCAGCCCAACTGTCATCAGGTGGGGAGTTCAGGTGCAGAGTTCAACTTTGCCAGAGGAGTTTATGAAGCCAATGTATAAAAACAAATCGAATAGCATTAGTTAAAATTTTCTCTTTTAGAATATATTGCCCTATGTTCTCCAGTTGAGACTGGACTTTAGGAATAAGGATTAACAGAATCGCAAATATGTTAGTGACCTATTATTCCCAGGTGTTATTCTGTAGAATTTGAAAGTCTGACTTTTTTTTTTCCTGGTAGCTTCAAATTGCTTGACAGCCATCTCCCAAGCTATGCATTCTTGGAATTGATCTTAGAATTTCATTTTCTTTACATGTGTGTGGGAAGACAATTGTGTCTGGATATATCATTTAAAATGCTACAAATAAAAATTAATGATATGTAAAGTTGAAATATCTGCAAATTGTAAACGGAAAGGCTTTTGTTTAAATATTGAAAATATCCATCTCAAGGGTCAACGGTGATGTTATCCTTCACACCCCTCATCTTTTTTTTTTTAAAGAAATTTCACAAATATACTGTGGACTAAAATAATGCTATCAGCTTTTACTAAAAGCTTTCTATCACTCCGCTTTCCCCTACCCCTTTCCCCCAAGGATGAACGCCTAAAAGGAACTGAATCAGACGGGTGAAATCTTGTGAAATGCTATGCAAATTTAAAAACATAAAACAAAAACTAAATATGATACTTTCTACCTTGGTATAGAACCTCTTACCGAGTTGATTTGGGGTCGCGTTTGTAACCTGGGAGTCGCATTTTAAGTCTTTGGAAATGGGCCCGTGGCATTTTTCAGTGTTTGTAACCGAGATAGTAATGACGCAAGATTGTGAATAATTAATTATTCATGTTCTGGCAGTAGGAAGCTTAGGTGTCGGCCATATGTTGCGGAGGCCTTTGTTTCAAAGTCGAGTGTCAGAGGGAAAAAAGTAAGATGTGCAATGGGAGAGTGAACGTGAATGGGCACCCTGGGGCTGGAGGAAGGGCCGCAGAGTGCTCGAATCCTTCAGAGAAAGCGCTCACAGACCTGCTCCGCGTGGGCACCGGGCAGCAGAGGCCTCGATCCCCGGGGATCCTGGGCTTAGCTGGGGGGCGGGACCGCTGCGTCCTCATCCCAGAAAGCTTTAATTTGCCCGGGAAGGAAGGGATAGGGAGGGTGTGGGGCCAGGGCTGGGCAGGCCGGCCCCTGAGCGGCTGGCAGGAGTCGGGGGGCGTGGGGGGGGGCGCTGGATAAAACACCTTATCGCCGGGGTGAATGAAGCACTGCGGCGAAGAAAGGTCTACACAGCCGCTCACAAGCCGCCTTTGGGGTAACCCACATAAACTGCAGACCCGGCAAGAAAGTTAGGCCCAAGCGGCCTGTGTGTATGAATGAAGGTGCTGTAGTCTGCATCCCGAGGGAATGGGGACTGGAGGCCAGAGGCCGGAGGGGTTAAAGTTGAAGAGATGCGGTTGTGGGGAGGGTACCGACAGGGGCTGGAGAGCCCGGGAGGTGCTGAAGCCTCGGGTCTGTCCAGTACCCTCACCCCGGAGGCTGGGGGAGCTGGTCAGCGCCCTTCCCCTCAGCCCTAATGGGCCCTGGGAATTTGGAACTGGCGAGCGTCTGGGGTGCCTAACCCGAGGCGTCCTCTCCTCCCCCCTCCCCCCCCCCCCCCCGCTCTGTCGTGTAGGGTGCTGGAGAAAAAGCAAGAAGCCGGGGAGACCATCGAGCTGACGGAGGATGGGAAGCCCCTGGAGGTGCCTGAGAAAAAGGCGCCGCTGTGCGACTGCACGTGCTTCGGCCTGCCCCGCCGCTACATCATCGCCATCATGAGCGGCCTAGGCTTCTGCATCTCGTTCGGCATCCGCTGCAACCTGGGCGTGGCCATCGTGGACATGGTCAACAACAGTACCATCCACCGCGGGGGCAAGGTCATCAAGGAGGTAGGCAACAGCCGGCCGAGTGGTCGCGCAAAGCCGCATCCCCTTTACGAGTGCGGTTCCCTCTCTTCCCCTACCGAGTGAGGAAGGCCTGGAAGCTCCCTCGGCCCCCTTCTAGTGCTACCCTTCAAAATGCACCCGTCCAGCATCATCACCAGCCAGCTTATTTCTCCTGAATCAAGTCGCTTCTGCTCTCTGGGCCTTCCTTTTCTCACTCGCAAAGTGGAAAATAGAGTGTATCTCCCTCGGTTTTTGAGAAACAGGAAATTAGGGCTTAATAATGCTGCTAAATCGAAATCGAAACATTTTTCTTTTACTCAGAGAAATAGGGCATCATATTAGTTATAATTTCCCGCAGAATTCCTCCATTTCCAGCCAAACATTCTCAGTAATGAAAATGAAACAAAATCGAAAACCAAGTCAAATCAACGGTGTGCACCTGGGCAGTTCCCTCCCAGGGGCCTTTTGGAGCCGTCGACCTGGCTGGCCAGGAGAGGGGCTGCGGCGCAGGCACATGTTGGGGTCTTGGGAATCCAGTACTATCATCTTACAATGGGCTTGTTGGGTAACCCCTAGGAAGAGAAGGGTCAGTTTCAAGGTCACAGAAACCCGTGGGTCCGTATTTCTTGTTTAGGGATCTGAGTGATCAGAAACCAGGCAGAGTGAGGGTTGGGAGCATTAATTCTGCATTCGCTTTGGGTGGGAAGCGGTGAGCGCTGACCAGCCCTGGACATTCTGGGAGACCCTGCGCCTGGTTTCACAATTTCATTCAAAGGGATAAAAGGGGGCTACTCGGGCGGAATAAGCGCTCTTTCCCCTTTCCGCCGCAGGTATTTCCTCCTGGTTTACGTTAAGGTTCACCTGGTGCAGGCAACCGGGCTGCGGAGGGTGGAGTTAGGCCCCGACCTTCGGACACACCCCTCTCGGCCTCTTTTGACCACCCTTGAGCAACACCTCCCTTTCCATTGACTCCCCAAATTTTCCGGGCTACTCCGAGTCATTCCGGCCCACGCCCATCCCCGTTTGCTGGGACCATCCTCCTTCCTAACCCCTACGATCTCCTCGGACCTTCCACCCCAAGCTCCCCACCTTCCTTCTCCAGAATTTCCCAGTTTGAGTTCGGTTCTCCAAGCGATTCCATTAGTCTCCGCACTGGCTGGCTTCGGCTAAAAGCACGCAGGCGGGTGTTCTCTACCCCCCCGCCAGCTAACGGAATCTCTTACCGGGAGTCGGAGTTTCCCAAACTGGAGCCTTGAGGATTCCTCATTCACCTAGGCGATCCGACCCGCCTAACAGTGTTCCGAGAGCAAAGCCAGAGCTCCCAGCTTTGCTCTTAATCACAACACATTTCAAATGAGCACGATTTTTTTTTTTTTAGTTAAAAGAGGCATTGCCTGTCTATAAAAAGGTATTGATTCTGTTTTGTCATGGAACGGAAATTAAGACCTCCCTTCCCCCAAGCTCAAAATGCAGGGAGTAACTGGGGACTGAGCGCTCTTCGGCTGGAGAGCTACTGAAAGTGAATCTCAACCCAGGCACTGACCAGACTCCCTCCCTCCACCTCGGTTTTTACATTTTATTTTATTTGCTTATTAAATTTTTTTTTGTCCTACTCCCATAGAAAGCCAAATTCAACTGGGACCCAGAAACCGTGGGGATGATCCACGGTTCCTTCTTCTGGGGCTACATCATCACCCAGATTCCGGGCGGCTACATCGCGTCTCGGCTGGCAGCCAACAGGTAACGTGCTGGGCAGGCCCGGGCTCGGGGCCGTGGAGCGTGCACCCTCAGGAGGCGCAGCGGAGACTGTGGGCGGGAACGACAGCCCCGCGCGGGTTGGGAACTCCTGGGCAGGCCTCCTCATTCCCTGGTGCCCCCTCTTGCAACAGAAATTGCTGGTGCCTCCTTCCAGAATAAGGCGCCTGAAAAGATCTGGGCTTTCCTCGGCGGGCGCACGTTGTGGTTTCCTCTCCGCCGCGTCTGCATTGGCCTTTAACAAAATAGTCGACGTGCGTTAAGGCCTGGAAGGAGCTGAGGCCAGGCGGTGAGCAGGCCGTGCTGGGACTGTGAGGCCGGGTGCACAGAAGGGTGGGGGCCTCACGTGCAGCGCTCTCCCGAGCGCGCCCCGCGGGTGCCTCGGCTTCCTGCGGCACTGACCTCCCGGCAGGGCACGTCGAAAGCCCTGACGGAGAGCCCGCCCAGATGGTGCTCTGGGTCTGAAGGACTTGTTTCTATGGAGGCAGGCGGGATTTTACTCGCCGTGGGTGTGATTCCACCTGTTAATGAGCTCCGCTGAGTAGGGGCGGGGCGGAGAAGGCGCTCAGCTGCGTCCTGCGGCCTCCAGCGGCGCTGCGGTGGTGGCTGCGAGCCGAGGTCTTAGGGTCAGCCCTCAGGAGTTTTCCAAGCCTCACCTGCAGAGGCACACGGACTGTTGGGGCGTAAGAACTAATGGGGCGGGGGTGACAAAGGGCACAGCCATCCGAGGGGAGGGCGAGAGACAGCTTCATTTGCTTTACTGTGTGCATTATGGTAAATAAAAATCAGTGCTCCTTAAATCTGAATTGTTAATCTGGTAATGCACTCGCCCTTCTAGCTACTGCTGCTTCGAGACCCCAAATGGAGACGTTGGGTCTTCCTTCAGACCTTGTACCTATGCCTTCACCTCCTCCCTTCCCCCAAAAGGTGGCGAGTGATCTAGAATTGGGCACCTCTCTAATCTGATCTCTTGTCTGCTTTTGTGAACGGATCCCTCTTCATCTCTCAGTAATTTCCCGCGCACTTCCAGAGGCTTTAGTCGCCTACGGTCCCATTCCCAGAGGCGTCTTCCTACCCAAGATTTCCCGGTTGTCGCCAAGGTCTAGGAAGACATTCCTGGAAATTTGTTTCAGGCTTAATGATTCCAGAGAGAAGATTTGGACGGTCCTTCAAAATGTCAAGAGGAGAGTGCAATATGTTAAAAATAGTGCTGTTTTAGTGCTCTTAGGCCCATCAAGAGACAAATATTCTTTTTTAAAAGGAATTAGTTTAAAATGAAAAGCATTAACTGTATAGAGAACTCAATTTTTTATAAATGGGATAAATCAGAATAAGCTATATTAGGCAAAAAACAACAATAAAATCTAAAGGAATTATTATTTTAAATCTTACTGGTAATGAACTTGTTACATTTTTGGCTTTCATATTCATAATGCGTAGTGTTCTGACTCTGTTTCTTTTTAATAAAATATTTGCTGAAACAAAATAAACTTTCCTGGAAAGATACTCCAAACACACTGTAGGAAATATTTTCACTTCAGGGATACATATCTAACAAATCACTGAAACCCAAAAATGTTACAGAAAACTCAATGAAATGTAAAGTGAAAACCTAATGATTGTGCCTGTGAGTTTTTCTCAGAGTCCAAAGCTTCAGCTTGCCAAATGTTACAATGCTAACATTTTCCTGCCAAGAAAAAAACACCAGGGATGCCCCAGCTTTCCTGGTTATAAAACTGGAAGGTCAGTAAACAGGTTTTTCTGGTTCAAAAAAAAAAAAAAAAAAAGCAAGCTCATTGCTGTCATTTGTGTCATGTTCAGTAAAGAAGAGACTGGTGTTGACTCTGGTTCTAATTTATTTGGTACATTTTCCTGAAGGAAAAATTCCCAAATTTAGATTTTTTTTATCTGTATTCACCTTACCTTTAAATGAGTATCTAAAAGAGAGGAACTTAATATTTTTACATGCAGTGTTTTCTGTTCTATGAGACTGAGAAAACTAAGTTAAAACTCATTGTAAAATATATGAGCAGATCAAAGATTATAGATTATCTTCTTTATTACATTTTAGGATTTTGACATCTTTGCTACATATTAAAAATATAATAAAACATTACAAATGTTTTAGCCAGTTAAGCCTCCCCAAGAAAACAGGTTTTAAGACTCTGCAACATTCCCTTTTCCAACTGAAAAAAGTAAATGGTGATGGGATTAAGCAAAGAAAAGAAACTCAGATACAGACACCAGGATGGTAATTACAAGAGGGAAAGGGGGCGGGTAGAGGTAGAAGATGATGAAAGGGGAATAACTGGTAATGGAAGGAAGCTAGACTTGGGGTGGTGAACACACAATGCAATATATAGATGATGTAGTATGCAATTGTATACCTGAAACCTATATCACTATATTAACCAATGTCACCCCAATAAATCTATAAAAAGTACTACATACTAAATAAAATGTATATTTAAAATAAAGGATAATAATCGTAAATAACTTAATCACCAGAAACACGTATTATTAATACATTGGTGAATGTCTGATTAGCCCTATATATGCTGTATAAAATTTTATCTTAAAAGGCCTTTTAAAAAACACACACAAGCCCTAGCTGGCATAGTTCAGCAGATTGAGCTTGGGCTGTAAACCAGTGTCACAGGTTCAATTCCCAGCCAGGGTACATGCCTGGATTGCAGGCCATGACCCCCAGCAACCGCACATTGATGTTTCTCTCTCTCTCTCTCTCTTTCTCCCTCCCTTCCCTCTCTAAAAATAAATAAATAAAAAGTCTTTAAAAAAACAAACAAAAAAAAACCACACACAAAATCTCAGAGGGATTTTTAGAATTGGTTTGACAGATACAAGCTTTTGTATTACATAATCCCTTTCAAAATAGTAAAAACAACACAGCAAGACCAGTTTTCCACCTACAAGTATTGTATGCCCATTCAAATAAGCTTCTCCCTGTAGGTCATTTAATAATAGAACAAAATTTCCCTGGGGTGAGAAATTGGAGACAGATTCCTTTCCCTCTAGGTGGAAAGAAACTCACTTTGGAAAGTGTTTGCCATCACTGCTAAGGGCAGAACTGGAGCAGAGGGACTGAGGTGCGTGGAGACACCTCCTCAAGAGAGAAGGGCTCCTGGTTACCCTGCCAGGCAAATTTCTCAATGAAAAACAAACAGCACTGATATCTGGCACCTCCATTTAATGGGTGAGGCCAAAACAGCCCCATGCTTGGGCAGAACACAGGTTCTTGGTTCTTTGGTTCTTTGTCTGGTCAAGTTCTAAGTATTCTTGCTTTCCTGTTTATGGAGAGCAGGAAATGAGGGAGCACTGGGGAGAAAAATCTCAGTTGCCCAGGATGGCTCTTGCATCATTTTTTCCTTTGTCTCTCCTTAAAGGGCTATTGTACATCCTGGGAGGGAGCATTTAGTCATCTCCATGGAGGGCCTTGGGGTGGGGAACCAAAGAAAGACTCCTCACAAGATCTGTAATGTTTTCAGATGGGATCATATGTATGTAGTGATTAAAAGGTGTTGGAGACAATTAATTTTGTCTTTAAACAGCATAGGGCATGGAGCTTACATCAGTCTACATATTTACAAGTATGGAATGGCTAAGGGCTATTTTTACCTTCTATTGAGAGAGTGAGAAGAACCTTGCTGGGCAAATATTTAATGTGAAAAACAATGGAATTTTTGCAGTGGGCATAATCAAAGAGGGTCAGAATTACCAAAGGAAGTTTGGCTAACATTATGTTTTTAATGGGTGGCATTATATCCAGGAAGACTATCCTTGCTTCTTTAGTCTAGGTGGCAATATTACTTAACCCCTGTTTAAAAAATTTCCCTAATCTGTTCCTGTTCTCCTGATTTCCCAACCCCGCTATAGTTTTTTTACAGAGCACTTATTGCCACAGGCTTTACTGATACTGTACTTATTTTTTCTTTGATGTTTATCTTTCTCTTATAAAATGTAAGCTCCATGACAAAACATGCAGTTTTGCACATGTTGTTTTTAATGCTCTATACCTAGCATCTCAGAGAGTGCTTGGCCCATGATAGATTCTAGCTGAATAAATAAAATAGACATCACAACAAAGCATCAGTGGCTTTTAAGAACAAAAGACAGTATTGCAGATTGGTTAAGATATAGGTTGTGAAGCAAACTGTATGGGTCCAGACTCCTGAATGTGCTATTTAATAACTAAAGACATTGCACACTATTTAACCTCTCTGAGCCTCCGTTTATATTTCTGTAAAAGGGAACTAACCAAAATACCTACCTGATATGGTTGTTATGACAGCTAAATAAGAGAGCATGTGTGAACTTTTTTACAAGTGCCTTTGGCCGTTCATTATTAATGAAATCTTAGGTTCAGAAAAAGACATTAAAATACCTTAAGCACATTCTGCATTACCTGTCTTTAAATTTACTTTTAGTATTAGTAATACAAAGGGTAATTTTTATTATGATAAAAATGCTTCTTTTCACATGTCAGATTTCTGTCTTTAAAGTTATTTTCTCATCAAATCATTAATAATATTGTTCACTGGAGGTGTCATGTCTCATAGGAAGGCATTTAAAGAGTTGCCTTAAAAAATACTTCCAGCCAATAGTATTGAGAGTGCATGAAATGTTTGAATTCTAACCAGGCTTATACGTCCCCTTAGATGGAGGTTAGACTGCTCTGCTGAAAGTTACTGAGTTACTATTTATCTCCCCTCCCCCATCCTTCATTTAAAGAAGGTTCAGTTCCTAGTGCAAATTTTGTCCTCTCAGATATCTCTGGGGTTTCTAGCTTGACTCTTGCTAAAGAAAAATAGTTCTTTATTTGAATAAGAGACTGAGGATTGCATGTGTCTGTGACATAGTGTGAACTCCCCATGACAGAAAGAACCCAGAGTAGAACTGGATGGGGCTCATCTAATCCAATCCTCTCCTTTTACAGGCCAGCGAAGGGACTAGAGAATCAGGGAGGTGATGACTTGCCCAAGGTCACAAAATAATTGAGACTAAAACTCAGGTGTCCCATAGTACATGACCACAGGCTACATCTATTTGAAATTTAACATCTCTGCCTGGTATTATGTGCTTCATTGCAAAGTTCTCATTCAGCAGCAAGCTGAGCCATCTGCTCTCTGAATCAGTGCCCACAATCTATCATGCCCCAAACCTTGGACAGAAATTCATGAATTAGACAGAGAAGCCTTTAGTAGGCCCAAGGGATGCTTAGATTTTTTTTTTTTTTGTGGCAGGAGAAACATACTGTATTTTTGTGTGTTCACTGGCTCCCAAACTATTTGGCCACAACATGAGTGATTTTGTTCTCTCTGCAAAATGCAACATCCAATCTTGATAATGACTTAAACAAATAGTGTGGTTATCTGTAGAGGGAAACCCAGCCCCTTTGGCAGCTTGGGCTCCTAGAAGATTGCAGAGGTTTGAGCTTGGCTGGGGGGTAGTTTTGACCTTTTCTCTGCAAAGAAGAAGGGTTCTTCCTTGGGATTTTGAATGATTCAATTCAATCCATACTACTAATATAAAAGAGTAATTAATGCACAAAAATGAACAGATTCAAATCCATGGATTTTTTTTATCTTCACCTGAGAAGATTTTTTTCCCATTGCTTGAGAGAGAGAGAGAGAGAGAGAGAGAGAGGCAGATAGAGAGAGACACATCAGTGTGAGAGGGAAACATCAATTGGTTGTGGCTGCCCTCTTCTACATGCCCCCACCAGGAATCAAACGCAAAATCTGGTATGTGCCCTGAACAGGAATCAAACCTGTGACCTTTTGGTCTATTGGACTACGCTCCAACTAACTGAGCCACACCAGCCAGTGCTCAAGTGGATGGGTTTTAAAACTTTACTGATGTGCATTTGCACATATAAAAATGAAATTTGATATGCTTTTGGTAAATATTCTGGCTAACTTAATTATGAAAAATCCTCTGGTGAGAATGATTTTCAGAAAGAGGGAAACAAAGATACTTTAAACACAATACCTTCATATTTTAAGCCCAGAAAGAAATGATTTTGCTGGAGCTATTCTGTCTTTTTCCTTCATAGAAATAAAACAATAAAGATGTGCTTTATTTATTAGAATAAGCATGTGTTGGAAATCTTAAGTCTTATCACCAAAAAGGCACACAAATACACTCTGTCTACTTATGTATGTATCTATGATCTATGATCTATTATCTATCTATCTATCTATCTATCTATCTATCTATCTTTTGTCATCTATTTTTCCCTCTCTACTTACCTGTCTACTGCAACATTCATTGCAAGCTAGGATTCCTTAACCTTTCCAGTGAGAAACATTTGCAAATTCCTTTTGTGTGAAAAAATAATTCAGACTACAAACATAAAGTCTCCTGCAAGGGACCACTATTCTCATTTGATGGAAAAACAGTCAATAGTTTCCTAGTCTTTCTGGGGCCAGAGGTGACTATTTCCATCTCCCTCATCTCGCTGCCTATCAAGCATCTAGCTTCCTTTCCACTGTGGGCCCTATGGGTTAGGTATCTAGGGCAATGCAGAAAAGGCCTTCCTTTTTCTGACAAAAGAAAATACCCTTTCCACAAGATGAATAGATGTTTGAGAGGGGGAGGGGTCCCTAAGGGCTTGCACGTGGTTTGCTGACCCGGGCTTCTCTCACCCTCACTAGCTCTGGCTCCCCCTGAGGGGGTGGGGTATGATCTGGAGGGAGGAGAGAGTCAGGTGGGCAGCTGGTGGAATGACTCTCCCCCTGCCATATGCCGCTGTTGGAGCTGTCTAATTTCTCTGTCGTGAGTGATGAAGTCATTTGTACAACTTAATGATGTACCAAGGGACCCGGAAGGCTGGCTCGTGCTCCTGTGTTCCTTATTTAATATGGGTGTAGGGCGTCTGATGTGACAAAGGGAGGTGCCTGAGCACTGATTTGATTAGAGTAAATAGATTAAACAGCCCGAATCGCTCTATTCCTGCAGACCCTCTAGGAGAGGATTAGTGCCACACCTGGGGTGAGGAACACTGGTTCCGTGTTGAGTGACAAGCCACAGCCCAAATGGAGATTGATGGATTGATTCATGGAAAATGGATAAAATCTGTAGGAGTGACAAGTCACCAGTGTTTCTGTGACCTCTTCCGGGGAAATCCATGCCGTCTGGGCTTGATATGTGAGGGTGTTTGTGGCTATGGGTCACAGAAAAAGGATGTGACTGGGAATTTCACGGTGAATTCTCTCTGAGCAGGACCGAATGTTAATGACCAGGCAGCAGGACGGGACGCAGGCTTTCAGCTACAGCGTTTGTTTTCCAGCCCTTTCTGTCTGGGCCACACTATCTGCCTCTCGATTTTGGCGCTCTGTTTGGGAACACGGAGCCTCTTACAGCACACTTCCACACGCACACACTTCTTCCCTCTCCTTTGTCTTTCAGCGTGGAATGATGGCATTTTCTTTCATATAATCACTTTGAAAACTCAGATGTATGTATGTGTGTGTAACAAGCAGAAAAAAACACGTAGAAATTAGGTTTTAACTTGAAACTAAGCAAATTGAAATCATTTTAAGGTGTCATTTGCTGCAGAGGAAATCATGAGGAATAACAACAATTTTAAGTGGCTTTCAAGTGGTTTATCATTATGAAAAGCAATCTTAATCAGCCAGTGGCCCTTATGTTATTGTTTTACCTTTCTTCCTCACAGCGACTCTTTAAGGCAGGTATTCTTACAACTGTTTTATTGATGAGAGAACTGAGCACAGAGTAGCAAAGTTATTTTCCCAAAGACCGCTGGCTGGTAAGAGGGAACACTGGGCTCTAAGCCTCTGTGTGTCTGATTTCAAAGGATGTGCTTCTTTACTAAACAGATTTCCCCTATTGAATAGCTTTACTGTGCATGTTATTTAAAAAAAAAAAACATTTTACAGTCTCTTTTTAAAAAATTACTATATTACTTAAAGCTAGGCTAGGTCCATAGGAAAGAGCTATGGAATAATTTAAAATTGTATTTATTTGCATGATTTTGCTTTTTAGACAAGTCGTTTGATAAGAGGATAAATTTGCGAAACCTATTGTGGTAGATACTGTTTTCAGGGCAGCAGTGCTGGGAAATGTAACTGTGTGTCCTAGTTGAGACCAATGCTAGGGATAGTAAAAGTCACAAGAATATTAAATATGTCATAGTATATAATCTATTTTCATCTGTCTTTTGAGATACCAAAAATATATTCAATGCTCAGTTTGTTTGTTTTTGTAATATTAGGCCAAACAAAGATCGTGACTGTCAAACATAATGCAATATGCATGACTACATTAAGTATTGATAAATGCTGAGATTCTTTAAGAGGAGAATATATTACCTCTAAAGCACTGTGACCTAATTTGATTTTGAAAGCAGTGTTGCAGAGACGGTGGTCTCAGAGGGTGACCAGGATGCTGTGATGAACTGAAAGTGTAATGGCGGTTGGTTTCAGGAGATTCTATAGTATTGTTTGGAAGACTTAAGGATGAGGCCAGACTGGGCCATGTACTTGAACTCAGCAACTATCTCAAGTGAGGATTTATCCACAGGGGTACTCAGAGTTCTAGCCATGGCTGCCATCCTACAGTTAGTTATTCTATGAGAGTCGTTCATAGAATATGAGCTTCCTAGGATAGTTAGGACACCAAGGATGGCAATGTGTCCCCGTTAAAAGCTCAAGAACAAATAAATGGTCAAGTGATTGAGAAAGATACCAGGATAAAGCAGGTTCAAAGAAGAAATATCTGTTATCACATACGTAGGCCCCAGGAAAGGAAGTTATGATTGCCCTCTGTTTGAAGTCTTTATACAAAAGTGTAAGAACATACTGTATGTATAAAGCCTTCTGCTAGCATCATGGGGTTTGAAAAAGTGAAACAGAGATGTGGACTATATTCTCCAAGAGATTCAAATAACTTAGGAGTGGAGAAACACATGAGATCTTAGGTTAAGTCTTATAAAAGTGCTCTACCCTGCTTTGGGAATATCTGTGAAAGGAGATTAGCCGCAGAGTGTGTGTGTGTTATGTGTGCGTGCAAGGAAAGCATTAGGGTACAAGTGAATTATGCCAAGACAGGTATAATTCATTTAGAAAAGGCTATCAATTATTTTTTTAGAAATTTGTTTCCTGTATCATATTTTAGCTCTACTATTGAGAAAAGGTTAAGATGCTAATGCATGTTGACTAATTCTGTGTGCCTTCAAAATGAGAGGTAGAATTCTCCATGTCCTCATAGACCGTAAGCTGCTGGAATTTCAGGATGATATGAAGCAACTCTGAAACCATTGTCACAGAAATAGTATTATTTAATCAGGGAGAAAGGGACAAAGGATAACAATTTTCTCAAAACGATTCAATGTTAAAGTTCTATGTAATGATAGCTGATACTTATAAGCCATTTACTGTGAATCAGACACTGTCCCCTTTCATAAGTAATTCACTCAGTCTTTATGATATTCCTTGAAGTCTGAAAACATATCTTCATTTTACAGGTGTAGAAGTAGCTCAGTTGGTTAAATGTTGTCCAGATATGCCAAGGTTGTGAGTTCGATCCCTGGTCATGGCACAAAAAAGAATCAACCAATAAATGCATAGATAAGTGGAACAACAAATTAATGCTCCCCCCTTTCAGTCCCAAATCAGTAAATAAAAATTAAAAGAAAACAAGGCATCTGCTTAGTCAATTTGGTCAATGAGGATAGTTTAAAACCAGATCAGTAAAATTCACTTTGAATCTGGATCAAATGACCTAATCACGATTTGTGTTTTGTCGGGGAAATCATCCCTTTTTGTAGGTGATTCCATTACATTCTTGCCACTCCCATCTGTAAAAAAAGGTAATCCCCTTATTTCAGCTCTGTCTAGCTCTGTTCATTCTAAGCCTGCCTTTGTCCCAGATCTGTCCCTTTTATGATATTTAGGGGGAATACCTATCACCGGGATGTTAAATCAATGATTCCCAGAGCAGGAAAAGTAAATCAGTATCACCTGGGAACTTGTTTTAAGTGCAAATTCCCAGTCTCCTCACAAACCTTCAGACTCAGATGCTCTGGCACCCAGCCACCTTGTTTGAGCAAGCCCCTACGGTGATTCTCACGTGCGATAAAGCCTGCATATCACTGCGCGAAACTATTTTATATTCCGGAACTTCTTGTCCACACTCGAATCTACTATTTCTTCCACTTCTTTTTTGAATCCTAAACCTTGTTCGTAAAAGACAAAACTCTCTCTAAATGAGCTTCTGTTTAACTACTTCTTTCAAAACAGGAGTTGTGGGGTAGAGTCCTCCTGTTACTCCCAATTTCTGTCACCATCCATCCATCTTTCAATAAATATTTTGTCTTGCAAAGTTTTTGTTATTTTATCTGCTGCTGCAAGCACTGTTAATGCTAGTATTAGTTCTGCTGCCATTAATATGCAGTCCAGTTTAACAGTTAAGTATCGAGGTTCTACAACCAGACCAAGTAAACATAAACCATAGTTCTCCACCTAGTATCTATGTGACCTTTAAAAGTTATTTAAACTCAGTGGGACTAGGTCATTCAATCTGTGAAGGATAGTGTTGTAGTTTCTACTATTGTTGTTGTTGGTTTAAAACGAGAATTCAGGACAGTGACTAGTACAGATTAACAATTCAAAAATGATTGGCTATATTTATTTTGACTTGACTGACTCCGTTATGGATTTATTTTTATGTGTCAGGCACCAGACAAACCTTTTAAGTGCATTATTTCATTTAGCTTCACAGCAATCATACAACATATAATATATTAATATTATCCCTGTACAAATCCTAACATCCCTTACGTGCTTAGGATGTGCCAGATATACTTCTGGGTGCTTTACTTGTAGTAACTCATAGTTTCTCTTAATATCCCTCTTTTGTTGAGTAATAAAGCATAAATAGTAAAATAAACTGCTCGAGTAATAAGTGACAGAAGAGAACTTGGAACTCAGGTAGCCTGACCTCAGAAACCATGCTCTTGACCAGGACACAGCACTGCCCTTTTTATAGAGAAGTATCAGAAGCCAAGAAGGTTAGTAACTTTCCAGTTACATCATTACTAGGTAACAAAGCTGGGGCCTTACAACAATTTCTGTACAATATCTATGTCACCCGTTTTTTTCTCTACCACCATTAATGACTTTGGCCCCTTGTTCCTCTGTAAGACATCACTTTGCCTGAGCTTATGTGAATTCTGACCACCTACTAGCTCTCTGGCTTCAGATCCCTCTCTCCTTAATTCTGGTAACCTTCACACTTACTTCACTTTAGGGGTATAATTTTCTGTTATCCTGTATGACCCTGAACCCTATTATTTCCTAGATGTCATGGACTTAATGGACTTTGCTCTTCCCCTAATAGGCCTACCGACATTTCCTCAAACCTCCCTCAACCCATCCTTGTCCATCATCTCACTCTTGATGTTCTCACTTCTGCACACCTGCACCACCATGTCTAGCCATTTTCAAGACTGCCCTAGTTTTTGGTATATAATGTAATCCTTCCCATTTTTTGAAACTTTGCTGATCTAGTTCCTCTTTCTGGAATTTCTTCCTACTTTTTGTATTCATCTTCCAAGGCCCAGCTTGCTTCCTGATCACTCCAGTTGGAACGGATTTCCTCCTTTGCTTTCTGTTTGTTCTTCTGTTACAGCCTCTGGTATAGGTTGTCCCTTGGTTACTTATCTCTCTTTTTCTCTCTGACTCCACCAGGGTCCATCCTTATCTTTTTCTGAGTTCCTAGTAGCACAGATTTTCATGTCGGAAAGCCCTGGATTCCAATCTCAGTTCCACTGCTTGCTTTTTTTTCTTGCACAGTATTTCTATCTGCATCTTCATATTTGCAAAATGAGAGAAAAGTGTAACTCAAGAGTTGCACGAATTAAATGAACTGATGTATAGTTAATGTATAGAGAAAGTACAGTACGTATGTAAATGTTAGCTCCCTTCTCCTTGTCAGCACAATACCCTGCTCTAAATATAGTCTCCCAAGGATTTGGAGTGTGAATGCATACATGAATATTGAATGAAGCGGCTGCTTCATTTGGGCTGTGTGTAGTACAGCAAGAAAAAATGTAAGGGCTTCCCATACTGAGCAAGAATTTGGTAACTAGAATTTTAATTACTTGGATATTGATTTGTATACCAGGTATATAAAATTTAGAAAGAAGACGAGGTTCTGAAAAGTTTGATGGATTTATTCTTGTAATTAGAAAAAAGTCACATCATTTTTATGATGTTATGGCCACTAATAATAAAAATTGACTAAAGGAATCAAGGAACTTAAAAGTAGGAAGCATTTAGAAATCTTACAATATTACATAATTTGAAACACTATTCAGGGCAAGAGTGGAAAGTAAACATTTAAAGTGATCTATTAACATTTTATTTTAGGAATAGTAGGATGATTTCAAGTAGCTTTGTAGAAATTGTTACTTAAATTTACAATTAGAATCTTCAAATACATTATTAATGCCATAGTATGCTCATCATCAGATATAAATCCTCGTGACAAAACCCACTGGCTTTGGAATCAGATTAGATTTGAAAAAGCACTCCTCTAGTTAGAATTGGTTAACAATTTGTGTATATGATTTCACTTACTTCAAGCTTAGTTTCTTCACCTGTAAAATGGGTATATTAATATCACCAATGTCCCTGGATGGTTAGGTAGTTGTGGACTTTGTGACATGTGAAGTGTCAGAATGGTGTATATCAAGTTGAATAGCACTCATTAAATTTAGACCTGACTATAATGGACACTATCAACAAATAGTCCATAAATGATTTTGCTCCACTGGTGGGTGGTTTTGTTTCCCAGAGGACATCTTGCAATTGCTGGGGGCAGTTTTTGTTGTCACAGCTTGATGCAGGGGTATGCTACTGGCATCTAGTGCATACATGCCAGGTGTGTTGCAAAACATCATACAATGCACGGACTGTGCCGCACAAGAAAGAATCATCCAGTTCAAGACAGGGGTGTGGAGGTTGAGAAAACAAGCTAAGGAATGGGCAAAATTCATCCCTCTGGGATACTTAGAGATAGCAGTATGTTAAACCCTCCAAAAGGGATAAAGTGATGTTTAGAAGGTATATTCATAGAAAATGAACTTCATGCTTCAATACCTTCAAAGTAATTATTAGAAAATAAAACACACAAGTTAGAAAAACCTGGATAAAACTCTTCTTTTTAAAAAATTTTTACATAGAATTATCACCTGGAATGCTTATTAAAATCCAGATTTCTAGGCTTCATTCCAAGTACATTGTGATTTGAAAAGTTTAGCATCAGGACTCTGCATATTTAATAAGCACTCCAGGGAATTCTGATGCAGCTGGTTTGCAGATGACAGTTGGGAAGAATTCTTCCAAAGGGCTGAATAGAGCAGATGCATAACTCATATAAATACTTTCCAAAATCCTGTAGCATTATGTAGCTTGGTTCTCTTTATCCTTAAAGCCCGAAGCAGTCTCATTATTATCAATAATGATACACAAAATGGGATGGATCTACAGGAAGACAGTTATGTGAGTCTGCCAGTATCCAGACAGCCTGCCCATATGACCAGACCTCCTGTGTCTGAAGAGCCCTTCCCACCTTTGCTCTTTCTGTTGCACAGGTACTACATTCAAACCTCCAGAACAGTGGAAAGGTATGTTCACCTCATACTTTGGCCTTTGGGAATATGCACTATTTACCACCAGGTCTAGGAAACAGGCCCCATATGCTCCCTCCTATTATCTGTCAGCCCTAAGAGAAACCTCCACAGTGTTCTAGGAAATGCACAAAAAAACATTTGGATTTTAGGCTTAAGAGAGGTGAACATTCTTTCCATTTAAAAGTAATAATTGAGAAATAAAATACATTTTAAACCAATTTTTATAATGACTTTGGATTCTTTTTTTATAAAGACAGATTTTGGAATTTTTGCATTTATTTTTCGAAAAATCAACATTTGGCAGAACTTTAATGTCACTTGATGTGTGTGGCATTTTCATAGGCATAATTATTTCTAAAAATAGAAAGTTTCTATTTTGTGTCAAACAGTTAGGAAATAAATTATGCTTCGACACAAACACAAAGATACCTATTCAGCAAACAGCACAGAGAAAACATGGAACAGAACATTCACCTTCTGAGTCACCATTTACCTCAGTGGAGAGAAACTTCTGAGGAAGGGGATATTAGGCTGCATCAAGTAAGCAAGAGTATTTGACCCAACCTATGATTCACAGAAAAAGAGCTGATCCACTTCAAGCCTTCATAATGCCATTTCTCAGATTTCAGTAGCAGGTGAATAATGAGCCCGGCTCCCATTCAGAAACTCAAGGCCTTCGCAGCTACATTTAAACATACCCCTGGAAGAACTGGAGCTTCTATGTGGCAACCAATTCTGACTGAGTTAAAAGACTTAGTGTTTCTAGAGAAAAAATAGCCTCTTCAATAAATGGTGTTGGGAGATCTGGACAGGTACATGCAAAAAAAGAAAAGAAAAAAGAAATAAGATCACCAAATTACATCATATACCAAAATAAACTCAAGATGGTTAAAAAACTTAAATATAAATTGTGACACCATAAAAGTTCTAAAGGGGAACATAGGCAGGAAAATTTCAGATATTCCACGCAGGAATATTTTCACCAATATGTCCCCTAGGGCAAGGGACATAAAGGAAAGAATGAACAAATGGGACTTCATCAAATTAAAAAGCTTCTGCACAGTTAAAGAAAACCTCAGCAAAATAAAAAGGGAACCAACCATATGAGAAAATGTATTTGCAAATGATACATTGGACAAAGGTTTGATCTCCAAAACATATAAAGAACTGACATGACTCCAGAGCAGAAAGACAAACAATTCAATTAAAAAATGGGTAAAGGACCTGAACAGACTTCTCCAAGGAAGACAAGCAGAGGGCCCAGAGACATATAAAAGGATGCTCAGCATCACTAGTCATCAGAGATGTGCAAACTAAAACCACAATGAGACACCACTTCACACCAGTCAGAATAGCCATCATAACCAAATCAACCAAACAAATGTTGTAGAGGGAGGGTGTAGAGAAAAGGGAACCCTAGTACACTGTTGGTAGGAATGCAGACTGGTGCAGCCACTGTGGAAAAGAGTATGGAATTTCCTCAGAAAACTAAGATGGAACTGCCTTTTGATCCAATGATTCCACTGCTGGGATTATACCTTAAGAATCCAGAATCACCAATTCAAAAGAACCTATGCACCCCAATGTTCATAGCAGGACAATTTATGATAGCCAAGTGCTGGAAGCAGCCCAAGTGCCCATCAGTAAGTGAGTGAATCAAAAAACTGTGGTACATTTACACAATGGAATAATACACAGCAAAAAGAAAGAAGGAAATCATACCTTTTGCAGCAGCATGGATGGAACTAGAGAGTATTATGCTAAGTGAAATTATCTAGTGAGTGAAAGACAAATATCATATGATCTCACCTACAAGTGGAACCAAATCAACAAAACAAATGAGCAAATAAGAACCAAGAACCAGAGACATGGAAATAAAGAACAAATGGACTGTGACCAGAGGGGAGTGGGGAGGAGGATAATGGGGTAAAGAATTGAAAGGATCAAATCAAGGAACATGTACAAAAGACCCAATGGACAAGGAAAACAGGTGGGGACTGTCTTTGGGAGCAGGGGTTGGATGGGGCACGGGAGAGCAATGGGGCAAAAATGGGGACAACTGTAACTGAACAATAAAATAGGTAAGTAAGTAAATAAATAAATAACTCAATGTTTGACTTGAGAAAACCTGTACAGGGCACACAGCTAAGCTCACTAGAGTCAATATGTCCCAAAACTTCCATGCAAGAGAATATTTCTAAAGTTACCCAGCTATGGGGGTGTTTTTCTTACTTAGTATGAGCATTATAAAATAATTCTTAAATGATGAAATGTATTTTTTTTACTTGCAGATTTATAGAAATGGTTTAGATCATATAAAAATATGATTTAACATCATATTTTTGCAATTTTTTCTCTGGAATCATTATTTATTTGTAAGAAACTAGTGGTGATGGCACCTAGTGATGTGATACAATCTCCCCACCTACCCACACAGAAAAAGAAAAAGAAAAACCCTGAGACTGGTATAGTAACAGTTATTTTGATTACAAAAGCATGTGCTATGGGAATCTGATCATGAGATTTCTTGGGGCATTTAAAATATGATTGCATTCATAAAACTTTTATGAATGTTCTGATTGAAGGAAGTTGAATGTAGTTGTATAATGTGGGGTACAATCCCATTCAAGCATTTATTATTTTTTCAACAGCTCTCCAGTGGGTATCTTCTATGTGCCTGGCACATAGTATTGGGGATATACAGTGTATCTGAAAACAAGCTCTCACCCTTAAGAAACTTGCATTGTAGACTGAAATGTAGACCAAAAATGTACGCAATGATTCATTACATATTTGCAATTTGTAATTGCATCTATGAAGAAAATAAATACAAGTAAGTACAATCAAATTTACTAAATTCTTCTTCTATTTCTTATATTTCTAGTATTTGAAGATAGTCCACAAATCCGTTTCCAATGGCTATAGCCAATCAAGTTCAGAACATATTTTATTCTTTTAGGAAAAAACATTCTGCTTTTAAATTGCTTGTGTTAAACTTATCCTGAGAAATTTAGATCTATTAATTCCTTTTGTTTTTCAGGGTTTTTGGAGCTGCCATACTTCTTACCTCTACCCTGAATATGCTAATCCCATCAGCAGCCAGAGTGCATTATGGGTGTGTCATCTTTGTTAGGATATTGCAGGGACTTGTTGAGGTATGGAACTGCAGAACGACAGCATCTTAAGGTTGCCATGTTATTAAGAACCAGCAGAAAGTCTTTGACTTGATCTATAAGTTGTTTTAATTTGGCTGTGCCTATACCATGTTAAAGAATTGGAAAAATTCGGCAATCAGATATTTTATTTTCAAATGATGCTAAACTACTACTTTCCTTCTCTAGAATTGAATGGTATTAAGGGAATGCTTAGTGACTATTTGACTTAAAAAAAAAGATTGAGTATTTTGTTACTGTATTGTGATAAAAATTTTTGAGTTCACCCTTTGTTGGTGATAACCCTGAATTAACATCTTTTGGGAATTTTATACCAGGTCTCTATTGGAATCATAGAATCATTCCAATATAATCACTGGAATGAATCATAGACTCATATAGAATCATTATTTGAGTTTTCACTAATGTATTTCACTGAATATATTCTTTGGGTATCTAACACTAGTGAATGACTTTTCCTCTATCAGCCTACTGCCTTTGAAAGAATAGCATTAAAAACTTGAGACTGGCCTACCTGTTGCCCCTTCTTTTTATGAAGTATGGTGAGAATAAATAAATCAGATAAAGTATTAAGACACTGAAAACAATTTCCTCTTTTCAAACAGAAGGAAAAATTGATGAGGTGAAAATAACAGAAAAAAAGATAATGACAGTTGCTCCTTGGTATTTGAAAGGATATTGGTTCCAGAACCCACCCCCTCAACTTTGGATGCAAAAATCCATGGATGTTCAAGGCCCTCATCTAAAATAGTGCAGTGTTTGCATATAACCTATGTACATCCTCCCATACACTTTATACCATCTCTGGGCTAATTATACTACCTACTACAATGTAAATAGATGTTATACTCTATTATTTAGGGAATAAAAACAAGAAAAATGGGTCTGCACATTTTCAGTACAGACACAACCATGGTAGAGCCAACTACAATAGTACATGTCAGCAGCAAAGGTAACATTTTTTCCCTAATACTTTTCACCTGAGGTTGGTTGCATCTGCAGATGCAGACTTGTGGCTACAGAGGACTGACTGTGTTTTAAGGGCCTTAAGGTCTAGGCACTTCTTTGAGAAGTGTAATTTTCAAGGATCTAAGCGTTACCTTCCTTTGCATGGATTCCTTATATTTGGGAGTCACTGAGTGTAATGTCTCACAAAAAGGCATTGTACACTTCTCAAACTCTTCAGAACTACAGATAAACCGGGTAACATAGAATCTTTTATTTTGCATTGATCAGAAGAACATGGAGGTAGTAATAATGCTTGAAGGGTGGGTAGACTTTGAGCAGGTCACTGAAAAGAGGCCATGCCTTACCAGGTCTGGATTGAAAGTTTTAGAATGGAATTTCAGGGAATCGGCAAATTCCCATAATAGCATCTTTCTTTTGTGCTCATTCTAAGGAGACAGCATCAGAAAGGGAATATGCTTATTTTCCATTGACCTTGGATCTGAAATGGTGACATATGTCTTCCCTCATCACAGGGTGTCACCTACCCAGCATGTCATGGGATATGGAGCAAATGGGCCCCTCCTCTGGAGAGGAGTAGGTTGGCAACCACCTCCTTTTGTGGTAAGTGTTGTGTGCTGGTGTAGTTATGTTGGGTGAAAATTTAGAAACAACTTGAATAAGAATTGAACATTGGTAAAGCTCACCTGTAAAACCATTGGGGCAGCGTGTCTGTCTGTGTGTGGGTGTATTCACGAGGAAAGTTTTCCTGACCACTATTTCAATTTATGTAATTCTTATTGGTCTCCTTAAATCCTCTATTTCTGTTAGCACTTTATATTTTTCTATTTCATCCATTTTATCTAGGTTTTCAAAATATTTACCAATGATTTTCATTATAGTTTTTAAAATTTAATTTTTATTATAGTTTCATTTTTAAGCCATTGTTGTGTCTTGGGCAAGTTATATGTACTTGTGTAGTCTTGTATTCTTGGCTAAACATGTAGGCATCTACGTGTGTTTGGAGGTGTATGTGTGAGTGTGCATGCACCCAAGTGTGTAAGTGTGTGTTTGTGTAAGTGAACCAAGGAACATGAGATAAAAAGTCAAGAACTTTTATTGATTTCGCTTCCTTTCTCCAATTCTCCCTTCTACTTTAGGTTCCTATGCTGGAGCTGTGATTGCAATGCCTTTAGCTGGCATTCTTGTACAGTATACTGGCTGGTCTTCAGTATTCTATGTCTATGGTATGTTGCATTTCTATACAATAAAGGAAATGTGCATAATCTAAAACAATGAGATGGATCACTAAACATATTTGTATGTTTACTTATTTTTTTCCTACTAAGAATTCTTTCCTTATATTCTGAGGAGATCAAGGGAAGTGTTCTATGTCTATGATTTTACCTATATTGTTATCTATTGCTTAAAAAAGCAGCCACATTGCTGATGGAAACTCTGTGATGTATGGTGTATGTTGCCCTTAATTATGAATAAAAATGGAGGTTATCTCTTGATTCAAAGCTGATTAAAAGGAAAGAGCTAGGCAGTGCCCACGTCTCCTCTTTGCCACTGTTTTCTCTGCCAGCTCCCTGAGCGTGCCTCCTCGAGGCTGAACAGGGCTGGAAAATTGGACGGTGACAGGCGTGCTAATGAAACAAATCAGTTTGGTGATGAGATATTAGCAGTCTCTTGCAGCAGTGGCACATTTTGTCCTCATTTCCTCTGAATTAAAGGAGATTCAGTTCCCAGATAGAAATGTAAAAATGACAAGAAAAGCTGTGAGCTCCAATTCCCTTTCCATTTATTTTGTAACTAGAAGCTGAAAGCTTACCACTTGAAAGTATCCCTAAAGTCTCTTTCTAAAAAACACTTTTCTTTAATGAGGAAAGAAAAAGTATAAGAGAGATGGAGTCCAGCTGATATTGTCATTGATTAATACCATCTTTGAACATGGGCATGAGATTCTGTAAGATTGATGAAGTCATGTGGTTGAACAGAACAGTTATCTGGCTGTTTCCAAATTTGCCATGATCCATTTCCATTTTGAAATGTTCTCGCCAGAGCAAATCCTTATGTTTTTAGTATGTTATTAAATACACCTTGCAGGAGGGTTTCTTGTCCTGGCTCAAAAGTCCCTGTATGGCTTTTAGATTTATGAATGCTCGAAATTGAAGCCATACGAGCATTTGTACATATCTTTTTTTTCTGGGGAGATCTTTTTATCAGATTTTAATCCATACCTTTGATTAGACTTTCAAAGGTTCATAATTCAAAAAATTTCAAGCATTTACATATCGGGTTTATAGTACGAGTTGGAGTGGCCATCCATTAAATCCTCCATTTGGTGCCTTAGTCCCTTACTTAACTGAAGCTGTGATATGGCTTTGAAGTAAGGATGCTAATTTCCACGAAGTATTTTTAAAAACCAGTCTCATTATTTCAAGTTATAATTTATTTAATGCCCATCATTGAATGGTACACAGTTTAAATACTAGGTAATATGAAAACATCATATCGCAGTACTTGCTTACTTACTGTGTATAACAGAAATTGGGTCTTTGAGCCACACATTTAATATTGATAATTTAAAACTTAGATAAAACCTGCACAGTGACTAAAGTTTTAAAAATAGAATTCATACAGGGTGCTGCAAAAGTAGGTTTATAGTTGTTCATATTGAAAATAATACAATGATTAATAAATAATAATCTAAGAATAAACTGTGTTTCATGTACTTACAGCTGCAAACCTACTTTTGCTGCACCCTGTAAAAAGCAATTAGCTGAGTATCTGGCACTTTTGATGCATTCAGAGAGTGGTCGTGATAATTACTTCTGAATTGTAAGAGCCCTCATTTATTGAGTTCTTATTTTGAGCCCCCCACTGTGGTAGTTGCTTTATGCATTATCTCCTTTAACTTTTCTTTGCCGCATGTCATAAAAAATGAATTAGTATCTCATTTTATAGTGGAGGTTTAGAGAGATTCAGTTCCTGATCAGATTGTGTAGCTAATGGATGACACAGCCAGGATCTGACTCTGGGAGAGCTATATTCCATAATCGCTGCACTATATCAGATTTCCACTATCTGACCCAAAATTGTTTGTGCTGTCACATTCAGTCATTAACAGAAGCATGGGACATCAGAAGCTATGGTATTAAGGAACACTTGTTAGAGATTGAGCAAGCAGAAAAATATATTATAAAGATCAGGGACATTTAGATTGTTACTCAAGGGAGAAAGAACAGTATGAGGCAAAAATGAAATGGCCAGCTGCTGAGAAACGAGAATAAATCCTCTGAAGTTCTTTCTATTATTAATGCTTCCAGACTTATATTGCACATTAAGGGCATGTTTTAATGGTGAGTGCTAAATTAAGAAGGGGGTGGAAAGAATTTAGAAACCATTTATTGTTTTGACATTTATAACTTTCATGTGCCCCCCAAAAAATGATCAATAGGCAATAGCATGTACTGAAAATAATATGGTCTACAGTCACATAAAGTGGGAAATGTTACTACATTAATTATAGAAGCCCACTTTTTAATGTCTAATAGTCTCTCAGGCTATAATTATTTTCTACGTTTTATTTAATAGTCTGTTTACTAGATCTAGAAGTGCTATCAAGAGAGATAAATGAACATTTTTTTTTCCTCTGGAAATGCAAGCCACTCTCACATATTCAAGAAAGGCCAATAGCCAAAGTATTAACTCCTCAGAAAATCCTTTGTGGACAGAAATTTTGCCCTGTTCATCATATTTTTCTCACTTAGCAGAGTGCCTGGAAAAGCAACTGCTCAGTCAGTATTTGATGGATATATGAACATGTTCCAAACCACACCATTGCATCATTATTTATCATGTGTATCAGCATGATTTACAAAAAAGAGAAAATACAGGACCAGCCTTCAGAAAGACTGAAATATGGTGACAAAAGACAAGAAGAGATAGCTGAAGTCAGCTGTAGAAACATAAACTCAAATTGACATTCTGTAGTATGTAGTTTGTCACAAGATATGTGTAGTCTTATTCCAGCAAATGACTGTTAAGTGGAAGCCTTTACAGTGGTTTTCTTTAACTTCCTCCTTTTGAACTCTTGCTTACAGGAAGCTTTGGGATGATCTGGTACATGTTTTGGCTTTTGGTGTCTTACGAGAGTCCTGCAAAGCACCCTACTATTACAGATGAAGAACGTAGGTACATAGAAGAAAGCATTGGAGAGAGTGCAAATCTTTTAGGTGCAATGGAAGTAAGAATTTTATTATGGTGTATATTTCTATTCTTATTCTCCATCTCATCTCCCTCCAACCAACCAAATTATTTTATATGTCCCTATTCAACAAAACTAATTGGTAACAATCATTATTTTTTCTACTTCATCCATATTTCCTGACTTACTTAGGAATTTTTGCTACTTCTTCCATCTATAATTCTTTTCTTTATCTTTGTTAAGCATCTTCAGAGTTGCTCCGTGTTATTGCTATGACTGTAAACATAAATGAGTTTGAAAGACAGTTCAGTATGATCCATAATTTAAACAAATTCAACCAGTAGTAAATTTTAGATTGTAGGAAATGCCAAATCACCAAATCACCTAGCACAGTCATGGAAAAGACTATTTTTTTTGTCCATTAAGTAGTCTAAATGTAGGTTTTGTATACGTGTACTTATATGTGGTTTAGTAAATACTAAAGCATTAGAATGCCAGTAATAGTTAATGTGAAAATATTCTTATTATAATATAATCCTTTTTTGATGAAATGTTACCATTTTCAGGATGATTATTATGAAGATGATCAAGTATTATAAAGAAAATGTTGTAAAGCCTTTCTTCCGATCATGATTTGGTTTTTTTGGACAGGATCTGCCTTTCAAGAGTGAAATGCAGTTTTATGTCAATAATGTGAATATTTTAGTCCATGTTACATTTATATATCATGAACAGTAAGTAGTAAATAGACATATTATCCCACTTAAAAACTGGGAAATAAAAGTAATACTTTTAGACAGGTTCGGTAATTCAGCACTCAATCAGTAACTCAGTTTCCTTACGCTAGGAGTTGAAGGGGAGCACGCACTGGCTGAGGACCCAGTGCCCCTTGTATGTTTCTCCTCTTTCTTTAGACGGCTCTTCCTCATATTCTAATTGTATTTTATTCCAGCTCTGCTCCTCTACTTCATTTGTTAGAGAAGGCCTGTCTTTGACATCTCATTGTAGGTAAAAAGGTCTGTCACTCATTGTTGCTACAGATATGTATCTTGACCTTTGATGAATAAGAAAAATTCCATACTGGGTATTATTCAGAAGTGAAACTTCAGTGCTTCAAAATAATCCTTACATTATAGTTGTTCATGAGCCAAATAGACTGGCACTAGGATTTTCCCCTTCCAGTTTTCATCTGTAAATGGGCTGATAATTTCTTTCTAATATTGGCTATTCAAAGACACGTGGTGATGTGGGGATGGGGCAGGGGTTGGCCTCATGCTCTGGTCCCACCAGCCATACCATAGCTATATATTTAGCTACCAGCAGAAGCTAAATACATAGGTTGATCAGAGTGAGTTCGGAGCTCAGTTTCAATTTCTAGCCAAAAACATCCTCATCAGCCTATAACTTCAAGGTTAAATGTGATTCTTTTTTATTGACCAGTTCTTGAGAGAATGCGTGTCTACACCAGGCATAAATTATTTAAAACAATCAGAAATTGAGTCTAAGTGAAAACCAATTTCTGAAATGATCCCCAAAAGAGCATGGATAATCTTAAAATCCTCATATTCTCTAACTTACTGCCTTTTAAACAATATTTTATATCTTATTAATATTTTATACTTTCGTTTAGTTTCAATGTAAATTTTTCAAAATGCAATCAGGTGGGAGTATAACTTATACTTTGAACTTTTTATCATGAAGAAATTTCATGTGGAGGGACAGTGGCAGGAACATCCATGTATCCACTGCATGGATGCAGCAGTTGGTAACTTCTTGTCTTATTATTTCACTTGCTTTTTGCTAAATAATTTTAAAATAAGGGAGATATCATAAAACTTTATCCACAGATACTTCATGAGTATTTCTAGAAAAATAAAAAAATATTCTCCTTTACAAGCTAAGTACTGCTATCAAACCTCATATAATTAATTTATTTAATTACATTGTTTAATACCTAGATATTCAAATTGCTAATATCCAGTCCAAATTCTTATACCTAGTCTGTAGTCATATGTCTTTTGTAGCTGTTTGTTTAGGAGTCTGGATCCAATTCAAGATCACACATGCTGCAGCTGATTATAATGTCTCTCTCTCTCTTTTTAAAAGATTTTATTTATTTTCATCAAGAGGGTAAGGGAGAGAGAAAGAAAGGGAGAGAAGCATCAATGTGTGGTTGCCTCTCATGTGGCCTCCAGTGGGGACCTGGCCCGCAACCCAGACATGTGCCCTGACTGGGAATCGAACCAGCGACCCTTTGGTTTACAGCCTATGCTCAATCCATTGAGCTACACCAGTCAGGGCTATAATGTCTCTTTTTAAAAAATTAAATATAACATACACACAGAAAAATGCACAAAATCATAAGCAAACATCCTGCTGAATTTTTACACACTAACTGCACCTGGGAAGCGAACAGCCAGTCCAGTCAACAGAATGTTATCAGAATACCACAAACCCTCCGACAGCCCCCAACAACTTTTTAAAGTATAAAACTAGATGCATTTCTCTTATATTTGATGAAATGTTTTAAAACCTGAGGAATAAAGTTCTTAGTAGAGATAATCCTAGTTAAACCAAAGAAATACCAGACCAGCGGGAAATAGTTATTTACTTCTAATAATATTCTAAGGCTATTTATTATACAAATACCCATCATCCAGACATTCCTTATTTGGCTATTTTCTTTATCAGTGAATAAATATGATCATCTGGCACCATTTTCCCAGAGCATGTTGAATTTAAGGAGAAAACTCTGCGCTTTTTAAACCCATCTATGATGCTGTTGCTTGAAATTTTTATCCAAAGCCACAGAACTCATTACACATTATTAGGACAACCTTTGTGTTGCTCTGTTTTTTCAATCACATATGTATGTTTACACATGTACTTGTGATCACCACTGCATAACTTTCTACTGTATTGCTTATAAGGTGATCTGTAAAGGACTAATTAGAATCACAATCAGTAATAGCAATGATGAGGTTCTATGTCCAAAAACAATGACTAAATCTGTATAAAAAGTGTTTGCCTCCTCTATCTAATTTTTTAATTTTTATTAATTTATTGGGGTAACATTGGTTGGTAAAATTATAAAGGTTTCAAATGTACAGTTCCAAAATACATCACCTGGATACTCTGTATATTGCCCTGTTTACCTCGCAAAGTCGGGTCTCCTTTGGTCTCCATCCACTGGATGCCTACTGGATGCCCTTTACTACCTTCCCCACCCTCCTTTCTCTCTGCTAATCATGAGACTATTGTCTGTGTGCGTGAGGTTGTTTTCATTTGTTTGTTTGTCTTGTTTGTTCATGTGTTACTTTCAGTTTTGTGTCCCCTATATGAGTGCCTTCTCTTTTACTAATTTGGTCCCAAGCTAGCATTAAACAGAATTATTTTAGGTTATTATTTCTTCACCAAACAGTATCTTGGTGTTCAAAATAAAGTAATAGAAAAAGTGTTTGGAAACTTGAGAAATATTTTAAGGTGTAAAAATTAGTCTTCAGATACTTGTTTTACTGTATATTTAGGCATATACAGGATATTAAGTATACTGGATGTTTTTTTAATAGGTGTTATAAACAAAGCTAATATTTAGGTTGTTAATTTGGACTGTCTTGAATATCATAAATAACTACAGTCATGTGCCTGTTAATGACTAATACACTTAAGAGAAATGAAGCATTCGGTGATTTTGCCTCTGTGCGAACATCGTCGACTGCACTTACACAAGTGTAGATGGCATAGCCTACTACTGTAATTGTTTGTGCTATACTTTCATATGTCTGGCAACGCAGTAGGTCTGTTTACACCAGCAGCTCTGAAAACATGTGAGCAATGTGTTGAATGATGGTGACTCTGGGCGATAGGAATTATTTTAGCTTCTTTATAATCTTACCAGACCGCCATGATATATGTGGTACATCACTGACCAAAGTGGTGTTTTGCAATGCATGTCTATGGTTATGACATGCCTATAGTGTGCCGGGTGGCCAGAGGCTTTAACCAGACATACACCATGGGGGTTTTACAGAGCCTGGCACTCCAGTGTCACAGAACTTACACTGATATCCATTGGCGATCAGGGGTGTTTACAGATACAAAGTGCTATCATTGTCTTTGGAGAAGGTCTGGATTATTGCACCCTTCATTTTTCTTGTTTTTATTTCCCTAAGGATGTTGAATTTTCAATATTTTTGATAAAATATTTGGGAGACCAACAAGGTGACTAAATTTGTCAGTGAGTGTTAGTTGAAGCATGGTCTGAATAACTGCTCTCCCCGCCCCGGCCAGATCTTGGAAACTGAGATCTCTGCTTTTAGAATTAGTTTTGTATGAATATGGAATCTTGTATATTCCCAACACTGCAACAATTTAATCAGAATAAGAGACTGTTACCCTTTTTTCTCTACAAATGATTGTTCACAACAGCTAAAGCTAACTGGAATGTTGCAATTAACAAATCACTGCTTCTTACCTATCTCCTACTCATGCCCCAACACACATCCTGAAAATGCAAAGCACCTATCATCCCTATATCATTCTTACATAAGTTAGAATGTATCTTAAGTGGTCAGAATGACTCTCTCTTTGGGATTTCAGAAATTCAAGACTCCATGGAGGAAATTTTTTACATCTATGCCAGTCTATGCAATAATTGTTGCAAACTTCTGCAGAAGCTGGACTTTTTACTTATTGCTTATTAGTCAGCCAGCATATTTTGAGGAAGTCTTTGGATTTGAAATCAGCAAGGTATGTAAAAATTATTTTTAACTAGTGCACCATTTTTGTGTTTAAGTGAATATTAAGTTCTTTTGCCAAGATTTTATCTTCTAAGTTCTGTGAGGTATTTATTTATTCAGTCAACAAACACCTTCTGGGAAACAAAGACTAAGGAAGATATTTGTCAGCTGCCTTCAAATATCTGCGAGAAACTGCTCTTTGCTGCAGGAAATGCAGACAAAACAGACTGAGTCTCTGCTTTTATGGAGCTTATATCTCCATCAGGGTGGGCGTCAGTGTTGTCTTTTGTGTGCAATTAAATATAACTTCTTTTAAATGTCAGATTAGAGACAATGTAACAGTGAATGGAAAAGTATTTTATTAAGGTGGATTGTAACTACAAATCTAACTCTTCTCCAGTGCTCTCAGAAACCAGTTTGGCTAAAAGATTTGCACATAAGAAGAAAATATGTGAAAATATTCTTGTATGTTGTTTATTTAGTTTATTCACTAAACAATCATTTGTTGAACATGATACGTGAAGTTCCGTGTTAGAATCAGAAATAAGGTAAGAACATGATTCCTGCCCTCAAGGGTGCACAGCTTGGTGGTATATACCAAAAAATAAGTAAATAAAAGTTACTAATTATAGCACAGTATATTAACAGCTACAGATGTTTATTAATAGCCATGGGAATATAATCATTTTTGAGATTTTCTATAAGGATAAAATAAACATAATAATACCACTTTATATTTATACAGAGTTTGAAATTTACAAGGCCTTCATATTCATGAAAAACCTAGTGTGGTTGAACAGGGGATAACTATCCCCATTTCTCTCGAACTGATGTAGAAACTAGAAATGGTTTTAAAATTGTCTGAAGCCAAGCTGGTAATAAATGACAGAATCAAATTTAAGCCCAGATCCTTTGGTTTGTTTCAGTTCCCTCTACTATGCCATTTAAATTCAGGTAAACCATATCTTAATGTAAGCATTTGGCATGTATTTGTTAAATCCCATCTCTGTGCCAAGCCCTTCGCTGAGTCCTCAATGCACTTGTCTGTGCTGGCAATGGACTTGCCCTTCCTCTTCATGTCATTACATAAGTCCAGCTGGGCTCGCTATTCATGTTACATCTCTACTTGAAACACTATCCGAGGCCTGGAACTGAAGGAAGCCTGAGTTTAGGAGTAGCTATTCTAAGAGCTCTTTTGTAAATCCTGTTTCTAAGGAAACTGTTTCCTCCATTGCTGAGAAGAATGGCTGCTTTAGACAGGGCTCTTCTCTCTGGAGCTGATCAAACATTGCAGGGTAGCCTTTGGGAGCTTTGAGAGGTGTTGCACTTCTCAACAAAGGCTGCTGGAGGTGTGCATTCATTTTCATAATCTAGGACACATATGACACTGAGAGGCTATTGATAAAGTCTGGCCTCATGGGCAAGAGAGTGAAGGAACCAACGGATGCTAATGAAACTGCACGGTCATCCTGGCCCTGTGGCTCCAAGTCATTGAAAGTGCTTGAGTAAATGCAATGATATTTTACAAAAACTAAATATAACAACTAAATGGCTTAATTTGATTCAGTTATTGTATTTTTAACTAAAATTGTAAGTAAATTCTACACACACAGATTGGCTTGAAGATTTTGATTATACTGGTAAAAAAAAAAAAAAAAGTCTCTCGACTTACCTGAAAAACACATAAAGGAGGTAAAGAAGAAAATATGTTATGGACTTTGGACCTAGGCTGACATGGTTTAGAAACGAAACTCTACCATAAACTATAATCATAAGAATATTAAACATTTCCATCTGTAGGAAAAGAGAATTGAATAGCTTGGAGATCTAACCTATTTTAGAGTCATTCACTATGTTAATTAATCATAAAAACAACTCAAGGCCATGGTCATGACACCACACTACACACCATTGTAAAATAAAACCCGATCGTTTTCTTGAAGCTTCAATAATCTAATTTGAAAAACATATTTACATATATTAATAAACTTACCTGGTACTTGTACTTATCATTTGGCAGGAACTGTGCTTAAAATTATACTTAGTGAAAAAAAAAACCCTCTCCTTACATGTTTATATTGAATATTTAAAATTTACTAAGTCCATGTATGTAGTAATATACAATTAAAATGCACTTTATTTATGTTTTCCGCCTCAATAATGCTTAGAGAATAGTGCCTTGCACATAATTATTGGTCAAAAAATGTGTGTTGAATCAATGTTGGTGGGATGGATTTTAGATTGCATAGAAACTATATTTCATTGGATGGCAATATGGCCCAATATTGACATTTGAGATGAATGTGCCTAAAAATTTGATCTATACTTTCTGGGTTCTTAATTTGTAGAAACTGAAGATAAAACTCATAAGAGATATATCTTTAGAATGCAGTTAAAGTTGTTAGCCTTAAAATATAGCCTCTCCAAGGTTTTGTCTAATATATTTGCCCTCTGCCTCTGTTTCCACCTCTCTTCTATGTGCCCTTCTTCCTAATGATACATTTTTGCAAACATATTTGAGAGTATAAAATGAGCACATAAATGGGAATCACTGTTTAATAAGATTCAGGATAGTTTATTCATAAACTCAAAACTGATTGACTCATAGCACAGAAAAATAGTATTCTCTTCTAGAACATAAAAAAGGGGTCACAGTAAAGTTACTTAGCTTTTCTTGCTTATTGTGTGGAAGTTACTATTTATTCTAGGAAATAAGTGGTGGTGTGGAGACAATGTTCTTCCTGCCTTTGTCCATGAAGAGTTTATGCTGGGTTCAGGAAACCAGGGTCATTAAATTGCCCCTGTTACTTGTGAGCATATATATTTCTCCCATCTGGTTTTTCTTCAGGTCGGCATGCTGTCGGCGGTGCCACACTTAGTGATGACAATTATTGTGCCCATTGGTGGGCAGATTGCAGACTTTCTAAGAAGCAAGCAAATTCTTTCAACTACGACAGTAAGAAAGATCATGAATTGTGGGGGTAAGTACACAAGTGATGTTTGGAACATGTTTTTAGTTCACGAAGTTCTGTTTCGCATAAGCAGCTTTTTCTGTACTTATCAAATATGAAGATAAATGTGTCTTCATTGTTCTTTTGTAATCATTTTCCCGTCTTTAGGTTTTCCTAACTCCTAGTTCTCAGTAACTACATAACTTACTTAACCCTCCCCACCATCGAAACTTAAGGTTGTTTTGGTGTTCTTATTAAAACACCGGCAAGGTTTCAGTAACTCTTTGTATAAATTATTACTGTTATGATTATTTTTAACATGAACAGACAGAAGTGGTTTGCTAGGGTATTTTTAGCAGTTTTGGCTCACTGGGAAACTTACACAAATTTCTGACGTGTTTGCACGTGTTTGTTTCTGAAGGTTTTGGCATGGAGGCAACACTGCTTCTGGTTGTCGGCTATTCTCACACCAGAGGGGTGGCAATCTCATTCTTGGTACTTGCGGTGGGATTCAGCGGATTCGCTATATCCGGTAATACACGTTTTTAAAATTTGTGCTTGTGGCATCTGATTTTGGCTGGTGATGGTGAGGTGGTCTATCTGTATATCTCCAGATATTCTGCTTTCCACTTTAAATATTTTAACTGTTGAGAAAGTTTAGTCAACACATTTCCACTAAAAATTAAATAAAAATAAAAAAATATTTACAGTGCATTCTTTAGATTTGTTATTACTCATTTTCTCACTGCTTACCCTTTTTTATCTATTTACTTATTTATTCTGGTTAAGAGAACATATCTCCTTCCTCTGTGGAACATCACATACTAAGTCTTAGAAAAGAAATTATACCTCATTTTATTCTTATTACACCCCTGAGCTGAATTATTAAAAAAGTAGTTTTTAAGCACTTGCTGTGTACCTAATGTCTTTTAAAGAGGGTGGTGGGTGTGGAAGAAAAGATTCTGCAGGCACGTCTAAGAGGCTTGGGATGCTCTGAGTCCAAGGTGATGTGTGTATTTCAGGTTTCAACGTTAACCACCTGGATATTGCACCCAGATATGCCAGCATCTTGATGGGCATTTCGAATGGCGTGGGCACATTGTCAGGAATGGTTTGTCCTATCATTGTTGGTGCAATGACGAAGAATAAGGTAAGATGGAACAAAACAGATATTCAGTTGTAGAAGATTCTTTCTTCTGGTTGGGGAAAGGGTTGATATATTCTCTTTGGCATTTCTTTTCTGATCCACTCACCACGCTTCTGAGTAGGGGAGGTGACTGAGGCTCAGAAGAAAATATCTAAGAACTCTGAGTGAGCGTCTTTTCCCAACCAATAAGCAACATGCCCCTCCATACCTTTTAATATTTCCGATATTCCTGATGTAGATGAAAGTAAACAAAACCTTTTGCTTCTAGCTTATTAGAATAGGCAAGCAGAAATCTTCTGAGTTTTACTTACAAACCTCAATTCAGACATCTCTGCAGCTATCTGTGGAAGAATATAATAATCAGCTATTTGTCCTTATATATACAGCTTCAAAATTATGGCTTAGTGGAAGAAAATAAATAAAAAGAATTGGAGAAAAATATTAAGTAAATCAATTATAAATATTCTTTTAAAGTTAGCAGACCTTAAATATATTTGGAGTTTCATTTCGGGACATTAGATTTTAATTTTTTTAAATGATAAAAGTTGTACATTAGAGAAAGTTTCTGTCACAGGATCTGCTTCAGAGAATCAGAACAGGGGTTTCCTCTGAAACACGGCTGTCTATTCTCACACACCACCTTTGTCACTGCAGTCCCGTGAGGAGTGGCAGTATGTCTTCCTGATCGCTGCCCTCGTCCATTATGGTGGAGTTATATTTTATGCGATATTTGCTTCAGGAGAGAAGCAACCGTGGGCAGACCCTGAGGAAACGAGTGAAGAAAAATGTGGATTTATCCATGAAGATGAACTTGATGAAGAAACAGGGGACATTACTCAAAATTATATAAATTATGGTACCGCCAAGTCTTATGGTGCCACCACACAGGCCAATGGAGGTTGGCCCAATAGCTGGGAAAAGAAAGAGGAATTTGTACAAGAAGAAGGACAAGACTCATACGCCTATAACAACCGAGATAATTACTCATAACAAAGCTAATTGCTGGATTTATTTTTAGTGTTTGTGATTAACTTAATTGTGATTGCACAAAAATTTTAAAAATATGTGGTGTAAACATGTAAACATATCAACCAGGCAAGTCTTGCTATAACAATGAAATAAAAACAAACTCATGAAGTTACCATCAAGTGCAATCTGTAGAAGTTGTGAAATTCCCTCATTTCCATTCAGGTCATCTATTCTTGCGTTTGTGATTTAAAGGTTGACTGATCAAACACTGTAGAGGCAAGTAGTTTTTCATTAGATTCATATGAGCTAAAACTCATCACCATTTAATAAAGCACAACTAAAACAGTTGGCACATTTCATCCTACAAAGGTTAGGAAGCCAAAGCTACTTGATCACGTAAAATGCACTTATATATTTGTTACACTGTATTGCAAGATCTCATGCAGAAGTCCTGTTTTAACAAAAATGCAATGTTGTCATGTTGCCTGCATCAGATATTGACAACGTTTACTGAGTGTAAACCATGAAGTTGGGATATCTCAGAGAAGAATATTGTGGGCTAGCAACTAGCAAGGCCTACGAACTAGTTACTGTTATTACACAATGTGGAATGTCATCAGAGGGAGTGTGTTACAGTGTTTTATATGAAATGTTTGGGCACAAACACATATCTGTGAAAGGGAACTTGTAAAGCGTGGGGTATGCTTCATGTTCTTCCATTCATGTACCTAACAGTATAAAACACTTCACATTTTAATAAATCTGACTTTTCATGTAGCATATCACATAACTTTTTTGCAAAAAATATTAAGAAAAGACTTCAATGTATTTTTATTACAACTTTGTACAGGTTGTAACTTGCATTAGAAAAAAAAAAAGATGCACACACCATAAAGAATCTAATAAGAAATTGCTATGGAAATAGAGCCCTGAAAATGCAATATTAAACAACAAAAGAAATAGAAAATGGTTTAGATATTCTTCTTCCTTAATAATTAAATACTATGTAAAACTTGTGCCACAGAGCTATATATAATATAAAAAGATAAATTTAATAGAGAGATTGTAAGTAGATAATTTTATTATTTAAAGTCCCATTTAAAATATATTTGTCTTATATAGGACAGGAAATTATATTAAAATTATATCTCTATATATCTGTATATCTTATACATATCCATACACAGAAACATAATAAACAATCTTCACAAAAATACCAAAAATAGCATACACCTAATGTTGGGGTAGGGGACTGCAATTTCTACTTTCATAGAGTCATAGAGTTTTAGATGGAGCAGAGGCATTTTGCTTGTCACTTCTTAATAATACGCAGCAGGAGTTGCAACATTTGTGTACCAAGCAATAAGTGCAATGCATACAATTTCCTGTCTGTATATTATCTTTATTTTGCTTGTGGTAGCTTTTCAGGTGGTAGGAATGATTTTTTTTTCTTTTAAAAGAATTGAACATCAGACCTCTTTTTAATGTTCTAAAATGATAATAATGCATTTCCCAATTCAATTCAAAATACTCTTGGTGTATTTAATTGTCTTTTCTGGATATTTGACCTGTCTAATGTATTGTGCCAGTGACTGGAGGCCCTGCTACTGCGAACATAAAACATAAAGTTTGTTTGAAAATGCAGACCATTCTTGACCTTAAGAAAATAAAAATATCTTCTGCTTTGTGTCTCCAAGTGACATAGTGTGATCATAGCTTTTGTTGTGTTGAATGAAAAAAATGTGTACTATCATTTTTGTTGCTGCACAGAAAAGTGTTAATAAAATGCTCTATTTATCCTTTTGTAAAAAAAAAAACAACAGTACCTTAATTTGGGTTTATTGTATGTAGATTGTACCTCTAATGTGAATTTAAGATGAGTATGATGCAAAGAAGCCAAGTCAAGGCTCAAGAATAACATTCTTTTTAGCCACTCAAGACTTAATAGAAAAACATGGCATTCTTCAGATTGTGTGGGATATGGTTCCACAGAGTTTTACATCAAGAAATAAGTCTGTGAGTCAAACTCTGTCTGCAATGGCAGCCTTCTACAGTTTCTGCTAAACTTAAAGAAAATTTTAGGAAAACGTTCAAAACTTGTCAGGTCAGATACTACCTACTTTTGATTGTACATATACTTTTTGTTCAGCACTGACCTAACCATTTTATATAAAGTATCTGATGTAATTCCACAATGACCCTCCAAAGTAAGAATCTTTTTAATCCAGGTTACAAAGAAACTGAAGCTGAAGGCAATCAGTCAGCTCAAAGGGATTTATGGGATGATTTAGTCAACACTCTTATTTGACAAGAGAGGATGGTGGTCAATAAAAGAAACTGGCTTGATCAAGAGGACACAGAGGATGTTATGAATTTGGAAAGGAGTTATTATGATTAGCTATATTATTGTTTTTATTTTCTCTTTAAACCAGGTTGTTGCCATTGTTATTATTATTTTTTAATCCTAATGTGAGAATTTTATCTTTTTATTGATTTCGGAGAGAGAGGAAAGGGGGGAAGAGAGAGAGAAATGTGGATCAGTTGCCTTTCGCACATGCCTGACCAGGGATTGAACGTGTAACCTAGGTATGTGCCCTGACTGGGTTCGAACCCACAACACTTTTGGTGTATGGGATGATGCTCCAAGATGATGCGCCAACCAAACTGAGCCACCAGCCAGGGCATAAACCAGTTTTTTTTTTTAAAGATTTTATTTATTTATTTTTAGAGAGGGAAGGGAGGGAGAAAGAGAGAGAGAGAGAAACATCAATGTGCGGTTGCTGGGGGTCATGGTTTGCAACCCAGGTATGTGGCCTGACTGGAAATCGAACCTGCGACACTTTGGTTCACAGCCTGAGCTCAATCCACTGAGCCATGCCAGCCAGGGCTCATAAACCAGGTTTTTATTTAAGAAATTAATTAAAGGATATTTATTGCTTCCATCACTATCCCATACCCAGCACTCGCATAACTTCAGTGTGTGGGGGTGGGGGTTGGGGTGAGATCAGGAGTGTATTTTTGTCTTCCTGCTTTCCTCTGCATAAAGAAAAAATAGCCAGAGACCAAACCTAGTTCTTAAGGAGTCTCACATGTCATCTTTGCATAACTTGATGGCAGGAACGAAAATGTCCTGAATCTAACACTATATAATTTCCCCAATTCCATAACACAAACATTTACACTTCCTGTAAGAAAATTGCTCTAATGATGTTTCCTAGCATGACCACTGGTCATACTCATTTTCTCTTAGTCGTGCGAAGTCATCTTCCTCTTCTCCCTCTTTTCCTTTCCCTTTCCACATTTTCCTTCTCATCCCAATGCCCAACCCTATCTGGTTCGTTGTATGTGTCTAGCTAGCATTTGGCAGTTTGCAAAATGCTTTTCCATGCATTACCCCATCTCATTCACACATCTACCTTATGAAATTGAAAGACTACAAGTATTTGTATTTTCCAGAATGAGGGAGTGGATCAGGGTATAATTAACTTCCTGAAGATTCAGGGCTGGAATAAGAATACAAACAGTCTGACCACAGCAAGAGACGAACTTATTTTCACTTTTAAATCACATTATTACTCTTTTGATTATAAATGTAGTATGGGGTAAGAGGGACCTTTACTAGGTAAAGAACAATACAAATAATAAAAAACAAAGGTAACCAATAACCTTGACATCCAGACATAATCACTGTTAAAAGATTTCTGGAATGTTTTCTATAAAAAAACGCATATATAGGAAACTCACATATACTTTGTAATTTGCAAATTTGAAGTTATACTTGATCTATCATTGCAACATATTTTTATCAGTTAAAGTTTAGCCTGCATATTTTCCTATTTCAGTAACAGACTTCTGTAGTCTCATATTCTGCTACATTTTACGGTTTTTATTTATCCAATAACTTACTTATGACAATTTCTTCTTTGCATCGTTTTCTCTTTATTTTTTGCATGGGTGGATCTTTTGGGGAAATGCAAAAACATCTATACACATTTAACATGCATAAACATGATGGGTATTTAAATTATATCTGTAGCTTACTGTTCCTATGTTTGTCTACAGAGAGAACTACTGGCTATTGGTTTTTCTGGGATTCATTTATTAATTCACTTATTCTCTTAATAAGTGTTTATTAAGTGCCTATACTCTGGAAGTCCCTGGGCATACACTGGTGAGAAAACAGATCCGGCCTCTACTACCATGGATCCTGAAGGCCAGTTCCCCTCCCTGAGGTGTTGGAAGCATGCTCAGCTGCCCAGTCAGGCCCTGGGACATGGGGCCCATGCTAACCAACCTGAGAAAGGATTTTCCTTAATGCCCAGCTTGATAGCAGCCTAACATTGGGCTGCTATCAAGCTGCAGCTCCTGTCATTTTTTTCCTTCCATAGTGTCAGGGGACGAAGCTTTTCTCAGCCTCAGACATGCCTGTGCTTCAGGGAGCCTAGGCCTTGGGGAAAGATCAGCAACAACTTTCTCCAGTGCCAGAATCAGCAGAAGGGGAGGTGGATAGGCAGAACTTCTTACGCACATTTTCCATCCAGTTCTTTAAATTGCTGTCTGTTTCTGTTTCTCCCCTGGGTTTCTAATGACATATACATTTTCTCTTTCCACTTTTTCATCCTTGATGTACCTGCTGCCTCCCTGAGCTTTAACAACAAATAGTGATCATTGAGATTTTATTCTTACTATAGTGTTACAATGATCAGGGAGAGCTTTTCTTTCCTTCCCTCTCCATCCTTATGTAAGACCTTAAACTTGAATTTTCATTCAACTGCTCTCAAATATACTTTATTTATGTAGGTCAATCTATACTATTCAGTCTCTTAAAACACACATGCTTTTCTCCACCTCCCCCAATTATCCCCCTTAAATACAGCCAGGCACCTAAAAGTTGCAAAATCTGGATATATTATCCTGTCTATTACCAAATTCTGCAGCCCTTATTGAATGAAACCCTCCACAGCTTTCACCAAGTACAAGCAAAATGAAGAAACTACTCTCGTTTTGTTAACTCACATTCAAGGACCTGTTTTATTACTTTGTTCAATGTGCAGTAGTTAGAGATCCTTGCATTTCTAGGAGTTTGAAGCAGGTTGTCAGGCTGCCCTACAGCACTGTCTGTAGTAAAGTCTGAATGGAGGCTGCCTGTCTCCTTTGTCTCCTTCTCCAGGGGATTTAGAGATGCACTCTTTGGCTCAATTGCAGTTTTTCTCTCCATCCTTAGTGGTATTCAGTTTGTGTTTTCCATTGTTTGTTTGTTTAGTTGTTATTTACCTTTGATTTTATTTCAAAGGAGGAAGTGAAAGAGGGATCCAATAATAATGAGGATCATTTATGTAGGGCATAGAAAATGCCAGACACTGTTCTCAGGCATTTATATTTATATTTATATTTGTATCATTTAATCCTCGAAATAACCCTTTGTGTTAGGTACTATTGCTAACTACACTTGGGCACTGAGAAGTTAAGTACCTTATTCAAGGCCACACAGTTAATGGAGTAAATTTAGAAAGTGAAGACTGTCTCTGAAAAGTTGTGTGACTTTGGTCAGTTTCACTTAATGTCTCTGAGGACCAGTTTTTTTTTTTTCACCTATAGTATGGCACTCTAATACCAAATTAGTAGTTGGTTTCATTATTAAATAAGATATCAATGGTTAGCTCAGCACTCTGCACATTAATGAGAGTTTAACAAATGTGCCTTTTGCTTCTTTCTTCCCATAATGCTGAATAAATATAAGGGATTAACTCTTCAATTATAACTTCAGTGTCAGACTCATCACAATGGGCCATTTTGGAAACTATCTTGAGATGTTTATATTCTTATGAAAAATGACTTAGGTTGGTTACTAAATTATTTTTCCAATTGTGTATTATAAATTTCATGTGACACAGAACAATAGACACTATAGGATGCTATCTGTAAAACGTAATCTATATATTTATAAAAATATAAAATACTATATAGTGTGTAGATAGAGGATAAAGACATGGATTGAAAGGATACATGCAAAAATATTCATAGTAGTTACACCTGAAGAGGAAGGAAGCAAATGAACTTGAGAAAGCATAAAATAAATTTCAAAATTATCATTTTTTAATTTTGAAAAGATAGAAGCAAATATGAGATATATCAATGTTGGTTTATTCTAGGAATTCACATATGGTTTCTAATTATATTTTTCCATGGTTCTCTTCTGTATTGTAAAATACAACAACAAGCAAACCTGATCAAATATTTTCCCCACATAACACAAGTCTTATTTCTCTCCGGTTTTTAAAAAAATATTTGGGCTGCCAATGAAGATATTGTCATAATCTTTATGACTATTTGACAGTTTCCAGAAGCTGTATAATTTAATGCAACTGCTTTGGAAGAATGTTTTTATTTTATGAAGTCAAGGTAAAGGTAAATTTTTTCACGTTTTTGAAAAGGGTTATGAATCCAAATGAAGTTCTTCGGCACAAAGCTAACAAAAGTCTGCATGAGAATAAATGTCACAGATGCAAGCCATCTTTCTGACAGATCTTGTCAGACTCTATTGGACTGTTTCTCAAAGATTTAAAAAGGGGGTGCTGGGGGAAATGTCTCATTCATCAACACAGGGTGGGAATTATTATGTTGTCGTTAGTCTAAAAGAATATTAATTCTCTCAGTCCCAGTTGCAATGGGATAGTGGAAAAAGCAGAACTGTTTGGGCTTCAGCCCTGACTCTGCCACTGCCCTTTGTACAATCCAAGGCCAGTTCTGTCAGCTCTCCAGGCATCAGCTTCCCAACAGGAAAATGAAGGGACTGGTTAGCCTTGCTGGGTCCTAAAGATCCTCCCAGCTCTGAAGCTCTGAAATTTTCTAACTTTATTCTTGCTGACCAATAGCTAAGTTCCTCAAGACAACTTAAAGAAATATTCTAATTGTTCTCAGGATTCCCCTAACTATAAGACTAAATGTTTACTCTCTGCCTACATTCCTACAGACTTTATTTTAATCAGCCATCCATCTTAATAGCTAACAGGATGGACAAAATTGGAGGCTCCAGTTTTGGTGGGCTTCTTTCTGTGTTGCTCCTTTCTTTTGGACTCATAAGGAACCGCTTACCCATTTGTACAGAACTTTGGATTTGAAGATTCCATGGAATCCTTCATTAACTAAATACCCTGCAATCCCTATGTGTGAAACATATGAGTTGAAGTTTTAATAACAGGTCCCACTCAACTTTTACTAGTTTAATGGGATATATTACAGAGTTCTGGAATTGAGAAGGATGGAAGTACGTGTTCAAGCCTTTTCATGTTGTAGGTGGAGAAGCTGCAGCTAGAAAAGCAAAGTGGTTTGTTAAAGTCTACCCAACTAGTCTGCAGCAGCAGGATAGCGGGAGATTACTTCTTGAGATTCACAACACTGCTTTTGAGATAATTAAGAACCACTCTTTCATTCAGTAAGTTAGAGAGTTTGTCAAGCAATAAGTATTTATTGAGAATGTTTTATGTGGCAGGTACTAGGATCACAGTGAGGAAAAAGTTTAAATGGCTCCTGCTTTCACAGAACTCTACATGCAGTGGGAGTGACAGTAAAAAGTGAACAGAAAAATAAATTACAATTATGATAGATGCTTTGAAAGAGGAGTATAGATGCTTTGAGGATTGCAAAAGAGAACTAGATCTAGAATATGGATTGAGGAAAATTTCCCCCGGGGATGTGACATGCAATGTAAAACCTCAAAGGTGAGTGTGAATTAGCTTGGCAGAGCATGCATGGCAAGCAGAGTTTCAGAAACAGGAAATGGTATTTGCATCTAACATTTTTTTCTTCAATTAATCTGGAAATACCATGAGCGTGTCTTTTGTTCTTCATGCTATATCCACAGTTTAATGTAGATTAGAAATTCAGCAAATAAGGAATGGAAGAATGCATGGCCATATTTGATATATGAGCACAATGATATTATCCTCCTTAGGAAATGAATTCTTTTTTTCAGTAGGGAAGTTAGAGAAAGATAGAAAAAAGGTATGAACTAGACTTCGAAAGTGAAATAGATGTTTGTCTACCTTCTGAGTAGAGGAAAGGCATAGAGGCGGTGGCTCCATCCTTAGCAGATCATGGTGGTGTAGCTATCATGGTGTGTGTGGAGGTGTGAGCAGGTGGTATGGTGGACTATCAAGTGTGCTTAGGAGCATGTATGAGGCTGAGTGGGACAATGAAGCTGATAGTGCAGTGCCTCCAATGCCAGACTAAAGCATTCAGATGCAATCTTAAAATTAAAGACATTTTTAGTGGGGCCTGAGATCAGATCTGTCTTGCAAAATGTTGCAAGGAGTGGGGAGAGACTTGTACAGGACTGGAGGCTGGTTCTGTACAAGAGTGCCATGGAAACATTGGGGGGTGGGAGGGTGGTGGTGGTGATGGTTGCCCTGGGAGCCATGGTGCTTTCCAGATGTCAAGACAAGAGTTTGGCATAGTCATTCCTTCCATACCCACCCATCTCAAACCCAAGAGCTAATGTGGATATTAAAACATATTCACAAATACATGATTTGTGCTCTGCCCCTTGCATAATTATTCCGTGACAGTTACCCACTTGTCTCAGGCTTCCAAAAACTCTGTTGAAAGAACCACACACAATATTTATTGTAACAAAATTTTTCTTTCTTCTCTCTCAAAATTCCATCTAAAATTCAAGGTTATACACAAGAAGAAGATAAAATGTCTCAATTTTTCACTTTGTTTTCTTCCTTGTCTCTAGGGCCATATTTGTTCCAGAGGTTTCCTCTAGTTAGTCTCTCCTCAAGGAAATCAATGCTCTCAACCCAGGGAACGATAGGCTCGTCTTAATGGGAGATTCCACTTAAGCTCCGACCATATCCCCATCACTTTTTTTGTGCTTTTTTCCCCACTGTATTTATTTCTCTTTTCTTGACAGAACATGGCTCTTTACGATGTGCTGGAAACGTAAATACAATCTATGTATCACTAGAGGGCTGTCACAGACAAACTCACACCTCTTCATCAGTAATGATGGACATTATGGATGCCTGGGTTAAGGATTTATTCTAAAAAACATAGAAAGGACTGGGTGGTTAGACACACCCCCCCTCACTAAGGGTTGCCAAGCACAATGAGGTGAACATTGGAATTGGCTTTACATCATACTTTTAACCTCCTATGAGCAAACGACTTCATTTCTTCAGCTCAGCATCCTCATCTGCAAAACCGGCATAACAATGCATAGCGCAGTGAATGGGGGTAAACGTCAAGTAAGATCATTTGATTTGCAAGCTTTGTAAATCTTTATAAGGTGCCACACAAATGCAGAGATTTCTGGTTCCTCCATTTGGGTGAAGGGAGTAGCTCTCAGCAAGACCCTCCCAGTAAAGTGGAAGTGTGTAACTGGGTGTAAACATATCAGACCATTAGTGACTATGAATATTTTATGACATGTTACGTTTTCAAAATGCCTCCAGACAGCCTCCCTTAATTCTATCCTCACTCTAGTGCTGTAACATAGAATGGAGAAAGGTCTCTACTCTCATTTTTTTTTCAAATAAAAACTAAAGACTTAGTGGTAGTCTTTGGCTTGTCCAATTTGGGGCTAGAACCCAGGACTAGTGCTAATCAGATACCCCACAGCACTCCTTCTTAGATGGGATAAACACAAGGGAAATAAATCCCAAGATGGGTGGTTATTGGAAAGAACTGTTCTTCAGGGGGTGTAGTTTTAGTGGGGGCACCCTTGGGTGCACATGGGCAGAAGCAGCCACATGACTTCATGGAAGCCCTGTGTGGGGCGAGGAGAAAGGGGGCCTGAGAAGGAAAGGTCTGGAAGGCTGGTACGTCATTCCCTTCTCTGCTCACTGACAGCAAATTACCTTTATTTCCATGTAGCCCTTAATCATCAGTGTCTTATTCTTTGTGTTTAAATCTGTGCTCCCCAACAATCTCATGGAAGGTAGGAATCACATCCTCTTTATTTCCTAAGTTCCCACAGAACCCACACTATGCCTCTCAAATAATAAATACCAAATCAAGTGGAGGGAAATTCAGAACATCTCTGTATCAGTTTCCTAGGACTGTCGTAATAAAGTATAGTAAAGTGGGTGGCTTAGAACAGCAGAAGTTTATTGTCTCACAATTCTGGAGGTCAGAAGTTCAAAATCAAGGTGTGGACAGGGTCATGGTCTTGCTGAAGGTGCTAGACAATTACCTGTTCCAGGCCTCTCTCCCAAATTTGGGTACTTTCTTGGTTTGTGGCAGTGTAACTCCAGTCTCCGCATGGCATTCTTCTTTCCGTGTGTGTGGCTGTCTCTTCCCATGCCATTCTTTTCATAAAGATGCCAGATATGTCGGCTTAGGGACAGCTGAGTGTGACCTCATCCTAACTAATTACATCTGCCATGATCTTATTTCCACATAAGGTCACCTTCTGAAGTACTGGGGGTTTGAACGTCAACGTATAAATTTTGGGGGGCACACAATTCAACCCATAGCAACCTCCCTTTGGTCCTATGAGAAACTACCAGGCTCTCAGTTTTTTTTTTTAATATTTTATTTATTTATTTTTAGAGAGGGAAGGGAGGGAGGGAGGGAGGGAGAGAGAGAGAGAGAGAGAGAGAGAGAGAGAGAGAGAGAGAGAGAAAGAAACATCAATGTGCGGCTGCTGGGGGTTATGGCCTGCAACCCAGGAATGTACCCTGGCTGGGAATCAAACCTGGGACACCTTGGTTCCCAGCCTGTGCTCAATCCACTGAGCTACGCCAGCCAGGGCTAGGCTCTCAATTTTTAAGAGCTCATGTGATTAGTGACCAGAAAGCAGCTATTTTAAATAATCTCTCTTTTCCTCCCCTTTACTATGGGTAATGAGACTCTTGCAAAATGTTATCACACTTGACTTGTCGTGAACATAGGTTTACCAGCATCCCACCACTATCATCTGGAAATGGGAGAGTGAATTTGCATTCTGGGCAGCAAGGAAGATATTACAGAAATGTGGCCTGGCCATTCTACTGACAAGGAGTCAATCTGACAAGACACGTTGTCAATCCCTCCCTCAGAAGGCAGAAGACCTCAAGGGCAAGAAACAAAATGAACACTGAAGACAAAGGCATAAAACAAGTGTACTTGGTTGTGTGACTGGTATCCCAAATCATTCACAAGTTTGATTTCTTCCACTTCGCAGTGTGTGTCTTAGTCTATGCTTAACCCACTCAGAAAATTCAGTGAAGCAATTCAATACAATGGCAACTCAGTCACTGCAGGAGGTAGAGCTCTTATTTAGAGTATTTGTTTGAGAATCAATGACAGCCTATATCTCAATATGAAATCTGCAAAGTACTGAATATATGAAACTAAGTCATTCTGCTTCTGGGTTTTAGTGAGGTTACATAATAGTTGAACCGAAAGTCTACTCCTGACTCAATGCCCAACTTGGGTTTGGGGGAGCTTCCCTTGGGATGTCATATCCATCTGAGTCACTGACTGGGCTTCTGCTGTATTTGGTGCCAGAGTACTGATCTACCCAATGTTACTAGAAGTTCCAGCATGAACTCTTCCTATTCTCACCATGCTGGCCTGAGTGGGCATTGCTCTCCAGTGGCCTTAGCTTCTACGTATGGCCTGCTCTAAGCCAATGAATTACAATGAGGCAGATGAGATTTGAAAGGGACACCCTTCTTTGGTTGCCTGGTGTCAGGGTACATCATTTGGCATGCAGAGTTCTGGCTGGGTGTCGAACTCTCAGGCTGCCCCTTTGTTCCGGTGTCCACTCCAATCTGTCCTTTCATTACAGCACAGCTCAAGACTAATGGCAGGTTCTATATAGGTTTATCAAGGACAGGGTTCAAGTTTACAGAAGAATTCAGTTCAGAGTTTTTCAACGGGTTACTACTGGGATTAGAAACTCAAGGGTTTACAGGGACTGAGCACATTATGCAAATGAAGGAGGAAGCCAGTAAAGATGTGGTTAACCCCGAACACTTAAGCCCAGCCCAAAAGGGGCAGCAACTCCGCAGGCCCAGTTGACTGTAGCTTTGTTAAAATAATGTCTTGTTCAACAGAGGTTGCAAAACCAGGTATTTCTGTGACATCTTACAACTGTTTTTTTTTTTCCTTGTCAGCAAACATAATAGCAACTTAATAATGTGAGCTAAACAAAAGATCTCCAGGCCAATTTGGCCCTCAGGCTCACACTTGGAAATAACCTGGGCTGACAGCTTCTGGGATTGTCTGACTTGGGAATTCCTCACGCATCTCTTAATGGATGTTCCACAGTCAAGGCAGGTGAGATCTAGGCATACTGATCCACCCTGCTCTTAGCCTTTGTCCCCTTGCTGGCAGAGATCACCTTTTCTCCTCAGCCTGAAGCTGTGCTCACAAACATCTACTCACCTCGAAGGCCGGGCTTGATAAAGAGAACAGTTCCGAGAGAGAAAGCGTGTCCTTCTGTTACAGAGTGCAGCCAAAAGGGGGGGCCCAAATAGGGATTTGGAATGGGGTCCAGAACTCAAGGTGTTCAGAAAATATTAAGAGGTCCTCACCCCTCCCCCACACAGGTGTAGCTGGGGGAAGGGACAAATGGGGCAGGGCCATTGAGAGCTGTTCTGCATAGCAACAGCTTTGCAGCTACCCTCTGGTGTGGTCATTTAACACATCTATAACCTTTAATTGGTTGCATAGATATATTAAATAGCTGTGGGGGCGGGGCGGGGTGCTCTAAGCCAGGGGAATGGAAGTAACTTCCCCACCAAGACATAACTGGGGTCAGGTCCTCCGAGTTACAGTGTCTGCATGGCAGCTTGGAGAAGATTGGCTCCCTGAGAAGGAGCCAGGCTCCCTGGACACGCCTGCCCAGACTCATGATGGCAGCCCAGTAAAGCTGGAAGGATATGAGAGTGTTGGCAAGTGTAGCCAATTGTGGGAGGAGTCGGAAATGGGGCTGCAGAGGAAGATTGGCGCAGGGATTTAAACCCAGACGCAGCAGCCTTTGCACAGGGAGAATCATGAGGTCTCGGGAGAGAGAACTACGCAGCTTTGCCAGAGTGGGGACTCCCATGGCCATTGTGCAGGGGGAACCACACAGTTTTGGTAGAGTGGGGACTCCCGTGGCCATTGTGCAGAGAGGACCACATGGCTGTGGCACTGCAGAGAACCATGTGGCTGTGGCAATAGAAAGGAGAACCACACAGCTTTGACAGAGCGGGGACCCTAGCAGCTTTAGAAGGAGGAACCACCACCTGGCTTTAGCAGAGATCCCAGCGACACCGCTGATGGTGCCAGGAACCGGGGGAGGCCTACCAGCTGAGACTGGTTACTGGGAAGAACAGGAGGCTGCCTGAGCCACGGACTTCTATTTCTTTTCCTGAGATGTGGTACCCCAGACTAGACAAAGGGGGAAGGAAGGACTGTGTGTGTTTGTGGGTGTTTTAAGGGACTTTGGGATTTTGATGAAGACTTTAGGTCACTACTTTAAGTCTGTATAGCATTAAATAAACATTTTTTTCCTTTTCACAAATCTCTGGCATTGAGAGATGTCTTTCCTATAAGGCAGCGGGCATAATGAACCTGGGGGGTTCCTTTCAGTATTAGTATATCACCTTTGGCCGTCCCTTTTGTTCTGTAACACTTCCTCATCCAAGTTTATTTTATTGTTTTCACTTTTTAATTGATGTTTGAATGCAGTTGTCTCCCTATGCCACCACCACTTGCCCCCGCCCTATCCATGCCCACCTCCCACCCTCAACTCCACCTGCCTCTTGGCTCCATCCACGGAATGCAAGTTTAAAGCCTGCACTCCATTCAACAAACATTGACTGTGTGACTACACATAGGCAGGTACTTTCAAAGTATATGTATGTATGTCATTGAATTTATTACATGTCCAGGAGATGGAATTTTAAAAAATGAATAAATAAAAAAGATAAAACTGAAACTCAAACACAGGCAAGAGTATGGTGGTTACCAGAGGGAAGGAGATGGGCAATAGTAAAGGGTAAAGGGAGCCAAACATATGGTGACAGAAGATGATCTGACTTTGGGTGGTGGGCACACTGCAGTGTACAGATCATGCATCATAGAAATATGCATTTGAAGCCTATACGATTTTATTAACCAATGTCATCCCAATACATTTAATGAAAAATAAAAAATAAGAAAAAAACTTTATATTTTTAATGAAAATTAATACAATGAAGAAGAGCATGAAAAAGATAATTCGAGAATGGTGACATTAGGGCAAAAATAAAAGAAGGTGATGAGTTAGAGAAGGATGGTGGGAGGGTGGAGTTCTACCTAGATCCCCTCTCAAGAAAGCCTCTCTGAGGAGGAATCTTGAGGAGCGTTTTTCAGAAGCAGAGCCTGAGGTGGGGATTCCTGAGTGCTTTATTTAAACTATGCTTTCAGGTGAAGGGGAACTAGACAAAGAGGAGGGCAGGGAAAAGAATGCAAAACAGGGATGGGATCTCAGCTGTGAGTTCCTTAAGCCTGGCCCCACCAGGAGCTCTAGAACATTAATTACACCACACAGCTGGTAGCTGGTACCATCTTGAAGCAAGAGGGCTGGCCCTTTGTATCTCCCAATCAGCCAGTCAGTCAGGCAGTCAGTGAGTCCTTGGCTTTGGTGCAAACCCTGGTGGGGAGAACACAACCTCAGCCTAGAGGACAATTCTTAGTAAAGGGTGACAGCTGTGAGCTGTTAACAACCAATGCATCTGATAGCTGGGGATGGGTCCATCAGCATAGCAATGGGGATCTGAGTAGTTACCAACCAAATTCACTATTGGGGATGATATTTGATCTTGGCCTCGGAAGTCTGAAAGAACCAGTCATGCACATATCTGGATGAAGAGAACTTCAGGCAGAAGGAAAGGCAAGTGTCCCTCTGCATCATGGGAATGAGCCTGGCCTGTGCTCCTGGGGCTCAGTGGGAACATGGAGTCTGGGATGAAATACTGCTGAAGAAGTTCATGGGAATCAGGACATGTGTGAGTAGTTTGGTGAGTGCTGTGGAACACTCATTGTAAGATTTTAAGTGAGAAGAGATATGATGTATCTTAAATTTCAGAGTAAGTTTTAAGGCTCCCTAGTGGAGGATAAATTGTAGGGGAAGCATGAATAGAGGCAAGAGACCGGTTAGGTTACCGCAGTGTCCAGCTGACAGATCACGGGCCTTGGACTAATAGCAGCCATCATAAAGATGAGAAGCAGTTAGAGTTTCAGAATATTCCAGAGGAAATGCTGACAGGTTTCCTGATGGATTGGATTATGAGGTGAGGGAAAAAGAGGAATCTTGCTTAAATCTTTCACAGTAGTATTGGTGAGGAATTTTCTACTCTAAATCTGAGCCTGCAAAATCTAATTAGCTCCAAAAGACGATAAACATTTGGTAGAATGGGGAGCAAGCAGATGGGATATCTGGAAACTGCCAACCTTTCACCATTTTTGGCGGGGTGGGCATCTAGGAGATAAAGAGAAACAAACAAATAATATAAAAGGCAGCCAAGAAAGATAAAACAAGAGAAATATCCCCATGTTAAGACTGCTGCTTCCTGGCCTCTGTGGCCTTTTATACCAAGTCTGGCATCCTGGTTCAATGTGGTCCCCCCCAGGCAAGACGTTGATAAGTGACAGATAGGGCTTGTGACAAGGACTCAGACTCCTTTTAGGCAGGTTCTTTTCCTAAACTTTAAGAAAGCCTTTTTTGGAGGGACTGTGCTTTGGACCTGCCCTTTTCAGCCCCACATACATGGTCATTTACAGACATTGGATTGCTTTCTTCCTTCCATTCATCAGCCCTGTTTGTCCCCCACTGGTCCAAACGCCTTCCCGCTGGGTCTGCTATTTCCCTCTGCTTCAAATCCCTGCTCCTCTCCCTTGCCATTTCTCCCCTGTTCCACTTACGATTTATCTTGGTCTGACCTTTTGATAAGCTCAAGAACTACAGCAATATGTGCTCTTTAAATACTGAAAAAGAGTGTATGTTTAAAAGAAAGGTTTGATTAAGACAGACAGTTTAAAGTTCAGGCATTTTTCAAACCTGCTTGATGTGAATGGCATTGCCTGTAAAATGATGATAAGAGAACTGTCACAATTAGTCCTTTGGCTCACAAGGCACTTTCACTCTTTGCAAAAACAACAGGAATAAAGGAGAGAAATCCGGGTCCTGTTGGCAGAGAATATTTTCTAGCTAAGAGTTTCCACAGATTCTTTTAAAAATCAGGATGAACTGGTAATTGATGTTAAAATCTATGTACTAAATACACCGGCACTGGATACCTTCCAAGGACCATGAGGCAACCCAGGACTTCCGTGCACCATCTCCTGTGTTAGGCAGACCCATACTCCTTCAATTGGCTCAGTTAAAAGCTATGGAACCTGAGCAAGACACCTCTTTGGTGCCTCAGAAACTTCATCCATGAAGCAAGGATAATCAGAGTATCTATATCAGAGTGGTTGTAAAGATTAAATATGAGAGGCTGCATTGACGATTTAGGATAGAGGCTGGTGCACAGTTAAGTACTAAATAAACAAAGGTTATTAGTATAAAATGGTGCCATGACTTGGAAATTCAGTGATAAGTGACAAGATTCTTGGGGGTCTTTGATGGGCCCGTGTAAAGAGAACTCAAGGACATAGAGGAGAGTATTAGAATACATTGTGGAGAATAGAATTTCAAGTTTTATCTGTTAATAAAACCTAAATGAGAATGTAAGTTTTTGAGAAAAGGAAGAAAGAGGAAAACAGAATATTAGGCACATCATGGGAAGGTGGTTAAGTCTGAGCTCAGAAGATCTTGTCAAATTCACAGTGTTCCCGAGGTCCATACCTGAGCCTGGATATGACAGCAATTTTCTTTGATTTTTTCTCTTTTCATTTCTGCATGACTCTAGGTCTGCTGACAGTGTCAGTGATAATAAAATTCAACATTATGTCTCTTCTTTGAATTTATGGGGAAAGTATTTAATAAAAAGTAGAACTTCTATAAATCAGATAGACTGTACATGGTGATATACTGAGATAAAATAAATATTTAAGCACCTGAGCATTTTTAATATTCAGAATAGTGTTTCTGATGAACACAAAGGTACATACATTATATACTAGAGTTTAATCTTTTAAGATGTCAGGGCTAACCATGGAGAGATTTACTATTGGCTTTGTTATAAATGGAAAGTGTTTTTTTGGCCATTTTTATTGTATTTTTTCTATTACTGTTTAGCCCCCTTATACTCCTTTCCCCCCAATAATCCCCACACTGTTGTCCATGTCCGTGAGTCCTTTTTCCTTTTTGCTCAGTCCCTCCACTCTCTCCCCCCATATGGTTGTCAGCCTGCTCTCTATCTATGAGGCTGTCTCTATTTTGCCTGTTAGTTCAGTTTGTTCATTAGATTCCACATACGAGTAAAATCATATGGTATGTGTCTTTCTTTGACTGGCTTATTTCACTTAGCAGAGTATTCTGCAGGTCCATCCATGCTGTTGCAAAGCATAAAACTTCTTTTTTTGTGACTGAGTAGTATTCCATTGTGTAAATGCCCCATATTTGTTTTATCCACTCATCTACTGATAGACACTTGGGCTGTTTCCATATCTTGGCTATTATAAATAATGTTCAAATAATAGTGAACACAGGGGTGCTTATGTTCTTTCAAATTGGTGTTTTGAGTTTCTTTGTATATATTATCACGAAAAGTATTTCTTAATTGTCAAACAACCAGTGTAAATTTTTGAACTTATCCCACACGATGTGGAAAAGCAAATTAACATTTACTATTATTTAAGCCATAATTTCCAGGTGTTTCTATTCATTGCTTTAAATATATGTGTATATTTAAAATGTGTGTTTATATGTATATATAGAGCCAGGTTTGCATCAGGAAGCAGCATAAACAAAACAAATGAAAAGAGCTATTACAGGGTTTATTTGCAAAGTACAGACTTGGTTAAAGGAAACCAAGATATTTTGAAGCACTTGTGAGTTATCTTTCTTTTCATTAAAATTTACCCCAGCCACATGCCCTTCAGACAGAGGGCACTTGAGTCAGTGGTCACATTGGGACCACGTAACTTTCCCTTAGTGGACAGAATTGAATGGGCCAAAGTGGACACCTCACCCAGGGGAAATCCAAAGACAGGATTCATTCCTTCTCTCTTGGTCTTGTTGTCTCCCCGTCTTCCTTTCTTCTTCTCATTCCTGAATTTAGATACAGAAGTTTAGTCATGTACATGGTGATGGCACTCATATTAACAGGTCACTGAGCACTATGGTTATCCAGTTTTTGCCATACCTCACAGAACCCTGAGAGACACACTGACAAGAGACTCAGAGAGGGAGCAGTTCATCAAAGAAGATAAAGGAGGGAATCTGAGGTCACAGAATGTTTGGGCCCAATGGAGAGGGAGAGTGTAATAATGAGTCTGGCCACGTTTTTATTGTCGAACTGCTGACAGCTTTCAAGCACCCTGGGGCCCCTTTTCTCTTCTGCCCCACATCTAGCTCGCCGATAAGAAAGCCCGGGTGCTCCCCTCCTTGGCACTAGTGGGAAGTCTAAACTATGCAAGATGCAAGACCCCATTTGAGATTCCTCACTCCCGTCCCAACCCCTAACAGCAGTCAACCCCAAAGCCATTTGCCCAGCCCTGCTTTCTCAAGCCATTTTGCACTGTTTGAGACCTTGCCCTACACTCCCCGGAAAGACTTATTATGGGAATAATAAATCTTTTCATAGTCTCTTGGTGTGTATGATATTATCACTTTCAAAATCCGAACTAAATTTTAGAGAGGAGTCTGTTCTCTTTCTGTGAGATGACCACACCAGAAAGAGAGAGAGCAGTTTCCGACAGTTTAGTCACTCAAACACACATATTTGCTCCATTTTTTTCTCCTTCGGTGCTTGTGAGGTTCCTTCCTTTAATCCAATTCTAAGCTCTATCTAGATTAGCTTTGATGGCTTTATGTTCTAGGACATCAAGTGATCTCAGCTTACGACACCCAACGACCCCTCACTTAGCCCACAGACCTCGTAAAACACAGATGCCTCTTCCTACAGCTCATAAGTGTTGCTGACTCATTTAATTTTATTGTTTTGTGTTCCTGGCACACCCTAGAAATGGCTGTTCCTCACGAATAGAAACTTTATACTTTTGTTTATGTAAAAATAATAATCAGCCTGACTATAGATCAAGTTAAGTCACAGGAAATGGCTGACTCATACACAAGCAGCAGGAGCAAAAGTGTGGAAAAGGCGGAGACGGTGTTACTGGGACCGAAATGGTGTAGCCTCCTGGGGAACCACGGTGGAGCCATTCTTCCTGGCTGTCAGGATTGCCGTTAATTTTGCCTGCAATTGCCAGCAAAGTGCAGGAAGATGTATGAGAATGAATTATTGATTCTCACTTGTATTCTAATTGGAGCAGGTTTGCAGCTGATTTGCAAGTAACCCTTCTCATCTTCATGGCAATAAATACAAACATCAATCTAACTTATCTCTTTGAGTTAGCATATTTTATGATACATTGTATTTTTGAAACAACTAACCCTTTCCTTATTATAATCAGCAGATGAAGAGCTACAGTAGACAGATTCTCCCATCATACCAAAATTTAAAAATAGCAACTTGCAGTAAAAAAAAATAAAAGATTCACGGAAGGTGAACATAATTTGTGGAAGGTTTTAAATACAATAAGTCTTAACAGGTCTGAGGACCTCAGGTTCCTGTGGAGAATAGTTTTGATAGTGATTGAAGAATATGTTCCTGCCCTCAAACTCAATTCTTTATGTTATGAGAGCTTTGCTTTACTTATGTGAACCTCTGTGCTTCTGTGACTTCTTCCAGTCTCCCATCCCCCTACCCCGCAAGAAGAAAGGCAGCATCTCTTGTGTTCCGAGCTAAACTGCACCATTCTGAAAGCACTCACACTATGTATCTCTTTGCTTGCTCTGTCCTCTGTAGTGTGAAGAACTCTTGTCCCCGTCCTTCCATTGGCTTAGGAGACAATGCTTTCAAAGAACCACTTGGATGGCTGTTGGCCACAAAGCAGGCCCCTTGCTGCTCAGCAGCTGTTTGAAATCTGGTCCCAACCTGCATGAGGATTTGATCTTTCACTATTTTATTTAATGAGGATGGTGACAGAATCACAGCTTCAGAACAGTGCACCTGTCCAAAATAGACCTGCACTTTATCAGAAGCCCGAATAATTCAAAAACATTTCAGTCTGGTCTCTACAAAAAGACACACTGTCTCCTCTCTCAAGCTGAGAAATGAAGTTCACCAACTCAAACAGACTTTTCTGGGGAGAAAATTTTAATTAGCTGCAGACTATGCTCATTAAAAATTTATCTTCTTAAATATTGTTCTTTCAACATTCTTCATTATGATTGATTTAATTTTGAAGAATCTTTGATAATGTAATTATTTTAGGTTGTAATTATTTTTTCAAAGTATGCATCCTCTGCATGTGTACTATATTCATACATATATTTCCTTGCATGTCAAAAAATACAAAAACCAGATAATTTTTTATATCCTGAAGTAAAATTTAATGAACAATAGCTTCTATTCCTGGAGATTACAAGGACAGTATGGCTGAATTTAAAACAGAAGTTCTGCGAATATGATTAGCCCAAGATATATTTTTCCGTGCTACAGAACTGTCATGAGATGGCTCCGTATGCTTAATTGCCTTTATTTGTTATTGCACACTCACCTTCCAATTAGTGCAGAGCTGCAGAGCTGCAGGGAATGGGGGTGGGGGCTCGGGGGTGCCAAAGAAGGGACAGCTATGCCAAAAGAAAATCTGTATCATTTTATGAGATAGGAGCATCCAGCCCAGGAAAACACAGTCTGACTGATGAGCCGATCTTCTGTATGAGGACATGGGTCGCTCCTTTAGTTGTGTGAATTTGGGTACACAGAGAACTGTCTTTCATCCTCTTCTAAATATTTCCTTTTTCATTCACTTCAACATACATGTATATAAAGGGCCTATTTATGCCTGGGGCTGAGCCTGATGTGAGATGCAAAGATGGGAAAGAGGCCCCTCCTATCTTTAGAGACTTTATAGCATAGGGGAGCACGTAGAAGGGAAGGGAAGACATTCTAGTCCAGAGTGATACAGGTTACGATAAGGGGAAGCCTGGAAGCTATGGAGCATGGAATGGGAACACTCACCTAGTCCTTGGAGCCAAGGGAAGCTTCCTGAAGGAATCACAGACTGACACCTGAAGGACCAAGAGAAGCTAGGTCAAGAGAAAGAGAACAGTAGGGAAAAGCCAAAACCTGATGGATGGAAGAGAGTGTCGGGAATAAAAGCTTGGAGGCAGAGGGACCACGTCCTATCCTGATTCTATAATTTGTTAGCGGTTTGGCCTTGGGCAGCCACTTGCCTGTTTTGAACCTCAGTTTCCTTATCTGCAAAATATGGACGATAATATTTATCTCTTGGCATTATTGAAAAGTAAATGAGATAATGTATGTAAAGCACTCCCATTGTTAGGAAAAGATAAAAACTCAACTTCAACCAGTTTAACGATAAAGGGCAATGTATTGGAGGGTTATTGGGATGTGCTCTAGAACTTGAAGACCTTACAGAATGCAGGGATGTGGCTGCATCACAAAACCAACTGAAATTCAAGTGCCATTAGGACACTCTGCTCATATCAATTTTCATTTGCATGTGGATGTTTTACTTCCTTCCCACTGAACATTAGCATTTTATTCATCTTGACAATTATAGCCTCCCAAGAAGTCAGCTCCTGAATTTTATATGTTTGGAAGAAGTTACTGAAGGAGAGTCTGCTTCTCTTAGTTCTAGTTCCAAAATTCTCAGGAAAGGACTGATCAGATGCCCAACCCTATACTACTTGTGACCAGCAGGTGAGGTCATAATATATTCACATGGTGGCTCCTGAAGTGACTTTGATTGTGAAGGCAAAATTGTCGGGGGAGAAAGGAGTTGGAGAGGCAGATCCACTACTGGTTCTTACAAACACTAATTAAAGCTATGTACCTTTGGTGTACATCTCCTACATGTCATGCACAGTGCAAAGAACTTTAGATGCAATGTCTAATTAAATGTGAGCCTCATGAGATCATTACTATCGTTAGCTCCATATCACCGATGAGGAAACTAAGTTATAGAGAAGGTGTCACTTGCTCAGGCTTCATCAGGCTACTCAGATAAAAAGCTGGGATATTAAACCAGGTTTGCCTGCCTGATAGTTGAGCTACTGACTATTATTGATTTTTAATTTAGTAAATGTCTCTTTTCAGTGATAGACCAGAATTCTGCTTCCCTTCACTGAACAGAATTCTGAACCCTGGTGAGGTAAGAACAGCTCTTTTCTCTGTCTCTTCTGTGTGCAGGGACAGACAGGGACTGCAGGCAATTCTTCCATGAACATGAAAGCTGGAGCCTACCTCAAAGGCAGGAGTGCTTCAGGTGCTGCAGATCATGAGGCTTTGATGTGATTCTGCTACCTGTGTCTGTGTCATCTTCTGCTTTCCAACAGAGTTTAAATACCACGCCTTTCATGCTAAAAGTGACTTTCACGTATGGGTGCTGATTTTTTATGAACTTTAGTGGTATTAGTCCTCATTTCACCCTATAGATCTCACTAGACGTTAAAGAGAAATGATTCTTTGATTCTAAAAAGGGATGTGGGGAAATTCTACTAGCAATTTTTAAAAGACAGATGCATTTGTCCTGGGCAGGTGTCTCAATAGGTTGTTCTATACACCAAAAGGCTGTGGGTTCGATTCCCAGGCAGGCTACATACCTAGGTTGCAGGTTCTATTTTGGTTCAGTTGTTAATGGAGAAAACAGATTGATGTTTCACTCTCTCTCTCTCTCTCAATTTCTCTCTCTCTTCCCTCACCTTCCCCCCTCTCTAAGTCAATAAACATATCCCTAGGTGAGGATTAAAACAAAATAAATAAAAGACAGATGCACTTAGTGCCTGCAAATTGATCCCAGATTGATTAAGGAATGGAGCAAAGTCTGAGTTGATTTGAGGTTTTTCAACTGGGCTTTATAATACATGAATGTATCTCCTAATAATGTTCTTTGACATTGTGGGTGGATCAGAACATCCACCTTGAGTTTCTTCACTCTGGTCTGCAGGGTGTGTTCATCTGTTGGTGCTTCAGCAGAGGGTGAGGGTACTTACGGCTTTGTTGAGAAGGAAGGGGGTAGGGAGAGATATTGCAAGTGTATCTGTTCATTAGTTCCTTTGTTCATTTATTCAACAAGCAGTCATTGAGGTAAAGAAAAATGTGACTGAGGAGGGCATACAATAGTAGTTTAACTTCTACCTGAAATGTATTACTTTAAAATTTCAAAGCGAATATGGCAAAATATTGAGTTGTTTAAAGCTTATTGTAGGTACAACAGCATTTATTTTAAAGCCAAGTATATTGAATATACTATATAACATTTGGTTGGGGATGAAAAATAAGAGAAAAGGAAATGTATTTTCATTCCCACAAGTACTAAAACCAATCCATTTTCCCTCTGCTTTTTTTAAAAAATGCACTATTATCACTCTGTACCTGTAAATCCTAATGTGCCAGCACCATGTGGGCTTCAAGGCCAGGTTCATTGGCATTCTTACTCTAGGCTCTGTGTTTGGCCAGGGGTTGGGGTGGTACATTTTGGAGCTAGAAATTAAAAAGACATATCACATTTGAAGGCACAGACCTCTCAGATTTTTCCCTCTTCAATGAAAAATAGAAACTTCCTGTTTGAAATGTTACCTAGGATACTTACCATGAAGAAACTTAAGCCTCAAGCAGAATTTATCATTCATCCTAGAATTTTACGTTGCTCTATCCTGAGCTTGAAGACACAGGACGAGTCACTCTTCTAAATCTTGTTTCCCTCATATGTCAGCTGGGAAAAATTAAATTATTGGTAATCATGTGATAGTGTGTTATAAAAAGAGGTGGATTTACTCTAACACAAGTAAAGTGTTTCAAGGCATCATTTATACAGATTTTCTCCAAATTTAGTATCTAAATTTTGTATTTGTAGCTTTGTGTTGTGTTTCTTGAGAAAGGCCTCCTAATTGACTATAACTGACAATTGACTACTCTCAGGCCTCCTCATAGTGTGTCTAGATCTGCCTCTGGCTACAAAGATTAAGTGAGATATTATTATAAATATAAAGCCTTAAGAAAGTGACTTATATGAAGAAGAGAGAGACAGAGCAAGGGAGAGAGAGAAATTTTAAGGAATTGGCTTACGTGATTTTGGAGACTTGGTAAATTCATGATCCGTCAGGCAGGATAGCAGATTGGAAACTCAGGAAGAGTTAGCTGATGTCGCAGCCTTCGGTCGCAAATTCATAGGTCAGCCTGGTACACTGGAAATTCAGGGTACCAGGGCATCTACATTGCAGTCTTGAGATAGAATTTGTTCTTTCTCAGCAAACCTCAGTTTTTGCTCATACAGCCTTCAACTGATTGGATGAGTCCCACTCACATTATCAAGGGTAATCTCCTTTATTTGAAGGCAACTAAATATAAATATGAATCATAGCTACAGAATACCTTCTCAGCAACAACCAGACCAGTGTCTGGCCAAACAGCTGGACCTCATAGCCTAGCCATGTTGACATGCAACATTAACTACTGCACAAAGTAAGTGCTCAACAAAATACTCTGCAAGGTCCTAACTCATTTTTCTCCTCCTCCTCCTTCTTCTTCTCTTTCTTATTAATTTATTTTTATTTTTTGCTTTATTATAGCCTGAATGTCCAGAACAAAACCTAGAATTTGAAAGGTACTAAAAAACATCTTTTTGGGAAAATGAATGTATAAAGAAATGTAAGAATATATGAATCAGTGAATAAATATATACTCACTAACAAATAGCTAATATATGGACCCTTCAAAATGGCTAGCATGGTGAAGGCCAATGAGTTTGGCTGGGCAGCACAACAGGTGACGACAAATAGCCTGCTCTTTATCTTGTATTTTCGCCCTGATCCACAAGCCCACGTATTAATGAAAGGTTATAAACAAACTTTGAAATCTGAGGAAGAAGTGGTAAATCCTGTGTTCTCAGTGTAACTATTTTACTTGCCCAGAGAAAAAATAGCCTTAGTATGTCCAACAGTTATACTTTCTCAATTACGATCATCTCCCCTCTCCAGGGATTTGCCTTCTGCCATTTTACTTGCCTATGGTCAACCATGGTTGAAAAATATTAAACGGAAAATTCCAGAAATAAACAATTCATCAACCTTAAATGGCACGCTGTTCTGAGTAGCACAGTGGAATCTCACGTTGTGACCCCTGGGACGTGACTCTTCTGCCCTCACTGTACATGCTGCTTGCTCGTTATCACTTAGTAGCCAGGGACTGTTGAGGTATCATAGTATTTGTGTTGAAGCCACCCTTATTTTACTTAATAATGACCCCAAGGTACAACAGTAGTGACGTTGGCAATTCGGACATGCCAAAGAGAAGCCGTAAAGTGCTTTCTTTAAGTGAAAAGGTAAAAGTCCTGGACTTAATAAGGAAAGAAAAAACTGTGTGCTGAGGTTGCTAAGGACTGTGGTAAGAATAAATCTTCTATCCATAAAATTGTGAAGAAGGAAAAAAAACATATTTGTTTTGCTAGCGTGCTTCAGACTGCAAAAGTTATGTCCAGAGTGAGTGATAAATGTCTTAATTGAGATAGAAAAGGCATTAAATGTGTGGGTGGAAGATTAGCAGAAAGTGTTTTCTGATTGACAGGAGTGGGTTGCACCAGAAAGCATTGAGCCTATGTGAAGACTTCAGCAAGGGATTCCTTGAGACAAGCCGTTTACTGCGAGGAGGGGGTGGTTCCACAGGTTCAAAAACCAGTCTGGCATTTTGTCATCTCACATCACCACAAGAAGAAGGGTGAGTACGGTATAGTATGGTGTTTCGAGAGAGAGAGAGAACATTCATATAACTTATTACAGTATATTTTTATAATTGTTTTATTATTAGTTATTGTTCATCTCTCAATGTGCTAATTTATAAATTTAACTTTATTGTAGGTATATATGCATAGGAAAAAAACATAGTGTATACAGGGTTTGGTACTATCCATGATTTCAGGCACCCACTGAGGGCTTGAAATATATCCCCAAAGGATGAAGGGAGACTACTATACATTTCCCCGTTGTTGTTGAAATGAAGCTGGACTTAAGAAGCATAACAAACATTTTCCTTTTAATCAGGACTGTTCACAATACAAGATGGCATTCAGTCACATACCCCTAACTTTGCCTTTCTGACATTTTTCATGTTCAGGGAAGTCAGTTCAGTTGTCACCTTTCTCCCACTCTTATCTATCTCTTAATTCAAATGTTCATTCTTCATAAGTGAGTCACAGAGTGGAAGGTGGCAGGCAGAAGAATTATGTCCTAAAATTCAATAATCACTTCCCTCTCATGCAGGAGAACCCCGTAGGCTTGCCTGTAGAGGGCTAACATGAGACACATTAAAATAAATCCACTTTCCTTTTCTTGCGTGACTCTACTGTGATGCCTATGCTGAGCCACACCAGGAATCAGATCATTCTGCTTTTCTATGCTGTTAATAAATCAAGCGTCTCTGGAGGTCAAAGACAAAAGCCGTGTTTCTTTGCATCTCAGTTTCAATCTGTACTCGGTAGCTTGCTTCAAAATGGTTCTTCCTTCCTGGGAACATGTGTGTCTTTATCCAAAAGCCAATTACATTTGTTCCCTTGGCATGATCAGACAAGACTTCTCACCCCCATCTTGTGAGTGCTTTGTGTATCTGACTTATGATTTACACCCATTGGACACTGGCTCGCCCTACGGCCTCTGGAGTGCAAATTCCCACTAGTGACTGAAACTAAGGTAAAATCTCCACACATGTCTGAGCCAAGTGTCCTCTCTCCATGCAAACCTGAAGACTAGCGCTGCCATTGGACATGGATTCTCTATTTTTTTATAAGTTGAACTTATGGGCCTTGAGAGGTAGGTGCATTATAGTGTACTTGTCCATTCCTTTATTTCTCCACTTCTTCTTAGAACTCTATTGTCCCTTTCCTTCCACATACAAGTATACACAGAGGTGTGGATCTTCAAAATCATCTGATAATATGTGACCACAACTCCTTGTTACACATGTTTGTGTAGCAATAAGTAGTTAACTCAATCAGATTTTCTGCACTGGGACTTGGAAATTTAATTCTCAGACACTACTTCACTCTCTTTGTCTCATGTGGACTATGAACTGATATAAAGCCAGAGTTGGGATAGCCATTGCTTGAAACACTAGAGAGATCTGATATGCAGAGAGAAAATGATGTAGATGACACTGTCATGCTCCCTGAAAGGAAACACCCACAAAATGTGATGAATTTTTAGCTCCTGGTTTTAAGTCTCTGAGAGGTTATGGCTGTACTTTCTGCACATCTGTAAGGTGAAGCTTTGGTCCTTTTATTGATTCTTTATTGTACATAAGTTAGTGTAAGTGGATTGCTGTTACTTGCCACCAAAAAAAAAAAAAAAAAAAAAGCCTTGATTGAAATATTCCATGGAAATAACCAAAGTTAGTGCTATTTATTGTGGAATCATCAATTTGATACAAAGAGAAGTATCATGTGCAAACTATTTATAGAAACTGCTAGGTGCCAAGGATAAAAGTTGGAAAATTATATTTGTGTTTTTAAGAACAACATTTATATAGCGACTAATATTAACCAGAGTGTTTCAAACACATTTAAAAAAATTTCCTACAGAAACCATGCAATGGTTAGTTATTCCCTTCATTAGGGAAGTATTCCTTGAATACCTACTATTTTTCAAGCTTTGTCCTATAAACTGGGAATAAAATAGTGAACAAGATGAGTTCTTAACACTTGTGGATTTACATTCTAGTGGAACAGATGCATAAAGATGCAAGTCCAAGTAATACAAATGCTATGAGGGAAAAGCAGGATAGGGTGATGGAGAGTGAGCAGAGGTATGTCTGGACTGTGTGCAGGAGTAGGAGGAGAAGCGGCATTAGAAAGGGTGGCCAGGTGACACCTGAGGGGAGGCCTGACTTACAGCTTTGCCAAACCATATGACCAGCATCCTAGGTAGAGGAAACAGCGAGGGCCAAAGCCACGAAGCAGCAGCAGGCCTGGTGTGATCAAGCAGTGGAGTGCAGGTCAGAGTGGCTGAGGCATAAGAAGCAGAGCGATGGGAGGCAAGGCCAGAGAGCCATGGGCAGGAACCACATCCGGGTTTTATAGACAACCATACAAAATCTGGATTTAAATCTATGTGCAGTGGAAAACTGTTAGAGGGTTTTAGGCAGAGAAGTAATATGACCATTTACGTTCTTAAAAGATTCTGGCAGCTGTGCAAAGAATAGACGGAAACATTTAAGAGTAGAAGCAGGGAACAGTTAGGAAGATATTGCAAGTGATGAGGGGTGATGGTAGCCTGGCAGAGGTGGCAGAAGCAGAGATATGACAAAGACATGTAAGTTTGATATGTATTTTTGGTATCTAACAGGACTTGATAATGGGTTTGTGAAGGGGTAGTGAGAAATGAGAATCCATTCCAATTAATGCCTTGGGCAATATTAAGGGTCATTATAAATAAAGAAAAGCTGGGAGAGAGATGAGGTGTGTGTGTTGGAGGGTGGCGGTGAAGAAACAAAGAGAACCTAGTGTCTGTCTGGGCCTGCTATGTTTGCTCTGCCTGGCAGAGATCTAAGTGAGATGCTCGGTCGGCGACTGGATATGTGAGGAGTAGCCAATATGAGAGAGACTGAGCCCAGGGAAGTCAATTTAAAAGGCATCTAGAAGGGAGGTAATGAATATGCCAACGGATACAAGATGTTAGAGTTGTTATTAGGAAGATGAGTGATTCTTTGATTCATATTCTCTCATCGTGTGTGTTTGTCATATACATTATGAAGTAAGATTATCATCTAGGAAAACAACAGAGGGAATGATTCAGAAAAATAAGTGGAACTGATAGGTAATAGTCAGTGCCCAGGTGAAATTTGTAGTCATAAATTATGAATGAGAGCATTCAGTAGGTTTGGGTGGTTTTCTTCAGTGATGTACAATTGCTCTAATATGGGGCAGAACAGGCAAATTTTGGGGTTTGATGAGTTTGGATATTTTTTCAGTTGAGTACTTTGGAGAGAAAATGAGGAAAAAAAGACTTGATAATGTTTAGAAAGAAAGGATCATAATGATGAGTATGAAATGCAGTCAACAAGGGTGTAATGTATTTTTGCAGCCATGTCCCACAGTTTGTCTGAGAGTCCCTGATTCATGTCCTTTAATAGTTTCTGCCACACAGATTATGGACATTTGACTTTGGTTAATCAGACGTGAGCAAATGTAATACAAACAGGGGCTTGAAAAACATTCAAGCATTGGGGCCTGACTCCTTGGAACTCTCAAGATTTTACTATCACCACTATATGGGCTTATTAAGCTAAAGGATTATTAAGTTTTTGATAATCCTAGTGGGAGAATGAAAGTCATGTGACTCATTCACTATTGTCACACCTGCCCATGGCCAAGCTCCTGGTAGATATGTGAGTGAGACCATCCAAGACCAGCCAAACCCCAGTCAACTGACTGACTTGACTGCAAACTCACGAGCAAATCCAGCGAAGGTCATCTGAGCCCAGACTAGACCAGAAGAACCAGTTAGAAGATTTGTGAGCTTAATAAATGGCCTGGAGCATAACTCCTGACAACTGATACAAGGTGAGTGATGGATGGTGAAAAATGGTAAATGGATTGGAAGCCTGAGGGAGAAGGAAGCATGGTAAAGTGGAAGCGCAAATATAAAACCTTGGGAAGTTGAAAACGTGTCTGGAGTTAGATGGTGGCGATGGTTGCACAGCAACGTGGATGTGCTTAATGGCACTGAGCTGAAAAGAGTGGTTAAAATGGTGAATTTTGTGTCACATATATTTTCCCACAATTAAAAATATTAATTGAAAAATGTGTCAGAAGAGAGATTTTTTTTATTATTATTTTTCCATCAAAGAAATTGAGCTTTGGTGTAGAGAATACATTTGTCCAAAGTCACACAAATGGTAAATGGAGAAATTGTGAATAGCAAGAAGATGTGTCTTGCCTGACTTTGTGGCAGAGTGGAAAGAACGCTAGATTTAAGCATTCATCGTTTTTTTTGAGTTGGTATCAATCTTACAGATCACCTCATCTAATCCCTCATTTTATAAATGAAGTTATGCATATATCTCTGTCATTACATGTTGCTTAAACATTGATTTGCTAACTTTACTGGGCACCCTCTGTGTGCTTGGCATGTTCTAGCCCGTGGGCGCCCAGCTTACGGAGCCTCTGTAGCTTTCACTTGTGACAACAGCCTCTAAACCAAAAAGTCATGACAATTATGTAGTTACAAGTCACATTATGTCCCAGGGAGGAAAAGCACAGAGACACATTTCTGAGTATAGAAAAGGAGGGCTCATATTTTGGTTGGTGGCAGGAATCAGTGAAGGCTCTTTCAGGGACTTCCTCTTAGGCTGAGACTGCAAGCATGGGTAGGAGTTACTAAGCAGAAACCTCTCTCTGACTCCATTTCCTCAAGTCTAATCTGGGGGAACCAGACCAAACTCCCTTCCAGCTCTAAAGTGAATTATTCACTAAGTTTAAGATAGGAGATTTAAGTTTGCCTGGAAAACAGATGTGACCATTATTCAGGAAGTTGCTGTTTTTTACATTCATGTGGATTGTTTATTATATAGTAGAGTAAGAGAAGATATTTAAAGCTGGTATTTGGGCACCAATCTTTTTTCAATATGCTCAAATCAAATCCTTTTCCTTGGGCTGAGCTCTCATAGGATTTTTATGATATCTTTTAATCAAAATCTAAGCATAAACTATATAATGGCTTCAGGTTTCTCTTTCGATATACACAGAGGGGCTCAGAGAGTTATTTCCTTTTCTATATATGATCGTCTCCCTAATGGAAAATGTGTTTCAAATTAGGCATCATTTCCATGAATGAGTGCAGTGTGAATGTTCTATGTCAACATTTAAAAAGCTATTAAAAATGAGAAATGTGCATGTTATGAATTTATGCTAAACTGTGGATTCATTCTCTTTGGAAATATTAGCATCTTAATCTCCATCCGAGTAAAACCATCTTATTTTAACTTGCAGTTCATTTTAAGAAAAAAATGTAGAGAGAATAGTTGGTTTTAGAGGCTGATCTTGGGATGTGGGCATGGTGGTTCTCCAACTACCTGGCATGGAAATTAAGAGCTCCTTGAAGTAAGCTGGAGCATTCTGCTCCCAAAAGTGAGCAATGATTCTTTTTTTTGAGACAAACATTAGCTCATATTTTAAAATTTCTTCCATGTACATTTCTTGATATTTGATACTTTCTTTAGCTTGTCTTAAAAAAGAAAAAGGAATGATTGAGGAACAACATGTGGAAAACTGAGAAATGGAAAGTCATGCTTGCTTTACTGTTTCATTTCCCCACTCCCAACCCTAGGACACCCGTGATTATGACTTTTTGGCAGACATATAATTGTTATATTTTATGCTAAAAATTAGGTCTAGTTCATGTGGCATAGTGTACTATGTGAATATTTCATGATATTTCACACATGTGCACACTACACACTGAAACACCATCAAGACTTCCTGGTGTTCCCCCCAATGAAACAGGAGAGAACCACCACTCTAATATAAAGAAGTCTTTCTAGTTCTATTACAACCCTTCACAAACAAAAGTCAATCTAGGTATCTACATTTTTAGGAGATAGCTATTCAATTTTACAGATAGTGACATTGACACAAAAGATATCTGTCTTGTCTGTGCAGCCCACAGAAAGAAGGATTTGAATTCGGGAAATGTCAAGCACACAGTCTTTCCCCATGCAAAGGGCACTGGTAATTGCCTATCTTTCCAATTTAACCAAGAATCAACTGGGTTTCTCTTATGGAGGACTTGTCATACATTTGTGATGGCAAAGAGAAGTAATAATCTTGTGAAATCTTTGACTGTCTAATGCCTCTACCCATCTACTTTCCCTGGAGGGAACTAGTGAGTGGCCCAGGAAAAGAAAAGTCCATTGAACGATGAAGTAGAATCCCCACCTCAGGCCGTTGGGAATGTTAAAAGATAAGGAATGCTACAGACGAAACTCTTTCTGATTACTGAAGTCCCAAATGCCAGGGATAGAGTCCCTATAAGGGGACAAAATATAATATCAAGATATCAGATCAAGAGTTAGGACATGGATGATAACGGTATTGCAAAACAAGTAGATTGGCAATACATAGACAGGAGGTCATTGGTTTAGCTGCCAAGCATGAGAAGAGCTTTTGCTTAGGATATCATTAATATTGGTGACATACTTGTCAAAGTCAGTGCATCAGTGTGACAGTATTAGAAGATTTAGATATCTAGAAATCTATATAGTGACATCACTATATAATAAGTTCCCTGGCATTTGATACCCTGCTCACTACATCTCTTTACTAAACGATGTTGGAACATGTCTTCTGATGACAACAAATGAGGGCCTATGATGTCCTCAACTATCATAATATCCAAATTATTCCATCAAGGGCAAATTATATGTAGTGGGGTTTTCATATATTTCATGACATGATAATTTTTTATCATTTTTGTGGTATAATCTTTTAAACAGATTATTTGTTTAACCAGCACATCCTATCACACACTAAACTGAATTTATTAGACTTTGGGAGAAAAGACAGTTTAATTTTCCAAATGACTGGATGATTGATTTCTTTATTAATCAACAGGCATTTACTAGATACTTAATATCTCCCAGGTGCTTAATAGGGACTGAACATTAAAGACAAATAGATACAGTTTTAGACTAAAGTAATTTTTCCTGTAGTGTCAAAAGAAGTGATCTACCAATATAATACAGACAGAAATGTCCTGTGTTACAGGATATTTCAGAAGTCTGTACAAGGGTAGGGAATGTTGATTTCATCCATTGTGAGGGTCCAGTTTAGGGAAGGTTGGAACAAGCTATCTTTGTACATATAAACATATTACAGGATCTGTCCAGAAAGTACCCAGACATGCAATATGAAAAATAGAATAATTTATTGAACAAGATACAAGAAATATTGTACATAGGACAATGATGCCTCAGTCCCCTTCAAAGTAGCACCTTGGGACCTCACACAGTTCTCCTAATTGCCATCAGCTGCTCCATCGTATTTTCCTGAATCTCACTGATGGTCTGAAATCTCTTCTTTTCCAAGCTGAACTTCAGTTCTGGGAAAAGCCAGAAGTCACACGGTGACAAATATAAGCTGCAGGGGGGTTAAGTCACCTGAGTGAGTTGATGTTTCACCCAAAAATTCTACATAAGACTTGATGCATGAGTGGGTGCATTGTCCTGACGAAGCTGCCAATCACCAGTTGCCCACAGCTGTGGACTTCAGGATCATCCAAATAGTTTTTGTGGAGGAATGTTCAAACTTAACACAAAATTTGATGCAGACTCATTGCTCTACTCACTCAGTCACTTTGAATGCAATGGCGCACAGTACACATGCTCACTTGAGGGTGTCCACCATTCCCCACTGACCAGTACAGTGAATTCAGCTTCATACATGCACATTCCAGTCTACTCTCCTTGGCTGCTAGATTACAATGATGTCATGTAAACCATTCTCTTCATTAACAATGGTTGGACTTTTTCCAGACATATCTCATGTATGTGTGTGTGTGTGTGTGTGTGTGTGTGTAATCTAGTTCTTCTTGCCCTCAGTTATGATTGAGAGACTTCATCTCAGGACACTGAAACAACATTATAAGGGACATGAAGAAAATCCATGGCTTTTGGAATCAGATGGACCTACATTTATCAATTTGAATTTTATTTCTTTTACTTCTTGGCAGGTAATCTTGAGAAAACCACTAAACTGTTCTAAGTTGAAGTGTAGGTTTATTATGGATTATAAATAAAATACAACACTGAAAGTTTTTACCCCAGGGTTCAGAATGTGTATTGTCAATGATATGTTTTTCACATGTGTGCTCTTTATCTTCAAATGCTATACTCTTTATTAGAAATAATGGGGTGCCTAATAAATGGTCTGTGAGAAGGGAGTAATAAATGTGACACTCAGTTTATGGTTTCAAGTAAATATGAATTTAGGACAAGTGACAAAAAAATTTATCTCCCCTTATGGACCACCACAACACACCTTCACATGTCTGCTTCTGCCATCACCACTATTCAATGCCCTTGTGCAAGTGTAAACATTTAAAATCTCTTCCACGTAGTGCCTCTCTGTTGCCTGCCCTCTTGGATTAGTATATATATTTTGAGACTTGTTCAACCCCCCTCAAAACTAGTACTCATTACATTTTCTTGGTAAATTCAATGTTAAAAAGATAAGACTGTATAATCCTTTACAGCTTTACTACTTATGTTTTGACAGGAGGATTTTATACTTTAGACCTTGTTATATTGCAAGTAAGGGAAACCAAATCCGGTTAACTGTTTTGGGCAGGGCAATAGCTTTATTGGGGTATAATTCATGTGCCAAATAATTTACCCATTAAAATACATGATTCAGTGGTTTTTAGTATAGTCACAGAGTTGTGTAACCATCACCGCTATCAGTTTTTTAAAAGGAGACCATATTAGAAGGATTCTGGGATGCCCAGAAATGATGAAACCAGGTTTGGAAGTAGCCAAGATCCTTGACAGTGCTGTAGTGTGAGGAGACGACCGCTTAGCCAGACGTGTCTAGTAGGGTATTACTGTGTAATGACAGTCCCAAATGGGCTTCTTGGGTTTCTACTTACTACCTAACATGCAGGGTCCAGGGGTAACAGTCTACTTGTCTTTGATAACCATGTGACTGTACTGGATCTTCAAGAGTAGGAAGTAGACAACTGGTTTGACCACCCCACACAGACTACACACAATGTGGAGGACAGTTCCATAAAACACAAATAGAGTACTCTTGGGGCAAGAGACTAAGTACATTTAAGACCTAAATGACACAAAGTAAAAAGACAACCCATAGAATGGGAGAACATATTCACTGATACATCTGATAAGGGGTTAATATCCAAGATTTTTAAAGAACTTACAAAATTTGGAGTTCCGGCCAAGATGGAGGTGTAGGTAGAAACCCTTCACTTCCTCACACAACCAAAAGGAGGATAACAACCAATCTAAAAATCAATAAACCACCAGAAGTGCCAAAAAATCAAACTGAATGGAACTCCAACAACTAAGGAATTAAAGAAAAATCAATCAAAACAACCAAACCGATGTGCCAAGGCAAAGAAGTATGGCCCAAATGAAAGAACAGAGCATAACCTCAGAAAGAGAACTAAGCGATGAGGAGATTGCCAACCTATCTGATGGAGAATTTAAAGCCCTGGCAATCAAAATGCTCACAGAACTGCTTGAGCTTGGTTGAAAACTGAAAAAAAAAAAACCCAAAAAACAAAAACAAATGAAAGATACCCAAAATAAAATAAAGCAAAATATTCAGGGAACCAGCAGTGACAGGAAGGAAACCAGGACTCAAAGCAACAATTTGGAATAAAAGGAAAAAATAGACATCCAATGGGAACAGAATGAAGAAACAAGAATTCAAAAGTGAGGAGAGTCTTACAAACCTCTGGGACAACCTGAAATGCTTTAATTTCCAAATTATAGGGCTGCCAAAAGGAGAAGAACAACAACAAGAAATGGAAATCTTATCTGAACAAATAATGAAGGAAAACTTCCTCAATATGGCGAAGAAAATAGAATTCTAGGAAGTCCAGGAAACCCAGAGAGTCAAAGAGGAACACACCAATGCACATCATCATTAAGTTACCCAAGATTAAATATAAAGAGAGAATCCTAAAAGAAGCAAAAGGAGAGAGTGACCTACAAAGGAGTTTCCAAAAGGCTAGCAGCTGATTTCTCAAAAGAAATCTTGCAGGCAAGAAGGGGCTAGAAAGAAGTATTTGAAGTCATGAAAGGCAAGGACCAACATCCAAGATTACTCTATCCAGCAAAGCTTTCATTTAGAATGGAAGGGCAGATAAAGTGCTTCCCAGGTAAAGTCAAGTTAAAGGAGTTCATCATCATCATCAAGCCATTATTATATGAAATGTTAAAGGGACTTATCTAAGAAAAAGAAAATAAAAAATATGAACAGTAAAATGACAACAAACTCACAACTATCAACAAATGAACCTAAAAGAAAAAAAAACAATAAAAACAAAAACTAAGCAAACAACTAGAATGGGAACAGAATCAGAGAAATGGACATCACATGGAGGGATTTCAATGGGGAGTGGGAAGGGAGGAATGGGGGGAAAAGATACAGGGAAGAAGAAGCATAATTGGTAGACACAAAATAGACAGGGGGAGGTTAAGAATAGTATAAAAAACAGAGGACTCGAAGAACTTATATGTATAATCTATGGGCATGAACTAAGCAGAGGGGAATGCTGGAAGGTTGTGGGGGCAGGGGGATGGGGGGATAAAGGGAGAAAAAATTGGGAAAACTGTAATAGCATAATCAATAAAAAAATACTTAAAAAAAGAACTTACAAAAACGCAATACCAAAGAAACAATCAACCCAATTAAAAAATGGGCAAAGGACCTTAATAGACACTTTTCCAAACAGTCCATACAGATGGCCCATAGACATATGAAAAGATGCTCAATGTCACTAATCATCAGAGAAATGGAAATTAAAACCAAAATGAGATATCTCATACCTGTCAGAATGGCTATCATCAATAAATCAACAAACAACAAGTGCTGACAAGGATGTGGGAAAACGGGAATGCTTTTGCACTATTGGTGGAAATACAGGTTGGTACAGCCCCTCTGGAAAGCTGTATACAGACACCTCAAAAAATTAAAAATGGATCTGCCTTTTGACCCAGCAATCCCACTTCTGGGCATATATCTGGAGAAACCCAAAACAATATTTCAAAAGAATATAAGCAAGCACCCTTGTGTTCACTGCAGCATTATTTACAAAAACCAAGACATGGAAGCAGCCCACGTGTCCATCAGTAGATAAGTGGATCAAACAACTGGGATATTTATACAACAGGATACTACTGGCCATAAAAAAGAAGAAAATTTTACCCTTTGTGACAATATGGGTGGACCTGGAGAACGTTATGCTAAATGAAATAAGCCAGTCAGAGAAAGACACATACCATATGATTTCACTTATATGTGGAATCTAATGAACAAACTGAACTAACAAGAAAAATGGGGACAGACTCACAGATGGAGAGCAGGGTGACCGTTAGTCATGGACATGGACAACAGTGTGGGGATTGATGGGGGGAGAGTTTATAAGGGGGTTAAATGGTAATGGATAAAAACACAATAAAGATTAAATAAAAATTAAAGTTAAAAGCAAAATGAAATAAAATAAAATCATTATATTCATTTAAAAAAAAAGACCTAAATGACAAATGCCTACTAAAAAGATTGTTGACTATAATCTAAAACAAAGTAATGGTGTGAGAGGGATGTTTGGGATTTTTAGAGACACATCCTGGTACTTGGAACATTGATTCCTTGGCCACCCATTGTCTTGAGGATCTAGTTTCCCCACAGAATGAATCACATTGGAAATCCCCTGCCATGACCAATGTGAAGTTCCCTTCTCTTTCTTTTTCGGTCTCATTTTGAGCCCTGTGGAAATGGTTACCTCTGTGGCAAAACCCCAGGAAAACGGCAACATGGTTCATAAATCTGTTTCACCATTAGAGGACAAGAGAGGAGGCAGTAACCCAAAAAACACCTTCTTAACGCCTGGGATTTTCAACCCCGTCCATGGTTATTGCTAAGTGGGTGGAAGTTAACATTAAATACTTCTACAGCTCCTTCAATTCTGAGAGTCTAAATTTCTTAACTTTTTAGTGAATTGTTACACGTAGAGAGAAAACTCCACAAGGAGTCACTAGATGTCTATGAGAACTTTGCAAAACTTTAAAAAAGAACCCTTTGTTAAAAGTGCAATAGTACTATAACACAAACCAAAACTTGCTGTGATGGTCAAAAGAACATCTAAATAGCCAAACCTCAGTATTATAATTAGAATGTTGGAAATACTGTGGGGTGAAATTGCTTTTATATCCCTCCAAGTGAGTGGACAAGCGGCTCCTGGGATTTTGACTCTCTTTCAAAGTGGTTTGTTTTGATATCTGTGAGGATATCCTACCTTTCCTGAGAAATGTAGTCACAAGTAAACCTAGAAACCCAAAGCAAAGGTCAAACCAGAGCCTCAAAGTGAATGAACGCTGTTTACTCTCATCTTGCGTGTTTGTTTATTCCCAGGTTTGTTCTCAAAGAGATTTGAGATAATGTAATAAAGACGCAGGCACCGCAAATAGAAACATGTCTTTATGTTAAAAATTTATCATGAAGTGACTCTGATGCATACATATTGGTGACCTTCCACTGCTTCAAGTAGTACTACTAGTGGCCTGACTGAAACCAGCACAAATAACCTTTTACTATTAAAGAACATTGATGCAGATAGACCGGAGCTTCACTCCTGTCTTGGAGAAACCTGTGAGGTAGGGGAAGCGTGAACTGCACACAGCAGACAGGTCTGGAGATGCTTTCAGCTGCTGAGTGCAGAGCCTCATCCCAGTGTGCACACGCTGGCCCTGTGCTCAGCCCCTGGCCCTGTATCAGGCTTAGCTATCTCTGTCCCACCCCAAAATGGGCCTTCTTTCCTAATAGAATATCTGGCAAATTGTCAAAATTAATATTTGATAATATCTTAATAGGTCCTGTTAATGTTCTCCATTCTCTCCCTCAGGAAAGGATCACATTTCACATTTAGGAGCCCAGCAAGGCAAAGCTTGCTCTTCAGGAGCAAAGCTGGTGTTTCAGTGGCCTTCTGGCTACCAGGCCAGCCTTCACCCACACAGCACCTCTTCTCACAGAGGGGTGGTGGCTGTTGTGGAGGGACACAGGGACCGTATTTTTGGGTGAGCAGAACTATAGGGTGCTCCTCATAATCATTTATTCATACATCAGCGACTAAGAGCCTCTTACGTGTCAGATACTTACTTAATAGGGGCAATGGAGGCATAAAGAGTAACAGAAATTTGAACCCTGGCTTTGCAGGGCTCGCAGATTAATGGTGGAAGCAGGTAAATAAATATGCCTGTCAGCTGTGAGTTAAGTACAATTACTGAGGTACTTAGGAGAGCATAGAGGAAAATGCTCAAGCCTGCCTGAAGTGATTGAAGAGGAGATATATTACATCTGCATTCTGAAAGGAGAGTCAGAGTTTGACTAATGGGCCTTCTCCACAGAGGGAAGAAGCAGGGCTAAGGCTGAGATTTATGAAAACTAATGACTTAATTTGGCAAGCTGTGTATCTGGTGCTGGTATAACAGCTACAAGCTGAAGCCAGACTTCTTGGGTTCATACTCTAATGCTTGTTAACTGTGGATGATGGAATGGTTTAACCTCTCCCTGCCTCAGTTTCTTTATCTGTAAAATGGGAATAAAAATATTAGAGTAATACTCACACCACAGGTTTGTTGCGGGGGATTAGAATAATGTCTAGTATATAATAAGGCTCCGTTTGTATTAGCTGTTATAGTCTCTCTACGGCTGAGCAGCAGAGATGGGAAAGGTATGGTTGACGCTCGAGGCTCCAGTGGTCGTTGCGGACCAGGCATTAAGCCTGAAAGTCTTGACCACGCATCCTGATGAGGAGGTCCCTGGGGATTGTCATTTAGAGACCATTTCTCCATTTCAAATGAGGGGTTTATGGAAATTCAGACCAGAAGCCAGAGCACGTGTGAATTCTGAGAGTGCATAGAATGTTCTTTACTCAGAGCCTGGACCACCTTTAGCTGGGTTTCATCTTTTCAGTGTTGTAAGCAGATGCCCTCAGGTAAATAGTGTCTTCTCTTCTCTAACAATTAGGCTACAGAGAACAACAGAGTCCAGAACTTTAGTCCAGGTGAATGGATTGGGGAGGCAGGTAATGAGACCCAGGTGAAGTATTATCATCCTTTAATTGCTGAGCTAATAAAATGTAGGCTTTGAAGTGTTTCCAGGTGCCTGCAAAATGATACCTAAAAAGTCATCAGAGCCTGTAGCACCTTTCCATGGCCTCTAATACAACATGCTTTCTCCAATTAATACCTTATTAATTACTTAATCATTAATAGCTTGCTGTTAATAAATTTATTAGAGATGTTAAAAGGAAAATAACTGACAACCCTTAATTTTAGAGCTTTAATTTTCAGTTATGTGGACAATACCTTCAGTATTGAGAGTATATTACACTCAAAGGTATACACTGAAAGTACTTTATGTTAAAGTACTTTCTACAAGTGAGGTCACGCTGTGCATTCTGTATTTAACAGGCCTTTCTTTGCACTGTACCCTGCACTGGGAGCACTTCCCTGCATCACTGAATGTTCTTCTCCATCTTCCATTTCCACGGCTGCATTCAGCTTTATCATCCAGCTATAATATAATTTCTCTGACTCTAGGACATTTATTGGCTTCCAGAATTTTACTGAAAACAGGTATAAAAACAAGTATTCTTATAGCTGTATCTCTGCCCAGGTCTATTATATTTTCTTTGGGACAATTCACAGGAAACAGTTTTCAAGTTTTACAAAGGCCCAATTTCATCACGACCATTGGGCCTGGGTTCTTCATGAGGCTTCCTCAGAGATGAGGTGACCTGCAGGGCTTCTCACAAGCTACTTGCCGACAGCCAGGTTCGCTCTCACCAGGGTGGCAGGAGAGCAATTTCTCCAAAAGATTAAGCAGTCATGGGTGAATGAGGTGACAGGCCAGTTCCTTGCTCTTCTGGGGCCTGGGTGCAGGGCCCACAGCGAAGGTGGTTTCAGAGGGTGCCCGTAGGAGCAGCACCTGGCACCGCAGTCAGTCCTCTCATGACCTATGAGTCTCCACCTTAAACCAATAGTTGCTTTTCAGTTTGCAATTCTGTAGCCAGAGAATGAGAACAAAATGAAGGCCTTAATCCTTGATGAAGGTTTATGATACTAAAAGGTTTTTGAGTATTGTGTTTTCAGTGGGATCTCATTTTTGTTTCCTTTGGTGGAATGCAAAAATTTGTTTAAAATTTCTTTCCAAACCACATGCCAATCCCAAGTATTGCACTTGGACATCTGAAGAGAAAGACCAGATGACCAGAGTCATCCAGAGCTCTTTCCTCTGTTAAAATATCATCCTTTCCTTCAAGAAAAATATATTTAATTATAATCTATGTAGATTATAATTGTACTATTATGAAGATGCGTATTTGTTTATAGAACATGCAAGACCTGTTGACACACACACAAGGGATCTGTTTTGCTTTTTTATGGTGATATAAAATGATGCCTGTCGCTGTGAAAGGAAGAGTAAGGAACAAGACAAAGTCACCACCCAGAGATAACAACTGTTAACATTTTCCTTTGTTAAATACATTTGAAACAAAGATAGGATCAAAGTAATCACTATCTAATATCTACTTTTCACTCAGTAATAAGTCACTAAGTGTATCTTTCAAGGAATTATGCATTCTCTCATTTCAGTTTTAGATACTCGTAATATTAACTTCTTTATCCTCTGTTACATTTGTAGCTGTGTTTTAAGATGTATGTTGAGATCTCTAATTGTATCTTGAAAAAAGAATTGTCTCCAGGAAGATTGTAGCCGTTTACTCATCAGCCGCATGGGAATGCTTTGCCACACCCTTGTCAGCAGTCGCTGTTATTAAAAACAATAAACAAAATCCTTACTAAATAGCATACCCATGCTATTTTAATTTGCATTTCTTTATTAATGAGAACACACAATTTTGTTTTTTGGGCTCAATTACTCACAGTTAAAAGGAATAATTGTTTACCATTTGACTCCCCTGAATACCATGTCACTGGGTATTCTGATAGGACATACCTAGAGAAAATATTGTACCTTCAAACATTAATTATAAATGGGAGAGGGAGATGAGGTAGTCATATAATTATTAACACATGTATGTTATATAATCTATAGTAATTCTACATAGTTATTACTGGTTTTTATCTCTTGACACTGAACTTTAAAATGGTTGCAAGGTTAGTGTCAATAAATTGGGGTTGGAATTGAATCCTGTCCTTTCCAGTATATTCTGTTATGCTTCCTTGGAGGAGGAGGATCAGATGCACTGACATGCTTGGTCCAGGCGTGGTGGGGAGAACGTTGGAAATACAGGCTAGGTTTTTCCAGCTTCAGGAAGCAATCAGTTGCGCAAAGAACAATAGTAGGAAACTAAGCCCTCAGCGGACCGCATTAACTTGTGCAGTAACACGTTCAGGGACACTCCGTGTCTCAGCTGTTCAATAATGAGAGAGCCTAGAAAGGGAGGTTGCCATGGCGATGCCTTGCCACACGTGCGGTGTAGAGCAGGGCGGTGCAGAGGTGACCTTCTTCAGAGTTAAATAAAGGCATGGTGATCTCCTGGCGCTGGCCTTTTGAGAAGTGCCCCAAATGCTGGGAGTCTTGTGCACACCTTGGCTGCTGCTGGGAGGCAGACGCTCCCTAGCGGTAGGACCCAGGGCGCACCAGGAGGCTCCCTGGGTCCTACCCAGGACGGGAGGGCAGCCTCCTTCCCTGGCAGCACCTATAGTGACAGCCATGTCAGCGCTGCTCAGATTCTTCTTCCCCTTCTGGGGCCACGCATCTGTGGGGTCCAGATCAGTCCACAACACCCAGTGGTGACACTCAGTGGGCGGGGGGCATTCCGCAGTGCGCGCTCACCCGTGCGCACCCTCTCCTTTTTATCTCCAGCGCAGCTTTGCACCGGGCGTGGTTGTTTTTTCTGGTGATTTGTTTGGTGTTGGGAGGGATCTGGAAATCCAATTCCCAGAGGCCAGGAAAGCAATTCACATCTCGCTCTGGCTGCGGGTGCACGAGAGGGAAGGAGGCGCAGATGTGATATAAAAGTGAAGGCTGCAGGCTTGGCGCACTTGGCCAGGCCTTTTATTTCACAACATCATTTGCATTTGCCGCATTGATTTAGGAGGCAAAGCCTACGTGGACTTGCCTGGAATTAAGATGGATAATTCTTACAGTTTTACGGACGCCAAGCAGATACTAATTTGTGGTGTTCGTACAGAAAATAGGGAATACCCAGGCAGCACGTGTCTTTCCATTTTACTCTGCTGCTATGGAGAGATGCAAAGCAGAGTCTGGGCAATAATAATTTGCTGCATTCAATTCGGCCTCAGTGTCTGTTTGAGGCACTTCATTTTCTACCTGATGGATAGACATTGAACCATGGAATTTTGTTGGTCTGCGTTGCATTTTTGTGCCTGCTGCATGTCATATAGTTTAATCCAGGACTGCTCTGAGGTTTACGAAACTGGTAACGGTGATTTCTGTAATTACAATGATGTAATTGAATGTTAAATCCTTTTGGGTCAGGAGCCTAGGTGGAAAAAATTGTTAAAGACAGGAATGATGTGGTTTCAAGGTATGAAAAAGATGACAAAGCAAAAATATTTCTACTTCCTTCAAACTAGGCAAAGCTCATTTATAATTTTCATAGGTCCAGAATCTGAGAGCTAAAAAAAGGTTCAGTGAGATCATTTTGTCTAGCACTGTCTTTTTGCAAATGGAGAAATAAAAAATTGAAAAGGTCAAAATTAATTTCCCAAGGTCACAAAGATATAGGGATACAGACTTGCATTTCTAGTTTGACTACACTTTCAAAAAAGCACTCTATGGGATTTACTACACTATGAAATTAGTGGTTCTCAAACTTTTGATCTCATGTTCCTTGACACTCTTAAATTATTGAGGATGCCAAAGAGTTTTTGCCTTTATGAGTTATAGCTATCAATAGTCATAACATTAGAATTTAAAACTAAGAATACAACTACTTAATATATTTAAAATAGAAATTGAAAAAATGCATGTTAACACATTTTTGTGAAAACAATTCATGAGAGCATGGTTTTACATTTTTTGAAAATTACTTCAATATCTGGCTGGTGTGGCTCAGTGGATTAAGTGCCGACCTGCAAACTGAAAGGTCACTGGTTGGATTTCCAGTCAGAGCACAAGGCACATGCCTGGGTTGCGGGTCAGGTCCCCAGTTGGAGGCAGTGACGAGGTAACTCTCATGCATCCATATTTCTCTCCTCTCTTTCTCCCTCCCTTCCCCTCTCTCTAAAAATAAATAAATGAAATCTTTTAAAAAGTTCCTTTAATATCTAGTTTACAGTTGAACTCATACCTGCTTCTACATTCAGCCTGTTTTAACATGTTCTTTTGAACATGTTAGGAAGGAAATGTGGCCTCTCACATTAAACGGGAGGACTTGGTAGACTCCCTAAAAGAGTTTTGGAAACTCTAAGAAAGTGGTGTACTGGTAAATATTTTGAGAAGCAGCTCACCAGGGAAGGAAGAAAAGCCCACGTTGTAGCATTTGTCAGTTTTCCTGGTGCAAATATTTTCAACATGGCTGACAATGCAGATTTGGGATGAAAGGCACAGCAGTCCATCATCGTACAATATTTCTATGTTGTAAATAAGTAGATTAAATAAACTCAAGAACCGATGAATAACAAAATATAGGGGAGTGACAAGTTTTCGCCTTTAATATGATTTGTTTAATTGTAGATTTTTATAATTTAATTTTCAGCAATGGTATAGTTGACAGCTGGCTCATAAAATTCTTGAAAATTTGACAATTGGTGTTATAAGGTGGTTGCTCCAGCATACTATACCCTGTAAGAATTTTCAGACCATATTTTGAAAACCACTATATCAAATTAACTCAACAAAAAATTTTAAGCACTTGTTTTGTGCTACTGTCTAAATATAATGTAGATAAAAATCCAGAAATAAAGTAAATATTATTAAGGTTAGGGAAAATAATTAGAAATGCACTAATTAGGATAATTTTAAACCTCTGTTAATTACTCAATTTGAGTTAAGTATTTGGTTTCTTTAATATCCTCCCTACCCAGACCTCCAAATGATAATGTGTTTGTTTTCTCTGGAAGGGGTATATGTTAGTGTTTTAAATTTTGTAGTAGGGCCTTAGGCTAAGTTGATATTTTCATCTGACAGCTGTGATCTGAATATAATATCTCTAAAGGCAAAATATCATCCTCTTTACCAACAGAAACATATAAAACACCATGATTTAGGAATTTAACCTTCTCTATTACAGACAGCAGGTTTTGTGTGGTCTTCAGTATGACCATAGTGTTTCCAGATTAGAGGAACTCATGGTGAATGCATGAAATATGTACTGGCATTGTGGAAAATTAGTCATTCTGTGACTATGTATTGATCATCTGCCTGTGCTATAGCTGGTGAGGTTACCACCCTAAGCGGCCACTCAGTGCATAAGGCCAACTTTGATCAAGGGAATTTATTCCCTGAACATTGGAATTCATGTGAAGTAAGTATTGCCCTGAGCTCTCTTAGGACAAAGCGTAGGAGGCATGGGCCCTTTTTATTCTGTGTCCCAATTACCCAGCTATGTTACCTGTGAACACACATGAACATATTCTTTAGTGACTGCTTGAGTCACACTTACTTTGGTTGCTGCCTTGCAGCATTTGAAATGACATAGTAATAAAGTGTTTTGTTGTTGCTTTGGTTTGAGAGTCATATGTAAATGAAAAGTAAATCAGTTACAAAGGAGACTGGCAAAGGCCTTTCCAAAGGGCATCGTTCTCTAAGGACTTGCATGCCGTGCCTCTGGCAAGTGTGGAATAGCTAGAATGTGCTCCACTTCAGATGCTGCATTCTGTGAAATGGTGCAGATGGGTGTCATTCGTCAAGGCACACCTCTAAAAGATGTGTGACCTAGTCATCAGCTATGGAAAAATATCTGCTTCGGTCAGAGAGTCAAAGCCTTAAACTTAGCATGCCAGCCTCATTTCTTCTGTGCCTTAATCTCATCATCTGGGGTTTTTGAAAAGAAAGAACTTGGGATAAGGCAGAAGCAATGGAAACTGCTTCATCCAATTTTTATGGCCTTGGTTCCACATGTATTCACTTAATGGGTATGGATGGAAGTGCCAGGGTTGTTACTCCTCTGTATGAATAACTAACTCTCTGACTCTGGGTAAGTCTATGAGAAGTTGGACTACATATTCTCTAAGGTTTCCTGTAGTTTTAAAATAATTTCATATCAAACATAAGATGCTACAGAAATTCACAGAGGCTAAAAATCTGTTGATATTAGAACTCGATGTTGATGTGAAAAGACCACCTCTAAATCTTCACTGCAAGGGCAATTTGGAGTAATTTAAATCACAGCATGGGATTTGAAGTTGGACAAAGCTGAATTTGAACCCCTTCCTAGGCATTAACTAGATCTATGGCCTTGGATCCAGAATTTTAAGTCATTAAAACTCAGTTCCTCTATCTTTAAAATGAGAATTTATTTATGCCATCAAATATTTAGGTGCAGTCTTTTAGGCACAAGAGACATCCGTGAACAAGGGAGATGCAGACCCTCTTCTTATGACTAACAATCTGATAAAGGTATACAATAAAGAGTAATTTAAAATATGGAATAGAATGTAAGCTGCTGAATAAAACTTGACAAGTGATGGCTTCTTAAATATTAATTGTGCTGTAAAATCTAAAATCATTTCAGTGAACATTTCATGCTGTGTCATAATAAAAGCCATCAGTCTGTCTTGCACTTTGAATGGATCTTTTATCTACTCATGAGTTTGTAACATCATGCATTAGTCATTTGGAAAATATTGGTTAATTGAGTTATGCACCTTCTAAGTATTGACATATATCATTAAACAATATTTAAAAATTACATTTAATATTGCCATAGTTCTCATCAGAACTTTATATTTGTAAGTTTTCAAGCTCAAGGAGCCCATACAAAGTTTCATAAATACTTAATTTTTCCTGGAAAACTCAAATTTTATTACTGAAAACAAATATTGTCAGTTGTATTCTTTGAAGTAACAGACTCACTTTGTTTATTTTTTAGAGAAAATACCCAAGTTTATCCATTATTCTTTTGAATAGAAATGGTGTTCCATGAAAAACAGTTAATTCTTTTCTCAACTCAATCACACTAGTGCTTTTCTCCACAATATCATCATGCATTGGTATTTATCAAAAGTGCTTTTTGTGTATTTCTCATTTCATTATATAGGATATTGAAGAAGTATGTACTCAAGAGTCAGGGTTTAATAAAATTAATATATTTTACTGCTGCATCAAGGATATTCTTTTTATTATTTTCCTTTTAAATTAAATTTATTGGGAGTAACATTGGTTAATAACATATAAATTTCAAGTGTACAACTTTATAATATGACATCTGTATACTCCATTATGTACTAACCACTCAAAGTCTAGTCTCTATGTCACCATGTATTTGATTTTTTTATCCTCACCATCCTCCTCCCACCCCCTTTCCCTCTGGTAACCACCATTCTGTTGTCTTTGTCTATGAGTTTGGTTGGTTTGTTTGTTCATTTTTTCTTTTGTTGCTTTTGTTTGCTTTTGTTTTCCATCCCACATATGACTGAAATCATGTAGTTCATGTTCTTTTTAATCTGACTTATTTCACTTGGTATGACACTCTCAAGATCCATCCATGTTGTCACAAATGGCAACATTTCATCTTTTTAATAGCTGAGTTGTATTCCATTGTAGATATGTATTATATCTTCTTTAGCCAGTCATCCATCAAAGAACACTTAGGTTGTTTCCATGTCTTGGCTATTATAAATAATGCAACAATGAACATAGAGGTAATCTTTACATATTATATATTTAACTTTTTCAGGTAGATACCCAGAAGAGGCATCTCTGGGTCATATGGTAGCTCCATATTTAATTTTCTGAGGAACTTCACACTGTTTTCCATAGTGGCTGCACCATTTTACATTCCAACAAGCAGTGTGTGAGGGTTCCTTTTCTCCACATTTTCTCCAATACTTATGATTTTTTTATTCTATTGATGGTAGCCATTCTAACACCTTTTGGCTATCCCATTGCCATTCTAACAAGTGTTGGAATGGCTATCTCATAGATAACTCATTGTGGTTTTGATTTGAATCTCCCTTATAACTAACAACTTTGAGCATGCTTTCATATATCTGCTGGCCATCTCTATGCATCCTTGGAAAAGCATCTATTTAGGTCCTTTGTCCATTTTTTAAAATTGGATTGTTTGCTGTTGTTGACTTGTGTGAGTTCTTTATAAATGTTGAATACCAGTCCTCATCAAGTATATTCTTAACAGACTTTTTTGTTTTTGTATCCTGTGTCTGCATAGTGCTCAACAATATAATGACCACTAACTAGTACAGTTTGGGGTCAATGCCTTGATTCATACTAATGATCTTATCTATCATTGCTTTTTCACCATTAGTGCAAATGTCAATACAGAAAAAAAGACATGTAACATATTAGTATTGTTATGAAAATAATGTTCTCCTCATGGGTTCCTTGAAAGGATCTCAGAGATCTCCATAAGACTATAGAGTACACTTTGACAACTGCTGCTCTAAGGAAGATAAACCAAGAGGTGGAGAAGAACGTGGGATGGGTAGACAGCAACTTAAGTTGGGTAGTCAAGAAATGTCTCCCTGAGAAGGTAAGATTTAAGCTCACACTTGAAGGATGGGAAGGAACCAGCCAAAAAAAAAAAAAAAAAAAAAAAAAAAGAAAAAGAAATTTGCAAGGAAAAGCATTCAGAAAGAGGAAACAGCTAGTACAAGAAGCTCTAAGGTGGGAAATTCACATGGCTGGGACAGAATTAGCAATGGAAAATTTCAACAAGATGAAACTGGTTAGTAAAAACAGTTATATCTAAGTCACAAAATTAGTATTTAAATAGAATAATAATGCTTATAAAGTTCTTACCTCAATATGTTTCCCCCAATTAGCACCTAATAAATAGTTGATTATGTTTCTGATGTATATGGTGAAACTGAAGTGCTCTATAAATTTTGAAATCTGTGTTACCTTGGCATGTACAATCCTCAATGCATGACTTTGTGAAGTTGTCTTTCTTTTTAGTAAAACACTGTCAAAGCAGACATGATATCCACAATACTCTAATGTTCGGTTCATCAAATTTGTGGCTTAAACAGTTGAGCTATGAAATAAGGTCATTACATATCAAAAAAAATTGTTTAATGTATAAATGTTTCTCATTGTTTAACGTATACATGTTTAGCTTAGTGTATATGGAGACACATACACACTAACATACATGTAGTGTAGTGTGGAGACATTTGAGATCCCAAAATGCTAGAAACTAGTAGATGACATAAAATGAGATATATTCCAGGAGGAAAGGGGATATTCTATTCCTACTGGCTCAGTGTAGATTTGTGTGTGTGTGCGTGCTATATTCATCAAAGAGTGTGTTCTTCATGGTTGCCTTAGATCCTTCAGACATTAAATAGGCAATAAGTAGCCTGCTGGCCATACTTCACTCAGCATCATGTAATGTCAAGATCTGGATCAGATATCTTTGTTCATTTCATTAATCATTCATTTAATCACCACTAATTGATGTTTGTTATGGACTAAAGGTTGCTCTAGAAGCAGGAGATACAGAGATGCAACACATATTTGCATATTAAGGAATTTCTAACCAGTCTGGGAGATGAGATAGATGAAAACATATACTTTATTTGTGGTAAGTACTAAGTGTTGAGGAAATCCAGAAGAAGGGCAACCAATTCTTTGTGTGGAAAGTTAGCTTGGAGGTCATTAAGTCTTTTTTGAAAAGGTGACATTAAAGCTGACACTTGAAAGGATGAGTAACAGTTACCCAATGTCAAAGCAAAAACTTCACCAAAGTTAAAGAAGCATGGGTGAGTTTACTCCAGACAGTTGCAGAAGGGGAGAGAATTACTGAACTGTTGAATTCAACTCTATTAAAATGAAGGAAAGCAGAATTTTTAAGTGCCTGAGTGAGCTAGTGGAAAAGTACTACAGGATAGGGGCAACTCATAGGGATCTGCATTTGTTAACTGACTTTGTCCAAAGGAAAAACAAACCTCTCACATCTTCAGGGCAGGATGTAGGTTTTGTAATTTATATCAAGGTGCTCAGCAAAGTTAGGCACCTACTCTCTCTCCCACAGAGGTTGGGAGATAGGGAGACACTATCTGCTTTGATGACTACATTCCAAAGGGATGGCTCCCAAGTTTTTAAGAAAGATAGTGTTGAGTTGTAAAACTGGTAAGAGACTGGGAGAAGATTTACATCTCAAGTAGGCAGAAAAAGGATTTACACTGACAAGTTTTCTAAAGTAAATGTTCTAAAACAATAAATAAAAAGAGGTCAGGTCCCTATAATCAGGAAGAAGTCTATTTAAAGTTTAGTTAATTGAGGGGAACATTAAAGCCTTCTTAGTCACCAGAAGAGCATGGAGTAAAAGGCATTTTGGCTAACAGAATGATAACCATGCCCCCAAAGCACATTAAATACTTAGCATACATTAACTACTTCATTCACACATGTATACACACACACATACATACAGATCCCATTTGCTATTCCCGTTTCATGATTCAAGTGGTCCTAGAGACAGTGAATAACATAACCAGGTTGCATAACTAGTATAACTGCAGAGCTGGGATTTGAAACCTGGTCACTTAACACCAGATCAGGTGGTCTTCATCATTCTTAAAAAATTCCTTTTCAGGAAGAGGAAATAGCAGGCTTAGAAGTACAAGGATATAAGAGAGCATTTCAGCTACTGTAGGTCTTTTTCCTTTGCTTAGGGTGAGTGAGAGGTGCAAGGATGAGCCAATACATTTGAACTTTATATTGAAAGTGAGACTCACTGTTGAAAGATTTTAAAAACAAAAAAGAGACACAGAAGTTTAGTTTTAGGTAAACCACCCTGGCAGCAGTTGAATGGACAAGTACTTCACCAAGGCTTCTTTCTCTCTTAATGAGGGGTTCCAGTAGTCTAGGTATGGAGGAAAAGCTTATCAGTGTCAACATGAGGGAAGGAAGAAACAGGACCTATCTTAGAGATATTTAGAAAGTTGGGTGAACAGTACCTGGTTATTGTACAGAGTAAAGTGAAAGGAATCTAGCATGACTCCCTACTTGGTGGCCTCAATGGAAAGTGGTCCCATTAAGTGAGATAGGGGGTGCTACGTTGGGAGAAAAGATTAACTCAGTTTCTAGTATAATGTGCCTGAGGTATTTGTGGGACGTTCAAAGAGAAATTGCCAAGGGGTGATTCAATATACAGGCCTGGGCTTCAAGAGAAAATAGAAAGAGTTTCGGAAGTGTCAACATTTAAGTGGACAATATTTCCAAAATTGGGGTGGGAGGGTGGCTTGTAGCACAAAGGTAGAAGAGCATCAGAACACTGGGGACAGAACTCCAATTATTTGTGCTGGAAAGAAGAAAAGGAGCCTTTAATGGAGACTTGAGGGGAGGAATTAGACGTAGATGGTCAATCAGGAAACAGTGGTGTCTTGGACCAATGCAGTTTAGGCAGCTAAGCTAGAAGCCAGTGCTTCCCATTCTTTTTTTTTAAGCTTTTTTTTAAGATTTTATTTTTTAATTTATTTTCAGAGAGGGAGGGAAGGGAGATAGAGAGAGAGAGAAACATCAATGTGTGGTTGCTGGGGTCATGGCCTGCAACCCAGGCATGTGCCCTGACTGGGAATCGAACCTGCGACACTGGTTCGCAGCCCGCGCTCAATCCACTGAGCTACACCAGCCAGGGCCCCATTCTTTAATATGCATACGAATCACCATCTTGTTAAAATAGAGATCCTCATTCAGCTGATCAATGGTGGGGCCTGAGATTCTGCATTTTTAACAAACTCACAGGTAACATCAATGTTGCTGATTCACACCATGAATACCCAGGCTCCAGGACACAGACAACAGAAAGAGGTTAATATTGATAGTTTTCTGCTCAGGAAAAGGAAACAGAATCAGTGGTTGTCAATAAAACATGCCAGGATTTAAAGTTGAGGTGATACTCCTTTTCAAGGAATATTTAATGAGCTTTTAAGTTCAGAGACACTTCTCTGAAATATAAAATACGCTGTAGCTAAAATAGAGCACTCTAGATTTAGCAATACAGAAGTCAGTGGTCTTGGTGAGGATAGTTTGATGCAGGAAGCTTGATGGTAGTTGGCTGATGGAGGAAAGTTATGTGTAACTTGTTTTGAGAGACCAGTTTGTTTTTCCAACATTTTGTTTTGACAAGTTTCAAACATACAACAAAGCCAGAAGCACTTTACAGTAAGCGTCTCTTGTGCATATCACCTACGCTCTGCTCTTAAGACTACTGTACTGGCTTTATCATATTTCCATCCCCATATTCACCTCTATTTATACATCAATCAGTCCCACTTTTCAAAGCATTTAAAAGTACATCAGTGTACTTACTGTTAAATATTTCAGCATACATGTCATTAAATAGAGTTTGGTATTTGCTTATGGATTTTTTCCTTTGGTATTACATTTACATATGTAAAGTGAACAAATCCAAAGTGTATATTCCCTGACTGTTGACAAATGCACACATTGGTGTATTTCATGCCTCCTCCCTACACATGGGACAGCACCATCACCTGAGAAAGCTTTTTCCTGCCACTCTGTCTCCAACCCCAAGAGACGAACTCCATCGTAATTTTATACCTACTTGGTTAGTCTCCCTTATTATAAAATTTCATATACATAAAGTCAGACAGTATAGTCTTTTATGTGTAAGGCTTATGGGATGTTTAATTTTATGGGTCAACTTGGCTAGGCTATACTATCCAGTTATTTAATCAAACACCAATCTAGGTGTTGCTAATAAAGTGCTTAGTAGACATGGTTAACCCCTACGATCAGCAAAAGAGATTACACTTGATAAATGTTGGTGGGCCTCATCTAGTTAGTTGGAGGCCTGGGTGGTAAAATCTGAGGTTTACCAAAGAAGAAATTCTGCTCAAAACTGCAGCATTAACTCCAGTCTGAGTTTCCTGCTTGCCAGCCTGCCTTTCAGATTTTGGCCCATAATTGCATCAGTCAAATTTTAAGATAAATCTCATTATGTTTGTGTATATATATTCTCTGATGAATAGTAATTTGTATAATTTTTTCTTTCACCATTATGTTTTTGGAATTCACCTGTGTTGTTGTATGTATATTGTGGAGTAGTATTCCATTGTGTGAATATATCATAATGTGTTTATTCATTTTCCTATTGATGGAAAATGGACTATTTTCAGGTTTTGACCAATTATAATAAAGCTGCTAAAACAATATTTAGCAAGGCATTTAATGAACATGTGTTTCTATTTACCTTGGAATAGAATTTCTGGATCATAGAATAAACGTATATTCAACCATATTGGAAACCATCAGACCTTTTCTCCCTCAAAGTAGTTGTATCATTTTATATTCCCACCATAATGTATGAGAGATCTAGTTGCTGCACATCCTCACCAACACTTAGAATAGTCAGTTCTTTAGATTTTGGCCATTCTTGTCTATGCAGAATGGTATTTCATTGTTAGTTAATTTGCCTTTCCCTAATGAGCAACTCTTTCTTGTGCTATTGGACATCCATGTGTCCTTCCCTGTGATGTATCTGTCCAAAGCTCCTATCCATTCCTCCATTGTTGTTTCTGTCATCCTTGATATTAGCCCTTTGCTGGATGTATACATTGAGGAAACCCTCTCTCAGGGGTTATGGGACTCTCTTTTATTAATAGATTATTTGGGTGCTGATAAAGCCATTATCTTCTACTGGGAGATATCTAACAAGGATATACCACAGATTTGAAGATAAGACATCAAAGCAATTTTTGAAAAGCATTCACTCATTTCCATCTGTGTTATAGAGTGATTTTATGGTGCCAGGTAAGTTGAACTAGACTCTGTAGCCCTGTCTGTACTTACTGGGCTCACATTTGTAGAACACAGAACTTCTCAGTCGTTAACTGAAATTGGCATCTCTTTTCTTTGGTTAATACTTTAGTTTGTTATTTGCTACCATTATTTGTGAGCAGTATTTTTTACCTAAAATATTCCAATCACTTGTTTATTGCTTATATTCCCTATTTCAGCAGAAGCACAGAAACTTCCAGCCAATGTCTCTGGGAAAATTATTTGTGCTAAAGGAAATGCCAAAATTCCACCATGTATACCCTACCAAAAATAAAATATTTTTTTCACTCTTACCCTGATCAATCCCACCTTACTTCAATAATAAAAGTACATTCTTAAAAAATGACTCCATTTGTCTTGGTTAGAAATAGGAGTTCTTTCTTTGTCCTCTTAATCAGTTTTGTAGCTATACTCCTCTTTTCATTCCTTTTACCTCGCTGCAGAAAAAGGTCCCATTTGAGACGACCTTTGCTTATCTCACATATTTCACCTTCATGAAATGAGTGGGTTCAGTAGAAGGTCTCTTTAGTAATACAGACATAGCTCATTCATTGCTGTTGTTATTGAGACCTTGACACTATCTCCCCTTTCTATCAGCAATACTTGTCATTTTCCACAGTTGTGTTACTTCTTTAGGGTATATCAAAAGAGAGAACTGCATGGGCAGAAAAAAAAATCATAACTTCTTCTTTCTTACATATTTTTAAGAACTAGGAACTTAGCAGTTCCTTGATTAAGTCTAAAAGACAGGAAACTCTTTGGTCTCTTCACTTACGTTTCTTGGCACTTACTGAAGTGATTCAGACCTTGACCCTCCCACCAATTGGAAATCAATACGCTGACTAGTGGGGCCCCACCTCAAGGTACCTGAATACTTGGAGAGTTGCTGAAAGATGAGAGGCAAAACCTGTCTCACTGGAACTGTTGGTTTGAAGGTTTTGCTTGAAATACTTAAAAACTTTCAATTTCATAATAATTATTGTGGAATTTTGTAAGAGTGGGAAATTAAAAATAGATACTGCCCAGATATGCACCTGCTTGACGCTGTGGAATGGACAGGCTTGGAGAGACTGCTATGACTTCACTCACTCAGGCCAGGTTGAACACATGGGTACAAAGCCTCTGGAGCCTCTCCTGATTCCTCATTGCTTAGAAACGATGTTCTTGTTTCGTTTTGACTAAGAATCCCCCTAGTTATTGTCTTAGTCCATCAAACGAGTGCTCTACAAGTCAACTATGGGAACCTAATACAGAAAGTTCATACACCGTGTCAAAGAAAAAAGAACGTGTTAGATTGGAGCCCTCATCTATTCATTGTTTAAATATTTATCGAGGGCCTAAGGTGTTCCATATGTTCCTACACATTGATGGAGAGTACAGCACACATCTAGTGGAGAGAGACAGAAATGTACAGGGATAGTTACAACTTCCTGGATATTAGATATAAAAATGTGCACAGAAAGCTGTGGGTTCTCATGGGAGGAACTGCCTGTATGCATAGATGTGTCAGTGTGCATGTGCATGTGTGATGTACGTGGGCGTCAGTGGTGGTTGGTAATATTTTCTTGGAAAGCTTATGTTATTGGCTAAATTTAATTGGATGGGTGGGCATTAGCCAGGTCAGTAGAGTAGAAAGGGTAGGAGGTATAGTAGAATGGGCAGAATTTGCAATGACAGAGACATGTAAGAACATGGCCCATTTGGAGAAGGTCAAGTAGCTTAGTTGCGTTGAAGGTTAGGGTTCAGGAGGGAAGAGTGGAGAGAGATGAAGCTCAAGATATTTGGGAGTTCACGAAGGTTGCAGGATACTGTGCTACAGAAGAGTGTGTGGAACAATATCACCCAGTCAATGAGTGACAGAGGCAAGATTCAGATGAGGCAGTGTAAAGGAAGAGCCTGAACTCCGAACCTCTGTATTTTTAGATGTGGGCAAATTACTTTATGAGGGTGTTGAAATAGTCAATGAGAAATTGCAGTGGAATGAAGTAAGAGAGTAACAGTGGAGATACAGGATATGGATCCAAGGCATAATAAGGAAGTGGATTTGATGGGATTTTAAGTGCTTATTGAAATAACAGTGAGTAGTGAGAGGGAGAAATTAAGGATGATCCGGGTGATGGCAACACCATTTATCAAAATGGGGAAATACAGAATAAAAGCATATTTTGCAAGAAAGTTTGTAAGCTTGGGTTTGGACATTTTTGCTTCCAGGTGCCTGTGGGAAATACAAGCAGGGATGGCAAATGATCAGTGAAGTAAGTCTAGAAATGTGCTTTTGGGAACTATAAACATTGGGGGTGTGGCTGCTGATATGGACATAAGCATGATTTCCAAGGCAGAATGAGTAAAGTGAAAAGAGAAACAGGCCAAGGATGAAACCCTGAGAAACATCAATATTTAGATCATTGGCTTTCAAACCAAGTTGTAGCTGTGGAAACATTTGTGCTAATAAAATTTTATGAAAAAAATCAATATATAGGAGAGATGAAAAGGGAACTGATCTGATAAAATGGCTCTGACAGTGATGGAGAAAGGGAGCTGTGGATGGAGGATGGAGGCTGCAGGAAGGGACTGGAATGGGGACAGGAGCTGTGGGTGGGTGGGGAGGCCCAACAGTTAGGGTTCCTATATTAGTTATCCATTGCTGCATGACAAATCATTCCAAAGTTTTGCAACTTTAAACAATGAACATTTATTATTTTATAGTTTCAGGAGGTCAGAAGTCGGGGTGAGGCTTTGTGGGTACCTCTGGCTTAGAGTCTCTCAGGTTGCAGTTTAGTTGTCGGCCATGCCTGTGGTCTAGTCTGTAGGCTTGATTGGCAGAGTGTCCTCTTTTGAGCTCACTTACATGGGTTGTGGCAAGCTTCTGTCCCTTGTCACTTGGGTCTCTCCATATGGCTGCCTCAAGACATTGCAGCTGGCTTCTCTATGTTAAACAATCTGATAGAGAGCAATAAGAACTCTTTCAAGATGGAAGCCATGGTCATTTTATAGCCTAACCTCAGAAATAACATCACATCATATTTTCAGTGTTCTGTTTATTAGAAGAATAATCTATTACCCCATACTCAAGAGGAGAGGATTACACAAGAACAGGAATACCATGAAGCAGAAATCATTGGGAGTTATCTCTGAGGCCACCTACCAAAACCCTTATTTCCATCAGGTAATTAGAGATTCAAAATGCCCTCTTTGGTAATCACTAATTTAAATTATGGGCAGAGAAATCAGTGCTCAAAAAAAGAAACTGGAACACAAGAAACTACAGAGGTAAAGAAGGAAAGCAGGAGAGGATAATATCCTTTAAACCACCATAGCGGTGAGCACCAAGAAGGAAGGAAAGGCCATCATTGTCAAATACCACCATTATCAGAGCCATCTTTGGGTATATCATTGACAATCCAGGCAGAGGCAATTGCAGTACATGTTTATGTAAAAGGCAGAATAATGGGGATAGAAGAATAAAGTCAAGAAGTAAAAATAGTGAGAATGGGCAACTTTAAAAAAGTATTGTTAAGGCAGAAGAGTGTGCCCTAAATAGAGGCACTCTGTGCCTAAAGGAGACTTTTCCTTAATGGAAATGAAACATGACTCTGTTTGCCCATCACTCATGCTGTTTTCTCAGCCCAGGAGGCCTGCACTCCCCACCCTTCTCCATGCATGAAGCCACTATACTTACTCTGAGGCCTGAGTCAGTTCTGTGTCTTCCTATGGGAATTATTTATTCACTCCTCTGTATTCTATGGTGTATTGCTGTCACCTCTACCGTATATGTTAGGTCCTTCTCCTTTGCTTTACATATATTTGTTTATATGTCTGTCTTTTTTTACCAGACCATACGTTTCTTTAAATCAGGGGTATATCTCTTCGGTCTGTGAACCTGGGTCAGTAATGAGCACAGTGCTATGCTTATCAGCATTTATAACACGTTGGTTAAATGGATGGATAGCCTTGGCTGGTGTGGCTTGGTGGACTGAGCACTGGCCTGTGAACTGAAACATCTCCAGTTCGATTCCTGGTCAGGGAACATGCCTGGGTTGTGGGCCAGGTCCCCAGGTTGGGGGATCAATGTTTCAGTGTTTCTCTCCCTCTCTTTTCCCCTCCCTTCCCCTCTCTTTAAAAATAAATAAATAAAATATTTAAATGAACGGATAAATGAGAGCATGAGTGTAACTGGTGAGCACCTCGTGCTCTCAGTTTATGGTTAGCATCTCTCCTCTTCCTCTCTGTCAATCAATGGCAGCAAATCTAGAAAGCCCACTGTTAAGAGATTCACTATTTTGTATTATCATCATTTTCATTATATGTATGGCAGCCACAGCTCTGGAAAGAATAAGCTGATAAATCAAGAACATTTTCCTGAGAATGTATTTATCAAATCAGAGACAAAGAGAAAATGAAAGAAGGAAGGAAAGAAGGTGAGATGACAGTACATTTTTTTTTTTAACTTAGAGATGAACCTCTTTGTCAGGTTTAGACAACTGAGGAGCCACAAAAGAGGCTTCCAACAGATTTTTAAAATCAATTTTTTTAATGTTGCAGACAGGCAATGATGCTTAGTCATTGTGTGGTTTCTGCAGTTTGACAAGTAGTGCCTTTACTAAGTGTGAGTGTTCTATTTCTGGAGGAGTGGGCTATGCCAATGAGTGACAGGTGAAGGAGGGTCCCTGAGCTTCCAGGTTTGGTTTGCTACTTCCTTCTGCATTTTCATTGGATTCCATTCTCCAAGGAGGCTGTTATGGCAGCTTCAAATTCATTACTTTCCCAAGTTCTGCTTATCCTAGTTTCACCTCCTGTTTTCTGCAGAAGGAGTCTCAGGCTAGGCACTGCAGTCATTTGTGTCTGCTGAGGGAGAGAGAGCTTTGCTGAGCTGGGCTGCTCCTGCTTCTGCAGCCAATGGGAGTGGCTGCGGGCTATCTGTTCACAGGGGGGTAAGCAGTACTTAAAATGAAGGCTCTCTGTGCAGAGGCTCCTCTGCTGACAGAGCTGAGGTCTGTCTGCCCTAGCCATCATGTCTGGCATCCTCGAGGCACTATTTGAAATTCATGCTCCCCACCTGTGCCTATCAGTACACACCTAGGGGCATGACTCAAAATTATTTACGTGCCGGTATTCAGGTCTGCACCAAAATGCTTAAAAATTATTTATGTTTCAATTACACTTCATTACTTTTTAACTAGAGATCTCATTTCACTCCAGTGAAGAACCCAGTACAATTTGCGTAATTTCGAAGCAGCCACAGAGAAGCTGCATTTGGGGATCATATTTCCAGAAAGACACAGAGTACCATTTAGAACCTTGTCTAATTTGTGGAATAAAGTGCATTGGTGAAGATCAGAGACTATTTTGGAATTGCTACAAAAGATAACTTAAAAAAATTCTTACAGCTTTTGTTAATCGACTTCTAGCTATATCCATGCAGCAGTTTACTGTTTTGTTTGGGGATGTTTTTTCCAAACATCTTTTACTCCTTCCCTATAATACTGCAGTTTAATCCCAATAAGATTTCAGTAGATCTCCACATCCACAACGTGAAAGCTATCACTCTGACTTTTGCGATTTTGTCTGGGAGAAAAAAATTCTCCCAGGGCCTCCAGCACCAGTCAAAATACATTGCTTCAAAGCTGAGTGGTATCTTCCACAGCTTAACAACAAGCTCAGTGAATCAGACATATCCCACCTCATTTCAGGCTGAAATCTTATTTTTGGCCAAAGCTTTCCCCAAGGAAAAGGAGAGCAGTGTGTCCTTGAGGTTCTCATTGCCAAGTTTTTAGTAAGAACACTAATCTTTTGCAGAGGGCTGTAGAGTCCTGCCTCAGAAGATGATTTTCCCTCACATGTCCCCCCCAAAATGTTAACTCTGGCTTTTGTCTTGATTAGGAAATTTTTGAGCTTTTCTTATGTTTTTTTTTTCCTTTTACCTAATTATCTTTGGAGAAATGGTAATTTTGTGTTGGCTTTCATGGGCATGGCATTTTAATAAGGCGGTATGGGTGTTTCCACTGGACTAGCCTTTTAAAGACTCATGTACAGGGATAGAACATTAACAAATGCTCCATTCACTTGTGAGGCTTCCTCAGTTTCCAGGACGTGGGCACTGGGCATCAGCTCCCATGTCTGCCACTAACTGACTAGTCACTTGGAAAAGACCTTTATTCCTTAGGGCTTTGTTCGACTGTTTTGTCAACTGCAGAGATTGGACTAAAGGTATTTTGCCTAATGGCTCTGTGAAGCACTGAGATTTTGCCGTGGTCATAACAACACACAACAACTACAATGAAACAAAGTGAAAGCTTCCATTATCAAATAGGTGTGAAAAATCCCCTCAATATATTCCCCTCTTGAAGATTTGTATTTTCCATTAACATTTGAAAGCCTTGAACATTTTTGTGTGACCCTGTGTTCCTCAAGCTTATCTGAACCGTTGTATTAGTCAGGACAGACTAGGTTATGCTGAGAGAAAACATACATCCAAATCTCATAAGACAGTTTTAAAATAGGACAGTTTCTCTCTCTTCTCTCAGTCTCTCTGTCTGTCTCCCTCTCTGTCTCATTACATATCCAGTATGGCTTAATGACCGCGGATAGGGACTTTTTTCTTCACAGTCACTAAGGGATACCAGCTAATGGAGTAGACATCATCATAAAAATTGCAATTCATTTTGCCAGAAAGAGAACAGGAAGTTTAGGACAGTCTCAAACCAGCCATTAAATGTTACAGCCCAAATACGATGCATGTCCTTTTCACTCCCAATTCATTGGCCAGAACTAGTCCAATGGCCCTGGTCAGCTCTAAGAGATACAGATAGTGCCCAGAGGAGAGGAAGGCTGGATGGTGGGGAGCAGAACTAATGACCACTATGACTTGGGAACACTTTCTTATTGTAAAAGCTGTAACAATTGTAGAATTCCATTCCGGAAAATTCTGTAGTGGATGAATTTTTCTGAGATCACTTCCAGTTCTGAAAGTCTGTGATTCTATGACTTAGTGACAGAAACTGTTTCCCCTTCCTAGTTAATATGTGTGCCTCTCTGGGAGAAAATACCTCATTTCTTTTTTCTTGGTTTATTGTGGTAAAGAATGTATAACATAAAATAAAACACCTTATCTTATAAGCTAAAGCTCTAAGAGATGAACCCTTTAATTGACTTGCAGGATCTTTTTGGGATAGCTGATCCATATCAAAGCGTATTTTTATATGAATCACGAACAAAAAGAGACCACTTATGTTTTGAGTCCAATTGCGTACCCTTACATTAAGAGAGAAAATATGGTTTGCCTTTAACTAAATTCAGTTGAAAACTAGAATCTGGATAGTTATGTATTGGGGGGTGAGGTTCCTGGCAAATTTGTGAGCCCTTTGCCTGGGGACTACTTTTCTATCCACTTGCTGGGACATGTTAAATTCCCAAAAATGAGAGCAGAAGGAATTCATCTGCAAGAAACAGAATATGCCTATGTGAAGATAATATAGATATTCAATTAATCTGAACCTCTCTCATAGGTGCTGGCACTAGAATTAAGGTAGTATCCCCACCATCCCTCTTCTCTGCTCTTGACCTGTGTCTCGTGACTTTTCTTTTGCCATAAAATGTCCTTGTCTTCCAAGGAAATCATAAGACTGCAGTCTTGTAGAAATGAGAGTCTTACTTTTAGCATGGTGTAATTTTCTTTCTAATGTGGGGAATAGTGTTTATGTTTGGGTGAGCTGCTGACTTCTTGGCAATAAAAGAGGTTCAATCTATCAAGAGCTCATTTCTGACCAAATGCCTGGTAAGGACCTCAGTGGCCAGAGTGATATTTAATTTGTCACAGAGCAGCCTGAGGCTATGTTAAATTCATAACCTCCTACCTCCCTTCCCACAATACACATGCGAGTTGTTTACATACCATTCTGGGAATGCAGGCAGATTTTTAAACATTTTTCTAAATGCAAAATGGAGTTGAGCACGGAACTGTGCACAGTCATGGTTTGTGAGCTGCTAATAGGCCATGAGTCTGGCTTAAACATACATCACATCCTGAGCCATTAATCAATTCCTAGAGCGGAGTGAACACAAGGCTTGTCTTTCAGGGACACAAAATGCCTATTTTGAAGAAAGGAATTATAATAAGGAGCACAGAGGCATTCTAGACCTTGAAGCTCTTAGCAGCAGTACATCTTTTGTTTCATTTTCCAGTGAAAAGCATTTACAGGAAGGTACTCGTGGTAGATTCAGCCTGACTTTTTTAAAAAGAATAAATATAGTGGCATTACATCGATATGAAATATCCAATTGTTTGGAGACTGGTTGATTCTGAACTATTTGGTCCTTGGACTACAAAACAAAAACCTCCTCTTATATGTAAAAATCTCTTCAAGGCTGAGCCTCCCATGAAAAATTAATGGATTTATGAGTGGGCGAAAACACAATCTCTCTTTTTCTTTTCTCTTTTTGCTTTGCGGTCACGTAGTGTTCAAAGACTGATGGTGTCTTTTCCTTTGCCTCTTTCTCCAAAGTACAAGATCCTTTTATTTTTCTGTTAAATCAAAATACATTTGAAGCCCTTGGAGATGCCAGACCTCCATGCATAGCACCTTCAAAGTGGTTCACACACATCCTTTAGTTGTCTGGCCAGTATCATATGAAACATTTTAAGCAGCCTGACATCTTCTGCATTTCAAGAAATGTGATAACTGAATTTAGTTTAAATGACTGATCAAGGGTATATAGCTAGAAAATTATTGAACTGGGACTGAGAATCAGATCTTTAATTTATAAGTCTAGGGCTCTTCCCAATCATGGTAATTGTTCATATAATTAATTCCCTATTTATGGGTTTTAGGTATTATTTATAAAGTAATTCCTTAGACTTTAAAAAGATAATGAACTCTCTGATAAAAATGTAAAAAAACAAAAATACATCACTAAAACAAAATATTTGTATAGAGTATATACCATATTATATACCTAGAAAGTTCAAGAACTTTCAAATTTATCTTTTGTGTCTTTGTTCCCAGGCCTGACGTTGTTGCCAGATGGAACTTGACCAGGGGCTGGAACAGTCCGAGATTCTCTATGAAACTGTTGTTATGGAAAAACACTTCTCTCTGATTCTAGATGTTTTCCATGGGAGAGGAGCTCAGTGATCATGTCTTCTCACCTAGTCTGCTTCTTCCTTACTCTGATCTAGAGGAGGAAGAAGGACTTTGATTAATACACTTGAGACAAATGAATGGGAATAAGGATACTTATTTCTTCTCAGCCACTCCTTGTATTCATATAGTCTTTCTGCTCTGCTTCTCTGGGGTTTGGTTTTGCCCCTGCAACGAACAAGGTAGGAAGCTTCCCCCAATTTACTGAGACTGCGGCTGAGTGGATAAGTCTGCCTAATTCCCTCGTATGTGCATCAGCTGGCTCAGCTCAGCTTTTATCTGTTAAAATGTGATACTTGGACACCCATCTGCCACTCCTTGGCCTCACTTTTTAATATGTTGGGATCCTTGGGAAGATTATAGAGGTGCCATTTATGGAGCATGCTTAATGAGCTCAATAGCCATGACCCCTGAATTTGTATATCTTTTAAACTACATATTCATTTTTAACTGAGGGTCATTTGCTAGAATAATGAGTTCCTGAAGCCTGAAATATAATTAACAACAACAGTAATAATAATAGCAGCTGATACTACCTAATACCATGCTACAGGCTTTACTTGGCTTTATTTCACTTAATCCTCATTATAATAGTTTTGATGAACATATATATTATTTTAGCTTTCAGATAGATGATTGAGATTGGGGTTCAGTATCTTTTAATTAGAATATTTCCTTTACTGCCATACCAGCATTCAAACTATACTGTCAAAAGCAGCAAAAGGTGATTGAAGAGCGGAAAGGGTTCTGTGTTGTGCCTCCAAAGTCATGATTTAGAACTGAAGAGCTTCTCTCCAAGCTTCTGGAAGCTCTGGCTGTTGCCCTCAGCCACTAGCCCTCTTGGGGACAGGCAGCTGGAGCCAGGCAGTAGGTTGTAGTTTGTCTATCTTTGTTGTAGACAATAAAGAACTGTGAAAGGGTTTTGCACAAAATTGTGACACTCTCATCCTCCTTGCCACAGCAAAACATTCTACCTACACCATTCTTTTTCCTCCAACACACATTTCTTCATTCTTCCGTTCATTCATTCATGTGCTCATTCTCCTTCCTTTATTTCCTCCCCTCCCCCTCTCATTTATTATTTACTTGATTAATATCTATCTGACATTTTTTTCCCCCTTGCTGTTACTGAAGTTTTGATCTGGATCATTGACTCTTCCCCCTTCTGCTGATTTAACTTGCTTAACAACTGCAATTTTATCTCCTAGCAAATTAAACAGAAAAAAACATGTTGGCAGGAATGAAGCTCTTAAACGACAATGTAAGTTATTACTCATTGGGGCCCACTTATCACCCAACCCCTCATGTTTATGAGATAATTGGAAATAAATCTGAGACCATAAGAAAATACAAGGGGTGAAAAAAATAGTAAGATAATTTCACACCAGTTTTTGTAGGTATTTTTTTTAGAACATTTAACCATCCTGATGGGATAAAATACATAACCAAAACCTTATACTTTAAAAAATATTCTGAAATTAATGGTATCTCAGAATGAGGTACAATGATTACAGCAAAATAGTGTAGACTTAGATTTACCTGTCACAACAGATCCTAATTCATAAGCAGTAAATTTTTAATTATTTGTCAGAGATTGATATAGTCTGCTTAATCTAAAATTCTATTTACTGAAGCATTGTCAAATAGGCTATAAAAATTATCAATTTAAAAGAAAATTGTTACAATTTTTACTAGAAATTATTATTATTATTATTTTTTGATAAACAAACCACTTTGGCTCTACATTCACTGACTGGTCTGGAATCCCAGCTCTACCACACCCCTACATATCTGAAACTCTCTTCTGAGCCTCAGTTATATCACCTGTAAAATGGAAGATGTAATAACTCATAACTTTACAGAGTGACAGTGTAAACTAAATAGAAATAATCTACTTTACATAGATAAAATGGTTTTCAGCACATTGTGGTGAGTTTAAAATATGTCCACAAATTTTTCTGACACTCCTGTCTTCAAGAGGTAGAGCTCAATTTCCATCCCCTTAATACAGTGACTTTCTTCCAATGAATAGATTGTAAAGGAAGTAATGATGTTACAGAACAAACAAGGGGGGCCTGGGACGATATAAAGAAGCCCCCAGGTCTGTTATGTCCACCGCCAGAGGAAAGAAGTCTCTCAATGCCAGAGATTTGTGAAAAGGAAAGGAAACGTTTATTTAATGCTATACAAACTTAAAGTAGGGACCTAATGTCTTCACCAAAAATCCTAAAGTCCCTTAAAGCACCCACAGACAGACACAGTCCTTCCTTCCTTCCCCCTTTGCCCAGTCCAGGGTACCATATCTCCTAAAGCTGCGAGGATCCCTACTCTGGCAAAGGCACGTGGTCCTCTCTCCCTGGACCACATAAGTCCCCGCTCTGCCAGAGCCACGTGGTTCTCTCCCTCAGGGTCACAAGAGTCTTTACTCTGCTAAAGCTGTGTGGTTCTCTCTCGCAGGGCTGCGCATGACTCACCCCCTCCAATGGCTGCTGCCTCTCGGTTTAAATCCCAGCACCAATCTTCCTCTGAAGCCCCATTGCCGGCTCCTCTCACAATTGGCTACAGCTGCCAGATTCTGGGCAGGTGTGGCCCTGTGGTGTGGAGCCAATTATCTCCAGGCTCTTCTGGATCTTATTACATATCCCTATTTGAGGCTCCCCTCTTAGCTGCACCCTGTTACAATGATATGTCATTTCTGTCTACTGTGTCTTAGTTGCTCTCTTGGTCACATGGAAGCCAGCTGCCATGTTGCTAGGACATGGCATGTGAACTCCTGAATGACTGAGAAACTAAGGCATCAGTAAATAGCCAGTATGGAACTGGGTCTGCCTGACAATAACCATGTGAGGGAACTTAAAAACAGGTCTTCTAGCCCTCAGGTAACTTACCCAACAATCATCTTCCCTGCAACCTCCTGAGAGACACTGGGCCAGCACCACCCCACCACTGCTTCTGGACCCTGACCAACAAAAAAATGTGTGAGATAATATCTGTTGCCTTAAGTTAGGGGATAATACATTATGCCACAGTAAGATTGAGCACCTGATAAATGGTAGCTGTTGTTATTGTGCATTCACTCTCAGTAGCTGTGAGGGTCCTTTTGAGGCACACGAGCCTATTCACCTTTTAATTGGAGTGTTATAAGACTCTCCAAATGGCTAAAGCTGGACAAAATATTTCGTGTTGCAGCTTTAACCTGGTTGAGAGGTGATTTCTAAATTTGGAGCCAGCTGTGAGTTAAATTCTCTCACTTTACAAAGAGCAGCTTGATACTTTATTTTTCTAGAATAGGATGATAACATTAAAGAAAGTGACTGAAGATACTCCTCTTCAAGTTTCATTGATGTCTGAATTAAAGGGGTGACCATCTGTGTACTTGCTGTATGTAAGTACACATTCCCCTTGAACAGACAAGAACACCAAAGCTCAGAGAGTATGAATGATTTCCTAAGATGGTTTAGGAATGAGAATGTAGAATGGGAATTTCAACCTGGCCTTATGTGATTTCAAACCTGGTGTTTGGGTTACCTTATGCCATTGAGAAAGGAAAAATGGGATCAGAGTTCAGATTTAAATCACATCAGGAAGCTCTCTTTTAGGTAGACTCTTCTTCTAATGAAGTGGGGAACTTAGATTTGTTTCTGGTGGGGGTCAGTGGACTTGAATGCATATGCGTTCAAGCACACACGTGCACATGAGATCACAGCTAGAGACCACCTGCCTGATCCCAATGTGACTAACTCCAAAGGTATATGGAATGTTCTGGGTGAGGAATAGGGGAAGGCAGATAAAGCTATGGATGACTCAGTGCAGCCTATCACGATGGTTAGGAAGTCCAATCCCAGAACATACCTTCCTTGCTAAGAATGAGCCAGTCACTTCTTCTGTTCCCTGACACTTCACAAATTTACCTGAAGTGATCAAGGTTGTCATAGGGAATGGAAAAGAGTAAAAATAATAGAAACAGTCCAAGAGAGCATTCTGGTATCCACTAAACATAGAGATTTAGTGTCTTCTCACCATGTTCCCTATGAAATAAGATTTTTTGAAGAATATTTGTTCAGTGAACAAGGAGGCAAACCTATAACCTAAACTTACATGTATGTCATTTTGCAGGGAGGAGAGTGGACTCAAAGCCAGTTTTTTTCAATAGCACAAAAAGTTCTTGTGCCTACAAGTCTTTACAAAAGTTCTTCTGTCTACAAGGGAATTTGAATGATTCTCTTTGCTATCAAATGACCTGACATTTCAAATTTATGAATTTTTTAAAGCAGTCATCTAAGCTACCAGTAGCATAAACAAAAAATTATATTATTTCTTGCCAAGTCAATACTTGTTATAACAAGGATGTTAGTAAGTTCAACTACTGCCTAGTCATTAGAGGTCCAGTATCTAACCTTTGAAGAGTGACTAAAAAAGCAAACACAGAGGCCAGTGATCATGGGGTGATATGCTTGCAGCAATGCTAGCTAATAACCATTTTGAGGTCAGTTTTGTAGTCCTGAAGGAATGGAAGTCTATCACTCAAATGGCTCTTGTCTACTTATTGGTAAGTCTGGCCATGAGACACCTTGTGTTATCAGTAGCTAACAGTCTCAGGGGGTACCAGGGGCAAATTTGTCTATTGTCTGCATTTCAAGCCTCAAGAAAAGTCTGGGGTTGGTTCCAGAGAACTCAGCCTTACTGGGAATCACAAAAAAAAGAACAGTTGGTAACAGAGAGTTCAAAGTACATGAATTATCCAAGGAACAGGATGCTTAAAAGAACTGAAAGTTTCCTTTCTTATTTCTCCTCCTGAGAGCCCCAGAGAAAGACTTTTGGGGTTTAGAAACAGAATCTCCCTTTACTTTCTGTGACTTCAGATAAGCCACCTCTGTGAGGCTTTTTAATACCTTCATTTGATAATCAGGGTGATATTAATACCAAATCAGAGGATATCATGAAGAATATATATATATATATATATATACACACACACACACATATATATCTGTCCAGAAGGTATCCAGCCATGTAATATGAAAAATGGAGACATTTATTGAAGAAGATACAATAAACATTGTACACAGGACAATGGCACCTCAGTCCCCTTCAAAGTAGCTCCTTGGGGCCTCACACAGTTCTCCCAATTACCATCAGCTGCCCTGTCAGATTTCCCTGAATCTCATTGACAGTCTGAAATCTCTTCCCTTTCCAAAGTGATTTTAGTTTTGGGAAAAGCCAGAAGTCACAAAGTGCCAAGTCTGGGCTGTACAGGAGGGGGCTGAGTCACCTAGGTGATTTGATGTTTGACCCAAAAACTGCATAAGACATGTGATGCATGAGTGGGTGCATTGTCGTGATGAATCACCAGTTGCCCACAGCTGTGGCCTTGTGAATCATTTGAATATTTTCTGCTGAGGAATGGTCTAGCTTAATGCAAGATTTGGTGTAGATTCATTGCTCTACTCAGTCATTTTGAATGTGACGGCTACACAGTACACATGGTCACTGAATGATGTCTACCACCCCCACTGACTAGTACTAGTACAATGAAGTCATCATTGTTCATGCATGCTCATTCCAGTCCACTCTCCTTGGCTGCCAGGTTACATCGATGTCATGCAAACCATTCTTGATTATACTAACAATGGCTAGACTTTACACAGACCTTGTCGTATATATGTAAAATGTTTAAAATGATAACTAGTACTTGTTAATAACACAATAAATATAAGCAGTTAATAGCAGTAGCATAATAGTAATATCAACAACTGGTGCCATTGTTCATACAAAACTCATTTACTTTCCAGAAGAAGAGCATGGTGAATATGCCTGTCTTTGCATTTAGGATGACACACGCCAAGTGTGTGGGGTGGGCAGGAGGACAGGTGTGGTGGAGTGGAAATGCTTATGTGCATCTGAAACAGACCTGCTTACTCTTGTCCAGTCACTTACCAATGATGATTTAGGAGGCTTTGCAGAAGGCCCTTTATAGATGGTTCAGGTGCTACATGCATTCTTAGGCTTTGTGCAGTGTAACTCCAGGTCACATGAATTCACACACGCCATGATGAGAATATGGTATCCCAGGTTGACCCAGGGTCTAGAATGACCACAATGAGAAACAGACTCCCAGTAATTGAAAGTCGGCTCAAGTTCTACCACATCTTATCTCTCAGCTGCATTTGATACAGTCTTTAAACACTTTTTCATTTGGCTTTCAGGACTTGTTTTCTCTTGGCTCAATCACTACCTCACTGATCACTCCTTCTCAATCTGTTTTGCTTGTTTCCCTTAATCACCTCAATCTCTCATTCTTAGTGTTCTCTGGTACCCAGTATTTGGGCCACTTCCTCCCTTCTCTGGGTGAGATTTGGTAATCTCATCCATTCCCATGTCTTTTAAATCATCTCTATCTGGAGCATTCCAAAATGTATATTACTAATCCAAACCTCGTAAGAACCTGAATTCTAGGCTCTTACTCTACTCTCCACTTGATGTATCTACTTTAAGAAGCATTACCAATTTACCAATTTACCATGTCAAAATCTGAACTCCTGAATATTCCTGCCAGACTAAACCTGCTGCTTCTGATCTTCCTGCAGTCTGCTCTGAGTGCCAGCTCTGTCGGTCCATGGCTGAGGCCACCAGCACTGTAATCTGTAACGCCTCCTTGTCCCCCTCTGCACAAGACTAATTAATAGGCAAATCCTCTCAGCTCTTTCAAAATAAATATGGAACCCAAAAGCTTCTCACCATCTCCACTGCTTGTGCTCAAGTCCAAGTCATCTGCCGTTTTATATGTGGATTATTACAATAACCTTAACTATGTGCTTCACTGACCATCTCCCATCTGTTCTCAGTGCAGCTCCCAGTGATCATTCCAAAATGTTGAATCAAATCTTCTCATGCTTTTCCTTTAATTCTTCCAACAGTTTCTCATCACATCCAAAGCCAAGCATTTACAATAGCCAACAAAGCCCTAATGATCTGTTTCCTCTAGTCCAACCTTTTCAACACTTTTTCTCATCCTCTCTCCAATTCTATTGCATTATTTGACTTCTTTCTCTTCTTCAAACAAGCCAGTCACACTCTTGCCACAGGTGTTTTGCAACTGCTGTCTCTTTAACTGGAACACTTTTCTCTCTCTCAACTCAATTGTCAATTGAGGCCATCACTGAACATACTATATACAATCATAAACCCATCTATCCTACTCTTACCTCAACAACAGTCCCTTTCCATACAAATCTGTTTTTTAAGTTTTTCTTTCCATACCACTTGCTGCTTATTGCCACCTGATTTCATAGATACATATATATGCTTATATTTTTTCTTACCCCATTGTAAAGTAACCTATGTGAATGGTGTTCATGTTTAGCTTACTACTGTATTCTCAGATCTTAGAGAAATGCCTGGCAGAGGCAGGCACTCAGTAAATATTTGTTGAATGAATTCTCTATTAAACTGCAGTTATCCCTGTAGGGGGTGCAACTCTTCAAAAACATTGTCAACCACAGTGTTTTCTCAAGTTGAGAGGGACCTAAGGCATTCATGTACTCTCCTAATTTTACAACTGAGCATACAGAGACCCAGAAAGGAAGAGAAATTTGCTCAGGCTTTACAGTAAGTTAATAAAATATTTGGGGCCAGACTGTTAGTCTCCTGATTCTCACTCAGTCTGGTGTTCTATTTAAATTAGTCCTAAATCATGTTAGAAGGTCCCAAAGAAAGTATGGTGGGCTTGTTGATGGGAGAAATATAGACATTGATGGGACAGGTCTGGGGCTTCACTCACCAACAAGGGTTCACTGGAAAATTAGGGCAAGAATAATTTAAATGGGAAATGTGATTCAGAAAGAGGAGGCCACTGAGGCTAAAGAAAGTTTTTAGGTTTTGTTCATTGATGATTGGTTGACATAGTCATTCATTCATTGCTTCTGCCAGTTTCTATATACTAGGGACTAAGGAACTTAGAGCTAAATTGTGTCAACAGTGCCAGGGGCTGACAGTCTTTTGAGCTGGGCAAGGGGGAGACTTTCAACAAAGTGCACATGACAACATCTGGGTTGAGTCTGCAAGAGTAAGTAGCTCTTAACAGGAAGAGAAGGAATGAGAAGGTGGGCTGGTGAAGGGACTAGAGGGGCAGTGTCAGGGGGCACAGGAGTACATATGTTTGGGGAGTTTAGACTAACCAAATACGTGTAGGCAGGTGGGTTAGTAAAGAAGAGATAAAGAAGGGAGGTTAGAATAAAGAAGACAGGGACCTAAAAGACAGACTAAAGCTAGACTGGGAGTGGTCTGAAGGGTTTGAACCTGCACACCTTCCTGAAGGAGAGGATTTTTTTTTTTTGGCTAAATCTTATTCTGATATTTCACATACTTCCATAGATGTTAACTTTTCTATTATTTTCATCCACAGATTCCAAGCCATTTTTCATGTGCTTTTATTCTAAGGAAAAAATTTCTACTTTTTTTTGTCAATATATGTCACACTTACAGGTAGATTTTAGTGGAGCCCAAACCTGGTTCTAATGTACAGGCATATCGTGAGGGAGGACTGAAAGAATAAAAATACGTCAGTGTTGTTCACTCCGTGCTGTAATTCTTTTCAGAGAAGAGAAAATACATGTACTTAAGTTTAAACACAGACAGTGTTTCATTTATGTAATAAAAATCCCAGCTGCAGAGCCCACAGTGTAATTGTAAAGTATTGAATGGGATTTGTGAAGTTTTCATGGTGTAAATTCATTGAAGAAAAAGAGAAGTGCTGGATTTATATAACATAAGTTCCTTTCACATTACCATACAAATGGAGGAAACAATAAAAATTCCCAGAAAATTCTGGAAAGCGAACGAATCCCTTTAATATAAGATGAATGTTCTGTGATATTGCTGTGATTAATCAAATAGATAATATTTTATTTATGTTTGTCTGGTTAGGTGCTGGAACTACTTTAGTAGATGTTTGTAAAGATAGGAACACAACGTCGCTAGCAGCTCTGCCTCTTCCCATTTAGTTCACAAATAACCACAGAGACACCGGTCAGAAACTGGACGAGAGCAGAGAAAGTAGATGAGTTCTTCCCGGATGATGCACAGTCTGCTTTAATGGAATTCTGCTCACGTGCTCCAGAGCTCCGACCCGCTTAGTTTAATCAGCTTCCAAACATTAGAGCATATATAGCCATGTTGATCCAGGTCCCTACATGCACAGCTTGCTTACTTCCTCTGAATTAGGTCTTTATTTCCCCATGTTTGACACATTATATTGAAAGCCACTGTGGTAAGACTACAGCACTGTAACAAGTTTATGTAGGTACGTATTTAAAGCAGCCACACACATGGTGCCAGTGTTAACATGTGTCACCTTCTCCCAGGCACACAGTGAATGTAGAACAGGGTTAGATTATCAGCAGGATGTCAGATTTCCCTCTTTTGGCAAATTATTTGGGCACCGTTTTGCTGAAAATAGGGTCCACCGACCCTTGGAGATTTGGAGAGGTCGCCAGCACTTAACACCTTTCCAGATTGTGAGCAAGATCTGCACTAATTCATTAAATCCTGAATGGATTCTGCAAGAGCTGTTTGGGGCAAGCACAGCGGAGTCGAAGATTGAAAACCCAAGGATTCCGGACATGTTCTTTTCAATTTGTTTAAGAAAATTTTGGCAAAAATACAAATGCTATTGCTCTGTTTTCTGTCCTTAGTTGAAAGAACTAAAATTTGAAAGGGTATAAGGAGCTAAAGAAATAAGCATTGCAATCAAACCTGAAATATACAGTCATTTCTATGACACGTGATACTTTAACATCAGTGATCACATAGCCAGACTCAGAGTAGGACCCAAGAAAATGCTTTTAATTTTATTGCTTGGTAATTAGCCCAGAGAAACTGATTTTGTTTGAATTCTGTGATTTTTTGATATGATTAAAACACTATTAAAATAATAGCTTGCAAAATATGTTTCTTAAAAATTCAAGAAAGGCTTCAGAGTGGCAGTGTTTTTTATGAAAAGCATCATTGCCTGTCATAACACACACATTTGGCCTTGTAGTGTTTTTTTGCTCATTCCTGATGTTGTAAAAGGAGAGCCTGGTTTTCCGAGGTGATGATATTTATAGTTTAGCATCATCAAAAAGCAATTCCTTGCTTATTTGGGATTCGAAGCCTAGCCAGGCCTCCCTTGTGACTCATTCCGCATTCACTCAGGGCTCTATGCCTGCCTGCCTGTGTGCGCTCATGAATCCTTAATTTCATTTGAACTCAGCAATGCCAGAGTCACTTTCCATCAACCCGCCCACTCAGCTGAATTGCACCAGCCTGTTCCGTGCAGAGCCTCACACTCCCATTCTAAGATTGATTGGGTGTTGAGTTACCTCCACAAAGACAAAGGAGGTCAAACTCAGCACCTGCGCTTTGCTTTTAAGACATGATACCATCATCATTCCTTCTGATTTCTAGTGCTGATGCTGATGAAATTTTCAGGGGTTTACCTACAGAATCCCATGTCTTGTTGAGCCAGCCCTATCAACACTTCATCACTGATAGTGCAATGAAATATTAATGATGTGTTACTTTTACTCTTTATCTGCATAGCATAGCAGTTGAAACCAAAATGACATGGTCAGACCAGACGGATGTGTACCCACCCTGTAACACTGCATCTTTCATGTTCTCCTGCCTTGCTCTTTTCTGGGGTGACAGGGCAGGCCTGGCTGGAGTGCTGGCCAGATGTCCAAGCAGCTCCACACTGTAGGAACTGCAGCTAAGGTAGGCAGGGCGGCTACTCCCAGGGGTTAAAAGCAGGAACAAACAGGGAGCAAGAATGAACCACAAGACAAGTGCAGAATTAGAACCTTGTGGCCAGGCCAGGGGATCGGGTGTAGGGAACTAAATTTAGAGTACTGGATTATTTCAGCTCTCCCCAGTGGTCCTTTAGTAGCTGTAGCTAGAGATAAGTCAGAAAGGGTTCCTGCCTGGAGAAGTTCACCATCTGTAAGAGAAGATGAGAATGTAAATAAAAAATGATAGCACTTACAGGATTTCTGGAAAGTAATGGTCTCATTTTACCTGGAGAGTAGTAATTATAATCCATATTTATTAAAAGCTCCCCATATACCAGGTTCTATGTTAAGTACTTTATACATATTACCACTGATTCTACCTCCCTATTTTACAGATCAAAGAAGCAGAGGCTAAGAAAGACCAAACAATAGTCACCTAAGGTAGAAGAACTAATTCATGGTTAAGTTTGATTCTATGACTTACCGCTCGACAACTATTTTTGGTCTATGCTGGGAAATGTATTTTTTTAATGTTTAAAAATATTTTATTATTTATTTATAGAGAAAGAGGAAGAGAGGAATAAAGAGAGGGGGAGAAACACCAATATGTGGTTGCCTCTCACATGCCCCAAACAAGAGACCTGGCCCACAACCCAGGCATATGCCCTGACTGGGAATCGAACTGGTGAGTCTTTGGTTTGCAGGCTGGCACTCAGTCCACTAAGCCACACCAGCCAGGGAAGGAGACATATTTTAAGACAGATGTTAGAAATATGGAACTTGTCAGGAGTGTGCCAAGAATAGTGTGGAGGCTGGAACCCACAATCTATGAGCGTGGTTCCCCTTGTCCCCTTCCAATGAGTATGCTGAGATTCAACATCAAGTACTGGACTGGGAGGCACATAGTGAGGCTTCACATGTGGATGAGGAGAGGGGCTGTGGTACATACATTGTTTTCCTCAGAGTGGAAAAAGGAGAGATTTGTCTCTGGATTCCTGAACCACTTACTCTCTTTAGGAGCTGCCAGGTTTCTCTGGCAACACAGACTGAGGATCCTGGGTAGACATCAGGTAGTTCTGCCAGTGAACGACAACACAAATAAAAGCATCTAATAAAAGTTTAGCTTAGAGAAGCAAATTGATAGGAATTTTCACACATTTGAAAGGCTATCATGTGGAAGAGAAAAAATAAAATTTGTTCCACATGACTTTAATGGATGCAACTTAGACCAATGACTGAGAATTATAGCAGGCAGTACACAGCTTGCTAGATAATTTTTCCCCCAACAACTCAAGCTAACAAAAATAGAAGCTGGCCTGGGGTAGTATGGTTGCTTCATCACTAGAGATATTCACATAGAGGTTATGTCACCTCCTGTTGAGAGAGGCAGTTTCCAAATTTCGGGTTCCAGAGATTCACTTGTACTGCTTGCCAAAAATGCATATTTCTGGACTTGGCATCCAAAGATTTTGATTCAGGTCAGTCATAGGTATCAAGAATCTCTTGTTTTTAAGAAATGAGCTAGAAGATTCTGATGTAGGTGAGAAATATTCTGAAGGCAAAAAGTATTCTTACTTTTAGAAGAGAAGTTAGATTACATGTAAAGTTTCCATTCAGTTCTATGTCTGGACCATATTGGTCTATCTCTATCCAGAGTTCCTATTTTTCATACAGTCTTTGTCACCTAGTTTAATATTTAGTTAAATTTTGATATTTTGTCTTCCTCTTTTAATTAGTGCCCTCATAAAACCAATATTTCTTTTTTTTTTTAAATGTGGCCTGAGTGGTGTGCATGGTCAAAGACCACAAGGCCCATGACCCAGGCCTTTTTTTTTAAAATATTTTATTTATTTATTTTTTAGAGAGGGAAGGGAGGTCAGGGGGGGGGGGAGAGAGAGAGAGAGAGAGAGAGAAACATCAATGTGCGGTTGCTGGGGGTTCTGGCCTGCAACCCAGGCATGTACCCTGGCTGGGAATCGAACCTGGGACACTTTGGTTCCCAGCCCGTGCTCAATCCACTGAGCTATGCCAGCCAGGGCAAAACCAATATTTCTTGGGCATGCACTATGTGTCAGGCACTGTTCTAGGCACTGGGGAAATATAGTACAACAAGCAGACAAATCACTGTGCCTTTTGGAGCTGAAAGGAGATAATCAATTGAAGAGAGATAAAGAAATAAACAAAATAAACATATTAATTCATAAATATTTCCTTCATACAACCAAACATGCACTCTTTTGTGGAAGACAAATGTCTTTTATTTAGCATATCATGCAGCATCTAACAGGGGTGTCCAACCCATATCTGGTGGGCCACAGGCAGCCCAGGGTGGCTATGAATGTGGCCCAACACAAAACCGTAAATTTATCTAAAACCTCTTCTTTTGCTCATCAGTTTTTGTTCATGTTTGTGTATTTAATGTGTGGCCCAAGACAACTCTTCTTGCTGTGTGGCCCAGAGACACCAAAAGGTTGGACAGCCCTGGCTATGCAAGAATAAGTATTTGAAAGTATATTTTCAAGCAACAGTGAAACACTGAAATAAGAATAGATTTGGAAAAAAACTATAAAAAAACTTTATGTTCTACCACAAACCAGGCTAATCTCACTGATTTAACTGAGGATTTTCTTTGTGCTTAAGATGGAGACTTTTTGTAAGCTAGTGGGTTTTTCTCTGTATTAATAGAGTCTTCAGAAAAAGTGACACAACTTCTCAATTCCAGGGTGCCACTGTCTTGGGGAGTGGAAAACCGAAAGGCACTAGGAAAGAATGACAACGATGAAGGGGCTTGACATGCCACTATGTAGGACAGAGGACAAGAGCCAGGAAATATATATATATATATATATATTTCCAGACAATTAAATACTGTAGGCTCTGCGGGCCATAATGTCTCCATCATAACTACTCAATGCTGCCATGGTAGCATGAAAGGAGACACAGAGAATACGTAAAGAATGGGCATGTTCTAAAAAGGCTCATTTACATGCTTAAGTGGCATGCTGAATGTGGCTCTTAGACCACCATTTGCAGACCCCTGCCACAGGAGAAACAGTGGGAAAACGTATGTTTAGCTTAGAAAAGACAGAAGGAGAACACCATAACTATTTTCAAATTTAATTAATTGTGTGAGAAAAGGGGTTTGACCTATCCTAAGTGACCAGAGGATCTATGGCCAATGAGTAGAAGATTTATGCCAGCATATTCTTTGCCAAATAAAACAATAACTTCTTACTAGAATTCTCTAGGGTTACAATGAGTTTATTATCACTAGAGGCATTCAAGCTAATACCAAATTCCCACTTAGGAATGTTTTGGAGCCAACAAAAGGCTAGAAGGTCCTTTTCAATCAGGAGATTCCATATAGAGCATGGAATTTAATGCACAGAGCAGGGCACCAAATAAGCTCACACTGACACAAAGTCACAGGTAAATGAGAGCCCAGCAATTGCACAGGTTAAATTCTATATATGATAAATCAGTTACTAGTGGAAAATCCAATTCTGCTAAATGTTAGGTACATATGTAGGTATATAATAGCCAAAAATTAAAAACGGGTTAAGTATCACTGGTATTCTAGTGAATTTGCCCTCAAGAGGACTTTAAGATTATATTAGGCAAATGGGTTTGTGATTTGAAAACTAAGTGGATGTCTCCTAATTACACAGATTAAAAAGAGTTCAGAGTTCATCCTCCCTTTTAAAATTCAAGGGATTTTAAATTTCTTAGTCTCTTTTTGGACTTTTTATAGAATCCTTTTTTTAGTGCCTTTGGATGTTTTGCATTCATGAAGCTGTAAATGCTAAAAACAACATCCCTCCCAGATGGAGGTGCAGATCCATAAAATTAATAAACACAATGATTTATTCAGAACCTTTGTCCCACTGATGAAAAGGAGAACCAGGCAGTGTCTGAAGGATGAACATGACAAAGAGCTAAATGGCTTAAAATTTGTGGCTCTTCTTAACATGCTACTCATGTGTGCCTGAGAAGCAAACCCTGAACAGCCCAACCTTGCTCTCCACCTCCCAGTGGAGGGTCGGAAGGGGTGAGTGATTCCAATCAATATCCAGTTGTTGGAGTAACAGCCATGTCGGTTCTGGCTGGCCGACTAGGCGAAAACATGTTTGTTCTACTTAATGTGACAGTGTCCTGTCAAATTAACAGCCACCGGTGGCAGAAGCAAGCATGCTTAATGGCTTTGCGTCCGCTCCACAGAGAATTTATCATCAGCATGCAATCGAGAGCAACCGCAAACCTCATTACCGGGGTTTATTTGTAGATAATAACTGAAGGTATGCCATGCACTTACAACAGGGTTTGTTTGCTTTTTAGCAACTCTGTTTCAGGTTCTTTATCAAAGGCTACCCTGTAACTCCCACAAAGGATATAGGATCATGGTTAGTCTGTGTTTAAATACACCAAGTGTAGTGTGTAGTGCAATATTTAAGCAACTATGCTGAGATAAAATGATCACTTGAAATAACCAACTATTCTATGTGGAAGGCAGGGAGGAAATGAACTACCCAGGTAGGTGATTTAACTCTGCACTTTGTTGTGAATGCTTAAACACGTGTTTCCTCCCCAGGTGGGCTGCTGCTTGAAAGCCAGGGTCGCAAACTCTTGGCTAGGCTCCTCCCACAGTTAGGTTGCATTTGGCCATATAGTATGAAAAATAAAAAATGAAATGCTATCTAAATGCTAGTGTTTAAAAATAAGAGAATTCTACACACAATTCTGGATGACATTTGAATTTAAAACAAACAAACAAACAAACAAACAAACAAACAGAAGAACTGGCAGCATAAGCCAGCTTTCAAACACAGCAGCAGCTGTCTGGAGCCGCGGGGTAGCCTGTCCTCTGTAGATGGGCTGAGTGCTTTTGATGGTGCCTGCTGGGCCTGCTTCATTCACTGATGTGATCTTGCCAGCCCTGTAGAGCATTGGAGATTTGTGTCCCATAAATAAAGGTCAAGTTTTGATTTTTATCATCATACTCATGGGTGGAAGATGTAATATATGGCCTTACCATCCATAGATATGGTTAGGACCCTCTGTGCTTCTCCTTTTCTCCCACCTTCTGGTCTTCCACCAGTGCCTTCTCCCAGTGCCCTAAGCCAGTGGAAGGTAGCTGACAACGGAGCTTGGGAGGGGCCATCCTTTCACAGGAGAACACGGCAATGGCAAGGAGAAGATCCGAGGGCAAATGGACTTAGACACAACAAATCCGAGAACCAGAAACCATGGTTTCTACCCCACTAGTGGAGTCTGTAACCCTGGAAAAGTGCTTGAACCTATCTGGTCTTCACATTTCCATCCTAAAATGAAAACTTGGACTCGATAAGCCCAGAAGGTTGTTAAAGTCCATGATTCTGTGGTGGGGGGATCGGTGCAACCTTGATTTCATGGTTTGTACGTATTCGGCTTCTTGTGTGACATGTGATTGTGCACGTTGACCTGGATGTTTCAGAGGAGCCCGAGAATGCAGCTTGCCTGATATAAAGCCTGACAAGAACAAGAAAAATCTCTCCAGACAGCTTTATTTTAAAAAAATGATTTCAAGGAAAAAATACAAATGGATGCTTTTACTAGAGACTTACTTGTAATGAGAATGCTTCAACAGTGTAATCCCTAGATTTTGGACTGGCTTTAGAGCTAAAGAATCTCAACCCTGAGAGATTGTGACTTTGGCTGCTTTTATATTCTTTAGGAACCCAAGGATATTGAAGGAAAAAAAAAAAAACTAAACAACAATATGCTATTTTCATCATTTACATCACAAATAATTTCCCCAGAATGACTGACTCAAATTTCAGACGGAATTCTGGAAACAAATTCAACATGAGATTCAAATCCACACATTCCATATGAATCACAAAGTCATTTCTGTTTGCTAGTTGAACAGCCTGTTGACATTGAAATACAGATGTGAGATGGTGAATCCATTTCTCTGTGTAACAGCAACTACATAATGAATCAGAGAAAGTGGTGGCAACTTTCACATCTTCATTGGCTCAAAACAGATAAAATCTTTTCGTTCCACCTTATTAAAAATATCAAGTAACCCAGTAATGACACAAATTCAAACCTGCACTTTCACAGAATTCTGTAAGGAATATCAACTCTCTAAGGGTACAGTAATATTTTAAATAAAAGTGAACATACACTTTAAAATAGATCCATTATTGTCAGTGGAGACCTTCCTAATTTAGTCAGTTTTCTCTCTGGAAAGGGGGTACCGTCAGAAGCAGAACCAGAATGTTTCATTTTTATTTTATTTGGAACTGAGGAGAGGGACTGAGGTGCTTCCTGGCGGACAACATTAGCTGGGACACTGACATTCCTCCAGACGTTAAGTCACGGGCAGTTCCCCTCTGACAGGTATAAAACCTCAGAAATTAATTGTGGGAGCTGGTCCTCATTCACACAAGAGCACTCAGCAGCTGCAAGAATATTTTCTGTCAGAAGCTTGAAGATGAATCAAGTTTTCTTTGAAAATGCCCATGAATAAACATGGTGATTTATTACATTTTGAATTAAAAAAAAATGCATCTACCTTTAGAGCTACTAACGAAGAAACAAAAGAGAAACTAAAAATATTAGTCTGCAAGAGAACCTGGTTTTAATTAATGGGTGTTCTTTCCCCCCAGCATAATCTTGATTAAGCAGAAGAGGAAAAGAAATATCTGAGCAAGCCAAGTTTTTATTTGGCTGAAAAACAAACTTTTTAAAAAATATTTCTAGCCTTTGTTCTGAAAACCTAGCTTAAAAAAAATGATCTTCCTGCCTGAAATGCAATTGCCTCTTTATTGGGCACACAGCACCAGCTGGCCATGGCAGTAGGAGGTGAAAGAGCCCACCCTGAGTAAATAATCTCCCTTGTCCTCAAGGAATTTTTAGATTCAACGAGTAGAGTATATTGAATGTAAGTGAGTAGTTTTAAAAAATATTCATTCCAGGAGTCCTCCAGATTTATTGTTTTGAGTTGCAGTTTCCATTGCCTCGGGTTGGAGGTGGCAATAGAGGAAAATGGGGGAATGATCGCTGGGTTTGGCGGGAAACATTTTGAGGATGAAATGAAATGAAATAATGTGTGTGAATGCTTTTAGCACAATGTATGCTACTTTACACTTATCAACAACATGCATATATATTTATTTATTGTATCCAGGGTATGTGGCAGACACTTTATTGATTAACTTGCTGGTAAGAGCTTGGAGATGGGAGGGAGTTGGATGCCACCAATAGTTTCTTAGTCAACCAACCAAATAGGTATTGTGTATCCACCAGAATAAGACTGAGCCACATAAGCTGAATTACATACAAAGGAAGACCATCAGAACCAGATTTGGGGTGCCAGGAACTGATTCTTTAAGGAACCTGATATTTGTAGAATACTGTGGCAGAGAATGAATTTTTTATACAGATTTTTGCAATTGATAGCACTTGTTTCTAGAAAATGAATGAAGGAACTACTGGCTTGGAAACTTAGACAGCTGTCAAATTTCTATGATAGTAACTGACTGCAATTTTCAAAAACCAAAAGAGAAGCTTTCCTTTATATAAAATTTTGTCACATTGCTGGAATCAACCTATTGTACATCATGTGCACTTAATGTGATACAATTATTGAAAAATACAATGTTAGCATGCATCTCTGTCTGGCAGAGTTAAACAACAATTAAGGAACCATTAATTTACCAAAACTGTACTGCACTTCTGTTATATTGATAAAATTGTCAGACAATGAGGGAATATAAAAGATTTTGAAGTTTTCTCCTTTAGGAATTTAAAATCTGTTGGGAAAGACAGACTTGTACATACATAAATAAAATAATATGTGTGGGATAGATAAGTAAAAGTAAGTGTTATGTTGTTGAAGTAAAGTAGGGAACAATTATTTTTATTGTATGTTCAGGATTTAGAGCCTATTTCATAAGTATTAAATGAACTATGAAGGAAAGCAGTGACAGCTTAATACTCTTTCTTCTACGTTGAGCTCTGGATATTTGAAAATTACCCTAAGGCAGAATTGATTTTATGTTTAGAAATCTGGATATTGACTTTCTCTTTTTTCATTTCATTGTTAAGATAAAAATTCTAAAAATTGCAGCTTTTTTGCCCCTATCCTTTTCTATAGGCATTTACAACCCTAAAAAGGATGCATATTCCTCAGTGTTCTATCAAAATTGGATAATTTAGGATCTTCAAAATCATGATGTGGGTCTTAGCTTCAGAAAGACTTAGGGGAGCTAGAGAATGTTTGAGGTGCTCTTTGTCATAGATGTCATGAAACACCTGTAACTTCAGAGAGAATGAATATCAAAAAGTTCTGCTCTTGCTATACTCTTCAAAGAAGGGGTGTGGTGATTCTCTGTCAGTCTTGGTTAAGGAAACCCTCACTATGGCCTCCAGAACTCTGGATGACCCAACTTTTGCCTTTCAGTCCATTCTCTTTCATTCACTCCTCTGTGGCTGCACTGCTTCCTTCTGTCCCTCAAAAAGATGACAGATGTTTCTTTCCTTTTTTAGGGTCTTTATCTTGGCTGTGTCCAGATCCTCTAGACTTTTGTCCCATTGGCTTCTTCTCATCACTGAGGTTTCAGTTTAACCATGACCTTTTTGGAGAGATCTTCGCTGGCATTCCAGCCTTTTGTGTCATTTGCTTTTAGTCACAAGGAAAAGAAAATGTGGCTCAAATACACTTCAACACAGAAAGCATTGGATTATACAAGAGAAAGTCCTGAGGTTGGTGAGTTTAAGTGACCAGTTTAGTACCTCAACAAATTCTTTCCTTCTCTGCACTCCAGCTTCCATAGCATCACCTTTCTTCTAAGGCTGGTTCCCTTCATGCTTCTAAAATGGTTCCAGAAAAAATCTGGGCAATATGACCCTTGTTACTACCCCAGAACTATTGGTTTCTGATGATCCTTTCTTAAAAATGAGAAAATCTTTTCTCAGATGCTGGCAGCAAGCATCTGTTACATTTCATTGGCTGGAATTCTGTCACATGATTATATGCTTGAGCCGATCATTAATAAAGTGGGTGGGATTTACTCAAAATAAGGAGTCCTTACCCTTTGAGCTGAGGTCCATTCCTGAAACCACACATTGCTGCTATTTGTCAGGAGAAGATGGAGTGGGTGCTGGGGAATAAATTAAATGTTCATACTCCCCACAGATAAAAACCTATTATCTCTTTTACATTTGCTGCAACTTTAAGTTATATATCTATTTATATTGTTATATATTATTATTTTCTGTTTCCCTCACCATAATTGAAGCTTCATAAGAGGATGGCCCTTGTCTTATTCAATAATGTGTTTTTATTTTAAAAATTTATCTGTCTCTCTTTCTCTCTCTATAATCAAAAGAAAAAAAAATTAAAAATGCCCTGGGCTGTGTGGCTTAGTTGGTTGGATATCATCCTGTATACCAAAAGGTCTTGGTTTCAATTCCCAGTTAGGGCACAGGCTTGGGTTACAGGTCCAGCCCTCAGTCATGCTTCTCTCTCAATTTGATGCTTCTCTCCCTCTCTTCCTCCCTTCCTTTCCCTCTCTCTGGAGTCAATTAAAGAAAAGAAATTTATACAAAATAGAATAGTTGGTGCTCAATAAAAATTTGTTGAATTCATGAACAAGCCTGAGACAAATCATTCTCTCTTATAGAGTCTCTTGACTTCACGTGGATGGAAAATTTTGCCAAAAGATTACAAGCTGACTTTCCTTTTATTCCCTAGAATCTTATATTCTCAGAGGAGAGGCCTCAGTTACCAGTTGAAGGTTCTTAATCAGAGGGGGGAGAGGGATAATAGGGGGAGGGCCATCAAGGAACATGTATAAAGGACACATGGGCAAAGCCAAAGGGGGGTAGTTTCGAGGGAGGGAGGTGGGGGTGGGTGGTATGAAGGGGGAGTAGTGGGGTATAAATGGAGACAACTGTACTTGAACAACAATAATAAAAAAAGTAGTAATTTTATCAGACTTGAGAACTTTTGAACTAGGCCTTGAAAAAAATGAGTAAAATGAAAAGTAAATCATTTATTTTAAAAGAAATAATGGGGAAAGTGTAGCTGTAACAGGAACAATAGTAAGGAAGGATGCAGTTGCATGGGGTATGCTATGCAATGCAAACGGCGTTATGTGACTGTGGCTGGATGTGTGAGTGACTGGGGCCAGGGACCGGGAGAGAAACAGTAGGATTGCCCTTGCTCAGTAACCTTTCTCAGGTATTTCACTGTTAGAATCATTGGGTCCCCACTTTATTCACCTTGGCCCATTTATGATTTGTTTTACATTATTATCTTATAAATATTTCTATGTCTCTATACTTGGTCCCTTAGGTATATTTTGCTTTGTAGACTAGTTTGTAAACTCACTGATGGCAATGAATAGTTTTACTGTGTGTTGGAATGAAACATAACTGACCTAGAATGTAAGGTAAGCTTCATAAAAACAAGAACATTGAATGACCTTTTTATTTTCATCATTGTATCCTCAGCACACGTGGAAAGCACACATTAATTTGGTAGATTTACTGAATGACTCAGAAAACCTGCTTTTAAAAAATCAGGCCTCCTCTTCCTTATCTTGTGATCTTGAGAGTCAGCAAATCCCTTCTGAGTCTTGATCTCATTGGTCAAGTTGGGACAATGAGGCTGCTGACAAAGCATGGGGTGGGGGCGTGGTTGCTGGGTGGCTCACTGCGATGATGAAGCCGTGTTGGGAAAGGAACACGTGGCACAAATGTGTATCATGGTGCTGGGGCTCATTATGAAATCAGTGGCTGTGGTCCAGGACAAAGAGGAGGACAGGAACAAAATAAGATTGTCAGTTTGGCCTCCAAAAGGTAGACTGTAACTCCGACTATTGGCTTATCTTGAAGATTTCAACTGCACATACACTAGTTTTAAAAAGTTACAAATTTCACTGTAAGAAATGGAGATAAAGAATTAGCTGAATAAACGGCTGTAGGGATCCAAACACAAAGACTTCTAAATTTTCGAGATATTACGTAAATATCCCCCAATTTGGAAGGGCCTTTTTGTAAGCAGATACCTCTGGGTTTCATTACTCTTCCTCTTCCCGTTCTCACCTCGAGGGGAATGAAGACATTTTCTTGCCTTGACGGAGAGGAAAGATCGCTGCATCAGGAAACTGGGATTACGTCGCCAGTTCTCCACTAATTACTTACGTAACCTTGTGTCAACTCACGGAGCTGGTTTTTTCTTTGTAAAATAAAGAAACTGTCTAAGAAAAACTCCGCAGTTCTTCTATTCTCTAAAATTTTATAATCCCTAAGCATCCAGAGGAAATGATGAATTTGAATCCCAGGTAACTTTTCATGATGACCAGGCTTCCTGAGTCCCTTATTCTATCACTATGCCTTCACTTCTGCGCATGTTTCTATGGAGTTCTTTCACTCTGGTTTTGAAAGGCGTATTTTAGGGAGTCATTTTGCTGACTAGCTTAGGGCATGTCCTGTCATCTACCTGGATGATGATGATGGTGATGATGATAATAATAGCTATCACTTATATAACACTATAATCTGAGTATTATTCTGAAATCTTTAATATATTAGCTCATGCAATCCTCACAGCAGCTTTATGAAACAGATGTTATTGTGATACGTTACATGTGAGTAAACTGAGGCAAGGGGGGGCATTTGTCCAGAGTCATACCGCTATTCAGTGCCAGTGTGGCAACTCAGAATCAGACTGTTTTATCATTACACACATGCTAAAGTGATAAACTATACTGGGTACGGAGGAAAGCTAGCAAGAGGAGATCTACAGCCAGCAAGCACACAGCCAGATTCCCAGATCAACGTGTCAGGTACACAGTGCAGGTAAACTATTCAAACAAATGAGCGGCCAGAAGTCTGAGTGCTAGCCCATAGACCAGCTTGCTATCAAAACTTTGTCTCTGGGATTGCCTGCCAAAAATGTGATTTTAAATATAAAACCAACAAAATGAAATCATTTCTTGGAGAACGTTTCTGTGGTTTACTATGGAATGCCAAGTTAAAAATATCTGTCTTACATTTTCAAGCACATGTGTTGTAGTAATTTTATGGGGTAATGAGTTGGCTTCCATTAAAGATATTTTATTTTTACAGGGGCTGGGACTGGAGAAATGTTATGTGGCAGGCAGTGAAATATCTTACTTTTTCAGGTTGCTTTAGTTAAACACCTACAAGTGAATTTTCTAGGAACTGTGACTTTAACCATTTGACTGCTATCAGTTTTAGTGGGTTGTGACTAAAGATTTTGGACATAATAGCAGTGGACCCAGGGGGAGGAATGGAGGAATTCAGGATATGAGGAAAATGATGAGTGTACCAGAAGAAATATGGGACTTTTGTCTCAACTTTAAAATTTGAATGGGACTTAAAGTTCATTCATTGGATTCAATAAAAAAAATAATCCCAAATGTGACAATAGCTAATAAATGGAAACAGTAGTATTTCCATTTACAGTAGTATAAAAGTTAGCAAAATCTCACTTTCCAGTTCATCATGTGACAAATGTTGCATTATCTACCCAATGTCTATTCTCTCTTTCTTCCTTACTAATAGAAGCCAAATTTTGCTACTAAAATATTCCATTTCCTAGATTATTTTACAACCAGAGGGGGCCATGTGACACCATTATTACAGAAGAGGATAGGTGATACCTGGCTGAGGACTTCTGGAAAGGCAGCTCCTTCCTAGGCCTCCGAAGTGGTGGCCTGGAGGATCCACAGCCATCTACTGGAAAAGAGAAATGAGTTATGATGGTGGTAGAGAAAAATGGACAAGATATTGATTTGTGATTTTGTGTAAAGCGGATGAAGCTACCCTGGACTGCATAGGAGCAGCATTCTGGGTTTCTGATAAAGAAATACATGTAAGCAGTTACCTAATTCTGAGGCTGAGGGAGATACTCTCACAGCGCTTTTTCCTTTTTCCCACTCCCCTACAGTGGCCCCAACTTTTAGGGCTGATGTATTTCCACCTAGTAGTGTCTGTACAGAGGGGACGTGGTCCCATGTCATTCCATTCATTGTAACTGTTATTCTTAAATAGGGCAACCCATTCTTGGCTTATTTGAGAAAGAAAAAGGCTTGCGACCTAAGATGAGATCAGTTGTGACAGTCTGTTTGAATTTCAACATAATAAACATATTAGTCAATAGAGTCAAAGAATCTAGTGAGCATTCTACCAGGAAGGTCATATAAGCATGAAAGAGCTTAGTGCCTAATTCTTGCCTGAGAGAGCAATGTGGGAAATATCACCCATGAGATGCCCAGGGCCTTCTGATAGAGAAAATTCTACAAAAGTCTTGAGGCAGCTTTCAGTGTCCTGGGACTAAAATGCAGTCCATCGGGTCAGAATTCCTCTGAGGCTAAACATCAGTAAGACATGAGATATTTGATCAGAAAGTCCCGTTAAGGAAATTTTAAAGAACTTTGAAGGGAGAGTGTAGGAGTTACTAGACAGTTAGATGTGGGCTGTTTATGTAGTTCATCTGATGTTAGTTACTAAGAAGGAACAGCTTGATGCTGAGAGCCTACCTGTTGAATATGGCATATTAGAAAAAATCTTTGATAGCATCATGGCACTTAAACTAACACCAGCCTCAGCTTCTTTTTGTATGAGCCAAACACATCCTTTACTTTTTTAAGCTGCTGTTTGTTGGGTTTTCTGTTATTTGCAGCTAAACTTATTTCACACAGACACATTCCCTCTTCTCTCTCCACTGGGTGGGTGCCTCATAGATATTTGATAAGTCAGAGAAGTATCTGGGCAAAACACAAGCTTTGTGGTAGAAGAGTTGAACTTTGATTATCTAGGGCTCTATGATGTCTACTTTGTGTTTACATTTTGTTTTGTTCAGTAATATTTAGGCTCTATATATTCAAATGAATAGCAGTTTTTTAAAAAATTATTGAATGTATTGGGGTGACATTGGTTAGTAAATTTATATAGGTTTCAGGTGTACAATTCTATGATACATCATCTGTATCTTGCATTATGCATTCACCATCCCAATTCAAGTCTCTTTCCATCACTATTTATCCCCCTTTACTACCCTCTTTTCCCTCTGGTAATCACCACACTATTTTCTGTGACTAGGAGGGTTTTTTTTTTTCTCGTTTACTTAATCCCTTCACCTTTTCACTCCTCCCCGCTGACAGCTGTCAGTCTGTTCTCTGTATCTATGAGTCTGTTTCTATTTTGTATGTTAGTTTATCTTTTCCATTAGATTCCACATATAAGTTGAATCACATGATACTTGTCTTTCTCTTACTGACTTATTTCACTTAGCTTAATACTGTCCAGGTCCATCCATGCTGTTGCAAAAGGTAAGATTTCCTTCTTCATTATAGTGAATAGTATTTCATTGTGTAAATGTACCACAGCTTTTGTTTTTTTTTTTAGCCACTCATCTACTGATGGACCCTTGGACTACTTCCAAATCTTGACTATTGTGAATAACACTGCAATAATAATTTCTTTACAGTTTGAGTTGGCTTGAGATCTTCCAAAGAAATGTGGGCATTTTGATTTTTAAAGACAACTTGAGGAATGCAGGATGGAATACAGAGAAGGAAGGCGAAGTACAGAAAACAATCAGGTGGGCGTTGGATACCCACAACGGGGCTGTTATGGTACAAGTCATCCTGTCATCTTATTTATGTCTCAGAGCTTCTCTTCAGACATATTTTGTTAAAAACATTTTACAGAATCAGAAATCAGAAACTCAAAGTGGGCAAAATTCCTAACAAATAAGTGGCAGAACCATTTCATATCCAGGTATTCTGACTGATCATCCAAATTTTCTGTGACCTTTGCTCCAGAAGGTGGCATTACCTTTACTATATCAGGCAGTTATCTAACCTGTCCATTGCTTTGATGGGAGACATTATCTCTACCTTCTAAGGCCCTTAATGATACAAACATTCTTGAAAAGCAAATATGGAGTTAGGACAGCAAGTGCCTTTGCTTGCAAATAGTGCAAAAGTAAGAGAAGCCCTTGGGGAATTCTCTCCTAACAGCACTTACCTTTGCCTTCTTTCTCCCTCTTACTCTCGCTTTCTGCCACCCCTCAGCACAGGTCCACGTTTATGTCCCTTTGTCTTAGGGCTTGGGGACTTTCAACTTATTTAGTCCCTCTTATCATTGAAGAAAGGTTTTAAAACTCATTTTAGGCAATAAAATATTTAGATTGTATCCCAAAAAGTTTTCATATGATCTCTTCAGGCAACAAAAGCATAAGCATTAATCCATTAGCTCACTTATGGATTCACTGCTTATTGGATAGCTACTATATAGCAGGTATTAAGGGCCTTTCATTTTAGGGCCTGCAGGTTTTAATAAGTCAACAAATTAGTCACTCAGACACTAGTGAATGTAAAGAAGTAAAGTATGAAGTATGCATGAATTTTACTTGACAGAGGTTCGGTGCTTTTGCATTGGATGGTCTAGGAAGGCCTCAGTAAAAAAGTGAAATTTGAGCTAAGAACTCATGGGCAAGAAGGAGTCAGTTATTGAAATAACCTGAAAAATATTTTATACAAAAGTATTAATAAAAACAAAAGCCCTGAGAAACCAGTCCTAGATCCATTAGGTGGAACCAGGTGAAACTGCTAATGTGCAGTAGTCTCCCCTCTTCTTCGATTTCTCTTTCCAAAGTCTCAGTTTTGCAAGGTCAACCATGGTCTTAAAATATTCAATGGAAAGTTCCAGAAATCAACCATTCATAAGTTGTAAGTTGTGAGCTATTCTGAGTAGTAAGGTGAAGTCTCACACAGTGCCCTCTGGGATGTGCATCTCTCATCTCTCCCTGTTCAGTGTATCCACCTGGCTCTCTGCCCGCTCGTCATGTCTATTAATGTTGTTAATCTCTTACTGTGACTCATTTATAAGTTAAACTTTATCATAGGTGTGTATGTATAGGAAAAAACATAGTATTTATAGAGTTTGGTACTTGCTTTCAGGCATCCACTGGGGAACTTGGAATGTATACCCATAGATGGGGGGGGGGGGGTTACTGTACATGCAAAGAGGCATATTTCGGATATTTTAGATAGTCTGACCTGTAAATGTTAACAGGCACATGCTATAAAGATTATGTGTGTTTGTATTTATTTACATAGTCCCATTGAACATTTTTAAACTCTACGTTACTAACTTTGAAATTAATTCAATGCATAAAACTGTAACACTATATTTTTGAGGATTTTAAATTAATCAATAGGTTAACTGTTAATCAATAGGTTAAGAGTTTTAGAAAATTGCTTAACAATTCGCAAGAACTCTGAGAAACCATAGACAGATATTAATGCAAACTTAGCAGATCAAATAACTCACTAGACCAAAATGACCTCAGTGAAACTCTATTGGAAATTGGAAATTGAAAGAGGAGGAAGCAATAGGAAAAATATGAGAGTACTGGATATCAACAAGCTTTAGTCAACATGGATGAGTTTAACATAGGTAATATGTGTTTTAATTGTGGCTTTTATGAGAAAATATTGGAAATAAAATATTTCACTAATAACTGTTAATTATGTTAAGGATATGGACTTTACGTCTAGGGACACATATTTCGCAGTATTTTATGTGATGGTTAATTTTATGTGTCAACTTGACTGGGCCACCAGCTGTCCAGATATTTGGTGGAACATTATTCTGGGTTTGTCTGTGATGTGTTTCTGGATTAGATTAACATTTAAATCAGGACTAAAGCAATTTGCCCTTTACCAATGTGGGTGGGTCTAATCCAATCTTTTGGAAGGCTTAATAGAACCAAAGGGAAACATAAAGGCATATTCTCTCTTTCTACGTGGCTGATTTCAAAATGGACATCAGTTTTCTCCTGCACTCAGACTGCAATGTGCTGGACTGGCCCTCCCAATCTTGAGGCTTCGACTTCAGCCGGAACCATACCATTCTGGGTCTCCAGCTTGAAAATTTGCAAATGACAGATGGTAGGTAGGTCTTGTTAGTCTCCAAAATTACATGATCTGATTTCTTATAATAAATCTCTTTATGTAAACACACACACAAATGTATGTATGTATATGTATATATACACACATAAACATATGCATGTATATTTCTATGCTGCTTCTCTGGAGAAACCTGGCTAATACATCTTGCTAGTATTTTAATGTTATTTTTTCTGTTTTCTGTTTATTTTTATGTTTGTCCTTATTTTGCACAACTTTGTGTCCAAGGGGACTATAGACAGCTTCACCCACTGTGTTCAAGCAGGACACTGCTAGCAGGGGAAAAGCACCAGAATGTTACTGATGACTGGACCTCCCTTCATCAACCTTGGTACCTGAGTTCTGGCTAAGAAAGAATTCAGAGCCAAATACAAGCAAATGTTTATTTAGAAAGTCACAGAGGCACAAGTGAGATGCGGGAGAAGGGAGCCAGCTGGGCTGCTGGGCTCAGGAAACAAGAGTCAGAGGCAAAAGAAGGGTCCTTGGAACTGAGAAGAATGAAAACAAGGATATACATGCCTGGGGGAAGGAGAAGGGGAAAGACTCTGGTGTGCTCCAGTGAGAGAGTACCTGAGAAGGGGGTGGGAAAGGTGCAGGCATGGGAGAGAGAAAGAGACTGAGAGAGAGAGAGAGAGAGAGAGAGAGCGCGCGAGCACGCGAAACGTGCTAATAAGGTACTGTTATCAGTAATACTGACATCTAAAAAAATATTGCTGGAGTTTTCCAAGGCAATGTTTTAGGATAGGAATAAACTTTGTAAGGTATCTCTTAGATTGTAGAACCTAAAGTAAAACTACCACCTGGAATAATTAAGAGATCAACTAGAATTTGAACCTTGGCTTCATAAATAATTGCTGTTCTGTGAGAAATCACATTAACCTAGCTCAGCTTTGTTTTTTTGCCTGTAAAATGGGTATAATGATATCTATCTTAAAGAATGGCTGCATGCATTAAGCAAACTCATATATAAATTTTCTAATATAAGAATGACACATGGCAGTTGTTAAATAATTATTGTTATCATCTACATAAAGTTGATTCTGTCTGAATTATTCTTTTTTTTTAAGATTTTATTTATTTATTTTTAGAGAGAGAAGGGAGGGAGGGAGAGAGAGAGAGAGAAAGAGAGAGAGAGAGAGAGAGAGATCAATGTGCGGTTGCTGGGGGTTATGGCCTGCAACCCAGGAATGTACCCTGGCTGGGAATCGAACCTGGGACACTTTGGTTCCCAGCCCGTGCTCAATCCACTGAGCTATGCCAGCCAGGGCCTGAATTATTCTAATAATTGATAACATAATCAAAGATTAATAAGGTTATGCAAAAGTTTGTGAGACAATAAACAAGTATAGGAACAGAAGTTACTTATGTAGAGAAAATAGCATTATCTTTTAGAAAAAATACAGAGGTTAAATGGCAGTATTTCCACATGTAGTTGGATCAGCCACAGCAAAAGATCAGGGTCCGGCATAACTAATCATAATGGGAGTCAGGGAACTTCTGGGCTGGGTCATTTAAATAGGCTCCATTAGCCTGAGTTCCATGGAGGCAGAATGCAAATTATTTATTTCTTAGTTTCTGTGCTTTCATGAGACAGGCATTGGCTGAAATTTTTCCCATTCTTGATCAGAATAACCCTCTGAGTCAGATATTGTTATTGTCCCTGTTTTACAGATGCGGGAACTGAGGCACATATGGGTTAAATGATTTGTCCAGGTCAAATGAAGTAAGCTGGGGAGCCAGGTGGAGAACTAAAGCCCACGTTTTGACCACCAAGCCGTACCGCCGCGCGTTGTCCACTGAGTGTGTCTGTAAGTGTGGCATAAAAGAGGCTTCCCAATGCAATCTTTTTCTGTTTGCCATTTTAATCTAAACATTTGTCCCAGAAAGAAGAAAAGAGATTACTGATATCATAATCACATTCTCAAAAGTTATCAAACTTATATTTACCAAACTGCTATTATGTCCCACCTCAGTGATTTTTGAGCATACAAACTCTTTTGAGAACTGATGAAGGCTACAAACGCTCCGTGTAAAAAAGTTCTCTTGCAGTTTTAGGGACTTCACAGTCAACCTGATAGCGTTCAAATATCTCAGGTTAAGAATTTCCTCATATACTTCACTCAGTCCTCAGAATCATCCTGAGAAGTAGGTATAATTACACTCTCCTACCAATGGAGAAACAGATTAGAGATTGAAAATAATTTGTTCAGTGTGACATAACTGATGAGAAGCAACTCTGACAGTTACTAACTGGGTTCAACTTTGGTCTATTTCAGTTACATCATACAACTTCGTATCTAGTTTTTTGTTTGTTTAATGTTCTCTATCACCTGGCATCTGATTTTTTTCCCTTAAATTCTGAGAAATTAAAAAGAAAATGATCTGATTTCTCTGGTTGTCCTGTGGCAATTATAATTTGAACTTTAAAACCTGGACTATAAAAAATGTGATGATTAAAAATGTCTGTCTGCTAGGAGGTTTTGACTTTGGAAAATAATGCCTCATTAGCTGACACAGAAAGGCATTCTTACCGCATGTCTTCCTTTGATTTTGCAAACCGGGCACTGGTGTTATGGCTTGATACAGCTCTGAGGTCCGAGTTTATGGTAAGTTAATATAGTTCAGGGTTTGGCCTAAAACACAAATTGGCTTTAGATGCAAAAGTATATCCAAATTGTATGAAATTTTAAGTGGTGTAGTACAAATCAAAAAGTACAATTAAGTTCCTAGGATAATGCTGGAAATGACTTCTGGCTTGGGAAATGGGACCAGGTCCAAAAGGATTGTGAAGACTTTAAGCTTTGAGAAATCTTTATAGTGACATTACACTTTCCACAGTTGCTTGAAAAATTGTAATTGAAATGAGAAATCAGTCAAAGAACAAAGAATAGCCCATTCTTTATTGTTTTCTCCACGGGGGGCGGGGGGATCCTGGAAGCAAAATTCATAAATTAATGCAATTTAAAACTAATTGACATCTTATCTATAGTATAACTTCTGTTGTAGCTTTGATATTTAATGAAATTGAGAACTGTGTTGTATTTCACTTCCAATTGACCATGAAGGAAAAACAATGTTTAACAACATCCATCCTTTTCAAGTTTTGAAAGAAATTACCTTTGTGGTCTTGAGTCAAAACCAGCGCTGAAAATAGATTCCAAATAACAAAGCTTTCCCATGGTAGAAAGTCTGACTGTGTTCAACTTCTCTTGAGAACCAAGGTCTCAAGATCAATAGTTCATTTCAAACAACTTCTTTATTTTTATTTTTTTAATTTTTAAAAATGTTTTTATCGTTGTTCAATTACAGTCGTCCCCACCCTCCCTTACTCTCTTTTAAATGATGAGAAATATCTGTAAAATAAACATGTAATTTCCATAAAGGAGTGTGACATACACAGAAAGTGCTGGGATTCAAGGGCCGCCTCAATCATGGATCCTCACTCACACTGTTTCTTTCCTTACATGTTTTTCCTCCTGATAGCTTTATTGAGGTATAACTTACATAACATAAAATGCACTCAGTGTAAAGATACAATTTAGTGGTTGTCAGTACCTTTGCAGAGTTGTGCAACCACCACCATAATCTAGTTTTTAGCACTTTTCTACCATTCCCCAAAGTTCCCTCGTGACCTTGTCAGTTTAACTCCCAGTTCCACACTCAGCCTCAGGCAACCACTGATTTCCCCCCCGCCCCCCCCGTCTCTATAGCTTTGTTTTTTCTGGACATTTTATGTAAATGTAGTTGCACAAAATGTAGTCTTTTATGGGTCTGGCTTCTTCAACTTAGCACAGTGTTTTTGAGGTTCATCTATGTTGAGGTGGGTCAGTAGATCATTCTTTTTATATTGCTAAGTATTATTCCATTGGAGGGGTAGATTAAATTTTATATCTCCATTCATCAGCTCATGGACATTACAATTGTTTTATGTTTTTGGACATTATGAGTGACACTTCTGTGACCACCCACATGCAAGTCTTTGTGTATACATATATTTTCATTTCTTTTTGGTAGGTAACTAGGGCAGAAACATTATGGGCTGTACTATATTTGGAGATAGTGCTTTTAGAGAAGTAACTAAAGTTAAATGGGGAGATAGGGTGGGGCCCTAATGGAGTATGCCTGGTGTCCTTGTAAGAAGAGGCATATTCACCAGGGTGCATGTTCCATAGAGGAAGAGCAGAGCAGACCCCTTTGACAATCCAATATGGAGTCAATGTCAGTCATGGCTGTCATGTCAAGTGCTATGTCAAGACTGAGTTAATGGGGTATAATGAAAATGCCCTTAGAAGAGGCCCAGAATGCCCCAAGCCACAGGTCTGGACATTTGGTTAAGGATTTCATCTGGACACTGATATGAGTGGGGCCTCCACCCCTGATGAGCTATTTGACCTCTATGAGAACTCAGAGATCCAATCAACCAATGCTTGAGCACAGCTCATGCCCAAAGCCCTGCTGGATCTCTTGTCTACCAGACACATGCTGTCATTGAGACCAATGCTCACCTTTCTACCTATGGAGGCCACTAATGACTGGGACTTCGTGCTGGATGCTTGCTTTGCTAACTTCTACTGTGTGTGCTCACCCTGTCTGTGTGTAACCTGCATGTGATTCTTTTGGCTTACTGGGGAGATTTCCCCTAATAAGCCTGGCATTGTGGAAAGACACAAATGTGTGTGAGTGACTCTCTTCAGGGATGCTTTCTTGTTCATGACACATGTGACAAAGGAAAGTCCATGTGAGAACACTGCAAGAACGCAGCAATCTCCAAGTCAAGGAGAGAGGCATTGGGAAAAGCCAAACCTGCCCACACCTTGATCTTGGACTTGCAGGCTTTAGAACTGTTGAGAAAATAAATTTTTGTTGTTTAAGCTTTTTGGCCTGTGGTAGTATTTTTTTTTTCATGGCAGCCCTTGCAAACTAATTCAGTAAGTTTAACTTTTTTAAGAGACTGCCAAACTGTTTTTCAAACTGACTATACCATTTTTATCTTCCCACCAGAGAGTTCCAGTATTTTAACTTGATGCTTTGTCTTTTTGATTATAGACATTCTAGCAGGCATGAAATGTTACTGTACTGTAGCTTTAATTTGCACTTCCCTAAGACTATGGTATCAAGCATCTATTCACACGCTTATTAGCCATTTATTGTCTTAAGTCCAATATATACATTTTAAAAATGGATTTTGCTGTTGTTTTCCTATCTAAGAACTCTTTGCATAACCCATGATGTTCTCTTGTGTTTTCTTCTAGAAGTTCTATAGTTTTAGCTCTAACATTTAGGTCTATGATCCATTTTGGGTTAAGGTTTATATATGGTTAAGGTTCTTTATTCACTCTATTTCATATATTGTAGATATTCAATTGTCCCAGTAGAATTTCCCCCATAGAATTGCCTTGGCAATTTTGTTGAACATCAGTTGATTGTAAATGTAATGGTTAATTTTTATTTTCTCAATTCTGTTCTATTGATTTGGATGCCTCTCTTCATACCAGTACAACACTATCTTAATTACTGTAGCTTTGCAGTAGGCTTTGAAATTGAGTAGAATAAGTCCTCCATCTTTGTTCATTTTTAAAAATAGTTGTGGCTACTGAGGGCCATTTGCTCTCTCATTTTAGGGTTGGTTTGTCAATTTCTACAAAATTGCTGCTGATATTTTGATTAAAGTTATTTTAAATCTATAGATTAAGTTAGAGAATTTCCTTCTTAGCAATATTGACTTTTCCAATCCACAAACATACCATGTCTTTTATTTACTTAGAATTTCTTTAATTTTTATCAGCAGTGCTTTGTGGTCTTTGTTCTTTGGCTTCCTTTATTAAAATTTATTTCTAGGCATTTTGTTCTTTTTAATGTTACTGTGAATGGAATTGTTTTCTAACTGTATTTTTAGATTGTTCACTATTAGTATGTAGAAATACTAACAATATGTGTATATTGGTCTTGTATACTGCAACCTTGCTAAACCCATTTATGAGTTCATGTACCTCAAAGAAAATCTCAGTATTTTCTATACACAAAATAATCTTATCTGCATTAAAGACAGTTAGACTTCTTTTTTTTCCCCTAGACTGGATTTCTTTATTTTCTTCCTTCCCCCTTTCCTCCCTCCCCCACTTTGACTCCCAATTTCCTCCTTCCCTCCATCTTCCTTTCTCCCTTCCTTTTTTTCTTCTTTCGTCTTATTGTTTGCACTGGCTAGGATGTCCAGTAAAATGCTAAGCAGAAGTGGCAAGAGCAGATTTCTTACTTTTTATTTGATTTTAAGAGGAAAGTGTTCAATCTAAATGTGCTTTTATGTATTCTATTTCTTTATTCTCTATTTTATTACATTTATGTCTTTATCCTTATCCCAATATCAGACAGCTTTATGGTTTAAATTACTCTAGCTTTATAAGTCATCTTGATATCTGATAATATGGTGGAGTGATTCCTATTACCTTCCTGTTCCAAATTGGACTTGAGTTTCTGCTTCATTATATTTCTATATAAATACGTGATCAATTTTTCAAAAATTTTTACTAGAAATTCTCTGAAATAGCACTGGGTTTATAAATTTAGGAAAAAAGTTATTATTTAGAATATTGAATCACTTCATCCATGTACATGGAATATCTCTTCACTTATTTTGATCTTTAGGGTTTTAAATAAGATTTTACAATGGCCTCTATTAAATCTTGTATTAGATAGATGAATACTTTTTAAATGACATAGTTTTGAGTCTATCATGAAGAGATAGCTCCCTCTCTCTCTCTCTCTCTCTCTCACTCTCTCTCTCTCTACCTAGCGTTATTGATTTTTGTTAGTTTATGAGAAAGCCACTGACTTTTTTGGCATTAATTCATTGGCCAGCCACCTTGGTGATTTCTTTTATTATTTTTAGTAGAATACTAATTTTCTTCAGTATCTTTTTTTTGTGTAGAACATTATCTCACCTGTGAATGTTCATTTTATTTCTTCCTTTCCAATAGTTTCATCTCACATTTCTTTATTCTTATTGCACTAGATTGGGCCATCATTGTAACTTTGGAAGATGCAGCACAACAGTCATCATTTTGGTTACTGGTTCTAAATGGATTTTGAAAGTTTCATCATTTAAAATGATGTATTTTTATACATAACTACTTTCATACTAGGATTAGACATAATCTTACATGTAAAATTGGCTTATAACTTTTTGCTCATTTGCTCATACTTTTCAGATTTAGTATTAACCATATGCAAGTTTGTAAAATGAAGTTTGTTTTGTTTTGTTTTAATTCCATTATTTGCAATAGTACAAAGTATGAAGTAGTAACTGTCAGTTATTTGAAAGTTTGCTAAAACTCACCTCTATAACCATCTGGACCGGGTATCATTTTTTGTGAGTGGACTTCTGATTAATGATTGAGATTTTAAAAATAATTTAGAGGTCCATTTGAATATGCTATATTTTTCTGGAGTCAATTTTGATAACCATTTTCTTAAAAATTGCCTTAAAATGTCAAATTAATTGATTTTTAATTATATTTTATCAATAGAATTTTAGTTCATATAATTGTTTTTTTCCACTTGCTCTTGTTCTTCTCATCCATGATCTTGTTCTTATTCTTCTACTTCTACTACTGCTACCACTACTATTATTACTACTGCCACTGCCATTGCTACTACTTCAAGTACCACTACTTCTACTTCCACCAGTACCACTACTTTTACTACCACTACTGCCACTACCACCACTAACACTACCACTGTGATTTCTACTTCTACTAACACCAACAGTACTACTACCACTATTAGTACCACTACTACCACCACCATTACCACGTGTGCTGTCCTGCCAGAGATTTATTTATTTTATTGTTTTAAAAAGAAACAGATTACTGATTTGTTGAAATATTTTAAATTCTTAATTATTTTTTATTAGACTGAATTAACACTTTCTACAGAGACATCTTAATCTCTCATCTTATTGAGGATATCATTGTCTTCTGATTTCTATTCTTGATGATGACAAATCTAATTATTCCTTTCTAGATAATCTTAGTCTGGTTTTCCTCTTCTAAAATGTTCTCTTTGAATTTGTTGTTTTGAAGTTATATGATAATATATCTATGTGGGGATTTACCTGTATTTGCCCTGGTTTAGTCCTGATGTGATTCATCAATGTAAGGACTATGTTTCTCATCTATTATGAAATACTCTCAATCATTATCTATTTGAATATTAATTCTCCCCGGTTTGTTTTGTTTACTTATCTGAGAACTTGTACGAGATGTGCACTGAACCACCACCCTTCTCCTTCATCTCTTAATCTTTTATGTTCTCCATGTATTTATCATATTATCATTATACATTTATAAAATGTATTTTTTCATCACTACAAATTCTGGGTAATTTGAACCTATCTTCTAGTTCACTTCTCCCTTCAATAGTATCTCATCTATAAATTCATTAAAAAGTTAATTTCAGCTCTGGCTGGTATAGCTTAGTGGATTGAGCACCAACTTGTGAACCACAGTGTCACAGGTTCGATACCCAGTCAGGGCACTTGCCTGGGTAGTGGGCCAGGTTCCCAGTGAGGGTTGCATTTGATGTTTCTTTCCCTTTCTTTCTCCCTCCTTTCCCCTTTTTCTAAAAATAAATAAATAAAATCTTTTAAAATAGGTTCTATTAGCTTTCAGGTCTAATCTTTATTTTTAATATCTCATAATTTTTATTATCATCTTTATTTTTTAATGATTATCTTTAATTATTTTATACATACTTAGGTTAAACATACCTTTGGAATGTTTCATATGACAAATCAATTTTCATGTGACTCCTGATTTTTTATTGTAAGCTTCTCTTCAACCACTTCCTGCCCTCCACCATTGTGGGCATCCCGTGTTCACAGTGTATTTGGGATATCTCCACATAACATCTTTATAGGCTTTTGGCGGGTGTGTCTCAGGTTTTCATCCTCAGAGAGACATATTTTCATTAATTTATTAACTTGAGATAGTTTGTTATGGATGGATATTTTTGTCCCCCAGAATTCATATTCTCCCAATGAGTTTTAGATGCTCTAACTCCCAGTGAGACTGTATTTGGAGATGGGGTCTCTAGGAAATAACTAAGATTAAAGAAGTTTATAAAGGTGAAAGCCCGATCCTATAGGACTAGTGCCTTAAAAAATAAAGTCTCTCTCTCTCTCTCCACCCCGTCCTCTCTCATTTGTGTGCATGCACCAAGACTATGTGAGGACAAAGCCAGGAAGAGGCCCTTTACCAGAAAATGAATTAGATGGAGCCAGAACCAGAGGAGAGGTGGGAGGGGATAATGGGGGAAGTGGGGAAGGGTTTTCAGGAACAACTATAAAGGACACATGGACAAAACCAAGGGGATGTGGAAGTAAGGGAGGGAGGTGGTGATGGCCAGGGTAGCGAGGTCACGGGGAGTTGTGGGGGGTAACTGCAGACAACTGTAATTGAACAACAATAAAATAATTTTTAAAAAGAAGAAGAAAATGAATTAGATGGAAACTTAATGGACTTCTAGTCTTCAGAACTGTAAGAAGATACATTTCTGTTATTTAAGCCACTCAGTTTATCCTTTTGCTATGGCTGCTGAACTAATACATAGTTTAGTCAAAAATAGTTAAATTTTGCCTTGGCTGGCATAGCTCAGTGGATTGAGTGTAGGCTGCGAACCAAAGCATCGCAGGTTTGATTCCCAGTCAGGGCACATGCCTGGGTTGCAGGCCAGGTCCCCAATGGGGGCCACATGAGAAGCAACCACACATTGATGTAACTCTCTCTTTCTCCCTCCCTTCCCCTCTCTAATAAATAAATAAATAAAATCTTTTAAAAAATAGTTAAATTTTGATGCTACATTTACATATGGCATAAGCCCCAAATTTTGGTTTCTAATGGTAGGGTTTTTTATTCTTTTGGTCAGAATCAAGCTTCCTTGCCTTTTCTGAGACTGAGCTTTTTTTTTTTTTCAGTCTCACTTATATGAAGGAGGTTTCTTTAATAGTGTCCTAGCTTTATGCTGGGCCCCCAATGTCAGCTTTAACCTTTTATGCTCCTTGGTGAGGAATAAACCCTAGAACCTAGATTCTGTATCAGAGCTTTCTCTTACCTTTCCCCCTGTATCAGAGCTTTCTCTTACCTTTCCCCCTGTATCAGAGCTTTCTCTTACCTTTCCCCCTATGATTTCCCTTCTATTTTTCTGGAATCTGTGATTTCCATTATTTCTTCAGAATCCAGCTTTTATTTACTTACTTATTTTTGTTGCATTTTATCCAGCATCACTATGTGCTTTTGAGGAGGGGAAAAAGCCTGTGTTAGATCGATTATTCATGTGGCCAAAATCAGAAGTCTCCTCTTACATATTTTTGTATGTTAATTTTGTGCAAAGTTAGCTACAACTACAGTGGGCTCTCCCTGGACAGTCATTGAAAACTCAATGGCTAATGCTATTATAATCAGCTCATTTATCTCATACTAGATTCAGAATTTACAATAAGAAGTAATTCCTTAAGGGAAGAAGCAGAATTTTTCTAAACGAATGAAGAATTTCCTAAATTATATTTAAATTAACCCAAAAATATGCAGATGTAATCACTGTTTTTTGGAAACCATTCTTAGACACATTTTTTCGGTTTCCACTGAATTGCAGTCAGTGGTCCCAGGCCTCTGAGCATTGTTAATAGGCAGGGAAAAATGAAGAGTGGATATATAAGAAGGAAACTCAAGTCATAAATATGCCAACTGCATTTAAGCAGTATTAATTTCAGGCACTTGTGGATGACAGAAAATTAAAATGCCCCTTTACAAGTTGCTTGATTTTTAAACCTCCACTTGCTCTCTTATTAAAATATTTCACTGTATACTTTGGCAAGAGCTGTATGACATTATTCTGAAGGTACCTCAAGCTGGAACACCAGACTCAAGAGTCCAACCACCAGCCTTCCCACATATTGTGTTCTGTTGGAAGATTGCCATTTCTCTTATGGTATTTGTTGAGACCAAATGGCAGGAGAGAGTTAAACTGAAATTTTCTTAAGCTTTTATATTCTTCTGGAAATGGCCATTATGGATTAATGTTATACTATACTTATGCCTAAATACATACAGAATGAATGACTTATTCAACTTAAGTCAAAGTTTAGGCAAGTAATTCTTATTGTATAAGATTTCTTACAAGTGAAAGAATTGTGTGTGGTGGGGCAGAAGAATATGGGCCTGGCAGTCATAAACACAGCATTGTCATCCATCTCTCTGTGACCTTTGGCATGATACAGAACCTCAGGTTCCTCACCTGTAGAATACACATGGTGTAGAACAGAGTGGTGTGAGAACTCGAAAACAAAATAGATGTACTGTATTGAGCGCAACCCTAGGTGCTCAGTAAATGTTGTCTTTCTTGCTTTTCTATACTTCTGAATTAAGGGCTCCAGTTAAAAGACAATGATATTTTAGATCAAATTTTTAAAACATCCATTATAGGCTGCTTATAAGAGAAGTATGGAAAACATAAAGTTCTGAAAAGGTTGAAACTAGAAGAATTAAAAACAAAAAGATATATACCATGGAAAAAAACAGCTTAAAAAACTGATGTAGTTATTATCAGATAAGCAGACTTTATTGTAGATAGCATTATATTAGAATGGGTCACTTCATAATGATAAAAGGTTCTACTCACTGGAAAGATTTAGTAATTCCAAAATTGTAGTTCACACACACCTTTACAGATTTGTAATTTGTGTGATGTCTTTTCTTGTTCTAAATAAATATATTAAAATTTGAACTAATTTATAGAATTTTACAACTATAAATCTGAAAAGAACTTTGCAGGTCTTATTTTCCAACACTTAAGACTGCTGTGGAGGCTAGGACATAGTGAGTCGGTCAAGTTCACTCACCAGTTACCTCAAAGTCCCACTTCTAAATCACATTGATGGCCAAAGCTGATGGCTTTCCACTTCTTCTGTGGTGTTGTTTAATGAAAAAGGTGACTCTTTGCTGCCTCTGTGATATCAGAGGATTGTCTTTCTCTGGAGGATTTAAAACAATTTTATTTTAGTCATGATATGTGTCTTGTCTATGCCTTTGAGTCTCTGGTCTGCCTTTTCCCCACCTCCGTGAACTGTTTTTGTTATGCTGCTTGCTACCTCCAAGACTCACCTCTAGCCCCTTACCTCAGCCCAGGTACAAAGAACTTCATGAAGTTCCCCCTTCCCTGACACCCAGGAGACTAGTGCAGACCTCCGTACTAGGGAAATAGCCAGAACTGTAGACTCCAAGGGAAAGATAAAAGAAAACAACCAACAAAGGCGAGAAGGTTCTGCAAAGGTCAGACTCTTAGGGAGAAAATGTCTTCCCTTCTCTATGGGGACATGAATGAATTTTTTATCTGCCCCACGCTCAGGAGACTGAATAGCTGGAAAATGAAGAGCATTAATAATTTCTTCTTTGAGAGGTGTGACTATAACATGAAAGAATGAGTCATATTCTTCTGTTTAGTCTATGAAACTAAGAACTGGTTTTTCCTTTGTTTCTTTTTCTCTTTTCCTCCTTAAAGGAACACATAGATGATTTAAGCAGGCTTCGATTACAACATACCTAAAATAATAAAGCAATTGAGTGGAAAAAAAATCAGCTGAAGGTGTAAACCCCCTCCAGACTGAATGACTGTGGCATATTTCATCCTCTCATTCTAAATCAACGCTAAGCAAAGCACAGAAATGTTTACCTTTGTCTGATCTCTAATTCCCTAAATTTATGTGGAATCATGCACAGATGCGCTGGAAACTGGCCTGGAAAAGCCTGGCATTTTAATTGATCCCAGAGCTTCTTGCCTCACGGCTCCTGCTGTGATGAAGTCTGCTACTTGTTCCAAAGATTCTCCGCCTGGTTGCCTAGCCACCAGCAGCTGGCCAATCAAGGTGTCCACACGGAGCAGAGGAAGTAACCAATCAATTTTTTAATTTCCTTTTGTAAACGAGAGTGGATCAGGGTGGATTTGAAATCTCATTAGTCAAAAGTAAGACGTGCAGCGTGCATTTTAACATATGTATTTGTTGAATACATTTAGCATTAAGTCATAAATTTGAAAGCCCATTTCAGACAAGTTTGAATGTTGAGTCACTTATTTTTAAAATCAGTTTTATATTCTTACTAGCTCAATCTCTGTATAAAACTTCAATAGACTTCTTTCCCCTAATTTAACACCTGCCTCTTTGAAAATCTGCTTTTTATCAAAATTTCCTTCCAGAGACAATAGCACCTCCTATTCCAAATCATCCAGATTCAATATATTAGAGCCATAGTTAACTCACTTTTTGCCTGCATTCCTCAATCCACTCGGTCATCTGTTTTTTGTTTTTGGTTTCCCCCCCTCCCCGATTTTGACCCTATTTCTCTGTTCCCATGACCAATACTCTGGTCTAAGGCCCAGATTTCTTCATATTTGGATTCAGAAACAGCCCTTGGCTCTTGTTCCTGTAATGCATTCTATAAGCCATCATCATCTGTCATCACTTCTTTTCTGGAACACCTTTACTCCAATGCAGACAGACATAAATTGAAGTCAGCACTTATTGACTGGCATATTCCAGTGAGTCGTCTTATGTCTCTGAGCCTCAGTTCCCTTATTTGTAAACACACAATTAGTTTACAGGGTATAATGTTTGTACTTAATATGGTTTATGTTACATATATTATTTATTATATAAGTATATACAGGATGGGCAAAAGTACGTATACAGTTGTTCATATGGAAAATAATAATTAATAACTAATAATACAAGAATAAAAGCTTTTCTCAACTTATAACTGTAAACCTACTATTGCTTAATGCTGCATATATGCACACATATCTTCTATTATTTTTATGTTTACTTCTATTATTTAATGTCCCCATTGCCTTGTATTTTCAAGGTCCTTCATAATTTGGCTTACACCCCATCTGTCTATCTTCATTTCCAATGTCACCCTTCTCACACCCCTTTCCTCACCATCACGCCGCCATCGCGCTAATCAGGTGGTCCCCTCCCTGAACTGTGCATTCCTCATGTTACATTCACTCGTGTCATCCCCTCACTCCTCTTTATTCTTTAAACTCAAGCACCACTTCCCAGAGGAAGGTTCCTTTACTGTATGCTTTCCAAAACACCATGTTTATTTACTTCAGAAGACCCTTTCCCATGTGTAATTATATATTCTAGAATGACTATTTAATTAATTATTGTTTGTTTCCTGACTGTGCAAGAGTTCTGTGAGAACAGGGGCAGTGTAAGTTTTTGTTTACCATTCTGTGCCTAGTGCATAATATGATAAGTGTGGTATAAATATTTGTTATGAAAATGTTGCTGAATTTGTATAAATTGGAATGTCCTCTACTCTTAGCCTTCTTCCAGACCTCAAGAATCTTATATTCTGGAGCACTTTATTAATTCCATTAGAGGCAACCAGTATTCAAATAAACATTTATTGAAATCATAATGTTGCAGGTTCAATTCCCAACCAGGGTACATGCCTGGGTTGCAGGCTATAACCCCCAGCAACCACACATTGATGTTTCTCTCTCTCTATCTGCCTCCCTTCCCATTCTGAAAATAAATAAATAAAATCTTTTAAAAAATCATTTCATGTGTCCTACGCTATGATGGGTAATATATAGGAATCATTTTCTTTGAATCTATGAGGAAATCCTGAATAAAAAGACAAAAATATGGTTTGTTAAAAGCAACTGTCTAACTTTGTGTGTGTGTGTGTGTGTGTGTGTGTGAGAGAGAGAGAGAGAGAGAGACAGAGAGAGAGACAGAGAGAGAGACAGAGAGAGAGACAGAGAGGGAGGGAGAGAGAGAGAGATGGTGGAGTGTGAGCGGATGAGCATATGGAAAAAGTAGAATGAGGCAGTGAGGCCTGGCAGAAAACAAACCAAAACAAAACACGAAGCTGAGAAACAAGAAACCTTCCGTTTGATATTTAATCTCGGATAAACTTGAGTAAATCACGTCTCCTCTCTAGGTCTCATTCTTTGTCTTTTATATGAGCACATTGGACCAGTATTTCTTTAAGGTGTCTTTAAATTCTTTAAATTAAAACAAAACTTGTGACAATATTAACAAATCAACTGTGTTTCTTTTAAACTCCTTTTACTCTGAGTTTCTATGGATAATAAATGTATTATATAATCTGTAGTTAGAATATTGTATTGTGCTTTTCTCTTAAATGGAGTGATATAAACACTCTTTATGGTGCTACAATAGACATTATAACCACTGTTTTTTATTGATTCAGTTATTAGATATTGAATAAAGATCTGTGATTAGCACTGTTGAGGGACTGTATATAAAATACAGAATGGGAGGCATGTGGCGTTGGTTCTTAGGGAGCTGACTTACTGTGGGCTACATCTATTAAATGTAAGCTCCATGTTGCACTCACCTATTTTTAGAGTTGAGATCTCACACATTTCAGTATATGATTATTCACATTGTCTTATGTTTATCGGTCTTCATTGTGACTTATGTGCAACTAATATATGCCCATCAGAATTATATATTTCTTAGAAGCTGCAGTGTGTGTACGTGTGTACAAGTGATCCTGAATCCCAGAATTTTCATGTCAACTTTAATTTTAAATATTTTATTTTTCTGTAAGTGCACATAAGTTATCAGACACTGAATCTTAATATATATTTAGAAATTTTCTCATTTATATATAAATGTAAGTAATGAATGGTTAACGTATATTGAAAGCTTATTAGGTGCTCGCACTTTTCATGGACTATTTTATCTAATCTTCACAACTACCTTATGTGGTGAATACGATCACCCCCATTTTATGGATGACAAAACTGAGGCCTAGAGTGTTAAAACACTTTCCTGAAATCCCATGGACAGTACATGGTACATGTGGAATTCCAAGCCAGTTTCTGATCACTATGTCATACTATGCCTTTCTCCTGCAATGCTTTTTCATGTGTTCCTGCTTCTTTCACTTTACTCTTGTAACATAATATATGCTCAATAATTTCTTATTGAATGATATTTTTAGTAGAATCATGACATTTTATTTTGGAACCACATACATCTTTGATGATTTCTTTTTTTTTTTTTTTTGGTGTTTTTTTTTTTTTTAAGATTTTATTTATTTATTTTTTAGAGAGGGGAGGGAGGGAGGGAGACAGAGAGAGAGAGAGAGAGAGAGAGAGAGAGACATAAACATCAATGTGCGGTTGCTGGGGGTTATGGCCTGCAACCCAGGAATGTACCCTGGCTGGGAATCGAACCTGGGACACTCATCTTTGATGATTTCTGATGAGCCATATCAGATTCAGTGGAGTGATCTGCATGAGGGAAAGGAGGCAGAACAGAAAGAAAAAAATCCTGAAGATATTTTCAGATTCTTGGAGAAATTGTTAAAGGTGTCTGCTTTCCAAGCACCAGACTTAGAGCTTTGGGTGCATGATGATATAGTTTCCATAAATAATCCTATTTATGGAGTAGGTGCTATAATTGTTCCCTTTTTAAGGATGAAGAAATTGATGGTTTGCAAGATTAAGACACTTGCCTAAATTACTTACTCTGAATTATATCACAGAGTCTTTTAAAAATACCCGTTGCCTCTACCCACTTTATAACAACTAGTAAGACACCTGCTCACTCTCCTCTCTCTTCCCATTCTCTTTCCCTGCTTCCTTACTGAACTTGTAGTCTCCAGTACAGGTAGCTTATTGTTGTCTTGCTATTGTTGCTTGCTGCAAGGAATAATAGTAATAATAAGAATTATTTGTTTATTTAGTGTCAACACACTGTTCTATGCAGTTTACATGGATTAATTTAGTCCTTATGATATCCCTGTAAGGTATCCCTGTAATAACAATATTATATCCTTTAAATGAGATAGTGTTGAAATGTGTTAAGCACATCTCCTGGTATAATTTACAAGTCCCATTAATATTATGTACTAACAGTAGTAGTATAATTGCTACACACACTTGTATTTTGTGCACACATAGTTTAAAACTTGTTACCTCATCTCTGTGAGGACCTTCTGTATGTGTGTTCATCTGTTTGTCTGTCTGTCTATAATTGGTAAATAATAACATAGAGAAAGACAGGAATCTATAAACCAGTGTTCCAACAATTATCATTACTTATTTTCCAGCTTTTTTTGACAGTTTCGTTTGCTCACAGTCCTCTGACCTCTGGGTGAAATTTGATTAGTGAGTTCACTAAATTTTGAAGATGTATTCATTTGATAGCTCTAATTTTTAGAAAGTCTCGTTTCACATTGAATTGAAATCAGCTTTTCTAGAATGGTAGGTAATTATACAGAAAACAGTAGTGATCCTTGGATCTTGGAATCGACTATGTTTGGCCTTAAAACATGACCCTATTACTTACTAGCTGGGGACCTAACTTAAGTTACTCAGTGTTTCACTGCCTCATTTTCTTTTTCTGTGAAAAGGGGATCACAACCCCTATTGCAGCGGGTTATTGTGATGTTTGGTTAGAGTATGCCTGCACTGGTACGAAGTTCTTTCACAGAGTGCTTTGTACTCATTCACTCTGCCCCGTCCTTTCATGTCTGGGAGGCAGTGCCCTCTCCTTTGAGCCACATTAGGCTAGCAGGGGGCATCTTAGGCCAAATAGATGGAGAACCGGAGCTAAGGTGGCTGCCAGGGAAATGTGTGCTGGCTTCATTAGTTTCTATTAGATTTTTGCCACGCTGCTCATAAGCTGGCCCTCCACAGTATTAGAGAGCAGAGACCCTCACAGAACTATTGACCTTACCTCAAAATGGCTACAGGGGATTCACTCAGGCTCAAATCAAATCTGGAAACCAGCTCCCTAGAGAATGCAGCTACTAAGCTGCACAGCAGCAGTAGTCTCCAGGGTTCAGGGAGCACGGGGGAAAGCTGTTAGTTACTGTGGACCAGGAGACTGAACAGCTCACCATGTTAGCGATGGTCTGGAGGAGGCCGGTGGGCACTGAATGTCTGACAAAATAAATGCTCTCAACCTACTGGTGTAAAGAATACTTCTAGAAAATATTTTGGTCTATTGGTATAAATAATACTCCTAGACAATAATGTAGGAGGAGTTCAATAATATTTTTGGTAGACTAAATGCATGCATGGTTGCATGAATTAATGAGTGGTTAGAGAGCACATTAGAGTGATACAAGGGTGTATATGTTCATCATTTTATTTATCAGACATTATATGTCAAATATAATAATAAAGGCTAGGGATTAAAATATTAATATGCCACAATAGCTTTCAAATAATCCTTAATCTACTAGGAAAGGATATGACTATATAGTAATGAATAACTAATATGTAACATGATTCAGGTAGTAACATCATAGCAGGAACTGTATTGGAGAAAAACATTATTTCTGCTATATGATATGGAATAGGACTGAAAGTCACATTGAGGAAGCCATTTGCATTGGGTCTTAAGGAATGAATAGGAGTTTTCCAGGTGGTAGAAAGAGGGTGAGAAGTGCATCCATGCAGAAGAAATATCATTTACATTTTCGTGCAGTTTGGGGGAAGAACAAATAACTAGGGTAAATAGAGTTCATTGAAGGAAACCTATAGGATGTGAAGCTTAAAAGAAAGGTTAAAATAAGACTTGAATGGACTAGAAATTGAGAAAAAATTGTTCATGGTAGATAAATAATTCTGACATTTGTCTTGTCTTCTAAGATTTTTCTTACTTTTTAAATTATTATTTTTAATCCTCATTTGAGGAGATTATTGATTTTAGAGAGAGAGAAAGGGAGGAAGGAGGGAGAGAGAGACAGAGAGAGAGAGACATCGATGTGAGAGAGAAACATGGATCAGTTGCCTCCTGTATGTGCCCCAACAGGGCCCTGAACCTGCAACCTAGGTATGTGCCCTAACCGGGAATTGAACGCACAGCGTTTTGGTGTACGGGGACCACACACTTACCAACTGAGCCACCCAGCCCAGGTGGTTTTTGCTTACTTTCCACCCAGGTTCCTAGTTTAGATCTGCCATACCCACTGGAGACTCTGCCTATAGACAATGTTCTGCTGTATTCACAATTGCCACCTCTGGCCTAGAAATGTGCTATCCTAACTAGGAATCTTTAAATTCCTCCCAAAGCTGTAAAACCTGGAAGGGACTAAATAATCTTACAGTTGTAACTGTTAAGTTAATGTTGGTCAAGTGGAGCACAGGATATCAAGTGGTGAGCCATGGTTCAAGAAAAGATCGCAAGAGAAATTTACCGTTCACTGGGCTTGGAGGAAGTACAGGACTTGCGGCAAGGGGCCACCCAGGGAAGGTCTGGGCAAGAGCGCAGGCGGCAGGCGGAGGAAGAGATGGGACTTGGGTACATTAGGGTCCTTGGATGGAATGCTTTGGGGTCCCCAGGCAATGGCCAGATGGGTCAACTCAAACCAAAAAAAAGCAGGGTTTTGGTAGCTGTATGGGGGATTGCTTATTAAGGCACAGGAAGGAAAGGCCATGGGAGATGGGGAGGCTGTTAAGCACAGGGGCTGCTTGGGATCCTATCAGGAATTGACATTTGCATATGACCGCCCCTGTCAGCCAGAACAGCAATTTTCAACTGGCGTGTCACAAGAAGTTGTAAAACGTGCGATGCCTGACTATTTAGTCAGGGCACTGACCTCCTTTCCCTTAGATTTAATAAAACAACAACAACAACAGCCACCACAGCAATAGCTCTCCAGTGTGAATGAATCAAAATTATACCTGTTTTTTTCAGTCGGATCAGCAAAAAACATATTTTTTAGTATGCCGCAAAATTTTAGTAATTAGTTTAAATGTGCCTTGAGATGAAAATAGCTGATCTAGAGCAAGCACTGCATGCAAGGGCTAATGTGAGTTTAAGGCCCCTGTAGGCCTGTCAGGGAAACTGAATGGATACTGAGACAGCAACTCCACCAAGCAGCTTAGCTACTAAACTCTCAACAGTCACATTCGCCAGGTCACAAGGTCTCTCTAACTCACCCCTTCTATTTAAATTTGCCTTCATGCTTTTCTTTAAAATTTTCCTGTTTGAGTTTCCTTATCACGTTTGAGAAGGCATAGTTCATTCATTCACTCACTGGTGTATTTTAAAACTTACTATGTATTTAGCAATTATGTGAGAAGGATCAGGTATTTTAATAATCCTTGGATGTCATCACACCTTCACCATGCCCTTCATATCTGCCTTACCCTTTCCCAGATAATTCTTACCCAGTCATTTTTGTGTTTCTTAGACACAAACACAAAAATCTCTCATGCACATCCTCCCTGAGTCATTTATCTTCACTTGAAATCTACAAATGTTCTGGCTCTCAATCTCAGGATTTACCTTCCTGATCCCTGTAGCAAAGAAGCTACCATAGAAAAGAACTCCCTTTTAAGATGGCAAGAGGCAGCTGGACTTGTAGACTCTACTGTGAGCAGTATCGATGATTCATCCAAAAATATGAAAACAACCCACATATTTAGTAGGTCATTAGGCAACTTTCCAAGAACTCCCCAATTATCTACTCACTCCAACATTCAGTTACATATATCTTCTTTTGGACTACAGATTATTTATAGAAAAATGCACCCTTTATTTCTGGTATTATCTTCTCTTGAAAATGAAATTTAATAGTGAAAAAATAGAGTAAATGTTTGAATGGTTTAAAAAAAAAACCCTAAAACTTCCAATGAACATTGACTAATTCAAGACCTTTACAAAATGTAAGATATTTACTATAGAGAATATATTTGAAAACCAATAGAGATTTATACATATGAATCTTGTAGTCCTTATCTTTTTCTGAAAATACTAAAAATGTTGCTTATCAACTGTTTTACGAATAGAGGCTATGTGACTAAATGTATGTTCTCTTGCACAGGATACTCATTCAAACATTTAAGATGATACTAATACCCTCTGGAGTCTTCCATTTCCAAGGTAGACACCCCGCTGGTGCATCCCTGTGTTCCTCAGTTGTTTGAGAAACATGACGTTTCAGCGTGACATTGCCTGGTCATTCACTAATTTATTAACTGAGTTCACCACACAGCTCCAATTGGAGGGTGACCTACTTGGAGAAGAATGGTACCTCCTGTTTATATTAGAACATACTATGGCTATTTTCTAATGCAATCCAAGATAGTTTTTATAACTTTATAATTGGCATGAATTAGTGAAAATGTCAAATGCCCAATTTAATGATAACATTCTTGGACAAAAGTTGGAAACACAAGTATAGTTAGTTGAACGGACTAACAACACCTCGCTAATGAGCTAAATAAAGTTTTATGATATCATCTAGACTTTTTTATTCTGTACTACTTCATTTATGTTTTGTTTCCAGTTAAGTTTTTATTTCCTCAAGTTGGTAACCATATTCATAAGCAGTAGCATGAAGTTGTAGCCATAAAAGCTAAGAAGTTACCAGAAAAACTATATCCTAGTCCTAACTCATCCACTAAATATGTAACCTTAACAAGTCCGATATAAATCTGACTCCTAAATCTGACTCCTATATATTTTATTTATAATAATCAGTCCCTCCCTTATAGAATTACAATGAGAATTGATGTGTGGGTCACCGGCCAGCAGTGATCACGGAACGCTGCAAATGGCTTGTCAAAATTCGAGAAAAAACAAGCACAGAGACAGACTAGTTTCTGTGGAGAAGTAGGGACAGTATGGCCACCCCCTCTAGTGGGGAGCATGCCGATTTACCTTCCAAACCTGCTTTTATTGGGCTCATTTTGCATAATAATTCAGGTAAAGTACATTAGTCATTATGAGGAAGTAAGGAACAATAGATAACAAGGAACTCTGCGGGTCTATTTTGAGTCAGGGTCAAAAAGCTGTAAGACTTTTAAGGAACAAGCTAACTTCCTCCTTAGACCCTTCTCATTCAACTGAGAGCATTCTAAACAAAGAAGGTTTCACAGAAATTTACATATTCTTTCTTAGGCCTGATCACCTGGGGAATCTGCCCTTTTCAGCACAGAGCTGCACCACCCTGTCATTGTTTCAGGCTTAGGTAGGGCAAGGGAACTAAGGCAACCAAGAGATAAGGAGATTTTCTCCCAGACAATGAAAACTCAGGCTATGCCAAAGCCGAGGAGTGGGGGTCCATCACCCCCTTTTGCTGTAGCCCCCAAAGTCCTTTTGGGGGCCTCCCATGTGATCGTGCCTGTCTTAGATCATTCCCCACTTGGGGAATCTTACCCATCATTGGCTAACTGACCAAGCTTTGGGGTTCAGTTATGAATGAAGCAACAAAAGCAGCGCTCCTGCCACAGAGATAAACTTTTGTCTCCTTGCTGGCTTACAGTTCCAAGGGTGTTCCCTTAGCCTTAGCCTAGGCAGGGGTTACAGCTTCTGATACCAGGCAGGGCGGTTTCCAACAGAGAATTATGTGGAGCAGTACATACAGATGTATATTAAAGATTTTCAAATTCTGTACAGGTTGTTGGACTATCATTCTAACTCATTCACACACACACAAAAAATCAGTAAATACATCAAATTTGTAAGCAAGTAATATGTATATCTTTGAAACCAAAGGAGGTTAGACAGTACAATATATACATATATTTTTTTCTAAATCATTCTGTTGATACAGCTGGTTTAAACAAACTGAGGAATGATGACTAAACCATTTACACTTAAAAAGCTTAATTGTAATAATTTGATGTTCTCCTTCGTCTTTATTATGAGATTTTTTTTTAAGGCACTAGTAAAAGGATTTTTGTAGCTTTTGGCCTGAAAGAAGCAAGTCCCATAGCGACCACAACGTGCTCGGTCCTTTCCTGCTCCGTGAGCTCCACAGTCCTGAGTTAAACAGAATGCAGATGTCTGCAGATGAAAAGAAAACATATGAAATTTTCACTCTCAAGCCAGGAGAATTCAAGCCAATCCAAGTGTGAAGGCTAATGTCACAGCTGAAATAGAAGTCAAGAGGGTAGCTTCGAATGTAATTAAGATATGACAGTTTTACTCAGATCCAAAACCCAGGCACCTAAAAGCAGAATTTTTTCAAAAGGTGTGAAGGTGAAAATAAAATGTTTCTGGGAATTGGGCTGTGATCCCAAACTAATGAATTTCCCATTGAGTTCCTAGTCATCTGGAGCCACGGCCATTGGAGAAGACACCACGGAGTTGGCAATTCCCATTGAAATCACTTGAACGTCTCCTTTCTTTGAGGTCTGCAAAACTATTCTTCCAGGAAAGAGGGAAAACCAGAGCTTCAAAATTGACAGAATTCAGATTTTCCCGCTTTAACTAGATCCCTATCTTCTAGGCATACTGTTTGTGCTGGCTCTCTGCCAAAACTGCCAGGCATCATAAGGAAAATACCAGCACAGCTAGTTAATGTTAACATTTTATAGCCAAGGTATGGATCCTTTTTTCCACCACGAGACATTCTTTCCCAAGCAGTTCACGTTTATGAAGGGTCACACAGAAAATACACCCACCTAAATCAAACCACTGAAAACTATTTAGTTGTGCTTATTGTACACATATACACTATAAGACATGGATTTTTATCTGCTTTTAAAAAACAGGAAAGATTATTCAATCGAGTCAAGTTTAAAAAAATACTGGAGAGAAGGATTGGTAGCAGAATGAGAAAGAAGTGGAAGAAAATAAAAAAGAGACAGAAACAGGATGGAAAGAGAAGAACCCAGGGAGAGAAAAAGAAAGCAGAAGTGAGTGCTGTCACATGTCTTTTACCTGGCCCTTAAAGTTGATTACATCAAACCAGTTAACATGTATTTGGCTCCCACTATGTGCTGACCACTATGACCCCGATGAGTGAGACCTGGTGCCTGCCTCCAGGAGTCTATCATCTGCTGAAGTGATGAGCTGCACAGTAAGGACAACCAGGATTTACAAAAACCAACCATGTCCAGGCACAACGATGCCTTAAACACATAATTTTATTTTTGTGTTGCCAGCATTCCACTTCCATTTTATAAAGGAACAAACTGAGGCTCAAAGAGTCCCATGTCATATAATGGAAAAAAGAAAAAAATCCAGATTTATTTGATGAACAAGTCTATACTCTTTCCACTCTATCATGCTTACCAAGTGATAAGTACTATGCTTGACCTGTAACTAAATGTTTTTGAAGAGCAGAGAAAAGAAAAATATATCCTGCCTGGAAAATGTCAATAACCATTGTTTTAAAATATTTGATCTTTTCAATGTTCAAGACCTGAATTTAGAGCAGTATATATTTAATAAATATATATTTATTAAAATATATTTTCCAAAATTCTAACTCTTCAGGTTATTGGCCAATGAGAGGTTCAGTGTTCAAAAAAAGCAAATATGGGAAACTCTGCAACTCATATTCTTTTGAAAATTCTCAGTGCCTATTGGTCTCTTAAAGCCTCTAAAATCTCTTGTTGGATTTAGTTATTGTATTTCCAAGATTTACATGGTCATGGAATATTCTCTTGGAAATTCTGATTTAGAGGCAACATCTTGAATGAGATCACTAGAACTTCTAATATCAGAGTGCTATCAGTTGTCATCAGAATTATAGTACAAGTGCTTCTTTCTGTTTCTGAGTTAGTCTTTATGCAAAAGTAATAGGTTACTAGTATTTTAAGCCAGAAATTAGTGGTCATTATTATAGTAAATGCTGACTTATCACAAATCAACAATCGTCATTCTTGCTTTCACAGCATCTAACAACTGTGTCCAGTTTCTAAAATGTAGAGATCATAATTCATTTTCATGACTATCATATAATTAGTATTTATGATTAATAAATATTTCTGTTGGAAAAATGTTACTTTATACCTACTATGTCCTCTATGTCCTGATTTTTAATCTAAAAAAATGTGGTCTTAATATTAAAACCAGTCATTTATTCTTCATTTTTCATTAATTTATACTTTTATTATTGAAGTAATGTATGTTCATGATAAAAATACAATTCAATAAGTACAGAAGAAAATGAGATAAAAATATTAAAACATCTCCTTTCCCACCCTCAGGCACTATTTCTTTGCCCTGAAGTAATTATCTGTTACTTGTTCATACTTCTGGAAAGGTATATATATATATATATATATATATATATATATACACACACACACACATTTTTAAAATATAAATATCATTTTATGCATATTGTTCCATAATGATTTGACATTTAATTTAGTATCTTGATTATCTTTCCACAATCAAAACATTTTGATTTATCTTATTTTAAATCAGTTTTGTAGAGGTATAATTTACATGTAATAAAATCACAATTTGAAGTGTGCATTCTGATGAGTTTTGATAAATATGCATAGCTAATATAACCACCAATATAGTAATATTTCCATTAATATATGGAAATATGGAATATGGAAATCTTCTAGCCCTTTTCAATCAAGCTTCTTCTCATGCCTTAGCCTTTAGAAATTACAGATCTGCTTTTTCTTTCTACTGGTTTTACCTTTTCTAGCAATTCAAATAAATGACATCATACAACTTTGTAATCTTTTGTGGCTGGCCTGTTTTCATCAACAAAATGCCCGTGAAGTTCATTCAAGTTGTTGTATCCACTAATAGTTTCTCAACTTTATTCTTCTTTTTGAAACTTATTTTTGTTACTCTATGTCCTTCACATTGTTACATAAATTTTAGATTTAGCTTATCAATTTTTACCAAAAAAGCATACTGAGATTTTAATTACAATAGTGTAGGTCCATTGAAGAAAACAGATCTTACTTGTAACTGAACAAAATCACAGAGGTTCAACCAAAGCCAAACTCATGAGGCCAATGCTGGTGTGAAAGGAAAGAGGTTTTTTTGAGTGCTGCATAATCTTGGAGAATGGCAGACTCCTATCTCAAAGCTCATCTCCTCCACAAAACCAAGACAAAGGATACTGTCCACCATTCCTCTTGCATGTTAAAGTACAGCCCTTTTGTTACAGGGTGCAGCCAAGAGGGGGGCCCCAAATAGGCATTTGAAATGGGGTCCAGAACTTAAGGTGTCCAGGAGATTTTGGGATGTCTCCATCTCCCCCCCTCCCCCCGGCCCAGGGTGTGGGTTGGGGGAAGGGACAAATGGAGCAGGGCCATTGAGAGCTGTTTAGCATAGCAACAGCCTTGCAGCTAAGCTCTGGCGTGGTCATTTGGCATATCTATAACCTTTGACTGGTTGCATAGATAAGTTAAGTAGCTGTGATCAGCTCTAAGCCAGGAGAATGGAAGTAACTTCCCCACCCAGAAGTAACTTCCCCACCTAGATGTAACTGGGGGGGCGGGTCCCCTGAGTTACAGCACCTGCGTGGGAGCTCAGAGAGGATTGGCTCCAGGACATGGGGCCACGCCTGCCCAGACTCATGATGGCAGCCCAGTAAAGCTGGAAGGATACGAGTTCTGGCATGTGAAGCCGAGTGTGGAAGGAGTCAGAAATGGGGCTGCAGAGGAAGATTGGCCACGTGGATTTAAAACCCAGATTTGGCGGCCATTGTGAGGAGGAGAGGGAGAACCATGATGCTTTAGGAAGGAGAACCATGTGCAGCTCTGAGGAGGAGAACCATGTGCAGCCCTGAGAGAGAGGAGAACCACGCGGACTTGATGGAGTGGAGACTCCTGCAGCCCTGAGAGAGGGAGAACCACGCGGCCTGGCAGAGTGGGGACCCCCACAGCTTTAGAAGGGGGAACCACCACCTGGTTTTAGCAGAGATCCCGGCAACTCAGCGGAGGGTGCCGGGAACCCAGGGAGGTCTCCCAGTCGAGAGGGAGTACTAACTGGGAAGAACTAGAAGATTACCTAAGCCATGGACTTCTATTTCCTTTCCTGAGATATGGTACTCTGGACTGGGCAAAGGGGTAAGGAAGGAAGGACTGTGTCTGTTTGTGGGTGTTTTAAGGGACTTTGGGATTTTGGTAAAGACATTAGGTCACTACTTTAAGTTTGTATAGCATTAAATAAACATTTCCTTTCCTTTTCACAAATCTCTGGCATTGAGAGATGTCTTTCCTCTGGCGGCGGACATAACGGACCCAGGGCCTTCTTTCAATAATAGTATATCATCCCAAGCCCCCCTTGTTGTGTTCTGTAACACTTTGAAGTCTGCAGGTGGCTACTAAGCAGTTCATATTTCCCATCCAGGTAGTGTAGATTGTTCCAGCTGCTGTTCCTTTTAGGCTTCCTCCCGAGCCTGCCAGTGGAGCCCATGCAGCAATGGGCCATACGGCGGCCACAAGGTTCTGTGCTCCCAGGAGAGAGCATGTGAACTCACTGGCAAATGCATCACCATGTGGACAAGAGAAAGAGTGAGAGACTACTTCCTGGAGGCCATGAGCCACAGGGCTGCTAGGGTCATGTGGCCCCTGGAGAGAACAGACCAGTATACTGTGCAGTTACAAGTCACAAGCAAGTGAGAGTGAGCCAGAGAGAGCAAGCCTTCTTACTTTTCCTGGGATTATATTAGTTTGGGTGTGGGATAGACCTGGTGCTTTCTCAAAATGACCAATCAACTTTCCAAACTTTTGCACCCTTTGGCTGGGTCCACATCCGAACCAATCCCTGCTTTCCCCAGGCTAGACTGACAGATCTAGCACCCTCCCACCCTGGGCCATTTTGATTCCTTTGGCCCCTAGTTCCACCCCAACCCAGTACTGGAAGAAGGAGGGCTTTTTCCCCAATCCAATTATCTTGCTGACCTTTCACACACTCAGTGTGAGAACTTCCCCTGCCACTATTTTGGCTGAAGGGGAAGACTCCCCTGGTGCTCTGGGCAGACTGACCACCCGTAACAATTTGCTGATGTTGAGTATTCTGGTCCATGAACCTAGAATCTCTTCATTTATTTCGATCTTCTTTAATTTCTCAGCAATATTTTGCAGTTTCAGTGTACATAGCTTTTTATATATTTTGTTACATTTTTCCTAAGTATTTTATAATTTTGATGTTATTTTTATGTCAGCTTCTGAGTTTTGGTAGTAGAGAAATAAAATTAATTTTCATATATATACTTTGTATCCAGTGACATTGATGAATTCACTTATTAATTCTGGTGACTTTTTTGTATGTTCCATGTGGTTTTCTATGTAAACATTAATGGCAACTGGATGTAATACATTTTTATGTCTTCTTCTTATCTAAGTCTTCCAATACTACATTGAATACAATTTGAGAGGACATTCTTGTCCTGTTTCTAGTCTTGGAGAGAAAACTTCCAGTCTCTTCACCATTAATTATGATGTTAGTTATGGTTTTCCTAGATACCTTTTATCAGATTGAGGAAATTTCTTTTTATTCTTATTTTGATAAGAGTTTTTTATAAAAAAATCAGTAGATATTGAGTTTTGTCAAATATTCTTCTGAATCTATTAAGATTATCATATAGTTTTTACTTTTTAATCTGTTAATGTTATGATTACATTTGTGCATACTATAGCAAATTTTAAAATAATTCATATACTTCATATATGTTATTTTATAACTCATTTTCCACATTTGTATAAGTAATTATTTCTTAAGCAGTGTTTCCAGGACTAGAATTCCTGGGTTCAGATGTATGTGCATTTAATATATTTTTTAAAGATATTATTTATTTTCAGAGAGAGGGGAATGGATGGAGAAAGAGAGGGAGAGAAATATCAATGTGTGGTTGCCTCTTGCACACCCCCTACTTGGGGTACCTGGCCCACAACACAGGCATGTGCCCTGACTGGGAATTGAACTGACAACCATTTGGTTCACAGGCCCACAGTCAGTCCACTGAGCTACACCAGCCAGGGCGTATTTAATATTTTGACATATATTGCCAAATTGCCCCCCCAAGGGTTTTAATAAACATTCCTACCTATAATGATTAAAAGCATCTTTCACTAATGCTAAGTACTAGCAAATATTTAAATATTTGCCAATATTACAGGCATTATAGTTCCTTGTTTTAATTAACTTTTGTTTAATTATGTATTTGAGAATGGTGTAGAATGATGTTATGATATCACACACATGTTGATTTGTTATTTCAGCTCCAGAAGTTTGGGTATGAGTGCTGTCTACTCAAGAATAATAGTAGTCACTACTTGAGAAGCATCTTCCATGAGCCAGGCACTGCCAGAAGCACTTTTCTCATGTTATATCATTTAATTGTCACCACAACAGTATGACATAGGTAATGGATAGGAAAAGAAGGTATTTGTCTAATTGCCCAGCACCTGAAAGAGACTGCTCATATATATGTCTCAGAGGAAGAAACCAACCAACAACCAAACTAAAATGCCAACCCCAACTAATGCAATAAGAATTGAAATTCTAGCTTCAACTCTTCCTAAAGACAAATTAAGGAGTCAGTCAAATTATGTAGTTAACAATTGTTTCTTAGGGGAAGCATATTTTTTCATTTTTTCTAAATACAGGGGATGATACCTCCCATGTTTTAGTCCTAAGCTTTCAAAACAAGCACTCCATCAAATATCGAATAAGAGTGTGACAGTGATAAACAGTTTCATTTACAGGCCCCAGTTCTGCCCAAGCCCAGCTCACTAGGTCTGAAGGGGCACAGTCAGAGCTGCGTGGGGGATGGTCTGGTCACGAGACCGAGAGCACCGGGGAATGGCAACTTTCGCTTTAATTTGTGGTACTTCACTTCCGATTCCCCCTCTTTTCACTTTCAATCAGAGCTGCAAACTCCTTTTTTACATGCTTTCTGTAGCCTTCTCTGACTTCCCTGAGGAGCTTACACTTGTTTTTCTCTCTATTAATGTGCGATTGCCCCTCCTGTTTCATTGTGTACGGCTACAGAGGTGAAGTAACTGAAAGCGCCCCTTTCTTTTCACTGGGGTAAATAAGGAGATCTTTTTTCATGCTGACAGTGGGGTATCAAAGGCCAGATTCTGTTTGTGCCAGAAACTTGCTTTTCTAAACCTCAAAACACTTCACCATATGTTCAACTCACACGTTCTCCTGCCTGTTCGATTTAACCCACGCGAGGCTCTTCTCTGCTTGGGGTAAGCACTGGAGACGGGCCCTGCTTGTGAGTTATTATTTATGGGGATGTCAATTCACAGGTCACTTGTGATGACCCCTGAGTGCTTCACTGAACTGCAAGGGACACCTCTGAGGAGTGATTACAGGTGAGAGATACTTGGAACTGAAAGATGGAACATAATACCCAGGTCTGACACCTAGAGTTTTATTTAGTTCATGTGCAGTTCATAAATTCAAAGTAAAACGTACTTTCAAAACTTATCAATCTGTTCTATACATTGGTGACATCCAACTTGTCCCAAAATGTCACTTCATACACATAATCTAATACTGCTGGATAACATTAATGTGAGACAAAAAATAGAGTTGACGGAAAAATTAGAGTAAGGAATAACGAAGAGCTGTTCCCAAAATATATGCCCTAGGATCTTACATGTTTGCTAGAAATAGGTCATGTATTTGACTCTCAATTACGTAGTGGTCAAAGAAAAAAATTTAAAGCACATTTCAAATTCCCTGTAGATAGAATGTATACACTATCTAGTTTCTCAGCAGTACATTTTACCCCATACTAAGATTGGAGATTAATTTCTCCCGGAGCTACACATTAAGGAGTCTCTGGGAGAGGATTTCTCTGGTGAGATTAGAGAGAGCAACATTTTTTTTTTTTTACATTTGGATGCTATATTTTCCTCGGAGATCAACGTCCTTATCCATAGTCCTATGATCACTATTATCACTGATTCTTTAATATACTCACATTTACTATCTTTAATATGCATTATAATTTAGGGAAAGTAGTTGTGTTAAGAGGGGTCAAAACAGTGTAATCCAGGTACTCAGCTCTCCAAGATTTTGTTCATCAAGAACAAAATGTCAACAACTATTCAGAGGGGGGAAACGGATGGACTATTGCTAAGGTAATCCTTTCTATATCTCCTACAAACAGGCTTTTGATTATTTTAACTGGTAAACAAAGAGTTCTAGGATATATTCTGCAGCAGGAACTCAGCCCAGTTATGTTTTGATAATCAACTGTGCTGAGAGTAGAGCTAATACTTTAAAAGACTGTCATTCATTAACAAATATGCTGTTTATTTTGGTCTTTGTTTATTGCTTCCAGGCCTGAAGCCGAGGCAGGCCTAGAGGAGCAGGAATGAGCCAGCTCCTTTGTTGTCAGGCTGGGAAAAGCCAAGTTGCAGAAGAGGCTGAGGAAGCAGGGCAAGGGTCCACGCAGGGGCCTGCTGGGTTAGAACAGTGGTGAGGGCCTGAGCTGTGCTTGCGCCTGCCCCCCAGCTGGCAGAGCACTGCTTCTATACCACCTCATTTCTACCATATACGTGGAGCATCCAGGATGCCTAAAGAGACTAAGGCAATATTATCAACGCCAAACTCTCCCTAAGAAACCAGGAGGTAGAAGAGAAGTCTTATGTCAGTCCCTTTCTCAAGTCATGGAGACTTTGAGGCCCTGTGGAAAGCTGTGAGACCTCTTCCCTGCTTCCATTTCCATCCTGCTCAGCACTCCAAACACCCTTATGTGGTATTTTGTGCAGTTTTGTAGGGTTTGTGTAGGTCTTGGTAACCAGAGTAAGAGCCCTGATTTTAAAGACTTCACAATTTACAGGAAAGTCTAGACTCTTTAAGTGGCCCACATGACCACCTGGATAGGCTGTACCTCTCTCTGTGCGGACTTTCTTTCTAGGCTCATTTCTTACCGCCTCTTCTCCCCCACAGCCTTGAATACTTCCATTTCTTCAAACGTGTCATGTTGATTCATGCCTCAGAGGATCTGATTATGCCTTTCCCTGTTCCATCTTCCTGGTGAACTCCCACTGAACCTCCCAGAGCCAACTCTAAAAACTACGTTCTCCTTAGTCACCTTTCTCATTCCTCCCAAACGGCTCCCTTATCTCTTTGCCTGAAAAATATTGTGCAGACTTCTATACAGCATAGGTCGCTCTCTATTGCAATCATTTGTTGCCATGAGTGTCTGCTATATTAGAAAGTGACTTTTAAGGCCATTAACAATTTTTTAGTTGCCTCTGCATCCCTGGAATATAATTCCTGAAACATAGTTGTTGTTTATGAAGCTTTCAGTTTCTTTTGAAACTCTTCAGAGGCTTACAACGCTCCCATAGCTTACAGAAGCAGAGGATCTAGGAGGCATTTATGGAGACAAATGCTGTTAGAGATTCCAGGACTAGGAAGATTTATGGTATTTTGGAGCATATTCCTGTACAGAAAATTGGTTTGGCCAAACATCTTGATGTGTTAAAGAGGAATATTTACAAGGAATCTGATTTAATTAAGGAACATTCCCTATGATTAACTGCTAGACACTGCAATTACTAACTTGGAAGTGTTACAGGAATGTCTAACACTGGAAGATTTTCTAGAATGGCTTATGTTTTTTCTCTCACTTTCAACATACACAATTATCAGTTAAATTAGTTGGGATATTTTGCAAGTGGGTGATGGATTGATAATTTTATGTTCTTACAGACTTAAGGGATGAGAATCTTTGCTAAAAATGTTGCATTGTGTTGCATGATATAAAAGAGAAGAATTTTATCTCAGCATGTCACCTCTTGGGAACCTCAGTTATGAAATGGGCTCAGATGCATGGTGAGGATTAAATGAAATAAAGGATAGAGAGGGGGCGGGATATTTAGCAAGACAAGCGTTGTTTATGCTGAATGCCTGGAGCATGCTGGGAACAAAAGGTACCGGTGGCAGAGCAAGATAGAGACAGGGAAAAAGAGGAAATTTAATGCAAGCTTGTGAAAGGAGAGCGGCTTCTAATTCTTTTTGCCGAATTATTCCATCACTTTAAAATTTTCCTGAACTAGTTTGGCAGTCACAGGGAATCAGTGTGGTAGAGTGAAGAGAGCATAGCTTCGGATTCAATTCTTAACTATCTCAAATTAATGTTTACCGTTTTGGACCTTAAATAAGGTGATAAGCATAGTGTGTGTGCATGTGTGTGTGTGTGTGTGTGTAGTTATTTCATTCATATAACAACATCATAGATGCAAAAAATTGTTTTTTGTTATTATTACTTCTATTCAGGGGAGTAGGTTGAGACAGAAAGATTAAGTAACTTCTCTAAGACACATAGTAAGGGGCACCTAGACACAAATCCAGGTGGTTCACAGCACAACCACGTCACCGTGCTGCCTCTGTGATCTTCGGTAAGTTAACAGTGTTGAATTTTATAGATCCCTTGTCAGTGAAATGATTTCTACTACCTTTCTCGCTATGAGATTTCACCAAGCCAAAAATGGAAATTTCCTCACCATAACTTCAGGACCTGTACAACTTGTTAAAAGTAAAGATTGATCTCAAAGGTATGTGGGTATTTGTGTGTGTTTGTCTTGGTCTAAGGAGTGGGGTATTTTTTTACCAGCTTACTTGGAGGTGCCACAAGAAATTGAACAGCGGTCGACAGGCAGCTTGGGCTTACGTGACCCGGCCCAGGGCTCCAAAGCCTGCCGGTGTGCCAGTCAGTCTGGCTCTGAGGTAGGCAGGGGGGATCCATGACCAGGACGGCAATGTGGTGAGGTAGTTTGCACCCACTGTTTGCGCCTTTTAAAGAACCTATAAAGTAAGCAAAAACAACTTCATATCCATTGTCTCGATTTACACCATGGGGACTTAAAGAGCTTGAAGAAAGAAACTGGGTTGGAATAAAGGATTTGTTTGTTTTTTTTCCTGCTTTATAAATAGCCAAGGCCAAGCTGTTTTTGTAGTTTTCTTTTCCCTCCTGGGAGTACTTGTTTGGAGAGAAAGAAATGGTGCTGAAGAAGTTTTGTTTCTATTACTTAGGCCCAAGGTTTCTTCTTAAATGGTGGGCTAGCTACCTGCCCCCCAGCAACAGTATTGCTACAGAATAGTTAGAATACAGGTTCCACACTATGTCTCAAACACAATACAAATTTAATTAGCCTTCTGCATTACATAGCTCAAAGCTTACAGATTTAACGATAAGATGTACTTAGTGTAAAATCCCAGTTCTACCATTTGTGCCTTTTGGGTCCATTTCTTAACCTCATCTAGCCTCAATTTTGCTTCTCTATAAAATAGGAGTAATAATAATAATACCTACCTTGCAGAATTCATGTGCCAAATAAATGAAATGGAAAACAGTAAGCAACTGGAGCAGTGCTCGGATGGGCAAATGTTAGTTGCTTCTCCCCTTCCAAAGGGATTTCTAGTAGATTCCTCAACACTCTTATCATGTCAACCATCACTACTACTCCACTACTCCACCACTAACAATATCCCTTCTGTATTTTTTTTTCAGACTATAGCACTTGTCCTCTGCACCTAGAGAAGGAAATTCTTTGCTTGCATTCTCGCTTTCGCCACCCACAGTATCTGCTTTGTAATCTCATGTTTGACTGCGGAGCAGGGGAAATGTGTGTCCATGTCAGAGTGTTGGTGCCTCTTAAATGCCCCTCTCTCTGCTGCAGAAATCCTACTGTGTGTGAAAAGGACCATGTGCAGTAGTTAGACACTCGATGTCCTGAACCTCTAACTTGATGGCCCCATGCTGTACTGCTCACTCCATTTTCTCGAATCCCCTTCCTTACAAATTTTTCACTTTTTCTATCATTTCATTTTATTTTACTCTTTGCCTCTAATTATGTTGCCATTTCTCTGGATTGTCAGTTTTGAAGATCCTTCTGTTTAAATAGAATCTTTGTATGTGGAATTGAGGGATCAGTGGATTATCACTCAAGATAGAAGGAATCCAGCTGCCAAACCCTGACATCTGAGGTCAAGCATGAAGTTGGAGCAATCAGCAAGGCTGTTTTCAAGTCAAGTGAGATGTCAAGTGGGACCTTCCAAGTCAGCCAGCATCCCCGAGAGGAAGTGCACGGAGAGAATCAGGGCGTGGAGATGAGTGCTGCAGGGTCTGTGGAGCCCTGTTCAGGATGCTGAGTGAGGATCTGCTCAGAGCCTGGAGGCGGGTGAACACTGGAGCGATTCCTCCCAAAGGAGGCAGTGTTTTTTAAGGAGTTCTCATGGCCTTCAACTTGTTAGGAATGAAGCAATTGAGGAAATAATGTGTGCAGTAGACATCCATGGGTTTTTTTGTTTGTTTGTTTTGTTTTTTAAGATTTTATTTGTTTTTTATTTTTAGAGGGGAAGGGAGGGAGATAGAGAGAGAGAGAGAAACATCAATGTGCGGTTGCTGGGGGTTATGGCCTGCAACCCAGGCATGTGCCCTGGCTGGGAATCGAACCTGGGACACTTTGGTTCCCAGTCCGCGCTCAATCCACTGAGCTACGTCAACCAGGGCTGACATCCATGGGTTTTATGACCCACACTCTATTTCTAGGAATTGCTCCTCCACTCAAATTTCATCTGCAGTGGAAGAAGCTACGTTTTAGTTTTTTGTCCTGCCCTTTGGCTACTATTAAGTGGCGTAGGGGAGGGAATTTAACTCAAAATGGGCCAAGGAACCTCTTCTCCAGGACTTTAGGATTTGGGATCTAAAGTGTGAGAAAAAGTGTTCAGAATCTATATAGGTATGTTTCTTGCTACACAAAGAAGAAGGGAGAAGCCAGTCTTTTAAGAAAGAGAAAATGTACATACAAAAAAAAAGGGTAAAGAGCTAATTCTACACACACCAAGCAAATTGTCATTGTGGAGCCTATGCGGAAGTCATTCTCCTGCTTGGGACAGCCTCTTTTTTTCTTTGACTTTGCAGTGTGTATTATAATCTGTTCATTCACCCAAGTCTCTCCTTCTCTGAGAAGCCCTCTCTGATCATATCTGATGCCAGTCTTCTGGGATGTCTCTTTTATGTGCAGCTTGATTAAACTATTGAGGTTGAAAGTAAAAAAAGCTTTTCAATTTTTTTTTAGCTTTGAGTTTGGTTAGTCCTTCAAATTTCTTAAACAATGTTTACACATTTTACTTGGAGACAGATGAGTTTGCATTAAAGCCACAGAATTCTGTATTACAAAAAGCACTTTTCCATGCCTTTTAATAGAGATATCCATTATCAAGGTATATAGAAATAGAAAATTTTATTAGGAATATTTCCAATGACCACATAAAGTAATATCATCTGACAATCTGCTTTTGGCCAAGAGTGGGTCTAGTTTCATGCTTTTAAAGGATAAGGAAATATTAAGAGAGATCTCAAGTAGTCAGCTTGGTCTAAGCATTTAAATAAAGCTCGGATAAATGTATTTGGATTTTCAGTTCCGCATACAGCAGTATTCAGGATAGCTCTTTTGTCTCAGCCTAGACTTTAAAAATGGAAAAAACAGTGGCCTAAGAAAGAGAACACACACACACACACACACACACACACTCACACTCAGCTCTGGCTGTGTCTGAGGCAGCATTATGAATGCAGCTGCTGGATCCAGTGGAGAGTATTGGCAATAAGAGAGGCGACAGCAGACGGTCAGCACATTCACCCAAATGTCAGGCAGTGGCATCATTAACATAGTGCAGTGTCCAATAACTCTGAGCTCCCCACGGACGGGGACTATGCAGAAATAATTACTTGGACATCACATGTACTTCATCACTTCCAAATTAGATTTTACTAATCTACCGCTTTATTCTCAGTGTAATCTTATTACCACAATGGTGGTTTTTTTTTAATGCCTTGGAAGATTTATAGCTTCAAACCAATAACAAGATTTAGCGATTGCCAGTGGGCATATTATTTTAGGATTTAGACTGATGTGAGTAGTGTAGAAATCCATTCCTCCTTTTCTTCTATTCCCCGCACTCCAAAAGAGGTTTTAAGGTGAAAAACAAATCATAGCTCCATATATTGATTTTCCTTTGTATAATAATACAGATAAAGCCATATTAAAGTATGCTGCTAATTATCTAGAAAGGAGAATAGGTCTCAACTAATAATTACACAGTCTCTCCATGTAAAAATGCATCTAGGAAAAAAATGTCATCTATTGCAGTGGACATTTTGCCATGTGCATTTAATTTTTTTCTCCCCTAATGATTATGTAAAATGAATGTCCTTGGTGTTTTTTTTTTCCCCATTCATGTTGACCCAGAAAAGATGAAGTCAGAGAATGCTGAATGATTTCTTCCTCCAGGGCACTGCAGTGTTTCAAGAACTACAAATTCTACACTATACCAGCTAGGAATTCCTTTGTTGTTCCTTAGGGTGACCCAATGTAAGCTGCTTATTTTAATTGACAAAAACAGTCTTTTAATGTCATGGAAAACATAAAAAAATTATGATAAATTACCAAAAACCAATGTCTTGCTCTTATGTGGGGGAGCTTTGTCTACAGAACCCCCCACCCACCACGGATGAGAATAAGTCTACCAAGACATGATTTGCTTGGGGAGGAAAGGTGGCTGATCTCTCATAGGAGAAGGACCAAGAGCCTTTTCCTCAATGGCTTTTATTGGGTTTGTTTAAACAGGAATTCAGGTAAAGCTCCTTACTCATTGCCAGGAAGTAAGGATCAAATAACGGGGAACTCTGAGGGCCTATTCTGAGTCACGGTCAGATAGCTGAAGAGCTGTAAAAACTTTTAAGGAACAAATTTACTTCTTCTTTGGACCCTTATCATTTAATTGAGAGCATTCCAAACAAAGCAGGTTTCACAGTATTTTATATATTCTTTCTTAGGCCTGATCACCCGGGGAACCTGCCCTTTCCAGCACAGGGCTGCACCACCCTCTCTCATTGTTTCAGGCTTAGGTGGAGCAAGGGAAGTAAGGCAGCCAAGAGATTAGGAGATTCTCTCACAGACAATGAGGGCTCAGGCTATGTCAAAGCTAAGGGGTGAGGGTCCATCACCCCCTTTTGCTGTACCCCTCAAAGTCCTTTCTTGGGGGCCTCCCACATGATCGTGTCTGTCTTAGGTCTTTCCCCCCTTGGGGAATCCTACCCATCATTGGCTAATTGACCAAGCATTGGGGGCCGGCAGGTTGAAGTAAAAGGAGAAGAAGTGGTGCTCCTGCCAGGGAGATAAGCCTTTGTCTCCTTGGTGGCTTATGGTCCAAGGTTATTCCCTCAGCCTTAGCCTTGGAGGGGGTTACAGCTTCTGATACCAGGCAGGACAGTTCCCAACACTCTTATGTCTTTTATTAATTGCCTGAGAATATTTTCCAGATTACACACATTCTTATACACACTTTATATAATTTCATGTATTATCTAATTTCCATATTAGAGAATCAAAAATAAGAGATTAATGATAGATTGACTGAATACTAATGTGAGGTCTGTCCAGAAATTACCCAGCCATGTAATATGAGAACTAGAGACGTTTATTGAAGAAGATACAAGATATAAGAAACATTGTACATAGGACAATGCTGTGTCAGTCCCCTTCAAAGTTATGACCTTCTTGAGGAAATCTAGTTCATTGGTAGCTGTTTGAATTAAGTTATTAACAACTGCAGCACAATGTTCCTTCTGCTCTGGTAGTAGGAGCTGCAGAAAGAATTTTACCATGTCACGTTTCATGCCAAGATTCTGTGGCAAAACCTCAGACACAGAAGTTCTTGGAATCCCCAGATCAGCTTCTAGTTCTCTCACTGTCAGTCACCAATCTTTGTTGATTGTAGCCTGTACACATTCAATATTCTCAGGTGTTCTGCTTGTTGCAGGCCTTCCAGCAGGTAGATCACTTTCAACAGATTCATGACCATCTTTGAAGCATTTGTGCCACACTTTTATTTGTGCTGCACTCATTGCATCATCCTTGAAAAGCTTCTGAATCACATCTGAATAGCTTCCATGGAGGAATGTTCAAACTTAACGCTAAATCTGCCTCAGATTCATTGCTCTACTTGCTCAGTCATTTTGAATGCAACAGCCACACAGTACACAAGCTCACTCAGTGGCATCTACCACCCCCACTGACTAGTATAGTGAAATCATCAATGTTCACACATGTGCATTCCAGTCCACTGGCTGCCAGTCTCCTTAACTGCCAGGTTATATCAATGTCACACAAACCACTCTTATTATATTAAAAATGGCTGGACTTTTACTGGACAGACTTCTATATATAATTACTTGTATTTTCTTTAGAGGGAGGTTGTTTGCCTCTAATATAAGATGGATATTGTCATTACAAAAATAATCAATGTCAGCATATTTTCTGCACCAAGAGCATGTTACAAAGTAATGGGAGAAATAGACAATTAGATGCATGGTTATTGTTTACCATGATGAGTCAAGTACAGGATACTTCTCCTGTACTTCAGATAAATTCCAAACAGATAAATTCTCCTTAGAAGTTTGAGGAGGACTTATTGGTGTAGAATTTTTGATATCTGATGTGTTCCTAATTCTCCTTTCAGGGATCAATCTATCATCAGGGCTATGTCCTTTCTGTGTATTCCTCTGAATTTGTCAACTAATTACCATCCTACTTCCTATACTCAGTGTATTAGCTAGTAACTTTCTGCTAAGGAAAGGTATACTAAGCTTTGGAAGAGACCTATTTTGGTCCTTAGTTGGCCAGTAACTGATGCTTTGTTTTTGAGACGAACTCAGAGTGTACCCAGGCTTGTTTCCATACTGATATGGTAAAGACTTGAATTATAATATCCTCTGGATGTCTGGAATTCTGAAAGTTTATGAATTTAATTATCTTTCCAGATTATCTGTCCTGTGTTTTTACAGAATATATTTGAAGACCTAGAAAAAGAGCAAAGAGAATAAGAGGAGAATTAATGACAATCAAGTACCTGTTATGTGGCTTTGATACTCCACAAGAAAGCCTGGGGGAGGAGATTATGTCCCAGGAGCACTCTGCAAGTCCACCAGCCTGCACAGAAGATCCACGGTGGGACTGAGGTTCAAACACAATGCCGAAACACTAGTGATAGGATCTCAAGTACCCACACATGGAATCGGAATCAAGAATGATAATCAACAATTTGGGTCAGAGAAGACTCCCTGGTATCTGAGAGCCCAACAGTTTTTAAAAGGCTAACCCTGTACGTATGAAATAATCATGTTTTTGAAGTCAGGAAGAAAAGAAAAACAAACAACATCAAATTAAAAAAAAAAAAACGGAGTAAAGGCTTTGGTTAAGAATGTTCCTCCTGGAAGGTGATTTTTGCACTCCTAAAGTCACCTACTCTTTGCTTTCTAATAGTAATACCATCTTTCACCTGGACAGGGATCTCCTACTGACAGCATGGTGCCCAATCAAAGCAGTGGCTGGAGCCTGGTGAGGAAAGAGAACTGTCCAAATCGGTTTGATGATCACATGGTTTTCTGTCACTCTATAATCCCAACAAATGAGTTGATAGTATATTTTCATTTGTATCTGGTTGCTATGGAAATACAGCTCAGCTCTTCTTGAAATTTCTACCTTCAGTACAATGCATTACATTAACAAGGGAAACCTTTCGCCTAACCTTGTGGGATGTGGTGGCAACTATTTCAGCTGTCAGCATCTAAGCAGGAGCAGCAGAACCACCAACTAGAGAAGAGGCTGAGATCAGAGATCCATGAGGTGGGAGGGATGTCAAATCCTAGCTACCTCGTCTTGGCATCTGAACCAGGTATCAGAACTGCAGGAGATTAAACAGGACCCAGAAACCACAGCCCATGAGCAGGAAGCCCAAACATATCTGAGAGTTCAGTATTCTGTTCAGGAATTATTTGAATGACTGAACATCCATAAATGTACCCTAACTTTTCTTATGGGCACAGTGTTCTTGTTTTTTTCTATGTAAACTTTATTCTGAAATTATTTTAAAACTATAGGACAATTGTAGAGATAGTCCAGGGAGTTCCTCTATACCTCTTGCATTAGCTTTCTATGGCTATTGTAATAGAAAATTGATGGCTTAAAACAAAATGAACTTATAATTCTGGTGGTCAGAGTCCAAAATGGAGTTTATTGAGTAAAATAAAGGTGGTGACAAGGTTATGTTCCTTGCAGGATTACTAGAGAAGAATCTATTTCTTTGCTTTTCCAAGCTTTTAGAGGCTTTCCATGTGTCCTGATAGGTAGTCCCTTCACATGTCCAAAGCCAGGTATGGTGAATGCAGTCTTTCTCCTACTGCATCACTCTGACATTTATCCTTCTGCCTCCCTTTTCTTCATTTAAGGACACTTGTGGATCATACTGTATCCACATGGATAATTCTGGATCATACTGTATCCACATGGACACTTAAGGACACCATGTGGATCATACTGTATCCACATGGATAATTCTGGGTTGTCTCCCTACTATAAGATCCACTGATAAGCAGCCTTAATTTCATCTGCTACCTTAATCTCCCTATAGTTTATCATATTCACAGGGTCCAGAGCTTGGAACATGGACATTTTAGATAGCCGTTATTCTGCCCACCACAATGTTCTCCATTGTTTTCCTCCATTGTTTCCATCTTGCATTACTCTTACTGGTACATTTGCCAAAACTAAAAAACCAGCAGAGGTATAGTATGTTAACTAAACTGAGAATTTATTTGGATTTCTCCATTGTTTCTATTGACATCCTTTTCCTTTTGCAGAATCCAGTCCAGTGTACCACATCGTATTTAGTTGTCATATCTCCCCAGCTTCCTCTAGTCTGTGACAGTTTCTCAGTCTTTTCTTGCTTTTCTTGACCTTCACAGTTTGAGGGGTACCAAAGGGCACAGTGTTTTGACAGGTTGCCTTACTCTGAGTACATCACATTTCTTATTTTAGCCCATAAGCAAAGACGAAGAGGCAACATCTTTGTTTAATTTGCCAGAGCATCTAATTCCAGACTTTGCAAGCACTCCAGAAAAAAAAAACCTATCATTATCCATGAGGTCCTTACCAATGAGGTCCTTCAAAGGAGTGTCTGTCCAATTGTTGGCTCTAGAAAGGAAATAGAGTCCAGTGGCCAAAGCCAAGCTTTCAGGAATTCTTCTTCATTCATCAGAGAGATACATAGATCTACAATTACTGACAGACCGTGAAATAAAAGAAAGAGAATAGAGCTCCATACAAGAATGTATGAGATGATATGTTCTTGTTAGTGCTATTCTTCTTACTAGTTTTTAAAAGTTTATTGAAGAAGCCCTGGCTGGCGTAGCTCAGTGGATTGAGTGCGGGCTGTGAACCAAAGTGTTGCAGGTTCGATTCCCAGTCAGGGTACATGCCTGGGTTGCCGGCCATGACCCCCAGCAACTGCACATTGATGTTTCTCTTTCTATCTATCTCCCTCCCTTTCCCTTCTAAAAATAAATAAATAAAATCTTTAAAAGTTTATTGAAGAAAAATTGGGAAATACAAATAAAAGATTTAAAACTAAATGCAAACCACCTTGTAATAATAATCCTGCAAATACCTGGCTGTATACTGTTTCTGAAAAACATTTGAAAATTATGATTATATAGTACTTAAGGTTTGACCTTTTTAATTTATTGTCATCTTCAGTTTCTAGATGTGCTATAATTTATTTTAAAGTGTTCTGATAAATAGGCATTTAGTTTATGTCCAAGTTTACTGTCATGAGGATAAACCTGGCTAGCATTTTGTGAACATATTTATCTATTACTGTAGGATAATTTCTCAATGAAAAATGTCTGATGTGTGAGATTGTATTGGGTTAACAGCAGCTCATAATACAAGAAGCTTACAGCAGTGGACAGTGGCTGGTCAGCAGTTGCTGGGGCTCTGCTCTGCATCATCTTCAATCTGCGGCCAGGCCATCAGAGCAGTCATGACCTTGGACACTGCCAGTTATTGAGGCAGCTAGGAGAGAGGACTACAGCCCTTGATGGCTTTTCAGGCTTTTCTCTAGCTCACTAAAATTTATGGACCAAATAAAGTCACTTGGCCAAGTCTGACTTCAAGGAAGCAGAAAAACATAACCAACCCATAGAAAGAAATACATTGCCAAAGGCCCTTCAGAATAACTTCTACCAGCTTACATTTTCCCAACATTATATAAAAGTGATCATTTTTGTATAGCTCTGTAAATATTGCATATTATTGCATTCTTATATACTTGACAATTTGAAAAGTAAAAATTATATTTCATTTTTATTAAAAATTTGTATCTAGTTTTCTGTTAAGGAAGAAGAACCAACATTAGGTTTACATTGAGCAAGTCAATTGACCTCTCTAGGCTCCATTTATTTATCTACAGAATTGGAAGAGGAAAATTTCTATCTTATGGATGATAGTAAAGATCAAATTTGATAATATATGGGATTATTTTAAAGGAGGAATGCATTTCTTAGTCATCTTTGCAGCAACAAAGGTCTAAGCCAGTATAATAAAAATAATAATTGGAATTACAGCAACATCACATACCGAAGACTGATGTGTGGAATGATCCAAACTTTGCAATCAAGGTGGTTTCAGTCCCACATGCAGCAGTCACAAGTTGCCCACTGTCAAAGAATTGTAATGCCCGTTCTGCAGGACTTTTATGAGAATTCAATGAAATAAATTGTGTAGGGTGTGTAAAAGACATTAAAACATGTGTCATTCGTGGAAATACAGTGGTCAGTAAATACCTAATGAATTCATTGAGTCAATGTTGCCATTTGAAAAGGATGGTTAAACTTATAAAATCAATGTTCCAAGTTCTAAGGTTTTTGGTTATATTTGAGGATGTCTCTTTGAGTTGGGAACTGTGAAGCATGTCTTCATAGCTTTATTTAAAGTAGCACTTGTTCAGCATTATAACCAACAAACCTTTAAAAATATTGAAATGATATTAACTGGACAACTTTTAACCATTAAATATGTCATTTAGTGAAAAGAGAATTATTGAATTCTTCATGCATAATTTGTTTTTAGAAACTTTCCACAGTTGTGCACAAGTATACATTACTCATTATAACTTTTATGATTTTTCCTTTCTTTTGCTATTTTAATATGTCAGTGCAGATCACAGATGTCAAGATAGAGGAGAAAATGAAATCTGTTGACTTTTCTTAGTCATTCACTAATTTGCTCATTCTTTTAGCTTATATATACCACACATTTATCCTTCACCATCTCTGGACTAAACCTCCTGCATGTATTATCTTATGAAATCCTAATAAATTCATGAAACAGGTGTTATGATTATTTTAATTTTTATAAACTATAAAGCTGAAATTGAGTGAACTTAGAACTTTGCTTAGAACCACAGTAAGGACTTGGAAGATCCAAGGCTATAACTGGCATTGTAAGCCTTCAGAAAGCACACTTTTCGTCACCATGCTGCATTACCCCAAGGCGAAGACATTTGGGGAAAAGAGTAACTAGAATTTGGTAAAAGCTACACATATAACATGTGTGGGAGGGTTAAATATTATTCAAAATTTTTGACCCTGGGTGACTTGGAGGATATAGGTCACTGAACTGAATTCATATCACCCAAGATAAATGTTTAATTTAATGCATTTCTGAAGATATGGTTGAGGCAATCATTATGTTTATGCATTGCCTATAAATACAAAGTAATTTTTATTAGTTATTGGTATTTAATACTAGTGTGTGTGTTAATATTAATACAAAGCTCGTGGAGACTTTGTACATGGAATTCACTGTACAAATGCACAATTAACCCTAATTTACAGATGTACTCAAGTAACACAGAATTAAGATCCTCGGATGACCATTTCAGGCAGAACAAAACCAAGAATGTGTTTCCTTCACTACTGTTTGGAATTTCTAGATTAATATCATGAATTTCCTGCATAAATAGGTGCATACCACTCTTTCATTGAGAATGAGGAGATCAGTGTTCGTCTCTACGACAACAGCATGATTAAGAAGCTGCACTCAGGGCTGCCTTAGAAAACAACGGGTCACACACACACTAATTATATTTAGAAAGAATGCCTCAAGATTCTAAAACAAAAATCATTTTTAATAGCAGATGTCTCCCATTATTTAATTGGCTTACCTTTTACAATTTGATGAACCAGGTCAACTCTCTCAGCTACTAAGGAAGTACATTTCACAATTAATTTACCTCACAGGGATCGCCAGGAAGTTACTCTATTGTGATTTTTTTTTTAATGGCTATGGTGATGGATTAGGAACACCTGTTTCAAAAGACTTCCAGTCATACTTAATAGTGTAGAACATTGAGCTTTGACTACTCATTTATTTCTGTATTAGAGCCAAATCTGTTTCCTGAGGGAAATTTGGACCCAACTCCTAGGCATTCCTTTGAGCAATCTCTGTTTAGAACTGTGCTGGCCAAGTGTCAGCCACATGTGCTAGGTAGTCTCCTCAGTTTTCCTTATTGTATATAAATCGTATCCTGTTCTAGAGTCATTGAAAATATATTGAAATGCTCTTAATCAGAAACCGAGAATGTCTGCATTCCTGCCCCTTACTACAGAGTGTTACCTCAAAATAACTGCCATCCATTGCTCAAAGCCCAGTTAAAAGAATCAACATCCATGGAAGATTGTCAGAAAGATAATCAGTCTAATATCTCTAAATGATATTCTTGAATCAAGACTGAGTCTGAGAGAGCTGCCTAGCTGGGCTTCACTTGGTTGAATTTTTCTTACCAAATTGCCACTGATTTTGGTAGCAACAGCCTTCTCTAAAGGATATTACGAGAGACAAATCCATTGTTAAGGAGATATTATTGAGCATACTGTTCATTACACGGTTTTGGAGCAGTAGAGAAAGATGTGCTAGGAACCATCTGATACAGATCTCAGAATTTACACATTGTACACAGACATTTTCTCTACTTTTCCTCTCCATTCTCCTTTTAGTCCAGTTTCCTAAGGGTTTAATTTTTGTCCTGCTATATTTTATATAATTATATAATGTATTCAGATAATGGCAATTACTCAATAACCATGCACACTGAAGTGAGCAGAGCTTGATGAGCTTCTGGATGAAGAGATATATTACCAGCACCTGGAAACCTCTCCCTGAGCCTCTTCTCAGGCACTATCCCCATTCCCAGCTTTGCAGGTTCTGAACTTTATCTAGATGGAACTGTATAATACGTATTCTTCTGTGCCTGGCTTTTAAACTCAATATTACATTTTTGTGACATTCATCCATAATGTTTCTTTGTGTAGTTGTGATATGTATGTTTTCATTGATCTAAAGTATTCTACTGTATGAATATACCACAATTTACTTCATGATTCCATGGTTGATTAATATTTTGGATGATTTTGGTTTGGATCAGTAAAATTATGCTTCTATAAGCATTCTTATGTGTGTCTTTCTGTTAAATATATATATACACATACATATATCTTCATATATACATAGCATATAATATATGCTATGTAAAATAATTTTTGCAAATAATCAAGGAGGTGGATACACATGCAGATATAAATAACATATTGTGAAATGTGAGTGAATTTCTAAGTCACCTATCTGAAGTGTTTTAAGCAGCAAAGTAAAATAATCATAAATAATTTTTCAGCAAAATGGTGGAAAGAATGTGTTGTAATGGAAAAACAAATAGGTGACAATCAACACGATCCAAATGGAAGGTGATGAGAACGTCCACCAGGGGGAGGAAGAGGAAAAGATTGAATGGAAATATTTGAGGGGCTAGAACTTCAGGACTGGATGACTGACGTGAAAGGAGAGGAACAGAGAGATGATCGTGATTGCTGGAGTGCCTGGGAGCAGGGTAGTCAGCGCGAAGAAATGCAGTCCTGGGAGAGAGAAAACCGCGGGGGAGGAGCAAAGATGATGAAATCATGAATTCATCTTTGGATATCTCAAGTATGAGAAAACTTCCCCCTAAGAAAATGAATCCAAGTATGGACGAATTAGTAGAAGCTAGAGGCCAGAGAAGGTATGAATAGTGAGTGTTCTATCTTATCTTATGCATGGGAACAGCTGATTTTGTTTGTATGTTGATGTACGTTTTTGTTGCAAGAGGAGACCTGGTAATCAACATACCTAACTGGGGTGTAGGTTGCACATCCAGGGAGAGAGGGAAATAAGTATCTGTATTTGTATTGTGCTAGAAGTCTCAAAAGGCTCTATATAAATTCCCTCCTCTCTAGCCTACATTTCCCTTTCTCACAGCCAGCACTCCCATGCAGACCTGCAGGGTCATAAAGCCAAAGTCTTCAATGGGGCCCTTAAAAGGAGGGCATTCCAAAAGTAGAAACTCTATTTCTGGCATAGAATGCTGATGTTTTCTTGATGACCACATCCGAGAGATCCTCTCACTTCCGTGGCCCACTCATAACCCCCATCACTCTACTGCCACCTCCATGGCCCCCCTTCCTGAGCCTGTTCCTTAAGTGTTGGTGTTCCCCAGATTCTAATCATTCTCCCCTCCTTTCTCTTTAAGTGATCCCATCACTCCATGGATTTTCTATGTAGTAATGACTCCAATAGCTGTAATTCTCTACCTGACCTCTTTTCTCATCTCACGACCTGCCTTTCTACCCAGCCACAGTGCCTCAAACTCACAGCATGCAGTGACGTCCGGATCCTCCATATTTCTTTTTCCGTCTCTTCTTCCTCCCTTTCTTGAGATTTCTGATTTGGACCACCAACAACCTGGTGGTCCAAATTAGAAATTGTGGGTTCACCGGGAAAAAGTCTTTTCCCTCCCCCTTTCTCTCTGCACACTGAATGGCTAGCCACACTGCGTTAATTTTATCTTCTTACTAAATCTCAAACCTGTGCACTTTTTTCCATTTTCATAGCCACAGCTTTATTTCAAAACTTTGTTCCCTTTTATTTGTATTATCCTTTATACCAGTTTGCTAGGGGCACCATAAAAATACCATAGACTGGATGGCCTAATGTATATTTATTTGCTCACATTTCTGGAGGCTAGAAGTTCAAGATCAATGTGCCCGCAGGGCTGGCTTGCAGATGATTACCTTCTTACTTTGTCCTTACTAGGTCTTTCCTTTGTATGCATACATGTCCATGGTGTCTCTTTATGTGTCCAAATTTCCCCTTCTTGTAAAGACACCAGTCAGATTGAATTAGAGCCTAACCTAACGGCTTCATTTTAACTTAACCACCTCTTTAAAGGCCCTAGCTCCACATACAGTCACATTTGGATGCACTGGAGTTTAGGGCTTAAACACACAAATTAGGGAGAGGGGGCATACCATGCGGCCTGTAACAGTATTATAGATAGCATCAGTATTGCTTTCCCAGGGCTACCCCTAAACATTACTGTAAACAAGATAGCTTAGGATAACAAATTTATTGTCTCATAGTTCGGGAGGCTAAAAATCTGGAATCAAGTTGTTATATAGTTGGAAGCATAACATTGGCTTCTTTCAATTAGTAGGATTCCTCCACAGGTTTTTGTAGCTTGATGGCGAATTTCTTCTTTGTACTGAATTATGTTTCTTTGTCTGAATGGAACATAGCTTACTTATCCGTTCACCTACTAAAGGATAGCTTGTTTGCCTCCAAGCTTTGGCAATTATGAATAAAGCTGATATTTATGTAGATGTTTGTGTAAATGTACTTTTCCGCTCCTTTGAGTAAATGTCACAGAGTACAATCGCTGGATCATATGGTGAGAGTATATTTAGTTTTGTAAGAAACCACCAAACCACCTTCCAAAGTGGCTGTATCGTTTTGCAGTGTGAACACTGGCAACGTGTGCAAGTTCCTCTTTCTCCATATTCTCTCCGGCATTTGGTGTTGTCAGTGTTCCAGATTTTGGCTGCTCTAGTCAGTGTGTTGTACTATTCTGTTTTTCTCATTTAGATTTCTCTGATGACATATGATGTGGAGCATCTTTTCATATGTTTATTGCCATCTGTATATCTTCAGTCGAATGTCTATTAAGATCTTTGGCTCTTTTTTAGTCAGGTTTATTTTTTTTATTGTTGAGTTTTAAGAATTCTCGGTACATTTTGTACAACAGTCCTTCATCACATGTCTTTTGCAACTATTTTCTCCCTGTCTGTAGCTCATCTTCTTCTTCTCTTTATACTATCTTTCATTGAGTAGAGTTGTGAATTGTGTCTTTGGTGCTATACCTAAAAAGGCATGAATGTTTATATTTTCAGATTCATGCAAAAGTGGTTCCAAAAATAATTTCAGGTTGGAACACTGAGAAAAAGATTTGTGCTGGGAAATTCCAAAATGAAATTTTGCCTGGGCATCTCAGAAACTTTGTGCATCTCTTTCCCCTAGTCCTCCTGTCTTGATAAGTTTTTATGCAAGTTTTATAATCATGGAAAGTATTAATATTTCAAATCTTGGTTATTTGTAGAGTAAGGAGAGGCAGAGAAATGAAATGTAATGGCATTAGGCTCTCATTTTCCTGCTGCAGAGCACATCCATCTTCAGGAAATACAATTATTCCCTTCTATATATTAGTTATTTCCTTAACAAAAATTAATGACCTGTAGTCCAAAACCTTTTCCTTTGACTTAGCTAAGAATAGCTCGAGGACTCAAATAGCCTGATAATTTTTATCATTGTGTAAAAAGGAAAAAAGATGGCATTTCAATAGGTCAAATCACATTATAATAAGGTCTAAGGAACTGTACATATTCTTTGTAAAAAATATGGTTGCTTTTGACATATTAATCTAATAAATGGACTGCTTCCTGAACTCTTATGAATTCTAACTGTTCAATGCAGAATCTTTTGACTTATTTATGAAGTAAATATTCATATTATTTGTGATTAATGATGTTTCCAAATTTTAACACTTCTGTGTTTTTTAAAAAAATGATTGCCACACTTTCTAAGACAATGATAGTGGGCAAACTTGTTTTGTATGTGAATTTTAAAAGTATATATTCTAACATTTTATTAAATGGTGTTTGCTGAAAGTGTGTTGAAGAGGTCCTGTATCAGATTAAGAAAGTTACCTTCTATTACTAGTTTGCTAAAAAGTCTTTATCATAAATGGGCACTCAATTTTATCAAAGACTTTTCTTCATCTGTTAAATATGATCATGTTTAATCCTTTATTCAGTTAAAGTTGTGGTTATATATTTTACTAAAATTTGTGTGTGTGTGTGTTTTCTGTTGTTAACAAACTCTTTTGGTTTGTCTTTGCCTAGTATATCTTTTACTATCCTTTGAATTTTATTCTTTTTATGTCCTTAATTTTTAGATGTGTTCCTTGTACACAGAATAATCAACAGTAAATTTATTAAATGTTCCCCGGAAGCCAAATTCTTGGTTAGGCACTAGGGATAAACGGGGAATAAGAGATATAGATTTTCTGACCTCACAGAATGTACATCGGCATGGGAGACATAAAATAAGTGTGCACACAAGCCAGACATAAATAAATGGTTATAGATCATGATCAGTACTGTGAGGTACAGAAAGAGAGTGTTAGAGTAGAGGGTAATGGGTGCTGACTACTATAAGTAGTATAGGTAGGAAAGACAAGGGAGTGAAAAAGCCAACCACCTAAGGAGCAAGGAAATCAGACATACCAGAGGGGAAAACACACACAAACCTCCAAGCCCGGGTGAACTCAGTGTGCTCTAGGCACCTGCAGAACCACCTCTATCACGAACATGGGGAGCAACCAGAGGGCCCTAAGGGGACAGAGACTCAAGGAAGAGAAGATACAGAAGATACAGAGTCATAGCAAAGAGTTTATATTTAAGTACAGTAGAAAAGTATTGAAAGTTTTTAGATGCAACATTTCTAATTTATGAGAATTTCTAAAAGTTCACGATGATTTCCATGTAGACATGTATCCAGTGCTGGTGGAAATACAGGGAGAGGAAACACAAACACCACTCAGGATGCTCTTGCAGGGAAGAATGCTGGTGGCTGGGACTGAACTGGGGAGAGTGGGTGGATTTGGAGTGCATCTTGGGAACATAAAACTAATAGAACCTGCAGGTATTTTGGAATATGGTGCAAGTGACCAGAAAGTGTCAGACATGCTTCTCATGGTCAAGTCTTACATTGGTAAGTTTGATAGGAGAGAGAGATGGGGTTTTAGAGAGAACAGAATATTTGTTTTGGGGTATATCCATGTGTATATCTCCTGTAAGGAACAGTTGTGGAAAGAAAGAGATCAATTTTAAACACATTATTATTGAGATGGCTCTGAGGCATCCAAGTGAAATGTCAAGTTAAAAGTTATATGCATATATATATACACACATATATATGCATGTATAAAATGAAAATGATGTAACTATGTTATATAACTAAGTTATTACAGAGAGTACATATAAAGAATAGAAAAATTCTACTTGTGTTAAGCCTAAATAAATGTTAGCTGCTATCATCATCATCATCATCATCATCATCATCATCTCTATGGGTTATTTTTCTTGGGTAAATTTGTCTTCTTAATTCATGACTCTCTAATAAAAAAGTTAAAGTAAAGACAAACATGGTAAGGGGAATTGGCACAGGATAAATACCTTGGGAAGCAGGATATGGTGTAGCCTTCATCAGAATGCCAAGTCAATAACCTACGCCACCCTCTGCCTGCAGCCCACCCTTGAACCTAGCCCATCCAGTGCCAAGCATGTAGTAGGTGCTAAGATGATGTGTGTGGGCTGAATAATACTAAAATAAATTGATAATGGTTTGCATTTTTAAGATTGTGTATTCCATAGAGAGTTCTAGGAATTTGCTGAACACCACTGGCTCACTGACATGTTAAAAGGACCTCTTGCCAAATTTCATACCAGGATTGCATGTATATCAAGCTGTTCTATTACACTTGCCAAGCAGACAGCCTTCTCCACTCCCAGTACAAACTTACAATACAAAATACACACACCACAAGAGCAATTCATTGCAATCTTGGCCACTGGATGAAGTCATAATCCTCGTCTGATTCAAACTGAATTTTTTCTTTCTATCAGTTGTCCTCGACTGTGATCATCTCTCACAGACATGTAAGTGTTTCTGTGATAGAATCGTCAAAAAGAAAGAAAAGATGAGAACCTACAGTTGAACCAGTCACTGTGCTCTCCATGCTGGTAATAAATATTTTGGTGCACTCTAGTGGTGGAAGGAAATAGGCAAGAAAACTTGATGGTACACTAGGATTAGCAACAGTGATTGTTCTGAAAAATGTTCTACCAATTATAGATTTCAAAATATGACTAAGGGGATGTTTCATGTAATATGTGGAATTTACATATGAGGCTCTACATAAGAGGAGACTAACTATATTTCTTTAACAGAACACTTCAATTTAAATAGAAATGTAATGTCTATTGTTGAAGGTTTCCTGTCTTTTATGACTTTTTTTATTTTTAACATGAGTGTTTTCTTTCCATTTTGGCAATAACTATTTTTGAATAAAAGCCGTCGGGGACTAGAGTATGTGCACAAGAACAGAACAAAAATGGTCATAAATACAAATTAAATATTATACACACATTGATCAATGTCCATTGTAGATGTTTCTGTAGTTGCTTCCTATCTTTTCATCACACCCCTGGGCTTTTCCTTCTTATAATCAGTTCCAACCCCCAGATCTTGTATTTATTTGTTGGCTCCCAAGAGCTTCCCTTGGCACCTCTTTTCCTATTTTCTTTCTACTGTTTATCTTTTTAGGGTGATTTGCATCCCCATAGGTTGCCCCATCTGTGCCTGATCTCCCTGCCACTTTCATAACACCCAGCATAGTGTTTGGTGGAGAATGGGCAGGTGGGATATCTGAAGAGTGGATATCAACATCCTGCCCTATTGTTTTAGAGACTTATTTTAATGGTGGATTATATTCAAAGGTCTGCATCCTTTGAACTTGCCAATTCAGTTCCAAAAGCTAGCTGTTGTGTCCTTGAGAACCAAGTGCCATGCCAAAAAGGGTGGATTTCACATATTTCTTTCATTTTAAGGAATCAGCATGACCTTCTAGTTGTGGTATTTCTCCTTGGATGCACTAATAAGAAAGGGGAAATTCACTCAGAGGGCCCAGTTTTCAACTCACCTTTCCAAATTAAAAGTGAAATTTGATGAGAGCTGAAAGAGAGACACAAAACCCACCAATATGCAGGTCAGTAGGAAAACACCAGGTTTAGGAATCTGGAGAACTGAGATGGACATTCTATAACCAACTTGCTGCATGACCAAACACAAGTTATGGACTGTCTAGAGGTTCCTAATATTGTTTGTGAAACAGGATCATCATCATACACAGAATCAAATGAAAGAGAGAAAGAGAAGGTGTCTGCATACAGCTCTAAGGGCTGCAGGGGTTTTGCTGTTTTTTTTAAATTTGTTATTCTATTATAATTGTCCTAATTTTCCCCCCTTTGCCCTCCTCTACCCAGCCCACCCTCCCCTGCTCCCAAAGTCAGTCCCCACACTGTTCTCCATGTCTGTGGGTAATTCATACGTGTTCTTTGAGTAGTCCCTTCCCCTTCTTTCCACCATTACCCCCCTCTTTCCACCATTACCTCCCCTCTGGTCACTGTCAATCTGTTCCATGTTTCCATGTTCCTAGTTCTATTTTGCTCATTGGTTTATTTTGTTCATTAAATTCCTCTTATAGGTGAAATCGTATGGTATTTGTTTTTCACTGATTGGCTTATTTCACTTAGCATGATATTTTCCAGTTCCATCCATGCTGTTCTAAAACATAGGAGTTCCTTCTTTCTCTTTGCTACATAGTATTCCATTGTGTAAATGTACCACAGTTTTTTGATCCACTTATTTATTGATGGGCACTTAGGCTGTTTCCAGCACTTGGCTATTATAAATAGCACTGCTATGAACATAGGGGTGCATAAGTTATTTTGAGCTGGTGATTTAGGGTTCTTAGGGTATATTCCCAGTAGTAGAATCATTGGGTCATAAGGCAGTTCCATTTTTAGTTTTTTGAGGAAATTCCATACTGTTTTCCACAGTGGCTGCACTGTCTGCATTCCCACGAACAGTGCACTAGGGTTCCCTTTCTCCACATCCTCACCAGCATTTGTTGTTTGTTGGTTTATTAATGATGGGCATTCTGACCAGTGTGAGCTATGCATGTGTTTTTTTTTAAGTATCTAGCTTTTGAAAGTATCATGGTTTAGCGATGCGGGAAATGTTTGAATTCATTCAATCACTGATTTCACAAATATTTTGTGGAACATCTATTATGTGCCAGGTACTTTTCTTAAAACAGGAATTATAAATAGTTGTATAGGAATTATATACAACTATGAGCAAATAGAACACACTGTTGCTTTCATGGAACTTATATTTTAGTGAGAGAGAACGACAATGAATAAATACTATGTAAGTAAACAAACATAAGTTCAGCATTGTGAAGAAAAAGCAGGAGAGAGGATAATGGGGGATACAATTTCATATTAGGAGGCCAGGTGAATATTCTCTGCAGAGGCGACATTTAAACCAGGACCTGAATGAAATGAGAAAGTATCTGGGGAGGAGCCTCTGAGACAAAGGAAACAGATGAGGAAAGGCTTTGAGGTGGGCAATGCTTGAATGGGCCCAAGGGAGAGCAACAACGTCATTGTAGCTGAAGTGGTCCAGTGAGAGGGAGAGAACAAGGAGATGAGAGGTAGAGAGGTAGCCAGGGGCCCAATCATGTAATAACTAGTAAGCCACTAAGAGATTAACTTTTTTACAATAACTTCACAGTTGTAGAAATGACACAAAGATAGTACCAATAGTCTCCCTGTACCCCATGGCCAGCTGCCTCTGTTATTAACATCTTATATTAGTATGGTACATTTGTCACAACTAATGTTCCCATGTTAATGCAGTATTACTAACTAAAGTTCATACTTTATTCAAATGGCTTAGTTGTTACATAATCATCATTTTTCTGTTTTAGGATTTTTTTCAAGATGCCACATTACACTTAGGCATGTGTCTTGGGGCTCTTGGGCTGTAACAATTTCTTAGACTTTTCTCATTTTTGATGATTTTTAAGTGTTTTGAGAAATACCAGTCAGATGTTTTATAGAGTATTCCCCTGTTTGGGTTTGTTATGGTTAGACTGTGGTTATGGATTTTTGAGAGGAAGGACACAGAGTTAAAGTGCCCCTCTTGTCACATCATAACAGGAGCACATGTTATTAACATGACTTATCACTGATTTTATGAACTTTAGTCACCTAAGGTATGTGTGTTACATGCCATGAAGTTGGCTTGACTCCCAGCCAACCAGTAAATGAGTGATGTCCATGGCGTCCTGTCCTCGTCAGCTCTGCCCAGTTCCTGTAGACTCCTGCCTATGGCGCCTGTGGACTCCTCTCCTCTCATAGCAGTCCTTCCCTTTTCCTGACTAAGATAGTGCTCACCAAATTTCTGTCCAGTTATTTTTCTCCCATTTGTGTACTGTGCCCTTTATAAGGGCATTGCTATCAACATCCCACATTTAAGTGGGTTGGGGAATTATGCTCCAGCTTCATGAGGAGGGAATATCTACAGAAACTATTTGAAACTCTTCTGCACAGGAGATTTGTCTATTCTTTTTTTTTTTTAAGATTTTATTTATTTACTTTTAGGGAGGGAGGGGGGCAGAGAGAGAAAGAGAGAAACATCAATGTGCGGTTGCTGGGAGTTATGGCCTGCAACCCAGGAATGTACCCTGGCTGGGAATCGAACCTGGGACACTTTGATTCCCAGCCCGCACTCAATCCACTGAGCTACGCCAGCCAGGGTGATTTGTCTATTCTTGTTTATTTATTCATTCATTCACTCATGTATTTATATCAGTGTGGACTCATGGATATTGATTTTACACTTTGGGTGATAACCCAACCCTACATTATGTATTTGTCTCTTAGCTTATTCCAGGTGTAGCCATTGGGAGCCTTTCAGTGAAGTTCCTGTGTCCCTTTGACATAGGCTGTCATTTTGTTTACTCGAGTCACAGAGACACTCTGATACTCATTCTAAACACAGGGGAAGCCACTGGAGAGGTTTGGGAAGGAGACAACACCCCATTTACATTAAACAAGGCCTCCAATGGCTGCAACGTAGAAAATAAACTGTACTGTGGCAAGTTTGGAAGGAGGGAGCTTGCAAGGTGGCTCCTTAGTGTGGGTGAGGGGTGAAGGTGGCTTGAAAAACAAGGTGCAACAGTGGAAATGGGAATGGGTAGAACTTGGTACATAATTTATAGGTTGAGATTACAGTATTTCCTGATAAATTGGATGTGGTGCATGAGAGAGAGAGAGGCCAAGGTCACTCCAGGGTTTTTGTTCTGAGCAGTTGAATAACTAGTGATACTATTTACTCACATTGCGAACACTGGAGAAGGAGCAGTATGGAGACTGTAAATAGTATATACGATATATAACACAGCCATGCTAAATAAAACTCTACTTAAAAGAGCAGTTTCCTTGAAAGCCTTGTTTTGACTGCTTTTTACGAAGGAACTCAGCAACATGATTCAAACACCGGCTCCTGAGCCAAGAGAGGCAGATGGTAGCTGCTTTTCAGGCTAGGATTGCAAAGGAAGAGCTTCTCATTTTCTTCTGAACATAGTTTCCAGTAGCTTAGTTTATAAATATTGTGGATCTGTGCTTGCTTTGTCTGTGTACATTCAACTCTCATAGCCCTGGGTGAAGTTAGTTTTTGGGGAATCAGAGAGCTCACCCTAAAAATTAAATTGAGACTGCCCTTAAAAAGATAAAGTTACTCCTTTCAAAGAGTGGAAATATTGAAAATGAGACTTGATCTTGAGAGACTTAGATTTTGACTATATAAATTTCCAAAGAGTTTATGAGTGATTCTTTCAGCCAGCAGACTTTGCTGTGGGCCTATGGTGTACTAGCCCTGTTTGTATATAGGGGACAAAGTTGAAGGTGTCTAATCACCCAGTGAGTTAGAGATACTGTGCAAAAGGAATCTGGCCTGGGGCCTGGCCCAGAGGATATCCAAACAGTGAAACATATTATTACTCTATGTATCACATACTTCTACCCGCTTTGGCCCAGTGTACATGGTGCTCTTTGCATCTGGAAGATACTTCCCTCCCTTCTCTGCCTTACTCATCCCAGCTTGTTCAAGATGCTACTCTAACATCATTCCCTCCACGGAGACTTCCCTTTTCTCCCCACTCCTCATTCCTAAACACTTTCTTGGTTCATATTTAAACCAGCAGTATTTTTCCAAACTTCACTCACTTATCTCTGTCTAGGGGAGTTTTTCTCCCTATGGACTCATATACTTATAGCATTGTTAATTATATAATTTGATTATTGGACCCATTATTTGTACTTAATTTAATTTCATCTTTTGCAATAATACTTGTAAAATCAAATAAAAATTTCATGGTTCTTATTGTATTATTCAACAGATGAAAATAAATATATACTATTCATAAAAACAATACGACCAAAAACCATCTCACACTAGCAACGGAATGTATACTGTGCTTTGGGAATCACTGGGTTTATTATGATGACTTGCTAATAGATTGCTTTAAATAGTTCCAATAATCTACCTCCCCTCTATCCATATCCTTCACTGTGCACCTTTGTAGTTCTCTCGCACTATTGAGAGGGTGCAAATCCCGGTCCTTGGGCCTGACCATGTGACTCACTTTGGCTAATGGGATGTTAGACAACAGAGGGCCAGTGAAAGATTGCAGGCCAGTATTAAAGTACTTTGAGTGAGGTACCTAGGGTGCAAAATTTCAGGGAGTACTCACTCACAGAGTTATGTCTCAGATTCTGGAGACTTGAAAAATCTGTTGGGCTTCACTCCTACATTTCTTCCCAGGCAATAAAAAGAACATACCAGCTGGTCTCAGGAATAACATGAGAGACACATGAACCAAACTTGCCCCACCTTTGGTGCCTGTGTCAAGCCCAGCCCTAGGTAGAGCCCTCAGTCAACTAACAGAAGCACAGGCAAGCAGTCAAGATCCACCCATCCTCATCCACTTCCCAGCAGATCCACTGAACCATGAACTATCATAGTAAATAATGGTGGTTTTTGTTACATATAAATTTCAGTAAATGTTCTCTCTGATAGTTATTACTAGTTGTGTTACCTTCAGTAAGTTTCTTTACCTCTCTCAGCCTGATACAGAAAAGGGTATAATAATAACAACTACCAACTACCTCTCAGAGTACAACAAGATTGTGTGTGTGTCTATTTCCATCCTGAGTTACCAATAGAGCTTCTGATACTATTGCATTTATGACACTGTCTAACCACAATGTTAAAAGTAAAGAAGAGACTCCTGGGGGGGTAGGATGGAGGGCAGGAAGTGGGGATGGCTGGGGACGGGGGAGCAGTGGGATGAAAATGGAGATAACTGTACTTGAACAACAATAAAAAAATTTTTTTAATGAAATGTAAAACTAAATAATTAATGAGAGTTGTTATTCAATTTTTCTCATATTTTGTTTGACAACAGGATTGTCATGACTAACAATAGTTTTTATTTCTGGAGAATTCTTTAAATGCTGTACATGCATTAAGCCATTTAACACTGACAACTTAATGAAATGGGTGTAGCCTCATTTTGGAAGAGAAGAAATTGAGACTCCGAGCTGCTATGTAATTTTGTGAAATAACACATCCAGCAAACATCAGCCCAACCTAGGTCTGTTCTCTTCTTCTCTAGTAGCAATCTGCCCCCTCAACACCACCTGTAATTATACTGCCCCAGCACAGCCATCATTTGTTTATTTCTGTACTCTTTCATCACAACATATTTTTTATAGTTGGCACAAGTGTGATTTAATGTTCTATTCACCTCATGTTATGAATATTATTTATTAAAATTGTTATTAATTATTATCCTTCCTGGATGACAAATATGAACCATTGGGTAGCTTTTTCCTATTTTCAAATGTTAATGCTGTCTCCAATTACCTTGTACTTATATTAAACACGCTATATTCTCTTTGGAAAAATTATCCAACACAAGTTTAGTCAGCTAAATTATATAAAATGTTTTATTGTTTTGATAAACATTGATACATTTTTAATATATGTATCAATATTTTCTGTGACCAGTGGTGAATGTGCACATTTTTCTACAATTTTGTGGAATAAAATATTAGTATTTTTAATTAAGTTAATAAATGTAAAAAAGTTGCACTGTTTTTTAAATTTGCATTTATTGAGTGCAAATATTGCTTCAAAAAAACAAAAAATTTAAAAAATATATCCAAATATTTCTTAAAAGCTATTTATTTACTTGATTGAATAAAAATTATAATTTCATGGCTAGATATTATTTTTCTAGAAGAAAAACACTAATCTGTAAGTTATTTATCACAGTTTTAAAAACCTGTTATTTTTTACTTTAAGCTTGACCCATCTCCCATGAATCTCCTTATGGATAATATATGACAGCTTCAAAGGTGTTATGGTAGCAATTAAGTACCTCACAACTTGTAATAATACCAATCCTCTCCTAAAGCCTTAGATTTGAATGTTAATTAAGCAATTAGAGGCACAGGGGACAGCCACCAGATGATGCCTCCTGGTAGAATTCAGTCTGCAGACAAAAGTGATGAATTCTATTAAGATGGTGTTTGAATTAAAAAAAAATCTCAGCATAAAAAAAACACAACAATCTGAGAAGAGATTTTTTTTGTTGTTGGAGGCTTTTTTCATTTTTGTGGAAATGCTGGCGAATGCCATTAATAAAACGTAAACAAGAATTCTTGCGAGCTTTTCCTTTGTGAATCATTTTTGAACTGCTGATGTGAGCAAGTCCTTCAAAACGGAGCACCATATTAAGAAACCAAATCCATGAGGTACAGATGGAAAGGCCAGCTCTTAGCATATGTTTGGGTTTTATGGATGAATGGTTCATTCTGATGTGCCCTACGTATTAATGAATTTTCCCATCTTTGTATAATCCAGACAAGTTCACCCAGTTCAAATTCCTTTCTGCTGCAATTGATCTACCCTCCCCCTCAACACCCTCCCTCCAAGCCTAAGCAGAGAAAAGGCTCTGGCACTACAATGTCATCATGCAGGGTTCCAGATACCCCATTTGTCATGTTTATGAATCAGATCTTTGCTTGGAGGGGTGAAGGCAGTAAGAAAGTGACCCATACAAAACTTTAATACCAACTTGTAAAAGGCACCATGTTCTGTGGTTAACTAAGACAGAAATTTATTTTACAAAGGTAACGACTCTACCCCCCACCCCCCACCACCAACCCAAGATAATTTTGATACTATCTACCAGAGACTCAAAGTTTTTAATTGGACATCATTGAGGTTCTCCCTTTAATCTGCATGGGTTTATCCCCTTCCTAATACCTTCCCACCCCCTTCCCTTCCTCCCTCCCTTTCTCCCTTTCTCTCTCCCTTCTTTCCCTCCTTCCCTCCTTCCTTCCCTCCTTCCTCCCTTCCTTCCTTCCTTCCTTCCTTCCTTCCTTCCTTCCTTCCTTCCTTCCTTCCTTCCTTCCTTCTTTTTTTCCTTCCTTCCAAAGGTCAAATAACAGTCACTGGCTTTATCTAGCTCATTAAGCCAGACTGCCTCCACTACAGTGGACTGTTTTTTATGCATCACAATCTCCCTTGTAACCTGGCTTCCATTAGACTCCTTGTACTCTAGCTCAACAGAAAAGTTAATGTCTTTCTGAACCAAAAGTTTGAACATTGATCAAGCTTTGCATTTCCAAAGATGAGGACCATGATACTGAATGTATGCAAATCAGTATGGCAGTGATTGTGGAGGGTCCCTAAAAATTGCCCATGGCTTTCATAAAAATAACTCCACTAGACTGCAATAGGACATAATAGAAATAAGTTGGGTAAAATGAAACCGTCACGGTGCATCTCATATAGTCAGAATAGGCATTTTATTGAGATTTTTTTTCTCATTTATATATCTCAGGCACATCTAAAATCCTGCCACACTGGGGTGCCAAGTGGTGCATTTTTCTATCTTGTAATATTGATGTACAACAGTTCAGTTCAACAAACATTTATTAAATGACATAGTCCAGGCACTGGGCACACAGGGATAACAAGAAATGGGTTTGCCTGTTGAATAGGTTAATCACTGGTAGGACTTACTGAATCCTATGAAACAGCCCAATGACTCTTGATGCGCCTACAGTGAGGATAAGAGAAGAGGACTTCTAGCAGTAATGAATGATACTAATAACAGACAACACTCATAAAGTACCTGTGAGCTAGAACTTGTCCTAAGAACTTCACATGTATTAACTCCTTTAGTCCTCAAAACTGTCCTAAGAGGGTGAAATATGCCCTCTTATTAGATGATAAGAATGAGGTGGAAAGAGGTAAAATAATATGTTCACACTAATAAGGGACAGAGCAGAGACTGGAGCCAAGCAGTCTAGCTTGACTCACCCCTTAATCGTCATGTCACCCGAGCGGGAGTGGAGAGGCAGTTTTCCAATGTTCTCTTTCCTCCCACCTGCCCAGTGCTGAGGCAGAAATCCTTCCATTTTCCTCTAGAGGAGCTGTGAACCTGTGAATTTAGTTTCTTTGATCACTGACACTCCCCACCCACAAAGGAGCTTAGTATCAGCTTTGTCTTCTGACTAATGAGTGAGGAAGAGTTGGAAGCAAGTTCTGAAAGCTCCCCTTATTTTCTGACTCCCCTGGGAAGATGCTCACAAACCCGTTTCTCACTGCTACATTTTGTTGCCTGTTGGCTCATATTCCATCTAATACCTTCATCCCTGGCTTGCCACTCTGTTTTTAAGCTGGTTTTCTATCTTAAAACTTTCAAAGAAAAAAATAAGAAGAAGAATCAGCCACTGCCCATTTTGTGTTCTTTCCCTTCCCTGGAAACGCCTTCAAAACGCTCATGTTTGGGAAAAGTGTTCTGGGAAAATGGAGGACAATGACAATTCTAAATATACAAAGCAAAATAAATAAAGTGTGAGTTTGAGAGAATTGAGTGTTATGGCCAGGGAGCATTCTACTGGGATGGGGCCTGGGCTTCGAAATCTGGGGACCAATCACTGCCACCTTCTCTTCTCCTTTTGCTATACAGATTTTCCTGAATACTTGGCTCATAAATCAAACAGCTGCAACATTAATTATATTCGACCTCTAGTGTGAGTTGTTAAATGTGCCTCCCCCTAAGGATTGCTGCAACACTCTCGCCCTCTCTGGTTAGTACTGGGCATATGAGTAGGCGAGGCACAATGTCTTGTGTTCTGTGATTTGATGGAAATTGGAAAGCCGACACCTCAGCCCACACACACCCAGGCTATAAAAATCTCTTAAACTTGGCAGACCTAGTTTTTTCTGTCTCTGCCCACGCTTTGCTGTGTCTGCTGATACCTCCTGCACCCCTTCCCAGCATCAGTCTGTCAATTTCTGGGGAAATTAAGAGGAGAGTGAGGACAGTGATTAAGAATAATTACATTTGAGGACCTACACTGTCAAGTGGTGTGTTAGGCACTATCAAGAAGGCAAATATCATCAGATCTTTTTATAAATGAGAAAAGTAAAGTTGGACACAGTTCATGAGTGTCAGAGGCTGATGGAACTGTGGATCAAGACCACAGTAGGTGATCCTACATCCTGTTTTACCCAAAGACATTCCCAGGTTATACTTATTGTCTCAGCATTATTCTTTTTAAAAAACATTTTTTAAATTTATTTTTTAGAGAGAGGAAGAGAAACATCAATGTGTGGTTGCCTCTCACATGCCCACCACTGGGGATCTGGCCTGCAACCTAGGCATGTGCCCTGACTGGGAATTGAACTGGCAACCCTTGTGCACTGACTTGGGTACACAGGCAGACACTCAATCCACTGAGCCACTCCAGCCAGGGCATTTCTTGGCATTATTCTTAATAATCCCTCCTTTGCTCTCAAATGTTAGCTATGCAGTCACCGCAATCATTGCCCTTGTTCAAAGTAGAATTCTTTGGTCCCCATAAGTATCCTTTGTTCCTATGTTTTTGTACCCCCTTTTATCTCCTCATTTATCTAGAGCCTCATTTGCTTCCAGCCAGGCAGAAAATCTGGTACAAAAATGGTGTAAGGCCTAGATGCTCCTGTAGACACTAAGTTGTGGCTTTCTCTAGTCCTGGATTAAAGCAAGTGTCAAACCTGAATTTTGACTAGATTGTCCCTCTCTAGCTTCTGTCATTAGCCTGTCTACTATTCAAACCTATAGAATTAGGGACCTGCCTTTAACTAGTTAGAATTCTAGTAGTACTAGTTAAGGTCCTGACCAAACCATGGAGTAAGGGACTAAAGTGTTTTGGAGAACATTTTGGAGAACATTTTCCATATGTACAAAACAAGATCCTTGATGTTTTCAGTTGCAGTCTGGTTGGTGTCAGCTGCTGGGCTTGGATTTAAAAATAAAGGAGAGGTGGGGTAAATGTGAAGATACAACAGTACCACTGGAGGAAAAGACTCCCTGTGGGTCAGCTGGGTGATGGAAGGTTTTGTGGCTACAACAATACTCATACATTCTTTGGCTTCCTAAAGATAATCATAATATCTAAATGAGGGATGTGAGGGTCTCATTGTATGCCCTGCTGGTCAAAGCAATCCCAGAAAACTCTTCTCTTAAAGAGAAGAGCTCCTGAATTTTTAAGACGATCAAACCCATGACATATGAGAAATTCTTTCATTCATTCAAGAACTACTTCTCAAATAGCCACCATGTTCCTGGCACTGTGCCAGTGTTGGGGGTTCTGGGTTCTCTGGCTCTATAGAACGTGGAGTCTATTGGGGGTCACGGACATTTATCTAATAGTCACACAGCTATAAAAACTACTAACAATAACATGAGCAATGAAGGAGATGTACAATGTGTTTTTAATAGAGTATCGTGGGGATTCTGTGGGTGGGGTTGAGACTGCTTCTCTGAGGAAATGACAGCTGGGCTGAGCTGTGAAGGATGAGTTAACATTCTGGGTGGGAAACGGGCATGTATTTAGGACCTGAACCAGTAAGGAGGAGTCCCTTAGGGGACTGAATGAAAAACTTGGCCAAAGAAATCGCATATTTAATCTAACGAGCAGATTGCAGTGGTGGGATGAGAGCAGATGGAGCTGGGCAGAGTAAAAGTCTTCTGGATAACTTGTCCCATAGAAAAGGGACCAGTCTGATACAGTTCCACTGGGTGGGAGCTGTAGAAAGATATTTTAATTTCAAAGAGGAAAGAACAGTCTGAGACAATGTTTTGAAGGCAGTGAGTTTCTGTCTCCAGAGCTGTTTAATTGTGAGCAAGATCACAACTTGGTTAGACTTTTGCAGAGATGATAAAAGGGGGTTGGGCCTATTGAATATTTAAGTGCATCTCAGTAGAAAGTTTTGTGAATTGCTTACTTTCATTTAGAAACAACAACAACAAAGCAAACTGGTCTGCAGGGGCAATCATCTCATGAAAGGAAGCTATTAAGAATTCCCCAAGGACAAAGTAAAGTCTAGGAGACTCCTTTCTGATAAGATAATTGCAAGGTTTTCAGAAATCCAGTGCTGGCTAGAATTGAAGAGACCTGGGAATACACCATTTGCATTTTAAGGAAGTTGTTTTCTTCTTTTCTCAGCCCCTCCAACCAAAAATCTGATGTCAGAATGTGGGAAATGCCAACTCACTGGTGCTGATTGTGTGTGATTAGTGTCAATGACCAGCGTGCAACAGAAGTGATGAGAAAACGAGAATGTGAGCAGATAAAGCCAACTGTTCCCCACAAAGCAGGAAACTGATCCAACTGGAGAATAAAAAATATAGATGGGCTAAAGGAGTTTGTGGGGTGACTCTGTTTCATGAGCCCATTTTCTCCTTCTAATCCTTTTGACTTTATAATTTTGCATGACCTGGAATTTCTAGAATGGAGCATGGTACAGACTGGTGGGCCTCGCTAGATGACCCACCAGACACTTCATAAGAGAGTTTATCCTCTTGCAAAAACAACAAAAAAGCAAACAGTGTTCTTTATAATGAAGCACAACAGTGAATTTGTTTAAATCATAAACTGGAATTGATGAAATATCTTAATCAGTGGTTATACACAATTATAAATAACCTCTTTTTGTGTATATGTGCTTTAGTTAACACCATGCAAAAGCCCTGTGTGCCTGTTATAGCACCTCATAAAAATGTATCCAAGCTAGATACTGAGTTTTATAGAAGCATAACACTTTGTAATTGCATCCCAGCCATGCATATCAAAAATACACAGACACACAGAGTAGCCTGAGGACACACTTACTTTATAATGTCCTTATTCACTGATGACCCAATCACCTCAAAGTGACCATGGGATACTTTTCCCCCTGACTCTCACAGCATAGAAGACACAGGTTTAGATTATGCTGAGAGACAAAAAAATGCTGTTGTCTCTTTCCATACCAGTGTTTTCCATCTACATATTTTTTCTGTCTCTCTTTTACCAGGAAAACTCTTTTATTTTTAATATTTGTTTGTTTACTTAAATATATTGGGGTGACATTAGTTAATAAGTTTATATAAGTTTCAAGCATGTAATTCTATGATACATCATCTGCATATTGTATTGTGTGCCCACCACACAAAGTCAAATCTTCTTTTGTCACCATATACTGGACCTCCTTTACCCTTACCAGTCCCCCAGCCCCCTTACCTCAGTATGGTGCCACCATACTGTTGCCTGTGTCTATTTATTCACAGTCTGTTCATGTATTGCCTTCAGTTTTATAACCCACATATGAGTGAAATCTCATGGCTCTGTCTGACTTATTTCAGTTAGCATGATATTCTCAAGATCCATCCATGCTGTCACAAATGGCAGCATTTCATCTTTTCTTATGACTGAGTAGTATTCCATTGTGTATATGCACCACATCTTCTTTATCCAGTCATTTATCGAAGGTAACTTTGGTTGTCTCCATGTCTTGGCCAGGGGAACTCTTTTGAAATTTTTAGTTAACTTGGAATTCTCCAGCCCTATTCTGTAAACATGTCATAGCATCAAATGCCCTTAAGATGACCTCCTAGGAGCTTGAATCTTTCCTATGAGCCAGCATTTGCTTCAAAATCCATATAAAAAGCAAACTTTCATTTAATCAGCAAATCTTTTTAAAAATTGTGTATTGTATTTCCAGCTCTCTGGTAGGAACTGAAGATACAATGATAAATACAATCTTGCTATTTTTAGATAGCTTACAGTAAGGAGAACCTGGTAAACACACAATAATTAAATTACACAGTGACCAAAGCTAATAGAAATGTGAACAATATGCATGCCAAGGGTTCCTAATAGTTCTTTGGGTCATGGATCCTTTGGACAACATGACGGTCTGTATGAGTTATCTGTTGCTGTATGACAACTATATGCCTGAATGCTTAGCAGTTTAAAGCAACATTACTTATGTCTTGAAATTACCGGTCAAAAATCTGAAAGTGGCTTAACTTGATGGCTTTGGCTTAGGGTTTCTCATGAGGTTGCAGCAAAGCTATTTGTTGAGACTGCTGTCAGCTGAAAACTTGACCTGGGTGGAAGACATGCCCCCAATATAGCTTGTTTTACATAGCTACCGGAGGAGGCCTCAGGGGGTCCCCTGTAGGCTGTGTCAGAAAGACTCAGGTCCCAGCCATAGGGGCCTCTTCCTAGAACTGATCATAACATGACGGTTGGCTGTCATCAGAGCAAGTGATCCTTGCAAGGGACAGAGGCAAAAGCCATGATGCTTGTTGTCATCTAGCATCAGAAATAGCATAGCATCACTTATGCAGTATTTCCTTGGTCATACAGACCAACCTTGATAAAATGTGGAAGGAAGCCACACAAGGGCATGAATACCTGGAGGAAGGGATCTGTGGGGGCCATCTTTAGGATTGACTACCATAGCCTTCAGGGCCCTCTTCCCAGAAAAATGCACCACAGACACTGGGATAATAAATGCTCTGTTAATATAGGGCTGAATATATAACTGCACCTTGATAAGCCAGAAAGATTTTGCAAGAGAGATTAGTTTAATCATGGCCTTACAGAAAGAATGATAATTTCGTCAGTGGGTGTGGTAGACAGGTAAGTGGATATTCAGGGAGATTGTTATGCCTGTAACGAGGAGATGGAATGCAGAGAGGTCAGCTGGGAAGCTATTACATTGGTATGGACACAAGACACAGTAATGACGTGAGCTGGGACATGCACAAAGGGAGTGGGAAGGGGAGATCATTTCAGAGGGTTTGGGGAGGCAAAATGTAAAGAAATTGACAATCAATTGATATGAGAGATGAAAGAAAATAAGACACAAATGAAATTTCAAGGGAATTTTCTCTGCACAACAGGGTAAGTGAGAATTAGAAAAAGCGCTAACTGGGTAGGTGATAAAACACAAATACAACAAGTAGGTTTAGAAAATATTGTGAGTCTCAAGCCTTTGAAGATTTATTGTGCACATTAGTCTATTAAAAATGAATGTTTTTTTGTTTTTGTGTTTTTATTTTCTGTAGAAACCCATGTATTTTCAAGGTAATGTTTCCCAAATATGTTTGACAATGGAATCTTCCTCTTGCTCAGCCTCTCTTAACATATTGCAAATCCAGAGAGGTTCTGGGTAGCAATTCACACTTTGTAACAATTTGCAGTTTGTCCAACTCATCACAAAGTATCCCACAAAAAGAAAAGCCAAAATGACACTACAACAAGGTTGTTAACAGTGTTTTTAGGTTCACATTAATCATAGTGAAGTCTTCAGGAACCAATTACAAAGAAAATTACCTTGATTTTCATTCGTTTAGCTATTTCAGTATTTGCAGTTTCCTCTATCAGTACTAATACACAATGCAGCTTTTAAGACCACACAAAAAATGTTTCTTAAGCTTAAAAGCTCAGCAAGCTTTTAGACAGATACAATAGTTACCCACTGCTATCTAACAAGTATTTGTCCCCCAAGCATTGCCCCATGTTGAGGTTTGGACTAAAGAAGACATCATGGCTCTGGTGATAAGTGGTGTTCCAGCCAAGGTTTTGCAAGTGAGTGCTGCTTGTGAGAGCCCGGCAACAGGCCGACATCCCAGATCTCCACTGGGTTCTAAATGCCTTTCTGCAACAGAGGAGAATTTTTAGCAAAGCTGACTGCAAAGCTGGAAATCCACCACGGTTCCTGAAGCTAAACAGAAGGTGTTTCTTCACTCGTAAATAAATGCAGACACTGAACATGACCCACGGGAAAACAATTTGCTTCTAACATCTAATGATTTTTAAGCTTCACGTTTCAGATTGGAACAGCAAAGAGCCTAGCACGTTACCTGCAGAAGCAGTGGTCAGTGGTCAGAGGACAGCTCTGGAGGAAGGTTTGAACTGGGTAAACCCTAATTCTACTCGAGCTATAGTACTGAGGACTATATTGCTATGGGACTGAGGAATCTACGTAAACTTGCTTTGCTTGTTTTCTCATCTATAAAGTGCCTGTTTAGTATTTTGTGAAAATTAAAGGGATTACTCATATAAGCCTTCAATTCATATAAGCTATTAGCAAACAGGCGGTTTCAACACATAACCCTAAACATGGAAAAAAAAATCATACAGACGTCCTTCACAGTGGTAATAAAATAATGATGCTATCTTAGATTTGAATAGTGTTTTAGTTAAAGTGAGTGCTTCCACATCTCTAAACTGGTTTGATACTAAAGCATACTTCTCAATAAAATCATGTTAGTGAAGCTGTGTCCAGCCGCTGGTGGAAAATGGATAAGCATAGTGAGCCAGGCGAGCTCAGGACCGACAGCCATTAGTGAGAAATAACAGATGGTGTCTCATTTTTTGCTATAGGCGAAGAGCCAAATGACATGACTAACTAGAAAGACAGCCCCATAGGATTGCATTTGAGCTCCTACTGAGCATAGAGCCTGAAAGGCAGGGACATTTTTAATAACCTTTCTTTGACAAGCTTAAAGCCATTTAATGTCTAAACCTGTCATACACATCCAGCCAGGAGAATAGACCTCCAGAGAAAACCCCGCAGTAGACGGCCTCACCTCCTGGTGAAAAAATAAAAATTGCACACACACGTAAAAAATTATACAGCAAGGTCGTCAAATATGAACTTTCCATTGTAATAAAAACAGTCATTGCCCCTCTCAGTGGCAACCCCCTAGACCTGCTCCCCATTCTGCATCGGATGCAAAGTTGGGTTCTGTCCAGGCCTTATTTAACGAAAACAATAGAGGACTTGGGCCTGCTTTAGCTGAAATGTTAGTTCAGTCTAATTAGAAGGAAATGCATTATAAATTATTATGTGTTGAAAGTCTACACCAAAGAAAAGAAAGAAAAGAAAATGAACTCATAATTCTTTATATATTAGGTTTCACTTTCCCATCAATCCAAATGAAACAGCAAGTAATTGCTTCTTTTTTTTTAACAACTCTGGAAGTAAATGGGAAAAAAAAGACTAGCAATCAGCATGATTAAAAATCTTTATTATTTTGTCTATTGTTATAATATTTAGCAGCAGTGCACCAGTGATTCTGCAAAAAAACATTCACTACAGCAAATTTATCTAATAAATTGTATTTGTTTTCCAGCGAGTCAGCTAGTAAGAGCATTAGTGTGGACATGATTTGGTTTTCCCTGGAGTCCATGGCCTCATCTCGCCCCAGCTGTTTCATTTTCTTCTCATCACCAAATCATTTTATTATAATAACGCTCCATGCCTCGCTTTCCTGTGGCCTTCTATGAATACAAGCACATCAAAGATACCTCCGTGCTGAGTACTAAGTTTAAGGTTTACATTCAAACTCCACCTTCAAAGTACCTTTGTCGGGAGGAGGAAGGTCTGACAGAAAGAAATAGTTTGGACAATATCATTTACCATTACTTAGCTATAGCCTAGGAAAAAACAAGGGCTGCGGTGGGAAAATCACTTTGGTAAAAAGTCAGAATAATGTCTCTTTCGTTCTACCAATTAATGGAATTAATCTCAAATAAGTTAGTTGTACTCACTGATATTTCCAGAAAGACTCAGCACCACTGACATATTCTTCCTTTTAAATATCTCATGTCAGAAAAAAAACATTATTTCAAATTTGAAATATATGCTTATTTGTAGACTCAGTAACACTCTAAATTCCATGAAAGGGGCACTTTTTCTTGTTTACCACTGTTTTGCATATGCCCACGCATGGTAGGTGTTCAATGCCTGTGTGTTGAATACATGGTGTAATTAGCAGCAAAAGTTGACACCAAAAGGAGGATATGAACACAGTGCAACAACTGAAGCAAGTTGGAATACACATCTTGGCCATGTATGAGAAAGTGCAGTTGAAACATGTGGCTCCCAATGATAGAAAAAAAATATTCAAGATCATCCCCTCATCGGTAACACTTGGCCTTCTTTCCTCCTATTCTTCTTTCGTAAACAATGCCAGGGTGTCTCCCCCACACTCCTGCACAGCGCAGCACATCCGTGGTTATCTTGATAGCACCCCACCTCATCATGGCTACTCTTCTTACTCTGATGAACCAGATACTCATTCTGTTAAGGTGACTCCTTTCAGCCCCGGCTGGTGTAGCTCAGTGGATTGAGCTCGGGCTGCGAACCAAAGCGTCGCAGGTTCGATTCCCAGTCAGGGCACATGCCTGGGTTGCAGGCCATGACCCCCAGCAACCGCACATTGATGTTTCTCTCTCTCTCTCTCTATCTCCCTCCCTTTCTAATAAATAAATAAATAAAATCTTAAAAAAAAAGAAAAAAGATGACTCCTTTCTTCCATGAGCACTCCTGATGCTTGTGTGTACACTGTTGCTTCTGGTGGAGGCCACACACTAAATTCCCATAAAATGAGTAATGAATAAATGCATGTACTGCTTTTAGAGTCAGAAACACAAATGTTATTTTCATTTGTACTCAGCTTGTGAATCTTGAAAAAGCATCTGGTAAAGAGTTTGTAACCAAACTGGGATACACATACCTGACTAGTTTTTCTGTGCATAAAAACAAATATCACAACATTAACTTGAAACAAGCTGTTCCAGCAGGGCACAATGACACAGTCATTTCAAGGGTTTGGAGGCACACACGGCTTCTCAATGCTAAAAGGAGATGCTGAGAGGGGGGTTGTCCTCTCAGCATCAACATTCTGTGTAAGCGGCTCGGCACTGAGTAAAGATTCCGGTATGTAAACTAACATACCAAACAACAAGCATACAATAAGCTCTTTCCTTGTCCTTTTTCTGGCATTCAAAATCCTAGTTATTCTCTAGGCTTCCTTTATGCCAAAATATGCCTTTCCTGATGGGTCCCCTAGTATTTAAATATATTGCTTACCATGGCCTAACCTGAATTACAGTAATGTTTTCTCTTCCGCTACATTTTAAGTTCCCCAAGGGCAGGCAAGGCCAACGTAATCATCTTTGTATCCGTCTGTTTAACACAATGCCCAGTCACAGTCCCTAATAAAGATGGGCTTACTGAGAATCAGATGAGAGCCAGTTCATTTCTTCCCCAGTCTGTGGAGGAACGTAAGGACCAGGAAATGTACAGCACGCTCCTCCTGTTTTTGCTTAAACTCTATCAAGCTGATAGATCACTTTTCTGTACTGGCAATTTCCCCCCATCACAATATTGCTGTGACTGGTATTTGACATAAATGCATTTATCAAATCATGAAAATGTATACTTTAAATGCCCTATAACTTTATTTGTCAATTATATCTCAATAAAGCTAGAAAAAATTAAATTAAAAAATGCTAGTTTTCGAAAGCAAAAAAAATTGGGCTTTATTAATGAAAGATAATATTTATCCTCTGACTCTTGCTTAATGTTCTTTTGGAGAAGGAACATTATCTTTAAAGCTTTAGTTAAAGCAAAATAAATAATTATAATAAAAGATCAGGTATGTATATATATATATATTGTTTTATAGTTTCAAACATAATTGATGTCTATTCTTCAGCCTAACCCTTTACGTTTCTTTTATTGAATTAAATAAATGCTTGAGGCCTCCCTCTGTTAGATAATGTAGCAAATGCTGGAAATAACAAGAAGGAAGCACAAAGAAAAGTATTAGACCCGACAGTTTATGACTCAGTTGGGGGAACAGAAAGGATGCGGGTTAATTAACAAACATTCATAAAACAGCAAATTAAGTGCTAGTATTTTGGAATTACAAATGTTAAAGGAATACATTTAAGAGTCTTTCATTCCCCAAACAAGAATATTTGTACTCATTTTCTAATGAAAGAATCCTTGAGGAGAATGATTATGTTTTATTTAGATGAACTAAGTTCAGTTTTAAGTTGTTCTGGTATAATAGGAACCTGACCTTGTGTTCTTCAGGATCTTATATTATAAAGTGGAGAATCCAAGCTTATCTTAGTAATACAATAATGTGTATGAAGCCCTTAGTATAGTTCCGGGAACACAGCAAATTTTTGTTCTTGGCGGCCTTCTGTGTGCTTAGCATTCTCTTAATAATGCCATTTTCTTTAATCCTTACAACTATCTAATAAGGTGGATATGGTCATTATCCTTCCCATTTTAAATATTAGAGCAATAAGACTCCAAATGTTCCAGTCACTTGTTTAACATCACCAAGAGCCTAGGGGTGGTGCATCCAAGATCTGAACACTGGTCAGCCTAAATCCCAAGTACGTGCCTGCTTTTCCTGTTGCGCCCTGCTACCCTGACTACACCTTGAGCACTTAACACAGCCCAGATCTTCACAGATACTCATTTTTCATTTGGTTGTTTAAAGGGGCTGTGAACCTGCTCGTCATACTTACCATGCTTTTCTTTCCTATATATCTCCCTTCTTGATACCCTCCAACCTCGCTGTACTCCCTGTAGCTCCAGTACATTTCTTTCAATCCCCTTTGTACACTTCAGTCTTTTTCTTGTTTATGACTAGTAGCCATCTCTCTTCTGATGTTGACTACGTAACCCCTTTCCTATGGCTGATGTTAGGACACAAAGTTTGCTGATCAGAGTACTGTAAGAATCTAGAAGAATCGCATAGAGGTTAAAAAGATAATTTTTGGATTCGACTCAATATAAATTGAAATGTCCGCTCTAGTGCCTTTTGCATTTTCCTTAAATTCTCTTACTTCAGTCTCTTTACCTGAAAAAATGAGGATAATAGAGTTATAAAAATTAAATTAGATAATGACTCTAAGTGCTTGCATATGACTGGTACATAGTTAAGTGCTCGATAAATTGTACTTCTGGTAAATACCATTATTCAGATTTTTTAAAAGATTGTATTTATTTATTTTTAGAGACAGGGGAAGGGAGGGAGAAAGAGAAGGAGGGAAACATCAGTGTGTGGTTGCCTCTCACGTGGCCCCCACTGGGGACCTGGCCTGCAACACAGACCTGTGCCCTGACTGGGAATTGAATCGGAGACCATTTGGTTCACAGCCCATGCTCAATCTACTGAGCCACACCAGCCAGGGCTTATTCAGATATTTTTAATGAAATAGCATGATAAGCTTCTTAATAATGAAACAGTATTAAATAAAATAGCTTTATTTTTACAATGTGGATAAAATAATGACAAGATATGCTGGATATCTAAATAAGACATATGCAACCAATTACAGATCTCTTACACGACATTGCCGTAACTTTGAACTTGGCTTAGACTGCCAAACTCTTCTCACATTGGTAGTCAGAATAGTTCACAAGCCATTTTTCAAGGCCATAGGGAAGAGCTTGGAAAATAGGGTAACTAACTTCCTATGACTTCTAATGACCTTCACTTCCTAATATTTACATCAGGCTGGTGCATGTGATCAAGAGAAGACAACTGATAGCATATCAAGTTACTTTTAAGGCTAGATCATAAAATATGCTTTGGTCTCTTAGAATTTTTTTTTTTTTTTTGCTGCCATGCTGTGAGGATGCTTGACCAGTCCTGTGGAGATGCCCGCAAGGATAGAAAGTAAGGCCTCTGGCCAACAGCCAACACTAACTTTCCAGGTATTGACTAGTCCACTTGGAATGAGATTCTCCTACTACCAAACCCTCAAATTCTGCAGCCCCAAAAGACTATAATCTCATGAAAGATCCTTAGAACTGACCAACAGAGCTGCTCCTGAGTATACTACAACCCATACACTGCAAGATAAATAAATAATTACTGTTGATTTAGACATTTAGTGGGGTGAGATGTTATTCCATTATAGATCACAATACAGCCAAGGGGCACTTATTCTAGCCATAGTTTCTTACCTTGATCTTTGTGTTCCCTAATGCTTTCTGCTGGAAGAACCTCCATTTCCTGAATGATCTTTGACCTCTTAGTCAACAATATTCAGGTATCTTAGGGTCTCTCTCTGAAAGCAGCATATTTCTAGTTAATAAAATCAGGTTTCTGCTGGATCTTTCTTACTTCGGAGTCACTTTGATTCTTGGCCCCGTTCTTTATTTTTATACTGATTTAGGTAGATTAAACTTTCAACATCATACCCTACCCATATCCTTTCCACTACTCAGCCTTTCATGGGCCATTGTTTTTGCATGGAACATACAAGTGTGAGCAAAAGTAGGTTTATAGTTGTTCATATGAAAAAAACATGCAGGTTATAATTATTATAACAGCTTTATTTTCTCAAAAGAATGTGACAATGCAACTGTGAACGTACTTTTGCCCTCCTCTGTTTACTCCACCAGCCATCACTTTGGTCAGGGTGGCTCCTACGGGTGCATTGAAGTGATGAAGGAGAGGGATATAGTACTTCAGGACTCTCAAATGTCTGATTTGTGGTTATTCTTTCATTCTTTAGGATCCTGAGTTCTCCAGCAAGAGCTGGAAAGGCTTTGTGCTTATTTATTAGTACTGTTATTTCATGTGTGTTTGTTTGGGATCATATCAATAATTCTCTTAGGATGGACTGCCCAGCAATTTTTCCCATACTCTTTGCATGATTAAGATATTCAAGGCCAATGGTTCCTGGTAAGAACAATGAAGGTGCCCAGGGAGTTCCTGACTTTCTAAATCTTACCTGATTGGTTTATAAGTAATCAGTGTAGCACAAATTTAAAAACACAGAAGACAAAAATGATCAGAGTCCTGTGTGATGCTTTGCATGCTGTTTATCCTCTCTCGGCTTCAATTCTTCATCAGTGGATAATACCTACCATGCAAGTTTGTCGTGAGGAAAGATTTACAGTTAGTCTCAGACACTTCACAGATGGAAGCAATTATTAAAGTTGCTCTTCTCGTGACTCAGAGTAGTGCACATTTCCCCCTTAACTGCCCCTCCACATACAGGTATTTTACCTTCTATACTTTTTAGAGTGATCAAAGGCTTTTAGAAAATAGGAAAGTGGGTATTTCGATTAAAAGTTTAGGAATCCCCAGTAACATACGTGCAGTTGCTCTAATTTGACTCTGTATATATATAACTGAAAGTTATTTACAGGTTATTAGACACCTCAAATGGTACATGAAAGTATGTAATATATCATATAGCTAAATGCTCTAAATTTGTTAAAATCAGTACAATTTCTGATTAAGAGAATGTGTTATGGAGTGTGACTTCCCAGCTAAATCTTAGCTTGGCCACTTACACGCTTTATGACAAATTGCTTAATCTCTTTGAACCTCAACTGTGTGGGTGTAATGAAGATAATAATAGTACCTGATTCACAGGGCTTTAAAGGGATTAAATATGGTAATACATATTGAATACTCAGTACATTTCTTGGCAAAAGAGAAACTCAATAAATCGGATCCATTAAGCCACAAGACGTACATTGCCGAGAGGGCAGTGAGAAATGACGTCACCTTACCAATTATCTGGCTCACTTTTTCATAAGTAAAAAGCCTGTTTTCCTTTTTCCCTTCTCATTAGATAATACCTCCCAAATAGATCCCTGTACAGCCTAGGGGTTTGAAATATATTTAAGGCACAATTTAAGAAATGATATTGAGTCTATTTATAGCCCATATTGAAGTGTACCTCAAACCAAAAAACCTACTACTCCATCAGACTATCCTCTTGAAAGAAGCTAAAGCCAGAGAGTTAATTAGATATAATCCAAGTTTCTTCAGAGTTTTCTCCCTCTCAAAAACTTATTCTTTTTTTTTAAAGATTTTATTTATTTATTTTTAGGGAGGGAAGGCAGAGAAAGAGACAGAGAGAGAGAGAGAGAGAGAGAAAGAAACATCAATGTGCGGTTGCTGGGGGTTATGGCCTGCAACCCAGGAATGTACCCTGGCTGGGAATTGAACCTGGGACACTTTGGTTCCCAGCCCACGCTCAATCCACTGAGCTATGACAGTCAGGGCTTCAAAAATTTATTCTTGTCAAAAACCTTAAAATGATTTATGTGTTCACCTTCGATGAACATCATTCTCTGGAAGTTTGTTCCAGATGGCCTCTGGAGCTGATTTATTATAATTTATAGATTGGCAAATCTATTTCAAAGCATTTCATGCATAGCTCCTGTGTTAAATAAGTGAGAACTGGGTCCCATCTGTAGATACTTTCTTAAGGGTTCCCTCCATCCCTGAGCTGGATTCCATCAGCGAAACCCTGCAGTGGCCCATCGGTGCAGCCCAAGGCTTCCAAGGGCAAGTGATGTGTCCTGTGTGGGGTGTTGTTAGTGACACTCACCAGTCCTCTCTCGTGCCTAAGTGTGACTGACTGGTCTCAAATCCATGGCAAACTAACCACTCTCTATGGCTATAATGAGTGAACAGGTGATTATATAAGTAGCATTGCTTGTCATCAATTTCATAAGCAGCACTTTGTTAAACCAATGGAAAAGTTGAGATAATAGGAAAAAATGTTTTCATGCATTTTATTCCATAACTTATGACTAGACTTTATACATGGGATCAGCAAGAGGAAAGAGAAAGAGATAGGAGGAAAGGCAATGCTTTAGTCAAATAAGTTTCTTAAATATTATTGTTTGTACACTTTTATTATCTTAGAAAACTTAAAACAACCCTAAACAAAAATATTCTAACCCCACTGCTCACAAAACCCACATAACCCATTGACATTTTCAAAATGAAAATAATACATATATATAACTTTATTTTCTGAATATATTGCAATGTATACTCTTATGTATATGTATATAGGTATATATACATACTCTTAGATTTATATGTAACTATTCTAGGAGCATGCATTATTGTATGCTTCTTAAGTGCAAGTGTTATATTTTATTTTGCACACCTGGGGTCAAAGCTCAAACACCTATAGACTGGTAAGTAATACAGTGAACGACTCAGGACAGGTATGAGATAAAACAAATTTGTAAGGAGATGTAAATTAGAGGTTACTAATCTGTACCAACTGATAAAACTTAAACTGCTAAAGTCAGCCCAAGGTGCAAATATTTAGTTGCTCATCCAACGATCTTATAATGTGCCAACAAAATTTTATTATTGAATTTTTACAAGGAAGAGTAGTATAGGAACTACTTTGTCTGGGTGCAAGGAATTATAAAACCAAGAGCAATAATTGCTAATGTAAGAAATAGTTTACTCTGTTTCAGTGACTATACTAATAGTTTCTCACATAATCTTTACAGCTGCCTTATGGATTAGATACTATAGTTTTTCTGTTTTTCTTTTTTTACAAATGAGGAAACTCAGAGATTAACAACTTGCCCAAAATCTGTTTATCAGGACTGGGGTTTGAGGCCAGGTTGATTCAACTACAAAATCTAAGCTCTTAAAAAGACATTCTATGATAGCTGAACTGTGAAGACCTAATAGATCTCTCTCTCACTTTCCTGCTCTGAGCCTGCACAGACGATATGTACTTTTTAGACAGAGTACTGAAACAGACACTGTGTGATCCTCGTAAGTCTCAGAACTTGAGAGGAATGATGGTCTCTTTTGTAATTTTAAAGATACTTGTGGATTATGTAATATGAATGACTTTATCTAAATGTAAAAATACCTTTTTTCTTTGAAACTGAGTCCAGATCTTTAAGATAATTTGGTTTTATAAAAAAAACATTAGTAGTTTAGACCGCAAAGTAATAGCACTTTGATCAGATTTTCTTCCTACTCTGTTTTTCTAAGAAATCTGCTATTCAGCCTGTCAGTTGCCCTTTTGCTGATGTATGATGAAAAATTACTTTCATGGAAATCTACAACTCATTTCCTTGTGCGTCTAAGCTACTTTAAATGAGAGTCGATGTTCAGCTTGATGACGTTCTGCAGTATAAAATTGCCATCACCGAAGAGTCAACGATATCCTCTCATTTACTAAGGCGGCCCTCAACCAAAAATAAAATCCACCCAATAAAAACACCTCATAACCTGAGAAGTGTAACTCTTCTCCTGGAAATCTAATAAGGGATGAGTAACAATCAGGACAAACTGTGGAGACGGACAGGCAGGGAAAGTCATGGACATGGAACCCAAGCTCCATCGTGGAGAAACATTACTGAGTAAGATGGAATGTTCGTGGCCTTGGCCAGAAACATTGTGCAGGAAAAATAATCATTGTTATGAGAAAAGTATAGCCCTGGGAGAGAATTTTCCAAGGGCTTATGCCAAGGTCTATAATGTTACTCTTATTTTCTATATAAATATATGTTCTGTAAAATGGACCTAGTGTGATTTGATACAAAGACCTGATTCATTTGCAACGTCCAATACATAACAGCTGTGACACAAACCCTCACAGAGCATCTAATCATGAGGCACATTTTACTTGCAACATTGGCTCTAACCAGAAGTGTCAAGTTATTAGTTTGGAGATTTTATAGACTGGCTTTATTAGATTAAATATAGCCAAGGGATATCAGTTGGTATTAGAACACCCTTATGGAATTTTCCACTGAAGCCTAACTGAGGATAATCCCGGAAACCACATATTATAGTTCAGGTGTATGGGGGTGTATGTATAAAACTTTCACAGACAAAACGTGAAAGCTAAGGGTGTGTTTATTCATTCATTCAAGGAATGTGTATTGAGTGACAGCTGTGTGCCAGCTCTTATTCTAGTCCCCGGAAAGACAAATGGGGAACAAGAGAGACAAGGCATTTGTGACTATAGAGATAATATCCTACTGGAAAGGGTTAGGAAAGATACAACTAAAGCAATAAATGAATAATTTTTGACAGTGGTAAGACATATGAAAAAAATAAAGCGGAATGATGCACTAGAAAGTAACTGGTCAGTGTATGGGTAACTAAATTCTGGAAGAGCTGAGAGAAGAGCTGATATCTAATGTTAAGAGCCAATTATGCAAAAAAACCAGATGCATCAATTTTGATTACTTCCTTTTTTAAAATATGTATTTGTCATGCGCATTAATTTTTTTATTAATTGAGTTTATTGGGATGACATTGGTTAATAAAACTATACAGGTTTCAAGTGTATAACTCAAAAAAACATCAGCTGCATGCTACATCATGTGCCCATTGCCCCAAAGTCCCTTTCTGTCCCCACCCCCCACCCCCACTTTGCCTACCTTCACTTAGTCAACCCCCTTTCCCTCTGGCCATCACCACACTGTTGTCTGTGTCTATGTGTTGTGTATACATGGTTTGGGGCTAATCCCTTCACCTTCTTTCATTCAGTTCCCCCACCTGTTTCCCCTCTGACATCTGTCAGTCTGTTTCATAGATCCATGCTTCTGTTTCTATTTTGTTCATCATTTTATTTCCACCTCTGGTTTTGTGTTAACCTTTTACCATTATTTTTCATGTAACCATGTAATAATCCTCTAGGTCTGAATCTCAAAACCTCACTATGCTTGGATATAGCCATCCTTTCTAATTCTTCTTAATACATTGGTGCACCCCTGTAGCAAAGCTCCATACCTAATGAGCCACCTCAAAGAATCAAGGGCCCCTACAATCCTCTGGTCTTAGTGTGTGCGTACTTGATTCTGTGAGTTTCCCAATGTTTAAGTTATATCCTTTTGGGAGTATGATATTTTTGCCTGAGCACTCCACTAAATTTATAGTGAACAAAAAATTTTAGAAAATATGGCACAGATCCTCTAAAAGGCTGAGAAACAACAGATTGATTTGTATAGCTAGAAGAGCACTTCAATTTTTCAAATCAGGGAACTTTAATGCCATTTTACCCAAGGGGAACCAAATGGACTGTAAATCCTTTGTTTTGCTTCTTTAGTCTGCATTGCCTGTGTATGCTGCAAGTAATTTTTAATCAAAGGTAAAATCAAAGTTTAATGGGAAAATTAGGACATGAATACACTTACTAACAGATTCAGTTCAGGATTTCACAGCTACTCATAATTTCAGAATTATGGAGTAGGGGTATTAGCCAAACAGTCTAATATTGTGTCTTATGTGAGAAAAGACATTCATGGCTCAGATTTGCATTTTTAAATATTACTCTGATTTTTTAAAAGATTTTATTTATTTATTTTAAGGGAGGGAAGGGAGGGGGAGAGAGAGAGAGGGAAACATCAATGTGCGGTTGCTGGGGGTTATGGCCTGCAACCCAGGAATGTACCCTGGCTGGGAATCGAACCTGGGACACTATGGTTCCCAGCCCACGCTCAATCCACTGAGCTACACCAGCCAGGGCTAAATATTACTCTGATTTTTTTTTATGGCCATGTAACATTCCAGTTTGTCAATGTACCCAGCTTTTTTGTTCACTGATCCACTGACAGACACTTGGGCTGCCTCCAAATCTTGGCTATTGTAAATCGTGCTGCAATGCCTTTTGCAACAGCAGCATGGATGGTCCTGGAAAGCATTATGCTAAGTGAAATAAGCCAGTCAGAGAAAGACAAGTACCATATGATTTCACTGTCTGTGGAATCTAATGAATGAAACAAACAAAAAAAAAAACAAAATAGAAATAGGCTCATAGGTAGAGGACAGACTGACAGCTGTCAGATGGGATGGGGGGTGGGTGAACATGTGAAGGGATTAAGCAAAAGAAAAAAATTGTTGCACACACAATGTGGTGATTACCAGAGGGAAAGGTGGGGAGGGGATAGAAGAGGGTACAGGAAGAATAAATGATGATAGAAGGAGACTTGACTTGGAGAGGTGAATATAGAATAGAATATATACATGATGCATTATAGAATTTACACCTGAAACCTATATAATTTTATTAACCAATGTCACCTCAATAAATTCAATAAAAATATTGCCCTGATTTATCCAAGCTTGCCACTCATTATCATAGTTGAAATTCCTGCTCGAATAGTTAGTAGAGAAATCATTAAATCATGAAAAATTAAAAGATATTCCCAAATGCCCAGAACTCATCATGAAAAGTGTAATGAATAAAAGATATTTTCATTAATCATTCATATACTTTTCTGTAATGATAGAAGTAGCATACTTAGAAATTGAAAAGTATTTCCTATTTTTGGTTTCTATAATTGTGTCACTGGCATCTCCTGGAGGCATTTTCTTTAGCTTTCATCTTGGTAAAGTTCCTATGGTATCATTTTTGCCAGGTGTCTGAATGTAAACTTAATGACATTAAGTTTTAATTTGACATTTTACTTTCCTTTACAGTAAATAAGAAAACAATATATGTGCAAATGTCATTTTTAACCTTCAAAACATTTTTGGTTTTGTAGCAGGGGTCTCTAAGACAGGAGTGGATAGACCACGTCCTGTTCTCTAGATGGACTCACTCAGCATCATTTCTAGACTTCTTTCGTATTCCTTTCCTACACACAGAATCTGGAAAGGTGAAAATGAAATTCCCCAGGCTCGAAGCTATGGTTCCAGATGTGATATTGGTTCTGTCAAACAGGTGAGTTCTGAGGGAAGAATGAGGACTAGGGGCATACCCGTTATAGGTGCACGTCAGCAGATAGAGCGTGGATCTAAAGCTAGCCTTCTTTGCAGTTTCTTCCTGACCTCCCTGTCTCTGGGAGTCTTTCCTATGGGACCAAGGCTGCAGCTTGATTCTGTGGTCTTTTGAGTTGTTTTATAAAGACCTAACAGACTGTTTCAACTGCCTCTCTGCTCAGAGACCAGTAAGAGTAAGTTTTTTATTAGAACTAAGATAGGGGATGGAAGCTCTATTTAGATCTCACATCTAAGATGACTTTCCAACTGAAATTTATCAGAATGCTACATTAAGTGATGCGAGGCTCTTGACAGGTTAATAAAAAAAAGCAATATTTATTCTGCTATTGTTTGAATGTGGAGCTTTCTGTGGGACTTCTTGGGTCATGGACAGGCCACAATCAATTATTTTTGAATTCGTGGTAATTATAGCATCAAAAGCATCATCTTGAGTGCTAGGCTGAGGAGTGGTAGGGTCTTTTTTTCCCATTAATCTTCTGTTAATCCAGTAACTTTATAGACATCTGGCAACCCAAGTCTTAAAATTATAAAATGGAAAGAAATGGTCTAGCTATGTCCAAGTTAAATATTCATCCTTAAGATAATATTTGCATGAATCCTTGACCTACTTAGGTAAAGATAGCTTTAGAACTGACAAGTAGTCTACCTAAACCACAAGGGAGTTAGTAAAAGCAAGCACAGAAATAACTAGGACTCCATTACTTTTTTCAAAAAGTAACCTTTTATTGAGTTCTTATTATTTTTAATGATATTCTCTCTTTAAAAGTGATGCTGGGTTTCTATTTTAAGTGTGTATGTATGCATATAAAGCTAAAAACAACATTCCCCCTGTTTAACTATGATACACACCTGATCAGCCAAGTACATTTTATCAACTGTAAACCAGTGCTAAAATGCTAAGGTCCTTTAAAACACGAGTGATTTTGGTCTAAGAACTAAAGTTGTATATGGCATCCATTAGCTATTTCTAAATATTTTATAGATACATAGGTAGGTAGGTAGGTAGGTAGGTAGGTGGGTAGACAGACAGACGGACAGACAGAAACTAAGGGAAGCTAAACCTCAAGCCTAATCTTGGTGAATTAGATTCTTTCTAGCTCCCTGCAGAAATTGATAACAAATGCAGGAAGCCCAGGATTGTGAGGGGGATTTTAGTAAGAAGGCGAGACTAATGAAAATCAGGTTTCAACTTTTCTAGACTGTAGACTTCCTCCCTCGCTGTGCCCCTGACTCCATAGCTTACCATGGTTTGCACTCTGACAGTCCAGCTGAGAATCCTGATCTGTTTCATTGGTTGACTGATTTGAGTCCCAACTCAGCTGTAAACACCTTAAAGGCAGGGATCAGCTTTACCACTTACCAAATACAGAGCTTGCCCACAGTGAAATTTCAACAAAAGTTTGTGAAATACATGAACTATTTGTCAGTTTGATATCCATCTAGTCTGATAATATCAGGAGTTCTAGCCAAGTGCTTCTCACACAAATGTGAATGTGATTGCCTGAGGATTTTTGTGAAAATTCAGATTCTGGTTAAAGAGATCGAGGGTGGGGCCCCATACTTGGCACTTCTAATAGGCCCTCAGGTGATTCACACGCTGTGGTGCCTCAAATCAAACTTTCAGAAACAAGGTTGTGTCTCACTCCGAAGGGCCTGCTGATGGGAGGGAAGGCTACATTGTGGTTAAGACCATGAACTGGAGTCAGAGACAGAAGCTCAAGTTCTATTCCTGTACCTACAAAATGAGTAAATGCAGGGCAATTATTAATATCTCTATACCTTAATTTCTTCCTATGTAAAAATGTGATAACAGTGTCAATACTTTATATAGGTATCATCACATGTATATTAAATAATACTTGAAAATATTGAGCAAAGTACTTGTCATATGGCAAGCATTGAATAAATGCTAACTATGTATTCTCATGATTTTTCCTCATCTGTGCCTGAGATTATATGTTCAAAAAAACCTCTTTGTAGGCTAAGTGAAGTTAAACCCGAAGCCTAGTCTTGCCAGATCTGATTTCCTCAACCCCCTGCAGGAACTGACAGCAAATGCAAGAGGCCCAGGGCCTCGAGGTGGGCCTGAGTGAGAAGGCAAGGCTGACACCAAAGAGACTTAGAGGCACCGGGGAGTGGTGTGGAATTAATGACTGAAAAAGGCAGAGGTTTTATAGTAAAATAAAGAAGAGAAAAGCCAAAAAAAAAAAAAAGAACAGATAGAGAATCGATCTGTTTAATGAGGAAAATGGAAGATGTGCACAAAATATAAAAATATCATTCAAAATGCTTCTGTTTGCTGTGTCTTAGGTCAGGGTGCACGCGAGAAAGATTTTGAGACAAGTATTCATGGCAAGTGTTTTAATAAGGAGGAGTTGTAGGGAAAACCTGTAAGACCAGTGTGGGAAGCTGAGAAAGGAGAGACAGCCAAACAAAGGTGGACTGACTCTCAAGCAAAGTCTCACAGAAGGAAACTTCAGCCCGACCTCCAGGGAATTCCTCCAGTGTAAACTCTCCTTCAAGATGTCCTGATGTGAGGAGAGGGAGTTGGAGTCTTATTCACTGCTTTCAGGCTACCCCAGAGAAATGGGAGAGACATAAATTTTAATCCCTGCACATTTTTAATTCCCCACAGTGCTGGTAAAGCAGGCCCCAGGGCCCGACTGAAAGCAAACTTCCAATAAAGAGCCATAAGTCTTGGATTCCTTCGGATATATTTCCAGAAGTGGGATTGCTGGGTCCAAAGGCAGATCCATTTTTAATTTTTTGAGGTGTCTCCATTACTGCTTTCCACAGTGGCTGCACCAGTCTGCATTCCCACCATGAGTGAGTACGAAAGCGTTCCCACCCTCGCTCGCCACATCCTTGCCAACACTTGTTGTTTGTAAATGTGTTGATGGCAGCCATTCTGACAGGCATGAAATTATATCTCATTGTGGTTTTAATTTGCATTTCTCTGACAATTAGCGAGGCTGAGCATTTTTCATATGTCTATTGGCCATCTGCATATCCTCTTTGGAGAAGGGTCTGCTCAGGTCCTTTGCCCACTTTTTTAATTGTGTTGTTTGATTTTTTGTTGTTGAGTTTTGTAAGTACTTTATAAACTTTGTATATTAACCCCTTATCAGATGTATTGGCAAATATATTCTCCCATTCTGTTGGTTGTCTTTTTATTCTGCTGATGATTTCCTTTGCTGTGCAAAAACGTTTTAGTTTGATATAGTCTCATTTGTTTATTTTTTCTTTTGTTTCCCTTACCTGGGGAGATATATCTAATAAAAACTGCTATGAGCAATGTTCGAGATTTTGCTGCCTTTGTTTTCTTCTATGATTTTTATGGTCTCAGGTCTAATATTTAAGTCTTTGACTCATTTTGAATTTATTCTTGTGTGTGATGTAAGTATGTGGTCTGATTTCATATTTTTGCACGTATCTGTCCAACTTTCCTGAAACTATTTACTGAATAAACTATGTTTAGCCCATTATATGTGCTTGCTTTCTTTGTCAAATATTCATTGACTATAAAGGTGTGGGTTTATTTTGGGGCTCACTGTTCTGTTCCATTGTTCCATGTGTCTCTTTTGATTCCTATGGCCTTATAGCATAGCTTGATGTTAGGTAGGATGACTCCTCCAACTTCCTTCCCCTTTCTCAGGATCGCTGTCACCATGCAGGGCCTTTTGTGGTTCCATATACCTTTTTGAAATATTTGTTCTAGTTCTGTGAAATATGTCACTGGACTCTTGATATGAATTGCATTGAATCTTAGATTACTTTAGGTAGTATGGACATTTTAATGATGTTAATTCTTCCCATCCATGAACACAGTATGTGCTTCCACTTATTTGTATCTTCAATTTCTCTCTTCAGTTGTCTTGTAATTTTCCAAGGACAGGTCTTTCACATCCTTGGTTAGGTTTCTTCCTATACATTTTATTCTTTTTGAAGCAATCATGTATGGGATTGTTTTCTTAATTTCCCTTTCTGCTAGTTCATTATTGGCATATAAAAATGCAACTGATTTTTAGATATTAATTAAAAATATTTAGATATTAACTGATTTTTGTATCCTACTATTTTGCTGAATTCATTTATGAGTTCTAGTACTTTCTTGCTGGTATCTTATAATTCAAAGCATCCCTATATTCATCACACATTATTTACAATCATCAACATATGGAAGCAGCCCAAGTGTCCATTAATAGATGAGTGGACAAAACAACTGTGGGACATTTACACAATGGAATTTCACTCAGCTGTGAAAAGGAAGAAAATCATAGCCTTTGCAACAGTATGAATGGACCTGGAGAACATTTTGCTAAGTGAAATGTGCCAGTCACAGAAAGACAAATGCCATATTGATTTAACTCATGTATGGAATCTAATGAACACACTGAACTAATAAGCAAAACAGAGACAGATTCATAGATGGAGAGCAAATGACAGCTAGTTGGGGGAAGTTAGGCAGTGGAAGAATTGAGTAAAAAGGAAAAGGAATTCATGGACATGGACAACAGTGTGGTGATTGCTGGAAGGAGCAGGTGTAAGGAGACTAAATCATAATGGAAAAAAAAATACAATAAAGATTTTTTAAGAAGAAAAGAAAGAAACTACCACTTGCAGAATTTTAGTGCATCAAAGAAGATCATCCACAGTTATCTGAAAAGACTAATAAAATAATTATTCCTTTTCCAACTGCCAAAAAGAAAGAGCCATAGGGCTTGGAGGTTTGAAACCAAACCATACAGAAAGAAGGGAGGGGACACAAGAATGACAGATGCCAGACTACTAAATATTAAATCCCACAGGAAACTATTGTTTACACCCTCCCAGGGCAATTGCTAACAATGAAAGTAATTATTTATTTCCAAGATTTTTTCAACACCTCTGACTTCTTATTGTGTGACATTAAACAGAAATGGCAATGGTCTTGAAATTCACGGAGACTTTGCAACATGAGTTTTGTTTTGTTTTACTTTTTGTTTTATCTTTAAAAAAATTATTCTTCAGTAACAGAACCAGTGAAAGTAAGCTGAGGGAAGTGTGAATAAGCACTGACATACATATATATATAGATAGATAGATAGATAGATAGATAGATAGATTTTCTATATATATATAAATAGATTTATAGATTTCTATATATATAGAAATTGGGATGAAAAATATATACAATGGGTGTGCAAAAGTAGGTTTACAGTTTTGCATATGGAAAATAATACAGTAATTAATAAATAATAGTACAAGAATAAACTGTTTCATGTACTCAGAACTATAAATATACTTTTGCCATTCTCTTTATGTATCGCATATGAAAATTAGGATGAAAATTAGTTACATCCAGGTTGCTTAAAAAACTGGTGTTGTGGTCCTGAGAGAAGAATGTCTGAAAACATGACATGCTAAAATGAAACAAAGTATTGTACCAAAAATATGGTTGACCTATTTGACTTGAACAATTGCTTGCCTCTTTTTTTTTTTTTTTTTTTTTTGTATTTCTACTTTCTGAAATGGGCAAACTATCATGAAAAATATAGAGCATGAATCAGTGATACAAAGAATGATGTCCAAAATAGCTACACGAATTTAAATTTCATAACTGGACTGGCAGAAACTTAGAGGTTGAACACAGAAAAAAGTGTCTTAGGGTAAAAATAAGCTGAAGTGTTCTGTTAAAGCAAGCTCTCAGATCCAGTCCCACATTTCACATTGCACACAGACTGAATCTCAGGTGAAAAACTAAAAATGCTTGGATATATTTTCTCTACTTAAAAGTACTGAAACTGGAAGAAATGGGGGAACTGCCTTTAGCGAAGGACGGGGGATATAGAATATTTTCCCCTGAAATTTTAGAAGTTCAGTTAGATAAGGCAAGGTTTAGATTAACCCTCAAATAGCTGAATCTTAAACAGACAAAGACAAGTACGTGTGTAATGTCTCTACATGTATATAATGTATATTTGGTGTATATATATAAAATTATATTTCTCAAATAAAATATTTTATATATGGGAAGATTAAAGTATTGATTGTAAGAAGGACTGGCAGAAATAATTGCCACTTACTTAGGGTCCTTTCAAATATGTTAGAAACAAAAAAGTATTTCAAAAGAGGAACAAAAGCTATAAAATACTGAGCAAAAGGTATAAATAGAAATATCCAAGATCTATGAAGGATAAATTGAATAACATAACACAAATGACAAAAAACCCCACAAGGGGCATAAAAGTCCATGAATGAAGAAACAGAGGTATAGTTTTCTCAGATTGGAAGACTCAAAAATTACAGAGATATCAGCCCCAAATTAACTTAATTGAATATAAATTCAATATAAACCAGTGAGAAAGCTATTATATTTTTGGATGGAATTTGATGTGGTAAATAATTCTAAAGTTCATCTGAAGTAGAAAATGTGATAGAATAACTAAGAAATTATTAGTAAAATAATACAAAAAACATAATCTTACCAGGAATCAAATCACATTACAAGACAAGGAAATTAACACAGAGTGGTTTTTTGGGAAAAAATGGATCATTCAAGTAGAATAGAAAGTTTAGAAGTATTTGCATGAAAATTTTATTACATAAAAGTTAACACTGCAGATCAATGTGAAAAATATACACTACTTAATAATGATGTTGTGATAATGTGATCTCCATTTGTATTCACTAAAGATAAAAATAAATTTCAGATGGACTAAAGATCAACTCTACGTGAATTAAATATAAACAAAAATATACATAAGAACGTAAAAAACAAAAACTATAAAATTTTAAAGTAAAATAGAGGAAGAGAGTTTTGATAATATTAAGGTAGGGGAAGCTTTCCTAAGCAAATAAATTAGAAACTGTAAAGAAAAACCAGAATTTACTTTTGAACACTTAAAACATTATTCTAATTAAATGTGCTACAAGAACAATGAAAATATAAGGATTGATTTAGAGAGAAATATTTGGAATATTTTTAATACATGAAATACCCTAACTAAAAACCTGTAAGATAAAAATAGGGGTAAAGGTCAAACATTTCACTAGAGAAATACCTATAGCCCATTGCCATGTAAAAATTCTTGATGTCACTGAAAATCAGGAAAATATGTTTTAAAATGAAAAGTTAGCAAGTAAGATAAGAATATATTCAAACATAATTTGGTAGGGCAAATTATACACATTTTATTTAATATTGAATAGGTAATGTATTCACATGAGTCAAAAAGCACAAGTACAAAATGCTGTATAATAGTCCTCCCACCCAGTTCCCTGCCAAAGGTTTACCTCTGATAGGCAATTGATTTGATTGATCTCCTATGTAGTTTTATTTTGTGCATTTACACACTGTTACACAATGCTTTGCACCTTACTTTTTATATACACAGAGAACTTTCTCATTCTTTCTTATGCCTTTATAGTATTCTATTGTATAGATATAACATAATTGATGGACATGTAGTTTGATGACAATGCTACAATGAAAAAAACACTATATACGAGTAGTATCACATAGATATGCATTTACATGCAGAATAAATTCCTAGAGTAGAGTGCTGAAGAAAATTGTATTTGTGCATTTGCAAATGAGTATAGTCTTTAGAGGGAGAAATTTGGAGATAGCGTTAACCTCTCCTACAAAGAACGTTTAACATTTAAACATGATGTCCCTATTGGGTGAATATTGCAGTATTTTAATAGAATAAACTGGAACTCTAAATATCTTTTCTTTTGGAATGATTATATGTATAATGGTCTATCCATATTATCAAATAATATACAGCTATTAGAAGGAGTGAGTTAGGTCCATATTAACAAAGATGGAAAAATCTCTAAGATACATATAATTAGGTGAAAAAGTAAAGGACTGAGCAATATGCTGATGCATATGATTTATGTTTTTAAAAATAGCTCTTCAGTCTGAAAGAATACACACCAGATTGCTAAAAATGATTATCTGAAAAATGGAGAGGCAAATGTCAGTGATAGGAGCAACGTGAAGGGAATTTCACTGTTTTTGCTGTATGTCTGGATTTACATTATTTTTGATATTTAAAAAAAATGAAAATGTTAAGAACATCGTCTTAGCTGTGAGAGGTGGGAACGTAGGTGAACTCACTTCGAAAGCCAGCCCCTAGAACCCCGTGCGTGGGCACACTCTAAGATCCACAGGTGGAGACGGCAGGTTGCAACACATAAAAAGGAGTGTCAGTAGGGTGTGACAACCAAGGACAGCACAGGCAGAAGCGTCGAGTACCTTTGGTGATGCATATGGTGTTCCCATTATAAGTATGCCTTTTCAGCTAGAAGTAATAAATCTCATTTTAAACTAAAAAATGAAGAAAGCATAGCCACAGTCTTTGCAATTTTTAAGTGATAAAATGTGATAACTTTGGCAAGATATATAAAATGCATTTTATACAAAAAGGAAAATGTGGAACTAATATAAATAAATCATGTTTTATAAGTTATTTGCAACTGACTGCTTTATATGGATCTACCATATGAGCCTATAATTACACCATATAAACATGAAAAATAACTAAACCAGCAGGAGGGATTTCTTTACCTCAATAAAAGAACCATATGTCAGGTAAAAGGAAAATGATCCCATCCACCAATGTCTTTTCTGAACCTCTGTTCCTGCTTAGTAACAGCAGTTCATAGCTGAGCCGTATCATCCATTTTACAGAATGACTTAGAGTAATCTTTACTTAGGATGTGAATCCGTAGGGCAGCTGCGTAGAGAGACAGTCTGTTAGTGATTCAATGAGATAACAATCTATACAAAGAAATATTCTCAGTGAAAAGTTCGTTGAAGCCCAAGATAAATAGCTGGTGTACATCTCCCTACTTCCTCCTCTCAGTGGAGTTGGCAGGGGTTAATCAGCAAATACTGGGCCCCCAGGGAGCCTCAGAGTCTGCACCTTGGCCCTTAGGGCAGCAGCCATTATCCATCAAATAGAATTATCACCAGTCTAGTTGAAAGTAGAATAATTCACTTTTCCATTTGAGTCTTTCTCTCCATTGAGATCCTTGTTATAGGTAAAGATATTTCCTGCTGTCTAATACTTCTGATAATTTTGATAGTTTGTGAGAATAAGAGAATCAGATTCAACAGAGAAATGCTGTTCTTATAACTCTCACAGGATTTTTCTTCTTACACCTATTGTACTACAACGTAAGTGACGTAGTAAGAGCTGAATGACTCCCTAGGAATTTTTTAACTACTCTACATTGAAAAAAAACCTATTAATTTTAAGTTATTTTTTTCTTTTAAAAATAGTTTTGATTATATTTTCAAAGCCAGAAAGATGTCTTTTTCTCATTATGTTGAAACTAGTCATTAGTAAATAGTTATCATCTAAGATCATCTGCTTTCCAAGGCCCTTGACAGCGCCACATCATTTGCAAATAACTCAGTACGAAGAGCAAAGTTTAATAGGAAGTTTCAGCTTTTTATCATTTCACGGCCAGCCCTTAAGTTCCTTGTTTTCTTTTTCTTTTCTCATTTGCTCTTTCCACAGTATTTGTGCTGGCTTTTCCTTTGTTTTCAGTAGTTCTAGATAGAATAAAAAATTGATAACTATCTGAATGCATTCAATTTATTATTTATTTATGCAATAACAATTATGTTAGTAAGTAGAATTTTAAGAAAAGGAATAAATTTGACAAGTAAAACCTTGCTTGATATAAAACTAAACACTTAACTCATGCTCTATAAACTAGGGTCTTGATTACATTTACAGTTTCAAAACGAATTATTTATTAAATTCCATAAGCCTTCTTAGTTTTAAGCTTTCATACTTGTGAGCAGATAAAATTGCTCTTTATAACTTTTGGTAATAAGCAGCTCTAAATTTCATAATTTTGTATTACATTGTTGGAATTTAGGGTAATTTAAGTGTTAACATAGCTTTTATAAGTGAACAAATCTCAAACTATACATTGAAAGTGTTTGTCTTAGCCATTTGCTCTTTCTTACTATGACCAGAGCCTTGCCTAGAAGGAGTTATGGTAAGGTGCTGGATGACTTAATAAAGAACTAAGTGCATGAATGACAGAATGAATAAGGAAGACTTGCTTCTTTAAATACATAGATGCTGTATTGAAGTAGACATTTACTATCATGTAATTTAAAGGATCATTAAGTATAGTATATTATGAACTGGTTTGTAAATGTATTATGTGCACTTACTACATATATTTATAATGAAGTTATACCTTTCATGACTCTTAATGAAGTTAATTATAAATAATTCTAGGAAGCGCTCACTGTATTTCCTTGATTTAGATTCATGTTTGCCATGTTCAATGTGGTAGTAAACCTTTCAAAGAATGGCTTCAGTGTAGTTCAGGAAATAGAGTAGTTGTAGAACCTGTCTCTCACTTATACTACTTCACATGCTCTTCTTCAGCCACCTCTTTACTCTCAGGACATGAAGCTGTAGCCTGAATTTTGTGTAAACAGGACTCACACTCAACATTGAATCATAGTGAGGAATGATTTGCATGGCTTCACCAAAGAGCTGTTTCAGCAGTTAACATATATGATGAGAACTGGTAGGTGGCATATATCACTGGAAACTTGGTCCCAGAAAGTTTTCTCAAAGTGTATACACTGTATTACTCATATAGACAGTAGAAATATTGGGTTGGATAAAAAGTTTGTTTGTTTTATTTCTGTAAGATGGCTCTAGTAGTGCTTAGTTGTCTTTAACTTCACTTGAAACAATTTTGTTAGATTGTATTGTGACAGCTATCATATCAGCATGCATTTAAAAAAAGCTTAATTAGTGTCCCAGGTTCGATTCCCAGCCAGGGTACATTCCTGGGTTGCAGACCATAACCCCCAGCAACCGCACATTCATGTTTCTCTCTCTCTCTCTCTCTCTCTCTCTCCCCCTCCCCTCCCTCCCTAAAAATAAATAAATAAAATCTTTAAAAAAAAAGCTTAATCAAAATTGGTAAATTTTTGTCTATTTCAACATTGAAGATGGAAGAAAATAAGCAACATTTTTGGTATATCATGCTTTATTATTTCAAAAAAGGTAAAAACACAACTGAAATGCAAAAACAGATTTGTGCAGTGAGTGGAGAAGGTGCCGTGACTGACGGAACATGTCAAAAGTGGTCTGTAAAGCTTCCTGCTGTGCTAGAGATTCTCATTGGACAAAGCTCCATGGGCAGGGTAGACCAGTTGAAGTTGACAGCAATCAAATTGAGACATTGAGAACACGCAGTGTTATCCTACATGGGACATAGCCGATATACTCAAAATAGCCAAATCAATAAAGTTATTAGTGAAAATGGAAAATGTGTCACTTATTTTATAGAAAAAACTGAACAGACTTTTTGGCCAACCTGATATATTATCTCTCACATAGTTGTTGTTCTTTCGTAAGGCGGATGGGAAACACTGGCCAGAAAAATGACTCAAAAGCAAAATATGTGTACAATAGAAAAATAAGTTCTGGTAATTATTCCTTTAAAAATTAGAACTATAGTCCAAATATAATGTTGGATATACTTTAATAACACTCTAGTTTCATTTTAAATGTTATTTATATTGCTAAAATGATTTGGTAATCTTTTCCATACTGATAGGTATGTTAGGAGTATAGTTAATCTGATGCAGTGGAAATTCACTGCAATTAATTTATATGAAAATTTCATAAGAGGTAAAACATAAAAGATAATATATCAGTCTATAAAGTTGTGTTTCAGATGTAATTTAGGACATTTACCATATTAAAATAAATTATAGCAGCTTAATTTTGATTAATAAATGTTTATACTCACAAAGGAACTGGAATCAGTCATTACTGCTCCTGCAGATGGCCTAGGGAAATATGATTAACTCAATTATTATTGAGTTAATACATTTATTAGTTATATATGTTAAAATTATTTTTGTCATTATAAAACATCTCATATCACAAAAGTTCTATTGCTCAACTCTGGTCTAGAGAATTGAGATAAAATCAGCTATAAGAACTAGAAGGTATGTTTTCTGAAGTCATAGTCTTGTGTATAAATAATTCAAGATTTTCCTTTTAATCTCCTCAATATTTCACTGACAGAGGCAGCCAATAAGTAATGTCTCCTGCACCCTTCTGACAGATGTGACACGGCTGTGATTATTTTTCTGTTTCTTCAGGGCACGTCATGCTTTCTGTTCACCTTGGTACTATGTCACTAATTCCCAAGATTTCATCACTCTCTTACACTCAAATATTTCACTGTGATGGAAAATCTAATTTTTCAACTTGGTTGATGTAAAGTAATTACTTTTCATCGTTACATGCTGCCTAAGAACAGGAGCCTGGATTAGATAAGGCTTACTGATCCCGGATGGCCCTACCCCGAGAACAAATGTGCACATTAGTCTATCCAATGCTCGTTCCCCTACAATGAATGTGAATTTTCTTTCCAAGGCCTGAAAAGTCCTTCTGGTTTTATGAGTTCTAACTTTCCAAATAATTCCTAATTTTGGTTATTTCATGCTTTTTTCTTCTTAAAGTCTTCCTTCCTTCCTTGTATAGAATGAATCACTGTGTGATAATTTTGTTTACAGAGATCAAGGCCATCTGCCTGTACTTTCACATTCAAGTTCTCTGGTACCTTTTGCTTCCACACATTCTTGTCTATAATATTCTCTCCCCTCAGATGAAAGAAAGCCTACCTTCTGCTCCAAGGTAACTTTTCCAACCTGTGTCTTTAAATTCTATCTTCTTATTCTTTCCCTAATGTCTTATATCTCCACATCCCTCTTCATTCCTGTTTATACCAAATAGGACTATATGGTCACAAGCAACAGAGATTATCACTGCCCAAATAAAATTTTTTGGAAGCATCTGAATTTCTCACATTACAAGAATAGTTGAGGAAAACAACAACAAAGAGGATAAAAACAAAAATAAAACAAATTTATAAAAAGCAAGAAAGGGCCCCAAATCAGGGAACCTCTAAGGATCTAAGCAATGAATTCAAGTCTTTCAGGACACCATGATTAAGGTAAACTGACTCCAATCACTTTTTCATACTTTTGGCATAGAGAAGAGCAGAGCACCTTAACAAGAGCCCCACTGAGCTAGCCGTATACAAAGGAAAAGTGTAGTTTTCCTAAAGCAACAGCAGGGTGCTGTGACTTGAAGAGGGACTGCATACTAGAAGTATAAAGTACAGATCTCCTTTACACCCCTCCATTTAAAGTGATATTGTGGTATTTGATGCCACTTTAAATACATACAAACACACACCCTAAAGTATTATTGATATTTGCCTCTTACAACTATCATTCCATACTGAGGTATATCATTCAATGAGTATTTATCATATGAAAACACTATTCTAAGTATTTTACACACACTATGTCATCCTGACAAGGGCGGTCTCGGTTGGAACTGTTATGATCCTCATTTTTTTCAGATGGAAAGAAACCAAATCTGTTTCTCTGTAGGGTCCCAACCTGCAACTTGCTATTGATTCCAAATACCAGCTTCTTAGCAAACATGCTGTAATACAGTTAAATCTTGGTTCTGAACATCTTGGATCTTGAACAATTCTGTTCTTGACCAACTTGTTCATGGAAAAAAATGTCTCAGTCATCTAACAAAAAACTTCAGGTTTCGATCCTCTACCTGACAACGCTTTCATGCTGATACCTGTACGATAAGTCACGTGTCTCTCAGGTGACAAAGGAGATTGTTTTTGAACAAATCACTTCTCAAACAGTTTTCTGGAATGAATTAAGTTCAAGAATGGAGGTTCCATTGTATTTCTATTTGTAATGAGTTTTTCAAGTCAGTCAGTGGTGTGCAACCTGTTTTCTATGTTTTCGTTGCATTAATGTATTCTCTTTAGTCTTCTAAAAACTGTCTGTTCTTCTTCACCAGTCCTGAGAAACTGGTCCTCAGTTTATCAAAAACCTTCTTTCAGAAAAATCTGAGGCAGTTTCTATTTTCTCAGACTTTTGTTTCCAAACGACACCACAGACCATCTTCTTAAAACACTGTTCTCAGTTTTGGTGACATCATGCTCCCTTTGTCGCCCACTGAACTTCCTGTGTGTCAGCTCCTGAGACTGATCTTCCTCCTTCGGCATGATGACTCTAAGGGACTCCCTCAGCATATGAGACATAAGTGCTAAAGACAAAAAGCCCAAGGCCAAAGACATGAATTTTGTGCCAACTTCCTTACAGAGTTAATCAAGTCTTAACAGCCATCATTTCTCAATGTTATTTATGTCAAACGCTGTATATTTTATTTCTAACTCTAAATTCTAATTTCATATTTGCAGTTGTCTGTAGAGCATTAATTTTTTAAACTTATATGTAAGATGTGTCTTAATTGGCCATCTTTTGGAATACTCTGTTTTTCTATTAGCAACATTAGGCTGCTAAATCATGTCAATTATTTAACTTATTTCAGGAATTCTGCCTAGATCATTGAAATTGTTTTATAAATAATGAAACAATGATTGCTTAAATAATATTAGTCCTTGATTTTCCCCAGTCACTTTGACCTCCAACACTGAATAAGTCTAACCAGCATACTCCACTCTGCTCACTTGCCCAGGGAATCTTCACCATTGAGTGGAGCGGAGAGTTTAGCAGTCATAAACCTAGTGTCTGGTATGCCTTTCTGAGTCATGGACATACACTTTTTTGTCCATAAAAACTCATCATCAATCCCTGCTAAGGCAGGTGGTACCATGCAGTAGTCATAAGTGTATAACCTTGACTAAGTTATTTAGCTTTCTTTTCCTCAGTTTCTTTATCTGCAAAATGAGGAGGATAATGACACCTCTCTTGCATAGTGCTGTGAAGAAATACACTAAATGAATAATCAAGAAATACACAAGTAAACCAAAATAGTGATAAGTGCTATGACGAAAAGAAGACAAACTTATGTAACAGACTAAGTGAGATACGCAAAGGGTGAGTGGTGGAGAGAGGGCTACTTCACACAATCAACGGGCCCATCCAACCATCGCCCAGCTCGCATTCCATAAAGTGAGCATGATACACTTTGTCAAGTGTCTTCCCCAAATCATAAGTTCGTCTATGGCATGTGCAATAATATTAGCCCAGTAAGCTTTACATAAATGAAATAATCTTTGTTTTCGTGACATATTCTTACTGATTCTTTGCTGGCTGCCCCTAGTTACTTGTGTTTTTGCAAGTGCTCACCAAATCATCTGTTCAGTGATTGGTTGTGAACTTCAAAGTAGAAAGCATAATATTTGTTTGTATGTTCTTCTACCAATGCTCAGATTATATAGGAAACCCTGGAAAACTACTTCTGTAATTCATCTTGGTATTATGACTCTGTTATTGAAAAAAATATTGATGCTTGTTTAAATGGTAGGGAATACTTTATTATTTTTGTAATAGGGGTACTACAGTAGAGAAGAGGGATTGGTCTCAACTCTGAATACAGCAAAGACCTCCAGGGGTTTATAGCTAACTAGCAGGGAGGGGAGTGAATGGAAAATTAGTCAGAAGAGACAGTTAAGACAGGGGGATTCTTGCTAAACTGGCTTTACAAGATTCTTGCTAAAGACAGACCAAGGACATAGACAACAAAAGTGGGGGATGAAGAGCCTGATCAAATATCATGGGTGATCAAATATCAAGGGTGGGAAGATGACTTAGCAGGATTATTTGCTAAAACTGGGCTAAACAGGTCAAAGACAGGACTGGACAGGGGCCAAGACTGAGGTTTTGTTGGAAAGGGGATTCAGAGGTGGCTAACTAAAGTTTAGTTGAAGAGAGTCTTTTTTAACCTTACATCACCCATTTCAGTTAAGTTCTCTCTGATACGGTATGGTTTCAAAGTTAAAAATAAGAAGGAACCAAAAAAGGATGATTAATTGCTATGAACTGAATGAATGACAGTGTTATAGTGATTTTTCTTACAAATGTCCCCTTAGCAATTTCTCAACTTGGTTAAAGCTTAGCAATATTTGTCCCTCCTTTGGAATAGGCTGAAGAAATGGTTGGAGGAACGAACACTCAAATAATATTCTGTCTTCAAAATGTTATGAGTGCCCATTTTCTGAAAGTTATTCCATAACTGTTTTTGCTTAAATTATTAATTATGCATAATTATATTTCGAAGAAGCCATTGTAAAGCAGATGTTTTTACTCACATCAAAGTTTCAGAATAGAACATATAGAGCATAAAAACAAATTTCTATTTATTCAATTTAATGTAAAACAGAACATTTAAGTGATTTTTACACTTCTATTTCTTTTTTCTAATCTCATTAATGTATATCATTAATTGTATATTCATAATCAGGACATCAAACAGGTGGACATCTATTTGATAACCAATAGATAATGTTAACCAATATATTATCTTTGAAGACATGCCAAAAGTTTGTCACTTCCAGTTAAAGAAATGACACAATCATTTCTACCTTTTAACCAATCTTTCCTGGCTCAAAAGAATGTTTGAAATTCATTTTGGTACTTCCATCTCAAAGTTACAAATTATTTCAATTAACAAATCTAATTATAAACAAAGCATGTCATTTCTCCTAACCTTTTAAAAAGGAAAACAACTTCTAAATAATGAATAAATAAATGATCAAAAAGTTTGGTTGTCAATTACATATAAGTGTTTTAAAAAACATACACATATTTTGCTTTATTATTAAGCCAACTCTTTCTTTCTCTGGATTCTCTCATCTCTGTGCCTTCTCCTGCTATGATGTGTATCAGTAGCCCAGGGAGAAAATGTGTCTGATTGCTACATAACAGTTCTTAAAGTTCCATGGGGTCTACAGATCCATATTTAATATTCATCAAATCAATGTCCTATTGATGAGTATAAAATTAATGTGTCATCATCTTGTTAGCGGTTACCAAATTAATTAGATGGTGGTTATAAGACCTATTTCCTCAGTTGCATTTATAAAAGTTATATATTTTTTAAATGTTTGGCATTTTTATTGTATGCAAAAATTTGTATATGCTTACTTCTTTAATTCAAGAAAAGTACAAATAAGAAAGTTGAATCATCCCTGACCAGTGTTGCTCAGTTGGTTGGAGCATCTTCCTGCAAAGCGAAAGGTCACCAATTCGATTCCCTGTCAGGGCGTATGCCTGGGTTGAAGGTTGGGTCGGTCCCTGGGCAGGGCACATATGAGAGGCAACTAGTCAATGTTTCCCTCTCACATCGATGTTTGTTTCCCTCTCCTCCTCCCTCTCTCTAAAAATAAATAAAATTTTAAAAAAAGAAAGTGAAAATCAGACCTTATCTTACTATTTAGAAATGATCATTAAATTCAGATGAACTGCCACTTTTCTATGCATAGGTCTATGTCTGTATTTACATCTATATTAATACCTTTATCCATATCCATAGCTATATAGATGCATAGATAGGTAAGTAGGTAGTAAGTAAGAAAGTAAACAAATAGATAAAAATAACATGATAAACACTGAACTTAACAGAAAAAGTCCCCAAACCATAACAATAAATTGCTAATAAATAGTTTTTTAAGAGATATTAATGACTTAAGATGCCTCTATGGAAAATATACTGTCAGAGTCTCATCAGGAAAACAGAGACCATTCTGGGTGTTCAATTAGAAACTTTATTAGCAGAAATTTACTTTGAAGAATTAGTTAAAATATTTACAAACGATGAGCTAATCATTACTAAAAAGATCAAGAAGCCACCACCACCCAGAACAATGGAGGAAGTGGTTTATCAGAGCTTAGGCACCTAAGCGGCCAGGGGGTGTGAGACTGTAGAGGCTGTTCTTTGGGAGTTAGAATCACATGTATGGTTATTGCCAGAGATAGTACTCAAAGCAAAGAGAGAGAGGAAGCCTTCTCCATATCCGTCAATCTCTGCCAGGGATTTTCATTGACTAGACCAAATTGGAACTGTATGGGTAAAGAGGCCCAGGACATACAGCTTATAGGGATTAGCTCCCTGATCTACAAAGAAGAACAAAAACAAGGTAGAAAATAAACCTAGAAGCCAATAGCAAATCACCAGTGCCACTCTTTTCAGAGTAGACCTGACAGCCAACAAAGTACCAGATGAGGAAAGGGAAAAAAAGTTATGAAAAATAAGAAAAAGTTGGCCAGTTTGTTAAATCATATTTTAATTTAGGATATTATTGATTAGCTTTTTCTTGCAAAAAATGAGATTGATTTTTTTCACTTCCTCCTTCCTTTTTTCTCTCCATCTCCTATTTTAATTAGCTATAAACTTGTTACTTGGTCAGGACACAATGTGAAAAATACTTTACACACACACACATTTAATAGATTCAATGCTCACCACCAATTTCTGCCCATGTATGTGTTCTTTAATTTGTTTTCATAACCATTTGAATTTCATTTTAAAATACTTCTTTATAAAGGTTTTATATGTGCAACATTTATAAAGTTCTTGCTTGAGATCCTATTGTCTTGAGAATCAGTGTTGTCATAATATTAAGAGGAAATATAGCATAATAATAAGAGGAATGTCAAATCCATGCCGCAGATTTGGTGGCCATTGGTCCACTCTCTTCTAGAAATGAGCGTTGCACTCATTTTAACAAAGGCTCCTCAATTTATATTTCAATTGACTGGATTTCACATATAAGTAAGTTATTTTTTTAAATTGTAAACTAAATTTCCCAAGTTCTCTCATGATTAAACATTTCTGCATGCTACCATTTTCTTGACAAAATTATCCAGGCTAACATAATACTTTTTCATTATACTTTTTCCTCTATTAGAGAACTATTCATATTGCTTACTTTTCTTGTGGCATGCAATTTTGCTGTGGGGAAATCTGAAGCCAATCTGGTCTTTTGACTTATGGCTGATTCACAGTTTCCACCTTGCCATCTGAAAATTCCTTCTTTGATTCTTGAAGTGCAGTAACTTGATCAGGACGTGCTACTTGATTGTTTGCTACTGAATTTTCCTTGAATATGGTATGACTTTTCATTCTTTAGGTTTATAGTTTTCATATTTTAGGAGATTTTCTTTTCTGTTATATCTTTGGATATTTGTATTCGTTCTATTTTGGGGAGACTGTCTCCTCCAAGGACATCAAACACCTGAATGACCTTGGACAGGTGTTTTAACCTGCCTGAACTTCCATTTCCTTATTTATAACATGAGGATGACGCTGTTTATTTTGCAATGTTATTGTGGTAATTAAATAAACTACTGTAAGTAAAAAGCCTAACAAAGTATCTGGCAAATGGATGGTCAAGCAATGTTAATCTTTCTCACTCAGGCCCCAGGGATCCCTTCCCATCATCCCAATGCTTTGTTCATTCAACTAGGAACTGCTATTTCTATTAGGAGCATTGCCACTCCATCAAGAAAAAAAGTGATTTGCAAATGTGTGAACTTCAGTAAGTTGTAAAAGATGCTCATTTTTCATCTCAGTTTCAAGAACAACCATGTTTTCTTTCCTTTCTCTTCCACTCCCCTTTAAAAGTGAAGGTAAACCTAGACTGGCTTTCCATTGTTCCTAGAAGATACACTCCAAATCCTCTTTATTTGTCATTTTGTTAAATTTTCATTCTGCTAAGATGTTATATTTTGATAGCCAGAATTCCTTGTGGCCTCATTTACTCTCTCCGCAGTAAGACACACTTCTCTCCTTGCGGGAGGGAAGATACAGCTTAGAACAATGGTATCAAATAGGACCCTACACACACTTTTCAGAGCTTTTACTGAGGTTGTCTGTCTTGAGTCCTGAAATCCTAGCTCTGCACATTAACAGTGCATGCCTGGAGGACTCAGACCACAGGATTACATAATGAACTACATAATAAGAGGAGATTATGAGATGACATTTTACAGGTCTTTCCAAAAAGAAGAGGTTAAAATTATTTTCTGGTATAGCATAGGAGTTTGTAGAGGATTTGGAAGACAGAGTAAGAGATTTTAGATGTGAGTGTGAAAGTCTTTCAATTTTGCCTCCCCTCTCACTCAAAACCCTGGAGAAATCATGGAAAACTCTTGATAGATTTGGCTGCACGAAAGCAGAGGGAGCTTGGGGGGTTCTGCAGCACTCTGATCTGGAACTCTAGAGATAGAGCTGAGAAGGTCATGTAGAGTGCACCCATGCCATCATGCAGGCACAGCAGGTCCCAGAGGACCAAGGGCCTCAAGTTCCTCATCTCTCTTCCTTTTGAATGTTACTTAGCTTCCACAGAACATTGGCAAGGTGTGAACATTATTTACATGCCTGAGAATTAAAAGCCTGTATACCTAATGAAGTGGCAATGGGGATGGATACATGGAAAACCAGTAGTATCAGCTAGGAATGGACAGCCTGAACTGCCACCTGAATGAAGTTTTGACTACTTCTCCTGCCATCGGTGCTGCCAATGGCAGCTGGGGTTGGGCATATTTATCAAGAAGTGATTGTGAAATTTTCCACCCACTACCCATGCCAAAAGAACAGAAGAGTGCCCACAGGTCAGAGACCTTCCTCTGGAAGATGCTAGGATGACAGAAAAAGCTCTTCTGAGCTGAGATCACCCACATACTACAGAAACAGAAGGGTCTATCCAAAGACGACTGAGATGTAAACCGTAGGCATTTTATTACCTTAAACTGACAAAATCAAATTTTCTGCCAGCAGCAGAAATTAGGGTTTGAGAGCTACACTAAGTACATTAGGAAATGAAAATTGTTAACTCTTAACGTGTGATAATGTAATGTGAAATTTTAAACTTGCTACAGTATCATGACTTTTAGTCAAGAAATAAAAGCTTCAGCTTTGACTAGAGAGAGTCGGTGAGCTGGGCCTTATACTGCAAGCCAGTTCAATTCCATCCAGGTTGGGGCACATGCCTGGGTTGCGGGCCAGCTCCCTGATTGGGAGAGGCGACCAACTGATGTTTCTCCTGCACGTTAATGTTTCTCTCGTTCTGTATCTCCCTCCCTTCCCCTCTCTCTAGAAATAAATAGTCTTAAAAGAGAAAGAAAAGCTCCCTAATTTCCATTGAAACTTTCATTTGAAATGTGAAAATAATAACACCTCAGTGAGTTGTTGTGAAGATCGAATGTGTTGGTATTTGAAGAAAATCCTAAAAAGCATCACCTATTTCAATATAATTACTGATTATATCTAAGATCATGTTGAAGTTGATACAGTAACTTGCTTTATACATCCAGGTACTGCATAGGGCAGCATGAGTCAACATAATCTTTGGTTTCATTTACTCATTTGAGAATCTAATGATTCTTCCAATAAAAGTGAACAATGAACTACAAATTTTGCATATAATTTCAGGAGTTCAAAAATAACTCAGGCCCATTCTCTGAGCCTCTGAAGGTTGATGGACCCTATGTGGAAAGTCCTTGGTCTCTACATTTGAAATAATATCTACGACCAAGACACTAAACAAAGGACCTAGATTTTTTTCTCACTTTTGATAGAAAAAATAAATTTGTCGTCTCAAAATATTTTCTTAGAGAATGAGAAAAGACAAGCAACAGATACTAATGCCCAAATGACACGCATGTTGGCATTATCTGATAAAAACTTTAAATCAATTATTATATTAATGATTCAATGAGTTGTGATACTTAAAACAAATTTAAAAAGGAAAGTTTCAGTAAAGAAATAAAAGACAAAGAAAAACTAAAGATTTAGACTTGAATAATATAATAACAGAAATAAAAATTCAGTGGAACCCAACAACAGAAAGGAGAGGACAGAGGCAAGAATCAGTGCATTCGAAGACAGAACAGTAGAAATTATCCAACATGAATGAAAGAGAAAATATACTAAGGAAACTAATATGAGCAGAAACTCAGCAACTTTGGAATAAAACAATATATTTAACATGATGTCATTGGACTCTCAGACAGGAGAAAGCGAATGGGGCTGAAAAATATTCTAAGAAATAATGACTGAAATTTTTCCAAAAGACATAAGCCTATAGATAAGCAGGTCAAATCCCAAATGGTATAAACCTAAAAAAATCTGTAACAAGGTATATCATAATCAAACTTCTGAAAGCTGTAGACAAAGAAAAAAACTAAACTTAAAGCAGGAGAGAAATGAGTCCTGACCAGTACAGCTCAGTTGGTTGCAGCATCAGCCCATATACCGAAAGGTTGGGGGTTTGATTCCCAGTCACGGCACATACCTAGGTTGCAGGTTTGATCCTGGTCAGAGTGCTTATAGGAGGCGACCAATTGGTGTTTCTCTCTCACATTGATGTTTCTCTCTCTTCCTACCTCTCTCTCTAAAACCAATAAACATATTTTAAAAAATGCCATGACCTAAATAAAGTTCCCACACAAAATAGTAATTATAAAAAAACATTTTTAAAAAAGGAGAGAAATAACATTTTACCTAGAGGAGGAAAAAACTACAAATGACAGATTTGTCATCATAAACCATGGATACCAGAAGGAAATAGCACATTTTTAAATGCAGAAAAAAAGATATACATCAGCCCCAAATTTTGGCTATATTATGGTTCAAGAATAAAGGGAAATTCAAGACATTCTCAGATGAAGGAAAATTAGGAGAATGTGACATCAATAGATTACCCTAAAGAATGACTAAAATGTTCTTGAATAGTCACGATCTTGTTTTACTAAGGGATGATATAGTTATTATTCTTATCACAATTGTATAAATGAAAACATGCATGCTTAGAACAATGATAGAATTTTATCAAAGCTTGTCCAAAAATAGTGTTAGAGGATAAAAATCAGTCTTAAAAGAAAGCCATTTAGGAAGGTTTTAAACTTATTCCCCCCTTGCCTCCTTAGTTACATTGTAGTTTAAAATCAGTTTTTTAAATCTTCTTTAACTCTTAAATGGAATTATAAATACCTTTTAATTGTAAGTGTAATATTCCATCCACAGAACTAGACTATAAAAATGGGTGTAATACTTTCAACAAATTGCAAAAACCATATTCTTCAAATATCCTGCCCTTAGCTAACCAATATAATGACAAACAGCAGTCATTTGGAATCTGCTGGGGCCAATTTACCGGTGCAGTGGGCAAGGTCCGGAGCTCCCAGCGGTAATTAGACAATGGCGCCTGCTCTCCATTAGTCTTGGTTACTGTAGTCATTCCATATGCAACCCATGCATGCTGACTAGTGAACTAGATCATGTATCTTCTATAAATTGCTCTTGTTCGTCACTTGTAATTTGTTTTATGTTTCCCACAATTTCAAACCAGCAGTGTCGGGAACACATGTTTTCACAATTACTAAGAAAACAGAGCAGAGAATGTGTGCCTCCAAACTCATCCTTACTCTTGGCTACTAATGTTTATGTAAGATACTGAATATTTTTAAAAATTATCAAAGCCTGTGAAAGTGATTTTTTAAAAAACACAAGCTAGGGAACATACTCCCTTACTGCCAAGAATATTTATTCCAAAATTAGAGATCTTTCTATCTCTAGAAGAGACTATAAAATAGTCTACATTGTTTTCCCTCTTCAGCATTATGATAGTCAATTTATTAGCAATATATTATTTGAAATTTGATATTAACATCCATTGAAGATTTAAATTCAGTTAATATTCTTAATGTACATTATTATGTATTAGATTAACAAAGAAGTTTTAACCATTTTGTCCATGGGTGCATCTATATTCAGTGAAAGCTAACAGTGTGCTACTTTCTTATTGTATTTTGACATATTGTCAATGCCTGTAAATATATGCATAGCCTCAAATACAATATCTTACCAAATAAGTATTGATCATGTGTCAGATGCTTGGCATAACAATGAATATTTCAACAGCATCCCATTAGAGCTTTGAACAACTATGGAGGGTAAAATATCCAATACTGATCTACACATGTATCTATGCCTCACATACCACTTTCTAGACATTGTTTCGTTTCATTAATGAGAATTTTGGCTCACAACATAAAAATATAAGCTAAATAAATTGGTTTGTAAACTTTTGAGTGCACTATAGTCTGACACATAAGTAGATGATCAATGCTTGTTACACAAATATGTAAAAATTTTTGACACAAATATAAAAAAGGTTACATATAAAGTGAGATTTTATAGTGATAAACAAATACATTTGCTTTTAAAATAAACTTATTTTAATAGCAATGAGTGAAACCCAAGTTTCAAATATATTCCTGAGATTATCAGACTTCATTCACAGCATACTATTAATAGAATATGTATAAATATAAAATATAAACTGATTATTCACATTTTATACCCCTAAGCTTGTACTTCTGAATTACTATATATCAAATTTTTTAGTATTTAAGTCTTTATTATTCATGAAATAAAAAGATAAAACCACAATAGGCTTTAAAATACTGAAGCTCTTTTGAATTCAAATCTCTATCCCAATATTAAAAGTAATGAAGTTTCAAGAGACAGCTGTATACACATTAATTGCTGTAATTATTCAAGCTACTTTCTTACCCTTAGGGCCACCTTATTTCTAAGCCAAAATGGCATTCTTAGCCCACTGACAATTAGCATCTGATAAATGATGCTACTGCCACACTTCTAATATAGTGATTGATCATTTCCAGTTAATTCCTGAGAGAAATCAATTTCTTCCTGAAGCATTTACATTATGTTAATATAAATACCCTATATCCACCATTTGCTAGGGAAGATGAGCCATTCTATTTACAACTGGTTACTACTTTAGAGTTTAGGTACACTGTTTCAGAGCACCAAAAATATGTATAAAAGCTATAAAGATCAAGTAAAACTGGGCAATTTAATCCCCGTAACTAAATCAAGATATTGGTAAATGTTGATTGAACTGAAATTCAACAAAGAAGTGTCGGAAGGTTTTACAAACTGGTGGGTTGTAGCTTAATGTTTTGATGTATTGGAGACCCCGCTTTTTGTTTGGATTTGTACTTCTTGTATCAACTACTCGAATGACTTGCATTTCTTAATGACCCTAAAGGTAATATTCTAATCAAATATTTGCTCTATTCCTTTTCATTTTGTTTATTCCATTCTTATGCATTTATAGTTATCAACTACTTAATGCATATCTGTATAGTGTGAGGGTCTTGAATGTTCCAGCAACAGAGGCAGCCTTGACCTCACCGAGTTAATACTCTAGTGCAGCGATTTTTCAACTGGTGTGCCACGAGAATTTTTAAAATGTGCAATACCTTACTATTTAGTCAGGAGTATTGACCTCTTTTCCCTTAGACTGTCAAATTAAAAAAAAATGACAACAGCCACCACAATAACTACTTGCTATGAATGAATCAAAATTATATCTTTTTTGTCAGATAACCAAAAAATATAACATTTTTTGGTATGCCACCGAATTTGAGTTTATGTAGGCCATGAGATAAAAAAAGGTTGAAAATCAGTGCCCTAGTGGAAAAGACAGACACACATGAATACAGCTATAATTAACAGGAAAGTGGGTGGCCTGAAGAAAATTAACAGGGAACATATGTAGCCAGAGGCATTATGAGAAAATGAAATTAAAATGAGAAGTGAAGGTTTACAACATTCTTGGCTGAAGGAATAATGAAAGTTTCTAAGAAGAAAGCTCAGCCTCTCCTAAGAAATCCTATATTTTGGAGTCTATAGAAATTGGCTTAGTACGGGATAATTTATTACTGAAAACAAGGTGAATTGCGTGGGCACAGATGCTAATGTAGATAGATGCTAATGGTGGTCAAGGTCTGCCTAAGTTCTCTTCCAATCACTTCAATTTTCTCGGTGAATAGGATTCAGAGTCCACTACTTGAGCATTTAGGTGGAGTAAGGATTGTAGAGGTACAGTAAAAAAATAGAGAAACCACCTAATTGCAGTATCTGGGAGAGCTATGGATGAGTGACCACATAAATTATCAGGCAAACCAGGACACTTTAGAGAATAAAAGGGGACACTTGTATTAATTATGCCAGGACATCAGGCATAACTCAAATCTGTCCTAAGCAAACAAGAAGTTATGTTCACCCTAACCTATACTAGGGGGATGAGTGGAAAGAGAGAGAAGGGGAAATATGTTGATGAAATAGATGTAAGAGTTAGAAGAGGAAAAATTCAAGGATAATTTCCAGATTTCTGGCTATTTACTAAGAAATTCATGAGAATAAGCAGGCTTATGTGGGGATATTGATTTGTTTTAGGTGTGTTTGAGTGGCTTCTGAGACCTTTACATGAGACTGCATGGGATGATAGTGTACACCAAAGAGGAACCAGACTATTAAAGTCTGAGAAATCCCAGGAAAGGCTGATTAGGAGAGAAGTTAGCCAGAAAATCAGACTGAAAATAAGTAGCTAGAAATGTAAGAGAAAACCAGGATACAGTGGTGTCACATAATTTAGAATAGAATTTCAAGCCTGGTTTCAAAAAGAAGGGAGTGGTCAAAATGCCTGAAGTCCCAGAAAGGTCAGGTAGTTTGATACCAGAAAAATGTCCTTTGAATTTGGCATCATGGAGGTGATTGGTGACTTTGACAAGACTTATTGCAGAGGGGTACTGAGGACAGAATTTAGATGGATGAGTTAGCTTTTCAGACCATTTCTGACAACACAGTTGTTGGTTAAAGAAAACGTTTCACTACTGGGGTTTAAAAAAAAAAACTAAGTAAACCATACTGATAGACAAAAAAGGTGTCTTGTCAATTTAAAGTGTTTTTTTTTTATTTGAAAAGTATGTATCTCTTCAGCATTCCTAAAAAGCAAACTATTGTTAATTACATGGCTTTAAGTAGGATACTTCCAATATCACCTCCTCTATCCAGAAAAATCCATGGCACCACAAGCCAGTTACTTTACATATTTCTAATTGTGGATTATAATTACACCTACTATAAATTAGCACCTAGAATATTTTGGACACATTATAGATTTGGTGGGACACTGGAATTTTAACTTTGTAAACCGTATATTCAAGTAATCAATAACAAAACGTTGTCCAGAGAAATCTGGGACCCGGGCTGAGACCTAAACCTTGTATTTTCCCCAATGCAACATCATGCACCACTCCCAAGAGCTAACAACAGGTCTGTCCAGATGCTAAGACCAGGGACTTCAAAATCTCCATCTTGTGCTTTAGAGGCCTCCAGAGCCGTTAGAACTTCGTCTTTCAGAGGTGAAGGGGCCTGACAGAGGCTTTGAAACCTGCTGTACAACTCCTCCCACGGCACATCTCGGTCCTCAGCTCCAACCCAAATGCCTTTCTGAAGATCGTAGTGCAGATGTCGACCCCACTCCGTGAGCAGACCCAGATAGACTCGAAAAAGCTCTGGATGGCGGCCAGCCACCGAAGTTAAAAGCGCGGCTGAGAGGCTGCGACAAAAAGTAGCCATGACGTCCGACTTCCCCAGAAGCCAGTGAACCAGCTCGTGACCCCCCTCTCCCTGAGTTCTGGAGCTGCTCAGTTCCAACTCCTCTTTGGGGGGCCGGGAGGATGACGACGGCAGCAAGAGCGCGGCCGCTATCACCTCCAGGAAGTTGTTCCGAGGCAAGCGCTCCCACAGGCTGCTGAGCAACCTGCTGGGGCCCTCCGCTTGGGCCTTGCCCACCTCCTGCAGACGCTCCAGCAGCAGCTCCGCCTGAGTCTTTACCAGTAAGTCGTTCCAAACGGCCGAGTTCTCTCCAAAACCGTTGAAGCGCATCAGGTGGACTGCGGACCGGCGGCGGGCAAGGAGGGCCAGGCGGCCCTGGGGCGTCTCCTCTTCGGCGTCCGGGACGCTAGGGCCCGGAAAGAGCTGCTGCAGCAGGCAATGAAAGGCGGCACCCCCGAGGGCCCGGTTGTCCAGCAGGCGTTGAGACAGTAGGATGTCGCAGCGCCCCAGATCCCGGAAGCTCTTCAACCCGGGGACAGCAGCGGGCCCGGAGCCGTCCTCCTGCTTCCACCGGTTTTGCAGCCGCCGCTCCAGTGCCGTGCGAATGGGGACATGGCCACCAAAGCGCCTGTGGACGTGGCGCATGTAGCGAGCCCACTGCAAGGCCCTACGCACGGCGACAGCGTCCCAACTACTAACATGGGGTGTGCGGGAGACAGCCAGAACCTCGGAGATGCGATCCAGGTGCTGCAAGAGCGATTCCATGAGGGCGCGCTAGGGCCTTACTTCCGCTTTCCCTCAAGCAATGGCGATTCTCTGCGAGCCGATTGGATTGCCCAGGAAAAGATACGCCTTCCTACAATGCTATTGGATGAAGTCCCAGTCAATCTGACAACACATCTTTAATCCGGGGACTTTGACTGTGGGAAATTTAAATTAGAGAAACTGCGGGGCGCTTTTATTTTGGCCTTCAAACCTTCAGGGGAGGGAGTGTAAGTGTAGGCGTCTGAGCGAGAATTCCCAGAGGCCCGTGAGAGAGGCTGTTAGTCACGAAACTCCCTGTGCTTCCTTTTTCTTTGGAAATAATCGCTTGTAGGGATTTCCTAAATTTTGCTTGAGAGAATCGTGTTGAGGTTTATCATAATCGGAAACCGCTAGACAGATGATGTTACATATAAGAAAATGTTATGAAATGAAATTTTTAGTTCAATTCAGTTTAGTAGAAATGTACTGACTCCAGTTAATGCTAGAAAAAATGCAAAAGTCTGGGCTTTGACGTTTTTTCATTATTAGATTTGAAGCTCAGGTTGATTGAAACAAAAAGTAAACTTAACAATTAATACTTCATTACAGTTTTAAAAGAAATTACAATTTTATTTCAAAATCACACTTTTTTTTGGTTTCAGAAATTCCAAGGCAAGAGAGCTTAGTTGACACATTTCACACAAATAATTTATTAAAATAAAATTTAAACTCAAATAACAAAAACAGGTGATTGGCTTAAGTTTGCAGGAAGAGAGAAGAGAGGAAGAAGGATCCATTTCTGGACGGTCATCTGGATATTTATTAATTTATGTATTCAGCAAATAATTGCCAACTCATTGTCCAAAAGCCTGTAACAGTATCTAACTTACTGAAGAAGTTAATGACATAATAACTCATTTGAGCTGAATTTCTTTACAGTCCTGATGACAACAACAAAAACTATTCTAATAAGTAGTCAGAATCTGTTTTGTTTTGTTTTGCTTTATCAAAAAGATTTCAAAGGGGAAGAGTCACTTTTCATGTATTAAAATCAGCATTTCCATACCTCTTAAAAACCAAAGTAAGAAATTAAACAAAGTAACAGCTTATGCTGTTAATTTTATTAGTCGATATTTTAGTTAGCCCAAACTTATATGTAGTCCTGAGGTAGTTACATGATTTTATCTTAAGGATACCATGTATCCTAAAATTCTTTGTCTTAGCTACTAGAAACTTTGAGCCAAAGGTGTAGTCTACCTTTAGCAAATATATAGGCTTCACTGATTCATTTATTTATTTACTTTTGTATTGAGCAGTTACTATGTTGCATAGTATATGATACTATAACAGGGTGCAGCCAAGAGGGGGGCCCCAAATAGGGATTTAAAATGGGGCCCAGAGCTCAAGGTGTCCAGGATATATTAGGATGTCCTCACCCCTCTCCAACATAGGTGTGGGTTAGGGGAAGGGACAAATGGGGCAGGGCCATTGAGAGCTGTTTTGCATAGCAACAGCTTTGCAGCTAACCTCTGGCATGGTCATTTAACATATCTATAGCACTGCAGAGAACCATGTGGCTGTGGCAGTAGAAAAGAGAGCCTGGAGGCTTTGCCAGAGTGGGGACCTCCTCAGCTTTAGAAGGGGGAACCACCATCCAGCTTTAGCAGAGATCCCGGCTACACAGCTGAGGGTGCCGGGAACCAAGGGAGGTCCATCAGCCGACCACGGATTACTGGGAAGAACCGGGGGCTGCCTGAGCCACAGGCTTCTATTTCTTTTCCTGAGATACAGTACCCCAGACTGGGCAAAGTGGGAAGGAAGGACTGTGTGTGTTTGTGTGTGTTTTAAGGGACTTTGGGATTTGATGAAGACATTAGGTCACTACTTCAAGTCTGTACAGCATTAAATAAACATCTCCTTTCCTTTTCACGAATCTCAGGCATTGAGAGATGTCTTTCCTCAGGCGGCAGACATCATGAACCTGGGGGGTTCCTTTCCATAATAGTGTATCGCCTTTGGCCCCCTTTTGTTCTGTAACAATACTGGGAATTTAGTGGTAAATAAGTAAACGTAGCCCTTAGTGAAGGAGTTCATTTTGTAACACTGAAGAGAGAAATTAATCTCAAATGTGATAGGAGGATATAATGGAAGTGGATCTCTAAGACTTAGATGATAGAGAAGGCCTCTTTAAGAAATTGACTTTTCACCTTAAAGCTGAGTGCTGAGTGTTGAGAAAAGTTTTCATGGCCAAAACAGTGTTAATATACAGCATCTGAGTTGAGACAACGCAATCTTTTCAAGAAGGTAAGCCAAGTCCAATAAAGGTGCCTTCCATTCTGGATGGTGGTGAGATGTAAGGCAAGAGTTGTGCAGATTAACTTTACCTTCATACCTTTTCACTTTTAAAATATTTTTAAATCCTTGCTTGAGCATTATAATGTATAAATTAGACATATGCAATATATTTCACCTTAGCCTATTTTCATTAAGTGAGCCTATGAAGTTTTCTCTCCTTTAGGAGAAAGAAAAGCCTAGGGTTTGGAGCTTCTTCGCAGTGTTCCATTTAATGCAACACAATTCAATGATATGTAGAATATTAGGGATGGAAAGATGATTATGACAAGGTCCATCAAGAAATCCACATTATTGAGACAGGCAGGGGTATGGAGGAACACAAAAACACTTAACTGTAATGCAAATCAAATTTTAAGTGGTTTTAAAGGTGTAAGAATGACAAACAAAAACTCATACACACGGACAACAGTACACTGGTTGCCAGAAGGAACCGGGTTTGGGGGGGAGGTAGTAAAAGGTAAAGAGGGGCAAACGTATGGTGACAGAAGGAGATTTGACTTTGGGTATTAAACACACAATGCAATATGCAGATGATGTGTTATAGAATTGTACACTTAAAACCTATATAATCTTATCAAACAATGCCCCCTCAATAGATTTAATTTTAAAACATTGCAAGGATGACGCTGTGATACACCAGATGTAAACAGACAGGAGGGTTCTTGGAAGGCTTTCCAGAGGAGTAATACCTCATTTAGGCCTTAAAGTGTTTGAGCAATCAAGGAATAAAGAAAAATTCAAGTGGGAGAAATAACATATGGTACAACATACAGTAGTTCCTGCCTTACCCATAGTTTTGCTTTCCTTGGTTCTGTTACCTGCAGTGAAATGCAGTCTGAAAATATTAAATGGGAAATTTCATAAATAAACAATTCATACATTTTAAATTGTGTGCCATTCTGCATAGTATGGTGAAATCTCACTCAGTTCTGGTCTGATGTGCCCGGGATATGAACTATCCCTTTGTCCATGTTGTATACGCTGCCCTCCCATTACTCACTGCAGCCTTCTTGGTTAACAGATCCACTGTCAACGTATCTCAGTGCTTGTGTTCCGATCACTCTTATTTTACTTGAAAATGGTCCCAAAGTGCAAGAGTAGTGATGCTGGAAATTTGGATATGCCAAAGGGAAGCTGTAAAGTACTTCCTTTACGTGAAAGGAGGAAGTCCTCAATAAGGAAATTAAAAAAAAATCAAGGGGGATGACTCAGCACTGGGATCCTGGCAACTGCTCTCTCAGTTCTCTCCCCAAAGCCACTGTCCCCAGTCTCTCCTCAAACATCTCTAGTCAACACTCATACCCTCCCCCTTTGCCAGAGCCCAGGGTAAGTGGCTGCGTGTGAAAATTTACGCATTGAGCCTTTAAACCGCTCTTTGTATCTCCAGCCATTGTCTCTGGCAGAGAGAAACCCTGACGCTTTTCACAGCTGGATGCTATCTGTGTACTTTCCAGGCTGTGGTTTTTTGGCTGGTGAGCCCAGCTTGGGGTTTAGACACCACAGTCCTCTGGGGTATCCCTCCAGCCTCTTAAATACCCCTCTGGAGCTTCAGCTGCCATCTGTAGGTGTCCAGCCAGCCCTCTCAGGTCTCCACCACACTCCCTACCCATCACATTGTGTTGAAGCTGTTTCTTCTCTCTGTCCATGCTCATAAGGCTTCTCTCTCACTATTGTTCGGTTGTTTATTCTGGGTAATTTCTCCACAATTTAGTTGCAATTTCAGATTGGTCCTGCGAGGAAGTTAGTGTAACTTTCACTCACTCCTCTGCCATCTTGGATATGTCTTTAAAATGCCATTCTCGATACCATGATTTTCTTTCAATATTCATTTTACCATCACTCCCACCCTCTTTGCATAATACTGATGTAATTTGAGATACTGATACCAGCTGAGCTCAAGGGGTTAAAGCCTGGTAATTTTGAGCCAATCATTGAATTCATCCTTCTCTTAATTCAATAATTAATTTAGGAACCTACATATAGCATTTTTTCATGACAGAAATTTGTTCAGAAATGACTAGGTGAATCATTTCCAGTCAATGAGGCCTAGATGATTCAGAGGACATTTTTCTTACTATTCAAAGTCTGTAGAGCATGAACACTGACCAATAGGAAGAGAGAGTTGTAATAGATAGTGTAGGTGTTTGTAAGCTAAACATCAGGCATGTTTAATAGGTAGTTTCTTCCTCTTGATGTTGTTATATTTTTATATGAAGCCCACACCTGCTACAGTCATGTCTTTTCCAGACCCAACAGCAGCTCAGAATCACAAAGAATTCATTACATTAAAACAACCCTTTGCCCTACTAAGTAGCTCAACTGGTTAGAACATTGTCCTGATACGCCAAGGCTGCGGGTTAGATCCCTGGTCAGGGTACGTAAAAGAACCAGCCAGTGAAGGCATGAATAGGTGGAGCAACAAGTCAATTTCTCTCTCCCTTCCTCTTTCCCTCTAAAATCAATAAAATAAAAAATTGGCTTTTAAACCACCCTCAAATTAGCCCTGTTTTATAATATAACCTTATATATTTTTAACTGTGTTTTTTGGGGGTGCAGAAGGTTCAGTTTTATTTTCTGTTCCTTTTAGCTAAATGCATCCAACTGGTACCAGCCCTACAGAACCCTGTGTGGTACATTTAAACACTTTGATAAACATTGGCTATTATTGTTGGTGCTAATATTATGTAACTCTCTGAAGACATTTTTTCATGTCTTCTCCATATTCCACTGCTCCCAAATATGAAAGAGCAACCGCTAGCATTAATATGGACAGTGGCTGAGAAAACTTCGTCAAAGAAATATACAGCTTACTACTCAGTATTTACTTTTGGTCCTGAGAGCTTTCAAATACAACCTTATTCAGTGACTATTAAAACTTGAAAAATGATGTTGATTCCACACTCTAGGTTGGGTCTGAATGGTTGGTTATTTTAAGATACACAATGAACTGAACTTTATAGGACACTACAACTTAGAGACCAGTGAAAACAGTGGTCTGGTGTCCTTTTGTAATTCTCTGAACAATATATATTCACATATTAATTTCAGCCTTCTGCTTGTTGAAATAACATTTTTTCTGTAAACAAGAACTGGGCTCCATGTCTTCAGGCAAGGCAGATATAGAGTTTTTCCCTTATTCCAGGATCTGCTTCATGGAAGGAAAGTGTTTTGACCTTTTAAAAATTGCTCTAGGGCAAATATTAGAGGCAATGATTACATGTGATTCTGGTTCTATTACCTCAGTCCAGACAGGGGTTATGTTACTGAACAAAGTGGGGTTTGGCCACCTGCCGCCATTCACAAGCATAGCACAATAATTGGTGGCAAAGGAAAAAGGTTTTTATTAATAGGGTGCCCAACTGAGGGGAGTAGGGACTCCCCAGCTCCAAGCCATTCTTTTCTGAAAAACACAGAAAAGAAGCCAGACACCCCAGGGTCTGAGTCAGTGTCCAGATACCCCACTTCATTCTTATCTGTCTTCCTTGGCCCAAAGGTTGCATCACAGATGGGCCTCCATCTCACTAGCTCAGGATCTCCCTCTTTCTCTCCCCCCTCTTCGTCTGGAGTGTGCATTTCCGGGGCAAGCATCTCCACTGCCCCACTATAGCTTCCTCCCTCTCTCGGGGCCAGGGCACTCTGCCTGATCACTACAGCCAGCCATGCAAGGGGCTCTGTCTGTGGGTCCCCAAGCATCCAAGGCTGCTTGCACCCTGAGGGCCAGTGAACATTCCCACCTGCATGTCAGTGCACTGTCTCAGAGTGGGAGAATGGGAGTGGTTGGGACCTGTGCCATGTGGCACGGGGCTGCAGTGTCTCATGGGCCTGTCACTGGTAAGGCGTACATCCCCACATCCAACACATGGGACTCAGTCTCTGGAGCTGGCTCCCAACCATGCAAGTGAGGGGAACACACATACACACACATACACAAAAAAGGGATGAGTCTCTCCACACCCTGTGTTTAAAATCTTCTGCCCCTAAATCCTATGCTCTGTGGGAGTGTCCAAATTGCCAGCCAATTTAGGTTGGCACCCGCCACATGCATCAGCCCACATAGTAGCTCTGCTCAGGGAAGAATGTCACCATATTCACCTCCATGAGACACAGCCCGCACAGGCTCTGTGCAAGCTGTGTCATGAGTCACCTTAGCTGGTTACCCTTCCCCTGGGGGTGTGGAAACCTGCCATGCGGTTGTGGTTGCAATTTCAGCCCACCACCATCGGCACTTCCGGGGTACTTCCCGATCCCTCTCCGGCACCCTTCCTTTCTGCCCAGCAATCCGGCCAGATCCCTCTCTTGTGGTCAGGGCAGGCCTCTCTCTGTTCTTTAGCAACAACAACAGGTAACAAGTTGACATAGCTTTTGAAGAGAGATTTGTCATAGAAACTTTGTGAACATATTTGCCATTATTTTTTGCAACAATGCAAACTATATTTCTGAGGAAGGGGAGTATCGATTTTAGTGGTATTTACTTTGATTAAGTCAAAATTTCTTCATTTTAATTTTTTCCTTACACAAGTGAGAAAACCATCAGATGAAGTAAAATAAATACAGGACTTTAGGAATGTTTAGGGGAATCTGAACTAACTTTCCAGAAACAAAGGGTCTTGTCTCACATCTTCTGTTATTACAACTAGTTTCTGATGGGACAGTAGAATGCTATACCACATCTCAAAAATATTAAGTTTGTATACAGATAAGAAAAACACACTATGCTTACCTTTCCTACATTTAGAATTGATTTAAGAAAACTAACTGACTGTAACTAAGCAAATATTCCTCTAGATCTCGTGCTTCCCAGTCACCGTAGAGCAGAATGGATTACAATTGTATGCCTGAGACATTGATTGCCTTTGGCCTTGGGGCATAGGTGCGAGGCCCTAGAGGCTGGAGTCATTACAGAGATAAAGAGAGATCAGACAATCCACTCTTTGGTCCTTCTTTGGACATGCTCTACCACCTGGACATCTATTCAGTGTCCAGAGTGAGTTTACATTGCAATTTATCATGGACAGGAAGCCCAAAGAGTTAATGGAAGAGTTCCAGATGTCCAAGACAGACAAAACATAGCCTTAGTGATTTCAGAGAAAGGTACCGGAGGACAGATTAAAAAATGGGGTCTCCTTGTGGGCACAGGTCTAGCTGATGGCTCCGAATCTCTGTTTTCACAGATTTGAGATCCTCTTCTTCACTTGCAGTGGGTGTGACTTCAAATGGCATGCAAGTGAGCAGCAGAAAGACGGCTCTAACAAAGCCTGTGTATTCTGAAAACTAGAACTTTATGAAAATTTTTCAATACTTGACATGAAAATTTTCTTTGAATTTGAAGCTAATTTGCATCATCATAATACTGTTCAACATTATATTGCCTTATGAGGAGAGAAAACAACTTTTTTGGTTATAATTTTATTTCTTGTAAATTGTAAAAGGCTGTAAAAATGGATTTAAATATTTCATCAATAACACTTCCACCCCATGGTGTCTCCCAAGAATATGAAGAGAACTTTGTTAAAGTCTTGATCAGAAATCGCGACTAACAATTTCTAATGTAAAAAAATATTTTAAAAATTCATGGAAGCAAGCTTAATTTTTCTTTAAAAATTCAATTTTAAATGTTGTTGGAAAGTTTCATATAAATTTAGTATGTAGAATGATTTCTAGTCACATGATCATACAAAGAGAGTATAAAACCTTTTTTCACCAAGCCTTTTTTAATTTAAATTTTATTTTTGAATTACAGTTTACACTCAATATTACTTTGTATTAGTTTCAGGTGCACAGCACAGTGGTTAGACAATCATATACTTTACCATGTGTTCCCCACAATATTTCTAGCACACACCTGACATCATATATAATTGTTACAATATTATTAACTATAGAAAATTGGATAAAAATTGTGACATGTATACAATGCAATATTACTCAGCCACGAAAAAAGAATAACATATTACCATTTGTAATGGCATGGATGGACCTAGCAAGTATTATGGTAAGTGAAATAAGTCAAAGAAAGACAAACACCATATTATTTCACTTATATGTAGAATCCAAAGAACAAAATAAACAAACAAGATAGAAACAGACTTGTGGATAGAGAACAGACTGATGGTTAACAGAGGAAGAAGGATTGGGGGACTAGGTGAAAAGGATGGGGGGATCGAGAAGTAAGTACAAATTGGTAGTTACCAAGTCTTGTATGTATGCCTCTGAATCCCTCTTTGGTTGACTAGCATATTCTTAACGTGAAAGGTGTTTGAAATCACTGCTCCAATGTAGGCATTCTGACACAAGTAGCTAATAAAAGGGGACAAAAAAGGGAGAGGGAGGGAGAAAGTTAGTTGGCTAGTTATTCTCCATTTGTCCTTCCTGTATCACCGCATCCATTCAGTCTCCTTTCCCTGCCCTGCAGAGAGGACTGGCCTGGTCCTTGTGGACTGTGTCAGCCTTTCCCCCTTGCCCATTGGCTTGCTGCTGGATTGACCAATGAGAGGCACTGGTGAGCAATCACAGGAGAAGAGAGATGTAGGGTTTTTCTTTCTCTGCTAAGGCATCACTGTTGTGGTTTCTTCCTGTAAAAGTTCTAAGAAGCCTCCCGGAGCTTCTGATAGATGTATTACCCCCGCAGCCCTAAGGAACTGCTGCTGGTGCTAATCCCTGGATTCCCTGACAGGCATTAACTAACTCTGGCCACACTTCCATAAATACCACTCTGTTCAATTTTCTAAATCCCTGCTGACTGTGCCTGTTCCCTGCCATGACCTTGATTGAATAAGTTGTCTGAGTTTTCAGGCATTCTTATAATTAATATAAGCCTGCGAATCCTAGTATTGTCAGTCAGTATGTGTTTAGGGGATGGTGAGTAGTCCAGGGCAGTGGTTACCACACACCTATCATTATCCTACACTCCTGCCAATCTGTGACAAAGTCATCATTGCTATTGATACATTAAAACATTTTACCTTCATGTGAAAGAACAATGTAAAATGTTTTCACAAGTGCAACTAGGTAAAGGTGAAAATATAAAGTAATAGTGATATTAAGTGGCCATTTTGTGTTTTCTTAACTTGCAAAAATTAAAAAGTTTGCAATTATTTTAGAAACCTACTTTAGAATACATGTGTGTAGAAATATATATGTACACAGGGTCCTGCAGAAGTACCACCGGCTTGAGTGTGGTTGGTGGGGTAATAATATGAGTGTAATAATTTATAGTTTTAATTTGAACATTCCACTGAAAATGTCATATGGTGTGCTTGAGTGTGATATTTTTATATTACAGAATTACAGGCCTATGATTTTGTAATAAGAAAAGGGGCATTATTCATGCTGGACCCTGTATACCTATAGATAAATAAGGTAATAAGTCAGTGAAACCCATAATTCTGAAAATCTCCTGTTTAGTGTGGGAAGTGGTAGACATGTTTGTAGGTGGACCCTGACTATGAAGACTTTGTCCTACTGCCCTAAGGAACAGGGTCTGTGTTGAACGGACACTCAGACGCTATTGACAATTTTGGAGCAGGAGAATGACATGATGGTAATCTGTTATGGAGCAATGGAGAAAATTGACTATAGCCCATTGGGACAAATGGCTAGAGACAGAGGTTCCCTTGAAAAATACCGCACTGGTCCAGGTGCACAAAATGACAGTTTGACTGTCAAATATTAAGGAGGGTTAGGAGACAATGGTACTCATATCTGAAAATTCCTTCTGACAGAGAATCTTATAGATCATGGAAAGGAGACTCAAAATATTTGCACATTCTAGTTTAACTGATTGGGAAAAGTATCTTTTGGAATGCAACAGGAGTGGGTATTGATTTTGACTGATGCCAGTAATTGGGAAAAAGAATTAAAAACTCATAGCAAAACATATCTCAGTGGAAATTCTTATGAATTTGTGGTTTTAATTCCAGACTACTCTCATTTCGCACTTTTTAGGATCCCCTGGATTAGCATAATAAAACACATAATTAGTGAATACACATTGACTGCACAGAGTTGAGTTATTAAAAACACAGATTGGATTATGTAAAAGAAATAATTTAAATAAGAATTTGTCCCCTTCCTTAAATAATATCTAATTCAATTCCCTCAGCCCGCATATTTAATTTGATATCTCTTAGATTGCTAATCTTCAGAAACTGCTTTGATACTTGAATGGATCTCACTATAAGAAGTTCCTATGAGTTTTATCATTTATATATTTTTCCACTGCTTGGACATCTGTTTTGAAAAAAATTCTAAATAAGAGACCATGATGAAATTCATACTGACATAAATTGAATAAATAACGTATACTTTTGAGGCTATATGTTAATACACAGATTATACACCCTCCTCTGTGTATACAGAGTAATGCATAGAAGTAATGGGATGATATTCCTAAGAAGATACTTGAATTAAATAATTCAACTACACTCGTGTTTAAGATTTCATTTTTCTTTTACAATTGGTGATTTCTTTCCTAATGTCCAAACCAGAAAGAAAAAAAATAATAGGAATCAGGGTCTCTCTTTTCCTTTGAATTAGAAGTTTGATTTCATGGAGGAGATCTCTGTAATAATGTCTGGATGCCTTTATTTTTATTCCACAGTTATCAGTATATTGCTATATAAGTACCTGCCAGCAAAGGCTTTTTTTCTGGTTCAATAATGTTTTAAGTGTCTGTTGTTCCCATTTTCAAGTCTCCAAAACTTTTATGTGAATTCTTTCAGCACATTTTTTTCATTATTTCTCAACCTTTTTTTCTGGATGGCTGAAATTTCCAGACATATAACCAGAAATGTCCTAAGAGAATTAATATATAAAAAACTAAAGGTAAGGAAATGGAAAGCAAAGAAAAATAGGCATGTATAATACATATATAGACATGTAAGTTTAAGTTTTCCTTTAAAAGATAATACATGAATTTAATTTTCCTTATTAATATTTTCTCACAGAGGAGCAAATATGGTGGAAAAGTTATCAAGAAACTCGTGTTTTAATAACTTCCAGACCTAATCTTAGTTCTTAGATTGGGTTAGTCTGTTAATGTCATTAATGTCAAGGACTGTTATTCCCAAAGATTCCTAGCATTTCCAAATAAACTGGTTTAAATAAGCCAAATAAGTGATTAAAACAAAATTCATAATATCACAGAGACATTTTATTTGAATGTAAAAATTCTTTCTGGAAATGTTTTTTTTAATCAATTAATTACCAAACTTCAAGTATAAAGAAACTTTAAAAGGAATATTCCATCAGATTTGAGGGAAACAGTCTGTTTAAGGGGAAAGAAGTGTTTGAAGCAAAATGCCAGAATCTAATATTTCTTTCCCCTTTATCATTCTGAGTGGATTCATGACTTATAATTTTCTAATAGTTTGCATAATCTTACTTAAACTGATCCAAATGGGTCAAAGCCCCTATTTTGTGTTATGTTAGAATATGATGTGCCTTCACCTTTCCCTTAGTTTACATAATTCTGGTATTCATTTGCTTTATTGATGGTGTACATAGAGGAGGAGGGGTGTGCACCAGGCAACGTCTCTGTTACCAGGATGTTAGGTCTCTGGACCCATTTGAGGTCTTTTCCGTATTCCATGGCCACCTCAGTGTGTTAGACAATGCCAAGAGTTCCAAACAATACTGAGTAGTGTAGAAGGGAAGAAGTAGTGATAAAAATAAAGGCAAGAATTTTTTTTAAACAACAATGTAGCAGTAAATTTGACTATATAGTGGGAAATACTGAAAAAAAATTTCAGAGAAATGTTTTCCTAAATAAGAATGGTATTAGAATATTACAGAATTAAAGATTGCAATCAACAATAGAGTTTTAAGCGAGTAATGTCAAGTTCATAGTAAATATTTGTGTGAGTAAAATTATATTTTTAAAGTACAATATTCTTAACTTTTTCTTCTAGTTCAAATAAAGTTTCTCTTCTTGGTGTTCTTGGTTGTAAAAATAATATTCAGTTGATTTTATTCATTTAGCAGTAAGCGGTTTGTGTTCTTATTCTCTGCCCAGCCGTGGCAATGTCAGTTGATAACTACAATCCTGCACAACAAGAAATGATTAAAGTGAACACCATGTTCTTCTCTACTTTAATGTGATGATTTCAATTGGTTTGTTTACAGATTTTAGTAAAAGAAAAAAATGGCTTAATTTTGACAGGATAACTCAATATCTCTACAGTGTGATTTAAAATCAATTTACCTGTTTTTTTATTGCCTATACCAGCTGCAAAATGTTCCCTTATTCTTCTCTACTTTTGAGACCCTAGGGTACAGTAAATGTAGCTCTGAGGTTCTAGCAGTCCAAGTATTTCCAACTTTAAATCTGTATGTTGTTGAATTTTGTAGTCTCATTACGTATACAGTTGAGGAGCATAAACTATGAATATTAATCTGATGCCCAGATGGTAGGAAATTGGAAGGACTTCCAACACAGCATTAAAAGAAATAGGCAATTGAAACTGCCAGAAGAAAAATCTATTTTGAGAAAGGTGGGGGTATTTTGCAAACAGATTCATAAGACATTTGACTATATTAAATTGTTTGTGAATGGCACCTCTTTTAGAAGTTAATCCAGAAATCAAAAACCTGCTTTATACACCATCTATGGTAGGTGGCTTAGCTAGGTAGTGTGTGCTCACTGCCAAATTTGCTTTCTAATTCTAAAATTTCCTTCCTTCCCTTCCTTCCTTCCTTCCTTCCTTCCTTCCTTCCTTCCTTCCTTCCTTCCTTCCTTCCTTCCTTCCTTCCTTCCTCTTTCCTTCTGTCTTTCAGGGATTTTACTTTCTGTTCATTCACTTTTTTCTAATATTATGTGTGTAGTATAAGAGCTCAAAAGTAGTCAGAAATATGTGCAGGCTTTATTTTATAATGTTTCCTTAAAAAATGCACTTTACGTTTAATTTGATTGAACTAGTCTTATTTAGACCCCAGAACAATCTTGTTCTTCCCTTTCTCAACTATTTTGTGCCTGATGTCCCATACATCTAGAACCATTGTCTTCCCTCTTGCTTCACATGAAACACTTCATTCGATGCTACAAAACCCAAATCAGATTCTGCCCTTTCATGAGTCTCTCCTAATAACCCCAGCAGAAAGTAGTCTGTTTCATTTCCAGATTCCTCAAACACTTGTGGTTACATTGTTAATTTGTCACTTACTATTTACTGCCTTTTATGACAAGTTAGGTTCTTTTTATGACCCAACTGTTTAATGACATGAGCCTACTGAATTCATCACCGAGCGAGGCATATTGTTACCATAAGAATTCAATATACCAGGTTCACTGTGCAGGGTCCCTTCTGCACAAGAAGACAAGAACCCATGGACCCATTGTATTTTCAAGTGGATATGTTCATCTTAGCTCCAACTTAAACTTTTTGAGTGGGATGACTGTGTCTTAATGGTATTTTTAATGTCAACAATACTTTCTACAGTACTTTACAGCATTCGGGCATACAAGATGATGGGAGTAGAAAGAGTATGTCCCTTCTTAGATGGGGAGACCCCTTTTCATTAGACTTTGAGCTCTTAAAGGGGAGGGGCTGAGTCTCTGTACCTGCGATTCTTAGAGTAAGCACTGATACATGATTAGTGTTCACTAAGTGTTGAGCACAACAAAATATCCTCCAGCCTGGTATTTTCCATAGAGTTTGTTAGCAAAATTACATGGTAACTGTTTTATGTCACTGAATCTAGGATGGTTTGCTATCGTGCTGTAGTAACTGGAACATCAGGTGATACCTGAACAAAGGTACTGAATTCAAATAAAGCTGAAGACTGTGTGCATGTGTGTGTGTGTGTGTGTGTGTGCATGTGTGTGTGAATTTGTAGAAGAATGAAAAGGATATTCTAGCTTTTTGAGTGCTGGAAAAATTTAAAAAATGAAGTGAGAAAGATGCATTTGGAAAATAGTTTACTCACTTTTCCACCTAACACTTTTTGAGCCCATAATATGTGCCATATTATGTTCTAGGGATCTAATAATGAATAAAGTACAATCTATCAGCATGGCCCAGTCTGGAGAGTCTCCCTGAATCTTTATTATGATACTAAAATATAGACTGTAAAGATTTATGGCTAACATAGAGCAGCATAAGTATCCCTTGTGGTTAGAAAATGAAAGTTTTCATCACAAGAAAGACTATGTACTTATGTAATGCTTATACACAAATTAAAACCAATTGCATTAGAAAATTAATTGAATCTTGAGTTATACTATTAAGAGTCCAAAGGTTTTACTTTGGTATTCAAGGTCAACTAAAATCCCCACTATTACCTTTTATCATCTGAACCCTCACACTCCCCAGACTGCCTCTCATTCCCTGAAGACTGAACACTTGCGCACCTCCAGGCCTGAGTTCGGTTCCTCTACCTCATTGTGTAAGGATCGCCCCACCATGTCCCCTGACCTGATTCACAGAGGCTGCTGCTCTTGCATCTCTTTTTCCTTCTGCAGACCGTGGTTTGTATCTATCTTTGACACTATTTCATTCTGTGTTAGGCTATTCTCTTTTCTTCACCAACGGAAAATTCTTCAAGGGAAATGGTGTGTCTAGTTCACCTTTGTATTCTTATATCACCCACCTTGGGCACTTAATAAATATCATCAAATGTCAAAAAAATAGGACACATTCTGAGGTGAGTTGGTGACATGGCAAGAAGTACTCCAAAAACATTATCAGTCTCTAACTACTCTGTAATTCCAAAATTGTAAAATGAGAACAGAAACAAAAATCACTGAGCTTCGTTGAAATCATAAAGTTCAAATTGTGGAAATCACCAATTTGGTTTGGGAAAAAAATTAGCATCTCTATTCATGGAGGCATCTGGATAACTCCCATACACAATTTGTGGTTCCATGTATAAACTCTGCCTTAATGAAAAAATTAATGCATGATCTGGCAGGCCTAATAAGTGCCTCCTCTGCTTGCTCAGCAAAGAAATTAAACCAAACCATAAGGTGTAAATCATAGACTTTCTTGGTACAGAGCCTGCCTTCATTTCCTTACTTTCTATGTGTCCAGCTCAAATTATTAAGGCTATATATTACAATTTAATTAGCAAAATCAGTACAATATTTAAGGCCAAGTATATGTGATTTTATAAATTATTTAATAGTTCTCAGCAAGAGTGTTAAGTAAACATTTTGTCTACAGTATATTTCTGTATTTTCTGTGCCTCTTGGATCATACTTTCTTCCTGTTATTTCACAGAAACATTCTTATTTACTAGACCGTAAAAAATATCTCTATGTGGTGTCATATTGTCTGAATAAAACTGCAGGCCAAATTTATTCATGAAAAAGGAACTAAACATGTTTTCAAACAAATTGGACACTTTTTATTTCAATCACATCTATGATTTCTACCAAGTATAAAACAATAGCATATACTAGTATTTGATGTGTCTTCTGATCCTTCTCTTATATTTTTGGGGTCTTAAACTTGGTTATATTTTCTGAAACTGGAAACTTTTCATAGTGCTTTTATGAGTTGCAGGAACACATGTCATTCATAAAGGGAGCTGGGTAATCTCCTGGCTAGTCTTAATACAGCGCGTGACAGACAGCAGTGCCAATTAGGGAGCTCCGCCTAAGGCACAGAACGTTGAAAATGGATATCTGTTGAAGCAAAGCGCACCGAGGTAAGAAAAAGAAAAAACAGAACAGGATTGTGTAAAGGAGGAATTGAATGAATGCTAAGAGAATGAGCACATGTCGGGGGGAGAAAGAACACTCTATAGCCCAGGTAAACTATAAACCATTACTGCAGTTGAAAAACACCTAAAACACACCTAGAAGTAAACTTTATGCTTTATAAAATCCACAGCCCAGTGGTAAAGCAATATTAACCATTAAAGATCACCAGAAGGCATAAAATGTATGAGCAAGAGAAAACTGCTGACGTTGGAAATAGTCAAAGGCAGTTCCAGTTACAGAGGATATTGTGCAGTGGTATGCTTCTTACTCTCTCACTCGTGGTGTCTGTCATGAGTGTGTGTGTGTGTGTGTGTGTGTGTGTGTGTGTGTTGTAGCACTTATATGCTTTTATACTGGATGCTGGACAGTTTCATTATTCCTCTGTTAAAGTTTTCTTACCTTTTGCTCATATCTTTTCTTTCATTTTTACTTTTAAAGTATTTTGAGATAACCTAGAGAGATTCATGAGCAGAGAGAAGTATGATTGTGATGTTTCTGTAGAGAGGAGAGAGTGGGAAGAAAGGAACATTTTAAGAGAGAAAGACAATGAAGCAGGAGGATTCTCGCCATTGAATAAGAGGAGAAGGATTCTAGAAATGTGAATACAGTGAAGAAAGGAAAGTAGGAAAAAAAGAGTTTTCCTACCCTTTGTTTCTGTTTCATAAAATGTAAATGTTCATAGCAGCATTATTTACAATAGTCAAGTGCTAGCAACAGCCTAAGTGCCCATCAGCAAATGAGTGGATCACAAAACTGTGGTTCATTTACACAATGGAATACTACACAACAGAAAGACAGAAGAAATCCCTCCCCTTCACGGCAGCATGGATGGAACTGGAGATGGAACTTATTTCATTATGCTAAATGAAATAAGCCAGGCAGTTAAAGACAAATATCATATGATCTCGCCTGTAAGTGGAAGGTAATCAACAAAACAAACAAATGAGCAAAATAGAACCAGAGACATGGACATAACAGACTGACAGTGATCAGACAGGAGCAGGGGAAGGGATAATGGGAAAAAAGGGAAGGGGCAAGTCAAGGAACACGAGTAGAAGACTCCTGGGCATGGACAATGGGGTGGGGATTGACTGTGGGGTGGCAGGGCAGGGGAGAGAAATGGGGAAAAGGTGGGACAACTATAACTGAACAACAATTAAAAAAAAGATTCTTTCCAGAGCAAGACACATCACAACATAACCAAGACCTGGACAGAAGAAAACCAGAACTCCGTTATAGCTCCAAGTTAGAAAAGGCTGCCAGGAGGAGCCCCACTAACTGTTTACCCTGGGACAGGGTAACAGCGAGCGGCAGCTCTCTATGGAACCTAGGTGGCCTTTTAGTTCATTTTTTGGGTCTCCCTGGGCAGTGACTAATTTGACTAGTTTTGTGGACCCCCAGGGCATGGGGGCTCTCCCTAGTTGTCTGCTACCTGACCCCAAAGAAATTAGGGTGAGTGCCAGTGCATAGTAGCTCAGAATGTGAGAGACCAATAAGGGAAGTGTTTAGGGTAGGTACTTAGTCGACTACTTAAGAGGAAGAACTGAAAAGACTCTACCCAGGGTCTCAAAACTGGGTCAAGACAGCATAAAAACAAGTAATCAAACACCAGCATATATACTTTCCTGGACTAGGAAGGAAAAAAAGTTATATATGTGTATATATAATATATAATACATATACAATATTATACATATATTACACTGTATAAATATACATAGGAAGAAGAAACAGCCAATTAAACTCTACATATAAAGAAGGCAAAGAAGAACAGAAAAAATAGCAGGGAGGAAAAAACTGGGTTATCTCTCGAACAAGAGATTCTTTATACGGTTATTTTCTGTTCTTAACCTGCAGGGTCACAACTGTTCTTTCCTCCCACTCTCGCTCCCCGGGGCTTCGTTGCTGATGTGGGAGCCCAGTGATGTGAGCATCCTGTCTTGGCTCATGGTCAGATTTACTACTGATACATTTGATTAGGATTTAACTTCACTTCCCACTTAGGTAATGAGCTAAGTCTCTCCCGGGGTTCTATGACAACTGGTAGCTAAATGATTAGAAGTGATCATCAGTATTCCTACTTTTATTCAGAAATTCCTCAATATTTGAGGTGGGAGACTTTAAACAATCTGGATGGCTTTGTGAGAAGAGGAGGAACAAAGAAAATTGAATACTTGTATACACACGCAAGATTTGCTTTCAAAAGACTCAGGCATCTTTGCTTCACCCTATTGCTGGCCTCCACTGACCACACAATAGCTCCCACTGAATATCAAATTGTCATCTCAAACTTAACTTCTCCAGAACTAGAAATCCAATTCTCTCAAGACAAGATATAGCAAAACAACAACAAAAACACAACTTCTTCCCTAAGTTTTTCCCATTTCGGTACATGGCAGCATAGTGTCTGTAATCGTTTACACACACACGCACACACACACACACACACACACAAATCCTGGGGCCCACCTTGTCCGTCTCTCACACCACATATCCACCCATCAGTGGTAAAATTTAAATCACAATTTAAAATAAAAATCATAGGGACACATATAATGGATGATGTAGTATCCTAGAGTAGAATTTGGTGCTTACATAATTCAGCTGCCTCACTATAAAATATACTGGGGAGAAATAATGTGAGGAGAAAAAAATTGAAGGAGAGAATAGCCATATAAAAGATATGTAGAATCTAATTATTAACCATAACTCCATTGCAATCACTCTCATCCAAGTCAGCTCTCAGCCGAATTATTATAATAGCCACCAACCTGTTCTCCCTGCACTCACCCATGTCCTCCTACAGTCTATTCTCCACCCAGAAGTCAGAGAGGCAGCTTTAAACTACAAATCTGATTATATCACCCCTTTGCTCAAACTCTTAAAAGCAAGTCCTTGCAAAAACTGACAAGGCCCTATGGGATATGAACCCCCTCTTCTCAATCCCTGGTCTCTCTGACATTGTCTCCTACCCCCATACAACCTGTCTCTGCAGCAGGAGCTTCCTGGACTTCCTAGAACGTTTGATTTGTGAAATTACCCTGCCGCCTCAGTGACTTTGCACTAGCTGTTTCTTTATCTGAAATGGTCTTTAGGAGTCTGTGTAGTGCCTTTACTTCGTTTGGACCTCTGCTCAGATGTCACTGTGTTGGCTATTTGTTAACCCCACTTTACAGGTGTGGAAACTGTTAGTTTGACAGGATAACCGATTTGCCCATCATTTTTAACAAGCAAGTGAAGAAGTTAGAACTTCACCCTGATTTCTGTCTGTTTCCAAATCTGGACTTTTAATTATGAAGCTAACTGCAGTGACTATTATTATTACAGTTTAATATGTCTATTCCTTGACAGCTTTGGTGGAGATAATGGCTGGTGAAATCTTTTGGTGACTCTGGAGCCCAAGCGTCTACTGTAAGAGTGGCGTGACGGCATTTCCTTCTGCTGAGAGGAGCCCCACTACCTTTGACCCCTTCCTGTGCAATTCTGTCACTTTGAGCTAGGCTTGCTGTCTCGTCATCTGGTCTGGTATTAGATGCTAGAGAATCCCTTCCACAATATGATTGTAAGAGTTATTTCTCAAAATGCTTTTTGTAAGTCAGCAGTTGTCGAAGATTCCGTGTTTGTGAAATATGTGATAGCTTCAATTGTGGAAATTTCAGCATGTTTCTTCATCCTTCAACAAAGTAATCTTAAATTTGTCATTATCAGTGTTCTTAAAAATAAATGGATGATGGAAACAAGGTCTACCTGCAAGAGAGTCCCAAGAAATGTGACAGTAAAATCTCATTTAAGTGTAAATTGTTCTATCAACAAGGGTGCAAAATCAACAACTGGCTGTCCTTCCAGAGGGGTTACCATTCAGTTTCCCTTTGATGGGCATAGTCCTTCCTTCTGGCATCTGTCCCGTCGTCCAATGACACCTGCTTTTTCTATTTCAGATATTCAGTGGTTTTATGGTCCATGTATTCATTCAATCATTCAATGAGCTGAGGTTTGGTACTACGCTGAGGACTTGATATGCAAAGATGAATAACTTAGTCCTTCCTCCTTAGGGACTCACAGTTTTAGTAGGGAGATGTATGTGTAAGAAAATAACTGTGATACCACATTATAAGTGAGATACAAAATAAATGAAAAAATCCTCAGAGCAAAACAGACAGAGCAATATTTCTGTCGGGGAGATCAAGAGAACCACAGAGAAGATAACTATTAACTTAGTCCTGGAAGAGTGAATCTGATTTATTCAGAAGGAGAAAGTAAAAGGTAAGAGATCACTCCAGTCAGCACGAGCAAAGACATGGAGGTGTGAGGGTATACGAAGTTTGGGATGTTGTGATATTACATTATGTCAAGTCTACTGCGGACAATACACATGCACATCTGTTTTGTACTTTATAATGAAACTATCTGCTCATTGATACACTACCTCATTTTTTGATTCATTTTCTCCTCAGTTTACTTTCAAAGTCAGATTTTTTTGAAACTGTGTGTTTCAAATAAATTTAGCAGTTCTCCAACAGCATTTCATTTCAATTGCATGGCATAGAGAAGACTAGAAGAAAGCCAAACAGAAAAATATCAGAGTGTATTCACTTAGGAAAGTCAATAACAATTTTTCTGAAACATGTTTTGGTTGTGTATCTGAATGTGTTTCTGTGTGTCTCTCCCTTAAGGTATTCCACCTTGCAGGTCACAATGAACAAGTTTGAAAACCACTGAAGTAGTAATATTTTCTGTAGCATTTCATTGCACTCCTATTATATTGGTTATGATTAAACCCTGAGTCCAAATCAACCTTGGTTTTTAATGAAGTGACAAGTGACAGAGTGACCTCATTTATAAGCCTGGTACACAGGCAAGCATCTGTTTTACTGAACTCCAGTCACATTTTACCAGATGAAATGATTCTAGCCTGGGAATTAAGCCATCATTTAAAATGTTATTTTAACATTATTTTTCTATTCTGAGTTCCAAACTACCAAATTAAAGACAATATATAAGAAATATAACCAATTAGTAGGAAGCTTCCCAAGAGACTGAATTTTTTTCTAATATTCATTCATTCAACAATTATTTATTGAGCGAATGCCTACTAGAAGCCCAATGGCATTGTAGATGCTAGAGATAGCAGTGGTTCAAAAGAAAGAGTTATTGAAATAACATTTTATATAAAATATTCATATGAAATTTGACCTTCCAATTAGAATGGCACAGATATTTGTAAAATATTTAGGAACAAACCAGAAAAATATTTAAGGAAAACCAAAATTCATACAATAGGATGCATTACATAGGATATTTAAAACTAGATGAGATAAACAGTGTATTTCATGAAATGCTTGTAATCTCTCCTCTGTGAAAAAATTAGAAGACATATGATCATACATAACACACATTTTGCAAAAAATATGAGTCTCGCACAGTAGGGAATGGATATCTATACTAGTGTTATATTGTACTTATAAAGTTTAAAGTTTTCCTTTGAGAATAAATATAGAGTTTTTTAAAGATTTTATTTATTTATTTTTAGAGAGGGAAGTGAGGGAGAAAGAGAGAGAAAGAGAAATATCAATGTGTGGTTGCTGGGGGCCAGGGCCTGCAAGCATGTGCCCTGACTGGGAATTGAACCTGCAATGCTTTGGTTCACAGCCCGCGCTCAATCCACTGAGCTACACCAGCCAGGGCAAATATAGAGTTTTTAAGTTGCATATCAAAATGAGAGTAAACCTTGAACTTTCACGTGAAATCTCTCTCATTTAATTTATTCTTTGTAGTGTTGTATATGAATGGTGATGAAAAATATTACCATTTACTTTTTAACCCTAACAGTATGTGTAATTATCATACTAGGACCTATAAAATCCTTCTGTTTGGTATTTTAAAATAGTTCAATATATATTAATTCAAGGCCTAGATTAGGATCCAATATGGTAGATAGAAAAAGATAAGCATATTTTATATCACCGGTAAAGTATTTCTATAAAAAGTAAATAAGTGTTTTCACTTATTACATTGCTTCATATATTTATCCAGCACCAGGGCAGGTTTTTAACTGCTTTCTGTATTGTTATTATCGCTTACTTCTAAGGCAACCACATGCCATATTTAATAGCCCTTTTGAAGCTACTTAGGAATATAAGAATATAAGAAGATATGTATATTTTTTAAAGAAAAGGCACAGTTTATATTCAAGACAATGTTGAAGATGTAGAATGCCCAAAACAGAGTAACCTAGAGACTTTCAATATTAAGGTCCTCTGGACTTTAATATTTAAGTGATAAAAAGAAAAACTAAACCATGTTTTCTTTAAATCTGGTTTGGCTTTTCTCTTTTATGCTGTTGAGTTTGAAGAACGTGTGTAGGCCTTTTTCACCCCAATAGGAGAGGCATTTGTTTCCATTACCTTCACTTTGGTTCTGAGAAGGGCTGGACCATGGTTTCCTAAGATGAACATGTTTAGGGTGAGAGAGACCAAAGCAAGAACTTTCTTGGACAAAAAGATATCAGACAAATGTGTTGGTGACTGATTGGAATAGATAAATAGAAATTTGACTTTGAACAATACACCATAAAAATCAAGTGGGTATTGTTACAAATTCTGAAAAAAATCAATTAAAACAATATTTTGATGCCTTTTCAGAAATCTTTTGTATTACTTTTGCTTTGTTATCAAAAGATAGTCAGCCCAACTCTCCGGTGCTTAGGGAGAAAGGGCATATTTCTCCTAGCACTTTCTTTTCTACCTTTGCTAAAAGGACAGAGGATCTGATGTATAATTCGTAACTACAAATTCCTGGAAGGAAGGGGCATTGGGTGAGTAACTTGAATGATTATGCTTTCCCAGTGCCGCTGTAAGGCTCCTTATTTTCCCCAAATGGATTTTGCATTGTTCCTGAACCAACAAAAACATGGATTTACACTTTATTTTTTATAACATCAATATGAAACAATGTGACAAGAATATTTACATCTGGAAAGAAATAGGATATAAGATTTTGAAAATCAAAGGTGTTAGGTATTTTGCACTCTTCTTCTGAACCCTGAGGATACTTCATTGGCTGATGAGGTTGGATCATGAAAAATTATCATAAACGTTTGACTTTTTACTCAAATTATACAAGTTCAGAAACTCACGATACTTTGTCAGGGCTCTAGGAATACTCAGATATGGTTACTGTTTGATACATTTTTTTTTTATTCAGAATCATTTCCTCAAATTCATCAGTAACCTGTTCCGTATGACTTGCTGATGTTTATGTGTATCCAAACAGTACTATAGGCCTTTTGATAATGCTGCTGTCCTTAAAATGAGGAGGCTCCTTTTTGCCTCTTTTGGGAAGCCAAGCAAAGGCATGGAACTGACAGCTACCCCACCAAATGGAACGAAAATAAAAGGCTTAGGGGTCAGTGGGCCAAACTTTGCACTCTGTTTTGTCCCCTTCTTCATTGTTGTACTGCTACAAGCAAGTAACCTACGCAATGTCTCGATGTTTGGGATCAAATAACCACTTCCAGATGAAGGCGGTAATAAATGCAACACACATCCTTTAATTCCATCTAAAATTATCCACATCACTTTGCAGTTGTAGATCTATGGGTAGTTTCTATTTGGGGGAGAGCGGGGAGGATGGGGTGGGAGCAGTTAATCACCACTTAAACAACGGGACCCGTGAGAGGATCAGAATACCTGCGCCACCGCCATCGCAGACATGGGATGGAGATACACGCGACACTGATGACCGTGAACACAAAACAACAACCAAGTGTAGTACTTTTGGTCTCCAGCCAGGGAAAGCAGTGGCCTGAGGTGGTTAGGACACTCACAGCAGGAGGTCACCTATACATCAGCGGTGAAGCAGACTCGAACATCTGTCCAGGCCCTGGCAAGACTTTTCGTCTCAGACTACACGGACTAATAAACAACAGTTGGAGAAAATTGTCTGTGACATTCAACATAATGCTGTGCTGAGGCTGAGAGAAGGAAGGGTGGGATTGTATTTCCTTTTGCAAAGCGAAAACAGCCCAAAGTGTAGCCTCTTCTAAAATCTGATATTTAAAGAGAAGTGTAAGAAATCAAATTGTTCAATTTGGAACGAAAAGGGGCTGAAGTTACTGGAAAGCTCATGCTTCTGAGTCTGCAAAATCACTGGCCAGGAAAGCAAAGCTTTTCCAACACCCCATTTTAATATTGTGCTAAAGCCATTGACTGTGTTAAAACCCTGGAGTTAAATATGATCCCCTCCCCACCCCCGGCCCTCTCCCTCTTAGGTTAGTGTTTGGGGGTCAAGGAAGGGGCTGGAGCTGGGCCCTAACCTCGGAATCGCTGCCAAGGGCTTGTAATACAATCTCTCCCCGTTTGAAGGGTAAATCAGTGTCAATTGCGTTTGCCGTCCACCAGAAAAAAAGTAAGCATTTTACTTCCGCTCGGTCTATGTGGACTGATGAAATGTAGGAAATCTGTTTCTGGCAGCGGGAAAAATCGTTTTCCCAAACAGCACCAAGAGGAGCCATCAGAGAAGTATGAAGAGGGGCAGTGCGGCTGTAGCTGCTGCCTCTGCCGCCGGGCTGGTGGGGTGCGGAGAGCTGCTGCTGCAGGACCTGCTCCGGGAGGGGGCCTGGCCCGAGACGCTGCAGGAGCCGAGCCGGGAGCCCCGGGGCCTCTGAGAGCCGCCAGCAGCCAGCTCCGGACTCGGGGGTGAGCTAGGCGGCCGCGCGGTCGCAGCTCTCCGCCAACTCCGCCGCAGCGTGCGCGCTCTGCAGCGCGGGGTCGCGGGAGCCCCTGCCTGCGTGGGCACGGGGGGCCACGGGGCTGGGGGAGGTCTTTAAAAATAACCCGGGGGACTGGGCTAGCCAGGGTGAAGAGCCACGGACTGCTGGACGGGCTCTGGCGCTGAGGGGTGGTCACTGCAGTGGGTTCCTCTCTGATTCACTGGACAGGACCATGTGTTCTTCATCCCTATTGTGGAACAGTCCAAGTGACCGCGGCGCGAAAAGCCCGCTGGGGCGGCTCAGCCAACCAGGGACCGAAGTGAGGATTTCTAATTAGCACAACGATTATAAATGCACACTTACTCATTGTGCACCAGGTCGTTGTGATGCATGCTGTTATTGGGGAGAAGGGAGCAGGGTGGGGGTGGTCTTAATGGACTGATCCTGAATGTTTTACTTGAGTCAGGAGGCCAGGATGGGAGGAAGAAGGGTGACTCGAGTGATTTGGGGTGATACCCAATTTTTCAATTGATGAGTTTGACAGAGTTAAACTTTTTTTTTTTCCCTTTTACGTGAACAAGGAAATGCTAGCCTGTGAATAAACCCCCTTTGGGGAATATTTTTGCCTAGTATTGTTCCTTTTGAGTCCAAAGAGCAGGGTTTTGGAATCTGAAATTGTTTGGGAAGCAGAGGAGCCAACTTTGTTTTAAAGGCATTAATTATTTTGGCAAAATTAAGCTTTATCAGCCTAGTAAAGGAGATTGGCATTAACCTAGTCCAGCCATCCCAAGTTTTACTGTCTTGAAGGGAGAGAGAGCAAAAGCAGGTTTTTACTGCTTTTAACGTTCTAGTACAGTTGGAGGTGGGGGTGGGTTACTCAGTGCTTTCCTCCAGTTAACTTTTTGGAAATTAAAACAATTACCCTCCCCACCTTCTTCATCTTCCTCCTCTCACCTCCTTCATCTTTATTCTCTTACAATCAAGATTTGCAAACCTTTTCTGTCCCTCTTGTAAACTCCACCTTCTCCCCAAGAGCCCTTTCCAACAAGGCTAGATCAGTTGTGTATGGGAGATCTTATGCAGAGGAAATACGATCTGCTTGTGCACAGGAACACCCATTTGGCCTCCTAGTGTTAAAATAAAGGCTCAGGCAGGTCGGATGTGCCAGCCAGGCAGGGGAAGTCCACCTTTCCTCCCCACCTATCCCCTGAGATTCACAGAGGCAAGGCTGAGAACGAGCCCTTGTGCTCATTGCTTCTTTCCCCCAACCACTTAGCAGTGTGGACACTGATTAACTGCAGCTGGGATCTAGTGTGCCCAGCCTGTCTTTGAAATGGATCAATGAGCTCCTTCTCCAGGAATGCTCCCCCCTAACCGTGTAGGGGGAGGTGGTGGCTGTGGTGGTCCTCTCCAACATGGGCGTCCTGGTTCTGACTGCCTAAGAGAAGGTAAGGAATGTCTGAGGCATGGGACATTGTAGGCTTCCCACATAGCTCTGTGAGTGGGCTCTGAAACTGAAAGGTAGCTTGGATTTCAGCCTGTATGCTACTAAACGTTAAGCTTCTCTACTTTAGGGCTAAACACCATACTTGTGTGATATGGTCTCTTCTTTACTGGGAAATAAATTCACATGGCAAAATTTATTTCCCCTGGTGCAAAAGGTCATATGGTTGCCCCTGAGTTTTCTAGCATCTTGTTAAGGAATCTTAGTTAAAACTTAAACTTTCAGGGATGATGAAATGTCAGGTCTTGTATTAATCCTAAATATGTGATGCATGATTTCAGAATTTTGCTTCAAGCCTGTATTATAGATATTTGGAGCCTTTGGAAGGCCAGACTTAACCTTGGTTGAAACCAGAAAAGGAGGCTCTAACAATGTGTTTGCAGAGGGACTTGGTTACATTTGTTAAAATTGCAGCAGATGTTAAGGCTATTTTGGTATCTCTGTGGTTTTGATATGGAGGCACAAATAGGATACCACTGTGTATTTTGTTGTTGTTGCTGTTGTTGCCTTTTAATTTTCTCCTGAGCACCTATCAAGGTTTTCTACTCAGTGTTTTCTGGCTAGAGAAGACTGGAGTGCAGGTAGAACATATCACTTGTCAAAATGAGTAAAACGCTTGTGTAATTTTTGTCTTAAACATTTTCACGGTCACTTCAATTGAGTTTTTGCTAATGCTCTCCCCTTACATGAGATAGATACATGTCTATATATTTCAGTAGAAAGTAGAAACCTGTTAGCTCCCAGCTACATTATAGTTAAATAAAACAGAAAATCATTGCATTCCAAACATATAACCGCCCCCCTCAAAATCTCATGACATTTTACCTAATCAACCTAGATGCAATTTTGATGGAAGTCCTTAAATATTCTAGTTGAGTTATGATTTTCAGATGGTTTACTATTCAAATTATGTATCTGTCTTGGAGGGGTTCAGAAACTTATACTAAATTGCTTGGAAGAGTGGTCTAGTACAATATAGTTAAAAGAAAAAAGGGAAAAATGCTAATGTCATAAAAATATAAGAAATCAGTTTCCACTCAGTCTTAATTTTTTGGTTGTGATTTAAGAAGGAATTATTATTGCAGGTGTATCATTATTTGGTTCAGAACAAATCATCATGGGGCTCCAGGATGAGAAAGATTCTTGGAAGAGAGTTAGCATTTCCTAATATTGGGCACCAAGAGGCTGAGTAGGGTATTTGTAATGGCTCTGTGGCTACGTAGCCTTGTTACTTTGGACAAGATATTTTAGGCCTCCAAAGATTTATGAAGAGCCAGGAATTTGACTAAGTAAATCTTTTGTCCATTTGAATTTGAAGATTTTATTACATAATTAGGAAAACTAGTCATGTGTGTTGTTTTTGACTTTATGTTTGGTGCTTCTTTGATTTGTGGACAAGTTGCTCCTCTCAGCCAGGAGTAGAGGTCCGTTTACAAGATCTAGAATTGCTTTTATGATTAAATTTTGAGCTTTAATTTTCTGATTAGACCCTTAGGTTAAGATTTTGCATTCATGACATTGGTTGAGAATATGTAGCATTGTAGAGATATTATTGGTTAGCCAAAATGAATCCCACAGGAATAAAGAAGTCGGAATGGAGAAAGAGCCATCCTTCGTCATTAATCCATCGAGTCTAGCTTGAAAGATACCATTTTCTCCTTTAAGATTTTGGGAGGGTGTTTGGCTTAGGGTACTTATTTATTCGTTTTAACTTTTTAAAAGATAGTGTTACTGGCCTATAAACTGTTTCTCCATTGTTTCACTCCCAGAGCACACAAACCTGGCCAGGCAGAGGTGAGGTCAATGTGCAGAAGTGAACAAAGGTGGCCTTTAGGGTGGGACCCACCCACTGTGGTTCATTAGCACTCTTTGTTTTAAAGGGTCACAGTTAGGGAGCCTGTGGGGGTGGGGGAGTGGAGAAGGTGTGTCATGACATCCCATCACATCTATTTTTTTTATTTTTTATTTTTTTAAGATTTTATTTACTTATTTTTAGAGAGGGAAGGGAGGGAGACAGACAGAGAGAGAGAGAGAGAGAGAGAGAGAGAGAGAGAGAGAGAGGGAGAAACATCAATGTGCGGTTGCTGGGGGTTATGGCCTGCAACCCAGGCATGTGCCCTGGCTGGGAATCGAACCTGGGACACTTTGGTTCCCAGCCCGCGCTCAATCCACTGAGCTACGCCAGCCAGGGCCCATCACATTTATTTTGAGAGGTGTAGCACTCTCCTATCTTCATTAATAGCTTACAATCTTTACCTGGTGTCAAAAACCAAGCATAATTTGTTAACAAGACTTTAAAAACACATGGGAACTATTCATTTTAGAGCAAAACATTTCATTTATCATCCTGTGAAGAAAACTTTGAGTTTTCTTATATTTATGATTTTGTTTCATCAATACTTTGTTTTCATGTCTCTTCTTTAGCCTTTGTCCTCTCTTTGTGATTTAGAGGTCTACAAAGTATTCCTATTTTGTTGTAGAATTGCTTTTCTTTTTAAAATAAGTCAATGGAAGTCAACAGAAGGCCTATTTCCTCTGGTGATAAATTTAGATTTAACTAGTATTTAATGAATATTAAAATGTATGCCAACACTGGCACAAATATTTAATCTTCAAAATTACATTTGAAGTGTTAACCTTCATTGCATATACTAAAGAACTCAGGTACAAAAAGAAAATGACGTATAATTGGAATAGAACAGCTATTAAGTAAGTGGGTAATAGAGCTAGTATTTGACCACATGAATTCTTATTCCATTTCTAAAATTGCAATTAATCATTAGTCAGGACTTTTAATGGAATCGCATAGCAGCCAGTTATCATATAATGTTTATTATTTTGTTCTTATTTTTCTTCCTTTCCATGTATTTTCTATGCAGTATTGCAATGCATTTTTTAAATAACATGTCAACAAAGTCTAGAGATAGACTGGAAACCATCTTGGTCATTCAGAGCACACCTCTAGGTGGTGTGAAAGAATACTTTATCTTCAGAGTCAAAACTATGAGTTCTTCAGCTGGGATTCTGGAGCAACAGACTAAACAGAGTCTTTAAGCATATGATATTTTACTTACGGAGTCATTAATTTTTTCTTCTTCCCTTGGGCTAATTCACATCTCATCATATTCGTAATGGTTATTCCAGAATCACTTCTATGGAAAGAAAGGAAAAAAATACACACATTCTTTGAAGAAATCTGTATTAAGTTTCTGCATGTTTTTCGCTTTAAGTTTTATTTTTCTGAATTCCAAATCCAGGGGGTTGAGTTATCCACTTTTAGATAGAGCCATAAACCTCGGAGAAGCCATAGTTTAGAGGACCCATAGAAGTATTTGAATTCTTACTCCTCTTTCCAAAGTGAATGTCTTTGTTCAGTACTTGAGAAAGTCACTTATAAAGCTTTGTACATAATTAATTATATGAATTTTAATGGTAACATCTTTCAGTGTTTTGATCCAGTATATAAAAAAAAGGTTTTTGTTTTCCCAAACTTGAACTTCTTTCTTCAAGTCTAGTGAATCATTCATCATTTTACTTCCCATCTTTAAAAGCTACCCCTTCTCATCTCTTGTGGTTTTTTGAAAACCTTTGAATGAGTTCAAAAGATCAAAATGATCTTTTGGTTATAGTTTGTTGTTTGTGATTTAATTCAACTCATCCACCTTGATTAAACATTTGTTAAAAATTTTAAAAGGGTTATCATCCTGGAGTGGTCTTTTTATCTTCGGTAATATAAATTTGTGTGACTTTTATCTGCACAGCTTAACCATTTCAATGGGAAGCTCCTTCACCCTGGAGCGATTCTTCCACACCCCTGCTAACTGGGTTCGTCTCCATGGTTCATATTCATGTCTCTGCCATTATCTGACTCCAAGACATCCATGTAGTGAATGGAGTAACTGACTGTCAGCTGAGCCTCACATGGTGATTTAAAATATGAAAAAGGGACCATATTGGATTAAAATCCAAAGTTTTTTTCAAAAGAGACTTAAGAGAGGAGTGCCTATCCATGACACTCAAGTGTCAATATATATTTAATTACTTCTCTTCTATTTCATGTTGATTACCCCCTAAGCCTTATTTCTCCCACTTTTACCTCCTGGTAAAAGGTAACTCTTTTCTTGTTTTTTTGGTGGGGTTTTTTTTTGCCCTTTGCATGTAATTTTGATTATCTACAAAACAGCAAAACAAAAATTGCTTCATTACTCTTGCTGTTTTTACCTAATGATTATCTATAAATATTAGAAGATAGTTTGAATCACATTTCTGGCAAAATACAGGACCGACTACATGAGAAATAAATGTGCCACTGTCAAGAAAATAAAAACGTCACTGTTCAGAAGTACTGAGGGGAAGGATTGTGTCCCTCTGGCTCACTGACACTGTTACACGCCATTAGGCCTACTGTAAACTATCCCTTGATGAATTCTTTGCTGGACAATGCGCTTAAGAATCTGAGGTGTCTTCTTGCTTTTACAGAGCAGAATAGGACTCTGATGCTTAAATGGAAGTTGCAGAACACATAATAGGATGTAGCTAAAGTTACTGACCTACCACATCTCACTTTCAGGAAAGTAGTGGGAGAGATTGTGTCTTGAGAAGAAAGGCATTTTAGAGGTAACCCTTTTAAGATTTCAATTAGTTATTTAAATGTATGAATCATCTGCTTAAATGTAATATTACTTAAATGTTTGTCTCTGAGGCTGGCTAGCCTATAGGAATCCTAACCAGTTCCAAGGAGATGTTTTGTTTTCCGGTGACTAGACCTATTTTTAAAAGAATTGGGGCAAAAATGTTTTAGGTGTCTTATGTATGATGATGAGAGTTGGAAAAAATTTTAGGACTTTGTCTGAATAATGTGACAATTAACTATAAAAGAATAGGTGATGGTAATGTTCTGGTTCCTATAATGATAATTTAGTAACATATGACAAGGTATATTAGCACTGTTTGCACTGGTTCATTAGAGATACTTAGAAAGATTTATAAAAAATCTTTTCAAAGGAAATTTGTGGTAATTTTTTTGCACAAAAAAATTCCTCCAAAGTATAGTTGTTTCGAAATGCAGTAATCTGTGCTTTTTATCTGTGCTTTTAAGTTACATGTTTATGACACCTTTTAGGTGTTTACGCTCTAGCTGCCCTTTCTGATACTACAACAGAGTGGGAGATGGTCACACTTTGCATTTTTCTGAACACCAATATCTTTCTTTGTCTTAAAAAGCAGTCTTTAAAAGACAAAAGTTGTCCTGTGATAAAAGAATTAGACTTATGTAAAATTTCAAAGAATAGAACTGACAAGAGTGTATATATGCTTATATTGATAACTAAAAGATATAATTATTGAAATATAGCTGTAAACCCCATTATATCATATGAATCTTACTTCTTGCCAGTTGTATTTTCATTTTGTTCAGTAATACTGTAATGCATTTAGTTATTTCATGTGCACTACTGGTGTACATAATAGAGTCCTACACATTGTTAAACTCATGAGTTTGTTACTTTAGCTGCTTCAGTGTTATTTCTATAGTCTTAGGTCCTATAAGTAATGCACACGAAAGTGCTATGTTCAAGACCAGGTATATTTTCAACTTTTCTACAACCCACCTAGGGGACCGTGATACCCATAAGGTGACCAGGTTAATGATATCAACTTTTATTTTGTAGATGTAAGGTAATGTTTTTTTAAATCCTTACCTGAGGATTTGTTTTAATGATGAGAGAGAAAGAGGGAGAGAGAAATATTGGTTGCATCCCGCATGCATCCCCAAACCCATAACCTAGGTATGTGCCCTGACCAGGAATTGAACCGGCATATGGGATGACACTCCAACCAACTGAGCTACCTAGCCAGGGTTGTAGATGTAAGATATTGAATCATTTCTACAGGAAAGATGATTGCAAACAAAACCTAGGATGAAAAACCCATAAAGTGAAAAGATACAAAGTAAGACAAAAGAAACACTTGCAGCAGTAATTGTTAGAACAATGGTGTTATTCTTGGGTTATACTGCGATTTCTTGAGGAATCTATTTTGTAAAATGTGTCATTCAGGAAAAAGTATGAAGACCCGGATTCGAACCTGACTGTGCCGTGATCTAGCTGTACATTCTTGGTTAAGTCACTGATTGTCTCCGGTTTTTGTTTTCATTAATTGTAATACAAGATAATATAGTAGGGACTCTTTGAAAGCACTTCCTACCGTCTCCCACCCAGTTCCCTGAATTGTGAATCCATGATTGCTCAGCCATCTGCAAAAAAGCAAGTACTGTCCTTTATCCTATAGGAAGTGATTTTAAGGGCAGTGACCATATGTGTGTAATGAATTGTGCAAATACTGTCACTGCTGGCACACAGTCCTAAAGTTCTGTAGCAATCTACAGAACTTTTCAAAGTTCTGTAATTTTTGTTTCAAAAATTAATGCAATGTGAGTTTACAGTTTGGATACTAAAATTTTAGTCAACAGTTTTGCTTGCTTTTGAGTAAGTAGAGGTTCTTGTTTTAGAAACTGACTCTTTTAAATGTGATGTTTTGCACAAGCTTAGCGCTTACTGTTTGATTCTTCTCTGACCTTTGGTTGCTGCTATTTTCTACCAAGTGGCTGGTTAACAGTGATAGGACCAGTAAAGATAGCAGTGTTTCCTGGGGTTTAATCATTAATAACCTGACCTGTCATCAACATTTCCATGGATCTGGTTCCTTCCTTTGTCACTGGCACCAAGATTTTAATAAGAAAGTCTGAATAAAAAGCAATTACTCTTTTGTTTCCAAAACAGGTATTACAAGTGGATAAATAATGTGCACTGCTCTGAGCCCAAAGGTACGCAGTGGACCTGGCCTCTCTGATATGCATCAGTATAGCCAATGGCTGGCCAGCAGACATGAAGCTAATTTGCTACCGATGAAAGAAGATCTGGCCTTGTGGTTAACCAATCTATTAGGTAAGGTTATAAGATCTCGTTTTGTGAGCAAAGATAACAGCTTTTTTATTTTTTTTTCCTCCTATAGTGTCCTTCACCTAAGCATGTGATAGTGCCTTGGAAAGAAAGATTTCATTATTTGGGTATTGCATCTGGGAAACCTGAAGCATGTGGAAAATTTAAATGAATTTCCTGATGTCTCTCACATTAACTGTGCTTAGTCATTCCAATATCCTGCATTGATATGTGGTCGAATTACTTATTTCATCTATATGCTGATCTGATTTATTTTTTACTTTTCCTTTATGCCACTGACGAATCTGACCTGTTCTTTGGACATTGCACATAGGCCATACTCTGTGAAATCTGACTTCTAAAACGAGAGTGCTCTGCCCTACTTTTATAGCAAACCTTCTAAAACTGCTGAATACCCATACTCTAGAATAAACATAGCTCTCCTTTGTCCAAATGAGCTGACTAGAGTCACCCAACCTTGAACTAAAATTTTTCTTTTCATTTCACTTTTGTTTGTAGGTATTCTTCTAAAAGTACCATCTCTGAGAAAAATGCTACCTTATGCTAAAGCTGTCTCTTTTTAAATTTCTATTGTGTGGGCATAGTCATAGGATAAAATTTTAACCATGTGCATTTAAAGGATCATTATATATAGGAACACTATTTTCACCAATAGTTTTTTTTTACCAAGAATACACTTGATTTATGATCCAAGGGAAGGACCCTTATTGATATATAAGATAGTAGGTTTGAATATCGAGTAAACGTATAATTTATATGGTCCTTTATCATTTGCAGCAGGAACTTTGCCAACATTATTTTATTACTTAAAGAATCATTCAAGGTCAGTGTTTTTATTCCCACTTTATAGCCGAGGAATCTAAAGAACTTAGTGAGAAGCATCCTGTCCACCTGAAATCTCAGCAAGGTTTGGAAAGACTTTAGCATGTTTTAGCAAGGTTTTCCTTTTGCTCACCAAGGCTCTAGATTTTTCATGGGTTTTTACTTTTTTGTTCTTAGCCTTTATGTTAGGGTTAGGATGCTTTCTTTTCCCACCATGTGTGCAGTATTTGGACCATTCTATGCAGTGTAACTGTTATACCTTGTTATACCTTCCACAAGGGTGCCCAGCCAGAGGGTGAGGGCAGAGCTGCAGAGACAGTTCAGGGGACCCTTCCCCATGCTGTGGGGCTATGTCCACGGGAAGAAAGAGGCTACCCCCTTTTGCAATTCACCCGTGCAAAGGAGGAACTTTTATCTCCATCACATAGATGGAGTCAGCTTAACCTAAGCAAGTGGATTTCCTCTTTATTTCTGTCCTTCTGAGGGTCACTAATGATTGTTGCACTAATAATGTATTCTTAACTTTGAGTTGTCTTTAGATATGGGCTATCACAAGTATGCAGTATAGAACAGATGATATGAGGACAGACTTGGTGTAGACTGCCTGTGTTTGAACCCCAGAACTTCGACTTACTAGCAACATGATAATTGGGCAAATTACTTAACCTCTCTGGGCCTCAGTTTCCTCATCTGTGAAGTGGCAGTAATAGCAGAGCCTACTTTGTAGGGTTGCAGTGGGATTATGTGCACTGCTTAGAAAGTGCCCTGACATTTTGTAAGCACTATGTATGTTATTGCTATTTTAATTATATAGTTCAGTGCTACTCTTAATTCAACTTTGTGGATAAGTTTATTTATTGAACAAATATTTGAGCATGCAGAAGCATAAAGTATTAGTTTAAAAATATGGACACTGGAATCAGGATGCTTGAATTCAAATCTCAATTCTCTCACTTGCTCTGTGATACAGGAATGTCTAAATGCACTGTACCTCAACTTTTTCATCTACAACATAAGTAAAATACTAATACCACCCTCAAAGGATTGTTGGGAATTTGAATGAGGTGATCACATTTAGAATAAGGTTTGTTACACAGTCATCAACTAGCTGTCATGAATATGAACTGTTGTATTTTTGTGTTCCAGGCACAGGTAAGTACTGGTGGGTAGGTGGTGATTAAATACAGACATAATGCCTGTTCTTAGAGATGTTGATAATGAAACATTAAATAAGTAATTGAATACATAATTCATTAGTTGGGCTTGTTATAAACACTTAAAGATACAGGTTGAAATAAGAGTGTAAGAACAAGGAGATGGTCATGGGACAAAGGATTGCAGGACTTGGGGGGCTTATATGTGTTTCAATGGAGGACTGAAATATGATGAATCTCTAGCCAGATGGAGCATGGGAGAGGAGCCTGGGTCAGGGAATGGCATGTGCTGGGACAGAAAGGAGTTTGGTACCTGGGAAGAACTGAATGAAGGCTAGTGTCAAATGAGCAGATCAAGAGAAGAGTTTAATGACACTTGCAGCTGCTAGATTGTACACTGCTTAGAAGACCATGTTAAGGAACTTTATAATTCATAGTATGACCAGTGAGGAACTGTGAGGTTCTAGACAGAGGAGATGGTGATTAATCAGAGTATAGCCTGATTATACAGGGACGTTCCAAGGTCCCATGACTTGTCATCAAAGGCATTTTATTTGGTGAATGTGATCACTTACAAAGCAGCTTGATCAGTGTGAGCAGCCCAAGACAACCTCAAAGAATAGAGAGTCACTGTGTGTGTAATGGAAAGATCCTTGGAATAAGAATCAGGAGACCTGGCTCCTAACAGGACGTCAGGAGACCTGGCTTCTGGTTCTGGCTCTGCCTCTCAGTAGGAAGCTTGCCCAAAGCCAGTCAGCTATCTTTTCTGGGCTCCGTGTCCTCAACCGTAAAACGAAGGGGTTGGAGTAGATGATCTCTAATGTCCTTTCCAGTTCCAAAAGTCTCAGTTTCCAAGAAATCCATCTCTTCAAACCCAGTTTGAGATCATCAATATGCATAAACAAGGAGAAAATAATTTGCATAAATGAATAATTTTTTTAAAGAATAGACTAATTTTTTTTAATGCTAGCAGTTGGTAACATAAATGCAACTGATGGCTTGTGAGATTTTCTCAGAAAAGGAATCTCAAAAGAATTTCAAGATATTGTAAAATACCACCTTGTGTTGACTTAAATTCATAAAAGTAGATATAGATAATAGACTTCAAGTGAATATCCTTATGATAACTTAAAGAGTAGAACAGTAACTTGGCATTATTTAAAAGTGGCACAACATTTGGAGATGAGAAAGTATGTTACGTACTGGAATGGTGATATAGAGGGGAGACGGAGTGAATGGCTGTGTTAGAAGATATTTTTGTTACATGTATTAGGTACATTTAGAATCCATATATTTTAGAAATGAAGTCAGTAAAGTGCACTTTAAAACTTTTTATTGCTGGCCATTTTATCACCTCAGAAATATTTTCAAATTTGTATGATGTAGCTCTTTTTCAATTCTTGCTTTGTATCTACTTGAACATTAGAGATACCATGAAAGTAGTTCCAAAGTGGATGCTGTCTTTATATAAAGTATCTGATTTTTTTTGGTGAGGTTAAAATTCATATTCTACATTAAATCTTTTAATTAGTTTTTACCACTATGATGTGGACCTTACTTGTGGAAAGGTTTGCTACTTCTTTTTAGTAATATTTGATTAAAATGTAACATTTTTCTTTTTATGTCTTTCCAAAGAAGTGTTATGATAGTCTAAATTCAGATATTCCTGCTCCTTCATATAAAATAAATGGAAAGATGTAGTTACTTAAAGAACACTCAGTTTGGATTTAGAAGTTTTGGGTGGATAAAAATTACTAGATGGAGAAGAAAATTGTTTCATTGGTTCATAGTCAATATTTGCATTCACGTCACATATGGAGGTATAATGTAATTTCCAGGTATATGAAACTTAATCAGTAACACTAATACATACCACTTTAGATTTTTATGCATAGAATTAGAGCAGCAATAGAAAATTTTCAGACTATCTAAAATTTATGTGTAGAAGTGTAAAATGATAGCTATGCTGTGAGAAGTTAGCTAAGATGAGTAAGTAGTTATGGTTGTTGGGATTTCTTTATGAGATAGCACACCAATGATGTCATTCATAAGGACATCATGTAATATTTACTGACTACTCACATATCCTTGGAAATACCAGCTGATCTAATTGAAAATACTTTTGTAGTACATGTATTATGTTTTTTAACAGCTGGCACCATGCAGCAGTTTTATGACCAACATTAAGAAAAGGGCAGCAAAAGAATCCTGAATTTCCCTCCATTCTTCCCTATCAAGCAGATATTTGGCCATTGTCCCCTATGTATATTAAACATACACATTCCATTTTTATTTTTGACCTTCTGTTTTGTTATTTTTGTTCATAAACTAGCTGTTTCCCATTTGTTATTGATCTGTGTCCTTAGGACATGTTCCAACATCAAATATTATACAAAGAAATCTTGGGGAAAACTTAATTATCACTTTGTGTAAACAACATTTTTTATTTATGCTATTTTTATGTCATGCAAGTACAGTTGTCTTCATTCCCCTCCCACCACTTTCCTCCCTAAACAACATATTTTTAAATTAACAGTCCTGGATTATAGCAAAAACCCACCATTCAAATAGATTAGGCACATTCTACAAATTTAATGATTATTGATGGACTACTGAAAATTGTTATTGGCTTAGCTTTGAAATGTTCTCAAATTGCTTATTTCACTTGTGTGCATTAATCATTTGAAAATGATGATTTACCTTTATCTTTAATTAATATTTGTTTAAGAACACTATATGAAATCATATGGGAATATGTTTTCAAACAACTATATTTAAGTAGCAAAGAAATTGACATTATTCTTACAGATTGCAGATCTTTAGTTACAGGCATATGTGTTTGAATACCTGCAGGGACTTTGAGTAAATCATAAGATATATTACAAATCAAGTTGTGCTTAATTGATTTTGCTTCCATTTAGAAATGCATCATGAAAATTGATGCTATGGTGACTTTTCCTTTCTCTGGCTTTCCACTAAAAAAATTCAGTTGTTATATGCTTAATATGACCAATAAGTAATTTTCTTTTATCTGTTATTTATAAAAATAACCTATTTTCAGCATTAAAAAGTTAACCGTGTACTTACTAGAGTTGGTGCTGTCTACCAAGTTTCGAACAGCTTTCTTTTCTTTTTTCTTAAAGCTCTTTTACCAGATTCATATTCTGCTGAGCTCTTATGTTCTTGATAGTCAGTAAAAATTCCTTAGAAAAGGTGGTATCTTTTGCTACTTCAAAAGTTTAAAGAATCAAGTTCATGTTCACAAACTGGCATCTTTCAGAAAAGTTACTGCCCATTTTTTTTTTTTTTTACCTGCCTTTCCCAACAGAACCAGCTTTGTCTTGTCTTGATATAAACACAGGGTAGAGAGTGGGAATTACTGTGGTACAGACGATGATCTAAGGTTTCTGGATAGAATGAATCATTTTCTACCTCACGACCTTCAAATTTCAGTCTCAAAACACTTGAGTAATTCAAGTCAAGATAGCAGATGAATTCTCTAATTAGAGAAACATACTGAGACTAAGAGGTGCAGTGGAGTTTCAGATAGAGATTGATCCTATCTGGTTCAGCTGTGGAGATAAAATATGCCAGTTTTCTTCTGCAGTGAATCAGGTCACCTATCAGAACGTGCCCGAATGACATTCTCAGGCATTCTCCAATTTCCAAGGTGAACTGCTAGTCATTTTTCAGCACTGCTGTCATTATCTTTACCTCTGTGCTGTTTTTGTTTTTGTTTTTGTTTTTGTTCGTTTGTTTCTTTTTGCCTGAAGGGCTTTCTTTGGAGTTTCTGCAGAGGAAAAGACAACTGAATTAGGGAGAGTGCACTGTAATGGAAAGTAGTCATTTATATATTCAGCAGATACTTATTTAAGAAGTCAAGCAGGGTAACTAAGAGCATAAACTCTAAACCTCGCTGTCATGGTTTAAAGAGCCGGATTCACTGTGTGACCTTAGGCAAGTCACTTAATCTTAGGGCCTCAATTTCGTCAACTATAAAATGGGTAGAGTGGGAGCACCCAACATCATAGTTTTGTGAGAATATTAAAAACAGGAATACATGTAAAGTGCCTGGCATGCAGTAAGAACTCAAATCTTAAATAGCATTATTAAATGCTATCATGTCTTTAGGAATCTGAGTTTAGTACTACAAGCTTACTGGCAGGAAAACATTCTTCCTCAGCAAAGTGTAGGATTAAAGGGCTTCTTTTATCTCATGGTGGCCCTATTGTAAAACACTGTAGGTTGATACTTAATCTTAATGGAAATTATGGCAAGCATATATTTCCGGGAGGAATCCACTGATGTGTACAAGCATGTGTGTTGATTTTTAGTTACCTGACAGATGCTTATTTCATACCTTTGTGCCCTAATATTTCAATAGGAAGTGACTAAACACAATTTTAAACCAAAATCTGTGTCTACTGTCAGGTTGTCAGTCATGGCTGAACTGATGGTGTGAAGTTCAAAGCCTACAATTACAAACTCAGGAAGTGAAGACAATACCCCTAGACGAGGCTATTTTAGGTTAACCTTCAGGTCAATAGTCTGCACAACCCAGTGTGGGTCAGTACTTAAGAAGATTTAAATTATCTGTCTATTGCCCTGCCTTTCCCCAAACATACCAACATGGAAGGACGGGGCTGCAGAAGAAATGATTCTATGTTACAAGAATCCTACTGCTTCAAGTATTTACAAGCTACTATCTCAAACCAGCTACACAAGATGAGTACCTGCCTCTGCCTAACAAAGATGTTTAACTTTGTATAATACTTACCTGAGAAATTGTCATTAGTTCCTCAAAGCCTCTTCTAATGGATATGTGATAGTTCATTTCAGCTAACTTTATGTTCTGTTTTTTTTTATACTTTTGGTAATATTAATGTAATAAGAATGAGATAATCTATTATACCGTACAAGGATTATACCTGATTTCTTACAATTATATAGTACATTTAAAATGTGTATTTTATGATTCTTAATCTTCAGATGGAAAATACATTACATGTGAAAGTTTTTAAAAATACTTCTCCGTCTTGCATTTTTCCTTCATTTAAGGCAGCACACTTCAACTATAAAGTATGTAACGGTGCCTGTTTTAGCCAAAAAAAAAAAAAATCACCTTTTGGAGCTATAAAATATACAGAATTGAAAGCTGACACCTAATATATTTTTCATTAGATACAGATGTTCAATGTAAATTCTTTCTTCAAGGGTTCATGAAAATCAGGACAACTAAAAAATTTCAGATACAATGCATAAAAGTGAGAATCATACCTTTTGGGAAATTGATAACAACTTTCAAATGAAAGACATTTTCTTCTTATAATTTATAAATTCTTGTAAATATTATAATTATCTTGTCACTTAACATTATGAGTCGAATCGTAAATTGCCATGGAGCTTAATGAAATAAGAATACCTGAAGACCTTATGTAAATAGGGAAAATCTTAAAACTAACATATATATACATTTTTATATATATGTGTATATATATATATACATTCAACAATTTTTAAATGTTTATCTTTTTAACTTGAGATTTAATTGTTAATTTTGAAAATATTCCTAATATTTATTCTTCATTCCTGTCTGCAAAATAACTTTCATATGTTAGAAAATGCGCACCAATATGGTGAATGTGTGATACAAATTCAGTTGTGCTGGCTCTTTGCATCTTGAGACTATGACCTTCATTCCTGAACTGAGCTGAGCTGCATACAGTGTTGAAATAATAGTTCTGAATAGGCTGTGTCTGTGCTGAGAACTGAGAGCTACTGATGTTTGCCACCTGCAGAAGTCATTATCCTAACTGGGGGCTGAAATGTGAACTATCCAGTAAGGAAAAAAAAGAACATTAAAAAAAGAGTAATTCTCTTTTCTGTTTTTGCCTACCCTTCCCCCAAAACAGAAAAATTTTTTTTTCAAACGGATGTTTCTTGAAACCCAAATGTATTAGGTATTGTGTGTTTCCCTTTAAGCCAGTAGTTTGTCTATTGTTCCTTTTGGGTTATGTTTAACTGTTCAGGGATTTGAGCTCATGCATTTAAGAAAAAAATTAATCTGATGAGAGTCTAAACCACTTTTCACAAAAAAAAATACCCAATATTTCCTCAAAGTTTTCCAGCAGTTTATGTCTTCATTTGTTAATTCACATGCTCTCTGAACACATTAACTAGGTCCTACTATGTGAATAACATCATGCTTACCTTCATAGGCAAACATGCGCACAAATACGCCTCCAGAGGGTTATAGGGCATTGAGGGACAAGAACTTTATACTAAACATGTTACTAGCTACAGCAGTTTGGTAATGCCAATGTGAGTGATATCGATGATTATAACCATACAGAAAAGAGATCAGTGTGCACTGGGAAAATCTTTTTCAGGATTTCTGGTTAAAGGATAGCTGGCACTTGGCCAGACAGATAGAAGGTAAGACACTGCAGGCAGGCCCTATGCCCGGAACAAAGGCCTGATGGGTAGGAGTGGGAAGGTCTACTAACGGACCGTGAAGGCAGGGTGCAGACCAAGAAGCAGGGTGTGAGGATGTTAGAATAGAAAGTTAGATTAGCGGATTTAGGGAGACATTTGGGTATTGGGTTAAAATAGATACAAGTCATCTTTTAAGTAGAGAAGAAGATTAGGGACTATTCCTAAAGGTGAAGAATGACCCAGTGAGGGTGGTAGTTAGCAATAATAGTTTTAGCAATGAGTATGATATGTATTGGACAAAAAGTTGAAGATTCCAGGAATAGCCATGGGTCTTATTGCTAGAGGTTTAGGTATCAGATCAGGAAATTTTTTATTAAGATTATGGTATAAGAAACATGCCCTGGCTGGTGTGGCTTAGTGGATTGGGTACCAACCTGAAAACCAAAGGGTCGCAGGTTTGATTCCCAGTCAGGGCACATGCCTGGGTTGCAAACCAGGTCCCCAGGTGAGGGGGCATGAGAGGCAACCACACATTGATGTTTCTCTCCCTTTCTTTCTCCCTCCCTTCCCCTCTGCCTAAAAATAGATAAGTAAAAACTTAAAAAAAGAACAGTAGAAGCATGAATCTACAGGATTTGTCACTAATAAGTTACAGGAAAGTACGACAGGAAAAGAAAATACTGTGAAACTTAGTTACAGAACCAGGAGCAGAAGAGAGCTTTGGGGGGATGAGTTTGGGGGAGCATGTAAGTAGTGGTTTTATAGGGGCTGGTGGAATGGGGCCATCAGGAGTGACAGTTAAAAGGTACAGGGTTTCTTAGGGTGTTATAAAATTGTTCAAAAGTTGGTTGTGGTGTTGAATGCACAACTCTGGGGCTACAGTGTACTAAAAGCCATTGAATTTTTCACTTTGAATGAATGAATTGTAAGGTATGTGAATTATATCACAATAAAGCTGTTATAAAAGAGAAAAAGAAGAAAGAAAATATGCTTTGGGAGCACATGAGAAAGAAGAAAAATAATGTTTAAGCAGTTAAATGTCAGGGATGAACAATTGTGGATCTTGTTCATAAGAGCAGCAGAGGAAGCTGTGAGTGGTTGTGAGGGGAGAGAAAAAAGCAGAGGTCTGAATCTGATAATTCCACAGTTCAAGGACCGCAGCAGGAAGGGGATGGCTAGAGAGAGAGTGTTTTCTTACAGAGCATTTATCAATGGCATTGAGTTTACTTCTATTATCTTAATCAGGAAAACACATTCAATGGAATTTGGACATGTGGCTGTAAGCACTGGCCATGCTATTAAACTCGCTGGCAGTGGTTGATTTTTCATATACTGTGGCTCTATTTCAAATTAAAGCACAGAGGGATGGCGTTCTTCTTACCAAAGACACAGGCATAACACGCAGTACCAGTTCTGCTTCATGCTCTTGGCTTGCAGGCTGAAGTAATCGAATGGGTCCCTGAGGATGAGAACTGAACAAACCTCAGACACTGAATTGTGCAGTTGTGGGTGAAGCTGGTTCTTTGAGTTTCACTGACTGCTCGATTACTGCATGGTGGGACTCTTCCACCCAGATCCCTTTGTCACTTTTAATGTGAAGTAGAACATTGATGCAGTTCAAACTTCATTATTAAATATAAACTGTTGAGATTCTTGCTACCCACGGAAAGCATAAAATTCCAAAGAAACAATTCTTTCCGGCGAGTTCCTGTCCCAGACATGCAACTCATCTGGAGTAGAAGTTTTCATGGTAAAAACTATGTTGACTGTGTTGACATGAATGTCACATTTGTGCTGGGGAATGGTTACACTTTTCTAATGCTTCTTTTTGTTATTTCAGGGAAGGAGATTACGGCAGAAACGTTTATGGAGAAACTGGACAATGGTGCCTTGCTCTGTCAACTTGCAGAAACTGTTCAGGAAAAATTCAAAGAGAGCATGGATGCTAGTAAGCCCACCAAGGTAAAAGATCTGTGGGCAGAGTAACTGCTGGGAGGTGGATTACACTTGTGGCTGCTTATGAACTGAATTTAATTTCAGGATTTTATTGAGGATGAATGTATTACTGTCTCTATTAACAACAAAGAGGGTGCTTTTTAATTAGGTAACACGCTATTTATCCTCTAATTATATAAATTACATAATCTTTTTGGTAAGTCTAATTACATAAAAGCTTATAGGAATTGATGGTATTAATACAAAACAGGTGCTGTGTATAAAGTGGCTGATTCTGATGTACTGATTAAAAATTTAGCAGAGAAAATAATATATGTCATCAGGTAATGAAAAAAATCTAGCCAAGAGAGATTTACTGAATAGGTATTTGTTTCCAAGTAGATCATTATGGCAGAATATTGGAACAAAATGTCTGGAGTGTGTAATTTTTTGTTTGTTTCAATAGGCAGTAGTGTTGAATTATGTGACATGGGACAAATTATTTTCTTTAAGAGAGTTCAGGTTTCTTTTCTGCATATTAGTTCTAAGATTTATTTCTGTTTATTGTAAAAACATAATAAAAGTATGGTGTTTGATATATTTTTAAGAAAAATAGATAGACAATACTTTTCATAATTTTTAATAGAGAAGGTAAAAAGGTAATAAAAAATAAGGTTAAAATAATGTTGAAGTCAGCTTAAAATAAAAGTAAAACACAACTGTTAAACTTTCTGCAGCTCTGGCAAACAGACTAAAACTGATTATTTACGTATACTTTCTTTATAGTTACTGAACTGACATCGAAACAGAAGATTAAACTTCCTAAAACATTGCATTTTTTATAGCAGTGTACTTAGTTTATGGGTAATATTTTATATCACTTTGTAAAGCACTATGTAATATAAAAGCCCCTTCATTTTTAAATCTTAAAAGCAGCTCTGTGAAAGTACTAATTAATTTAGTGGCTCCAAAATTTGCTGCACACTGGACTCATCTGAGTATTTTCAAATCTACTGATCCCTGGCTAGGGAGCAACCTGGGATGTCTGAAAAGCTCCTCAGGTGACTCTGTTGTTCAGCAAAGTTTGGGGCCCACTGCATTCGTCGTGGTTCCTCCACTGGTTAGATGCAGGCTAAGTGATCTGCGCAAGATCAATAATAGATCCACTAAAGCCCAGGTAGGTAGCTTTACACTGAGTATTTCCCATAGAAAAAAATAAGGCTTTTGAACAGAGTAGAAGTAACCTGGAGGTTACAATATTAAATCTCTGTGTGTGTAATTTTTTTCTCCTTGGCATTTTGAAATTTAGGGACAGTAGTGGTGAAGATAGATGAGCTGGTCAATACCTTCTCTGAATTTGTGAAATGTTGTGTGTAGGGAGATGTTAAAACAGAATTTTTTTTTTTAAGAATTTATTTATTTATTTTTAGGGAGGGAAGGGAGGAAGGAGGGAGAGAGAGAGAGAGAAAGAGAGAGAGATCAATGTGCGGTTGCTGGGGGTTATGGCCTGCAACCCAGGAATGTACCCTGGCTAGGAATCGAACCTGGGACACTTTGGTTCAAAACAGAATTTTTTAAAAAAATCAACAACAGACTTGATCCCATCTGAATTCACATCACAGGAAGCCCGTAGTTATTTTCTTTTAGCAGGGTAAATCTCATGTTCTTGTTCTAATAGGAATAATTTTAGTTTTTTGATTGCTGGTTAATTTAGGGAGTTTACAGCTGTGTAAACACATTTCAGTGAGTAAGTTATGCTTGGTATGTGTGAAGTATGTCTGTGTTAAGAATGATTTAAGCCTTCTTTAATATTTGAAAGAAAAATTTGTATTTAATACAAATGTGAGATAGCTAACATATTTAACATTTTAGTTATAAATTCATGACTGTTATATTCCATTCTAGCTTGATAAAGTACCCTAAATGAGAATAAATTATATTCTATGAATTTTTTTCTTTCCAGGCATCAATAGGTCAATAAAAAATATATAGCCTGTGTTTGTTAGCTATAAGTATTAATCTTAACTTTTGAATTTTCTTCCTTTTCATGGAAACATTGTATTGATACCACAGAATTAAGCAGTAATGGAGCAGAAGCATTTAAGTTAGTGTGCAGCAATTTAATTTTAATAAATTTAAATTATTTTATATATCATAATATGATCAATTCACTAGCGTTACAAATGTTAATATTCCTGGGGCTGAGGATCATTAAAGGCAAAAATCTAAACAAAACTAATCTTTCTGATATCCTGTCAGGATGAGAAGACCAAAACAAAGGAGAAGTCCAATGTTAGGTTTTATGCCTTATGACTCTTAATTACCTGACTCAGAGTTGGCATCTCCCATCAAGACAGAACAGTTGTTACACTGCTATGTCAACTTTCACTTCCTGGTCTACAGAGAGTTCAAATGTATGAATGTCTTCATATCGTGTATTTACTCTGTTCTTTTTCTACCAGTCATAACTTGATATTTGTGCAAGATCCTCTCAACCACTAAGGTGTCGACATGGTGCAAGATACCGCTCCCTTTTTCTCCTAACGTTCCTTTCTGCTTGTCGTGTTTATCTTGAGAGACTCTGCCCCAGACATCAGAGTTTCTCTGGGTTCAGAGCTTCCTTTGACTTCAAAGAGCCCTGGGTAGTTAGATCAGGTTTGAAGCACATGAAGGGGAAAGGGGGAGAAAATAGTTCTGTTACCTAGTAGAATGCCACATTATGCTCCAAGGAAGGAACTGGACATTCACCATCTAAATGTAGAATCCGGCCCTTGTTTGGCTGAAAGAACATCCTAGTGAGATAGAATGCCCGTAGTGCTTTTGCCCGTCGAGAATACCTTGTTCTCTGACCTGTCAGATAACAGTACCTCAGGATGCTGTACCAACCAGGAATTAAATTAAAGACATAAAGATTAGTTTTTCCCTTCAAAAATCAATAGCATGTTTGTTCCAAGAACATCTTGTCAAGATTGAATTCAGAGGAATCTAGAAATTTGTGTTTATTGCTGATATCGCTGACAGATTAAAAGAGTATGGTAAAGTGATAAAAATTTTCTTAATGATCTCAGCTGCAACTAATTTAGAGTTATCCATATCTGACTGTACAATAAAATAATTGTGTATTTCTCAAGAAATTCATGTTTTTGAGATGCAAATATAATGCTAGGATTAAATCAACAGAATGAACTAGGATAAGATGGCGGGAATATAGGTGTAATTATATGGAAATAAATGATCTTTTTTGATGAGTTATTTTGCTGCCGGGAACTTAGGGGAAAAACAAAAAAGAGAGAGAAGTTCATGATAAAGTTCAATTCCTCTGGATTTAAAATAAATAAGTATAAATATCTTTCAGTTTTAAATATATTAAATTATTTCTCAGTGCAAAAAATTAAAATTCCCTTGTCACCATTTTCTAATTCCCTGACTACCTGGACAATTTTTCATCTCTAGATCAGAGATAAGGAAATGTCTAGCTAAATGTTTTTCTCATTGGGAGTGTTCTATACTATCTTTTTTTTTAAAAAAAGAATTATTTATTTCTTGATTTTAGAGACAGAGGAAGGAAGAGCGGACAGGAAGGAGGGAGGAACAGAAAGAGAAAAAGAAACCCTGGAGAATGAGCGAGAGAGACATTGCTCTGTTGTTCCACTTATTTATGCACTCATTGATTGATTCTTGTATATTCCCTCACCAGGGATTGAACCCACAACCTTGGTGTATTTGAATGATGCTCTAACTAACTGAGCTACCTGGCCAGGGAATTCTACCATCTTAAAGAGATATGCCTAACTGAACTCAGTGCTATAGTAATAAATGTTAGTGCATCATGTAGAATAATAGGAAAAGAAGCTTGACTTTTTTTTCCTAGCTGTAGTCAACTAGTAATATGGGACTTGATATGAGCTGAGTAAACAGGCTAAGATAGAAAAAGAGCACTGTGAAAAAGTAAGTATAACAGGGAGGGCATGATGCACTTACTGAATTTACCTGGATCTTCAGGCCTAACTGAACTAATCTATATTCAACCCTTCTACTCAACAACAGTGTATTGCTGGACACAACTAAAAATATGGGCAAATTAATTATTTAGCACTTAGTTCATGATTAACAACAGCTCCAGTTTCATGGTCGCTGGTATCCCAAGATGGAGATTCAGCCTCCCTCAAACAACAGCAAGTGAGGAAGATTTTCATGATGTCCTTTACAAAGAAGGCAGTGTTCCTACATAGCTCCTACTCAACCACTCAAATGGGGTTTCTGGCCCAGAAACTCCATTTAGTTGACAAAAGCCCCATCCTGGATTCTCATGGGATTCTTCTACCCTCTGGAATGCATGCATGTTATGGACCCATCTAGTTTGTCTACTGTTCCTGCTCTTCAATATCAAATCAGAGAAATACTATGGTACTGAAGAGTTTAGTGTCTTCTGGGATGTTGAAATGCCCATTGTCTCTATCACTTATGTCACAGAGCAGGAGGTGACATGTAAGACAGTAAGAGAGCTCTGTTATTTTTGTTAAGTACATGCAAACTGCTTCTTGAGTTTTCTCTTGATGAGCATTAAGAAAATTGCATTTTCCAGATGGATGGATGCATTCCAAGCATCAAAATATTTACTAATATATTGTATTTTGTCATGTATAATATACATGTCTTTGCCCAAATTTCTGAGGGAAAAATAAGGATGCCTGTTATACATGGGCAGTACTAATTCCACACCTATAGTAATGTTTTTCATTCTTTTATGTATACTTATGCATTAAAAGCATAACTCTAGAAAGCATAATGATATCTGTATGCAAAATCTGGAACATGATAATCGGTTTTGTTTTAAAATATAAATAAATAAATAGTTGAGTTAAAAAATTAAAACAAAATATTTTTTCCTGAGAGTTTGGGCCAAAAACGGGTGTGCATTATACATGGCAAAAAAACGGTACCTCGGTGAAAAGGCCTCTTCTGGAATAGCAACTCTGATGAAGCTGTCACTTCATTTTAATTTTTTGCTGTTCTCCACATCCCATCCATCTTTTCTATTGGCTTATGTTGAGCAGAGAGGTGATGGAAATTAACTTCCTTGCAATGTTTGGATCATTGATAGTAGCATGAATCTATGATGTTTTCAAAGTTCTAGTGTTTTATTTTGTCCTTCTGCCAAATAAAACATTATTCCATATGTCAAGCAATAAAAATTCTGACAGTTGCTGTTCTCATATCCATGACAATTAGTCATTCAGGAAAAAATATAAAAATAACATCTGGTGGGTTCAAAGGCAGAGTAGTCATAGTGTGAGGTGGACCTAGGTTAAAAATCCATCCATCACCTCATCCCCACAAAGCATTTTTCTCTCGCTAATGCATTGTGTTCAGCTCTGGTCCTTTTGAGGTTAGTAGGAAGCTGCACAGTAAAGACTTGAGCTTGTGACTCTCTTCATTTAGTGGGTCCTGAGCCTACCAACCAGCTCTAGTCCGGGAACTGAGCCGTCAGAAAGATTCTCTTATTTTGTTGTTGCTGTTTTTGTTACACGAGTCAAGAACTTAGGGAGTTGCCTTTCAATATACACCCAGAGGCCCTGTGATTAATAAATCAGTCAGAGCTCCTGTGGGACAGACATTCTAGGAGACTTGATCAGCCTGCTTTGTGCTCCACCGGCCACATCCATCTTGCCTGTGGAAGTTAAGTGCCACCGTGTATTTCTGCCACCCGGAGAATCTCTATTCTCATTCCTATGAGCGAGCTTCTGTCACCAGCATTCTCAATCTAGCGAGAAAAGTCACATTTAAAAGTTCTGGAACTTTTCTTACCAACCTGTTCTTCACATTTAAGTGAAAAATAGAGCCCCTTTGGGCCCCACTGTGTGACACAGTCAGAAACATGCTTAGATGAGATGTACATTATAAATTGCATACAGTATGTCTTCTCTGAGTTCTAAATTCCTTTCTCTCTATTGTACCACATGACTTCTGGCCTTTTAGTGTCATGTAGCATGGGCTAGATTCACACATATGTTCACATTAGCAAATCCACCAGACTTTGCAGGATCACCTGTGGCTGTCCATGCTAGCACACTGAATTTCGGTGCATTTAGAGTACATCAGTTCTGCCAAATCTAAAACTACATGCTGTTCTTTCCAGACTAACAACCTCAAAGTCTACTACATAAACAGAAAAACCCCCGCCATAGTATGCTTCATAGCACTCAAATATTTAAATGTGTGTTGAGGCTGGAATTCCTGTTCTGCCAGGAGTCCTGCAGTGAGATGTCTCTAAATTCATCCTGACCCAGGCTGCTGTGTTTGGGTGCCTGGGAGAGGCTGTCAGCTGTGGCTATGGCAAGCTGACATTTTCGGGACAGCAATGGTTTCAGGAGTGTCCAGGTTAACTGATACCCTTTTCTTAGCCGGGTCCAGGAGAATACCAGGGATGGGGGAATCCACCCTGTGCTTCCCTACTTCCTGAGGAAGGGCTTGCTGTTTCACCTCCCAGCTTACCTGTCCTCTTCATGTCTCTGGCCCTCCTCTAAGATGAGAATTTTAGCTCTTTCCTGTTTGAAAACAGCAAAAGCTCAGGGGACAACAGTGAAGAAAGGAAAGAAACCAGTACCAAATGCAAATTATATTATTTGAATTCCTTATACCACAGCTATTCTGTGGAAAATTCTTCCATACTCAAAGGCTCACATATAAAAAAAACTTGACAGATTTCTCCAAATTTGACAATAGAACTTTTGTAAATTGCAAAATTTATGAAAATGTCAAAAACACTTGTTTTGAGTCATCATGCTAAAATAAAAATTGGGTAATCTTTCTATTCTCCCTGTGAAAATATTTCTAAGTCATTGTTTATGATGAGGCAATTAAAAAGTGTAAAGACAAAATCTATAAGGAAAACCAAAATAGGGTCCTGTCAGGCAGTAAATTAAGAAAAATATTGTGCTATTTTTCTATACTTTATGCTGGTTCTAGTGTTTATCATCTTTTAAAAGTTATCAATTTGTTTTGCCTTCTGTTGTTATCCTAAATAAATGCCTAAATTTATATTCATAATCCTGTATTCTTTTTCATCAAAGGACCCTCAAACTGTATGAGCTTAAAACTCCCCAGAAATAGTTTATTCTTTAACCCCCGCATGAAACACAGGCTGCTAGTTATCCATCCCACACTTTTTTCCCTTTTCAGCCTGGACAACAATTCTAAATAGTATTTTTCTGAGGGCTGATGCCTGAACGTAAGTCTCTGGTACTAAAATAACATCAAAGGCCTTAGAGGGCCTAGAATTTATATAATTCCTAAAGGTTATAAAGCACGGATACAAGGGCAGTCACTTCAGAGTACTATTGTCAGAAACCATTATTTTAAACACTGTTTAGAAGGCACAGCTAAACAGAAATAGTTAATAGTGTAGACTCAGCAGCCAGACCTCCTGGTCTGAATCTTGACTCCATTTATTACCTTGGAAAAATTACTTAACTTTTGTGTGCCTTAATTTCTTCATTTGCAATATGTAGATAGTAATAGTACCTACATTATCAAGATGTTATGAAGACTAAATAAATTGATATACATAAGCACTGAGTAGTACCTACAGCATATGGGTGCCCATTCACATTAAGCTATTAAATTGATTTTATATTCATCTCAACATTCAAATTTTAGCAATAGAGAGTCTGATTAGTGTGATAAATAGCCAACTCTGACCAGACTATGGCCTCACCTTGGTTGACATTTGCTCAGACTAGAAAAAAATGAGAGAGGGTTTATTTTCCAAAGGAAGGGAAAAGGGATCCTGGAAGAGGAGGGATGTCTTTTATGATCCTGTCCATAGTTATGGTTCCCTCATCCGTCAGAGCACCTGCACCATACTGTTAGACTAGGCTGATTACTTGTCTTCAGCCCTTTACTGGACTGTAAGATACTTGAGGACATAGTTTATGCTTTCATACATATATAGGTCTGTCATAGCATCTAGGTGCTCAATAGGTGAGTTAATGAATGGATGGCCCAATGTAGCCACATACTTGTAGATCTAAGATGTTGTTACTGGTGGGTTTTAGCAATCTTTAGTTTTTAGGCCTGAAGACTTTTATTCTCACCAAGTTTGAAATTCTTCTCTTTTCTGGTTTTGCTTCACTCAGAAGTCTTTGATGGTCAAAATAACAAAAGAACAAAGTTAACTGTTTTTTAGTGTTTTTTTTTTAATTTTACTTATTTATTTTTAGAAGGGAGGGAGAAAGAGAAGGAGAAAAACATCCATGTGTGGTTGCCTCTCACACACCCTCCACTGGGAACCTGGCCTGCAACCCAGGCATGTGCCCAGGAATCAAACCAGTGACCCTTTGATTTGCAGCCTGTGCTCAATCCACTGAGCTACACTAGCCAGGACACAAAGTTGACTTTTAAGTAGTGGAGAAAGCAGAGGATTGGAGAATTTTAGGGGTGTTGAGAAGAAGAAAAATCTGAGGATATCAAAAGTGCTGATAAGAGCGTGGCAGATGTAACCAGCCCTGGTGGTCTACTTAGTGAGAGAAGTCTGGGGGAGGTTGACCATTTAATTGATTATAGATATTATTATATAGTCATGTGATGTATTATTACTTGAGTTCAGAGCATTATCTAAAGATAAAAATAATGGCAATGTGAGCATATTAATATCTAAATGTTTTATTCAACTTGAGGATTATTTTTAAGGCCTATTTATAGTTTTTCCTGTGGTCCCATTAAAATAAGAATCAGGTGAATAACTGTGGTTTTATAACTTTGCTCACCATCGAGAATTAGGAAAAAAAATAATTGCAGGGCGTTTTTATAACAAATTCTCAAGTGGTATCTTTGACCTGAATTGAGGTACTGTTTCAGTAATTAAGAGTTGTATCTTTCAATTACTGAAGGAGCCATAAAAATGAATCACTGTGAGTTATTTTTGCATCTTTTTCTCAATAACTGCTTCTTTTGTCCAATAAAAATAGTTGGTGAGAGCAATGGGACTATAAGAACTATTGTTTCTTCTCAGAGCCCCTAACTAGCCATCTACCAAGACACTGTTTAACAACCAAGGTAAAAATATACTGTAAAAGTGCAGGAGGGAATCAGAGCACTTCAGTGCTTAAGGAACAATGAGCAATAAATGCTACAATCGGCTTTCCAGAAATGCGTTATTAGATTAAACAATGGATACCTCAAAGAGGAGATGAAAGTGACCATGGAGTACAGTAAGTTCATCATTTCATTACTGTGATGCTGATGTGCATGTGTGTTGGTCGTGACAAAGGGTGTGACAAACACTTAAAGAGTCTACTCAAGACATTTAGGGTGGAGAAATAGGATGTCTGTGTTAATACATAGATTTTGAAGTCCGGCTTATAAAGTGATTTGAAAACACTAATTCCCAGCAGTCACAGATTGAAGCAGTACTTTGTTGTGTGGTTGACTTTGGAATAGAACTTAAAACATGAAGTATACACTGAAATGTTTTTATACATGTAATTTTATTAAAATTTTATGTGTAGTACATCTCATCTCCTTCCTTAATCAAAAGTTATATCAATGAAAAATAATAGATGCTTTATAAAATGTATTGTACACAGCAGTTCCCAGTAGGTTTATATTCTTTTTTTAAAAAAGATTTTACTTATTTTTAGAGAGAGGGGAAGGGAAGGGAAGGGAAGGAGAAAGAGAGGGAGAGAAACATAAATGTGTGGTTGCCTCTCACACACCCCTCACTGGGGACCTGGCCTGCATCCCAGGCATGTTCCCTGACTCGGAATCAAACTGGCAACCCTTTGGTTCGCAGGCCCACGCTCAATCCACTGAGCTACACCAGCCGGGGCAGTTTATATTCTTTATATATGGGCCTATTGCACTGGTTTTAAGTATATTTTAACTTCCTTCTGGAAATTACCATACCAATGTCCATGGGTCTTTCTTTTTCTTTTCTTTTTTTGTTGTTTAAGCCAATCCTTTTAAATAAGCTATACCAAACTGTTATTTTCTCAAATTCTAATGTCATACTGGAGTTTACTTCTAATAAACTCTTTTAGCTGAGATGTGAGAGGGTATTTCTAGTCCTATCCAATGCTCTGCTAGGAGTCTGCACATTCCAGAGCGAGGGGGGAGAGGCAGACCAGGTGGTGACATTTGGAAATTTGCCAAGTTTCAGAGATTACAAGTTTATGTGAATCTGCTGATAAAAGACCCTCCTTCAAAACTGTCCAGAAGTTCTTTGCTTTTAAAATCTCAAACTAGAAGTTAGTGTTTGGTGCAGTAAATAACAGTTCCATTCAAGGCACACGCAGCATAAGATTAAAGCTAAAACCTGTTGAATTGAACTCTCAGAAAGCGTGAAAATAAATTAAAACAAATTCTGAATTAGGAGGTACAGACACACACACATTTTTTCATATACATAATTTCTCAGAAGCAGCAGAATGTTGCCCCCTAGCATAAAAGCAAACCTGATCAAATTTTTCCATGACGACATCATCTCTTCAACATATAGGCTCACATCCTGCATTTAACCGCGCACAGGCACATGGGCGGGACGAGACTGTGAAAGGAGCGTGACTGGGGAACTGTTTCATGATATTCGATAGCACGAATTGTGGGCACTAGTGTTCCAGAGCACTGTGGATATAGAATACTGTGTCACGAAAAGTCACTCTCACCATATGGAAAATAGAAAATTAATTATTTTAAAATGAGCTGTTACTAAATGCTTTGGAGATATTGAGGTCACTTGAATAAATCAATAATGAATATACATGCCATTTCTTAAAGGGGAACATTTACAGATTTTATAACAAGAGCCTTGTTTTCAGGGACTGAGTGTTAGAGGAAAAGAGTTCCTTCTGACATTAAAAATGTCTGAGAATTGCTAGATGATTTAAATGTAAGTACTCAATGTATTTATGTGTGTGTGGTCCAAGGGATGTGGTACTGGTACATTGCAGGGTAGTGGCATAATGTTTTTTAGATGAGGTAATTCAGGTTACAGTCCACAGAACTCTTCAACTGTATCTTAGGACTTCAGAGACTGACTACATGAATACCTTCTATTGTTTTACTTAGCAGTTTGAACATGCATTTCATATCATGCATGAAGCTGTCTAGTAGGTGTGTTGTGTTTATGCCACTTCCAGTCATGTCTAATTTCACACCAGCTTAGACTGCTTGTCTAATGGGTGCCTTGCTGGCATCCCTGCTCTGTATAAGAAATAAACAATGTAGCAATTTATGTATCGTGAAGTCAAAATTTTTAAAAAATCACACACACAACTTACCTCAATCAAAATTGTTAAAAACAATTAAATCTTTGAAGTAAACAAAAGAGATAGGAATCTTAAAGTGGGAATGAACCAACTAAATTCTAAATAAACTCCGAAAATCTCTTGTGAATCTGTTTTGTTCTAGATGGTATGGAGGGTAGGCTCTTCCCTCTAGGTCGGGAATGCCGGTTTTCCTACCATGGCTTCAGGAGCTGGTGTGACTCTGGGACACAGCCATGGGGCTAGGTCCGCAGGCGGGAGCCAAGCTAGTTCACACCGTGGAAGCCGTCACATAAGGAGCTTTGTCTTTGTCCTGAAAGCCCTAGGAAACGATATTTGCCTTTTGAAAAGTCCGTTATGATTAGCGTGTGGAGAACCAACTCAAATACACAGCATGATGAAAAAATTAGAAGATGGGACATATTGTCAGTCAGTTGACGGCACTTAGGAGGTCAGAGTGCCCCAAATCTGCAGTGCAGTGAAGTTACCAAAAAGCGGGGGACAGTCCTGGCTCAAAAAAATGTTTAGAAATCTGTAAGCCACTAAAATAAACTGGCTTTCCTGAAATCCACCTATAAAGCAACTTTTACACTTCTGAAAATGCTTTTCTTTGTTGCATGCATTCATTACAAATGGGTAACCATAAAAGCAGATTAGGCTAAAATATTAGAATCAGTGATTCTGCAAACTCAAAATTTGCTGTTAATAATTATAAATTATTATATTTTTAAATGTACAAAATATTGGAAAGGAAAAATTCAAGATACTTATTTTTAGAGAAAGGAGAAGGGAGGGAGAGAGAGGGGGAGAGAAACATTGATGAGAGAGAGAAATACAGGACAGTTGCCTCTCCTGTGTGCCCCAACCAGGGACAGAACCACAACCCAGGCATCTGCCCTGAACAGGAATTGCACCAGTGAGCTTTCGGTTTGTGGGATGATCCCCAAACAACTGAACCACACCAGCCAGGGCTCCAGATGCATTTTAAAAACAGTTTCCCTGCCTATTTCCTTAAGGTAGGTCCTCAACTGTAGAAGGGACACAGGGAAAACTGATGTACATTCTCAAAAAATCTTTATAATTATCATACACTTGTTTTGTTTCCTATAATTAATTAATAATTATCTATTAGTTTTAATTTTGTTGAGAATCTGAGGGACTGTCAGCCCTAGCATCCAACAGCCCTTTTTCTGAGAATCTTTCATGTTCAGAGAAGGTTCTCTTCCTCCCATTCAGACCTCACTGTTCCAGTCTTGCTACTCTAGCTGTGATTGAGAGGTGTTCTAAGGTGAAAAGGGACAAAGAAAAAGAATTCACTGTTGGGTTGTTTTTTTTTTTTCACTTCTGTAGAATTACCTATTTTTTATTTATTCCCTTAATCCACCTTTGACAAGAAATGACACAGGTATTTTTCCAAAGGACACACATAATTTGGTTACTTCATAGTTTAAAATGTTAGAATTTTTTCTACCCCCACCCCATTATGAACACTGCGATTATAAGTTGTTAAACCACATGCATCTGCCTATAGATCCAGTTGTTCAAAATTAGGGAATGTTCACATTAAAATATCTGGATTTCCAAATTCTTCTGAAAATTTGGAGATCAAACAACCTTAGGACTGCATCTCTTTGTGGTAACTCTGATTAGAAGTAAATAAATATGGCTGTCCCTCATGGGCACGAAAGAACTCTTCAGTGTTCCCCAGTCTCCACCGTTCTGTAGAGTCCTCTGGAGCCAGCCACTCCATTGTATTATTTAATTGGCCTGGCCTCTGCTGGGCCTTTGAGATTACAATATTAATAATTCTTGTTAGGCATAAAGTACCTTTTGGGATCCTGGCCCAGTTGACTTTTCTGGACTCCTTTTCTCCTCTATGTGTGTTCTGTCCTCATCCATAACAGGCATGCTTGTTCAAGCCTCTGCCAGATGTTTCACGTTATGTGCTATGTACGCTGCTTTTCTCCCTTGCACACACACTCTGTCTCCCTCCCTCCCTCTCTCTCTCCTCCCTCCCTCTCCCTCTCTCCCTTCCTCTCTCTCTCTCTCCTGCCCTCCTTTTCCCTTTCTTTTCAGCCTGGTGAGGACTTGAGATCATTTTATTCTGTAAACTGCTTTTCCTTTGTAAGGCTTTTCTATAATGATGCCCGACCAACCTCTCCCCAAAGTTAGGCACATACTCTCAAATTTCCCAAAGAACTACATTTAAGTTTCTATTTAAATACTTAAACTTCTATTGTAATTCTTACCATATGATATCAGGATTTTTAAGTCCTCAAAGACACCGAAGGTCTTCAGAAATATACCTTGGCTTTATTTTTCTTATATTTCAGTCTCTGGTACCTAGTGTTAAAAGTCGTATAGAACTGTGCTTTAATACCAATGGCTTAAGTTGAATCAGATTAAACTTCTACTAAAATTTTTAAGCAGTCCCAATATTTAAGCGAATTTAAAGTGTGAGGCTAGACTTTCGGAGTTTTTGAGAAGCCAATCTCTGTCGAGTCATATGTAAACAATTAGATAGGAGAACAGAAGCTTTTCATAGTAGCAGAGCACTTAGGTAATGAGTCCCATGTGGAATGAGAGTATATACAATTAGGCACGTTGCATGTAAAATGGAAAGAATGCACTTGTTGTTGAACTTCCCACATTTTCTCCTTGGTGAGGCCTTTGATGCTTCTTAAACAACTACCAGTGATGTAATTAATTTTTCATAGACTTTAACTTTTAGAGCAGTTTTAGAGTCATAGCAAAATTGAGCAGAAAGGGCCCGAATGTTACGTGTGTTACAACCAGTGAACCTACACTGACAAATCCTTGTTGCCCAAATTCGAAAGTTACATGAGGATTCACTCTTGTTGTATATTCTCTGGGTTTTGACAAATGCATAATGACATATATTTGCCATTATAGTATCATTCAGAATAGTTTCACTGCCCTAAAAATCTCATGTGATAAATGAATCTCATGAATTTATTTATCCCCCCTCCTCCCAAACTCCTAAATCATTTTACTGCCCTTATAATTTTACCTTTTCCAGAATGTCATATAGTTGGAATCATGCAATATTTAGGCTTTCAGATGGGCTTCTTTCACTTAGTAACATATATTTAAGGTTGCACTATGTCTTCTATGACATATTAGCTCATTTCTTTTTAGTGCTGAATAATATTCCATTGTCTGGATATACCACAGTTTATTTATCCATTCATCTACAGAAGGACATCTTAGTTGCTTTCAAGTTTAGACAATTATGAATAAAGCTGCTATAAATATATATGTGTAGGTTTTTATATGGATATAAGTTTTCAACTCATTTATATCTTAACTTTTTATTGTCCACTTCCTCTTTTAAGCCTGAAATTTGAGTAGTAGGTTTGACCACCATTTCCAACATCACTTTATGTCATGCCAGAGGTAATATCAGGTAATTCAAAATACTTAAACTATTTTCTATATTTGTGTGATTTTCTTTATTTTTAAGTGATTTTCCTTCATTGTACAGGATATATCAGAATTCTTCTATGAGAAACCTTTTTTCCATATTTATTTACTTATGTGAATATTCTTATAGCATTACAGCATAAAGATTGCACCAAATTTTGCTATAAGCCCTGTCCTCCATAAAGTGAAATATATTGTGGAAAAAGAGATAGAGTTTTTCATCTACTTTTATAAGTTCTTCTGGCTGGTCTAAAAACTCAATTGACATGAGGCAGATTAGCAGGAGAAAAGAACCAAACTTGCTTTCTGTTTATGTGCAGGAGTTTTGTAAGTGTATGGAATCCAAGGACAAATTAGGCAGTTGAGGCTTAGACAGCACTTTGAGCTATGGAGAAAATGGTATATGTGCTTTGGGACTTCAGAGGGCAGGAAGGTAGTTCACAGGGAAATGGAAAAGGCAGTGTTTGGTAAATGTTTGCTGAGCCATCTTTAACAATGGAAACAGAGAGGACTCTTATCCAATGGGCCTTGCTGGGTACCTCCCTGTCTATCACACCTAGTTCATTTTAAACCATAACTGTCTATGATGATTGCTGATAGCTCCCTTCTTGGAACAGGTCCTCTATCTGAATTCTTTTAGGCAGTAGGGGGGGAAGGTCAATGATTTTTCTTGAGTGTTTTGCTTCTTAACAATAACCAGCTTAAAATAGCCCATTTCCCTAAAGTCGTACTTTGGGTTGGCAAATTCTGTTTCCTCTCAACATATTAGAGAAAGAAAGGAGTGGAAAGGTCCATTTGGAATTCAATCCTAGTGAGACAAATTGCTTCTGTACTAAATTGTAGCTCCCTTTGTCTGAGGCACGAGGTCCTAACTGCAGAGTCCCCAGCAGAAGTTGATGGTAGCAGAAAGAATTTTCCTCCTACTTTTAATTTTAATAAGTTTGATCATAAAGAATATGTTTTCATCCTTTCTAAAGTCACTTAGCAGTTACATTTAGATATCTTAATGCTGTGAATGTTCAATGAAATAATTTTATTGAATTTTGTTCAATAAAACTAAAAGTAGTAAGGGGATGGAAACATTGATCCTCTCATGGAAAATGTGACTCTATTGACCGCACATTTGAACAGTACATTCTGCATGCCCTCTGGAAAAGGAAATGTATTAGTTCTTGGCATTTTTCACATCTTTTCTGTTTTATATCTGAAATAACTAAAAAAACAAGGGGAGTAGTTTGCTTCAAACTTTTGCAAAGAACAGAATGTTTTAAACTACTAATCTTAAGTTTTCAGTTCACTGCATATAGAGAAGTAAATACACCATTGTCTTCTAGTTGGAGACAGATGGGAGAGAATATATAATTCTTTATTTTAACATTACCCAGACAAAAAAAGGGAACAAATCAAATGCTGATATATATTAAATTTCAGACATTGTTGAGTTCTCCGTAACAATTAGAATCATATGGGTATAAGAGATTAAATGATTTGATTTTAACTGCATGAGTTCATTATTGCATGGAAAATTTGTAGATACTATTGGAAAATGTAACTACCTAGTGAATGGTATATGATTCATGGCTCCATTTTTTTTGAGAATTAAAGAGGATAATCTATATGAAAGTAAGTGTTTCTGTGCCTGGAGTATAGTGGGCCTCCAGTGTTGATTCCTGTTTTCCCCACCCTCCATATGGTTCAGAAGACAATGTCAGTAATGCCGATGTGTAAAGCACTATATTTGGCACTGTGGCTGTATAATGATAAATAAGAGTCTGTTCTCTAGGAGTAGATTATTATAAGTGTTATAAATAGAATTAGTCACTCCTGCCCTTTTGAAGACATCATACCCATGATACAATAACTAAGACACACATGTTGAACTCTGCAGTATAGAAGTATTCTTTGTAAATGACCAACATAGTTTGTATCTCAGTAACTATTGTATAAATGGAAACTCTTGGCATTTGAGGGGAGGCAAAGATCTGGGGTTGATATTAGTTAGAGGAAATCTAGTGAAGTGATCAAATATTGGACTCTTTTAACCTTCAAAAAGTGGCTTTATTTTCTTTGGTATGAGTGTACTATCTAATATGACAGTCACAAGTCACATGTGTCTATAAATTGAGTAAAATGAAATAAAGTTGAAAAATTAGTCTCCAGTCACACTCAGCACAGTTGAAGTGCTCAGTAGCCATATGCCAATATAATGGGTAATATAAATATAGAATATTCCCATTATTAAAGAACATTCTGTTGTAAAACTATTCCAAAGGTGAGGTTCAAGTTTAGCATGAAGTTAGAAGTTGTTTGCCAATCTTTTTATGAGTTCTTATACCCATAAGAAAAAATGAAATGTTTTCAATAAAACATGAGAAAAGGAAATTATAGGCAATTTAGCGTATTTTTACTTGAATCGATGACAACAATAATAAAGAACCTTAGCTGAATAGTTCTACACTTCATTTATATTATTTAATCACACTCATATATGTATGGCCCATGGAATGCATTATTTTCTATGTTCGTTGAATAGGAGACTGAGACTCAGAAACATTAAATAATTTACCCAAACATGTCATTGCAAGAAGGTGATATAGCTGGGTTTGAACTCAGGTAATTGGACTCTAAAGCCCTAGCAGGTGCCTGAATGGTAATGGATGGCATTAAAAGCCTTTAGAATTTCTTTTAATTGCAACCTAACTTGATTGTTTCCTGAGGGAATGGAGAACACATTTTTGGAATTCAAACCATTCTCTTGTATGTTATTCATCCAATCTGTAAATATTCCTGTTGAGACTTGAAAGGATAAACTTCAGACTCTTGGCTTTAGAAGAGTTCATTGACTACTTGTACATGACCCCAATGGTTTACTAGCAGTTATTTCTCACTTGCTATCATAAATATTGAATTCCATGCCATGGAGGCTGGAGTACAGTGGCATGACCCTTGCTAGTGTGTGAGTGAGCCTCACACTCTATCCAGTCTCAGTACAGCTTGGCCGTTGTTCCCTGCTCATCATCCTGTACTCAGTAACTTTCAAAAACAGTTGGAAGGTGTTACTGACATTTTTCAGTTAAGTATTTCTTAATTTATGGGAAGCATGTTATGTATAATTATACTATGAATTTAAAGAATTTTGAAGGCCGTAGACACATACCCCTTGAGAATGTTAAAAAGCCTAACACAGTCTTTGTTTCTGCCATCATGTGGATAAAGGTCTGGTTTGAAGGGTCCAGTCTAACCATCCGTTCATGCACTCATCAGTCAGGTTTGGAGGACATGGTACATAACAGCCTTGTCTGTAAAAACCAATACAGTAAATATTTAAAGATGGTATGTGATTAAATGCCGTAGGAGTTCTTTGGAGAACTGAGCAGTAAAGGAGAATCACCATGGAAGGTATACCAGGTGAGCTATGTGTGGTCTCTGTTGAATCTCCACTTCTTTGGATCTGAAGCGTTCCTTTCTGTATCTGTGACCAGTTTTCAGCTACTCAAGTATATACTTCCATGATTACTCAAGGCAGGCAGTTCTCTATTCTAAATCTCTTCTTCAGGATTTCCTTGGCAAGGTAAAAGTTGATTTTATTCATTATTTCAGTTTGTTTTTATTCATTTATTAATATGAAAGAAGATTCAGAGCTGGCTTCCTTCAGGATTTTCATGAGAACCTAAGGAAATGAACAATTTTAAAAAATCATAGAACTGGAAGAAGTATAATTGCGAAGGTTTTCAGAACTTCATAAATATTTTTGTATCAAATGCGTCAAAGTATTTTTAAATTCCAAAGGTACTGAGTGCAGGGATTATTGAATTTCATTCAAGTGAAATCAGACTTCTGCCCTAAGACTCTCATTTATAAATGGCACGGGCACGTCAGTCTGGGGAGACCCTCAACCGTTTGCTTTTTGGTTGGTGTGCAGCCAAGGAGAATACTGAATCCTATAAACTATGTGCTGCTGCTCTCAGCCAATGAGCAGAGATTCTCCTCCTGGTTGTATGTGACAGCCTTTATAGGCACTGGGTGTAAGGATTCATTAGTCATTTGAACTAATGCAACTGACTTTTAGAAAATTTTACCAAATAAAATACTTCATCTGGATGATGATTGGAAGCTTCCTTTCACACTGTTTATAGTTTCTACTCTTCAGCTGAATGGAAGCACTAAATCTAACTTCTCCAGGACAGAAGCAAATACTCCATAAATCATTTAAATGCTAAATCGTTAGATTAGTGTTGCTGATGTATTTCTCTGCACTGAGAATTTCCAGATTATGAAGTATCAATAGCCAGCTTTCATTTTATTTGTCCCAAAATAACTTCTATGTCTTTCAATATGAATGAATTTTAAATAAATACTTACATTCTGGTATATGATATGTAGATAGATGACTTTGTAAGGACCGCAGGCTTGTATGTAGGAAATAATTGCTAGTTTTATTTATATACTCAGTGCTTATCCTTGTAAATTCTTAAAGAGTTAGCCGAACAATGTGGGGGGTGGGCTTGTGGCTTGTGGGTATTTTCTCAAAATGTGTCTCTTGGTGGATTAAGTGTACGATCAATCTGTAGCTGCTTTCATACAGTATGGACATTGTGTTCCTTTGTGATGTACAAATTGTGCTCCTCCTGTCCTCCAGCATGCCCTTAGCTGTGTCAAATGTTTTCTGGTTGCTCGGTTATAGTTCTTGTGTGTAAGTTCATTCATCCCTTTGAAGTGGCTTCACAAGCAATTTTTTTTCCCCACCCAGGGACAGAAGCGGTAGATCTTGAAATGGCTCAGTGTTTGGATCTATTTATGTTCTCAAAGATGATTTTTGCCTTATTCACATCATAAAAAAGCTTTATAGTCACCTCTTTGGAGAGTGTGTTTCAAAAATATACTTTTTAATGTTTTGGCTGACATTATTTATTTTGTCTAATTTAATATGAAAATATTGGAAAGTCACTCAAAATTCTATAATGTATTTTGAATTACATAAAATAAGAAGAAAATGATCCTCTATGCATCAGTGACCTTCCTCAAGTATATTACTATTGATGCATGTTCTTCCTGAGTTTTTCTAACTAACATTATATAAATAAATATAATACTCATTTATATACAATTTAATTTCATGTATGTCCATCTATATTGTGTGTATTTGTACACGCATATACATATAACAGTATGTATGTGTATATACACATCACAAAATAAAATTGTGAGGTATATATGTATGCATGTATGTGTGTGTATGTGTGTGTATATATATATGTTGGCAAATTACTGTTTCTGCTTAAGAGTATATAATGAACATTTTTATGGTTCAATACATATACATTTATCTTACTTTTAAAAATGGGTTGCATAATGTTTTGTTGTGTTTGTCTTGTTCAGTCACTGTAGCAACAAATATACATATACTTCTAAGCAGTAATACAATAATACAATATCTGCAGAATATAGTACTGAAGGTGAATTGCTAACTTTAAGGGTATATGTATTTTAATTTTAATGAATACCAATTGGTGTTAGTGAATATTTTATAAAGGAGATATTATGCTATGCTATTTCTGGTTGTTTTTACAATTTCTATAAGAAAGTATTTCTCTGAAGACCATTACTTAATCAAAAAGTTTAAGGGGATATTGCTATATAGGCAACCCCCTTTTTATATATATACATATCTATAGCACCTAAGTGTATCTCTGCAGATATTTGTGTATTCATGCAAAAATTTTGATTATGCTGACCCTCAATCAAATTTAGTCAGCAAACAAAGACATGGGAGATGGATCGACACAACCTCTAAATGATATAGTGAGTGTTCTAGTTGTCTTGCCATAAAATCTGTGCTCATGAAGAAACCTAGTAGTATTTGATGTTAGCAGAACTTCATCAGTCCACTAATGGACCACTGTTTCATTGTAACCATCCTTATATATGGACTCATCAGTCAACAACATTTGGTTATATTTGCTGGTTCATGATGAAAAGAGGAAACAGCGTACCCATGAATGTAAATCACAAAGTACTTCTCTCTTGATCTTTTTTTCTCTTCAAGACAAAGCTCTGTGTAACCCAGATCACCCATATTCGTGGCTCAGTCTTTCATGTAGAGTTGCATTGTATGATTTCATGGAATGCCATGGAAACTGGTTATAGTCTCTTTTAAAAAAACCCCACACAACTCTTTATGACACTTGGTATGGTGCCAAAGGAGATTTCCTAGCTAAAATGAAGAGAAACTGTTAATAGAAAAGTCTGCAGAGGTTCACACCCTCCCTATCTTAAGCATTTTCCTATCCCAGAAGAGAAATGGTGCAGAATATAAACAATATGTTTCAAGGTCAGATAGCAGAAACCTGGCCAGAATGATTTTTATATTATATAACAATACCCTATGGTTTAAAAGAAAATAGTCTAGAAGAAAGATGGTAGAATGTTATTATTAAAAGATTTTTTGTATTTTTTTTCCAGTATTGGTGATGGGGGCTTGTGATGTTACACAATTCTGCTGCTTTCTTTTCGACTTTATAGTTACCGTGCAACTTTTATAGTGTGTAAATGTATGCACATAAGAATTCAGGTGTGTGTGTGTGTTATATTATATATTCATATATCATATTTATGTTTCGTTTTTTTCATAAAAGAGAAATACATTTATAAATACTTTGTTCAAAATGATAGGCAGGCTACTTAGATGGAAGAGAAAGGAAAGAGGCCATCTGGGCCAGGGAAGGGATTTATGTTTCTTCACCACTAGGTACTAGAATGTCTGTTCACAGGCACAGATTTTTATCATCTCTAATGCCAGCTAAGTTTTATTTACATTTCACTTCCTTTTCTAGAGTTCGTCACTAACCTGTTTGTCCACATAAGGTCATCCCAAAGCATTGTGTTGAAAACATAAATATATATTAATGTGTCACTGTAATGGTTTTGCCAGAATTCCTCCAGAGTGAGGTTTCTTTTCTTTTTTTTTTTTTTTTTTTTTGCAGACTCTGCCATTGAAGAAGATTCCATGCAAAGCCAGTGCACCCTCAGGCTCCTTTTTTGCCCGAGACAACACAGCAAATTTCTTATCCTGGTGCCGAGATTTAGGGGTTGATGAAACGTGTCTCTTTGAATCAGAAGGTTTGGGTATGTATTTTATTCAGAATTTTAACTGATAAAATATTAAAATTACTGTCTTTGTCTGTACAACTATCAAAACTAACTTTTTGCATGATATCATTTCACAGATTAACTTTTAAGAGTTTGTAGTTTGTTGTAAATGATTTTTTGAAGGTAGAAAAAAAATATCTGTGTTTTATTACCATTGGTTAACTTGCGGGTAAAGAATAGGAACAAAATAGCACAATTAGTTCTAATATAAAATCAGGAAAATACAATACAAAATTGGGAGATATTTGGAAAACATAGGGTTCAATTTTACCACCAGGCTCTAACCTGCACTAGGAAGGTATTAGCTCTGTGGGATCCAGCCGCGAGAGCACTATTGTCTTTGCACTTGTACAAAGGCATGGAAATATCATTTCCCATATGTTCTCTCTGTTGCAACTTAAGTTTGTTAATTAATTATTTTTTTAGCGAGTTAAAAGTCAGTCAAGCAAACATGAAATTGGAGTAATTAAAGATGATGAAATAAAAGACAGACACCTTAGTGCCCAGACCTACTCAGATAATTTTGGGTTTTTGTCTTGTTTTGTTTTGTGATAGAATTTTTCCCAATTCACTTCCAGACCATAGAATGAGTTTTTGTGTTTCTTTGGGACAAAACATACAATATTCGGCATTTTGACATTATTCATGAAATAGAACTGAGAGAAGGAAGGGGACATGTTGTGGGGGGAGGAAGCTTTTGGTTTTTGCTTTAAAAAGTCAAGTCACAACATCACATAATGCCAAATACTAACATCAAAGTAAGCTGAGCATCCTTCAGAAAGAACAGGTACACTGGCGCCTCGCTACTTGTTAACTTGTTCTGGAACTCGTGATGAGTGCTGAAACTGGCCGGTACTGAACTAGCATGAGACTGACGTGTCAACCTGTTTCATCATGAGAAAGGGGCGCTGAGTGGTACACAAGCAATGAGTGATGAAACATTTCATAAATGTTTTTGTAATTATTCTATTACACTTGTCCCAGTTTTTTCCCCTTTGCTATGCGTCCTCCATCCAGCCCACCCCCTGCCCCAGTGCCACAGTCAGTCCCCACACTGTAGTCCATGCCCATGGGTCATTCATACATGGCCTTTGACTAGTCCCTTCCACTTCTTTCTACAATGATCCCTCCCCACCCTTTGCTCTGGCCACCATCAGTCTGTTCAGATGAAACATTATTTTCTCATCAAAATGTGACAAGTAAAGGGTTTGACAAGTTCTAAAAACAATAAGTACTGAGGTGTGACTGTATACAAATTGCCTTCCAGACAGTCAGCTTCCCTGTGCCTCTGGGCTCACAAAGCAATATTCCCCTGTTAAACCTAGGAAATTGATGGTAACAGCTAAAACCTTGGTGGCCATCACGTTTCTGAGAATTATCTCAGCAAGGAAGAAAAATATATGAATTTAGATTAGGAGAACTTTTTATATCTGAAAGAAAAAATAAACCAGACTAACTGCATAATAGCATACTATGTTGAATAGTGTGTTCACTGGTGGACAACTTTGGTGGAAGATGTACGTATACCTCTTTTTAAGTCCAGTATTAATTTAACAGATAGATTTTAACCTTTAGGTTAATAGGAACTCGGCGAATGGAGGATTATAAGAAGGGAGTGTGAAAAATATACTTAAAAGATCTAGTATGTATTCATTTATATATAGCTATATGATCAAATATTAGGAGTACACTCTTCATGTATGGAAAAATAATATCAAGGTTTAAAATCCTGGAGTGCCCCTCCATTACCAAAAATTGGCCAGATGGGGAAACTGCTTTATTGTTTATTAATTTGTTCATTGAACAGATTTTCAGTAAAGAAGTGCTTTTCAGTGACTATAGGCCAAGTAGATTACCAACCATGAATATAATTGTGATCTTGTCTCAACTTTTTCACTGTCCATTAGCTCTTTTGTTACTTGAATCAATAGTTTTATTGATCAATAAAAGTGAATCAGTTGGGATCAAAGAAGAGTCCATCTAGTAAGAAATTTTTTCTGGAATAAATGTCACCATACTCCAAGGTCTTAATGAGAATTAAATGCACATTATTTGCTTTGGTGGTGTTTTAAAGTGCCATTCAGGTAATAAGTAAGACATTTTATCTCGCAACAATAAAGCCCAAAGCAATGTATGGAATAATGGTTGTGACGTATAAACATCTGTTCTGCAGCATCTAAAATTATATCAGGAAGAATTTTGAGATGGCCTAGTTCTTCACCCTGTTTGACAGAATCCCCCGACTTTTTACAAAGAAAATCCAGGAGAGTTTAAATATGATAACTATTGAGGATGTTGTTAAAATAGCTTTGATTTTGATTATCTTTTGTGTTATGCACTTACATATCCATGAAAGTATAATAAGACCAAGTTCTCATGGCTATCAAAATGAAAATATTATTTTTAACCTTCTAAGTACCAAATTAAAGCAAATATACATTCTCATTTGCAGCTTAATGAAAAGATAAATTTGAAATTTCTGCTTCTCAGAACAGGACATGAGGTGATGTATAATAGGCCCTGGGAGCTGGAGGAAGGGAGCTGATATTACAGCATTGACTTTAGGATTATTCAGAAAAAAGAAACAGCTGTGCCCATAGATGTTAATGAAAAGCAGGAGGAAGGACAATGAGAAATTCCATTTCCCCACTGGAACCCTTTCTCCTTGGATTTTTCTTATTATTCACTGGAAGCGAGGAAGTGATTGAGCCGCTGCTGATGGCCTTGGATTCTGTGCCTGCAGAATTGACTTTCTTGTAACAATAACACTGTGTACTCGGCTTGATGTCTTTTCACACCTCACTTTTGAAAGGGAATTTAGGACAAGGTTTTTTTTTCCCCCTTTTTTCTACCTCAAGATTTCATTTCAGTAGCGCACAAGATGAAGAGCATCCTTTGTGTCCTAGTGTTTTGAATAGCAAATAAAATGAAAAGATGCCCTGATGAAGGGGAAAATCTGTTTGAGTGAATGATAAAGTAGATCACTGTGCTGAGTGTGTATCAAGAGCCTTCTGTCTTCAGCTGTTCAAAGGTCTCTGCCTGCATAAAGCATTCTTATCTTTGTGGCAACTGATATGCTACCCTCGGTCGCAGTGCTTTTTTGTATGATTATTTGTGAGAGGATCTTGATTCACAACTCACTCAATCTGTTCTATTTCCACAAAAGCTAATGACAAGAAATCTCAGTGGGTGGGGAAGGCATGCCAGGGGTGAGCTGGGGAGTATGGACAGCAACTTATTGCGGACGCTTCTCTCATACTTTGTGTCTTTTTGATTCTTGGCAGATAACGTTCTATGCCACATGACACAAACACGTACAGAGTATATCCTGCAATTTATTTTCTATGGCATTCTTGATAATTTTTCCTCCGTGAAATGTCAGTTCTTAAATCATAAGTCCACTACTGTACTGATGTATTTCCAAAATGAGCCAACATAGAAAAATGGACAATGGTCATAAACAGCCTATTCATAAAATACTTACAAAAATCCAATAAAGATAAAAAAGTGCTAGACACATTAGTAATATGTAAGTGTAATTAAAACTATGAAAATTAGCAAAGATGAAGACAACTGTATGTTTAGTGTTGATAACATAGGAAAATGGGATATTCTATATATTACTGAAGAAAATTGGAAATTGGTATGTCTCTTTTGAAGGGCAATTTGACATCATGTATCAGGGACTTCAGAAGTGTTCATATCCTCTTACTAAGTTTTTCTAAGAATTTATTCAAAGGAAATACGTAGAGATAGGCATCAGAATGTCCACTGAAACATTTTCATAAGAGTAAAAAACATGAAAATGAACTGAATCTATGACATTTGGTGATAGCTTAAACAAATTGTAAATTATCCAGAGATACCAGCCAAAGGTAATATCCTTGAGGCCATAAGGACATGGGGAATTTACAGTATGCTCTGAAACATGATGTCGCACATTTATGTCTAGTAAATAACAACAAAATGTATTTAAAGTTTGAAAGAAAGATAAACAGTATTTGGGCTATAAATGATATCATTTTGTTCTTCAATTATCTATTAACAAAATCTAGACAGTAAACAAATATGGCATGTAATCTGAAGCATGGATGATGAATTTTATGTTAAGATACAATTTGAACCAATTTGCATAGAAAACTTTATGGACATAAAAACGTGTATATCAGTGTATTATAAGGGCTGTTATAATTGTAGACTAAAGAAAAAAGTGTTTAGAAGGCCCTAGGTGTGAAAGCATTCTCTGATTTTAGTTTGGCAGAGATGTAAAAGTTCTTAAACTGTATTAATTATTCTTCCTAACAGTAAAGGTAATAATTTTTTGAAGATTAATACTTCAACTACCTTTTAAAAAATAATGTTGAATACTTTGATATGCCTCATTTTTATTATTTAAATTAAGACCAGAAATGTATGATTTATTTTCAAACGTAATAAGTTTTAAATCCTAAAATTAATGCTCTTATATGATCTTTTTAAATATATTTTAAGTAATAAACTAAAATAAGTCATATTCTTATGTGGAGGAATTTATGTTTTGTAATTTACCTTAGCACGCTAATTAGAAATTGTCATGTTCGTTTAAGTTCTCTCCCCAGAGACTTGTTTATTTTGCATTATTTGTATGCATTCCATGAGCTGGGAGATTGGGAAAGGGGAGGGTGGGCGGAAATTCTTTAAAAATGCACAGTTTTTTGCTTTCTGTAATTGTGTCAATATCATTATGTTATTGGATGATTATAGGATTTGGAGGCCAGTGACTATTCTTCACCTATTTCTCTGAGAAAGAATCTACTCAGCAAGAAAAGGGTTTGCTATCTGCTGTGCAAGCATGCAAATGTGTGTGATTTGCGTTTCATTTTTATGTGCTGTGTTTGTGTTTGCTGTGTGGCACTGTCTTATTTTTGATGCATGACTCTGATGTGCAGTTTTACAAAGTTCTTTGTCCTATGGAGCATTGCTCAAGCTCTAATCTATCTGCAGGAATGGTATGACATTGCTATACAAAAATAAAAATGATTGTATATGGACTTTTAAACACTGATTTCCATTTTATACTTTCATGTCACCTGTTGCCATCATGTCATCAGAAAAAAAATCTATGCCTGCCTTCCAGTGTTTGAGGAATCATCTTTTGTTGTTATTGTCCACATTGAGGACTATAAGAGTAGTTCCGCAGAAAAAGCTACATTAATTTATTAGCATTATGTAAGCTAACAATTTCAGGATACCCATTGAGCTCTGGGTTATTTATATTCACTTGAATTCTATCCCAAGAACAATTTATTGTAGACTTTGGGTTTTTGATACCTGTTTTTATAAAATACTGTATTAGCATCTCAATTCACTTTCTACTTTTGACCTCAGAAATTCTTTTCAAATTTAGCCATTTGCCCTATGCCAAGAAAAAGAAAACATAATCGAGTACAGAATGGAATCTGATTGAAGGAGTTAAATGTCTCCTGAAATCATAGGTGTATCAGGACCTGATGGAGTCAGGGTAGAATTAGGAAAGTAGACAGCTTTCTAACTTTTCCAGGATAAATTTTCTTTTTGCTGTACAATATTTAATAATAAAAGTTAATATGCTCAATAATGAGAGCTAAGCAGTGTACATGTGCTGCCATTTTATTCTCCCCCAAACCATTATTTATAAATGAGAATACTGGGACCTAGAGAAATAAATAACTTGCCCAATGTTACATGGCTTCTCAAAGGCCGAGCTAGGATTTTAATCAGCACCATTTACAAAGAGTTATACTTGGAGTTAATTTTAGATGTTCATATGATTTTTTTCAAGTAAAAGAACATATAAAATATAAAAAAAATTAGAAAAGACTCTTGCCTCTTACTGCTATTCTGCATGACAGTGACTTGATCCATAAAATTAGCTTAAGGTCTGGCTGCTGGAGAAAAAAGGGGCGCTACTTGTGCCGAGACATTTTTCAATTTAGTGGCAGAGGCAATTAACTACATTTTATTCTCTACAATACATCTTCCATTATTTATGAGATTAGGAATGAACTCTACACTGTGTGCAATTATATGAATGTTATATTCTCTTTTCAATGTGAATAGTTATTTGGAGAAATTTGGATACACACATACCCAAGCAGTAATGAGCTTGCATGATTCTTTCTTGTTGGCCTTTTCTTCTGCTCTCTAGCTTCCCTCAGGTCAGTTTTGAAGGCAACCTAAACTGCTCTGCCTTGTCTAATTGCCTCCTACCTTTAAGCTCAAAGATTTCTGCATCATCTCACTGAGAGTCACATGATGGCTGGAAGCAGTTTGTTACTATCCCTTCACTTTCTTTCTTTTTTTTAAAAGATTTTATTTATTTATTTTTAGAGAGGGAAGGGAGGGAGAGAGATAGAGAGAGAGAGAGAGAGAGAGAGGGAGAGAGAGAGAGAGAGAGAGAGAGAGAGAAACATCAATGTGCGGTTGTTGGGGGTCATGTCCTGCAACCCAGGCATGTGCCCTGACTGGGAATCGAACCTGCGACACTTTGGTTTGCAGCCTGCACTCAATCCACTGAGCTACGCCAACCAGGGCCCCTTCTCTTTCTAAAGTGGCATCTTTTACCTTATATATCCAGGCAGGAGAAATATACCCATAATACCCAATGAAGACTAACTGAATTAATGAAGTATTTTCCCTTTATTCATCAACATCACCTCAGCTATCCTAAACATTTATAGAACATACAGAGCATATTTCATATATCAAATCACTTTTGAATAGTTTTAACAGAATACAGGGGTGGGCAAAACTCGGTTTACAGTTGTTTCTATGAAAATACAGATAATACAAGAATAAACTCTGTGTTCCACATACTCACAACTGTAAACCAACTTTTGCCCACCTCATAGACACAGGAATTATAACTGGCATTTATAAAATAATGATAGCATTGTTTAATGCACTGCTTCTTAAACTTCAGTGTGTACACTCAACAACTGGAGAGCTTGTTTATATGTAGATTCTGGTCAGTACCTCTGGGGTGGGGCCCAATATTTGCATTTTTGTCTAGCTCCCAGCTGATGCCAAGGCTGTTGGTCTGTGGACCACACTTAAATAGGAACATTTATTGAGTGCTTACCATATGCCAAGTGCTCTTAACCACAAAATTACCTCCAAAGGAAGGTGAGATAACTGTTTGAGAGATGAGAAAATTGTATAGCCTGAACAAGAACACACTCCTCTGACTGCTGGTTTACACATCTTCAACGACACCACTCTCCCTAAATTTTAGAACCTGTTCTCTGCTCTGGGAAGGTGAGCAGCCACTATTAGTTTATGGTGTTTTCACAAACAATATTCAGTAAAATATATATTTTTTGCTTTCTTTCTAAATATGAATCTTAAAACCAGTTTCCTTCAAGACCAACATGAGTGTTGCAGTACTAGTGTATAGAAAACTAAATGGACAAGACAATTTTCATGCTTTCATTTCTTTTCTCACCCGTTAAAACAATATATTTAGCAATACTGTGCATTTGTGGTTCGATGCACTTCATCCTTGCAGCTTCTGTGACATTGAAACTCTACCCTTTGCTTTAGTGGAAGGCCTCATTTTCTATTCCTGGAGCTAGCAGCATTCTGTTTGACATTTGATGCCCATGAGATTTTTATAGAATCTAGGTTATAAGATTGAGTCTCTAGCCACATATTTTTGAATAGAGATCTGTGTTGCCTGTCCCGGAGGTTCTCCACATTATATGTTGCTTTGAAATGGTTTTGATTATTTAAAAAGAAGCCTCCAGTGATAAAAAACCTTTTGAAAAATAATCACCATTGATTATAGAGCTTTTTATTTGTTTTAAAGAGGATTTGTTCAGAGGAAAGAAAGCACTAGTGATCCCCTCTACTACCCTTAATTCAGAGAGAAAGACCATACTGATGTTACAATGATAAAAGGAAAATGTCTTTTCTTTCATAAACTTTAGTAACAGTAAAAGATTCTTCATATTTTTGAAAAGACAGATCAATAAATGTGTTTAAAATGAGTAGAATATATCATTCTATGCAAAGGCTTGAGTTCAAATGCAGTATATTAAAAGTTGCCTTTCTAATCATTCTGACAAAGACATGCATTTATTTATTTAATCTTCTGTAATACATAATACATAATCCATTCTGATAATTTACTGGAAATAGACTCATCTAAATATTTTATTCTCAGGGGTGGAGTAAAATTAACAGAATGATGTTAGTGTTTCACAAAATGAGATGTCCTGATGTAATTGTTACTTAAACTTTACCCTTAGCACAAAACCATAATAGCTATAGGATATTTGTTTTATATATGTCTATATATGCTGGCCAAATTGGCTTATTTAACTTGAAATTTGATTAAATTTAGAACTTAATGTCTCTGATATCATATAAATAATAAAATATTCAAATATAATAGGGCCAGTCTGCATCATACAAATCTACCAACAATAATGCTTTTTCATTCCAAAGTTTCTTCCATTGCTTTGCAGAGTGACCAACACATGACAGATGCACAAAAAAAAATGTGTATAGGAAAAAAAGTAAATTAATTTTGACTAACTTAAATGAAGATGATCTTCAAGTAAATGATTTATAACAATAAACGAAGATAAAACAATAAAGAAAGCTTACCTTGGACAAATCTTTCCTATGTGTCACACATGGCGCCAATAATAACAACAAATGTTATTTTGTGTGATCTTCACAAGAATATTGTGTAGTACACAATATTTTTTCCCTCAGAAAACAGACTTTATGAAATGACGTTCCCAAATAGCACAGTGAGGAGGCGTTGGAGCTTGCAGTCTCCCACACCACGGCACGCTTTCCATCTATTAACTTTGGGTTAGCGTTTGCTTTGCTGCAGAATGAGTCATCTCATAGGTATAATATAGATACTACTTAAAAACTTGTGAATGTAATTGGATAACAATAAGGTAAAAGGGTTTGTTTTTATAATTAAATCAACCTTTACATAATTTGTATCTTGACTTTTCTAAAAATGCTAGGTGAGATTTTACTCTTCATTCTTTTTATTCATTGTCACAGTCACTATCATCACCACATAATTTTTATTATCCTTGATACTATGAGATATCATACTTATGGCATAATTACTCTGTTCTAGACATTATGCACCTCTACAGATTTATCTTATTTATTGCTTAGTAGTCGTCAAACATTGATTTGTTTTTGGCTCTTATCGGCCAGGCATATGTGCCTAATATTTAAGAAGTCATTGACATGTGAGACAATATTATAGATGTGTTTTGAAGCAATTTTATTGTTTTGTAAAAGATAATATTTCCAAAAATACTGGAAACTAAAACCTTATGTTTCTGTTAGCATTTCCCTAAGGAATGATACAGAGGAAGAAGTTTATTTGTCTTAAATTTTATAGACTGATTCTATTAAAGATATAAATGAAGATCCATGCAATTATTTTTTAGTTTGCTAAATTAAATTTCTAATGCATCCATGGTAGATTTGATATTTGAGTCTGGGCATACAAAGCTGTTTTAAATGAATAGTTCTATTGAAAAAACAATGAAATCCACAGTAGTGAAGCATCCCACATATCACATTGTCTTTCATACATTACCCATATTATCGTTTTCCTTCAAAATAATTTCTATTTTCCATAAAATTCGTCTGTTTACTTCCAATGCTTATATAGTCCTTAGAATATGTACAACAAATTGGCTAGGGAATCATTATATTTGGGCCAACTATTACTTTTTATAGTTGGTTAGAGACTTCACGTAGACACAGTTTGGTTGGTTCACCAAATTTTTCATATTTTCACATTGTTTTCATCAAGAAATGCATGAGATTGTATCCAAAGCTGCTGGTGCTTTAACCACTTGTTTCACATAGCTTTCTTTGACTGAAGATGAAAGTATTGGGTAGAACCTTAAAAGTTTTCTTCTCAGGTTTTATTTATTCTTTTTTCTCACTCAAGACTCCTGTTTGTTATTTGGTACTGTGGACAGAGTTTTCCAAAAAAAGTTCAAATTGAAAGAAATTAATTAGACAAGAAGATTAATTTCCATTTGTTTGCTTGTTTTGTGGTGTTTGTTATTGTTTTCTGTTTGTAACTGATGCCTATGTGATATGACAGTCTGTGAGTTACATGGTGCTGAATTGATTTAATATAGCAAAAGTTGTGAAGTTTGTTTGATTCAACCCAAAGACAACTACTGGTTCATTTGACTTTGTAGGTATTAAGTATCTTTATTTTAAGCTCTCTAGTTAAATTAATTTTAAGTATTCCCAACTCGGGTTTTGTGACAATTTACTAAGGGTCATCTGAAGCTAAAATTTATATTACCAAGATTGTAAATATTCTGTAATTCAGAAACTCCCTAATAAATTCTGCTTTAATGAACATTGCTGATGGTATTAGAATTTATTTTAAAAGCTTTAAGGGTCACATTTTATAATAAGATAAAACTTTGTGTCTGTTTAAACCTAAGTGAAATCATACACATAAAATCCAAGAAAGTATTTTTCTAATCACGACACACTCCCCAAAATTCCACTCAGGGGACCCTGGACCAAATATTGCCACTACCTTAATCTGTATAAAGAAGAAATTCGATGTTTAAATTAAAAGAATGGAATAATTCTGGGATACTGAATTATAAAATTCTGTGTTTAAGAATTAAAGCAACATTGCAACTTTTAAAAAGATTTTTCAACAAGCTGATATATTTATTAATCAGGATATTAGCTGTGTCTATGCAAAGGCATTCTCAATGTGATATTTTTCCAATATCTGTTGTCTTTATTAGGTGTTATATAAAATAACATTTAAAAATTCTTTAATCATGGTTTAAAAAGAAATATAAGCAGTACATACTCCTCTGGTAAGCTCAATAAATGCAAGTACTATTTGTCAACATTACTGAATGTGTCCAAAGCAATTGGTAAAGATTTATTAAGTAATCATGTTATATTCAAATAAAATGTTAATGCAAATGATAGTCTTCTAATTTTCTCATTTTATGAGCAAAGCTGGCTGATGGTATATATTGTTCTATATTTACAAAACCCAGTCAGTCTTTCTTTCTAAATTACCATTTAATTAGATTTTATTAGGAGAGGACATTAAATTTCAAGGTATCACTTGAGAGCTTTGCTTAAAGGATAACAAAGAACTGCTCTGTGTAATTTTTATTCTTATTATGCTATTTCTGCTAAAATCACTAGTGAAAGTAAACCTAGGATTTTAAAAAGACCCATCTTTGTTCCATAGTCTTCTATGTGCTGCCTGTTTTAAAATACCTATCCAGTATTTATGGCATCATTGTAGCCATGTGTGTTTCCAATATGGACTTACTGAAATTAGCTAATTAAAGAAAATAAATTTAGGGTAAGATGTACACAGGTAGAGATTTCCTGAGATAATGGCTTTGGGGAGTGGGTTTAGACAAAGAGTTTTGACAAATACGTTGGGACTTGTGAAGTGAAGTCTTCTGTGGGGTAGGCTGGCTTTTCAAATGTTAGAATGAAGACTAGTTAATTTCATGGGGAGCAGGAGGGATGAGAGGGTCAATGGCAAGCCTGTTCACCACTGAGCTGCTTTACAATCCCTTGCATCTTAAACGTGGTCACCTCTATCTTGTCTTTCAGTCCTCCACAAGCAACCCAGAGAAGTGTGTCTCTGCTTGCTAGAGCTGGGCCGGATTGCAGCCAGGTAGGTCAGCCGACTGCTCCTGTGTCAAGTCATGGACCATCTCAGTGCCCAAGCGTGTGAGAAACATTGATGGCTTTGGTTGCTGGTGTTAAACCTGTTGAGAAAGCTGTTCCTACAAATACAGTCAGTAGCAACATCTCAAGAACAGCTGTTCAAGCTAAACGCATGCCTCTGATAATCTTAACATGGTGATCCTGTTGTCAAAGCCACTGTCTCTTGGGGGTTGGGAGAGAGTCCTGTACATAAAGTTGTATGTGACGATTGGTCTTTCATTATTGGAAAGTCTAGTCCTATTACTTTCTTTCTTTAATCCTTCATCCCATCTCTCCCTCTTTACTCTTTATTAATAATGTTTAGCCTCTTCTTTTGTTCATTTTTCCTCATCTTCTCCCATTCAGCATCTCATCTCTCAGCTTTTTTCATTTCTATTACTGAGTGGGGAAATAGTTTTTAAATTATTCTCCATGTTTTTATTAGAGAAAGACATAGAATATTATAATTCTTATGTAGAGACATCTTGGGAAGAGATGCCAGAGACATTTGTCTTCTGGCAAAAAATAAACAAGAAACAGTTGTGGAAATCATAATGATATTTAAAGAAGCAGAGGAAGGGATTTTATTAGCTAGCTGGCTTCATTTCATGTGTTCTTGCAAACTATCAAGCAGGGATTCTGACAGTTCTATGAAGCCAAAACAATCAGAAGTGAAGTTTTAAATCTTTGAAGAAGTCTTAATGCAAAATTAAAATCAGGATAAATTAGAAGATGTTTTCTCATCCAGATCTGGATATGCTTATAGGGTTGAGATCAGATTAACCAATCGGCTAAAATGAGAGCTAACTCTGGGTATAAATTCTCAGAGAAATTTATAAAGAAAATCAAGGAAAAGAAAATACAGATGTGCACATCAGCAAATTACAGCAATTGGTAGAAAACTTTCTGCCAATAGATAGACCTATATTTAATCTAATAAAAAATTAACTTATAATCAAAATGAGGAACCCCAAGTTCTTTAAAACATCATAAGCAATGTTATTTTAACAAGTTGTATACCAGGTATGCATTTTAATTTACCGCAATAATTGGGTGAGAGAATGATTTTTTAATTAATTTTTTTTCAAATTAAACACAACTGATGTTCCACTCAGCAAGTAGTGAACAAATCAATTTGAGACATTCTGAGCTCTCTCTGTGCTCTAGCACACCATTCCCAGATTCTGTGTGAAGGCCTTCGGAGAGGGTTCCCTATTCTTTAGTCCACTCAGGTCTTGACTGCTCAGGCGTAGTTCAAGCTTGCAGAGTCTGGCTGGTACTTTGAACTCCCTGTCCTTTCTGGGTTGCCTCCTTCTTGGGTTCTGTGAGGGAACAAGACAAAGGTACCTGTCGCTTCTAGAACTCTGCCAAGCCACCCTTCCACCAGTCTTGGGGCTTCTGGCCCAGAGGACAAATAGTTTTGAGTCAAAGGAATAGCAAGGACTCAGCAGATGTGCCCTAAAAGGGGGGAGTTAAAAATACAGGGGTGATGGAGGAAAACATAAACACTAAAATCTCAGTGAGTGACTTGCTGCCATGGAAATGCTGGAGTAAAAGAAACATGGGTGGTCTAGTGTTCCTACTAACAGTGAGGCCGAAAGCTTTTCGCTTAGCTCCGTGTTTTGATTGTACTGTCAGAATACTCTAAAGTGCCAGACTGTTGCTTTAATATTTTAACTATATGAATTCATAAGCATCATGAATCTGAAAGTTGTAATGTAGAGGTAAAGAGAAGGAGGTGCATTATCTACAAAATTAGTTGGGGATTGTCATTTTCCTCTGTCTAGTTTATATGACTTGCATGTTTGTGGATTTATTTTTTTTTTGTAATTACATTTTTGGTTACTTGAACACTTTGATTAGAAATCCTGCTAAATTGGACATTTTAACTTTTATTGAGTCTTCAAAGGAGAAGACATAATATCCAATGACAAAAAATCCCTTTAGGAATCATCTTCCCTCCAACTCGATGTCCGGTATAAATTGCCCCTTACCATGGTGCATAAAGCAAATCCAAGTCTTGGTTAATGAAACAGAATCATAATGGTTTGGTCAATTTCAAGATGAAGCATGATATGAAAAGTTTTGCATTTTGGTCTTTTCCCCCAAGTATTTTAAACTTGAGATTCTGGGTTACTCCTTTAAAAAAACATTGTTACTGAGGCATAATTGACCTACACGAGGTTGCTTGTACTTAATACATACAACTTGATGAGTGTGGAAATAAGTACAGATCTGTGAAAACATTGCCACAATGTATGCCATAACCATATTCATCACCTCAAAAATTTCCTCCTGCTGCCTTATTATTATCAGTTATTATTATTTGTGATAAGAAGGGGTTGCTCCATTTCCCTCTGTGTTTATGATCATGCAAGCTGAGAAAAGCAGTATTTATTCATGATACAAAGGAATTATTATTTATTCCACAAAGGAGTTATCTAAGGAGTAAGATACCCTTACATAACAACACTCAACTTGTAAGTTTTGCTTTTTATTTTCTTCACCTACTTGAGGGGTGTGAAGTATTGCACACTCTCACTGAAAGAGAGAAAATGTGCTAAGAGATTTTTTTAGGGTGTTATACTTTTGTTGTATGCAGCACAAGGCTAAACAGTTGAATATGAATTGGATAGATTGAACATTTAAGTACCAGTGTCTACTGAGGTTTCTCTCTACACACTTTAAAGATTTCAGTTTTAATAGAAGTTCAGTTGTGCTTTATAAATGGCAAACCAATAAACCCAAACCTCTCTCCCTTAGCCATATGTTGAAGCATATTTTAGTTAAAGGGAAAAATCTCATTTTCCCCTAATCTCATTTTACTCCTATATTTTTAATATATATTAAACTTATATCTAGATCCTTATTTCATGCTTCCTCCTCCCCCAACTCCTCTGTGGAGGATTACATAAATTATTAAGACAGTTTTAGCCAAAAGTAAAAGTGATTTTGGGAGAACTCTAAGAATCATAACATTCATTTGTACGCAGCAGATGAGTTTTGAGCATTAAAAAGTTCCTAGCACAACTTTGTGAGTTTTTATTTTATTACTGGTAGATGATGCTTTCTTGGTATTTGATTCTAAACATTTCCTTCTCAAATTACATAAATATCATCTTAAAGCATCAACATTACTTTGGATATGACTGGCAAAATGTTTCCGATTCTCTGCCCTCTTCTCCTGCGTGGGAACACTGAGCAAAGCTCCTTTGGGAGCTGCGGGCTTCTCTGAGTTCTGGGAGGGGAGGATGAAACCACCTATTTGTGTTCTCATGGGTAAAACTTCCTTTTGTTTTCAACTAAATTGAGCTGTCATCACTGGAGAGGGAAATCCCTCCATACTTCAGAAACTGTGTCTGTTCCTGCGTATAAAACATGCATGCTTGCTTTCTGAAAAATAAAACATTGAGCAAAGGCTGGTCGATAAAACCTCAACAATCGTTTAATGACAATGCTGTGATATTTGTTCCTAAATAAAAGTTACTATGAATTCAACTTTTTTTACAGACTACAGAATTAAGATTAGCTTTACAATAAAAGTAAAACACTTGATATTTTGGTTTGTGGCCATAATCAATAACCAACATCATAGTGGAGCTTTTTATATTTTCGTTTCTGAGAACTTCTGTGATTTAACAAAATACGTGGCTATTCCAAAGAAATATACTTTACAAGTAATTTTGTTGGTCTTCTATTTCAATCCACGGCCCAGTGAAATGTTACTTAAAAGAAAAATATTTTTATACAAGACTTACCAATGAATTCATCTTAGTTAAAGCACTTGACTCCAACTACTAAGAATGTTACATGTTTTCACATGGGTGAAATTTTCTTCCAAATCTAAATCTATCTTTAAATTACTTGAAGACAGAATGAAAATGGAGCAAAACTACCTTGCAAGAATCTGTGACCTGTCTGTTACACACTTTAAACAGGAGGAGTTTCTAAGATGTTTCTAAGAGTTAAAGAAGTTTCCTTTAACTCTACTAAAATCAGCTCCCAATATCTTTTGTTTAAAACTATCACCTCCTAAATAGTTTGAGTAAATTTTCTCATTTGGGGCTCAGTTATTTCATCCAGAGAACAATCTCAAAAGTGTGTCTCATGCCAAAAAAAATGAAAAGCCCATTTTTTAGAATCTCATCATAAAGTCATTAACCATAAGACCCTTCCCTAGCACTTCATAATATTTTTTTAATGAGACAAAATCATGTATTGCCCTTTCAGTATCCACCCTACATTTTTATCACTGGGATGTATACAGAGGTGAGGATTTGGTCTTAGTGGACCCAAGCTTCTTGCTTTGGTTAGACGCTTATTCGGTTTGAAAGTTAGAGCAGCCCCATCTCCCCCAAAGCTCTAAAATCTTGTGGTTGGAAAGGAGTAGAAAATAGTATAAATTTGTGAAAACCTCATAGACACACTAGAAATGTGAAGTGGCATAGAGTTAATCATAGAAATCATAATGAAGCAGCCTTTTGGGGAGAGCTAAAAGACCTATTTGGTGACTGAGTTGGCTTGCAGGTGTGGGCCCCCAACCCAGGGGAATTTCATGATTTACGGCCTGTTGACATCTCCAGACAGACAGGAAGCCCATGAATCGTACTTAAGTGTGCATTTCTGGACTGGCCGACTATACCTTAGGCAGCCTGAAGTATTCAAAAGCCAATATAAGCAGAGATTTGGGGCTTAGTGTTGATTTTCCGTGTTCAGTGGCATAACTAATTTTCAGCATTCTCAGATAAAGAAAAATCTCCAGGGCAAGATTCCATGTGTAACTGTGTTACCAACGTCACCCAAACTTCATCTACTTTGTATCAGACATTGAGTGAAACCTATTCTCACTCTAATAATATATTTCTTATTTCACTTTGTAAAGAAAAGAGAAAAAAGAAAAAAATGTAACCTGTTCCTGAAAGGTGGCATGAATCCACCTACAATTAAGAATGAAATCATATTTTCCAATTGGCCTACTTTATACTTCAAATATGATGCTTTCACTTAGGATTGACATTTAATTGGCTGTGACTTCTAGTGCTTTAAATTCCTCTACTTGCACTGCCCAGTTTATGTTATTCTCCTAAGGACATTAAACATAAAATTTTATGCCTTGATAGAACTAAGAATTCATAAGTCTAGGGAAAGGAAGAAAGAGTTGCTTGCTGAAGTTCATCCAGTGAGTTAGCAGCAAAGCTGAATTTATGACGTGGGCTGCTCCACTCCAGCGCTGAGGTGTTTCTGCCATTGCACACCTCCAGGAAAATCAATTCAAAGGAAGCCTATAGCACATTTTATTTTATTTTTTGTAAAGGTTACAAACAATACTAATGTAAACAATATTAATAATACTGCTCTAAATCTTAATTCTGATGCTGTTGTATGACTTAATTTGGTGGTATAATATGCTTTAAAAGTAAACACTTGGGCAAAAGTACTTCAGTGCTGTGGTTTTCTGGTCGTGCAACATTTCAAACATCAATTAACAGCCATCTCAGAGGTCGTGACAGGTGTCAGAGGTTGTGATGGGCGTGCCGTGCATACTGCTTTAATTCCTCCTGACAATATTAAAATACAAGAAGTAGAGTTCCCATTTCACAGGGAGATAAAACAGGCTCAGAAATAATGTGTGTGACGATGGCCCAGTGCGCCAGATGAAGGCAGCTGTCCAATGCTCTTCCGCCGCCCACGCTCTGCTGCTCCATCAGGCCGCTAGCACAGGCCATTTTCACCTCTACTTTTAGAGGGAATCAGGGTGGAGGTTGCTATGGAGACCTCCCTGTGGGCAGTTTCTTCCCTAGAAGAAGAAGGGTAAACTGAGACAAACATGCTCATTTTATTCTTAGATTTACAATTTGATAAATCCTTTAACTTATTGGAGAGGAATGAGTCATGAAGGAGAAAGGCCAGGAATTATGCTAATTGAGTCCCTCTACATAGACAAAACCTCAAGAGAGAGGAAATTGCTTTTCCCTAGAAATATCTGCTGAACAGTTAAAATAACTAGCCTTTAGAACAAGATAGGAATCTAAGCTTTTACATTTAATATTGTTTCAATATATTATTCATCTGAGGTACTAGACATATTGTCAACATGTTTATATTCTCTATGTGTAGACTATTTACTTTGTAGGTTATCCATAACCTGTGACTTTTCCCTCTGATTAAAATATCAGAGAAAACTGGTCTCAGTTGTGAAGTCAGAGAACCTCAATTTACATCTTGGTCCAGCTTCTGTGTAGTTCTGTATGTTCTCTGGACCTGTATTCTTGCCTGTACACGTGAGAGTGTGTAACTAGACTGTCCCAAAGATCCTCCTTGGCTCTTAAACTCTGGAGTTATCTTTGGCCTCCTCTACCTGGGTATGATTGATGTACATCTAAAAAAAAACAAATCGATTTTAAGTTCAGCCAAACAAAAATATGATTATGGGAGGTAATAATGGTAAGAACACTGAGAACAACTATCTCTCTTTTTTTGTATAACTTCTTGGCATTTATAATTTACAACAAATAATTTTTAACATATTATTTTAAATTGTTTCTCTTTCTTTTCTGGTCATATGCTTTCCTAGTAATCCTGGCCATGCTTTCATTGTATTGTTCTTAAGAGAGTAACCGGTATAATCCATGGTCCACTGTTCCAGAGCCCATAGGAGATCTACACTTAACAGTGAACTTCTTCTCTGTTAAATCATTTAAGAATGTTTATTTTGGGGGATTGCTGTTTTCAAACTTGGCTCTGATTGATTTTATTTCCATCTTTAACAAGATTGTGTCCAAAATAGCAGTTCAATTATAGCACTAATATCATTTGCTAGTAAATATGAAAGTTGAAGACTACATTTTATATGGTTATATATTATTGATTTATTCACATATACCCATAGTATTTTATTTAACCTTAGTATGTTATATGTTATGTGTCTGTTTATATACATGTGTATACACACACAGAGCAAGTATGGTTTTCCTCTGCTTAAAAGAATGCCATTTAAGAACTTTCCATTTCAGGCCAGGAAAAGTTAATGTTATTTTAAAAAATCACCACTTTGTTCCTATAGTGTTCATAATCAAATGTAACATATGGTAAGTGGATCACTTTAAGTTATGCGTGTGTGATCTGGTATCTTTTAAAAGGTATGGCGTGGAGCCCCCTGGTTTGATAAAATTGGAAAAAGAGATTGAACAAGAAGAAACACTTTCTGCCCCTTCTCCTTCACCCTCCCCTTCATCGAAGTCTTCTGGAAAAAAGAGTACGGGAAACCTGCTGGATGACGCAGTAAGTAAAATGGGCCAGACTTCTTCCTACCACTTAGTCTTTTCCTTGAGTTTCAAAACTCATTTTGTAAATCTCTTATCAGTCTAACCTTATTTAAATTTCATTGAAATTCATTATAAAATCCTATAAAAATTTGTAGTTCAATAATTCATTTTGAGAGTCAAAACTGAGCCAGTCTTTGCAAATAAAGTGTCACTTAATTCCGCTGAGTAGTAGCTAAAATTTTAGGATAATGTATCAACTTTCTGAAAGTTGGCTTTGAAAACCCTTAAGTCTGTTGTCATTGGTTTATGGGTCCTCATTCACAGATAAGATACCTGAGGCCCGAGATTGTAAGGATTGTTGAGGAAGGGAAAGCATCCTAAACAGAGATCAGAACTGCCCTGGACTGCCTGCTACGGGCCAGGTCTAATCTGCCTAGCATTACTTTTCAAGTGCTCTCACCATCTGTAAGGCAGGTTTTTTACTGAGAAAACAGAAACTTAGAAGTTGAATCACCTGCCGAGGTAAGAAGAGGAGCTTAGATTCCAACCCAACTTTGTCTAACTCCGCATTCCTCTACTGAGCAGAGTCCTCAAGTCAGTCTTTGGAAGATTAGGATCTATGTTCACTATACCCTTGTAATCACAGATTCTGGGTGTAACAGCAGACAGGATGCATTAGAACTCTCTGGCTACCTCTCTCGACTGTTAAGTAGTTCTTGGTTATAAGGAGTGTGTTTGATTGCGTGTGTGTATTTACCTCCCAGCACATGTATTTTAGTGCAACTGAAAAGAAATGCTAATTTGTCTGATGGAATGTAGTAACACCATTCAGTCTAGCATCAGAGATGTGAGGGTGAAGTATGTCTCACATACATGGGGAGAGTCCTTAGAAACTAGCAGCAACCGTAATGCCCATCGCGTGGAGTAGACAGGACTGCCAGGGGCTGCCGGCCCCTGGCTGAGGGTTTCCTTCTCCAGGGTCTGAGTTGAAAAGGCCCGGGACGGTGGATGATTGGCATTACATGATGCACACAGAGAGGTTTCCCCATATTCTGCTTTCCTCCCTGTGACACTCCAACTTACACTGCGGGTTTAGAGGAGCAGAAATCTAACTACTTTTTTCCTGACAGGTGGAGATTTTTTTATTTCTACTAAAGACAGCAAACTTAAACTTAGCCTGTCAAGGTATCTTAGCCAGTAACAACTTAATTTAGCTTTCTTTTGTTTAGTCTGCTCAGGAATTAAATGGACAAGGGCATTTTACTATCATCTAAAACAGTGTAATTGTGGGGAGAGGAGAGTATAAGGGGGAAAATGGTGATGAAAAAAACAATAAAAATAAGTAAAAAAATCACAGGACTGTTATTAAGGATCAGTTATATGCCTTGCTTGTTATAGTATTTCTTATTTTATAAGTGAATTGAATAAACTATTAATAGTAGATAATAGTGTATTTTTATGTATTGATGTGAACAGTGTTCTCACTCAATTATACTTTTTTGATTAGAACTTATTTTGGAGTAAGATGTTCCTTTAATCTTTCTCTTATAAATGTATTTCTCTGGGGCAACTAGACTTGATTTAATCCTTTTCCCTTCAGTTATCACTTCCATTCATTTTCTTTAATACATTATTGTCAGAATTCTGGCCAGCATCACCTTTAACCTCCTAATGAATGAATTACTGAATCAAATACATTGTTTTAGTCCTCAGATTAGGAGGCTGCTTTCTGATGTTTGGCACTGTTGACCCATGCGTTTTTGACATTATTCTCCACAAACATCATTCTTACCAGAACGATCAGCCTAAATGCAACTCCACTTTGATGAAAATTATATAGGGGTTCCCTTTAACATCAAAGGGTAAACCCCCAACTCATTTATGGTCCACACATGCCTCCAGGTTCTGGCCTGTTTTGTTTTTCCCTGGTTTGTCTTTATTGCCCTTCAGACTCACCCTGGCATTCTGAGGTGTCCATTATAAAGATGCCCGCTAACCCCAAAGTCCTGAGGACCTTTTATACCCTGTGTTTTTCCCCATTTGCTTTCCTCACCATGCTTATACCTACTCATCTTTTAAATCTACTTTTAAACACTTTTTCATCTTTTAAAATTTGGGCCGTGTGGCCTCCAATATAAAGCTTTTTTTGGCCTCTCCCATCCCAGGTAAAACTGACAAAGTAGTCTTTGATGCCCCAAGAATTTTTATACATTTTAATGAAGTATTTACTTTATTGGGTATAAATACCTATTATTCCCTATGGGCTGTCCTTGTTCTTAAAGACAAGGACCACCTTTTATTAGTCTATGTCTATTAGTGCCATTTTTTGTTGAATAGATTATCAGTGTGGATAATTGAGGTATAAAAAGTTTCTTCCTTGTTCTATTTATCTAGAATGACCATGTGCTCTGAAAATGGGGGCACTTAGCAGAGGGAGGAGATGTTCATTGCTCCTTGCAACTATTTACATGAACCTGGGAGGGGTGGCTAGAAGGGTCCCCTTTCTCCACCAGCTTGTCCCATAGGTAGCCATCCAGCATCCCGGAGAAGGGGAGGACAATGAGGGGAGTGAGAAGGTGGTGAAACAACTGTAGAAGGGATTTGGGAAAAGTTTTCTAATGCTGCAGTTTAGAAGAGGTAGAATGAGATAGGAACTCCCTTGAAAATGGCAAGACCGGCACTCCGTGGCTGTTCTCCCTACTCCAAGTTCCGGTCTCTCAACTGGAAACAAGAGCTTTAACTCCCCTTTACAGTTTACGAGAGTTTGGGAACATAACTATCTGTTTAGTTAGGGGGTTGTAATTGAATGTAGGAAATGTGCAAAGTGGCTATTTTTGTACCATTGCCAGCTAGAATGCTATGTTCTGAAACTCTTTAAGCCAGTGTTTCTCCAAGAATGTTTAATCAAATACTAACACCCCCAGATGCCCCACAGGGAAAAAAATTCCATGGTTAGGTTAGTTTGAGAAATACAGCTTACTGTATTTCTTGTGCAGAGTTTGGCAATGCACCATGGTATATCAAAGGCACTAGTGAGCTCCATAATGAGATCTTGTTTGACCTGGAATTTTCCAAATTATTTGGCCACAGAAGTGTCTTATAGTCTCCTATACACTGTGTTGGGAAAATTTCATTGACATATGTTCATTCTGTTTAAATGATAGTTTTTCACCAAAGTGTTTTATTTCAGGGACAGTGGAAGAGAGAAACATAATCTGAGCCTCACTAATGATTTAAATCAGAGCTGCGTATGTCAAATATAAAAAGTAAATAGTTTCTATGGCAGTTGCTTCACTGCACGTGAAGCATATGTAGCTGTTGGAATTTGAAATTCATGTACTCTCATTTGTATTTTAGAATGGGGGTATGTTATAAAATACAGATGCTTGCAAAGTTCCTGAGTTCAGTTAAAAATACTGGCTATTTCTGCTTTGGCAAAGTTACTATTTGTATCAAAAAAAGAAGAAAAAAGAAAAGAGGAGGATAAAGAGGGACAATAAAAGAAGAAAGAGGAATAAAGAGGAAAGAGAAAGAAAAAAGAGAGTAAGAAAAGCAGACCTGTGTTAAGATATCATGTTCCCATGAACAATTTCAACAGTCACTGTCCATTTTGAAACTTTCAGTGTTTCCTCTCAACTCTTTGTTTGCCTTGAGGGGAACTGTGGAAAATTGAAAGAAACAAATAGGTGGCCCTTTATGTGGACAATACATCTCACCTTCTTTAATCAAGATATCATAAAAGAACACACAGTGGATCCATTCAGATTAATTCATTCTCCTGATGTCCTGACAGTGTGATTCAGCTGTGATAACATGGCGGCGGTGGGTCAAGTTTTCTTTGCATTCCCTCGTGTTGAGCTGGTTCCCACACAATGAGTTGAATGCAGTTCTAAGAAACCATTCTTACTTTCTTCCTCTTCTCCATCAACTTCCTCAGTCTGGGGATGAGAGATAGTGTAATTCTGAGTAATCAGGCTCCTCTTGAAATCCCATTTCAGCAGAAAACTGGCTGGGTTCCTGGCCCAAAACAGAACACCTGCCAGACTGACTTATCCCGAGGTAATGTAAGAAGCACAGATGTCATCTGTCACAGTTTACTTAACAATGTATTTCCACTACCCACAGTCTGGCCTTGTCTCTTCCGTATCTGCCTCCACCTCTCACACAACTACAAAAAAGCTCTTGATTTTTTTTTTTAAAGTCCATCTTCAAAGTTCAGAAGGCATGAGAGAAGGGCAGGCCACTTGAGAAAATGTATTTTGTAATTCACTCCATTGGATCCCAGGAGTTTCTGTGTTTTGTCTAAGAATACTTCAGGATGGAAATACTTTTTATATGTACTGTGATTGTCGTTGCTTAGCAGAGGAACAACTTGAACACCCCTTCACCCTTTGCTCAATTACTACGTGTCAATAAAACTGTGTTAAGCATGGTTCTAGGAAAGTTTGAGCCATGCACTTTTCTGTGCTGACTTATTGTTCTATTATCATCATCTTGTTCACAAATCTCCATTTCAAAAAGTCCCTAGAGACAGAATTCTGTTAATACTTGGGGAATGGGTAGATGTATCTATGGGCCAAGTATCATATGATGGAAAAAAATTCAGCACTCAAATACAGGGATTTAATCACTAAATTAATAATGAGAGGCATTTTTTTCATTTTGCAATGAAAGCTATCTGTAAGATTCTATAAATCCAGTCTTAATCTGTTGCACTAATTTCTCCCTGTGTCCTTATAGGCTCATGTTTTCTTATCAATTCATTTATTTACTCAATATGCATTTATTGAACACACAATATATGCCTTTAAGGCATTGAGTCTTATTTCAAGGATTTAAAACTATAATGAAATACCATCTTCACCCATAAGTAACTCACAATCCAGCAAAGAGAAGATAAGGCTATTCAACAACTGTTATACAATTTCATATGATAAGAGTAAGTATTAAGAATTGTAGGTTTTCATGTTGGCAGAGTTAGGGGTTCTAGAAGGGATTGATGAAAATATGTATCCCGAAGTTGGTTCTCTTCCCCCAGCTACAGTGTTGGTTTCTCTTTATGTCTCCACCGAGGCGTAATTGTATAGTTCTTAAGATAAGTTTTATTCAGCATCCCTTCACTTTTTGTAGCTTTTCCTCTAGTTTTTTGGGCTTCCATACTTTCTGGAATCTCTCTCAATCTAGGGATGCCAAGCTGTTTAAGTCCTTTACGACAACACACCGGTGAGTTCATGTTACTCTGCCCACATGTTTGCTTAGTAGAAGGCTGCCTGAGGTCAGACTCCGCTTCATGTGAGGGAATGATTGTCTCTGCTGACGAAACTCGAGGAACCATGTCTTTGTGGAGGAAAAAGTTTGGGTGGGGAGAGTCAAGCCAGCGCCTTCAGAAACCAGATTTATTCTCTCTAGCTTCTCAAATGCAGGCTGCACATTGTTTAGATATCTCTTCCAAGGAGACTTTGACTCAAAACACAGGAAAGTGTTGTTTTTGGTTGTTTGGTGGGTGGGTTGGTTGGTTGGTTAGTTGAAGAGAGGGCAGTCATGAGACATAGCATGACAGGCTCTCAGTGAGGCAGAACATAAATATCAACCTTATTCCTTAAATCATGGACTATGCACTGTCTTCTGATAGCATGATAAGTACTGTGCACATATTTAGAGTAGCTATTTTTTTAAGAGTAGGAAGATGGATGAAATAGAGATAAATTCTGGTATCAGGTTCTGTAAATGCACATACGATGCTGCCCCAGAAGGAGGTTTTGGTAGGTGGCACGTAACTGAGATGGAGTGAATTGCTGGATGAGCCCGGGTGAAGGAGAGATGGCTTATTATAAAAAGTCTTTGAGCTCAAAATAAGATGAAACTACAGTCTTATTTAGAAAAATAATTTGTTATCATTTATTTCAGAATGGGTAAAATTCATATTGTTAAATTATGAGGAAACATAGGTTAGCCTCGTTAACATACCTTCTATTCTAGCTTTCAATACAGTTGTGTTGGTAACCCAATGTACACAATCTTTTTAATCTTCCCAAAATGAGAACCCAGGTCTTCATTCCTATGCTGCCGATTGATATGCCCATTGTTCTCCAGCATCGTTATCATCGTCATCATCCAGCTCACACCTTAGTGTGGTTATTGGCCTTCAGGAAGTGCCTTCTGGGCCTGACCTTCATATAGTTAGACTTAATGTGCTATTTCTGTGCTCAAATCATGCTCATAGTCTGATAGAGAACAAATTTAAAAGCAGTAATGGTCTATGGGCTTTTGAACCCACAGGACTGATTAGTCTAAATGGGAATTGATTAAGGAGAATGAACTTGCCTGCTCTTCTATTTCAGGTGAAAAGGATTTCTGAGGATCCTCCTTGCAAATGCCCAAGCAAATTCTGTGTGGAGAGGCTCTCTCAAGGAAGATACCGAGTGGGAGAAAAGATCCTCTTCATTAGGGTAAAGTTTTACTTTTCACTTGATATCTTGTCCTTTATGAGCCTTTCAGGACTTGAGTTGGGTGTTGCAGGAAAATATGACCAATAACTAAGCAGGAACTCCCCCTCTGTTGGTTACAGTTGGACTTGAAGACATGAGGTATGAATGTTTTAAAATGTATCATACATAATTACTGCTGAGGGCTAAATAAATAGAACTCTCTCTTTTTACATATATACACAAAAACACATACCAAATAGATCATACAGATCAAATAGAATAAGGAAAAGAAAAACCGACAAATTGCTTTTTGTTTGTACATTTAGTCTCAAAGGAACTATCTACACACACACACACACACACACACACACACACAACCCCAGTGGGAAACAGAAATCAATATTCTGTCCTGACCTTTCACATCTCAACTTTGGGAAGATCATCCTATTGGTCCCAGTAATTTTCAAATGATTTAAACATGATTTTTTCAAGATGTTTGGATTATGAACCAGAGTGAAGAGAATGAAAATTTGGTACAGTAGCATGGTGAAATGGTGACTGCCATTTCATACTTAGCTTTCGGGGGTTGAATAAAGAAATGCAGACCTGTGCCAACCGGCAACTCGGTGGTCTCTGTCCATTTTACATTGTTAGCAGTTGTAGATTGTAATTAGTGGCTCAATAAAGTAACATTTCAGGCCTTTCACTTGTGATCTGTTTTGGTAATAATCAAGAAGACTTAGTCTCTCAGAATAAGTCTATGACTTTTCATAAGACCAAGAATTTTTCTCAGAAATAAGAAAATGAAAAATATAGCACTGATATATTTCTAGAAACCTTCAATTCATAAGCATAAGTATTTTCTACCTCATTTTTTAGTCCTTTCCTAAATAACAGTGGTTATGATTCAAAGGAGCTCTAGTCGCTCTTCATATGAGTAAGTTACAAATACATTGCTTGTTATTATTCCATAGAGCAGAATGATTTGAGTGTGCACATTTAGTACAGTCAATGAATATGCTAGACAATGCTCAAATCAGTGATGGCCTGGTAGAAATTTTGTCTCTGTAATGTTTTCTCAATTTCAACTTTTGACTGAAGATTATTTTCAGGCTCAGCTTTTGTTCTTAAAAGTTCAACAACATGTTATTTGAAGAAAAGTTTGATCATAATTAGCCTTCAACAATAATGGCAATCATTTTGGATTTTAATCTAATGTAGGCCAAAGCTTATTGATTATTTAAAAAAAAACTCAGATAATAATTGACATGTTGCTTTGGAATAGCCGTGAAGAGGATATAGTGAGATTTTTTATGAGGGGTTTGAGTACCAGTCTGGGAGAGTGGCCTCACTATTATAAACAGTTGCCCCATCGAGGCCTGTTGTTTTCTTGTTCCTTATGATAAGGATAACGAACAGGTTTATTTTAGGCAGGTTGCCTCCTTTCCCTTTCATACATTAAAAAATAGTGACCTAGTATTTCCAAAGGTGTCTTTCAGTTTTACTGTGTTGACCTTTCTAAGTTCAGACTCAGGCCCCTTGAGAATATTAGGCCCTTGAGCTCAGAATCAAAATGGCGTTTTATTCATATGAAAAAATTATTCCTTTTATGATAGAAGTGTTGACAAAAACATTTCTAAATTAATAAACTTTGTACATTTACACAAATTAATGAATTAGATACTTTTTCCTCCAATGTGCCCTAATATCTTTAGGCTATATATATATATATATAAAACATTTTTATTTGTGTCTAGAGTTCCACATTTAGTTAATTGTCAAAAAATTTGATATCTTTTTTTATGAATTACATAAATTTACCTTGTTTTTAACCTTTAAGGTATTTTTTGGTGTTCTATTTTTCTTTTCAGAAAATGGTCTCCTTTTGGTAAAATCTGTGCATTGCATTGTTTATAGAGGAATTGGGATTTGTGTTACTGAAAAAAAATTGCATGAACATCCCTAGTGATAGCATTTGAATTAAAATACCAGTGTGTCACAGCAGAACATACTGTGCACATTGAGTCCCGTGCTTCCAGGGCTCCAGGTAAGCCAGGAGTAAGGAGGGACCTGTCGTGTGGTCACACACTGAGTGGCCAGCAAGCTGCGGTATCCTGCTGCTGACGGAGGTGCTTTAACAGCTTCAGTCGCCCACTTTTCCTTGTTTTGTACTGCCCACATATACTTTGAACTTTTTGTTTTACAACAGATTTCACTTTTGAATTAACACATTTTTTTCAACTGTTAATTTTTAAAAAGGATTCTTTATATAACTGCCTAAATTGGAAAGTTAAATTATTTGTCCAAAAAAGGAAGATATCCATTAACATATATTTATTGAAATTCTTATCCTTTGGCTTGCTGGGGGTCCATTCTCACCCTGATGGAGGAAAATGATTCTAAAAATGCTCCTCTGTTGTTTCTGGTTATCCCTAGAGACTTATAATGTCCCATTCCCTTGAGTGTAGGAATGGAAATTCTACAAGTGAGCCCTATCATGCCATTCATTGCACATTCCTCCTTCTTTTCTTCACTTTAGTGAATGCATGAAACAATAGCATCTCACTGCTAAGTACATACTTTGGCTAGTACTTCTGATTTGGGGCACGGACTGTATTTAATTGATTGTCATTCTGCACTGACTCACTATAAGGAACTGGAAGTTATTACTCAAAATAAAAAACTCTCAGAGGTATGGGCTTTCAAAGATCATATGGTTGTTGTTGTTGTTGCTAATATCTTAACTTTATGGTTCTCTGAACACCTGGACTAAGTAGTGAGTGCCTTTAGACAAATTCTTACACACACCAGGGTAATGATCACCTCACGGTGTCTTCATTGAAGTTCTGCATTTCTTATATTTATATGTTTAATATTTGCATATTTTAAACTTTGTCATATATTTTTTGAGGCTGCTAAATATGGTCATATTTACTATTGGGTTGGCCAAAAAGTCTGTTTAGTTTTTTCCATAAAATAAAAGACACGTTTTTCACTTTCACCAATAACTTTACTGATTTAGACATTTTGAGTATGTCAGCTATCTCCCACATGGTACAACATTGATTGTTCTCAGTTAATGTCTCGATTTTATTGCTATCAACTTCAACTCGTCTACCCGACCATGGAACATCGTCCAGTGAGAAATCTCTGACATGAAAGTTCACAAACACTTTTGACATGTTCCATCAGTCACAGCACCATCTCCATACACTGCACAAATCTTTGTTTGCATTTCAGTTGTGTTTTTACCTTTCTTGAAATAATAAAGCATAATATGCCAAAAATGTTGCATATTTTCTTCCATCTTCAGCATTAAAATGGCTACACAAAAATTTACTTTCAAATTAAGTTAAAGACAATGAAGTGCAACTAGAGCCATCTTATGGAAAAAAAACAAACAACATTTTTGACGAACTCAATATGTGGTGTCTTAGCTTTGATCTCCTAGTTTTTTGTCAGTCCTGAGAACAGCAGTGTCTTTCATATGGCCATAATAAACCTGGCCATGCAAAGAATGATTCTATCTTTCAAGGCCATTCTTAAGACTGTTGACTTAGCTTTTACATAAATATAGTGCAATTATCAAAACAGTGACTCAGAAAAAAAAATACCTCTTAGAAATTGATAAATACAAGATTATTTTAATGAGTCTGCGTATAATACATTTATTCTCAGTTTAATGATTTCATTGCTAACCAAATTCCAAGGTTTGTTGACAACACCTGATCACTTTACTTATATACGATTTTATGATTATTATGTATGTGAACACATCTTCTCTTTATACATTCAAACAGATACAGTAGCAACAAGTAAGAATGAAAATTTAAGAATCTGAGCAGATTAAAGAAAGAGAGCCCAGAAGACATTTTCTGCAGAGGATATCTTTGCTAAGCATATGTCTTATCTGTGGGTTTCTGGGAACTACTGTATGAATGGATACTTCGCATACATGGCTATGTAGTGTGCACTTATGTAGATGCATCTAAATGCTTCTGTAGGCACATCTGTTTATATGCATATGTCTTCATTTCAAGGTGAGGGATTAATCTCTATCCAATTATAAAGAATCCAATAGTGCCAAAGAAAACCTCTGAGCTTTTTGACTTTTAGACAATCATGCTAATGATGCCCTGTCAAAGTGGGAATTCTCTTTTTTCTAACTTATAAAAAATAATTTTCAAAGCCCTATTTTTGCTCCACACCTTCCAACGTTGTTTTCAACCAGTCTCGTGGACAAGCAAGATATATGCAGCTAATTTGTTTCTGTGTAGTGAAGATGCAAATTTACTTTCCTCCAAGGTATATTTCTAAATACAAGGGAAAGTTCTAAGGGTCTAAAGGTCCAGAAGCCATCTAAAGGTCTATGTTATTTTATTTGTCATCCTCAATTCAACGATGACAATATTCTATGTAAATAATCTTACAGTAAGTTTTGAAAGTGATCCCCATATCAGCAATACATGCATTACCTGGGAGCCTGTGGGGAGTTGCAGATTCTTGGTCTCCCCCGACTTGTAAATTGGGAGCTCTCTGAGGGCAGGGCTGGGCCACTAGTGTTTTAGCGAGCCCTGTAGGTGATTCTGAAGTTGCTGAAGTCTGAAACCACCAATCTCAAAGAAAGAAATAATGATATAAAGGAAGAAACTTTTTGTAAAACACCACATTTAGAAATCATTGCATGTCTGATTATAGAAGACAATAAGCTTTCAGGTACTAGAAATGATCATTTTGAAGACTTGTATGTGAGAAAATACTGAGGGTATAATATTAAGTGGCAAAACCCCCCAAACTTTGAAATTGTATTTACCTATAAAAATACCTCTGTGTAGAAGTGATATGTGGTTATGATTAAGATTTGAAGGGAATAGGAATAATGGAAAATAGTTTTTAATTGTTGAGGGCATAAAATTGGACTGAATTTTTTGTTTTGCATTTACTTCTGCTGATGACATTAACAATTTGAACTCTTTTTAAAAGAATAGTCAGCAACCTGATACAGTTGCAAATTTGAGAATAAATAAAAAGACTTTTATAAGCTGTCATATTAATTAGCTGACGGCTCATTTTTCTGGTCCTTTGGCTAAGCTTCTCGTCTTCAGGAAAAGGGTAGGGAGGTTTATTGGAGTCATGTGTTATAGAGTAAGGAGGATTTTGCATTTTTGTGTGTGTGCATTTTGAGTTGTAGCACATTTTTCCTTGGCTGAAGCTATTTACCCTTTCTTATCTTCCTTTACTATTTTATTTCTCCTTTTTGAAAACTCAGATTGTTTTGGATTAGTACGAAAAGAAACACAGACATCTGTACCATTTTCCTTCTCTCTGCAGACCCCATAATTGAGCCACATACTCAGTTTTCTGTCTCTTAGGCGTGAAGGTTTTAATTATGATCTCCCTTTCCTTTAAAGCTTAATTTTTAGTGTCATGCAAATGACCTAATATGATCAACTGATCTGTGCTAATATGACAAACTGATTTGTAAACAGCTTTCATGAGTAGACTGTCCACGGGGTGAGTTCTCTACACTTAACATCATTGCTCTAATGCTCTGGCAGAAAGACTTTCTGGCACAATCACAAGCAAGCCAGTAGGGTTGTATGTTGTGAGGTAGCTGACTTTTTGTGCTTCTATTGGGCAATAATATGATGAATATATATGTGTGTATATATGTGTGTGTATACATATATACATATATACACACACATATATACGTGTGTACGTATATGTACACACACATATATATTTTACTTAATTACAATTTATCACTACCCTAACATTGCACTTTAATGTTGTTCAAGGTGTGTTCCAAGGAATAATAGTTTCAGAAGATGTTCAGAGGTATTATTTATAAAGAAGGTATTATTTATCATGATAAAGAGTCTAAACAGGCTTCTTTAGTGACTCTTATTATTGATAATGGACTCTGTTAGTCTCTGTTGGAGCACTTGGCATATCTCATTTTACATCTCATCCCAGTGTGGTAGACACTGTCCTCATTCCCATTTTATAGATGAGGAAGCTATAAAATGGAGGATGAATAACTTCCCAAAGATATAAGCTAATAAGTGGTGAAGGAGGGTTTCAAAGGCCCAACTCCTGAATTTATGCTCTCTACCACTGAGAAATATTGATTTGTTTAACTGGGATTATCTGGGAGTCCTTGGAGGGATGAATATGCTAATGTGACCTATCAATCCCATAGTACATAGTGAGATGTACAATGCAGCATTTTCCAGATGTATCTGAAAGTGTCCCTCTCTCATGTTCCCCCCCCACCACTCCCCAGAGCATCATCCTGGGCTGGAAGGTCATGAAAACATACTTTGGGAAAAGAATGATAAATTGAAGCAAATTTAAAAAAGTAATTTGTAACATAGAAGTATACTGAATTGAAAGTTTTCTACATTTGTCAGAACTAAAACCTATATATATGAAACTACTACTAAGAAATACTGAATTTATAGCCATTTTCACCTTAAAGTTCCATTTGAAAATGATGGTTCAAGGAAATGACTGGAAAACCTTTAAAGGAAAGACAGCTGCCATTAAAAATGTATCATGTGTGCCGGGCATTTTAGCAAGTGCTTTATAGACATGGTCTCTCCGAATCCCCTCTGCCACACAGCTGGGAATTGTTTTATCCTTTTGTCACAGGTGAAAAGACAAAAGTCCTTTCTTTTTCCAGACCTAGAGAGGCTAGGCCTGAAGTAAGTAGTATGACAAACAAAACTAAAACTGAAGTTTTGATTCGCAAACCCATAATAAACTCCACTTGGGGCTGCTTTCCTGTGGCATGTCATTAAACATTTTATTCACAAGTTTAGTTCTCTAAAAAAGAGTGGCCTCATTTTTTTTACAATATATTTAAGGCTCGACTATATAGATGTGTATTCCTTGTACCATTTTTGCTTTAAAAATAATAAAAATGCAAAATGCTTTACAGTCGTTTACTCAATAGTGCCTACCGTGAAGACAGGGACACACTATGTTTGCCTGACTCTATCATGATAGTAAGAACAATAATAACAATATTTATGAGGTGTTTACATGTATGCCAGGCACTGTTCAAAAAGCTTTAGATGGTGGATCTAGTTTAATAGTCAAAACCGATTAGACCTGTATATATCATTGGATGTGTTATCTGTCCTGATATCTTTTTAATAGAAGTCAGAAGGTAAATCTTCTATATTGCCAGTAAAGTCTTGCTGAGTCTTCTTACTAATTGTAGATATTTTTTAAATTGGATTAGTATTATTTCAAGTCATTTTTTATAGCAGACCTTCATATTTAGGTAAAATTATATGACAACAATGCAATATACAGATGATGTATCATAGAATTGTACACTTGAAACCTGTATAATCTTATTAACCAATGTCACCCCAATAAATTTAATTTAAAAAAATAAATAAATAAATAAAACAAAATCTTGCGAGGAAAAAAGAACATGTGACTTTCCATGCTAACACCCTAATTGTTCAGGGTAAATTTTTTTTCTTATTTTAAGAAGTGTGACTATTTAAAGAGCCTAAAAAAAAGACAATGAATAATTTAATTGGAAGTCAGCAAAGGGATTTCAAATGTTATGGAGTCACCTTCTTTATACTCCTTTTAAATGAAATCATCTCAGCTAAATGGAAAGGTCACACACATTGTTATGGGCTCATTGTAATTTCTTCTTTACTACAAAAATTCTTCAGGATTATATCCGCGTGGTAAAAATCAACTCCCTGTAACAAAGCAAGCAAAAGAGGCATCAGAGCTCTGTTGCTATAGCAACCCACCCTGGCAATGTCTTCTGGGACTCACTCTAAGGGAAGGTCCAATGGTAGTGAGTTATATTACTTCATTTTCTGTTCTTATGACACATTGATTTATTGTGAGTGAAAAAGTACCGTGGTTCAAATCGCATACCTTTCCTGGCCATGAAAAATGGGATGTTATGTAAAAATGCAAAGGAGTTTTAAACAAGTAGCAAACACAGCAATACTTCCATTTATCTTAGTGGGAACATGACACAAACAGCCATTACTTAGAAGCTGAATGTCAAAAATTCATTAAAAAAAAACATTATCACTAACCTTTGCTTTAATTTAGCAATTTATGAGAGAAGTGATTAGGATTTCGAAACTGTCTAATGGTTTACATTCATTTCTAGGAAAAATATGACCATGTTTGCCTCTGATGTATGCAAAATCTCAGGTAACACGGAGGGCTCCGATCCACGGTGAGAGACACACTGGCTGCTCTTAGCACGTGAATATTTCAAACTGGGTATCTTTCTTTGCCCAACTGCCTCAATTCAGGAGAAGCAAGCAGCAACATTTAAAATGTATCAAAACACTTTCATTTCAGTTTTTAAATTTTTTACGCCTTTATGGGTAACATGGGTATAATGTACCCTTCGGTAACACATCTTTCAAGGGACTTTGCAAGTGTTGATAAATCCTCTTCAGCTCTCCTTTCTGAGAATGGTATGTGTCCTACATGAATGCAAAAATAAGCGAAGAATTTTTAACCGTTGCTGTAAAAAGAAATCAGTTGTTAAGGTGTTGTTTCTCTGAGATTATCCCTTGAGGTTGGAAACCTTTGAACACACAACAATGTAGGTTAAACTTGGTTGAAGATTGCACCCAACACTACATTTGACAACACTTTTAAAAGCAAGAAAAAAAATGCAAGTTGTTACTTCTTACAAAAATGGAAAGATTAATATATATGGGGAGATCTCTGTATTCTTATTTAAGTTAGAGAATTCACTTCTCTTTCCATGGAACTGTTAAGAGATATATCACGTGTGAAGAACAATGAACAAATGAGAGCTCAAAGCCAAAGAGACCTTTCCCCTGAGAGTTCGCTATTATTGGCTGCTTAGCAAAACTTGTGTCTATGTTCCACCCAACCTGAGAAGCATCCTTACTCCTCTCCAACCAGATTAGCGAGGTTCACCTGCCTCGTAGTCATGCAGTGCACTCCTGACTCTCTCTCACCTTTCATAGAGAATAAATGGACACTTTTTTCACTAGCCACAAATCAAAGTTATTTAAACTTACAGAAGCACTAGAAAATTAAATGGCTTCATTGAGAATGTGCACAGGTCTTATGATCTGTATTTCCAATTTCTGCCTCGCTGCCATTAAAATAAATCTGTTACATATATATACACACACACACATATATAGGTATGTATTATAGTGTGGTGTGTGTATGTGTAGTGAAAGGCACAGTGTGAGAGAGTTGAATTAATGTAATGAATGGCATTTTGATTTTAAGAGAAGTATTAAGTTGATTTTTCTGTGCCTGAAATGTAAACCCCTAGGTCAAGAAACTGATGCAAAAAAAAAAAAAACAACCTTTTATTTTGTCTACATTTATCACATACACTATTTAATATTCACGGAATGACTTCTGTGCGTCAGGTGTTTTTCTGACTACTTTCTCCTTGGATTCTTTTATTTAGCCCTCACAACTCTTTGAAATAGGCACTCTTATTATTTCCATTTTAACAATAAGGAAACCAAGCATTAGGGAATTAATTACTTGCCAATGGCCACACAGCTATGAGTCACACCTTTCTTGGAATTCAACATATCTGACCTCAGAGCCTGTGGTTTTAACTCCAGCATGTGCTTTCATTCTCTTTCAGACTATCTAGTCTCTTGGCATGTCATGTTGTGAGTATTGCTCCTCAACCTCTCCACAGCCATTAATTATTAACTGATACTTAATGTGCAGCTCCTCATTTGCTTACCCATTTTGCTGGTGTGCTTTGACAAAATATGAAGTTTAGTAGACAATCCCTGCTGGAGAGTCAGAAGAAAGTACCCAGGAAACAAAGAATATTAAAAAAACAATGACCCCCAAGAAAATTCAGAAAAACCAATCAGAGTGATTTTCACATTGTACAATGTATTTATTGATTTTTTAAATATATATTGACCAGACTTGAAAAGTCTTCCAGAAGCAAAATGTATTCTGGAGATGAAGAAACTAAGGAATATTTTCAATTAAATATATTTGCTTTTATGAAGTTAAGATTAAATCCTTTAGTTAGGTTATATATAAAAGGAATTTCTGAACATGCCGTGGTTGGATAGGGAGGTGAAATTGTCTTGTGCTCCTTTTTATACTTTTATGAAATGGTCTAAATTAGACTTAAGACAAAGTGCAAACTGAAAACTTTTGATTGCAACTCATGCTTTTAAAAACAGGTTCTCTAAAAAATGGATGTCAAGTAATATTTAAATAACATTTTTTCTTAACTATTTTTATCCTGGTACTTGATGGCAATAAAGAATATCTTTCTTTTATGTGGTTTGTAAGTACATTCACTTATATGTCATCTCATTTTATTCTCATTACTATTCTTTGAGAAAAATCTGTGTGATTGTTAATTTGCAATCTTATTGCACTGAGGAATCCGCAAATAATAAAGATTAAACAACTTTCCCAAGGTAATCCGGCTAGTAAGTGGTTGATGCCAGGTTAAATCATATAAATTTTCATATATTAAATTCCATACATTTTAAACTTCACACAGTAAAATATCCATTTGGATTTTTTAATCTTAACAAAAATGGAAACAATTGTTCACTATGTTTTTACTTTTAGAATTTTTTGGTTGTTTCTAAGTTAAGAATTTGCCTTGAATTTCAAAATAGACATCACATAATAATGTGATATTGTAAAATTCATAAGCTTTTTCTCTTCCTTCCTTTCATAGTCTCCCCAACAAGAACATCTTGGTTTATACGTTCTATATAAATGTGAATGACTTTATATAAATGTGAATGACTTTAATGATTAAAATATGAATTTTTTGTGAAAGGAAAGCAATGAAACAGTTATACACAGTATGTCATTGTCTTGAATTATTGATGAGTCTTCTAGCAGTGAAAGAATAAACCTGTGAAATACCTGTCACTATAAATTATATATAGTTCTCCTGTGGGCTTAAGTTGACAAACAGGACGCAGCCTGATTCATTAAGAAACGTACTTTGCAGGTGTGGCATCTTGAGTTTGTTTTGAATGTAGTCAAACATGGCAGAAGTTTTTCCATCACCACAGGGGCTATAATGAAATAGGACTCACTTATTTAGTGGTATCTTTTTCATAAAATCCATGAGTTAAGCTTCTGAGTGACTTGGTCATTTTAGACCTTGTGTTGCCTTTTTTCTCTAATACTTGACATTTTGAATTTCAGTTCCTCCATTAAGTACGTGGAATTCTTCTGGTCCTGGACCCAGCAGGTGCCTCCTTTTCCTCACTGCCACGCCTTTCATTGCAGGAGCCTTACTGATTCACACAGATCTCAGTTCCCTGGAGTGGCGGGTGTCAGTGTTACTAGTGTTAACGTGTTTATCTGAAGCCTGGTTGTGTCTTATTTTAGGATACATTTTGCCATTTCCTGCCATCTTGTTAGAAGAAATCTTTGTGTAGATTTTGGGAGGAACAAGACATAAGGATTTGGGTTTGCTATTGGCCTTAAGATATATTCTCAATTTGAGAAATCCTGAAAATCCTCATGTTACTAAAAAAAATCCCAGTGAATTATTTAGAGGTTTATTGGCCGTTTTTCTAGAAGAACCGCAGCAAGAAATCACTGCATCCCACTACTGTCCTCCTGGCTGCAGCCTTTCTTTCCCATCTCCATTTCTTTTACTCACTCGCTTCTCTCACCAACTCCTGCGCTCCCCTCACAGCTTGTCCTTCGCACACTCTTGACTCTCATAGAGAAATGCTATCTCTCTAGCTCAGAGTTCTTATCATCTAATCTGTGTTATAGGCAGATTTTAGGGGCTAGAGACTCTGGAAAAACTATAATTGAGAAATCGCCATGTAAAAGGCTTTCTCATCCCTTAAAATACAATCCAGCCAACGTTTTGTTTATTTTCCCAGAAACTGACACCTTGGTTAACAGTCTCTCACTTTTACTCTGAACCTGTCACTTGTTATTACTATTTTTTTTGTAATCTGGCCTCATGGATAGTCTCTCTAAGGCATCATTTGAAAGCCGGTAAAGGGAAAGCCTGATTTAAAATCCATCTTCTAACTTTGACTCCAGGCATAAGGTTTCTGAGAATCCCATCTCAAAACTGGAGCATCCAGATAATGCATTAATTTGTCATCATCCATCAATGTGTTAACTGTAATAATTTTACCTAGTCCAGTACTCATTTTTCAATATGCATGGTCTTTTAATAGAAAAATTATCAAAACTCCTGTGGTCCACAGAACATGAGGAGTTTTACTAATGTCACATTGCCTACCCACCTGATAGGAGTAAGGCTAAGGTGGACTTCATCCAGCCTTGAACGAGGAGGCACTTGGGACCACAATGTATACATCACAAAATTCCTCTCCATAGTAAATATAACGGTAGGGCCTTGAATATAAGCAAGGGGCCAGCATTGGTGAGCTGATGGGTAGCAGGGAATTCAGAACAAGATGGCAGGATATCCCCCAAAGCAGGAGTTTTTGTACCGAAAACAATGGCTTCATTTAATTTTTTTTTCTAGGACTGCATCTGACATTCTCTAGAGTCTGGTATGTTTCTCTTATGGAAATGACACACAGACTTGATGTTGATTGCCTGAGCAAAATTATTTCCGTACGTGTATCTCTTATTTTTATAGTAAGAGTTCTGAGCAATGAACAGGAAACCAAAGGACCCCAGGAAAGAGATAATTCTAGTGTTCATGTTGTAAAATGCTGATGGTCCTTTTACATATGCTTCAGTTATCACTTAGATCACTGGGCAGTAAAACTGCACTGTAGGAAATGAAACAAAGATGCGAATAGTCAGTCTCATTGTAACTTTAAAAAAAAAAAGGTTTCTTTAATCTTGTCACAAAAGATCACAGTTTGCATTTTCAGGTAATGTTCCTGTGCCTTTCTGCAGTGGAGATGGAGAGCATTTTATGAACTTCATATCTTCTTGTTTCAGTAGGGTCTTCATGGTTGTTACTATGTCTCCACAGCCAAAGCAAAGCAGACATTTAAGGTAATTACTTATTAGATAATTAAGGGGAAACCTCTCCACTTTGCTTTCACTGCGGAGCCTTGACCTCCAGATAAATGAGGGAAGTTGGGCAACAAAAAAGGGAATAATTTACTTAGTTTTTTTTTTCTTTCTTTCCTTTTTTTTTCAGTCAGGTATTCAAATGATGGTTCCCCTTTGGTTTTCCCATCAAAAAATGGCAATCTGGAGCTTATTGTCAGTGGGTGGCAAGCAGTAACCTAGTATTTTTGCCTTTTCTGAGTATAGTTCCCATGCTCCAGAGCATTCCTTCATTGAGCTTATTATTAAAATTGTTCAAAAGTAGAAATCTCAGTTCAGCTTCTGTATGCCATGTTATCTTGGGTTTTGCTTTCAAATATTTAAGATAGTATGCTTGTGGAATAAAAATGAAGCACCCTATAATTTTTTAATATTCCCTTTCTACTCCCATTGCACAAATTGCCCTTTGTGGTTGATCACATACAGAACCTCTCGGACCCCTGCCGAATCTGTGCTCCTGACACTGCACTTACTGATGCATCAGTGGTGCTTTACCAAACACAAGCAATTTGTTACTCTGGCACTAGAAAAGTTAGAGAAAATAGAAATGGAATAGAAATGAAATTTGCAGCCCCGAGATTGCCGGTGTGCATAGAAGGGTTGGTTCATTCTTAGTTTTTCAATATTAATAATTCTGGTCCAAAAAGAGCAGCTTACTTGAGTATTACCTGTTTCACATAAATACAAAATAATCTTTAGAAAAACCTCCATTTTTTAAATTGTTTAAATAGGGTGAATATATCTTTAAACTACACATGAGATTTAGTTGAGATCTCTAAAACAAGCATTGTTAAATTCATTTCCTTCTGCATAATTTATCCTTTATTTATTCAGCAAATCCATGAGTGTGTGAAATGCACAAAGAACTATTAGAATTCTTGAGGACACAGTTTCTGTATAAAGTCTTCCTTTATAAAGATCATGCATAACAATGCAAAAAATTGGTCATATACTACTAATGATTCTGACAATGACATATAATTTAATTGGTTGTAGACATTAATAATTGACAAGAAGAACAAAGTGGTTAGCTCCTGAAAAGTTACTTCTAAAATCTTCTCACCAAACCTGAACATATTCTGGGAAACATTAAAATGCCTGATCAAGGTGGGGGCAGAAACACCAGCTTTAACTTTCCTTGGACCTACTGAAAGACATTGCACAGAGACTTATGAAGCAAGTTACTATTAAACGAAGGTGAAGCCTAAGTCTGTTGTGCTGATTTGGCTATGACAGCCTTGACCCTCATTTCTCACCAAGCTTGATTAACCACTCTTGCTGGCTGGCTGTGAAGTTTGCCCTTCAGTGTTGATATATCACTTGATTAAAGATGAAGATGTTGTCCGATGGAGTTTTTGTTGTTGTTGTTCAGAGAATATGAGTGTCTGTCTCCTTTTCACTCATTTAATTGCCACACCTCTTCTTGCTTCTTGCTTCTCTTAAAAATATTTTTTTTCTTTTTCATAAGTGTCTTTTATGAGGGCACAAATTGAATTAGAAAGCCGGGAATGTGGTTATCTCAGATAACCCTAGCCACAATTCTTTGTATTTTAGTGTGTGTTGCTAAAGAAAATCCTTGAAGTTCCTATGATCTCAGGAGGCATCATGGATTTCATAGGGCAGGTTTAGTGGAGCTGGCATGCTAGTTCTTTTCTGGGGAAGGGGCAGTTCAAACCCCTCTTTGCAGAGGCTAAAACCAGTAGAGCTCTCTTCTCTCGTTTTTTTTCTGCCTTTCTTCTTCCCCAGAGAAGATGAGTTAGAGAAAGAGTGGACACTTTGCCAAGTTTTCGGAGCGGAATCCCCCATCCCGGATCCTTGTTTTTCCACTTCAACGCAGACTCAAAATGACAGTTGCCGTAAGTGAAGTGAAATGCACAGAAATCAAGGTCGAAACTTGCTTCCTAGAGACATTTCTCAGAGACCCCATAATGCCCAAAAAGCAGCTTGGAGCTGAGCATTATCATCGGGTTCTTTTCTGGTCCTGGAACAATAAAGGAGCCTTCAGTGGGTGCAGCCACCAGATGACTGGTGAGTCATCTGTCTTTTCACCTTTGAACCTAGACATTGGCAAGCAGGGTTTAGGAGACTTTATCATATCATGGAGCAGGGGCTGAAATACCTGGAGACTGGCAGAGGCCAAACCCCTAGTTCTGCCTCCAGAAGGCTGCAGTCTGCTGCCTGTGGTTCCGATGTGCTGCATACCACTCCCTGCAGGCACTCTGCCTTCTGGCCCTTGAAGACTCTTGCCGGGAGGCTTGCCATGCTGTCTTCAATCCTGTCTCATTTTCGGCTTTCCCCTGCCTCATTTCACGTACCTTCCCACAGATGGGATTTCTGCTCTCGTCATCCTCACCCCTGCTGTGCAGCACCACCCCTCAGTCTTAGTCCCTCCTAAGTAAACCACCTTTGGATCCTGCCAGGTCTGTACAGGGCTGGAATTGGCACTTGTCCTGGGACTTGATTGGCGTGAACTGCCGTTCTCTCTGTAGCACGATTACCTTTTCTGCCTGCCCTTGTTGGCACTTCTTAGATCAATTTGTTTCACTTCCAAGATGCCACTTTTGACTCCTTTCCCGCAGCAGGTTACAGAAAGGTGGCAAGCACTTTAGCCGTTGAGATTACAGCTGTTCCCACTTAATCAGAGGATGTCGAGGAAGGTGTTGACAGACTTAAAATGCCTCCACCCAGGATTTGCTGCTCAAGACATTCCCAGTTAAATATGTCAAAATTTTGTTGTTGTTGTTATTGTTTTACATGTATTTTCAACTAAATGATCTCCAAACATATTTATTCTGTTGCAAGTATTTCTCTAGAATTACCAGTGCTTTCTCATTACTAGGTGCTGGAGCTGCCATGAGTGGCTTATCTTCAACCGCATTCTGATTTCCTTCAAGTGAGAGGCTTTCAGAACAAGACGTATCTTTGATTAAAACATATTTAGTATGCTATTTTAAATAGAAAACTTTTACTGTGTGTTAAAAGAACAATCCTGCAATTTTTTTCAATAGCAAAGCATTTGAAGATTTGCCTAAGAGACATGTATTTGGGTTGCTTGGAAGAATACTAAAAGCAGTACTTGTGGTATATTGACTTTAAGAATTTAGATTATGTTGGGGGAGACATTGCAGTTTAATTTAGCGCTCTACCTCTCCTTAATCTTTCATGTGATACATTTCTTAGATTTAGAGTTGAGATTCCCAGTAGTATTACCTGTCATAGGATTTTCCTATTAATCTGAACTTCTGGAATCAGGAAAGGCTATTAGGAGAAAGAAGTCCGAGATGAGAAGTCTCGTATGGTAAAGAGAAAGGAAAGTGTTTCCACCAGAATCAGAAAGGGAACAGCATGCACAAAGGTTCAGAGGCACTAGAGAAAAGGGCAAGGCAGAAAGAGCTAGAAAAGGATGGAAGGGAGACAGAGATAGAATGAGACTTTATCAGAACTCCCAGACTCCCAGCCTTCAGATTGGAGGGCGAGCATGGGAGAGGGTGACGTGGGCCTTCAGGGAAGGAGGCGTGAGGCAGTCAGGCCCAGGGGCAAGTCATGAAGGGCCACCTGTATCGTGAGACCTCTGGCATTCTCCTGAAGGCAATCTGTAGACACCAAAGAATTTTTAGAAGGGCAGACATGTGAGTCAATTATATTTTAATCCACTTAGGCTGTGGGGTAGAGAATGAATAGAAAGGGTTTAGAATAGGGGGAATACCCTCCAGCTGTGTTGGCTTGGGGCGTGGGTGCATCATGGCATCGGCAGCTCAGTCTGAAGACCGATTCGATAAAACTTCCAGGTAGGACACCTCTCCTGACCTACCGGGCGAGGCTCCCTGTCTTGGTGTGTAGGTTTTTAAAAGCTGAGCCACTGTTAAATTCATCTTTTCCCCTTAAACAGAATATCTGAAAAGCAACATGTTGATTTTGGCTTCTTCTGACATGCCCACCAGGCGTAGAGGAACTGACTGGGTTTTGGTAGGTCAGAGTTTTCACTTAATAAGGAGTTCTTTTGGTGAGAATCTTACCATGGAATAAAATTGTAAGCTGCTCGTATAAACTGAAAGAGAACGACAGGCAATGGTGTCTTTATATTTTACAACTGTGGTGAGTTAAAAAAAAAACCCTCTGGGTAATATCAATTGACAGGAGTCAAAGAAATTAAGAAAAAGCTGGTGCTACTATCAACAAGTTTTGAGGAATTTGTTACTCTGAGCTCTTATTCTCCAGATGTTACCCAGATTTGCAGTTCCAAATCTGCCTGGTGATGTAGGACATGTTTCTTTTACCATAGCACGGTTATAAAAAATACAGTGCTCTAAATAGGCCCAGCAGTGCAACCGCGGCATTTTCTATGAAAACCGTTCCTTGGTCCAAGGATCCTCCCCAGAGTATTCTTTGTCCATTTACAAATTTCTTTACCTGAGTTCATTACATATAGACCCAGAAAGCAGTGAGTCCAGATGCGTGACTGAGTTCAGAGCTTCGGGTACATGACAATGCAGTTTATCCTTCTGTTAAATCTATGAGTGGCCAGCAACAGATATTAAGCACCTACTATGTGCCAGGCACTAACGTCATGGTTACAGCAGTAACCAGAGCAATCTCTTTTCATATTTTGGGAGTGAGGAGACAGACAATAAGCACAGACATCAAGAGTCAGACAGTCAAGGCCAGACAGAGATATTTTAGGCTTTGTGTGCCATGCAGTTCAGGCACAGCTACTCAACTTCATTGTCTTAGCCCAAGAGCAGCCACAGGCAATATGTAATGAATGGCCAAGTTCTAATAAAACTATTTACAAAAATAGGATAGGGCCAGGTTTGGCTTATGGGCCATATGTTGCTGATTCCTGACACAGATTAATAAATACTAAGCTCTTTTCATGTGCTGATAAAGAGGGCAGAACAGGGTAATGTGGAGGGGAGGCACTGGATGTGACTCTGGCTATGGTGGTTGGGGAAGACCTCTTTGTGCGTGGATTAAATCAGCGTCCACGTGACTAAGGAACAAGATGTCAATTTCATCAATTTTTAAAAATATATGTCAGGCTCTTATAGTTAAGGTACAGATGAACAATTCATAGAGGGTCGGACTCAGGGCAGCCCGATGGGTGCGGGGCTCAGTAGTTTGGTGCTGTGGCTGCCAGCAGTTTCGGGTCTCTTCTCATCATGACTCAGCCTGTGTTCATTCATACGTCCTCTGATTTCCATGGCATGTGTGACATGATGGTACTCAGCACTGAGAAAATGTAATACTGGTCAGTGTCTTTTGTATATGTTGCCCTGAAGTGTAGGCACAGTGCTTTGTGCTAGTTTCTATCCTGGGTGCCTAGTTTGTTTTCTTTACATTGTTGGTACACTGCAACAATTGAGTTATGATTTCATGAGGATCAGAAAAGTTAGAAAAGAATGCAGCTAGGATTCTAACAAGAGGTATCTTGGATTGATCATCTGATTCACAGTATATCGATGATGGTGAAACCATTAAGTGAAGAAAAAAAAGGGATGTAGTTTTGAATCTCAAGTGGTCGTTCTGATAAGATCTGTATAGTTAGTTGTTTTAAGCATAGTTTTATTAAGTCCTGAGCCATATAACAAATTAGAAAGGACAAGTTTATCGATAATACTATATGACCTTTGGCTCACTTGGTTAAAGCATGTGGAATAATCTGTCAGATAATGGGTATTATCTCCTGTGTATGAAGAGCTGGATAGGAATCAGGGACTCACACCTCTAAGATCCAGTTGGAAAGGAGCCCAAGAGTAATAATTCAAGTAAAATAAAATAAGATGAAATCAAAGGTGCCATAAGACAGAGAGCATGGTTTCAACTGCAGACTGAGTAATTCGTTTGACAGGAAGTCTCTGAGTACCTATAATGAGCTGGGCCCTGCTGTAGCCACTGATGAATTTAGATACAAGTTGCTCAAAGTGAGTTGGATTTATTTGGAAAGATTTCCAAGAGAAGGTGGAAATTCACCAGTGTCTTGAGAAATGAATGGCATTTGAATGTGGGAGAGCATTTTTGGAGGATTTTAGGATAAGCGCAATAGAGAAATAAGAAAAACTCGAGAGGTGTTTGAAAACAGTTTCCCTGGAGATTGTGTAGAGAGTTTAAATAGAAATAATGTGAGAAAGGTAGGTTGGGGGCAATCATGGAGGGACTTACATGTAAAGCCAAAAACATTGCAATTTAACCTGACAGCAATTGGAGGCACCAGGCAATGACACGGTAAAATTGAAAATTAAGACAATTAATCTAGAAGAGGTTTATATAGAGAATTACAAGTTGGAGCAGGAAGAAACTAAAGACAATGCAATTAATTCAGAGGTTATTTAATTGTTTATAGGCTATGAGCATTAATTAAAATGGTGGCAGAGAGAATGGAAAGAATAAGTGGACAATATGAGTATTATTTTGAGGGCTGACTTGATTGAATATTGGATAGAACAGAGGGAGCAGGCAAAAAACAAGCTAGAATTTAGAAAATGATGGTTTTCTTAAGAGAAATCACCTTTCCCCCAAAAAAATTTAGTTAAGAGAAGAAACTTGCATAGCTTAAAAGAACTTCTGAGGTCAAGTAATTGGGCCATAGACTCACTGCAAAACCTTAATCCAGTTATTTGAAATCAGTGTCATCTGTGGTGCGAATACTAATAATAACGCTTATTCTAAAGGACTAACCATTCATTCACTCATCAGATAGTCCACAAATTCTTTTCTGGGTCCTGAGAATAGAGTAGTGAATAAATAAGACAAGGTCACTGCCTTCGAGGAGTATACTTGCTACAAGAGAGAGGTTACTCTCAAGTTAGCAAATATACAAGGTAACTTTGGATTCTGGCAGGTGTCAGAAGGAAAGGTTGGTTCAATACAGAGTAATGGGATTCAGGAGGGATTTCTTTAGGCAAATCTCCAGGAAGGGGGCTCTCGAAGGAAGTGACACCAAAATGATGACAAGAAGCCAGGCTTGACAAGAGCAGGGAAAGCCGTGTAGAGGGGACAGGAGGAGCAAGCATACAGCTTGGCTTATCTGAGGAGCAGCGTAGCCGACTTTCCCCCTCATCTGTGAACAATGCTGGAAAAGGGGGCCGATTCAGGCACGCTTACCTACAACGGTGGTGCTGGGTTGGTGGTCAGTCTGTGGGTGGAATTTAGAGCAGATTTAAAAGGGGCACCTGCCCTCTAGTGTCCTTTGTGAATTATTGAATCCTTTTAATTGGGCTGTTTCCAACTCTTCCCAGTACGGTGGAGGATGTTAAAAGTGTACATGCATGCATTTGCTCAGTGAAATGCATTGGTATTTCCTCATGTAGGCAACAAAGAAAAAAATCCTGAAGAATCAGTTTCTGCCAGAGAGGAGTTGCATGTCTTTATTTATTTTTATAAATGAGAAAGACTAGGAACAGAGGGGAACAAGAGGTGTTCTGTTGAGAGGAATGACTTGCATATTTAGCTTGGTCTGTTCATTCTTATATACACTAGGGCGAAACAATGATCCCATTAAGTGTTTTTGTTTTTTTTCCCCCTCACTTCAGTGTTTTTCCTGTGGGGGAGGGGAACCCCTAGAACCAGGGAATACTTTGATTCTGTGGTGTGGGTTTAAATTCTGTCTGCTCACCCACAAGAAAATTCTAAAAACTGGGCCCTAGGACTTTCTTCTGCATGAACTCTGGTCATCTTCCTCAGTGTTTGCACATCCTCCTGGTTTAGGAGGTGATAGTGGAGTGGGAGGAGAGTGAGAAGTTTTGGACAGTGTCCACCCACCTCTCCAGGTCTCTCTGGTATCTCCCTTGCACTGCTCCTGCCATGTGGGACTTCTCTTCTTTTGTCACACTGTGTTGCTTTTGGCTCAGAGGCCTTTGGAAAAACTGTTCCTCTGTCTGGAATGCCTGTCTTTTCTCTGCCCACTTTGTAACACTTCCATTTTTAGTTGTTACTCCTAAGGTCCTTCCTCCAACACACTTTCCTTTCTCCCACATGTCTCTGTTAAGGGTTCTGATCCTCAGCAGCCCACACTTCACCTTCCTCCTTCACTATTATGGACTTGAGCAGTGGGACCCGTGTTGGAGTTGCTCACAGATCTCCCTTAGTCCCACGCTGTCCCTGGTCCCTGGTCCTGCATGTGAGCTGTGTATAAGAAGGACAGAGTGGGGCAAAAGTAGGTTTGCAGTTGTTTGTATGGGAAATAATACATAATTAATAATGATGCAAGAATAAACTGTTTGCATACTCATACCTGTAAACCTACTTTTGCCCTACCCTGTTTTTGTCAGATATATCACACTAAAATCAATGGATATTGTTGAGACAATGCAGGGTTTTGTGAAAGTCAAGGGCCTATGAAAACACAGATGTGGAAAATTGATTTCATTAGTTGGCTGTGAGTAATAGAAACAAACAAGACATCAGTGACTTAAAGAAGACAGAAGTTTGTTTCTCCATCACGGAAGTCCAGGGCTGGTTTGATGACTCTGCTCCTCAAAGTGCTCAGGGACTCGAGATTTCTCCGGCTTGTCACTCGGCCATTGCCAGTGCTGGGTCTCAGACGCATGGTCCAGGATTGCTCTGGGCCCCAGGAAGGACCAGGGAGGAGAGAATAAGGAAGGGACAAGGTGCCTGTGCCATTTAAGGAAAGTTCCTGATCCATTTGACTCTCTTGCTTATATTTTGTTGGCTGTAACTTAGACATGTGGCCATGTCTACTTGCAAGGGAGCCTGGGAAAGTAGCTTTCATTCTAGGCAGTTCTGTGCCCAGCTAAAATTTCTACTGCTCTGGAGAAAGATGAAGATATTAGAGATTGACTATGTCTTTCCCAGAAAGTCGGGGTGGACATCACAAAGATGGGACCTAAGCTGAAAGGCCACTTGGCCATCAAGCATTAATTTGGACCTTGAGTTTAAGACTTTGATTCTATAATTTGTAATAAAACTTAAAGGCACAAGAGTTACTGATACTAAAATATGTTTTTTTGAATAGTGGTTTTTGATTTGCTATTTTGGTGCAATTCCTACAGGAGACAAATGTATCAAGGATGGTTTTAATAAGGAATAGCATGCTTTTCTCAAGAAATGTATCAACTTGCAAGAAGTTTAATTCTAACTGGATTCAAAATCAAATCCAAGCCAAATAAGTCTTTAACTTTCAAAATGCAAAGGAGAGTAAGCAGAGTTTAAAAATAAAGAAAAATAGTGACAGACCTTGTTTACAAAGTACTTTGATTTAGGGACATTTGGCCCCATAACAGCCTCCCAAGCTAGATAGATTTACAGATGAAAACCTGAGAAATTAACACCAGGTCAGGATCAGACAACTTGTAAGTGACAAAGTCAAGACTGAACCATGTTCATGCCTGATTTTTAAGTTTTTACTCCTGTTTCCAAGTGCATGTCAAAGCTTGATGGGGGAACATGTGGAAATTTGGATGAGGAAAGATGCATCTGCTAAATGTCTTTCTGGTACAGCAGGCACTGGAAGGAGTTATGATGTTTGTATGGATACCTGGTGTTCTTTAGTCATAGTCTGCAGAGAAATTTCATATGGAATCCTCCACTGTCAGGACTTTTAATGACTTAATTGTTGTGCCAAAGGCAGCATTGCAGAGGGGCAGGGAACACTGCGTTATGACAAACAAGAGACAGCACACACGTATTGAAGACATGCTGTGGTGTACACTCTGGTGTCACTAAGCAACGGAGAGCAGATTGCTTTGTATTCTGAGTTACTACCGAGCTGGCGGTGGGGGGTAGGGGGGACTCCTAGAAGGACCTTCAAAGCGAGGCTTTATGAAGAACTGGATTAAATGAAATTCAAAGATATTATGGCCACTCTCACAGGACATCTCTTTCCTGACACATGTCCCCGCCCCTGCTATTTCAGCAGGTCACATATGAGTGCAGATGCCACTTGGCCTGATTCAGAATTTTTCACTCGCAGGTTTAATTAAAATTTCTGGCGAGCACCATCTATCATTTCTCCTTTGTGACTTTTCTCTCCCAGAGAGAAAAGTGCAGCACTCAGTACCTCTTTCGCGTTTCTAGTGCCTTTGTTTCTCTAGGAAAAGACTCGGAACCTCTTCAACAACTAGTAGATTTTCATTGGGAACCTTAATGCAAAGCAAATCACAGTTGTGGATCTGTGCTTTTAGCTAAAAATACGTGAGCGAACTCCCTGAGGTTTATTATTTAAGTCAGTGAACTATAGACACCAAGAGCATATAATCCGCAAGAATTATTTTCTAATAATAGCGTAATGGAGCCAGTTCCATCTTGAGAGAGCCAGACCCCCAGGTCCTGTGCTTTTAGATGTGAGGGTTCACGGACTGATTTCAGTGTTGCAGAAAGCAAAGTGAAACTCGTACCTTCACCCATGGCAAGGGCATATGGGCACACCAAAACATCAGGCTTTAGGTCAAATTTGTATAATAGTTGGTTCTTTATACTAATCAATTGATGTTCCACATAGCATATATATGTTTTTGATTAATTAAAATGGGGACTAAGTTATTTCTCTTTTACTTTATTGATTTTTTTTTAGAGAAAGAGAAGGAGAGAGAGAGAGAGAGAAAACATCAATTTGTTGTTCCACTTATTTATGCACTCACTGGTTGATTCTTGTATGTGCACTGACCAGGGATCAAACCCGCAACCTTGGAGTATCAGGAGATGCTCTAATTACCTGAGCTACCTGGCTAAGGCCTAAGTTATTTCTTAATGAAGAAGTTTTGCAGGCAAGTTCTCTCAGCATGATAGGAAATGAAGGTTTTAGAACAAAATATGAAATGGAGCCCTGGTACTGTTTTGTCACTTTGAGTAGCCCACTCAACTGTGAGAATGAATGGTCTCATCTGTACAAAGGGGATTGATGATAGCTATGACGTATTTGTTCTGAGAACTAGGAAGGATACCTAGTTCAGTAATTAGCACATAGCTATAGTCTATGAAGGATGATTATCATCATCATCATTGTCATCCTCATTCCATCAAAACATGGGGTTTAAAAGAAAGAGGAAGTAAGAGGGTCCCTTAGTTGTGAGCAGGAAGCGCTGTCTGAAGGCTCAACAAAGTTAGGACTCATTGATCTGGGCAAAGCCAGCCTGAGCAAGTCATGTCAGTTAGGGCTCCTTGTCCTCCTCTGTGGAAAGGAAAGCTTTGGGTTGCTGATGTCTAAGCTGTGTTCTAGCTTAGGGGGTTTGTATTTCTCACCCCGCAGCCAAGACTTCCTGTCCCAGCTCTGCAGTGGGTAGTGGTGCTGTCTGGTGAGTCACTTCTCTTCCACAAGCCTGCGTCCCTGTCTAAAATAGATAGGGAACGCTCTGCCTTCCAGGTTGCCATGCATTAAGGACACAGCCCAGAGCAGGAATGGCCTACACTGTAAGTGCCAGCTGATCACTCTGAGGAGTCCACTGAGCCCTCCCCACAATCAAGGTTTGCTAGGTTCTCCACCGTCACAGCCACACTCTTCGGGTGTGCTTCATGCTGCCTTACCCTTCCTCCGGGGGCCCGGGAATCGAACCAGGTCCTCGGCATGTGCTGCACTCATGTGAAAGCATTCAACCTTCTTTTCTAATGCACCCCTCTCAGTGTTCTTTCTGCCTGTTTTTCTCATCTAGATGTTCTAACTGTAAGGTCAGAGGCCTTAGGGTAGATTCATTTGTAAGCCACATCGCATCTTCTGGCTTGGCTGTGGGAGGCTCTAGTAAACCTTTTGGTTCTTGGAGAACACAAAGGGGCTGGGGAGGTGGGGGGAAACAGAGAAAGCTCATAGTTCCTCTATCACATTTTCCATGCTCCAACTCCGGGGATTCTGAATGCCCAGGACAGCTTGTTTGACCTGTGTGAGTTGTACCTGTTTTGTCAACTAAGCCCCGCCTACTCTCTGTGTCATAGACCCATATTTCACAACATTATTGCCGAGGGGAGAAACAAACAAACAACCCACAGCACTCAGGCAGTACATCTTTAAAGGCTGCATGGACAAAGTAGGTCAACGAGACAAGCTTTCGGTGCCCTATCACCCCCTCTTCTGTTCATCCTGAGTGCGTGGTGTCCTGTCATCTCTCACACTCTCAGCTAGCTTCTCTGACTCATTCTGACACACTGTTCTTCCTGGAAACTATGTTTCCTTACTCCTGACACATCCTTACTGTATCAGAGCTGTGCTGAACCAGGAAGTGCCAGGTGGCACTGAATCACCAGCTGCTTAATATTCAAGAACAATATTATATACAGAACAGAACAATGTGCATGCTGATTAAAGGACTTTGCTGATGTCCTGGGAATCAGGGAGTGCCCCCGTCACCTCCACAGCTGTGTCTTGACAATTCGCATGGATCACAGGCTTCTTGGGACTCTTTGCTAAGTGTGTCTGCCCTTTGCTTTTGCTACTGCAGCCCTTGGTGTTCATTGCTCTGAGCTCTCTGCCATTCACAGTACTCGATGGTATGCCTCTGTCATCAGAGGGGTGTTAGAAAGCTTCCCAAGTGCCCCTATGCAGGATGATGAGTCTTCAGGAATATAAACAACCAAAAGAATGCTATTAACATGGATGGTTTCACTTTGATGGGAGAACTGGCATTGTAGTTCTGGAGCATGTCGACATGTGAGCATGCCCAGGGATTGCCTGCAGTCTAATACTGACTGTGAGTTCTCTGTAGTGATCTGAATTGATTCTGAATCTAAAGGCATACATACAAGGCAGGCTTCGTGGATAAGTCCTGCAAAAGGACTTGGTTTTCCATGAGGCACTTTGCTTAAAAACCAAAGGGGGGATAAAGGAAGTAACACAAAACCTACTCTTACTATTGTATCTTTCCAAAGGCAAACCACCTTTGTTGTGGCCATGTCAGAATAGCTTCAGGTGTTCCTGATTATAGCTCATAGTTATGTTGAACAATCACAAAGCTTGCCATACCTTCCTTATTTGAAAACAGATCTGTGTTCACATCAATTGAGGTTTTTAAAAAATTGTGAAAAGGGGAACTTTACCTGAGATGTCACCATCGATCTTTATCATTTTGTAAACAATTGACTAGATAGAAATACTGGTGGAGATTAGTAAAAATGCCTTGAGGTGGGTTTCTGAAAAATCAGCCAATGAGACCAGCCTCAAATCTTATCACTTAATACTGTGTGTTGTCCATTTATCTAAACACTCATACAGGAAAAGGTTATCATGTGTTCATCACATGCAAAGATCTGTGTTCAATAATAGCAATTTAGAGTTAATATTAATAATAAATCACATCTCAAGATCTATCTTGGACACTTTGCTGAGGTCCCGGAAGATAATTAGTAATGTAGGGCAGAAATGATTCTGTCAGCCACTAACCTCCAAGAATGTTGGCCCTGTATGGAAATGCTGTTTATTTAAATAGATAAAAATAGATCTCTGCTTCTGTTATTGAAGCCACAAAACTGATCACAAAAGGAATAGAACTCAGATGGGCAGGACATTATTAGGGTTGGTGACCTACAAACTTGTATCTCCCTCAGTGCCAAACATCATATCCATAACTGCGGAGGATACTGGCCAGCAGTATCCATCTCGGCTGCAGATGTTTGTCGAAGCATGCTAAAAACATACACAGAGACAACCAGGTCCTGTGGGGGAATAGGAACAGCAGGGCTACCCCTTACGTGGGGAGTGCCTTGGCCATCCTCTCTCCTGGAGGGCACGGCTTGGCCACCCTCCCTGGTAGGGAGAGCTCGCTGTTCCTCCTCTGGAGAGGCTTTTTATTGGTTTCATTTGAATAAGAATTCAGGTAAAAGCTCATTACTCCTCGCTAGGAACTAAGGATCAAACAATAGATTAGAAGGAAGTCTGAGGGCCTATTTTGAGTCAGGGTCAAAGAGCTGTAAAACTTTAAAGAGCAAACTTACTTCTTCCTTGGACCCTTATCATTCAACTGAGAGCATTCTAAACAAAGCAGGTTTCACAGGATTTTACATATTCTTTCTTAAGCCTGATCACCTGGGGAACCTGCCCTTTTCAGCAGAGCTGCGCCACCCTGTCACTGTTTCAGGCTTAGGTGGAGCACGGGAACTAAGGCAACCAAGAGATAAGGAGATTTTCTCCCAGACGATGAGGACTCAGGCTATGTCAAAGCCGAGGGGCAACGGTCCATCACCCCCTTATGCCCTTCCTTGGGTGCCTCCCACGTGATCGTGCCTGTCTTAGGTCGTTCCCCCCTTGGGGAATCTTGCCCGTCATTGGCTAACCGACCAAGCATTGGGGTTCAGTTATGAATAAAGCAGCAGAAGCAGCACTCCTGCCAGGGAGATAAGCTTTTGTCTCCCTGCTGGTTTACAGTCCAAGGCCACTCCCTCAGCCTTAGTCTTGGCGGAGATTACAGCTTCTGATACCAGGCAGGGCAGTTCCCAACACATAACTGTCTTGGTAACTATTCCATATTTTTGGTCTATCTTTGAGGATTTATCAAAAAGAAGTGAGAAAAGGCTTCTAAAACTATTTAAAAACTTCTAGTTACTACTCTATAGATTCTCAATAATGTCTATATAACAGAATTATCCAGAGAACTCTAAGAAAACTACCCTCCATAAAAAATTCTGATTAAATTAGTCTGCAATAAGATCTGGCAATCCACATTTTAACATGCACCCTAGTAATTGCCTTTATTTCCCCATGTGGATTATTTTTCCTTAACACTATGAAATGGGAACAAGCTGTTTTTACAACTGATGTAACACATTGTTGAGCACTTATATGTGTCTGGTAAGGGAGAATAGAAATTAAGACAAAAGCCTTGGGCTCAAAAAGCTCACAGACTTCAGGTTCTCTGAAATGTGTAACATAAATCCCACTCTGTGGCTCATTACGCAGTGTGAACCTGGCTGAGTTGTTCAATCTCTCTGGTCCTTGGCAATTGAACCGTAAAGGGAGAAAGCTAACACCTTGCAATAAGGTTGTCAAATGTATTAAATGAGATAAATTGTTCAATGGAGTCACCATTGTTATTATAATTGTATCATGTTCACCAACACTATTATATATTGCATGTAATAAGTTATACAGTTACATATAATATATGCAATTAATGTACATACAATTTACATAATTACAGGCATATAATTAGTTTGCATATGTATATGTGTATGCATGCACACATACACACTAAACGTTGCTCTCACAAATATTCTAGAGTGAAATATAGATTTAGAAAACAAAAGCAGCTTAGTAATTTAAGCCTAGTAAAAGAAATACAAGGCAATGATGAGAAATGTTGGGAGAAAAAACATGTTTACTGCTTTTGTTCCAATAGAATTTTAACAATGCAGCACTGAATTTTTATTCCAGGATGAATCCACGCGCTTGTGTGCTTCTGCCACCTAGTGCCTAGATTTAAGAACTGCGCAGTTTTGCTACACGTTTCCTTGACAGGTATTGAGGGTTGGAAAACAGCCTGGTTAGCCATTTTGAAACAGATACTACATAGTGTGGAGTCGCGGCTGTGGGAATTTGTTTCCTTTATCTTTTCAAGTGTGAAATAGTGAATAGCTGGCTGACCCAAGTGGGATGTTCACTGGCTTCTTGCTGGTCACATGGCATGTCTATCTTAAAGGTACCAGGGTGCCTTTGCGACAGGAAGGGGTGTGCATTTCCTCCTCCAGTCTGCATCCCAGCCTTGCACTGCCGCCCGGTGCAGCCACCGCAGCCCCTCTGTTACCACTGTTAATATGCCTAGAATAAGATATTCTGTGAGTCTTGCATGTTAACTATCTTGTGGGGCTAAAAACAACACTGAAAGGAGAACCCAAGTGATGGTGAAAACAAGAAATTACAGCTGAGATAGGGAAAGGTTAAAATGTTTTTTACAGAAGTGGTTTCAGTATAATTTAACTTTGTATGAACAGTCATATGGTATAGAACAGTGTTCCTCAGATTTGGCACCATTGACATATCGCACCGGTTCATTCCTTGCAGTGGGGGGCTGTCCTGTGAACTGGAGAAGGTTTATTAGCATCTGTGGCCTCTACCCACTGGATTCCAGTGCAACCACCCCTCCCTTTATGAGACCTGAAAATGCCTCCAGAAATTGACCAAGCCCCCTGGGTTGAGAACCACAAATGTAAAAGCATGCTGTTGTAATTACATATAAACAAGTGATTTTTATCACTTTTAATGTGTTTAGCATTTGTACTAATTGGAGACAAAGCTGATGTGATGCCTAGTAAATTGTAAGCAAATTCAATCAACCTATTCATCCATTCATTCACTCATTCATATATTCAAGGGCAGTAGTGTTATAATAAATGGCCTGAGTTTGTCACTACATTTTGTGATTAAATAAATTAACATTCTCTAAGGTTCATTGTACTCGGTTATAACCTAGAGATAGTAATTATATCTACTTTATAAGATTAGAGTGAAATTTAAATGAGATATTGCGTTTAAAGTCCTTAACTCAGTATCTGCTAATTAGTAATTAGTAATCACTGGTTATTATTTAATAGATACTTTTAATAACGGCTGTGTTCCAGGGATTGTGCTAGCCCCTAGAGATAGTGCTGGTTAACCCAGGATTTTTCCTAAGTAAATTAGAGTTGTTTTGGAGAACGAAGTTAAGTAAAGGCATACGTAACTAAATGATTACTATTGTGATAGCTGATGGCAATATAGGGTGGCATTAGGTGTCTTTTTTTTCTTTGGAATTGATGCTAAGATGACAGAGACACTTTTAGAGAATCAAATGCCAGTCAGTTGGTTGAACTATAGAAAAATCCAGCTTCCTGGGCAGTAGGATGGTCCCTAGATTAAAACAAGTTATATTATCTCTGAAGCCAATGATCAGAAAAGAAGTATGTTTACCTCTGAAACTTGTTTTACCTGTGTTCATAGCTCAGTTTTATGCCAACTTATAAAATGAGAGGCGCTTTAGAGTGATGGTGGATAGTAACACAATTATGACAAAGTGCTTTTCTAATGTGGCATGATATACAAGCATGACTCTTCGAGCCTGTTCTGGAAGTTTCTCTGACGTGAAAAAATGTTTGGTAAGCCAGTTTGTCTTCTGTGTCTCACTTTTTTCCACTGTCGAATAGGGATATATCCCCTCCCCACTCTGTCTTCATGTCAGGGGGGAGACATGATTCTGGCCTGTGCATCAGTGGTATGTCCTGGGAGAAGATAACATCAGTCCCGGGGTGGGGGGGCATGAGATGATGTGAATGACATGAGGTCACTGGGACACCATAAAAATTTCTGTGAGGCATACCCCACCTGGCTCAGTCAGCCATCTTTACACCTGGACACCTGCAGTAGCCTCCCGACAGGCCTACAATATCTATTCTTCTTTCCTTTCTGTCTAGTCACTGCTGTGCATCTAGAAGGAGCTTTTAAAAATGTAAACAGACCCCTGGCTGGCGTAGCTCAGTGGATTGAGTGCGGGCTATGAACCAAAGCATCACAGGTTCGATTCCCAGTCAGGGCACATGCCTGGGTTGCAGGCCACAGCCCCCAGCAACTGCACATTGATGTTTCTGTCTTGCTCTCTCTCTCTTTCTCCCTCTCTCCCTCTCTAAAAATAAAGAAATAAAATCTTTTAAAAAAATGTAAACAGGTTGTTTTCCTCCTCAGTGTCCTTAAGAGGCTTTGCTTTGAATGTAGAGACTAAGATCCTGAAGTGCCTTTTCAGGGCTCCTGCCTGGCTCTTCAAGGTGTCACCACACGTGACCTCAGTAGCACGCTCAGTGAGCAGCAGGAGCCCTGTATTGGTGACCATCTTGATCCTATGGCTGAAATGTTCTCTGCCTTCTGCTGCCTCAACTTCCTTTGACAGATAAATGCATAGGCACCCTTCAAGCCTCTGCACAAAGATTCAACTTTCAGGGACCCATCTTGGACTTCCCCATCCTGTTAGTTTTCCTCTGGATCCATTTGGATTGCATTTATTACATGGAACAGAAACTGTGTTGCTAGTGGCTTGAACTGCACATGCAGTGAAGTTCAGAGATTGGTCCGTACTGCTGCTGGTTCATCAACACAGGGATCGCTTGAAGCACACAGGCTTTTCCATCCCCTCACCTGCTGCCTTTGACGTGTTGGCTTCCCTGGTCACATTTCTCCCTGCGTGGTGGTGAGGTGGCTGCTGCGAGTTCGAAGCAGGGAGCAGGTGGAAGCAGTGGTATGGGTCATAGCTCCCTTTTGGATCTCCTTACCGCTTGTCGGCCAGGAGATGCCTGTGGCCACCCCTGCTGCCAGGAAGGCTGGAGACGTGAGTGTTCAGGCTTCCTGGCCTAGAGAGCAGATGCAAAAAGAGAGAAGGAGGTTGAGAATGGCTGCTGAGTCAGTTAGCCTAACCTGACTTTCAAACCATGTTTTTTTTTACCCTTTAACCCCCTGGAATTGTCTTTTATGGTGCCCATCACATTTGCATTTATTGGTTCAATGTCGGTTTTGTTGGTGGACTCTAAGCTCCTCAAAGGAGAGAAGTATTGGATTTATTCTATATTATATCCCCAGTGGCTAATATATTACCTGCCATGTAGTAGTTGCTTAGGAAACATCTTTTGAAAGGAAGAAGAAAGAATACAAATGATCTGGTGTTGGCAGTGTGGAGGATACATTTTGGGGTAAGATTCTCAAAATAAGCATTTGTGATTCCTTGTTCTTCATTTTACAAGAGATAAAACAGAAATGCAATTTTAATAAGGACTTTAAAAAAGTTCCAAGAGAGATTCAAAGGAGGAATAAATGGAATCTAATTTGGAGATAGAAGCCATGAAAGCCTTGAAATTATTCATCAGAGATACAGATTTTGGATCATTTTCTATACATCACCAGGAGAACATATCTTGTTCAAAGAAAATGCCAGCATTTGGGAAACAGTGAGTAATATAGTTTAGCGGAAGCCTGTATAAGGCAGGTGTATAATATATGGAAAAAAAGCTAGAGTTGAGTTTCAGTCATATTTTAAAGATCCTAGAATAGATGTAGCAAAGAGTGTCCAGTACAGGGCAAGTTTAGTCTTGTGGCTGTGTGTACAGTGGCCCTGAAAAGAAAGGCCGAACAAATGGGGAGAATTATCTGATAATGGTTTGTGGTACTAAGAAGGAATGGGACTAATTTGAGAGATCAGCAATTAAAGTCTATTGGGCTTGGCAACTTCTTAGTGTGGGTCCCTTTCCTGTTTATCTATCTTGTTTTGAGTCTATTCCGCTTGTCTCTCATCCAAAGCCATATGTGCTGAGGCATGTCTCAAACCTTCCTTTATTCCTGACAGATTTCTTCTAGCTCATTCCTGAGAACAAGCCCCTTTGAATCCTGGGATCCCATAACTATGTGGTATTCTGCTCTGGACTAGAAGAGATTTCAAGATAGGGAGTTGAAATGTATGCTTATACTTTTATGTGGCCTCTTACAAAGCGAAGTAAAGGCCAGAGGATGGAAGAGATAGCCTACAAGGTCATTTGGAGGTGAGAGCGCAGCAGCAGAAAGATTGCTCCAGGGTGTCCATTTGTCTTCCCCTCAGTCCAAGTCTGTCGCCTGCACCTCTCTCCCTAAATGCTGGAAATGCTTCTCGTCTAATCTTTCTTGTTCCAGGTCTTGAGTTCTCCATGAATCTGTGGAAGAGTCTTTGTGTAATAGGGATCTCGTCCTGCCATTCCCTTGCTTAAAACCCATCAGTGACCCTCCCGATGCCATGTGCTTTAGACAGTCAAGGACACCTTTTAGTAGGTCACTGTGTACCTCACGAGACATATCTCCTAACAGTCCTTCCTGATCCCTCTCACAGTTTACCTGGGATAATGGTGAGCTACCTGGTGTTATGTACCAACCATGCTGTCTACATTTCTGTTCCATTACACATGTTTTTCCCTTAGCCTGTGTTACCCTCTTTATCCAATGAAGTACAATTTCTTCTGAGACTCCAATCATTTCCTCCACGGAATATTTATACAAATCCTCACCCCTCGAAGACTAGGCTGACGGTGTCTCCAGTGCACTTTCATAGCATTTTTGCAAACCCATCCCAGAACAAGCTGGATGGAGGTATGTGGGAGATGGTTAAAATTATATCAGAATAAAGAGAAATTTAAAATATGGTACATGCGTAGAAGACCTGTTTCTGCTTGACAGGATTAAAGGAAATTGGACACAAAACAGCCTATAAAAATGTACATCATGGGAGTTGAGTAAAAATAACATTGAGAACATAGATAACAAGAAGACTCCTACCGAGGGAAGGCATTCTAGCAGAATTAGCTGCCATCAAAGATCAAACAGGCTCCAAATGCAAAGAAAGATCAGGTAACCTTAAGTCCCCTTCCTGAAGACCTCACAGGATGCAGGAGAAACAGGGAAGAAAGGCTGGTAGGTTTGAGATGCAGGAGTGACTAGATGGTAAAGCTACTAAGAGACTGGATAATGGATTTTAGAGAAAACGTGTAAAGAGCTAGCAAAGGTCTAGAGGGAGGGAGAGTTCTCTAAGTGGAGATACGAAATGAAGAGGGGAGAGGAGAGGGTTTTAGGTGCTGCTGTCCCCCTTCAGTGACCACTGTCAGGTTGGCGTGGACGGATAGTGCATCTCAACTCCTAAGCCTCAGTGTCGAGGTCTTGAAGACCTTGGACAGTCATGCTTTTAATAAGCACTTTTAGAAGCTAATGGGCAGAATATGGAATATCCATTTTCATTAAACACTGTGTATTAATCATATTATGTACACAAGGAGAGAGGGAGGATCCTTGAATTTGGACGCCACTGACATGACTTTAACATTAGCTGCAAAATTTTTGTTTTCATTTCACTATATAAGCTGGTTAGATGCTAGGGGACATGACTCACAAGGTGACAGAAAAGAGCTTTGGCCTTAATAGACATTAGAACAAACCAAAGGTGACATTTAGGGGTAAATCAGGGAGGAATGACATCATTGCCAGCTTTGCCTCCCTGGATAGTGCAGATAAGGATGTGGCTTTGGCTGTCAAAGTGGTGACATTCCTGTTAGCCAGTGAAGCACGGGGTCTGTATACAAGGCCCTTACAGAAATGAGCTCATTGCTGCAGGGCTGGCTGAGCTGGAAACAAAGTGTTGTGACATACAGGTTGGACTTGTTGATGAGGAGTGGACATTGTTCCTCCTTCAACATCATTATTTAACTCGGCATAAAAGGGACACAAGATGGTGTTTTATTAGAAAAACTATGGTTTCTCATTGACCTGCAGAGATATTGCTATGCATCTAAGTTCCCAAAGCATGTGAAGCTGTTTGTACAAACAGAAACATATTGCGTGCAATGGACTATGGACGAAAGGAAAGGAAATGGCCAAGGGTCCCACATGGCTGAGGATTTGTTCTGTGGACTTTGTCACTTGAGAGAGATGCACTATCTGGATAAACAGAAAGTTACCCTGGTGTTCCAGCCAGGCCCTCCTGAGTCAGACAACATCCCTCTCCCAGTAGCTGGAGGAAGACAAGACACAGTGATGGGTGTGTGTGTGTATATTTATATCGGGGGATACATTATGTAAGTTATTTCTCTTAACTGTATGTATATAACTCACCTGCATACACATGCCCACACACATGAAAAACTTCAGAAAATCATCAACAAAATTATAGGAATGAGAGAATAGAGATAGAAGATTATGGAAATATAAAAATAGAAGCTGGTGAACATTCCAGTGTAAACTTTGGACAAGGAAAGAGATGCCAGAATTCTTGGAGGTGAAAGTGAATTTAAGAGCAAAGAAAATCACCATGGAGCTTTATGAGCTCGTGTGTGACAGCAGGGTGCATTTGAGCAGGCAGTTGCTGGTGATAACTTCCTAGGGCTTAGATCTGTGTGGCTTGTATCAACAGAGTTTGTGTCTTCCTCCCTTCAGGGACCTCTGGGTGGCCCCTTGGGACAATAGGCTCATTTATAAGTGAGCATGTGACCAGGCCCTGAGGCAAGAATGGGTAGACACAGTCAGTTATGAATTGTTTATTTCTGGACTTCATTTTTCAGAGGATTGAACAATGTGGAAGCTCTAAACTTCACCTACTCATATTGGAAAATGAATGATAGAAATAAAATATTCAGTAAAAGAAAACTTCTAAATTCAGGACAGGACAATCTATTGACAATGCATAGTAAAGAGAATTGCCCTGGCTGGCATGGCTCAGTGGATTGAGAGCCAGCCTGCAAACCAAAGGGTTGCCAGTTCAATTCCCAGTCAGAACACATGCCTGGGTATTGGGTTAGGTCCCCAGTGGGGGGCATGTGAGAGGCAACCACACATTGATATTTCTCTCCCTCTCTTTCTTCCCCCCTTCCTCTCTGTCTAAAAATAAATAAAATCTTAAAGAGAGAGAGAAAGAGAGAGAGAGAATAGCTGTGTGGGAGATAAAGACAAAAGATATTTTTAAGTCCATACACAAAGTAAAATTTTACATATATGTTGATAGGTGAGATTGGTTTCTATTTTTCCTTTATGCTCTGGAACTGTTTACACATCATGAGAACCTGAGTTAGAGGAAGAGGAAGGCTCTGGGGCCTCAGAGAAAGTTTTTGGAACCAAACAGGACCATAGCGACCACAACGATCAAGCTTTGGGGAGTGTATGACATTTTAGTAGACTGTAGGGAGAAATAAGAACAAAGAATCGTGATCTTGGAAAGAAAGTTTCTAGGAGAGAAATGTTGAGACTTACAGTTCAAGAGTCAGGAACATCTCATAGAAAAAAGGAAGATAAACTGAAGGGAAACAATGCAAAAAGCAAAGCTTTGCGTTCCTCAGTTAATGTTACACTCCTGCCTGAGGGTATGATGGTGGTTTTGCCTAGTATTGGAAAAATCCAAATATATGTATTATGAAAATAACTTAAAAAATAACATTAGAGAATAAAATGAAGTGGTCTTAGAAAGAATCTTGTAAACCAGCAAGTACCATTAAAATGTTAGAAAATCCACTTGAGATTAGGTGACCTGAGGTACCTAAGCTGTGAATACTCTTTCATTATGTGCTACTCCTGAAGTATGTCAAGGGGGAAAAAAGATCACCATTAATTTTGTAGCGATGTCAGATAAAATTGCATCCATATACAGTGAAGTATATGAAAACTTGCCAGCTAGTTTGCAAAACAAGAACATGTTTTTTATAGCACTAAAGTTATTTTCTGCATGATGAAATACAGGTATTTCCTATGGTGATGTCTTAGAAATTCTCTTTTTCCCAATTTTATTTTGTTAAGTAGAAGAATTGAATATTTTAATTTGAATTTTTATAAAGAAGTGCATGTATGAAGTCACTAAAACATTGCCATAAGATGTGTGACCAAAAAGAGCAAATCGCCCCATTCCTTTCCTTCCCTTCCCCCTCCTCCTCTCTCCTGGGCTCTCCCAGAAGCAGCTCTCTCACCTCTGATAGCTGTTTGTTCTTCTATTCATCTTTAAGTTTCCAAAACACATACTGCTGTTGTACTTTTTTTTATTATAGACATTTTCTATGGTACACTCATAAGCCCCAAGGCAGCTGGAGTGGGAAGATGATGATTTAACGATGCCATGCATCTCCCCACCTGACACATATACTTCTCTTCCTCCTGCTTGTGCAGAATCATTGGCAGTACTGTGGTATTGGTCAAATCAGTACCCAGCATTGACTTTACAAGGGTCTTGTGAATATTGTAGTATGCCACAATTGCTTCTCCTTTTGTAACAATTTCTCTCTTCCTTGATGTCAATAATGTCTCAGCTTGTTGTTGTGGGTATGATGAAGAAGCCCTTAGCAGATCCCCTGCAAGAACTGTGGAACCCATTACAGTGATGTTACAGAAAGATAGACCAGGTCACCTGGTGATTTCATCCTCGGTCCTTCCACGTCTCCCTCTTCCCCAGGTCGGTCTCCTTGTGTCACCTAATTCTTCTTTCACTTGTTCTTACATTGGATCCCCTATTTCCTGGGTCAGGTCTTCCGCCGATGACTCCACTGTTTTTGGAGAAGTCATCCTGAGAAAATGTGTAATCATTCATTCATCCAACATATTTATTGAACATATGTCATGAAAAAGCAGTGTTCCAGGAGGTAAGATGCATCAGGGAACAAAGCGGTAGATCCCTGACTCGCTTGAGGGAGTCAGGGATTTGCATATTTGTGTGTGTGTGTGTGTGTGTGTGTGTGTGTGTAGGGCTGCCAGATAAAAACAGAGTGCTCAGTTACACTTGCATTTCAGGCAAACAACAAGTCCTTTTCAGTATGAGCATGTTCCAAATATTGTAGGGAACATATTTATCCTAAGAAAGTTCTTTGCCATTTATCTGAAATTCACATTCATCTCCGTGCCTGCTCTGTTGCACTCAGCTGACCTTTCTTATCTGCTGTTAACATCCTCTCAATTTCCCTTCATCCTTTGTCCTGTGGATTTATAACATCTTTGTTCCTTGCCTTTCATTTGATTGGGGCTTTAAGAGGAAGAAGACTTACATTTTCAAATATTTTGTCAATATAAAAGATTTGAATATATTTTAGTAATACTTTGTTTTCAATTTTAATGGACCTACTAAAGGTAATAGTTTTTCCAGTGTCCGGATTACAGACATTGTTGTTAATTTGGGGGACCCAACAGCAACTTGGAAATCATTGGTGTGTATCATTGCCACAAAAGAACTTACAGCTCTTTAAGCCCTGATTCCAGTCTGTTGGGTTTTGGTATCAGTGTTTATCAGAGAGAAGGGGAGTTCAGATCAAGTCAGACAAACATTTGATTAGTGAAAGGGATGGGTGGGCTTTCATTGCCACTGGCATGCAGGCTTTCCTTTCTGAATAGTTGGGACATTTTGGGGGGTGGATGGATTCCAGTTTCAATCAGGTATAAACCAGCTGCATATCCTCCTTCCTGGCTGCTCTTCTTTCCAGCACCAGCATCTTCCACCTCATTGCTTTCCCTAGGCTGAGTGTTCTATAAAATATTTATCATAACTTTGCTGTCTGAGCCTTCCCTGTCTGAAATGGTGCCATAGACAGGTAATTAGATTGCAGCTCAGGCTTCTTAATTTTATTTGGTGCAGAGCTGGGAAAATGGAGACCTTACGTAACAAGTAAATGAGAACTGACAGGCAGTTGGCATTAAGTGCTCCTACACAGATTTCCAAGCAGATGCAAATGGAACTTTTTGCCAGTCAATCATTACATTCATCTGCTAGCTCCTCTTCTCATGTTTGCTTCCAGAAAGAGTCATTTGTCTACAGTGAGGCTGGGAAGTGAACTTCCTCAGAAGGAAACGACAAAAGCAGGCCAGAAATGTTTTTCTGACCAGCTTCAATAGCCAGATTTCTGCCTCAAAGCCCTGTTCCAGTAGGAGGACCGGCTATTACCATTTGCGTCACTGCAGTAGGTCATCCTTCCAATGAGAGTGTGAGCATTGTATTTCCCCCAATGGATGATTTATGACTAAAGACAAGTCACAGAACCGGGAGCCGGAAGACTGCATTTGTATTCCTGTTGTGTGTTTGTGAGCCACCCACTTACACTCCGTAAGCCTCTATTTCTTCATTTGTGCAATGGGAATAGCAGTACTAGGCTGGTGAAGCAATGAGCAGGGGTGCCAACAAAAGGAAACCACACAAGAGGAAGGACTTGGCAGACTGTCAGGGTTCTTTCTCCTGCACGGTTTCCTTTTGGAGTGTGGGGCCCAGGGCAAAGCACTGTGGAGGAACCTAATTTTCAACATGTTTTTTGTTGTTGTTGTTGTTTGTTTTATATGGATGATTAAATCAGGTTCAAATTCAAATAGATTCTTCCAAACATGTCTTAAACATCTTCTTTGTGGTGTGTCTGGGGTATGTGCAGAAGTGGGCAATGTGATCAGCGATGGAGACATTGTAAAATGTCAACATGTATTCCTGAATGAAGTGTTGTCCACGGGAAGGTCCGGATAAGAACACAGACTGCCATGACCCCTGGCAGAGCTCCTTTAGTGTGTGTATAGTTAAGTGATAGTGAGTATTGTCTTCAAAGTCAGAGAGAATCAGGCTCAGATCTAACCTTTGTCACTGCCAAGGTAGGTGATCTTGGGCAATTTACTTCATTTGTCTAAGCTACCATTTCCTCATCTGTAAATGTACATAGTAATGCAAACTACTTAAAGTTGCTCCAATAATTAAATGAAATAAAGTCTATAAGAAGCCTGTCATTACCATCACAACAAGATTGTTGCTTTAATAATAATAATAACAACAGCAGGCTACTCTTGATCATCATGTGCCAGGAACTTTTGCTACAAGCTTACAAATATTGATATCTTTGTCCAACCAACTCTAGGAAGAAGGACTTATTATAATCACTTCCAGATGAGAAACTGAGGCACAGAGACTAAATAAAGGTGTCAGAGCTGTGCAGTCAGTTAGCAGTGACCATATGTGGGCCGTCTGGTAAGGGCAAAACAAATGGACACTGTTAAGCCATCTCTCTGCAGCTTTGTCTAAGAAAAAGACATCATCAAGAAAGAGCCGTTAGGAAAACAAAAGTACAGCAGTGAATATGTAGCTTGCTTTGTAAACCAGAAAGCAATAATACCAAAATCTTGTTGATTTAGGTAGCATTTAGCCATTTATAATTTCCAAAAGTTAGAGAGGATGAGATGAATCTCGGATCTGTGACAAACAAGTCTTCACATGGCAGCTGTGGTTAACAGAGCCTCGGTTGCCCTACTCACAGGTAATTTTATCACTTACCTGAAAAAATGCAGGATTCAAGCTTTCAACACAGCAGACCAGCGATTGGACACCTGCTGTCTTCCTCCTCCTCCACGTGCTATGGTACCTGAGGCAGATAGCTGAATTCCCAGTCACCCAATTTTGAACATATGCCATTTCAGTATAACATTAGATGGTGATGGAGCCTGTTGTCTTATAAATTAATTTAACACTCTTTCTCTGGAGAGCAGATGCCTGCATTCTAAAAACAATATTTTCACTTGGGTTATGATGTCTTGTAAAAACACAGCAAACAGGAATGACAAGGAAGTATCAGGAAGCATATGATCTCCCAGGAGGCCGAACTGATCTAAATTTGGGTATGTTGTCTCTTCTGGGCAATCAGTGTCAGAGACGGTTGTCTCCTAAAGGATGGCTCGGGCGGAGAGTGGTTAGCGGAGTGGGCAGAGATGTGAGCCGCTGTGGTCAGTGAAGTGGGGAAGGGTTTAACGACAGCTAGATTGCGCTGAGTGACCCCAAACACCTGGGCATGAAGAGATAAAATGGGATGTGTGTGAAAATTTTATTGAGTCATCTGTCACTCCAGTGAACAATTATTTTTTTAAATGCATTCCAGGTGTAATGAGGATTTGTGAAGAAGATCATGAAGAGAATAATATAATTAATTCTGGATTCATTCAGGATATTTTCTTATTCTCGTTTCCCTTCCTCCTCCTTTTTCTCTTTCCTGTCCAGTTTCTAAATCGATACTTAGCAGACTCTCCCTCTTCTTCTTTTTTATGATTCCCGTGATAGCTTCATTTTTTTGACCAAAATCTAACTTTCTTTCAAGCAATTTTCTAAACCAGCAGTCCTCAACCTTTTGGGCACCAGGGACTGTTTCATGGAGGACAATTCTCCCACAGACCCGGGCACTGGGTATGGCAGGGAGACAGGAGATGGAGCTCAGGCAGTAATGCCAGAGAAGCCTTGCCCACTAGCCTGCTGCTAACCTCCTGCTGTGCAGCCCAGTTCCTAACAGGCCACACGATACTGGCCCCTGGTCCAGGGGGTTGGGGACCCCTGCTCTAAACGATGGTTGCTGTGGATTACCTTTCACATCCTGGTTGTTCTCACTCTTTCTTCTAAAGACAAATCACTTTGTCTTTTCCTTTTACTTTCCAAAAGTAAGTAATGTCTTCTACTTCTCACATATTGTCATTGTCGCCAGGTGTACAAAGGATGCAACTCTTTAGGGAGGTCACACAAAGTTAGAGAAAGATGAACAACTAAATAAGTCAATAAACTATTATAGGTACTTTGCAGGAAAATCTCAAGGTTCCGAGAAGGTAATATAAAGGTTAGAGAGTACAAAAATATTCCACAAAGGCAGTGATGCCTGGGTGCAGCATTTGTAGGTGTGAATTTTGTTCAATCATTCATTTAACAAACATTTATTGAGAGCCCATTGTATACTTGGCACTGTGCTGGGCCCTCTGGGTATGAAATTTAGCAAGGAATAACCTTGCCTGGCACTTAACAGGTAAATATGTGTTGAATGGTCAAAGGAAGGGAATGAATTTTAATTTGCCTGGTGAGTGTGGAACATTTTTCTGCACGTAGAAAAGCATGACACCCTCGGGGAATTCTGAGGACTCCAGAGTGTTTGTGGGGCAGGTCACTCGGGGGTGGCTCAGGCACAGACAGGAAGCGCCGCAGCATAACTGCATAGTTGTGCAGTGCACACAAGCTGCACAACTGCATGTAGTCATTCTGGCGCAGAGAGAGAGAAGGTGGGAAAGGAATTGTAGCTGGACCAGAGAGTGCCCTGTGTGGCGGGATAGTGTTCTGGGGGTAAGGGGAATTGGTGGGACAGAGCTACAAGAGAGAGTATCAGAATTGCGGGGATATTAGGTGTGCTGCTGCCCACCCTGAAGGTGCAGGTTCTACGCAGTCCTTACACACACACACACACACACACACACACACACAAATGCTGCTCCCCCAGAATCTTTGCCACAGACTTCTTGTGCTGAGAGTGAGTCATATTTCTCAGGTGGGTTGGAACTAAAAATGGCTGAGAAACTACGGAGAACCACTCACAGGTTTTATGTAAGGTAGGGCAGTGGCGTGATGAGGTTTTCCTTTTAGAAAGATCCCCTGGTGCCAGACTGCGGGGGGCGGGGGGGTGGTTAGTGACGTGTGAGAGGTGGTGAGGGCAGCCTGCTGGGAAGCTTCTACATCCTTGGGGTTGAATGACATGGGCACTCAGAGCCCTTGACAGACACTCCTGCTTGTCTCGGTTTTCAAGGTCACCGAGGATGTGAGGTTTGAATCAGAATGAAACAGATTTGTTGTCATTGTTGTCTTGAGAAAGTGGTGACACCTGAAGCATTTCGTGGGAATTATGATGAAGGACAGATGTGAATATTCAAGCAGATCTAGGCTGGAGAATTAAAAAAAATAAATAAAGCTACCATATATGAACATGAAGCATTTAACTTTAAATTCTGCTTACCTAAAAGACACTTCCTGTTAGTCATTGTTTATTTTTGCTCATGGTGTTTTTACTTGTTTTGTTGCTTGTATACTATAGCTAATATAGCTATATACAGCTTCCTCACTTGAACAAGATAAACAAAATGTTTGCAATGATTGTAACAGCCCAGATCTGTTTATAGAACATCATCAAGGCTGTTGGGGGAAACACTGAGACAAGATTATTGTTACTGATTTTTTTTCTATCTGTAGGAATCTCTTTCCCTGTGTCAGCATCAGGGGTACAGTGAGAAATGAGGCCAGTTGTGAAAAATAGAAAGAGCCAGAATAGACCTAACTCCTAACATGCAAAAACCACTGTATGCAACACACATTGGGGAAGATTTGTAGCAACTCGAACATATTTTTCTTTACTCAAGAAGTACAACAGACAACAGTATAGAAAATCAATATTAAATACCTGATTGATATGTGCATTAATGCTGCCAGTAAAAAGAGTTATCTTTTGGAAAGGAGAGCACAAAATTGTTCAACATTGTGAAGCACCAAAAATAATAAGGGAGCTGTAAGGTGTACCCTGGACAGAGGATCAAAGCCTGTCCCGCTTATACCAGCAGAAACCTGGAAAAATATATCCTGTCTTATTACCTGCCCTTGACACAGGCTTATTTCTGTAGGAATCAGGGCTGCTAGAAGATAATCTCCTGAAATTAATTCAATGTTTAGTTAGAGTTTATTAGAACATAAACACTGTAAATCATTTTACGTGAGCATTTAATCTGCTTAAGCTCCTTATTTCTATTTCTGACATTGGTGATCCCCTCCATGCCTGTGCTAAATTCTCACTAGTAGGTAACTAAGCAGATGCGAAAAACCAAACCTAGGAGTTTTACAGAACAAGTGGCTATGGTTTTGGGGCCAAAGGGCCCTTGTTGCGGCTCTGCACCTGACTTGCTGTGTGACCTTGCACAAGCTGTTTTAAGAGCATCAGTTCTCCTAAGAGCATCTGCTTTCCTATCTATAAAATGGGAACAATACTGATAATGATGTAGATTAGGCAGAGCAGGGAGAGCCTATGGAATTGTACACAAAAAGGAATGCTGCATGACAACAGCACGGACACTGTTCTGAGCTCCCAAAACCGAGAAATCCATCGCCACTCTCTCCAGAGAGCCCACACATTATTAAAGGGGGCATAGTGGTGAAGTGTGGGACGGTAGAAGGGGTGAAACAGTGAAATTGTGTGTAAACTAAACAGCAGACAGCCAGGACGCATTCGCTGACCTGATGAGAGGGTGTGGTCTCAGATCTTTCAGGTTGAGGTGATGTTGGAATAGGGGAAGGTTTATAGTCCTGGTAAATAGGGAGGGCAAAGCTGGAAGTCCACAATCAGGGGCAAATGTGCACAAAGAGTATGTTTTTCAGGAATAGGGAACTAAAAGAATTCATGGGTCCCAGAGCTCAGGGCAGGGCAGTTGAGGTTTTCAGGTCTGGTGAAGGAGAATAATGTATGGAAATCAAGGGAACTGCATCTCAGCCTACAGGAGAGAGGGAGCTAGTGAACGTGTTTTAGGCAGGAGACAATCAAATTTGCATTTTAAGGAATTACTTTTGGTAGTAGTTTAATAAATGGATCAAAAGAGGAAAGGTTAGGGGCACTCAGGCATTTACAGTAGCCCAGGGAAAAGATGAGGCACTGAATGAAACAGCGGCAATAGTAACAAATACCGTGAGGAACACTTAGGAGGGGTATGAACATGTTTGGTATCTGACTAGTTACAGAGATGCATGTGCCATGAATCTTACTTACTAGGAAGGGCTAGTGGGGCCTCCCTGTGGAAGGTGATGGACTGGGATGTCTGCATGTGGGATCTCAGGTAAGAGCAAGGGCTTATAATTTGTAAATATAGTATATGGTAGTGAAAACCATAAGGTTGCAAATAGAGGGGTTAGAATGAGAGAAGCAGTGGAGAACAGAAAGAATCCTTCAGGATCCTTTAGAACAGCAGAGCTTAAAAATAGAAGAAATAGAATTTATCAAACAGGCAGAGGAAGAACAAACAGATATGTAGGTAGCAGGAGATCCAGGGCAGAGAGTCTTGTGATAGACACTAACAGAGTAAAGAATACTATCAGCGAGCTTACTTGAGTTAAAAAATGATAAGGATGAAGGGCCAGCCACTGAAGCTGATAATTCTGGAAGCCCTCTGGTTTCCGGTCCTGGTGCAGTCAGTTAAGAGGTTGGGGCAGAAAAGTGAGGAGGAAGTTACAAGTGAAGACACTGAGTGTAAACAGAACTATCAGGAATATCAGATTTAAGGAGAAAGCAGGAGAACAGAGTAGCCTGGGGTGGGAGGAAAAGTGGTTAACTTTGAATAAAAGTGGAAAAGACATGGGTGGGTGTGTTGGTATGTTTATTTCCTGAAGGTTATGGATCATTTATACAATCAATTGGAGAGCAAGAAGAGAGAAGGGATGTTCCATGCAGCCAGCTTCTGCATGAGCGGTAATGGGAATGAGGACATAGGGGAGGAATTGACCTTGGACAGAAAGACTTTTTGCTGTGATGAGAAAGGATGGGAAAAAGGATAAATGTAGTCTGAAGTAAAATAGCCCATGGAGGTGCCCAGAGAGATGAAGCCAGGCCTAATTAAGGGGAAGCCATCAGCAGACTGATGTCGATGAAGGTGGGGAGTGTGTTTAAGAATAATAGGAATAGGTAATGGAGCTAAAACCCAAATCGTTTGGATTAATGAATTGCAACTGGCCTAATGTCACACTCTGGAGATGGGAAGGGTTCTGGCAGAGCTCAGCAGCTCTGCCCTGGCCTAGAAGGACTATTATACCCTCAATCCAAGACCAGGGTTGTATAGGCAAGCACTGGGGAGGGGAGGAAGGGAAGAGTTGACAGTAATTTGCTTTATAGCATGTTGATTTGCTTTTAGGTTAAACAATAGGGGTTTTCTTTACAGAGATGAAGGTGGGTGTTGATTTTTTTTTTTTTTCTTGAGACTGAGCACATAACTAAGAAAAGGGAGGGAACTTCTACAGTCAATGGCCCTTAATCCCATGCTTGAAACTGTGGCCCACTTTGTCCACTAACTTTCTTAGCAAATCCTAGGTTACTGATTAGCTATAGGAAGGATATGGAAGAAAAGGTGGGCAGCAATTTAATTCCTGTGTTAGGCACATTCAGTATGACAATTTCATGTCAGATCCTCCTTGCATGGGCCTGTGGAGTCATTAAAGATTCTGCAAGGAGAGTTTGTACTTAAACACCTGTGTGCTCCAGGTGGAAAATCATTTCCTTTACTGTTTTCCAGAGTTAGCTAATTGTTTAAAAACTGTCCTGATAGTTCTTCTGGTTGAATAGCCTCTCAGGCATTCATACCAAGGATGTTTAGAGGCAATTCTTGAATGTGATTTGCAGGCCTAGCTGGTGCCAGCACTTCAACAATAGGCCAAGCTGCTCTCTGGGAACAGTGGGAAGAAGGGTCAAAAGTACTATTATGGTGCCGGCCTTCGTTCCAGCAACTCCGGTTTTGGAAGCAGGCAGTAGAGGCACATACAACAACTTGTGGGAATGGGCACAGGCCAGTCATAGGCCAGTTATTGAAGCCCTGATGAATTGTATATTTTAAGGATGAATATTGTGGGAAAAGCATTAGATTGGGAATCAGAAAATCTGGGTCCTCTTCTAAGCAAATCACACGAGAGATGTGGGCCTCGATGTCTTCACCTGAGAAAAACAGAACACAGAACCACCGACAGGACCTGGGAGGCAAGATAGCTACAAGCTAAATCCTGACTCCTTTTATCTGCTTTATATTTCAGGGGCTCCCAGGAGTATTTGTTTAAGGAGTAAAATCTGATACTAAAAGAAGTTTAAAGGCTTCTAGCAAGAACGTGTTTTCTAAGACTTTTCTAGAATTCGAGTACTCTAAATGGGAATAACCAGCTGTTACATTTAATGTAATTCTCATGATTCTAATAGTTTTAATTATTGATTTTCAGTCTGCTTGTTATTTGATTTTTTGAAAACAGCTTCACAGTAGCCACGATTTGGAATTTCTTAGCATGAGTTCCCTGGGTGGACTGCTGGGAGTCTGTGAAACCCCCACCCACACATGCAAGACTCTGTGGGTTTGCATGTAAAGATGTCAGAACTATCATCTCTCAACAAGTAAAGTGTAACGGCACAAGCTGTCCCTGCTCAGTGGGAGTCAGAAACATCCAGATCTCCAGCTGACACACAGTGAATTTGAATAGATTGAGCAGACTTGACAATGAGAACAACTTCCCAAGTCCCCTCACACAACTCCATCCCTTTCCCAAGATGACATCACATCACCAGTTCGTCTTCATTGAATTGTGGGCAGGGAGAGCATCAACAGGGTCTTTGGTCACGGTGCAATATTCCCCCATAATCTTACCTTTCCTGGCATTTGAAAGATGCCAGGATGAATTTCTTTGGGTTTCTATGCCAACCCTAAGCTCTGACATGTTTCTACTAGATAGAGAGAACCATATATTCTTCATTTTTGAATCTGTAGACTTGCTACCCTGAAGCTCTAAATGCCTTGTGGGCCTGAAGGTAAGTGTTCTTAGAAAGATGTATTCTGAAGTAATTAGGAAGAATAAGAGTCAAGGAAAACAAAGATGTTTGGCCATTCAGTAACATCTCGATTTGGAAGACTTCAGTTTTTCTGAGTGCACTTTCAACGCTATTTGCTATTAAGTATCTGTGTGATTATTAGCCTTCTATTCAATAGCAGACATTCCCATGGTCATTTAGGTCCCAGTTCAAAGGGGAATAGCCTGGTGGGGGAGAAGGAAGCATGGACCTGAGGCGGCAGCAGGAAATGGGGGCAGAGACGAGCCTGTCATGGAATATGAGGTGTCAGAGAAGCCTCCAGACACATTAAGCCAATCAAAGGGTCCATATGCAGACCCTGACTCACAGAGCAGGGCAGGGCTGGGTCCCGGGGTGTATGCCCCTGGTGCACCTGCGTGGCACAAACAAAGCTGCTTTTAGAAATGGTAGGCTAGCACAGACATGTTGCAGCTGATAAACCTCGGGGCATACAAAATCAGACAGACAAAACCTGGTAACAACGTGTAGAACTGAAAGTCGACTTGAGGCACCATGAGGATTCCGAGAACGTGACCCTCTGCTCTCCTTTCATTGCAGATGCTGCACAACAAGCATGTCATGGTGCGCGTGGGAGGCGGCTGGGAGACTTTCGCAGGGTACTTGCTGAAACACGACCCCTGCCGGATGCTGCAGATCTCCCGCGTGGACGGCAAAACGTCCCCCATCCAGAGCAAGTCTCCCACCCTCAAGGACATGAATCCAGATAATTACCTGGTGGTCTCTGCCAATTACAAGGCTAAGAAGGAGATTAAGTGAAACCAGTGGGTCATGACAAGGGGACTCTCACAGTGGCCTGTGTCCACTTCTCCAGTGTAGTCAGTTTAGTTCACAGGCTCCACAAATTACTGAAAAAGGTGCAACACACAGAAAGATGCCATCATATCAAAAAATGTTCAAAGAGTAGCACTATTTATTTTAATGCTTCTGTAGAAAATGACCTATGAAAAGAAATTCTTAATTCACATTTAGATTAGACAAATTTGTAGGCAAATGATTACTTCTCAATAGGTGAACACAGTATTTAGGATACAGTATTAGAAATACACTTCTAGCAAGAGAGAAAAACTTATTAGAAGAAAATATTTAGGATTTACAAATAAGGAAAACAGAAAGTGCCTGTGTTATGTCTACAAAGAACCCCAGACATTTTTGTAATTGCAGGATTTTTAAGCTAATTTTTAAAAAGTGACAATTCGTGTAATAATGTGCTACTAAAAATACCCAATAGCACTATAAAGAAGTCCAGAGTATTCGCAACAGTAATACTTTACTGAAAAGTCCACTTCAGAGAAGTTTACATTCACTCGGAAGATTGCCTTAAAGTTTATCCCTTATCTATGACCAAATATCTGGGGTACTTTTGGAGGTTTTCAGTACACGCCCCTTAGAGAATCGCTAATAAACTGGCCCACACACTCCTCGGGCTGTGTTGAGACCAAGTGTAATTCACACCCATAAGCTGACCCATACATTTATATTTTGACAGAGTAAATTGTACAGTCAAATGTTCATTGACTTCATGTTCTTTTAAAGCATTCTTATTAAAGTATATCTTTAGTTAATCCTACTTTGCTATGCTGTCTAGTACAGTCAATTCACTGTAGCTAATAATGTTACAGACTTATGTATACCCTTGTACACCGAGGACAGAGCTGTTTTGTAACCATAAACGGCAAAATGTTGTCCTCACTGATTCAAAAATTAAAAAGATAAATTGAAAAAAATTTCATCTGTCTCAATATCAATGCCTCATTCTGAAATAACAATAATCTTCAAGCGGCATCTTTCCCCGAGAGTTAAATTACTTCTTCACTTTGGGCAGCTGAGGGATGGTAGTGTGTGAAGAGTCTAGCTTTTATCATAGGTGGCCCCTTAAATGCTACCTTGAGTATAAAAAGTATAGGCAGAGGTAATTTGTCATTTCCTCATTTTTCAACATCATCCACCTTTTTTGCTCCAGAAAGTCAGGGAGGAAATGCCTGTCATGTGATCACTTTAGATGCAGCCGATCCAACCTGTTAAATGGGAAGTTTGTAAACAACAGGCACAGTGTAATTTGGTGGCACCAAAGTGGTGATAATCATTCCGGGGGAAAATTAAAGTTTTGTAGGAAATGAAATTACCTTGGAACAGTGGCTAAAATTGTAGTGTCTTAAAAACACTGATATCGAGTGATTTGAATTTTATGTTCCTAAGCTAATATTTACACTGAATTGCTCTGTGTAGTAATTGGCAAGAGTATTTCTATCAAAACCTTCTCCTGTGCTTAAATTTTTCTTGTAAACATAGTTATATCTTTAGTAATTAAATTTAGTTTAAAAAAGAAGTCTAAGTTAACAAAAATAATATTAATCTCTTCGTGTATTTTGTTTTCTGATGTAACAAGTGACCAGAAATTCAGTGGCTTACACACACGTTTATTATGGGGCAGCTCTGTAGGCCAGAAGTATGAGGCGGTCTCGACGGTCTCACTGGGTCTAACAGCAAGATGTCAGCAGGACTGTGTTCCTTTCTTAGGAGAGAATCCATTTGTCTTTTCCGCCTTCTAGAGGCTGCCTGGTTTTTTTGGCTCACGTCCCCCTTCCTCCCTCTTCAGAGCCAGCAATAGAACATCTCAATGATACTTCTTTCTTGCCATCTCTTCATCTGACCACAGGTTGGAGAGGTTCTCAACACAGATGGGCATGCGCAGCTACCAACCTCTTACTGATCTATTTGTGCCGTTATTACTCAAATCTCAAATTGACAAGTTACTTTTTTCCCTAAGAGTGTGGCATAACTCTTCTAATAAACAAGGTGAATTGTTGGAAGAGAGGAAAATGCAAGGTTGATGTCAATTCTCCTGGGGGACCAAGGATGATAGCTAGAACCTATTATGGTGGTATTTCTCTAAGAAAACAAGGGACTAGTGACATCATCTCTTCTTTAGAGTACTGGAAAAGAAACATGCCCGCCTGCAACTTCAGGGATGGCATGGACACACCGAACAGCTCTTAGCGCTGCTCTCATTACTCCAAAGAGACGACAGTGTTGCTGAGGTTTCCCTAACCACTAACCCAAGTTCTAATTATTTAAGATACAGTGAGGATAAAACTGTGTTAAACAGAGACAACCAAAGCCAACTTTTATAAAGGAAAAATGTGTATTTATATCCCTAGATGGCAATACAGAACTTATAACAAAACCATGTGTGGGAAAACTATTAATTACATTCTGAACACAACTGGCAGAACAGTGACTCGTACAGATGCTTAATAAAACATGCAGCATGTCAACCAAGAGTTCATGGAATAATATGCAGCTTTTTGTCACCAGCCACGTTATCTGTTTGACAACTAGAAGAATAAAGCAGTGATTCAGGCATTTTACGTCTTATCGTAATCGTTAAGTATATGCATTTTACTGTTTCATTAACATTTTAGTAATTTGAGTGGGAGGTTTGGGTATATTAAGCATTGTGTTTTCCTATTTAAGTTATGAATTATGGTAAACTGGCTCCTAATTAAGGTTTTCATCAGGAAGTGATTCGTAACTTTATGAGGGAGATGCCTGGATCTATCTGTATGCGTGTGCACAAATATTCCTTTTTTAGTAATAATTTACTGGTTTCCTGTCAGGCATTTAGTCTCCCCCTTTCCCTTCCTAACACTGTTCCTAATATTTGGGTATTACCTCTGAACCCACGTAACCCAGGTGGCCTGGGGAAGCTGCCCACACCCATGGGCAGGCAGGTTGTGGCTGGCTGGAGCAGGACCTCCCACAGTTCCCAGAAAGCAATGCAGCAGCCTCCCATTCATGCTTCAACAGCGCGTAGCATGGTGTTTGCACATAAGCTGCTGTCAGAAACAGGGAATTATCCCCTAGATGTAAACCTTTTGTGTACACTAACCCAAGTTGTCATTCTGAGGATGTAGTACAGATAAAACTGTGATCTCTATATTAAAACAGGAGGATGGATTTGCACAGTTCAAGGATGATACATCTGGTTCTATATCCTTTCAGCTGGTAATAATCCTTTTTCCTTTCTGCCTTGGAAAAAATCACGTTCATAAAGTTAAAAGTTTATTTCTAAAATGAAATTCAATAGTTTCACTATCCTTTATGATTTTGCCCCTAATCCCCTAAGGGATGAAGAAAATTGAGCCTAACTATATGTCTTGCATGGATATCATGAAATATTTATTTCATGCCATAATAGAAAGGGTTATTTTTCCAATGATAAGTCAAGAGACCTATATTATAGTTCAAACTCTTTATAATGAACATATACAATACACTGCAATTTAACATAAGTCTTATGGTAGGGATGAGCGACACAGTGGCTCACTTTCCTTTCTATAAATCAAATGGGCAGGTCTATTTAACTTAGTCCCTATTGACACTCAGTATCTGCGAATTCTAATTTAGGGCTCAGACTGTAGCCTTGCCATCCAAAAGAGATAGCGATCATAATAGCTACTTAAAAGATAACAGCGATTCTCCTACTTTAGCTCAGTATACATTAAAAAGAAAAAATTCAAAAAACAAAAATGTGATAAAACTCATGTTACTAATAAACATCTGCAAAATTCATGACTATGCCTAACAGAATTACCTCACAATACTTTTATATTTAAAGCAGTCCTTTTAAAATACAGTACTTATATGTTTCTCTTTCAGGCATTCCTATTTGCCTTGGCAATTTCATACCTGTATGAATCTTATGGTCATTTTTAAATAAATACAAAAGAATAAAAACATCTATGAAATTTGGACAAGTACATCACCGCTTGGTCTAACCCACCCTGATTCTTAGTTTAACTCGTTCAGTGACTACACAGACCCTCACAGCGCTCACTCTGCTGCTCTACAGCAGGGCACCGCTGCCCTCTGACGGCGCCACTGGTGTGTGATTTTGAATCCAGCAAGCCAAAAACTTACTGTAATGTGAAACAGTAGGTTGTGTTCCTAAGCTACACAAGTAGAAAACAAATGAGAAATGCAACATTTTCTACAAATATTCATTACCTAATGAGTTATAAAAATTTACAGTGTTCCTTCATGTAACCCCTTCGAATGATTTTAAGGTTTTCCCTGATGATCAGTTGAAAGGCACTATGTCCAGAAGTTTAAGCAAAAGGCTTCATATGTGATGAAACAAAAGAAGCGTGTGGCTAAGCAGCACAACCATAAACGGGTAGAGCATTTTTATGAAGGAGGGAAAATAAAACTGCAAATTTTAATATTTGAGATGTATGTGGAATCTTTACATGTGATATACATATATATATATATATTCACCTTTTAGATTTCACTACTGAAAATGGCAAATTACCCACCACCAGCAGAACAGCAAATGTAGGAAAATAAGTATTCAATGAAAGCTCTGGCCATTTTCCAAGTCTGAAAATCAATATTGAAATCATTTTCAATATTTCAATACTGAAAAAGCACTGCATTTAAGGGCACTAAAATTACAAAGCCTGAATCTTCATTTATTCAAAAAGAAGAAATTAAATAGAGGACGTCCACTTGATTGCAGATGTTAGTTACTGGCAGTAGACTCTCACTCCTATTCTCCTTTATGAAACTGTCCACTAGAAAATAAAAACATACAGAGAAAAGTAAATTTTATTTAAGGTTACGTAACAATACTCCAAGTGAACAGACAGGCAAAGAGGGGCTGATGGGATATGCCAGTGATTTTCAACCAGTATGCCACAACACACTGGTGTGCCACAAGAATTTTTTAAAAAATCACCAATGTGCCACAAGAATTTTTAAAACATGCAATACCTTCCCTGGCTGGTATGACTCAGTGGATTGAGCACTGGCCTGCAGACCTAAAGGTGGCCAGTTCAATTCCCAGTCAGGGCACATGCCTGGGCATGGGCCAGGTTCTCAGTTGGGGGTGGGTGAGAGGCAATCGAATTAATATTCCTATTGCACATCAAAAAAAAAAACATGCAATACCTGACTATTTAGTCAGGGCACTGACTTATTTTCCCTTAGATTGTCAAATAAAAAAATGACAACAGCCAACACAACAGCCGTCCAGTGTGAATGAACCAAAATTATACCTATTTTTTTGTTAGTTGGCAAAAAACACATTTTTTGGTATGCCACAGAATTTTAGTAACTAGTTTATATGTGTCATGAGATGAAAAAGATTGAAAATCACTGGGATATGCAAATGTAAACTGATTTTTGTGAATAGCAGTGATTTATGAAATTTTACTTTACACATATAAAGAAATAAAGTATCTGGTCAGATTAATGGGCAACTAAATCCTAAATATCTAATAATCACTAAAGGGGAAAAAAAGAAACAAACACCACCAAATAAAAACAATGAAGCTACAAAATGAAAATACAGTAAAGACGAAAATTGTAAACTGACTTAAAACATTATGGCATATATTTGTGACTCCATTTTCAGTCGACATAAATATGCTACTTGCCAATTTTCAAATGGAATGCATAGCGCTGCAATCTGATGCCCAACTTAAAAATTTGATCATGTCCCTTTACTGGACTTTCATAGGTCCTATCTTTCAGAAACAAATATCCCTGGCTTCATAGTCACACCTTATCCATGTCATTGCTATTTGGCAGCATCTACATTTGCAAGCAATTACTTTCAACAATGAGACACATTAAGAGTAAAATTAGAACCAAAATATCTGATGAGCACCTTGGGGACTCGCTGGGAACTGCAACTCCTTCTATCTAACCAGATACTGATGCACTAGTTTCTCAAATACAATGTCAAACATCCCACTAGTTTTATGTTGTCCTCGTTTCTTTTACTTTTATAATAAAAAAATTTTAAATCATGATGTTTTATTACTTAGCTATGTACATTTTCTATATTAGCAATCACAAACTTGGGACCTGCTCAAAAATTTTAAAAGATTATCGAAAGGGCCACTGCATAATTAGGTTTGTTATGAGCGACTTTTTTGCTTATCTCTTGTGGTGGATATCACGCAAATTATGCATGGACCTTTTTTTTGCTCATCAGTTGTTAGTGTTTGTGTATTTAATGCGAGGCCCAAGACACCTCTTCTTCCACTGTGGCCAGAGACGCCAACAGGTTGAACACCCTGTCCTAGAGTCCTTGAATACTGTACTCTTTTTTCTGAGAAAGGGATATAGTATACAACATAATATACAGAATTTTAAAACATGTTTTTACCATGGGAGTCCATTTTCCACAGTTTCTCTTTGGACTAGGGTAAAAAACGCCAGATCAGAGATTCTCAATCTGATTTGACATTAGATTACCTCAGGGAGCTTAAAAAAATACTGGTGGCTACACCCCATTCTCAGAGATTCTGACTGTATAAGGTGGGGCACACGGTTCAGCCTCTTTTGCAAGTTCCTCTTGAGACTCCGACGTGCGGTCAGGGATGAGAGCCACTGCACAGAGGTCTGTCGTCACTCCTGTAGTGGTGTGTTCTGTACTGATGCTAGTCTGCATCCTGATGCCAACACCACCTTGACTTCTTAAGATAAGGCTGCCTTTCCAAAAGACAGTGCATAATACCAATGCCAGTTATCCTGGGCAGAGGCAGAGCTGGTTGGAAGGTATGACAATACACAAAGTATCCTTTTCTTATAAGATTCTGTGGGGGGCATGACAATATACAAAGTATCCTTTCCTTATAAGATTGTGTGACAAGTCCCTCATTACCTCCTTTTTTTCTACTATGAAACAGTAGATCTCAGCATCATTACCAGTCCTATAATTTAATGTTCACAAATTGTTTTTGAGAACCCTCTGTGAAGTAAACCTGGTGACACAGATCTTTATCTCAACATAATATTGAAAGTATCTTTACTTTTGATAACTATTTTACCCTGTATTTCCCACCTGTTTTACTTTATACTAAACTTACTCTATTCTATTGTTGGGGGTATATTAATAAAAATAAGCAAAATGGTCACAGCCATTTAATATCGAAACCAATTATTTTATACATTGTTAAAAGTTAACAAAAAAGTGTTTTAAGTGAAATTAGATAAAATAACATATAATTATAAAATATACACAGATAAATCTTACCTCTATGTGATATTTCTGAGCCTCTGAGAATCACCTCTGCTCAAAATGTTCCTAAATTGCCTGCCCCACAAATACATCTAAGTATATATAGTTTCGAGAGTAAAAACCAAACTGAATTGAGAAGACAATGAATTGGCTAAGCAAGCACTCATAAATCATTGAAAAGTTAAATATAATTGACTGAAATTCAGAACATTGTCCTTTTCACAAATGTACTTGAGAAAGATATTTTCTTTAAAAATGTACCAAAAGATAAATCTTAGTATCTGAATCACTATTTTCTGAGGTTTTTTATTTTTTTATTTTTTTATTTTTAGAGAGGGAAGAGAGGGAAGGAAGGGAGGGAGGGAGGGAGGGAGGGAGGGAGAGAGGGAGGGAGAGAGAGAGAGAGAGAGAGAGAGAGAGACAGAGAGAGACAGAGACATCAATGTGCGGTTGCTGGGGGTTATGGCCTGCAACCCAGGAATGTACCCTGACTGGGAATCGAACCTGGGACACTTTGGTTCCCAGCCCGCGCTCAATCCACTGAGCTACGCCAGCCAGGGTATTTTCTGAGTTTTAACATGTAAAATAAAACCTTTATCATCCTACTAGACTGTGAAGATCCCTTAAGTTCAAGGACCTTATTTAATTTGCCCACCATTATCCTCCCAGTGTCAAGAGCTCCAACTGCTACACTGGGAAGTGCATGCGTCACACTCACTCCTGTGGGCCCTACTATCCAAATGAACATATACCTCACTATGACATGAATGACAATGGAAAGGTAAAAAATATCATGAAGTAGAAAAAGTGTAGGTTTTAAATAGAAATTTTTAGTGCAGTCCAATTTAGTAAGATTTATGTATAAGTGGAAATAAGAAATGAAGTTTCAGAGTGACACTGAATTTGGGTGATTTTGACTCCTTTACACTCTTTCATATTCTCTGAGTGTTCTACACAGTTAAGATTAACTATATAAAGTATTAAGATAACCAGGATAAATCTATTTTAATTTTGGGAAAAAGAAAGCAAACCTATTCCAAGTAAATGCTAGAATGTCCAAATAAACTGACACTTCTTCCAAACTATAGTATCCATGCTTTTATATTAATTCAAAATTTTCTGATAATCCATTTTAAGAGGAAACTATTGAGTGGACTGTTACTGAAGTTTTTAAAAAATTCCAGGTAAATCTTAAGTAAATTTTAATACTTACTCTAAGTCCACCTTCTGGTGGGGGCCCAGATGTAGCTATTTGCTTTTCTATTTTTTCTTTTTTCTTTCTCTTTTCTTCCACAGACTGAACATTCAAAATGCCCCGAGATGCAGCCTTTAAGAAATTTAAGGAGTACAAAAAACAATAAAATTCAATAGCCAAGTGTCTTGGTCTGTTTCATTTGCTTTCAAGGTGGGGTATTGATCAGCTTGGTAACAAAGATTTAGACTGTTTCTATAAGACCTTTACATAAAAAATCATTTTTTCATTGGGTATTTTGCAACCATACAATTTTTTCCCCTTAAATTAATTTCATATCTGTCAGTATTTTATAAGGCACGGTCATTTTATTTTAGGGAGTAATGTTATTAAAGGGGCATCACACATTAGAGAAGACATCTGTATAATAATTTTCATATATTAAATGATATAAATACATTAATGTAATTTATAGAAACACAGAGATCACTTTGAAAAAATTACATTTAAATATAAATTTAAAGGATATCCAATACCATGTTTGTTAGAAAATACTACTAGCCATAGACATCTATCAAGAATAAAGTACAGCCCCAACCATGTGACTCAGTTGGTTGGGCATCTTCCTGCAAAGGGAAGGGTCACTGGTTCATTCCCAGTCAGGGCAAGAGCCTGGGCTGTGGGTTTGGTCCCCGGTACGGGTGCCCGGGTGCCCAGGTGCAGAGAAGAAGCCGGCAATTGATGTTTCTCTATCACATCAATATTTCTCTCCCTTTTTCTCCCTCCCTCCCCGTCTCTCTAAAGAGAAATAAAATCTTAAAAAAGAATAAAGTACAAACTTCTCTAACTAGGTAAAATTTCATTTTTATTCTCACCTCCTTCTGTCTTCTCTCTGCAGCTTCTGCAAGCTTTGCTCTTTTTTCTTCCTAAAGAATATATGTAAAAAATATGCTTTAAAGTAAAACCAAACATTATCATGGATAATTATATACCTATATATCTCTAATAGATAATATACAGTTTATAAAAATATTTAGTACTGGCCCAAAATGTTCCATCAAGAATGCCAGTATTTACATTTATAAAATAATCAACTTCCTGAATTTCATTCTCACAATTAATCAACATACTTTCAAATAAGAACATGCTGAAACATATATGTGATACATATTGTATGTCTTGTGTATTATATATGCATATATATAAAAACATAGATTGGTCTATAAAATTATCTATTTGCCTTTGTTTAAAAAAAGGCTTACAAGCAAGTCAGGGCAATAAAACAAATAATACTTCATAATACAAAGTTTGGCACTACCAGTTATAAGGGGGTTTGAAGCAGGCTGGTGTTTTTAGGAAAGGTTCATGAATGAAGTGAGCGAATCTCACTGTGTATGATAGGAAGAACTGTGGGATGTTTAGGAAAGGTACTGTTCCATGGTGGGAAACAATGATTTTCTCTAACATGTATTAATTATAGCATTTTTATATAGGACAGTAAGTAGCACACTTGTGTGAGCTGTGTTAATAATTCCCTCGTTTTCCATATATACGCCCATATTCATTCCCTGTACAAGTACAGTACTTACTGAACACCTATCGCATGTCTTAGGAGCCTGAGAACTGAGGATAGAGCATTGAAAAAATACTGATGTTTCCACGCAAATGAAAATTAAATTCTGAAGGCACACAGTCAAATATAATTAACTAAACAGTGTATGTCGATAGTAAGTGCTTAGGAAAGAAAAAGAAAGAGAAATAGAAGGATGGGTGGGTGGTATAGTCGGGATCTATTTTATTTCGCACGGTCAAGAAAAACCGCAACAATGAAGTGTCATTCAAGTAGTGAGCCACGTGTTTATCTGCGGCTGTGGGTGGAGGGTTTAACAGATGCTTACAGACTGGAAATTTATCAGCAGCCAGATAAACAAAAGTAACAGCATTTAAAAGCAACAGTTGCAAAAAAGGCATGGTGAAATCCCTGGTACCAACTTCCAGGTCATTTTCAGTACCTATAACCAAATAGCTGAAGAGCTTATGCACTTTCTTAAATACCTAATTTCTTCACAAGAATTTTTAGCAAGATAGGAGAGAAGAGAGGAATTCAGCTGTTCTGTTAGCAACTCTCAGTAGGCAGTGTTAGTGTAAAGATACTGTTAAAAACAAAGCTACAAAAAGAATAAATGCAGTGTAGCACAAACCGCTAAATTTGAATTTCAGATAAACAACGAATAAGTCTAGTATAAATATCTCAATATTGTATGCGACAAGCCTATTTTTGAAATGTATTCCTTGTCTATTTGAAAATTCAAATTAAATTGGGCGTCCTGTATTCTTATTTGCTAAATATGGCAACTTTTAAAACTGTATGTACTACGTAAAACAATCGTTTTCAAAGGAAGAACTTAAAAAAGATAAATAATAAAGGGAAAGTACTAATACAATATCCAGTAAAGCTCAGGTGTATACGGGGCTATATTGAGCACCTTCTTTAAACAGCTCGTACAGACACAGGAATACACACATCTCCTACTAGAAGATTCGACACTTCAGTGCAGAAAGAGGCATTCCTTTTTGCACCCTAACTCGTTTACAGCGTCGCCGAGAACGCCCCCTACACCGCTGAGCTGGCGTTCGCCGGCGTCCTACCAACTTCCAATTCGCAAAGAGACCCCGACACTGCCCCCGAGTAATTTCGTGAAAGCAAAGTGGGGAGACCGCCTCGGAGGCGGCGGCCCAAGTCCCGCCGGCAGGATCCCAAGGTCCGTCCGGACGCGACCGCACCTCTCCGCCACCAGGGCGCCCACCCGCCGGGCCTCCGGCGCGCTCCACCGGGTCCAACCGCCCGCACAGGTGCCCGCGGCGCCGGGCCTGGCGGGAGCGCGGGTCCCGGGAACAGGTGCGCGCGGGGCGGGCCGGCGGGCGGACGCGCAACGCGGCCTTACTCACCAGGTTTGGCGAGGGGGGCGCGGACTCCCCGGGACAGGGAAAACACATCCCCATCCGGGCAGCGGCTGGAGACCCCTCCCGCCCCGGGCCGGTAAGGGCTAACTGCGCGGTGATCCGCGCGGCCGAGGTCGGCGGCGCTCGCCCGGGCCCCACCCCGCTGGCGGCTCACTCGGGTCGGCTCCGCCCCCGGCGGCAACGCTCCCTCCCCTCGCGACTCCGCCCCGGCCTTGCGCTCGCTTCCGCCCCCCTGAGGCCGCTTCCCACCGCCTCCCAGGGGCCGGGATAGCGGGATTGCGGCTGTCGGACCGGGCCGGGGCGCCAGGGAACGCCTGCTTTGGGCGGCGTGCAGGGATGGGATGGAGAAACTGTATCCATAGCTCTCACCTGCCTGGCCGTTTATAACTGAGTGACACGACATTGGATGGCTTATGCTTCTTCTTTTGTGAGATGGGACTCGGACCTCCAAGAAATTAAAATTTAATTGGATTAAACTTGCTGGAATTGCAAATTGACGCGAGCACCCTGTTCTGCCTTCTAAGTGACTCGGTATTATTCCCGTTGAGAGAGCAGAGTATGAAGTACAAGGTGCAGCCCAAGTAACGCCCCTGTTTTTATTACAAAATCTATTACAAAATCATAAGCATGTAATTCTGTGACAAAATAGCACACTGGAGCACACATGTGACATTTTAGGTGAAATGTTCAAATTAAAACCATAAATTATTACACCTATATGATTACCCTACCAACCACACTCATGCAGGCTTACTTCTGCGGGACCCTCTCCCACTCCCTGTAGGTCACTATGGTTTAGAAACCAGCCTCATGAACATGGCGTTAGTTGAGGTGCCCATTGGTTCCTGATTTTTTGGATTCACTTAGCCTTACAACGGTAATGATGAAGGTTGATCTATTCAGAAATATTTTAATTAAGTGTTTTTCAAATTTCAATAGGCATAAAATCATCTGGGCATCTAGTTAAAATGTAGTTTATGAGTTAAAAAGTTTAGGGTGAAACCTGCAATTCATTTCCTATAAGCTCCTGGGTAAAGGTAAAGTTTCTGATCTCTTCACACATCTGCTTTTGATTTTTTTCTTGCATTATACTAGTTTCCCTTGCTTCTTGGAGTATCTTCAAATACCACAGAAAGGTAGGTTGTAAAGTCACCATTAAAACCTCCAAAACCACCATTATATGGTTTAAAGTCATATGTTTAAGTCTTTAATCCATTTTAAGTTAATTTTTGTGAGCTGTGTAAGACTGAGGTCCAATTTCATTTTTCTGCAGGTTGTTATCCACCTTTCCCAACATCATTCATTTATTGAAGAAACTATCCTTTCCACATTGCACACGCTTAGCTCCCTTGTCCAATAGTAGTGAGCTCTATATGCAAGGGTTCATTTCTGGGCTCTTGATTCTGTTCCATTGGTCTATGCATCTATTTTTATGGCAGTACTATACCTTTTGATTACCATAACTTCGTAAGATAGTTTGAAATCAGGAAGCGTGATCCCTCCAGCTTTGTTCTTTTTTGTTGAGATTGCTTTGGCTATTTTGGGTCTTTTTTGGTTTCATACGAATTTTAGAATTGTTAGTTCCATGTCTGTGAAAAAATACCATTGGAGTATTGATAGGAATTGCATTGAATCTGCAGATTTCTCTCAATAGAATGGACACTTAAACTATTAATTTTTGTGATTCATGAATATATCTTTCCATTTATTTGTGCCCTAAGAAAACACTGATTTGCTTTTTGTTTGCTATAGGTTGACTGTATTTTATAGAGTTTCAGATAAATGGAATCATGTGTACTTCTTCAACACAAAGTTTTAAAATTTATTAATGTTACTGTGTGCATGTATCTTAAATAATACTCCACTTTTATAGATGTATCACATTTTTAAAATGAATTTAATTATTCATTGACATATGGGCTGTTTGCATTTTGAGGGTATCATGAACAAAGCTCTATAAATATTTGTGTACAGTTCTTTGGGTGAAAATGTACAAGGTCTGTCCAGAAGGTATCTAGCCACATTATATGAAAAATAGAGACATTCATTGGAGAAGATAAGATACAAGAAACATTGTACACAGAACAATGATATCTCAGGCCCCTTCAAAGTAGGCAACTTGGGATCTCACACAGTTCTTCCAGTCATCATCAGCTGCCCCATTGTATTTTCCTGAGTCTTATTGTTACAGAACACAACAAGGGGGGGCCTGGGATGATATACTATTATTAAAAGAAGGCCCCGGGTCCGTTATGTCCACCGCCAGAGGAAAGACGTCTCTCAATGCCAGAGAATCGTGAAAAGGAAAGGAAACGTTTATTTAATGCTATACAAACTTAAAGTAGTGACCTAATGTCTTCACCAAAATCCCAAAGTCCCTTAAAACACCCACAAACACACACAGTCCTTCCTTCCTTCCCCCTTTGCCCAGTCCAGAGTACCGTATCTCAGGAAAGGAAATAGAAGTCCATGGCTCAGGCAGTCCTCTGGCTATTCCCAGTTAGAACTCCATCTCGACTGGGAGACCTCCCTGGGTTCCCGGCACCCTCGGCTGAGTCACCAGGATCTCTGCTAAAACCAGGTGGTGGTTCCCCCTTCTAAAGCTGTGGGGGCCCCACTCTGCCAGGCTGTGTGGTTCTCTCCTCAGGGCTGCCGTGTGGTTCTCTTCTCAGGGCTGCCGCGTGGTTCCCTCTCTCTCAGGGCTGCAGGAGTCTTCACTCTGCTAAAGCTGTGTGGCTCTCTCCAAAGGCCGTGATCTTCTCTGTACCTCCACAGCCACATGGTTCTCCCCTCTCAGGGCTGCGCACAGCTCTCCTTCCTAAAGCAGCATGGTTCTCCTTCCAATGGCCGCCAAATCTGGGTTTTAAATCCCTGCGGTCAATCTTCTTCTGCAGCCCCATTTCCGACTCCTCCCACACTCGGCTTCACATGCCAGAACTCGTATCCTTCCAGCTTTACTGGGCTGCCATCATGAGTCTGGGCAGGTGTGGCCTCATGTCCTGGAGCCAATCCTCTCTGAGTTCCCACGCAGGCGCTGTAACTCAGGGGACCCGCGCCCCCCCCCCCCCCCAGTTACATCTGAGTGGGGAAGTTACTTCCATTCCCCTGGCTTAGAGCTGATCACGACTACTTAACATATCTATGCAACCAGCCAAAGGCTATATATATGTTAAGTGACCACGCCAGAGCTTAGCTGCAAGGCTGTTGCTATGCTAAACAGCTCTCAATGGCCCTGCTACATTTGTCCCTTCCCCCAACCCACACCCTGGGGTGGGGGATGGAGACATCTTAAAATCTCCTGGACACCTTAAGTTCTGGACCACATTTCAAATGCCTATTTGGGGCCCCCCCTCTTGGCTGCACCCTGTAACATTATCACAGTCTGAAATCTCTCTCCTTTCAAAGGTGATTTTAGTTTTGGGAAAAGGCAGAAGTTGCAGGGTGCCAAATGTGGCCTGTAGGGGTGCTGAGACACCTGACTGATTGATATTTGGCCTAAAAACTGCACAAGATGTGATGCATGAGGAGGCACATTATTGTGATGAAACAGCGTCACCAATTGCCTGTGGAGTGTTCAAGCTTAATGCAAAATTTCATGCACATTCCTTACTCTACTCGCTCAGTCATTTTGAATGTGATGGCCACACAGTACATATGCTCAGTAGCATCTACCACCTCCCTGACTAGCACAGAGAAGTCATTATTGGTCACACATGTGTATTCCAGTCCACTCTCCTTGGCTGCCAAGTTACACTGATGTCACACAAACTGTTCTCGCTATACTAACAGTGACTGGACTTTTTCTGGACAGACCTTGTGCCTCATGTGCCCAGCAGATGGTCTATTTTTTGTGTTCTAGTGTATACTTGAAAGAATATCTGTTCTGTTGATGTTGGGTGGAATATTTTATATCAATAAAATTGCTGAATGGTAGTGCTATCTCCTAAATCTTTAATAATTTTATATTTATTGCATCATATTTCAAGAGAGTAATGCTATATTTCAGTTATAATTGTGGATGTGTCTATTCTTTGAATTCTAGTTTTTGTTTAATGTCTTGATGCTTTCTTATTGAGTGTATGTCTTTGTGATGAATGAAGCTTTCATTATAAAGTGTTTATATACATGATAATATGATTTATTCTGAAAACTAATATGTATTAGTAACCATTCTAGCTTTAAAATTTGTATTTTCATGGTATATACTGTTGCATCATTTTATTTTTAAACCTATCAATGTTTATATACACAGCATGTTTCTAATAGATGTTTTGTAGTTTGTTGGGAACTGCCCTGCCTGGTATCAGAAGCTGTAACCCCTGCCAAGGCTAAAGCTGAGGGAACGACCTTGGACCCTAAGCCAGCAAGGAGACAAAAGCTTATCTCCCTGGCAGGAGCACCACTTCTGCTCCTTTTACTTCACCCTGCCTTGCCCCCAATGCTTGGTTGGTTAGCCAATGATGGGTAAGATTCCCCATGGGAGGAACAACCTAAGACAGGCACACTCACGTGGGAGGCCCCCAAGAAAGGACTTTGAGGGCTACAGCAAAAGGGGCTGATGGACCCTTGCCCCTCGGCTTTGACATAGCCTGAGTCCTCATTGTCTGAGAATCTCCTAATCTCTTGGCTGCCTTAGTTCCCTTGCTCCACCTAAGCCTGAAACAGTGACAGAGGCTGGTGCAGCCCCCTGCTGGAAAGGGCCGGTTCCCTGGGTGATCAGGCCTAAGAAAGAATGCATAAAATCCTGTGAAACCTGCTTTGTTTAGAATGCTCTCAATGAAATGATAAGTGTCCGAGCAAGAAGTAAGTCTGTTCCTTAAAGTTTTATAGCTCTTTAGCTATCTGACCCTGACCCAAAATAGGCCCTCAGAGTTCTTTGTTATCTATTGTTTGATCCTTACTTCCTGGCAATGATTAATGAGCTTTACCTGAATTCTTGTGTAAACAAACCCAATAAAAGCCTGCTCGGGCGGGAGAACAGGGTGCGCTCTCCCCTAGGGAGGGTGTCCATGGTGCTCCCCACTACAGAGAGTGGCCATTTAGTTCCTATTTCCCCACAGGACTCAGTTGTCTCTGTATGTTTTTCTTGTGTTTCAACAAGCCATCTGCAGTGTTCCATGGTCACTGCTGGTTGGTGGCCGCGTCAGTAGTTGGTTTTCCTTTTTTAAATACCTTGATAACCTTTGCGTGTTGAAGAAATTTCTCCATTGGTTTTGCATGTTCCTGTGTGTTTTCTGAGTGAAGTTTTAATATTTTTTTTCTCTAGACTGTCTTTTAAAGATGTTTGTATAGTAATCAAACTTGGAAGATATACAGTCTAGATCAGATTGGCTTACTGTCCAGTACAATGGAGATAATGCCTCTCTCTAGAGAAAAGTTGGGCAGGTTTGCTTAGCAACCCCTTAAGTAAGATTGGGGCTTCCTTAGTTGTAACACAAACCCACAGTGTCCACAGTATCCACCTGGGCTCACCTGTGTAAGAGCCTCATGGGGCTTGGCGAGTCAAGGGAAACCAATCCAAGCATGCATTTGAGAGCCTCCTATGCCCAGAGTATTGTGATAGGGTTATTTGTCTCCACCCAGTAACTCTCATTTTCTGCCAGCATCTACAAAACTGTGATGGTCTAACTTGTTTCTTGTAAGTAGAATAAAATCTCAAATCCATCACTCTTTAACATACTGCCTTTTAATTGGAGTGTTTAGATCATTTAGATTTAATGTAGCTATTGATTGATTTGGGATTTAATCTATTATCTTGCCACTTGTTTTCTTTATTATCAAGTCCATTCTTTTCTTCTTCTATCTTCATTTGGATGGGTTTTAAGCATTGCATTTTATCTCTATTAGCTATACTTCTTTCTCTGTGTGTGTGGGGGGGGGTTTCTCTAGTATTTGCATGATCCAATTGTATATGTAATTAACATATCTAATTGTCCCTTCAGTTAATAATATCTCTCTTCACATAAAATATAAGAAACTTTCAATGATTGTACTCTTCCACCCTTTGTTATGGTTGCTATGCATTTACCCTTACAGGTTATTAAAACCGTAATAATTACTTTTGCTTAAAATAGTCCATTAATTTTTAAATAAAATATTAGAATAAAATGATTTTATATTTACTTATATGTATATCATTTCCAGAGCTTTTCATTGTTCTGTGTAGATCCAAAAATCTACCTGATACAATTATTTTCCACCTCAAGAACTTTCTCCTACAAGTCTGTTGTTACAGTTTTTGGCACTGCTGAAAAATAATCTGCATTTTTGCCTTCAGGTTTGAAGGACATTTTTTGCTCCATAAAAACCTTAAGTTTGATAGGTTTTTCTTTAATCAGTTCTTTAAAGGTATCATTCTGGCCTATGTAGTTTCTAATGAGGTTTGTGAGTTTTTTATGCTTGTCTCTCAGTATTTAATGACCCTCCCCATTGCTGTTTTCCTTTCTCTTTTCAGTGTTTTTCAGCAATTTGATTATGATAAGTTTGGGTCTTTATATTGCTTGGCATTAACCTTTTTGGATCCATGGGATTAGTTTTCATCAAATTTGGAAAAGTTTGGGGAATTCTTTTTCAATCCCATCCTCCCCTACTCAGACATTCCCAATTATTCAGGTTAGGCCACATGATTCAGTGTCCCGGGTCAGCAAGGAGCTAATCACATTCCAATCTTTTCCTCTTTGCCTCAGTTTGAATTATTTCATGGCTTTTGTGAAATGTCTATTATGCCATTAATCTCATTTAGTGACTTTTTAGGTTTTTTTAGTTCTAAAAAGTTCTATTTAGTTCTTTTAAAGATCTTTTATTCCTCTACTTGTTGTGTTCATATTTTTCTTTAATTCACTGAGCATAGTTAACATATACAATATTTAAATGAATTCTTCTAATTACATAATCTCTTTTCATTTCTGTGTCTCTTTCTATTGACTTGATTTCCCCCGATCATGTGTTACATTGTTCTGCTTCCTGGCATGCCTAGTAATTTTGACTAGATACCAGACATTGGACACTGACAGTGCACAAAGAATAAGCAGATCTGACTTTGGTGAGTTTCACACTGTGAACATGCAGTTTAGCATTCGGCAAAGAGTCAGCATAAGCTGTGTGCAAATCTCCAAAGTACTGTGTGTAGTCCCTTACTCTCTGGAATTGTGCTCTACAACTCCCAGTTACCCCCAGACTTCCTGAATTCTTATCTCTGCTCCTCACCTCATCCTCAACTCAAGAAAACTGCTGTAATTCTTTTTTCTCTGCATCAAGATCTGGAATCTGGAATGCTCCTCAAGGCAGTAAAAGGGGTAGTCATAGGGCCCACCTATTTCCCTTCTCTTAGGGACCAGCCCCCCCCCCCTTTTTTTTTGACTTATGCTGCATTTCTGAAAACCACTGTTTTAAAAATCTTGTCCTGTTTTCTAGCTCTTTACTGTGGAAGCATAATTCTGGTACTTCCATCATTCCAAGAAACAGAATCCCCTGTACTTGAAATTGTATTTTGGATGCTGCAAATCATTCACTGAATATAATGTTCATATTAGTCTAATAGTTGGTAGTTCTTCAACTTAGAAAATAATTGTGATAATTCCATTTGCATGTTAAGAATTACATATGTAATTAAAGTATTTTACAGACGTGATTATCACGGATTTCATACATGAAAGTAAAATTTAATTCAGTATCTGAATTTTACCTTAAATGAAAATTTTAATTACACTATAGCTTATTTGCAATATCAACAAATAGCATAGGTTTTAGTTATATTAAAACTCTTTCCAAGGACTATTTAAACATTTTAAACATTTTGTTTAAGCATAAGTCATTATAAATATACAGCAGAGGAAATTTATTTCCCTTATTATTAGAACATAATTCTAAATCTTTACATATGTCATAATTACAACTGCAAAATCTAAACATGAGCATACTACTTTTAAAAAACCTACACATATTCATTATTATTTGGTGAACAGCAGAAAATCACAAATTTCCAAACAAGTAAAGGTGGTAGAGTGATATGATATTTAATAAAATTCTAGAGCCTGTGGCTTGGATGTGAAATGATCACATTGTGTTTATTTTGCAGAAAGCGCAGAGTTTTGCCTTTATTTTTCAAATGAGGTAAAATGTGGAAATGCCACTTGATTCAGAAATATGCACATTTTGGTCCTGCACATGATTTCCTCCACACAGGTCCCGCTTTATGGCCACTAGAAGAGATAAAATATACAAGAAAAAGAAACTCAATTAAAATTTATATAATGAAATGTTTATGTAAACTATAAATTAATTTGTAAAAGTATCAAAGAGAGAAATCTTTCGTATACTAAAAGAATTATATAAAGAGCTAGAAGTGCTATTCTCAATTAAAGCCACATTCAGATACCATCCAGATATGAAAATCACCAGTGTCAAATAAATCGTATCTGGAGAAAATTTGATAGAAACATTTTGTTTTCTGTGAGCCAGACAACAAATTCCGTGAGCAGGAGACATTTGTAGAAGATAAAGATAACAGTGTGGAGAAAGGATCAGTTACTTCTACACATCTGGATGTGACAGAACTGTTGAACATAGAGTTTTTCTTTTCTAAAATGTATGATCTGTGATTGACTAAGAAAACATAAACATCTGTTGAGAGTGTTTTAGGTCTTAAAATAACTCAAAATGAAGTGATCAACTGGGACAAATAAGTAATAATAGGGATTTAACTTTAAAATAATATTTCAGGATAATTTAAATATCTGTAAGTATATAATTAGTGATATAAGTAGGAGATAATTTTTCTTGTTAGATTTTAAGCAGACAAAAATCCAAACAAAAATAATTTCTCAGACTTCTTTCCACACCTGGGGCCTTAGTCTCATCATGCATCCTGTGTTCTACTGGGCACAGCCCCTATGAACTTTTGTCACATGTATGGACTCAGGTCTTAATTTTCATCCCCAATCATTTAAGTTGCACAAATACAGTTATATATATTTTTTTCCCCTGAAGCCAAAGATCAGTTTAACAACACAGAAAAAGAGAAGAGTTTCTTAGGGATGCAGCTTGCAACACAACACTTTGCAAAATGACATGAAAAGAAAAAGTGAAAGGAGAATCAGTGCAGTTTAAAGCAGTGTTATTCTGTGTGCTCTGGTTTGGGTGCTAGTCCTCCGTTTACTGTTGTTGTGCAACAAGATTAGCAGAGAATTGAGAGTATACATTTATGTTCATTTATAATAATTTGAGATTGTTATGACATCTTGATTGTATGTTATGATGGTTTGGAAATTAAACCAAACAAACAAAATTAAAGAAAAATCAAACAAAACTCATCTTTGACCACATTGGAGAAGCGCTGAGAGCTTCAGCTTAAACAGGGGATATTATACATTTTGGACAACTTATAGATGATATATAAATGAGGGCTTCCAGCCTGACATGTAAAGAGCTTGGAAATCATCATTCCCATCTTCACAACAACAACAACAACAAAAATGAACACATTGTAGCATTATTTACAATAGTAAAGATATGGAAGCAACCTAAGTGTCCATTGATAAAAAATGTGGAAATACAATATATATTCAATGGAATAATATTTAGCCATAAAAGAAGAAAATCTTGCCAATATCAACAACATGGATAGACCTTGATGACATTACGCTACATAAAATAAATCTTATGGAAAAAGACAATACCATATGATCTCACTTATACGTGGAATCTAAAACACATACGCACACAACAGAACAAAACTGAGCTCATAGATATAGAGAAAAGACTGCTGATTGCCAGAGGTAGGGGCTGGGGGTGGGTGGGTGAAATGGGTGACATGAGTCAAAATGCACAATTCCAATTATAAAATAAATAAGTTCTGGGGATATAATATACAGCAGGTGATTATAGTTAGTAATACTGTACTGTATATTTGAAGATTGCTAAAAGAGTAGATCTTAAGAGTTCTCACCACAGGAAAGAAGATTGTAATTATGTGTGGTCATGGATGTTAACAAGACTCACTACATTGATTATTTCAAAATATTTACAAATATTGAGTCATTATGTTGTATACCTGAAACTAATATAATGTTACATGCCAATTTTATCTCAATTAAAAGTCATCTACCTGACTTCAAGACTCATTATAAGGTTACAGTAATCAAGACAGTGTGGTATTGGCAAAAAAAGCCAGATAATGTATTCAAGACACTGAATAGAAATCCCAGAAATAGACCTGTACAGATCTTTGACAAAGTAGCAAAGGCAATACAATAGAGAAAGAATATCTTTTCAACAAACAATGCTGGAACAACTGGAACAACATTCATCCACATGCTAAAAAAAATCTAGATATTTATCTTATAGCTTTCATTAAAATTAAATAAAAATTTATCACAGACCTAAATGTCAAATGAAAAACTGCAGAACTTCAGGAAGATAACACAGAAGAAAATCTATGTGATCATGGATGTGGCAATGAATTTTTAGATACAACACCAAAAGCATGAACTATGAAAGAAATGACTGACAAGTTAGACTTCATTAAAATTTAAAAATGCTGTTCTGGGAAAGGCACTGTTAGAATAATTAAGGGATCAGTCACAGGCTGGTAGAAAATATTTGCAAAACATCTTATAAAGAACTGGTATTCAATATATACAAATGATTCTTAAAACTCAACAATCAGAAAATAAGCAGCTTAGTTAAAATGGGCAAAGGTTTTGAGCTGACACCTCATCAAATAAGTTATTTAGAAGGCAGATAAGCATATGAAAAAATTGTCAGTAGTATACATCATCAGGGAATTGCAAATTAGGACAACAAGATACCACTGCATGCCTGACACAATGGCTAAAATCCAAAATACTGATAACATATAATGTTGGCAAGAAGGTGGAACAACAGGAATGCTCATTTATTGCTGGTGGGAATGCAAAATGATACAGCCACTTTGCCAGTTTCTTGTAAAGCTAAACACAGTATACCATATGATCCAGCAACTACACTCCCAGATATTTATCCACATGAATTGAAAACCTATGTCCACTCAAAACCCTGAAATATCAATGGTTATAGCAGCTTTACTCATGACTGCCAAAAATTGGAAGCAAGAATGATGGTCTTCAGTAGGTGAATAAATTAACTGTGTTTTATAAATACAATGGAATAGTATTTAAAAAGAAAAAGAAATGGGTTGTTGAGCCATGAAAAGACATAGAAAACCCTTAAATGCATATTGCTAAGGGAAAGAAGCCCGTTTAGAAGGATACGTACTGTATCATTTCAACTACGTGACATTCTAGAAAAGACAAAACCATAGACAGTAAAAAATACCAGTGATTGTTGGGGGTTGAGGGGGAGAGGGAGAAGGAAAGGGTGAGTAGATGGAGCACTGGGAATTTTTAGGGCTGTGGAACTATTCCTTATGATGCTGTAATGGTGGGTACAAGACATTATGCATTTGTTGCACTCAGAATTCTACAACGCAAAGAGTGAATCCTAACTTGAGTTAATAATAATGTATTGACATTGGCTCATTAATTGTGATAACAAATGTATCATGCCCGTGCAAGGTGCCAATAATAGGAGGTGTGCAGGAAAAGGAAAAGAAGTCTGTAGAAACCCCTTGCTTTCTATTTAGTTTTTCTATAAGACTAAATTACTATAAAAAATAAAGACTATTGATTTATTTTTTTTTTGTTTGTTTGTTTTTGCTGTACTGCTGTTTTCTGATTCTTTTTTTCTTTTTTTATTATATTTTAATCATTGTTCAAATAAAATAAAGACTATTGATTTAAATAAAAAGGGGGTACAAGAAAAATTTTAGGGGTGATGGATATGTTGATTATCTTGTGGTGATGGTTTCATGAGTCTACATGTGTCAAAACATTAAAAAAATGTACACCTGAAATGTGTACTGTTTATTACATGGCAACTATACTTCAGTAAAGCTGAAAAATAAACAACAATAGACACATACTCTTCATTTGGGGCCTGCTTTCCTGATGAACAGGGAACTAACTCTGCTGGCATATATTTTTCCAGCTTTGTCCTGTACTATTTGGTCTTGGAATGTGGAAACATTATCTCCTGATGTAGAAATCTTTTTTGAGACCATGAGAATAAAGGTCATAAGAAAGGTCTGAAGAACTAGAAACAGAGAAGGCACCTGGGACATCTTTGCTGATTGTTGGAACAACCGTATCAGCCTAAGCTGCCTAGGTCAGTTGTTATTGTTTGGAGAAAAAAATATACTCCTATTTGATTAAGCCACTGCACTTGAGTTTCTTTTGTAGGGAACTAAAGTTAGCCATTCCTAACTGACATAGTTATCATTAGTTGTGTTTACAAAATATTTCCTTTCAGAAAGGAAATGAACAGAAGAGATGTTAATTGTTAGAAATAGAATGTTTCCAAAATCTTCCCATAATGAAATATAATCCCTGTTCCTAGATGTGCTTGGATAAGGCCAGGAACCACCACTGAGTTGATAGAGGAATGGAAGCAAAGTGGAAATTTTTACCCTGAAGAAAAGCCTGAATATTAAGGAAGGTAATAATTGCGCACAACTGTCTGAAGGACTTTTAGATGGAAAGGGCATTGGATTTATCTCTGGCTATGAGAAACATAATACCATGTGTAAAAGGCTCATGGATGCAATATAATGCGTTATGTGGAAGAACTTTTAACTCCATTTCAAGGATGTGCAAAAATGGAATAAGCTGTGACTGGTGTAGAGTTTTCTGATGTGTCCAAACCTAGCCTGAGTAACCATTTAGCAGGAGATTTTGCAAATTTTTTTCAAATAATATAATGTAAAATATTCACATGAATAATTTTGTCAGATAACATATGACAAAGCAAAGGCAAAAACCAGAATCCAGGACACATGGCTTCAAAGATCACACTCTTTTCATTAAACCACAATGCTGATTACAAAAGAGATTTAAATACTCAATGAGAATTTGGCTAGAGGAGCTTTCAGGTACCTTTCCAGACTGTAGTCACATATTTTTCAAGGGAAAGGGGAAAAACAAAACTTAAGAGTATTTCATAAATTAAGAGTGAGACCATTGCACTTAAGAATCTGTTAACTTCATGATGTCTTCATACTTACTATGAGCCCTGGTTCTGGAATGGGAGCAGCCTTTGTAAACTTTTTATTGAGTTTCCTCTTCTCTTTCCTTAGGTTTTTCATATTCTGAACACGTTTTGCTAAGGACTTGTGGAAAATTAAAAGGGAAGAAAACAAATCATACTTCTTATAACAAAAAGGTAACATGCAGATTATATTTTTGGTTTATGTGAGTAAAAGAGGATCAACACAATCGATGCATATGTTTCGTAGATGAAGAAAACACATTGAACTGTCATAGAGTTTTCAAAAGGGACTCTTTACTCTTGATTTTCACTTTCACAACTGTGTACCTTTAGATAGATCCAAGAGTCATATATATATGAATCTTATACATATATATGTATATCATCTGTTCAGAAGGCATTCAGCCATGTAATATGAAAAATAGAAACATTTATTGAAGAAGATACAAGATACAAGAAACATTGTACATAGGACAATGAAGCCTCAGTCCCCTTCTAAGTAGGCACCTTTGATGTAGGTCCAAAGTAGGACCTCACATAGTTCTCCCAATTGCCATCAGCTGCCCCAACATATTTTCCTGAAGCTCATCTATGGTATGAAATTTCTTCCCTTTCAAGGTGATTTTAGTTTTGGGAAAAGCCAGAAGTTGCAGGGTACCAAATTTGGGCTGCAGCGGGGCTGAGTCATCTGGCTGATCTGGTGTTTCACCAAAAACTCTGCCTGAGACGTGATGCAGGAGGAGGCACATTGTCATTATGAAGCTACCAATCACTAGTTGCCCAAAGCCACAGCCTTCTGAATCATCTGAATAGTTTCTGCAGTTATGTTCAAGCTTAACACAGAATTCAATGCAGATTTGTTGCTATACTCACTCAGTCATTTTGAATGTGACAGCCACACCATAACATGCTCATTCAATGGCATCTACCACTACCACTGACTAGTACAATGAAGTCGTCATTGTTCACACATGTGCATTACAGCCCACTCTCCTTGGTTGCCAGGTTACATCAATGTCACGCAAACTGTTCTTGTTATGGACTTTTTCCATATGTGTGTGTGTATATATACATATATGTGTATTACTTATATATGTATATACATATATGTGTATTACTATGTGTGTATATATATATGCTTTTAATGCTGCTTTTAAAATAATGCAGCATTATTTCATAACAATGAAAATTCACTTTCTTTATGATCCAATCATTCTACTGCTGCCTAAATATTCAAGTGAAACTCTTGTTCAGGGGCAACAACAGACATGTACTAGAATATTTACAGTAGCACTGTTTATTACAGGAAAATGTATGAACTACCCACTGCCCATCAACAGGAGAAAGGAGTAATGAACTGAGATATGTTCCACAAGAAAATATTAAACAGCAGTGACAATAATAGTATACAACAACATGGGGACATCTTACAAAACAATGTTCGGGGAATAAATTTATATGCCAAATTGTATGTTATATGTTTATAAAGTTAAAGAACAAGCAAAATCAAACCATATATTTTGAGAGGCACATATGTGACAAACTACTTTTAAAACACGAGATTGATAAACATAAAACCCAAGATTGCGGTTACCTCGGAGAGAATCAGGAAGGTAGGAAGCAGCCCCTGGAGGAGCTCAGGGATATTTGTAACGTTTTCATAAGTTCGGGATCTATTTTCTTATTCTGTTTTACAGTTTGCATATTCTACATATATTCTTGCATCTGTATCAAATGTACATTTAAAATGATAATATAAGCCAGTTAGGTGATCCTGGTTAAGTCTCATTCTGATGGTAAGTCACAAGATCCCAGAGTCCCACGAAAGAGAACACAGAAGTGTTCATAGAAGTTCTATCGTATTAGGGAGCAGCACACATAAAGGAACAAGGTAAAAAATCACAGTTTTGAAATACCTAGAATTATGTATTTAAACATTACCTGCCTATTGGTGACATCTGAAGGATGTGGCCGTCTTGGTCCTTCCTACAAAATATGTAAAATAATTTTTGAAATACATGAAAGTCATGAGCAAACAGAAAGGTTAGTTATAACACAAAGCCTGTGATCCTGTTTTTTAATTAATATAGGCATATTATCTCAAAGAACATCGAGGTAAAAGCCAAGGTAGAGAGATTGATGATAGGATTATAAGAAAAGAGAACCAGCGATAAACCAGATGACAGGTAAGAAAATTGAAAACTGGGGTAGGAAGGCCAGTAGAGGGAACCCTCTGGCCCTACCGTTGGACCTCAGTGACAGACTCGATCAGGAGGAGCTGTCAACCATGGACCTCAGCATGGACCTTCCACCATTCCAGCAGGAGGAGGATTTCCTTCCTTACAACTCAGCCAATGAGAAACCACCATCACCCTGAACTTTCACTTTTTCTCCAAGGGGTTGTCCTTCAAAACAACCCCTCCCAACTTCCCCCTTTTTCACTATAAAATCCCCTTTCTTTGCTTGTTGGATTAGCCTATAGTTTTTGCTATAACATGCTTGTCTAGAATACCTATCCTCTGTTATTCCCAGCTATACCCGTTACGCTACTAAAATAATTGGCTGTTTCATTTTGAGGGCAACACAGGAAACACATTGACTACAGAGATTTATTCTGAAAGAAAATGAGATACAATACATCCCCAAATTCACGTTTTTCCATTGGTACATGACTTCAGTGGTGCCACTCTGTCTAGTCTGGAGTCTAAAGTCTAGCAAAGCTGAGGGGATTGAGAAACCCCTCCAGATGGACAGGTTTTCTGAGGCGCAGGGAGTTTGGCTGGTAGTTTATGGAGCTCCCACTCCTCCCCCCATCTTCTAAATTGTGCCGTACTCCCCAACCTCATTTTGATCCAATTGTTTAACCACAAGACCTAAAAGCAACCTCCTCCCCATCTGTATATTGAGAAGTCAATCCTTTCCCTCACCTCTGTAACCCTCACCCCACCTTCTAGGGCAGCTCCGTGGGTCAGTCAACAAACATGATTGGCTCCTGGAAGGCACAGGGTGGAGGGCTTTTCCTTGTCCTGGGCAGTTCATCTCCTTAACCAAGGATTTCCCAACCCTCCACACCTAACTCCGTGTGTGCAATAGCCTGAAGTGCTAGTGGACACTGTGGCCTCGAAGATCAAAGCCTGGACAAGGGTGACAGAGGTTGGGTTAAGGGCAGGAGACTCACGGGGTTGACGTGGGTAGTGTCGTCCCCTAAACAGTGCAGGCACATACTTCAGAGCCTCAGAGGGCCCTTGGAGCCCACTGCCTGATCCCGATTAAGCAAGTGCTGGCAGGCCACCCACCCACTCACTGCCCGTGAGCCCCGCCCGCCCGCCCCATCACAATTCCCTTTATCCTCACCCGTGAGCCCCACCCTTTCCCTCAGCCGTCTTCCAATCCAATGCTTGGAAGGTGATGTCCCTGGCTGAGCGGAGAGTGCCTCTGAGTTAGGGATGCCCGGTTATCGCAATTCCCGATCCTCACAGCTTCTTCGCTCAGACAACCGCAGAATACCGATGTTTCATCTTTTTTAGTTCTCATCTCGCTACCCTCCACCCAGCCCCCCTTCACTTATTAACGTATCTAACTTACATTACATGACCCCTCACTCCAGCCTATCTTCAGGTGTTTTAATTCCATGATCTCATTATTCTTCAATCACAGTTTCCAGTGGGATCCATCCAACTATCCGTCTTCTCCCTGGGCTGAAGTGGGGAAAAGAAGATTTCCGCGACAGTATCTGTAATCTGCAACTTAGCTTGGGTGCTCACCAGTACTTACCCCTTTGATGTTGCCTGAGTCTTCCCTTTCTGTACTCTGCAGCATTCCCTTCAAACCACCTTCCTGCTGTTAAAACCTCTGAACCCACTGTCTCCCAGGTGCTTTCAGCAGAAGCAGGACAGCTCCTGCTCCACACCCTGATAATGGCTACAGTGTGTAGAACTCATGCTCAATGTTTGTAGATGAATGTATACTTACTAGCTCATCAACCTTTTACAACAACCCAAGAGCGTCAGTGAGTGATCATTATCCTCTGGAAAAGAAGGCATTGGTATGTTCATTGTCCAAGGTTATACTGTTAGAGGGTGAGCTGGGATTTCAATTCACAAAGTGGCCTCAGAGCCTATGACCTTAATCACTATTCCACAAATTGCTTTTATTTTATTGTTATTATTTATTTTATTTTTTAATCCTTGGGTCACTGCTTTTTGAGAGAGAGAAGGGAGAGAGGAAGGGAGAGAGGGAGGGAAAGAGAGAAACTGATGTGAGACAGAAACCTTGATTGATTGCTTCTCGTATGCAGTGGGACCAGGGATTGTTTTCTCAGTTTAGGAACGTGTCCTGACCGGGAATCAAACCTGCAACCTTTGGGTTATGAGATGATGCTAAACCAACTGAGCCATATCTGCCAGGGCTGCCACCAATTGCTTTTAAAAGCCCAGACCAGCTACCTCAATTCCTTGCCACCTATATGCCTATAACTTTGTATCCTCATTATCCTTTTCCCTGTGGTCCTGTTACAATTGCAAAAGTTGTTGCCCCTCCTCTTGTCCAAAGTAAATCTCTCTGCTTCTGTTCTTATGCCATTGCCTGCCTAGAAGCCTCTTCAGAGATCTTACTCCACAGATAGCTCTCTTTTCTTGTTAACCTCTTTATATTTATTTTCTTTTCAGCATTTAAATACCATATGCTCAATCTTCTTCTCTTCAAACTAATAAACCAAAACCCTGAACAACAACTGATAATAATTATTTTCCATCTCCTCTATTGCAGGGGTGTCTCCAACCTTTTGGCATTTCTGGGTCACACTGGAAGAAGAAGAGTTGTCTCGGGCCACACGTTAAACACACGAACACTAATGAAAACAAAAATATCTCAAGTAAGTAGATTTACATTTTTATGTAAATTTACAATTTTGTTTTGGGCCGCATTCATAGACATCCTGAGCCGCTGCTTGGACACCCCTGATTACAGTTAATATCCATAAGAGTTGTCTGCAATTCTCATCTCCTCTTGACATCCAGTGTAATATTTGGCTCACTGCAACGAGCTTCAACCCTTACTATTTATCCTACTGGTATTTGTTTTGAAACAGTTGCAAATGATCTTCCTGCTGATCAGTGAACACTTTGTACCATGTGACTTCTGCAGAGTGTTAGAAACTGCAGAGAGATCTCTTGAAAGAGTTAGGCTTAGGGAAATTACTCGTATTTCCCATAGTTCTTATAGTGTTTTATACCTTAAAGTATCTGTTTCATAATACAAGTAAGATTAGTTTGTTAGGATGTTTCCATACCACAGCTGGTGTTTTTATTTTCTTCCTCTGGGTATTTGATAAATACACAGTGGTGAAATCAGTTAAAATAGCATTGCACTAATAAATGCTGTGTCTGTATCCTGTCGTTGCTCTGCTCTTGCTGTTTTAAAATGCTTCATTTTTAAGCTACTGGCTCTGTGTTTTCATGTGGCACTAGGACCTGCAAATTGTGTAGGTGACCTTGAACCTATCCTACAAAGTTTTTGAGAAATTATCTATCTATCTACCTATCTATCTATCTACCTATCTATCTATCTATCTATTTATCCATCTATCATCTATCTATCTATCATCTATTATCTTCTGTCTGTCTATGGAACACCTGGTACACGACAGAATTTAATGTTATTTTTTATTATTGTTGCCATGTACTGAGTTTATGTCAGTTTTTTCCCTTCTTTGTACCTGTGCAGTTAAATTGTGAAACCTAAATTATACTCATTTTAATTTGTTTATATTAAGTACCTCTTTTTAGATTCAACTTATTATTTTATCTTGCCAAGAGCATTTTTTCTTCTCTGTAGCACAGGGCCTTCAGGTCATCAGCTGTAGAGATCAGTACGCTACGTCACCGTCCAAACTGGTAAAAACAGCGCTGCACGGGCAGAGCCGGAAAGGACGCTCTGCGGCAAAGCGCAGACAGCTGCGCTGCATGTTCATCAGTGATTATTTACCGGTACTTTTGGGTAGAGTTGTTCACTATTTTATAAATTCACTCAAATTTGCCATCAACTACTTCTGATGATATCCATCTCACCCATGATAGTATCACGGCTTTTTCGAATACATTTCTGGAATCTAGATATGCTCTAGCCTTCTGGTTCCTATTGAAAATTGTTCATTGAACTTCTCCATAACTTAAAAATTAATGTTGATAAAATTTTAGAGTTGATATCGAAGAAAATAAATCAATAAAGGAGTTAAATAGGGAGAAAAATATCGGGTGTTTTTGTTGGGCTGGTTTACGTTTGTGTCCTGGGTTATTGTATTAGTTTCCTGCGGCTGCTGTAACAAATGACCACACACGTGGTGGCTTAGAGCCACAGAAGTTTATTTGTCGCTCTCGAGAGGCCAGAAGTCTGCAAAGTGTTGGCAGGGCTGTGCTGTCTCCAGGGCTCTGGGTAGAACCCATTCCTTCACTGTTCCAGCTTTGGGTTGTCTCCTGTGCTCATTGGCTTGAAGCCACATCATTCCAACCTCTGTCCCCAGCTTCACTTGTCTTTCTCCTCTGTGTCTAATCTCTCTTTTTGCCTCTTTCTTATAAAGACATGGTATTCCATTATGGTTTGATGGAATACCATCATACCAACCTTATGATGGTATTTAGGGTCCACCAACATAATCCAGAATAATCTCATCTCAAAATCCTTAATTTGATCACACTTGCAAAGACCCTTTTGCAAATAAGGAGACATCAATAGGTTCCAAGCATGAGAACATGATCATATCTTTAAAAGTTATGAACTTACCACAGAAAACTTACCCCTTTAATTTTGAATTATATGTAGGAAGGGCCTTATACATTTTCTCCCTTAGGGCTACTATATGTCTAAACCTGGCACTGAATAGGGGTTCATTTCACAAGAACCTGCTTGTTCTTTCCACCACCTGAAGCTGAAACTTCTCACCTCTGTGTTATAGAGCTAGCTAAGGTCACACTTAATGTGTCTCCAGGTCATTGATCCACTGCAGGGAAAGCAGATAATCAGCTGCTGCAGTTAGAAAGCTGGAAGTAATAAGTGACATCTTTTGCCATTATTACTAATGAGAAATTGTCTTTGACAATATCTTTATGGTGCTTTTAATCCCATATCCTGTTCGGTATGACATAAATCATATGTCATTTTTTCTGGTTTTTTAATTCCTTCTGGGCCAGCAGATAAGTCAGGGCTTTTATTGAGGTTGCATATAGGTATGAGGCAGCTGAGGCCATGAGCTGCTAGCTGGTGATGGTGCCACATAAATCGTAGGCTTGGCACAGATGCCCAGAAGGAAGAGCAAGGCAGAACAAACACAAGAGAGGTTATAAGGGGCCTTGACTAGAGAAATTCCATTAAGGTGCAGGAAAAGCATAGGCTGGCATGGACCTTCTCCTGCATTAGCTTTTAGAAATGTATAGGTAATGAGTGAACCGGAGGAGAGAGAAGGAGGAAATCAGAGAGTTCACAAGACCTGGTTCTATAGGCAGGAAGGGATCATTTAGGAGGTTACCTTTATATTAGCCTGGAGTGGTGAGAAAGCTATGGGTGGAATCTGGCAATTTAAAAAGGTGAGGTTAAATGGAGAGGGATGAAACTGGGCATTGAGGTTACAAAGGGGTAAAAGTAAAACAACTGCAAGACCCACAAACCAGCGGTGATGGCTGCTCTTCTCATGGTTTCTCTCCTCTCTTTTCTCTACTCAGTCCTGTGTCTAGGGCTTTAGGGAGCTAATAGGCCATGAACCCTGCTCCCACTCAGCAAAACTTTATCCTAAGTTGTTCTGCACTTGATCTGCATTTCAGCCTCTCATCTTTGCTGACTCTACAGCTGTCATGCCTGCCCCAATAAAAGGTCAAGTCTTCCCCCCAAAACTGTTCCTCAGGAAAGACTGAGTCACTTTATATAAGAACCTGTATGAAGTCTATTTCAGAGGTCCCTATCAATTACTCTACTTTGAAAAACAAAGCTTTTTTCAGGACAATGTATTAGTTAGAAATCAGCCTTAATGAATGTCATCTTTGGGTGCTGCCGGAGATCACCTGGGTGAATCAGTCCAAACATAAGGTAAAGAAATTTAGTAATTGTCTTTTGGGGTATAGCCTCATATTTGGAAGTTCGGGAAGTCTGGTAAACAAGCCTTTTAAAAGATCACTTTACAAGGTAGCAGAACAGGCCTGGCCAGTGGGGCTCAGTTGGTTGGAGTATCATCCTGTAATCAAAAGGTTGCTGGTTGACCCCTTCCCAGGGGTCATGCCTAGGTTGCGGGTTCTGTCCCCAGTCAAAGTGCGTAGGGGAGGCAGCCGACTAAGGCTTCTCTCTCATATCAATGCTTCTCTCTCTTCCTTTTCTTTCTCTAAAAACAATGAAAAAATATCCTTGGTAAGGGTAAAAAATGGTAAAAATTGACAGAACAAGAAAATGGCTGTATTTTGGAGATCCTCGGTATACATCTAAAGAATAAATGCAAAGAACAAACAATTGTTCAAATGTTACATGGAAGAGAACTTAGGGCTTTGAATAAATTTCCAGTAATATGGAACAGCATCAAATTGGAATGTAAAAAGCGCTGTCTTTCAAGGCATTGAGGTGGGAGTGAAAATGTCTTTTGAAATTGCTCAAAAACTGGCCCTGGTGACAATGAAGACAGCTATGTTGAAAATGCATGTGAAGAGGGTGCCTAAAACTCAGATGACGTAGGTATGGAAATAAGCAATATTTCTAAACTAATATATTGATATATAATGTGGTTTTAAAAAAGAATGTGCAAAAAAATTAATTCAATATTATAAATAGACATTTGGCTTTTACATGAAGCTACTTCTCTAAAAGTCTAAATAGTTTAGCTGACCAAAAACAAACAAACAAAAACCTTGGGGAAATTTGTCTTCCCTTTCTCTCTTAGATAGAATGTTTAACTGTTTATCAATCCTATGTCATGATTCATAAGGTTTGGAAAGGACTGAAAACAATTCCTTACCAGCGAGAACACAGCCTTTCTGTTGGATCATCGATGGGCACACGCATACACACACCCACACGCTCCAAAACATGGTGATGTTAAAAGATAAACTGAGGCATATTAAAATTTTTTAAAAAGATTTATTTATGTATGTATGTATGTATGTATTTATTTTTAGAGAGGGAAGGGAGGGAGAAAGAGAAGGAGAAACATCAATGTGTGGTTGCCTCTCGTGTGGCCCCCACTGGAAATATGGCCTGCAACCCAGGCATGTCCCCTGACTGGGAATTGAACCAGCGACACTTTCGTTTGCAGCCCACGCTCAATCCACTGAGCTACACTAGTTGGGGCATATTAAAATTTTTTAAGTTTATTTCAGCAAAAGTTTATTGGAATTGGGCAATGCTAAACTGGAAGTGTTAGGAGCCCTTTCCCCTCTGGCAGGTACCTGGGGAAAGACATATATAGAAATTATTTGGTTGGCTATAGCTTAAAGTTCAGTTGGCTATTTGTGATTGGTTGATGTTAATGTCCTGATTTTGTAGCATTAACAAACATGAATTTTGGGTTGCTTACTTAGGCCATCAAGGCTGATGCCACATCAGACTAATGGCCTTCTTGTTTCATTCATTTAACAATGCAAAGCATTCTCTCTTCCTCAGGTCTGTCTTTTGTTACATAGACTCAGCCTAGAGGAACATGTAGGAGTCTCCTCATCTCATCACTCATTTATGCTCTGATCTATGGAAGTCTGATAATAGGATCCTTGGTTTTTGCTTCCCCATGAAAAGGCTGATCTTTTTTTGAATATGTTTATTAATTTTGGAGAGAGAGGAAGGCAGAGAGAGAAAGAGAAACATGTCAATCTGAGAGAGAAATATCAATTGGTTGTGTCCCATACATGCCACAACTGGGAATTGAACCTGCAATCTATGTATATGCCCAGGCTGGGAATCAAACCCCCAACCTTTTGGTGTACAGGACAGTGCTCCAACTAACTGAGCCACACCGGCCAAGACGTGAAAGGCAGATCTTCACACATAAGAGTAGCCTGGACCTTCACTTACCTGAATACAGCAATCAGCAATGCAAAACAGACTTGTCATGCTAATGGTGATCAGCTTTTACAGCAAAACTTAATTGATGCCTTCCTCATCATGGATAACCTTCAGAAAGTGTTAGAGAAGTTCTTGTTGTATAATTTCTATCTGGAGAAATCTTTCAAAAGTGATGATACTTTCATATTTCTCTTGGAATGTCATGACTCTAAAACTAAACTACTAGTAGATTGTTTATCTGGAATGACAATTAACTCCCTATTGGGAAAACACAGTTCTGGATTTCAGGATGTAACACTAATTTTTAGGCAGTCATCAAAGCAAACATGAAATGAATGATTTATAATCACACTTCATCATCTTTGAGTACTTATATTTTAATCTGATGTGGGCATGCCTTAAATGGCTCAATACTGGATATATCTTCATTAGATAGCATGCATTCCTAGGAATTGCATATTGAACCTGATTTGTTCTTAGGGTTATTATGGTCTGTTATGGTAAGTTATAGCTCCTTCTTACTCTCCATTTTTCTAAGTGTTTATACTGTTTTATGGGAAATTATAGAGTTGGAGGAAAAAACTCATTTGAAGACTTCGTATTCAATTTTTTCCATCTTTACTTAGGTAGGTTATACTTGTTGGAAAAGGGCACATAGCAGTTTAATTTTAACAGCAGAGTGTAACCTCAGTCCTTGAGTTTAGCTAAGAAAGAATTCAGAGTCAAGGGCTCTGGTGTAAGAAATTTATTTAGAAAATGACAGAGGTAGAAGAAGTAAGCCAGCTGGACTGCGTAGACTCAGGAAATAAGTAATAGAGGTAAAAGAAGGGTCCTTGGAGACTGGGGGAAAGACAGCAAAGATAATGCACCTGGGGAAAGAAGAAGAGAAAAGGTGAGGCTGTGCTCCAGAGAGACCCTGCCTGAGGATAGAAGGGAATGGCATGGGCATGAGAGAGAAAGAGAGAGAGCAAGAGCATGTGCACGAGCAAGTATACAGGCGCATCAGGTCCTTCCTCTTAAAGGCTTGTGTCTGTTTTCCAAAGGCAGGGATCTCAATAGAATGTAGAACACTCATCAGCTTTCTAGGTGTGTCCTTTCAGGGTCTGGGGTGGTCTCTGCTTTTTAATTGGCACTAGGGGAGGAGACCCTTAGTCATTGCATCTGGTCCTGATGTCAGCATCTGGTTTGGCTGCTTTTCTGGGCCTGGAGCCAAAACACAGCTGAGGCCTAGGTGTTATCTCTAGTTTGACCCAAAATTTGTCTCTGTGGTCAATAGACCAGAGGTTTTGTTTCTAAGACTGTTTGATATGGTTCAGAACCTCATTGTCCTAGGGGCTCAATGATTAAGGTAGTGGTCATGCAAGGGCTTGTATAGGAGTCCTGTAAGGCTATTCTCTGGCCCCCATGTTCCTCCTCTAAGTAGGGGGAGGTCTCGATGGCATGACTAATGATATAGAAGGTCAGGGGGTTTAACCACATGACTAGTGACACTAGGAAAGGAAAGGTCACCTTGAGGGTAAGATCCTAGCCTGTAATATTGTGTTTCCCAGTTTTGCTTGTTGCTAGGCACCCAGGACTTTCTGCCCTGGTGACATTCTGTACCTGGCCTATCATTTCTACTCTGCTCATGCCTAACTGCCTACTCCATCAATTCCTCAAAAATTCCAAAGACAGAGAGGCAATGTTAGTCACATAAGATATTTGGGACAAAGGGGAAGAGGTGGGGAATGGGGTATTCGATTTCAGAAGTGAGAATGGGCAGTTTGCAGGTAGTTGAGGAAGGGCACAGCACACCTGTGAGGAAAAGCCTTGCTAGGTGACTCAGAAGCAATGGCACACAGGGGACACCTCTTGTTTACTGCACTTAATTCGAACTAGGCTAAGGGGAACATGCTAACATTAGTTTGAATCTCTTAGACAGGAAAGGGGAGAGGGTCAAAGTTCTTTCTGAGTCTCTTTTTTCCCCTAATGAACAGCTTAAAATCAATACTCGAAAAAGTAGCATCAGGGTGGCAGAATCCGGATCCCCTCAACAGAAACACATGAAAGTAACAAACTGAAAGGGATGACTACTTCGGCTTGCATGATGAAAACACAAGAGGGCATTTGGTTTAGTGAAGTAATTATACCTTTCTGTTACCGAAAGGAGGATTGCTCTCCTCCGCAGGGTGGCCCACTTCGTCTTGCTGTGGACAGGTTTCTCTGCAGATAAGGAGGACCTCTAGCACCCACCTCATCCTACTAGGTTACCACTGTTCTTTACAGTTTGACCCGCTTCCTGAGACAGAGTATTTATCCTAGCTTTTGGGGAGGATTCTGATGGGTGTATACTAGCACTTAAAAAAAACATAATCTAAAAGCTCAGTAAATAATATGAAATATGGTTAGCACTGGTAAATTAATGGAGCATCTGTTGCTTAGCTCAGAAATTACAGCATTCTTATTTTTAGGTTGAATTTAAAAAATGTAGAAAAGGTAACAAATTATTTCTTTCTTTTCTTTTTTTTTTTTTACTTTTCTGTCCAAATACTAGTAAGGGAAATTTAAATGCCATGGTTGCTTTTTAGAGATCACAGAAAGAAATCCAAGGTGACAAATAGAAAGTGTGGCATTCAGCCTGCAGAAAAATTAATAGAAAAAATAGTCATCTCGACTAAGAGCTATAAAGTTCTGACAAGGAAACAAATTAGTAGAGATTAGAAAGTCCCTTAGTAGGCTTTAAAATTATATTTATATGTGATACACGCTTGCCCAAACCCCATTAAGAAACAATGAAAACAGGTGGGGAGAGAGAGAAGGGGTTCCGGAATGCAGAACCCCTTGTTTCAGACTCCTGTGTGGTCTGTTCCAGTGTCAGCCACTTCAGGTGCAGCTAAATTGTGTCTATTTTCCTGTCTGCAAAACGGGGCTAATCCTGTGTATTTCATAGAGTTTTAACGTGTTAGGAATAATTCAAGTGTATTTTACTTTTTAAAAATTTGGGGAGAGTTTTTCATGTGGCTAGAGTTTCTATGGGGACAGCAAAAAGGAAATAGAGAATGAATTACCAAAGGGGTATGTGTGTGTGTGTGTGTGTGTGTATACATACAAATGATACATATGGCCTTTCTCCATGAGAACAAATAAAATACATAATAATTCTTTAGAATAGTATATATGGATAATCTAGAATAATTCTTAGAATTGTTTATTTACTTAGCAAATGTCATTTTTTCCTAGAGTGAGTAGAAGTTATGCGCCTGAAGTGTAATTATCTCATTTCCCAGTAACAAGTCTTCAGGATACGTCTTCATTTTTAGAGAAAGGTCCAGCAGATGGCGCCCAAACCATAATATTTACACAGTGGCCATTTGTTAGTGAGGGAGTGCAAGTTGGTACGTAGCCAGAAGGTGGTGCTAGGTGACCAATCTTTAAAAACCAAGGTCTGCATTTGAAATAGGCTACTTCACTTTTACTGAATCCCAGGATTTATAACCAATATACTGTTGACATCACGTTTTTGAAATTCTTCTGTGTCTTTAGTAGCTTCAAATTTAAACTTCAAGTGTATTACTTTTACAATAAAATGACTCTGGCCATCTCATGAAAGCAAGAAATACTTTTGCATTCTACTTTTTAGTCATTCCCAGTCTTTGCAAAGAAAAATATACTTAAAAAAATTTAAATTTTGTTGTTTGTCTTCATATGTTTCAAGATTATGCTTTTTAAAAAATAGAAATACTCATCATTCTCTAAATTCCTTGATCTTTTCTTTCAGCTTTTCCAGCAACATTCTCTTAGATGTTGATTCTCTTAGAAGATGAAACGCTGAATCTGAAGATCTAGAAACCTGCAGATACACTTTCTGACATATCTAAATTAGGCAAAAAAGCTGAAATATTTCTTCTATTGTTCCTTGTGGACCTTTCTAAAACACTTTCATTTTAATTCCTTTGTATATACTCTTGTCAGTGTTCAAGTCTTCCCGCACTTTAAAATAATGAAACTGCTTTATAACTTTGTTTTAAATTTTCATATAATCAAAAACTATATTCTAAAAATTGGTGTTGGTTCATTTGGAATTCTAACCACTCACCTATGAACTGTCTCTTAAATGCAGCCACCCCCTGTCTTTCATCCCCTACCCTCAGCTTCTGGTCCCTTCCAGCAGCTTCCTAGTAGCTGACTTACTTTCCCTCCTGCTCCCTCCAATCTGTTTTTTCATGAGATCAAAGCGCTATATTATAAATGTAAATTTTATCATTTCATTGCCATTCTAGAAATCCTTCAATAACTTTCCATTGCTCTCAAACATCCACACCTCCAGCAAGCCCCAACAAGGCACTTCTCCATTCTTGCACTTATTTCCTCTGCCCCTTGCTACATGGCATTTCTCAGACTGTGTTCCTCCTCCTGCAGGTCTTCTCCACGTCTTCTTTCAGTGAGCAGAGCAGTTCTCCACATCTCCATTGAGATGTGTCTCCTGCACACTCTCTGGATTCGAACTCAAACATCACTTACCTGGGAAGGTCTGGGCTCTCAATTATGTGCTCCCATGGCAACTGGGTAGCTGTCCTTTATGACACGCGCCTCTGGAATTGGGTGTGGTTTGTGGGGATAAATCAGTCAGTGTCTTTTTCTGCTCTAACTCTAACATAATCTTCATGGGGACAGAGGAGTGTTTACTTTGCTAACTATTGTATTTCTAGACAGTGAGAGTGTCATGCTTGACATGTGAGAAGTTCTCAACAAATATTAATGAAATGCAGGATCAAAGAAAAAAATCATAGGCCTCTGGAAAGTGTAATAGATTTGATGGGTTCAGGATATTTTTTATTGGCAAGATGTTTACCCTCAAGAGAAACGTCAGGGTGCAGATGTTAACTGTCTTCAGATATCTGCAGGGCTGCTTCTTCTTCTTCTCCTTCTTCTTTTTTAAGATTTTACTTGTTTATTTTTAGAGAGAGGGGAAGGGAGGGAAAAAGAGAGGAGAGAAACATTTATCGTTGCCTCTCATACTACCCCAAACTGGACTGAACCTGCAACCCGGGAATGGGCCCTGACCAGGAATCGAACTGGTGACCTTTCCCTCTGTGGAATGATGCCCAACCCACTGAGCCACACCCTGTCGAGGCCTCTGCAAGGCTTCTAGTGTGAAAGAAGGGTGAAGCTTATTTTTCGTGGCTCCAGGGGGTTGATCTAAGACCAAAAGCTTACAGAAGAATTAAATTGAAGATTTTTAAAACTGAGTATCTAAAAATAAAACAAATTTTGGCAGTAGGTGAAGAACTTCCTGTAACTAGAGGTATTTAAACTACTAAGTAGTCAATTGGTGGGGAGCAGAAAAGGGAATTCAAGGACTAGAGAGCAATTAGGTGGCCTTTGAAGTCCGTTTGAACTTTGAGATTCTGTGGGGATTATGATTTGTTACAAAGGTTGTGTCTGTCTTTGCCTTGCTGATTGCTTTCTGACGCCATTGCTGGGTGGGGTGGGGTTCCGTAGGGTCTTGTGATTAAGTATCATTGTGTTCGAGACTTTAAAGAATGTGTGACCTCCTACCATGATCAGCATCTCTGATTTTAGCTTAAGCTCATATTATTATACTTGGAACATAAACAGAACTTGTTTCATATGTATTATATTCTCTAATAACTGAAAATGTCTACTTTAAATTATATTTTTAATTTTTACCAACTCACTGGTAACATTTACTGATAAATGTTTGAGAATGTATTTGCATTTTGAATCAATAAAATTAGTTTATTTTGCTTTTGGGGCTAGACTTAAATTCTGTATTTCAAAGGTAGCAATCTTGATATCATCCATAAACATAGGTGGTTAATGAGCTCCTTGTTCCAGGAACCTGTTTTAGTTTAATGCAGAAAAGGAGGTCAAGTTCTTTACACTTAATACACTACCTTCTAATTTTTATGCCTCGATACAAATTTTATACCAAACTACAAATAGAAACATCATTTTATCCTCAGCCCTCATCATATGCAAATTAACGCTTAAAATTTTTTGCTAGATGGCAGATGAAACCTTCATTTCAACATTTTTTTCCCAAACCAAGTTAACTCCGAGTACACTAAGATATACATTGATTGCCTCATTGTTTCCATAAATCAAAGTGAGGAAACGGACTCAAAACTGACATGGGCCCCCAGGCAGCCTTATAAAAGAGGGAGGTATTCTAACACATACTGACATGGATATATGTTTGTGGTAAATTGTAAGAGAAAATATAAAGTAGCAAAAAATACATACATGTGCGTTTCCATTAAAAAAATGTCATGTATGTGCATGCATCCGAAGATGGCAGAAAGACTTTCAACAAACCAGTAGTGGTGCTTTTCTCTGTGCAAGGGGACTGCATTCTGGTTTGGCTCCGAGGATGAGGGCTGGCCTATCCCAGCACATTTGATGCACTTCATTGTGGGCTACATTTTTCTTTTAAAAAATAAACCTGAGAAAGACACAGAGTAATACAACCTGATGTTAACTTTGTCCTAGAAGAACAAAGAGGAGGAAATGAGTCACATGACACAGACTTCGATTTTTTTCATTTGCAGTGTGCGCTGCTGAAATTCAGAGTTCTGTTGGGGAGAGTCATAATGAAATCATACATAAGGATCAGAATATATAAATATATACTCCCAAATTATCCTTGCCCTTGTTCTTACCAGATTAAGAAGAAGCTCTGGACTTGTGAAGCCCCCTTCGGCCTAAACTTTTCTTTGGGCCTAGGTGATTCCTCCCAGCTGCATCTCACAGTGCTTTTGTCCCGCTGTGCTGGACATGGCAGGTTCCCCACGTGGACTGCTGTTGCTGGACCGAGCATGATGGATATGGCAGGACAGTTAGAACTCTTTGCTCCTGCGCTGTGTGCCATGGTTTCTCTCTGCCGGTCTTGTGCAGGCAGAAAGGGGATCTAGAAAATGACAATGCCAATGCATACACGTAAGAATGAACTAAGGGCATTTCTGGGCATAGCAAAGAGACCAGCTCAATTTAAAGAAAGAATTTGGGTAGGAGAGGAATGGCATGAGATTTAAAAGAAGTATTTTTGTTATATAAGATGTATGTAGTTACAATCATGATATAATAAAATATAGGTGAATCAGTAGGGTTGAATGCAGAAATCAGAAATCATTTGAAGTATTTTTTAAAAATATTTTATTTATTTATTTTTAGAGAGAGGGCAGGAGGGAGAGAAACATCAGTTGGTTGCTGCTCGAATGCCCCCAACTAGGGACCTGGCTCATGACCCAGGCATGGGAATCCACCCGGCACAGGGGCCAGACAGGGCAGTTAAGCTGCATACTTTGGACATGATTCCCATCAATATTTGAATCCTCCTTAGCCTCTGGCCTAAGATATCCCAGACTGACTTTATATGTTTTCTTTTTTTTTTTTTTTAAGATTACAATCTCTCACAAGTACTGACAGTTACAGTTTGCTTCCAGAACTCGAGGTGTAAGAATATTGGAGGGATTTAGCTTATAGCTTCCAAACCCTCCAGACTGAAGAGGAGTGGGCTGGAGGTTGAGAATTAAAGTATTCCCCACATGTAGGGAAGCTCTAAGTAGAACAGAAACCACTGATGCAGGCTCATCCAGATAAAGTACCTATGAACACTCTGTCACGTATGTATTATTATCCATTTTATGCTGTGAAGAAAACACTAATAAAAGATTTTCCTGTACATTATATATTACTACTACCGATGTTGTTGTGTATCTTAAAAAAAGAAATCGCTTCTAGCAGCCCTGTGCTCTTTTTTGTTTGTTTGTTTGTTTTTATGTGAAGACTTATAAAATGTACTTACTTAAAATGGAATAATGCTGGTGACTCAGATTCAAAGTTGGTTTCTGGAGCAGATGATATGAAGAAAAGTAAAACCGCAAAGAAGTCCCCATTGCGCGGGATTATTTCAGCCCAACTATTGCATTCACACAGGCGATTGCCAAGTCTGCCCCACGGGCATGGATATCGACGGAGCACTTTCTGCATTGTGATGAGCTCTGTTTTCGGCGTCTATCCCAAAGCCTCCTGTTTTTAGCAGCTATCGCAACACATCAGCAGCATTTTCTGCGGCGAAGTCAGAATAGTTTTCAGTGAATCCCTCTTTCTTCTTGAACATTTATCACCATGGTCTCCTCGGGGTTGCCTGGCTGGTACAAAACAAGGTTTACACCTGCGTTTGGCTGCTTTCTCCACATGCGGCCTCCACCCTGCAGCGCGCTGTGCCGCGGCTCAGGAGCCTGCAGGAGAGAAGGCACTGGGCCATCCATCTCCTCATGCAGATTTCGTAGCTCTGCTGCCCCTGCGATCCCTCCTGCCTCCCGTTGCCCCACAAATAGGATAACAGGAATCGAGAGCACAGATGGGAGTTGCAGTAGCTAAAGGTGATTCCTCACGGGACAGGCACCAAAAGGGTCCTCCTACAAGGTGATTCTCATTTAGACGCCCTACTACAGATTACTCAGGTAGTGGTACCGAATGTCCCCTTTCGGCTAAAACTTGAATTCTGTTTCGAAACACCTGCCTCTTCTCTAGTGTTTTTTGAGTAAGTGGTGGAAAGAACAAGGATAGCACACGCAGCACCATGCCTTTCTTTACTCTGCTCGGAGCTAGGGTGGCAGCCATTTTTGGTTGCACATTCAAATGCATCTCTTCCTTTCTTGCCGACGGGATTCCAAGTGGGTTTGGGTGACAGGCTGCCCAGCCCCACGATGTTTACTATTGTGTGAGTTGGAGGGCATGAGACAGAAGGCAGGTCTGAGGGTGATATCCTGGGAACAATTTCCCTTCCAGGTAGAAGAGCCACGTATGCAGAAGCCCACCTCGCCCATGCCCCCCTTTTCTGCTGCAGATGCTGGGGTACTCCAGCTGTGGCCATAACCATGCAGCCGTGGGGGTTCACGGCGGACACAGCACTGGCAGAGGAGTGGGAGGAGCCTGGGTCTTTGATAACAGTGCTGAATTGCTGCTCCAGTGGTAGCTTCTTCACCTCTAGATTTCTGATTTGGTAAGATGATAAGCCTCTGTGTTGTTACAAGGTTTTAACTGGAGATGTTGTTCTTTCGGGGGCAGGCGTTTTGATAAATGTGGTATTTTGATACCCTTTTTAAAGAAAAACTTTTGGAGCAGGCTGGAGCCTCCTTTTGGTGGGCATGTGTCAAGGCGAGGTGGGCTAGAACTGGGCCAGGAGGGATGAGTGTCTGAAGCATCCAGATGAGGAAAAAGTCTCTGCATACACGCAAGACAATGGCCAGGAAGCTTAGAGATTCAAAGCCCCCAAAAGAGAAAAACACCCATAACGTCCAAGTACACCTGAGGCTGAGAGTGAAAGATAAAACGCAAAAGATCAAAAGTCCCTGGCTGGGTGAGCAGAGCAAGAGTATGGGTCAAGTGAGAGAATTAAGTGTTTTTTTTTTTCTTTATAAAAAGCATAGGGCCTATGGCTGGTAGTTTTTGGATGCCTCCCTGCCCCCTAAGGAGTGTGTGATGCTGGTTTAAAAGCACAATGTCAGGGAGATAAATGAGTCCTTTTTCTAACATCCCAGCATCTTTTCAATTCCCCTTTCCCACAGCTCTGAACCATGGAGCACATCTTATGTTAAGAAGAGGATTTGTAGGTATCTGAATGAAAAGTTCTGCTGTGTGATTTTTCTGCACAATAGCTCCTATTCTAAAATCACCAGCCAAAGCAACATTCTGTTTAGAAAGTGGGAAAAATACCATTAGGGGACTTTCATATAGTGTGCTTTCTGTAGTCGAGTTAAGAAGCCTTTCCTGAGAGCCTGTTATGAGCTTGGCAGTGGACCAGCCACCATCTTTCGGGAGTAACAGTGCCGTATTGTACAGCAGCCTTGGAGGATCCACACACAATTATAGCTCAGCACACACTTTCTTTTTCTTTCAAACTAGCTTTTCTCTTTGAAAGCAATCTTGATCTCTCAGAATAAGTAGCATCTGTTTGTCTAGTCCATCATGAAATACTTATCTGAGATGTTCTTTTCCAAACCTGTAGACACCAGTAAGGGTTTGGCCAGCCCCTCTAAAGGAGAAGACAAGAACATTCACTTGGAAGCAAATTTTGTATATTTCACAATTTGTCATCGTTTCCCGAAACATCTGAATTTATACACTAGTGACTGTATTAGTCAGAATTATTAAGTGCAAGCAACGAGCAGAAAATTTATTGAAAGGTTGTTGAGTAGCTCTCCAACTTTTTAAAAAGGGTTCAAAATCAAGATTAGAAACTATTGTAGCTAAGAACAATATACCCTGATGACGCTGAAGAACTGGTCAGGTCTAGGCACTGCAGTATACACGGCAGCACCATTAACACTGGTCCACGGCACACTATCTTTGGATGCACGCTATAGCTTACTACTGATGCCACCCTCTGCATCACAGACTCTATGCAGTTACTGGTTTCTGCGTTACTGATGTATGAATCAATATTCGGGGTGGGTGCATGAGAGTAGACTGGGTTATGTCCCTGAGCCTCATTGTAAGAAATACCAGGAAAATTGGAATTTGAAAGTTCCTCTTTCTAGTGTAGAACACCAGATTTGTCCTATTAGGTAGAGATTTCCTAAACCAGTGGTTTAGGGAAGCAGTTAGTCATTTCTGTAGATGTTTTTTATTGTTACATGTTGGCTGGGGAAGGGAGAAAGGGGGGCGTGGTTTGCTTCTGACACCTAGTGGGGAGAGACCAGGGATGTTGCTGAACTTCCTAAAAGGCACAGGACAGCTCACATTAACAGAGCAATGTTTTTGTCTTTATTTGGCTTTTTTGCAGTTTTTTTATTGCTTTGATTATACTTTTCATTATTTTGTGAGAAAAGACACATATAAAGAAGATGTAATGGGTTCATTGTTAACAAGGAAAAATGTTCAGAGAAGACAGTAACTTGCCCAAGATAACAAAGATAGTAAGTCACAGAGTCATGGCTGAAACAACAGGTTTCAAAGCTCATGCTCTTTCCACTCCACCATGTTTTTCTTTTTTAACTGGGATGACATTGGTTAATAAAATCATACAGGTTTCAGGTGCACAACTGCACAACACATCATCTGTACACTGTACTGTGTGTTCACCACCCCAAGTCAAGCCTCCTTCTATCACCATTTATCCCCCTTATACCCTCTTCTACCTCCCCACCTCCTCCCCTAAGCAATCACCATACTGTTATCTGTGTCCATGAGTTTTTTCTGTTTTTTAACTTTTCTGTTCAATCCCTCCACCTGTGCCCCCATGCCATGCATTTCTGCTGCAGTCCTCTGAGACCGCAGACAGCATGAGTGTGTGTATGATGTTACTGTTACAATTTGGTCAGGAGTCTACAGATGGCACACAAGTAGTTAGGGACAAGACCACTATCCTAATTTCATTGACATCATCCAGTAACCAGCCAAGTTTATGGTGCACTCAATATGCACCCCACTTTTCCAGATCACTCAGGGATCATTCAGTTGCTTCCAGGAGAACACATGTGCATGGAACTGACAGTGATATATGTTGAATTAAATGAAATCTTTCTTGTTGTCTCCTTAGGCCAGGCCTGGAAGCAGAAGGACACTAAAGTGGCAGTGGCATTCCTAAATGGAGATGTAGAAATAGTATCTTCTCTCCTTTCATCCTACCCACTATTATGCTGCATCCACTCTGTACCTGGACTCGAAGGCAGCGCTGTTTTCTACGGAGCACAGCAATGGGGGCGGAGTGTTCTCCTTCACTCCTTAGAAATCCACTGCAGCCAGGGGCCAGCATTTGCATCAGTCACAGTTTCAGGGTCCAGGGCAGGGGATTCTGATCTAGCCACACACTCCAGGCACCCCTGAAGCAGCAGCCCACTAAAGACAGATCCCTCTGCAGTTATCTCGGTATCCTCTGTGTCAGCCTTTGGCTGCAGCACCAGCCACAATGTTCACCCAGCACAGTATTGTTGTGATGGAGCAAGCTGCCTCAGGTGGCACCAGCAGTTTCAGAATCCCCCCGGCCTCTGTGGGGCACAGCTGAGCTCTGGCTCCAGGGACAAGGAGAGAGAACGTACTCTTCGGACAAAACGAAGCACTTGGATTTCTAGTCACATCTGGGGGAGGCTTCAGTGGGTAAGACACTGGACTCTTTGATAAGTTGAAAACGTATGAATGTAAAGGTTGTGTTTTAGGAAATTTATTGGAGACTGTTACTTACATCCTACATTACAGAGCAGGTTATTTCAGTTCTCACATGTTAACACACTTAATTATCAAAACATCTTATGAAAAATATACTGTGCTATTCTGATCTCTAGTTTACAGGAGATGTGGCTGAGGACTGAAGATATTAAGTAATGCGGCATTATTACATAGTAATAGTAGATTTGTACTCAGATTCATGTATTGTCAAGTCCTGGGCTTTTAAATGCCACATATATATGCTGCCAGTTAGTCCTTGTTTTACTTCTTATGGGTGAGAGTATCATCAAATTGTTGGCTGTCTTTCTACCCTTCAATGTTCCACCTGTGCATCTTGGACATCATTTGTACCATGGGCCTCATGGCTTCTCCACTGGGCAACCACAAGGGGGCACGAGTAACACATAACATGCTGAGACAGGGCCTAGTGAAATTAATAGCAGGAGAAAGATCCAGCTTCCCTGTCCCATACCCTCCTACTCCCACCAAAACTAGTGTTTATTTTAAAATGAGGATCATGGCAGTAAAAGGCCTTAAAGTCAATTTATGTGAACTGTAATTCAAAAATAAAATTTTAAAAAAAGTCAATTTAGTGATCCATAACTGACTTCTTTTTCTAAAGGAATTGTCTCAAACACAAGATATGAAAGGCCATCACACCTAGTCAGGGTCATAGTATGTGGAAATTTATTTCATTTTAGTGATATGTAATGAGGGTGAGTATAAATATAAAATACATTTCTTACTGTAGACCATATGGCGAAAAGCCACTGGATGGCTTCTAAGCTTTGCAGGACCCCCTCTGGAACAGCAGAAATTACCGCGACATTGCCCGAATTGAGGAGGGTGGGGTGGAGAGAAGGGGAGTGGTCATCTGAAAAAAACAGAGTACAGAGGAGCAGCTTTGTCAGGGAGGCCAGCACTTCAAAAGTACAGTGGTGGGGGGGGGGGGGAAGAACACACACACGTTCCTTCTCAGCTAGTTCTTCTGGTCCTTTGTCAGCAGCTTCCCTGTATTTATTTGGAGGAAGGGCTGTATAACTTAGGGAACCTTGTATTTATTTAGCATCTCCAATGTGCCAGTTGCTTGACATATATAACCCACCTTATTGTTGTTATTGTAAGCCAATGGGGAGAATAGAATCGCCTAAGTTTTCAGATATTATTAAAATCTGAGTCCCTGTGGTAACTATGGTTTCGGTCTACTTGGTGAATTCTCATTTTTCCAAACAGGCCTCCTCTGTCTGGAAACAAGAGGGTCCCTCCTTGGCACGGGGGTGGGGTGATTGGATAGGAAGGGAAGGGAGGTGGTCCACCTTTGGGCAACTGGAGTCACTCTGCCGGGTTTTGTGCTGGAACTGGCCGTGAAAACGCCCCCTTTGTTCTTGACCATGAGTACTATGGATGTAATTCCAGAGCTGAGTACAGGTCTGGGGGATGCAGAGGAAGAATGTAAGGAGGAGAGGAGAAATTTCTCTTGGTACTGAGTCCTCTGATTTAATCCTTGAGGTCCCTTGGCTGGCCTCGTTCTACATTTTGTGAAGCATTCTAGGATCTTTTCCATCAATCACTACCTTTTTGTGCCAATAAAGAGTTAAGTTTTTGTCAATGGTCACTTTGAGAGTCCCAACAGAGAATACGTGGCCACTACAGGCACACCTTGAATTTGAACTAGATCTGTCTAACTTTAAAGTTTATGACTTTACACTGATATTGTTCATAGTATTTTATATGGATACAGGCTGCTGGAAATGGGTTGTTCCTGGATTCTTGGATTGGTTATATTTTTAAAATCTTTTAAATTTTTTATTTATTGATTTTTAGAGAGAAAGATTAGGGGGAGAGAGAGAGAGAGAGATCAACCCTCTGCTCCACCCATTCATGGACTTATTTTAAGGCATCCCCAATAGATGATAATAGTTAGAGTCTATTGAACTTTAACTCGATACTAGGTATTGCACTCAATTTGCCTGCATTCTTTTCATGTAATCAATATAATGACACTGTGGGCTAGGTATTATTGTCTCCATATACAGGTTTACTTTATAGGTGATGCAACTGAAGCTTTTGAGGGTCAGTAACTTGCTCAGGGTCACACAGCCAGTAACTGTGGGAGTCAAGACTGGAGCCAGGTCTGCCCGATGGCCCCAACCCAAATGCTCTTAGCCCTCCCATCACATGCCTCAGTGCTCAGGTGCCTGGTTTTGAAACCGCTGTCTTCGACGAATTAGGTTATTCTTGCATTTTGCAATGATGAAGAATTGGATGTACTCCTGGATTTTTACCCAGGAATCAGTTAGGAGGACACTCATTTTTTTTTTTATGTGAGTGTGGGAACCACTGCAGTATTAAATTATGTAAAGTGAGAATGCAAAGAAGCTGAGTCATTGGGATGAGTATAAACACTATGCTGTTGAACCTAAGCAAACAAAATGCATGACAATAAAAGAGATTTAATTAACAAAGAAGCAATAAAGTGGTCAGATTATTTCAGACGAGTAAAATTTTATTGAGTGCTTATTTTCTTTGGGCCAATGTTCAGTATCATAAAAATCACAGGAAATTACTAGAACCTCTTATGTAGAGGAACTTTTGTTTCCTTGAGGGTACTAACATTCAAAATATTTGATGCTGGGGAGCCCCCTGCTCAGAGTAGATGTTTCCATGGTAGTCGTCTCCATAACATTTATCCCCTCTCCATAATGAATCCTTTAGCACAAAGGAGCGCTCTTATTCCCAGGTGCTGCATCTTGTACTCTTTCCCACTGACATCTGGAAACTTGTCAGGGGGAAGGCACTGTTTTGCTTAGTTTTGTTTTTTTTTTTAACGCCTCCTTTTTACTTCTACTTAGGGGGCAAAAAAGAAATGTTTGAACTTGGTGCATTTTTAAAGACCACGAACTCTATGACCACCTCCGTCTCCCTAACCCAGCCCTCAAGGGACAATTACAAGAAATTGTTACAGACCATGGTCTGTAACATATAAGATGTGCATCTTGACAGGAACAAAGATCTTTGATCAAGAGACACAGGTTACTTGAAAGGAGACAGCAAGTGAATCAATACCAGGATCTTCTCACTCTCCTGCTCCTTTTGAGTCTCCTATTGGGGGCTACCCACTGGGTAAATCCAGCGGAAGCCAAAGGGTTCTAAAAGCTATTGATGTAGCCCATACAAGCCAGACTCTGAAGCAGAGATCAAGAAGGAGATGGGTGAAGAGTAGACTGGATGAAGAAATGGACCCTATCGAATGTGGACGTCAGTACACGCACACATATTCCCACACAGAGACAACAAAATTCCACTCTGCCAGTTCTTAGTGCAGAATTCACTCCTCGGCTGCAGTAAAGGAATGTTTTATTATTAGTGGAGCTGGCCTGGGTGAAAAGCTTCCTTTATTAAAGTTTCAGATTCATTGCAATTAGTTATAGCTCTAAATCATCGAGGTAGAAAAATTGAAAAGTAACCTAATTTACTCCTGGAGTTTTGCAAATCATTGCATCAAATGAGGTTGCAGAACGAAAGTGCCCGTAATCTCCCAGGAGACAATTTTTGTAATGATATGATTAGAGCTGGCAATCGTAGGGGCTGAAGTAATGGAGCAAATGAACAGAAATGTAACATTCCCCTTGTCCCTTAGCATAGATGCTTTTCAGAAGAAACTATACCTTTCACATAGGTTGGCCACAGTTCTAGTCCACATATTAACTTTAGTGATCTACAGTGGTTCTGGCTGTATGGTGAACCATTGAATTCGTATTATGAGGAGTCATCCAGTTAATTTAAATGCAGTTCAGGGGAATTCAAATACATAATCCCTAAGGCTAGAATAAATATGTTCCTTTCTGGATATCATGCATATAGCTGCAGATTTGCATTGGAGTAGATTTTCGGGGCTTTTTCTGAAGGGCCCTGTTTCAGAACTTATGTAATTACAGTGAATTGGACTCTACTGCCCCTGAAGCTTTTTAACATTTTCAAGCTTTGAAAATGGTCATTAACAGATATGCAAGCAACCTGTCAAATGGATGATGACAGAAGTGAAATCACTGACATTGCCCCGTGTTAGAGGGTGTCAGGGACAACTGGCAGCTTGTTTGCTTGAGGTGGTTGTATTGTAGGGCATCCGCTTCCCTGAAACCATGCCCTGGGCAGCTCTCGGAGGGAGATGGCCCCAAGGAGAAAGAGACTTTCAGGCTACCTCCCAGCTCCTGTATGGGCATCTCTATTGATGCCAGTCCTGAAAAACATAACCCTGCTCATTAAAACCAACAGCAGCATACCTGGTCAGAGGGTGAAAAGGAACTGTTTGACGCAAGAGGTTCTGATCTATCAGAGAAGTTACAACAGGAGGAAGCCAGTATTCATTTCAATAGCATCCCAGCTACTCAGCACCAAGGTTCTTAGTCCATTCGGGCTGCTATGATGAAATACCACAGACTGGGTAGCTTAGAAACCACAGAAATTTTTTTCTCACAGTTCTGGTGGCTGGAAGTCCAAACTCAAATGCCTGTTAAGTCTTTTTTTTTTTTTCTTTCTGGGTGTCCAGTTGTTTATAGCTAAATAAATTCTTGAGTTTGCATCTGTCCCTGAGAGAACAAGGTCATTCTTCAAGTGAGTATGTGATTTTAAAAAAGCATATAAAAGTGATCATGCACCAAAAATAGTCACTTCTACTAACTGTAAGAAATATTTAATTGATAAATATCAATGCAACTGATAATTCATATTAAAGAGAGAGAGAAAGTGTGTGTGTGTGAGAGAGAGAGAGAGAGAGAGTTAAAGACTGTTTCAACCTCTCTCAATAAAAAAATGACTATAGTAGAGTTTTTGCACAGGCATATTTTGGAAATTCAATATATTTATGTGTATACACATATATACATATCCTTTTATGAATTGAGATAGTAATGTATTTATTACTGTAGAATTTACTAAAGATTAATAAAAATGTCTAAGAAACCAATTGGATCATTGATGAGGATGTGAGTAGAAAAAAATCCCTAAGTTTATGGGGATTAAGCAAGAATATCTAAAAAAATCTCCACACCTAATATTAGCCATGGATTTGGGGGTGGCTCTTTTGGGTACCCATATATCATATACGTATATATCATGTACATGGTCATGTACATGGTCGTTGTGGTACATAATAAAATGAGGGCCTTAAACTGGTTGGACTATGGAGCCATTTGAATGCTATGATTTTAATTGATTAGATATAAATGCACATAATTTAATGATGCCACTTCATTGACCTGTGCCAATAACAAAAGCACCATTTCCTGAAAAAATGTGAGTAAAATAAATGATTAGACTATTTTGATTCCTAGTGTATTTAAAACTATTTCCCAGCCCTGGCTGGCATAGCTCAGTGTATTGAGCGCGGGCTGGGAACCAAAGTGTCCCAGGTTCGATTCCCAGCCAGGGTACATTCCTGGGCTGCAGGCCAGAACCCCCAGCAACCGCACATTGATATGTCTCTCTCTCTTTCTCTATCTCTCTCCCTCCCTTCCCTCTCTAAAAATAAATAAATAAAATCTTTAAAAAAATTTATTAAAAAAATAAAAAAATTAAAAAAAACTATTTCCCAACCTTTATTTACATTTTTGTTTAGTAATTAGTAAGTAAGGAATAGCATACCTGTGCCGCACCTGCCAAGGATGTCTCAATTGCGTGCTGCCAGAATGTTATTCATTCAGCTGCTCCGTGCAGCTGCCAAGAATAACAGGATTATGGGGATAGAAGTGATTATCTTTGACTTTAAGTATAGTTTATGCCTTTCATTTTGCCTTCTATCTCTAAATATGAGCGTGTTCCACAGTTGGATATGCTTTTTCTCTAGAATGACTGTGTTGCGACCTGCATCCCATGGTTCATGCCAGTTCCCCACCACCACAGCCTACCAAAGCGATGAGTGGCTGCCGTTTTAGTTTTGCCCAGTAGAATTTCAGGTACAGCACTCTGATATATATATATATTTTTGTATTCTAGTAACAAGTGCCCAATAGAAAGTTAATGCTTAAATGATATTATTCTATCCTTGTAAATGGTTTTACTTGTTCACATCTTCAGTGTTTTAATGTAAAGCAGGAGAAAAACAACTACTGAGGAATATTAGAGAAAGAGAGAGTGAAAATAATTAGGGAGAGAGCCGGTTTGGTTCCCTCGTGAGTAAGTACACTTGGTTCATGGAAAACACAAGAAATTTTGCCTCAATATCCTCATCTGAGAAGTGGAGAACTTTTCCTCAGAGAAGGGTTGTTTAGCAAAAATTGACATCATGTATGCAAGACAGGAAGCTCACGATAGATGCTCAAAATTATTCACATCATTCTCCCTTTTCTGATGGGAGCAAGGCTAACACAGTGGACAACATGTAACCTCCTTTGGCCTCAGTTTCCTCACCTCCGTTTGGATCTATTCTAGATGGCCTAAAGTGACCCAATGCTCAGATATCTCACTGAACAGTGTATAATCAGGCCTGAGACTGTGGGCTGCTTCTACTTTAGGCCTAAAATTTCTTTTAATACTTTACCATTTCTTGGTTTGCAGGAGTAATTCCACCTGTGGGACTAAAGATGATTATTTGTCATGGCGATAACCCATTTCATCAGCTACAGCAGTAATAAGGAGAGGGAGGGAGAGGAATTGAGTACAAATGGACATTGAGAGAGGATTTCGAGTTTCTGAGTTCCTAAGAATGTGCATATATGTTTCATTGAAGTCTTTTCTGCTCTGCATTTTAGCTTTTTTATTTCACGAAGCTCTGCATTTTAGCTTTTTTATTTCACGAAGCTTGGATAATCTTCATATATCATTTTCTACTAACACGTGCATAAAAGTTACTTCACAAAGCCCTGGGAATTGATATTCTTTAACATTTCTCTCAGTTTATAGTTTATAGAGCTTGAATAAAAGTAGCTAAAATTGAATTTCTTTCATTCATTCATTCAGGCTAGTCAGCATTTCATTGCCTACTTTATTCTGGCGTCAGACGGCCGTTGAGTGTTTGCCAGCATGGTCAAATGTTTCTTTAAACGAAGTCAATTTTGTATAAATTTCATTATTTAAATTAATTTTCTTTTTACTAAAAATGATTTTGTTTTGCTTGTTGGTATTCTATCATGGCACTCTTTTTAACAAGATTTATTTAAAAGTAAAATGTTATAACAATTATAATTTTCATGGTAGAGAATAACTTTTTGTGTGCAGGTTATAAATTAGTCAACCATGTATACTCTAAATTGAGCCATTTTCTTTTCATCACTGAGGATAGAAATGTAGCAAATTAAAAATGTTCTTGAAAAGAAGAGAAAAGCTTCCTTAATTTTGCTCTCATAATGACCTCCTCACAGGCATGGTTGGAAGTTGGTTTTCAGTCCACATGCGGATGCATTTTAAGTAGTTACGGTCATTATGTCCACAGCATTTCTGATTTTGAAATTACATAATTCTTTCTTCTGTGTCATGACAGACTTCTTAATTCTAAATGATTATAGTACTCTGTTGATTTAGCACACCAAACTTTCCTTTAATTGGTCATTTATGTGGCATTATATTTCCCTCCCTCCCTTTCTTCCTTTTTTCCATCTTTTTATTTTTATGTTTTAACAGTTATACTTTTAGAAGTAATTGTTACATAAAATATTTGTACTTTTTATGCTTCTGTTGTTTTATTCTCATAAGCTTTAGTCCATCCAGAGTGCTTTACCAGCACATAATAGACTGGGAAGCTTATAAATAACTGCTTTATTTCTCATAGTTCAGGAGGCTGGGAAGTCCCAAATCAGAGTGTCGGCAGATTCCCTGTCTGCTGAGAGCCCCCTTCTTGTCAGAGGGAGCCCTGGGGCAGCCATCTTTGCTGTGTGTGCTGGGATGGCAGGGGGAGGTAAGAGAGCTATCTGGGGCCTCTGCTATAAGGGCCCTAAGCCACTCACCCAGGGCATGAGGGCACCCTCCTGATTTAATTACCCTGGAAAGGCCCCACCTCCAAACACCATTACATTAGGGTTTGAGTTTCAACACAGAAATTTTTTTTTGGTAGGGAGAGCACAGATATTCAGCCTGTGATACCATATGAAGAATTCTAGAAGTGGAATTATAGCAACAAAAAATTTGAATGGTTCTTTTGTATCTTGCCTCATTTTTTTCTAAATTGAGGGTAGTGTTCAAATTATTATTATTATTTTTTAATTGGAAGAGGCCAGTGAATACCCTGAAATAGACTTGATTTTTATATGTACTGTGAGTCTGGCTCACATGGCAGTGCATGAGAACATCAAATACTGGTCTTCGCAGCTGAATGTTTTCACAATTTTTGTGTTGTTAATTTAATTAATTTGTTTTTTGTTAATTTGAACAGTTAAAAGATTTAAGTTCTGGAGGCATTTGCAGTAGTTATGCAACAATCCGACCTGGGTGTAGACTGATTCCCATATTTGGGAAGAAAAATTTCCCTTGTTTAAAGGGATGTGCTTTACTATATAGTAGATTATATTGTCTATTTTTTTCAAAGAAATTTGAAAAGTTTAAATTTTATTTTTATACCTTTCAATACAGTAAAATTGATCCCATTTTGGTACAGTTCTAGAAATTTCAACACATATATAAATTTGTAAAACTACCACCACTGTTAGTATACAGAAGAATTCCATCACCTCCCCTCATTTCCTTGTGTTGTCCTTCTTTTGCACTGTCCCCAGTTTTAACTCCTGGTGATGGTTGACATGTTCTTTTACACTGTAGTGTTGCTATTTTCAACATAGCATTAAAATAGAATAATCTAATATGTAACCTTTGAGGCTGGCTTCATTTATTCAGCATTATGTTTCTTGTTTTTTCTTTTTCCTTTGTCTATTTTCTCTTTTAATTTGAACATCTGTAATATTACATTTTAGTTCATCATTAACATATTGTACATGTATTTTTATATAGTTTTTAAAGGGAAAGGCACTCACAAATTCTTATGTTTCTTTCAGTTGAGAATGTCTTTATTTCATCTTCATTTTTGGTGGATATTTTCCCCAGATATGGAGTTCCAGTTGACAGTTCTTTACTTTGAGTATTTAAAAATGTTGTTCTACTTCCTTCTGGCCTCCAGGGTTTCTGATGAGAAATTCTGTTTTTTGAATAGTTGTTCCCTACAAGGAGTTTCTCAACATTAGCATTATTGCTATTTGGGGCCAAAAAATACTTTGCTGTGGGAGTCTTTCCTGGGCATTGCAAGTTTATTAGTAGCATCCCTTGCCTGCACCCACTAGGTGGCAGAAGCACCTGTGGTGGCCATCAAAACTGACCGGCTTTACCAAGTGTCCCGCAGTTGAAGGTGAGGACAAATCATTTCTGTCGAGACACACTGCTCTCTAAGTAATGTGTTGCTTATTTCTGGAGATTTTAAAACATTTCTTTATTTGTCCTTAATTGTCAGCAATTTGATTGTGATGGGTCTGGATAAAGATTGTTTTGGTTTCTGTTGTGTGGAGTTGCTGATCTTTTTGTTTTTCCTCCTACTGCCAAATTTGGGAAGTTTTCACATATTATTTTTTTAAGAAATATTTTTTATGCACTACACACTCTCTTCTTCTGAGACTTCAGTAACATAGATGTTAAACCTTCTGTTATTTTTCTTACAGCTTCCTTATTCTCTTTCATTTTATTTACTTTTTGCTCCACTCCCTATTGTTCGAAGCAGATCATTTTTATTCACCTGTATTTAAGTTCACTAACTCTTTTCTCTCTTTTCATTATAGTCTCACCTCGCTGTGGAGACTATTGTCTGAGCCTTTACTTTCTAAAGGCTTTTTCCATTTATTTACCATTCTAAATTGCATGTTCGGTTCCTTATATAATAATTTTTGCTGAGATTATCTATTTTTCCACTTACCTCAAAGGTGTTTATCTTTAATCCTTAGAGCATTTTATAAAAGCTACTTTAAAGTCTTTGTCTGATAATTTCAGTATTAATATCTTCTGGACATTGGTGTCTATGGCCTTAATCATGTGAGATGTAATTTTCCTGTCTCTTGGTATGCCAAATGATTTTGAGTTGTATCTTGGACATTTTAAATATGATATGGAATTCAAGTTTTGGTGACATTCCATGAAAATCTGGATTTTTTGTTTTAGTGGGTAATTGACCCAGTTGGGTTTAGGCTGCAATTTCTAACCAGCTTTCTGTGAGTTTGGGTATCAATGTCGGATATATTTTCCAAGCTTTTATTGTGCCATGTTGATCTGTTCTGTGTGTGCACCAACCAGAGGCTTTTCGGACCTGGGCAGTGATCTCTCATGTAGCTCAATTCTTAACATATGTGGTATGCTACTTAGTGTTAGATCATGTAGGTACACCTCACAACTATATGAAGTTGCTTTCCTGAGCTCTCCCCTCTCTTAGGGATCTCTCCAGTTCTTTCTGGTTCTCTCAGGCTTCCCCCTTCCATCTTCTGGCCAGAAATCTGGGTTTTATTTACCTTCTTCAATCTGTATGCGTCCCATGCCTGTGCTCTCATTCAGGGCCAAACCATAGGAAGACGGGGGTGGGGAGTGGGGGAGAAGTAGAGGCTTGTTCCATCCTGTGGGGATCCTCATCAGAGACAAAGGTTCCATTTCCTCAAAACTTCAGTTCTGCGGGCCTCATTCTCGCCAGTGTTGCTATAGGATTGTCTGGGGCTTGGCATCCCAGAGCATGAGAAAGGAAAAAACCAGACAAAGGATTCTCGCCCCTACCCCAAGGATCAGGAAACCCACTCCAGCCCCCAGAGTCCGAACTAGCGGGTTTCCTATGGAGCTGTCATAATCCATTGTCATTAGCTTGGGGCCAGACTGGGGCTGCACCAAAGTGAACAAAATCAGGCAAAGTTAAATTCGCTCGTGGTTCACTGGTGCTTCAAATATTGATCCTCTTTCTCAGCCTGCCTGCTACTGTTTACTTTCAGAGTCTGCCATCAGTGCCCCACGCATTCTGTGCATACTTCATAGTTGCAGTCATTGTGAGTGACTGGGTGGGGTGTGTCTCCTCCATCTTACATGGAAGCAGGAGCACATGCTTCTCAGCAATTTTGATGTAAGTGATTTTTTTGAAAGGGTTTTAAGAGTAAACTGGTTAACTGAGTGCCTACCTGTCAGACAAACTGCACTCTGTTTCTGTCAGAGAATAAAGCCCTTCATGCTGTTGTTCTTCATTCACATTGTAGTGATCCCAGAATGCCTGGAGTAGCATTTCTTGTAGAGATGTTTGAGACCTAACAAATGAATTTAACAATACTATTTATATATATTAGTGCCTCATTAATAGTTTATTCATCTTCATCCTCATGAAGAATGGCAGATCAATGTCATTTCACATTCTACTTGTCTCACCTAGTTGTGGGTGCTTGGAATGTGGGCCTGAGAACAGAGAGGACCCATATTGCTTAGCAGGAAGGTGTGCTGAGATTGAGGTTTGTCACATCGTCCGTGGGCAGAGTCATGGCATCTGCATTGAATGCTCCTGCCTTCCTGGCTCTATGTGACTTCATGGTAGTAAACATCTATAAGGTGGTGAAGCGATAAAAACAATGATTCCATGTCAATAATGAATCATTGGTATTTGGTAGTCCCACTGAAGTTGAAGTTCTGCTTGGTTAGAAGGCATCAGCCACAGCACTGACCACCAATAGCCACTTTGTGGTACAGAAGTATGAATAACTGTCTCTGCCATTCTTAGAACTGTAACTCAAATGCTGTGCCTCACAGATGAAGTTTAGATGAAGCCACAGTAGAATTCATGTTTAAATGTTAATGGTCCTTAGCTCTAACTCAATTCACTCTAGGATAGTGATTTCCATCGGGGGCTAATAAGGCCCAGTGGGAGTGCTGAGAAAACCTGTGGGAGTCGGTGTGGCTGTCCAAATGACTGGAGGTGCAACTGGCATTGGGCAGGTTCAGCTTAGAAATTTTAGAAGGCCTGCAATAGGAAGGGCAGCCCTGGGGAAAAAATATATAGGTAGATAGATTTAGATAGATAGATAGATATTCTGTGTTCAGCAGGACTCCAATATCCAGTGAAAGAAAATTTAGAGATCCCTTTAGAATGGGATGAGAGGTGTTTATGTGACAGATTCCTGTGAATAACCCTATTCAGGCAGAGTGTGTCTAAGTCATTTTGCCTTGTGTCCTTGGAATAAGATCCTAGCATTAAGGCTGTGAAGGTCCAGGGCCTGTGCCACTGCTGACGCTAACAGCACATTGTTTTGGTGGGCAAGGATGATTGGAGAGGCAGAAATGCTTGCCTAGGAGAAAAGACAGATTAATTACTCTGTCAAATTATTTCTCTAAGAGCCTGAGTGCAAACGATTCTTGCATACTAAGGATGCTTTCACAGTAGTGCAGAGGGCCTATCTTTTGCTTCTCTTTGCATTGCAGTTTATGATTACTTACAATTTGGCACACTATTTACAACCACTGTACACAGGAGCTAAGGAGTATTTCACAGTATTAAACAGTTCACATCACTCTTAAATTTACACCTATATAAGTATAAAAACAATGCACATTCAGTGATATATGTATTGGCAATGACGATGAGTGCTGGAATTGTGAATAGTTTTATTTTTAAAACCATCTTTAATAAGACTTTAAATTAAAAAAATGAAAATTCACTTCTTGTTTAAAAGTTTGGTATGGTTAAGTATAATTAGTGCATTATTCCAATTTTAAAAGTTTACATTTTTTTAGAAAAAATTAACATTTTATTCTATTTAAGCTTCCTTCATAATGCTTTTCTTCTACATTACTGGCTTTTTAGAGTAAATTCTTATTTAAAAACCCTCTGTATTATAATTATATACCAAAGTACTAAGAATGTAAATCGTTTTCTAAGAAATAGAACAGAACAATGTGCCTGCTGATAGTGCACCTTCAAGCCTTTTCTCCCAGTCCCCCGTCTCCCCGTCTAACCAGATTGCCGCCCTGAAGCCTCTCTGACAAGGAAAATCTGGGACCACCCGCAGACCCTGCACTATTTCAGACCCTGTAGCTGTGTCCCAAAGCAGTGGAGTGTCAGAAACATCTGATTTGGAAAAAAAACAGTACAAAACAAAATCATTTAAATTTAAGATCTCCGTGTGAGTGGTTTTGTGTGTGTGTGTGTGTGTGAAAAGTTTGAAAATGTCCTTACATATCTTGCGGGTTTGGGATATTTAAGTACAGAGAAGTGAAGAGAAGTTCACTATAATGAACACTCATTGGAGCTCAGACATTGTGTTGGTCTTGACAAAACACAGAGAAATCAGATAGATTCCTTGTCCTTGGAGACCATATGGTGGAGCATCGTGCGTCTTAAATTTTGTCTGCCTAAGTTTTTTATTTCTTTAGGGCAAAACAAACGTGTGATCCAAGAGTTCTGGCAGCAGGGCCTTTCCACGATGTGCGTACTTGGGTTGCTTAGGGAAACCACGCAGCTGAAAAAGTGGGCTCCAACACAGTTCTTGCTTTTCCTTCCATTGTAGGTTAATGGCAATAAAAATAGCAGGTTTCCATTTATCCTTAACCTACAGTTCCTAATAAAAGGTAACTTAATCATTTTTATTTCCTCTGGGTGGGGGTGGAGGAAAGGACACTACGCCGGATTGCAAAGGCCCCAGGTTTGCCCCAGTCGGTCCTGGAGGCCGAGTTTCCGCAGCCCTGGCGCCGCCATCCGCTGAAGTCTAGAATTTTACTTTAAAAGACCATGCAGCTTCTTCATTCTACTTTTTTTTAAGTTTTTTAAATTTTATTTTAATTGTTGTTGCAGTACAATTTTCTATCTTTTACTCCCATCCCAACCCACCCACCCAGCCCCCCCTCCCATTTCCACCCACCCCTAGTTTTTATCCATATGTCCTTTATACTTATTCCTGTAAACCCTTCCCCTTTTCCCCTGAAATCCTACTTTATAACATATCTTGTTTTTATATCAAATTAACTGTTCTGAAGCCTTACAGAAAAATGTATACGCTAGGTATATTCCATGGTTATCTTGCTGCTACTTGTATAGGGCATCTTGTGGGATTTTTGTGCCCTCCTCGCCTGAGAAACTCGGGCAGTGGAACATGGAAGAGAATGAAGGCTGTTCAGTGACGTAAGTAAATGTGAAACTTGTTCTTCATTACACATACTGGAAAAAACACTTTTGCCCTGGCTGGCATAGCTCAGTGGATTGAGTGCGGGCTGCAAACCAAAGTGTCACAGGTTCGATTCCCAGCCAGGCCACATGCCTGGGTTGCAGGCCACGGCCCCCAGCAACCGCACATTGATGTTTCTCTCTCTATATATCCCTCCCTTCCCTCTCTAAAAATAAATAAATAAAATCTTAAAAAAACACTTTAATAAAATCATTTTGAGGTAAAAGAACCACAGCAAGTAGTTTTTTCAGTGCTTTCTCTTGTTTGTATTATACAAAATTTTACAGTCACTAATAAAGTGCTTTACCGCAGGTACATAGAAATGGCCTTGTCTTACAGAATTTTCTTGATTGCAGTAAAATTTTAACCGATTAGCCTTACATTCTATCTAGACTAGCGATCTCAACTCTCTGCATCTCAGATTTATTTTTTTAAAACATAACTTCCTAAGTGTTTTGGCAAAATATAAAACAGAGGAGGAATGCTTAAAATCTTCAAAGACTTCTCTTAACTTGTATCGGTGTAATAATGCTCATAAATATTTCAAAGGACAGAGGCAAAACTCTTATGCCAAAAATAACTTTATATACAAAAAATTCATTACACTGGTGATAAAATAAGGGAAATTTCCAAATTCTATCAATGGACTTGACCTTATTTCACTGAAAGCACAGAGTTATGGCTGTCACTTTTGTCATGAATTCTTGAAAGCTTATGGTTCGATTTTCACACACAATGACTTTATCTTTTCTTAGAGAAAAATGAATGCTATCCTTCTCCACATTTTCCCACCCCCCAATTTTATGTTCCTTTTTTTTTTAATGTCCATTGTTTAGGTCTATCTAACTGCGCTTTTGTTTTGAGCATCTGCCTGTTTTGGAAATGGGTGGCATAGCAGTCACTCTATTGTTAGTTATCTAACTGTACATATTATCTCATGCCTCACGCTATGAACTAGGGGGCATGTGCATTCGGGAGATCTGTGAGGACAGTGGGCAGCACTCCTGACAGAATAATGCCCACCAGATCTGTTTCGTGTGGCCCTAGAAGTTTAGCTGCTGAATTGTGAAAAGTTCTGCCTGATCCAAATAAATATAAAGATTCTTCAATTCAGGCTTTGGTGATGCTTGGCTCAACCCTCACTAAAAATTGAGGACACTAGGCTGGTTACTAGAGAGTTAACTTTACAATATTCATGCTTTCCAAACTGTAACATGTAGAACAGGTTAATGACTTTAAATTTCATTCTTGCTTCTTGCCTGAAAAGTTGAAGGAATCCATTCCCCAAAGTTGTTAAGAAAATTGTTTTCCTCGGTTTTCTAGATTTGGTTTATTGTGAAGTGTGTGTCCCTTGCTATTTTATTGCTAGGAGTTTCTGCGCATTTGTTTAATATTCCCTTTACGAGAAACAGTCTTTTTCAATTTTATTGACGAGGAGGTTTGAATTCCTTCCAATGTGCAAGTAGTTACTTCTTGCAGGAGAATGACTTCATTTTCTATTTACGTGACTCTGAGATTTACTGTATCTCTTTAACTTAAGCGTTCTGTGTTTTACGGTCAGTTGGCTAAGAATTGTATCTTAAGGTGGTGTGAGTTCACGACCCTATAACCATAGTGTTAGAATCTATGGTCTCATAAAATTAAAAGATTTCATGGCAAAACCAGAAGCAACCTGATCTGAATCTATTAATGCCTTTATTTCTCCCACTGCTTGAGAGCAGCCACACATTTCGTTGCAGGGATATGAATGAGTTTGATTAGAGGATACTACTGCCCCAGACCCCCCCAGGGGACAACATAACACCCAAATTATGCACTTTACTGCTTTTCTAAAATCATAAAAGTTCTGAACTTCAAAACAGTCTGCCCGCAAGGAATTCACATAAGGGAGGATTAATCTATAAAAGCAAGAGCCTCTATTTTTCAGATCAGATTATACTTCCTGTTTAGGAGCAGTAAAACTATTAAACATCTTAATGGCTATCGTTTCACTGTTTAACTATTTGAAACAGTTAAACTGTTAGGTGACTCACTGTTAGGTGACTTACGATTACATTAAATAACACAGACTAACTTTCACTCACAACTCTTCTGACAGTCTTAGCAAAGTTTTAATAAGAGGAAAATAGTGATTACTCAGATCTCATCCTGATCTATGATTCTTTTACATACATGTTTTTGCTTTATACATTTTTCACTCAATTGTCCTTAAACAATTACTTTGGATATTTTTTAATTTTCCTGGTGACAAAAAAAGGGTCTAAAACCTGGTGTTGATATTTAAATGACGCCTTCTGAAAAATATTTTTCTAATTTTAGTATTGCTTGAATAATCCATCAATGTCAGAGATTTCTAAAAGGTTTAAATTCACAAAGTTTCGATTGACTGTCAGATTCTTATATAATAACATATTAGAAAGGAATTCTTCTTGGCTCAGCTTCAGACAGCTTGAGGAGACAATAGTGCGTGTGAGACCACATGCATCCCTGACACGCCCAGGCACTTTACAAAGGGAATGGAGGCCAGACCGTTGTTCTATGACGTGTGAACCCTTCCATTTGGTTCTAAGATTGAAAGTGATCAAGAGAGGACAGGTAGCTGGTGAAGAGCTTTCTCTGGAGAACTTTGCTTGTCCTGCGGGTGGCCCTGTTGTGATGGGCAATGTGGGCAGCTTTCTTGCCCCACATATCTTTGGAAGTTCCTTTTGCAGAACTTAAAATGTGTTACTACAGTGAGAGTCACAGGGAAAGGATACCGGACTCGCACTTGGGACTGATCTGACTCCAGGCCTGGGAAAGTGAGAGGGAGAGATAGGGGCTTCCCAGGGGCTTTGTGGGGGCTCGTGGAGAGGACTGAGGGGTCGAGATTCGCCTGACTTGCCTGCGTGAGTGGGGCAAGGTCTCGCTGGTTGCAAAGGTCCTAATTTTGCTTTTCCTGCAGTGAAAAATAGTGGTCATAGTTGGATTAAGTAAAAATTAATGTGAATTATTCTATAAAGTAATATATTTTGTCTGTATAACAGCAGGGGTGTATGTATAGCTGCTTTTGGTAGCAAGAGGTAATTAGGAAAAGAATACATTTATCAAAGTAGAGTCAAGTACATCCCAAGAAGCTAGAAGACTGGAGAAGAGAATTTACTCTTGACAGGAATCTCCAAGATGAGTGCTTTGGAAAACCTTTATGTGGCTCCCGATTCAGAAATAATTGCAAAGCTTCTTATCTTTTTCTAGAATCTGTTTCTATCCCCCTTCCCATCTCTCTTTTATCATTCTCTCTCTTTAAAAGTTATATTTCTGGGGTGTGAACTCACTAAATTAATACCCTTAACTTTTTTTTTCGTAAACTTATAAGATGCATTTTTGTCTCACAGTGAGATTTATGATCAACTAGATTAGTGTGGACAGAAAGAATGTCTTTGAGGTGGCTGCTGGCCAGTAAGCTGGTCTCTCCCACTAGCTAAGTAACCCTCACCCCACTCCACCATTCCCTATCCCTTTCCCCCACCCCCACATGCTTCTCGATTAAAAGTTCATCTCATCAAAATTACATTTTGTCACAGGTCAAAAATTTGCTTACAAATAATCAAAATAATTGTTACATGCATTGTTTCCTCTGAGACACACACACACGTACACTGTCCCTCACACAAACATTTTTTTCTTTGACTTGTACTTGGTCCTTCTAAATGCAGCTTAAGTGTTTCCTGCACAAGAGTCGTCCAAGACCTTCCTGGTCTGATTCCATGGCCATCTTTGTGACCCTAAGGTACTCTCGTATGCATTTTTTGGGACTTACCCTGGGCTGTTGGTTTATGTGCCTGTCTCCCCCACTAGACTGTACCATTTGTGAAGGAAGAGAATGTGGGTGTATGTTGGTTCTCTCTGAGTGTCCAGAACTGTGCCATGCACAGAGCAGGGATTCAATAAGCATTTGCAGAATGAATATGTAATTGAATTCAATGTGGAGGAACTGATAGCTGGACAACAGAAGAAATAGCTCATCTGTAAAAGTGAATAGTACTACTCAGGTTGTAGAATTATAATATTTAAACGAGTTGAAGTGCTTAAGTAGTGCCTGGCACATAGCAAGCTGTACGTAACTGTTAGCTGTTACTATTAGCAGTACATGCAGTGACTCAGGACAGTGAGAAACATTATGGTACCCAAATTTGGATATGATTTCCAGGGAATTAGAATCAAAGATGCTGTTGGTTGCAAGAACCTGACTGAGAAAATAAAGGAATGAACATAATCTGCTTTCTACTTCTCTGATCTTTGTGTCAGACTTAGTCTAAGGTAGCTTCAGAAGCCATCAGTGGAGCACTAATGTTGGATTTCATGAGACAGCTGTTCAGTTTAATGAATGTGATTATTAAAGCAAAATTGAAATCAGTGGGCGCAGGTCCAGGGACCACTCTCAAATTCAGTAGCCTGGACTTTTCCTTTAGAATGGAGATAAGTGATGATTTCTGCAGCAAAAGCTGAGATTTAGGAAAACAGATACTGTTCAATAACACAGCAAGTCTCAGCGTCTTGAACGAGGCAGTTGAATTGGGCCATGAAATCACTGCATGACCAGAAAGTAGACTGTAAGGAGAGAAGGAGCTGAACTGTGGTTTAGCATGCTAGTTTGCCCTCGTATACAATTTGCAACAGATTTTAAAAGAACTAGATATGACCATCACTTCCATTTCACATTCATCAAATAAAAAATCTTCAAATAAAAAAGCTATTAAAAATCATTGGATAGAAAGAAGCCCATTTTTCAAAATGGAGGTATATTAACTTGTAACGAAAAGATTATCTTTTATTGGGAATTCTCTCTCTAATAAGAAAGTTTGACCTTTTGAGTTTGTTGTTTCTTCTGTGTTCTTTGTGGCCAGTTTTCATATGTTTGACTCCATACATTCTCCCCAAACTGCGAGCTGATGTAACATTGATTTTTCTCTGAAGTTGCATTTTGTTGCAACTGTAAGCATTTTTTCAAGATCAAATGATATTCTTTTTCTTGACTGTTACTAAATTTTTTTTGAAAAAGATGGATTGTTAAACACAGTGGAATATCTAGGAAAGTCCACGATATATAGTATCACATAAATTTGAAGGAAGGGCATTCCGTTGCCAAAAACTTTACAAATATGTTGTGAAATAGTGTGGAAGCAGCAGAATAGCATAAGGGTTATAAATGAATGTTTACTGGAATTAGATTGACAGGTCCACTCCTAACATGTGTGGGGTCCAGACAGGCGTTCAAATGGAGGACTCGTCACTAAAGAGATGAATGTTACAAAATTAAGAAGTTGGTCAAAGTATGCTAGATCTCCTTACCCTCATAAACATTCTTCATAATGACCTGGAAGGCCATATTCAAATTTGAATTCTCAACATCTCTGGAGTTCTTATTGAAACATGGCAGCACATGGAGAGAGGAGCCTGCTGGCCTCTGGACCAGGGCTCACTCCTTTTCCTTCTCACTCCTGGGTGTGTGTCCTGAATCGTGAGGCATCCCTTGAATACACATGTGTTCAAGTCCTGAGGCTGCGTGTCCAATCTCTGTCCAGATTCCTTGCAGACATCTAACAGTGCAGTAAGCTCTCAAGGGACACCCAAGCAGTGGAAGCAGAAGCAGGTGTGGTTGGCCTGGAAATGGCAGTTCCTGGTGCTAGTTGCTACTAGTATGGTTCTGAGAGGGGGTAGGGTCCAAGTGCATGTCAGGGGGCTTGGTGAGAGGAGGACCAGAGAGGGACCCTCTAAAGTATGGGACACAGGGTGTAGGTTCCTCTTATTGGAGTCTAATATGATGTTGCAGTGCAACCTTGGATTTTTAAATCTTGTTCATCAATGACCATCTGTGCATGCTTAGACAAGTTACTGAGCCATTGTTAAGTGTTGGTCTGGGGCTGGAGTGCCTCGGCTTAGAGTCTTGTACCAACAGTAACGAGCATTATCATCTGTGTGAAGTAGTAATTAAACCCCTGCCCCTCAGTTTCTTCATCTGAAACTTGTGGGTAATCATAGTCCCTATCCCGGAGGGTTGTCATGGGGGGGTAAGTCAATATTTCTAAAGTGCTTAGTATACTTTCTGGCACTAATTAGCACTGTGTATTTGTTTAAAAAGTAAAATAAATAGCTTCCTCATTTGTAAAAATTGGGATAATAACAGTGTCTACCATACAGAATTGTTGTCATAATTAAATAGAATAATGACTATAAAGTGCTTGTCTGGTGCCTCATAATAATAAGTACTAAAGTATTAAATAATGAGAAAAACTAAAGAGAATGAAACAACTGGACATCCATGTGAGAAAAAAAAAAGAAGAATCACTTTGGCTGGTGTGGTTCAGTGGGTTGAGCATCAGCCTGTAAATCAAAGGGTCACTGGTTCAATTCCCAGTCAGGACATATGCCTGGGTTGAAGGCCAGGTCCCCAGTGGGTGGGTACATGAGAGGCAACCATACATTGATGTTTCTCTACCTCTCTTTCTCCCTCCCTTCCCCTCTGTCTAAAAATAAATTTAAAAAGTTATCTAGACTTAGACCCTACACTGTTCACAAATATTAACTCAAAATGAATGTGAAACTTAAATGTAAAATGCAAAACTATAGAACTCCTAGAAGATATCATAGGAGAAAACCTCGATCCCCTTGGGTCTCTCCATAACTTTTCAGATACAACACAAAAGTCATGGTAAATAAAAGCATGACTTGATAAGCTTGACTTTGTTAAGGTTAAACACTCTGCTTTGTGAAGGACAATGTCAAGAGGAGAAAACAGTGAAGAAAACAGACAAAGACCTCTTCCCTTTGGAAAGTAAAGGTGGTGTGGCCCCCAGCTGCCTATGACTCTCTCCATGACGGCTCAGGGGATACAATAGGGGCCCTGTGGATACAAATAGGAGATTTATGTATCTGAAGGTCATGAGAGTGGGTGATTCCAGCTTCATGATCTTGCTACTTAATGCCTTGACACTCAGTGGGTATTCCACAGGGAGTCCAATAAGGTATGGAGTAGTAACATTATTTCTTTTATATGAAAGTGGAAACAACACACAGAGAGATTCATTAGCTCAAGTTCATTTTGCCTTTTCCCATTATGTTGGGCATTTTGGCACAGTTCTTCCAACTCATCATTCCCTGTCCTTTGTTCTCAGAGTCCCTTGCCACAACTATATTTTGAACCATTCAATTTTGATTTAACTATCTAGTTGTATCTTTCTAAATGTATTATATACATAAACCTGGAAAGAATAGGGATCATGTCTCATATTTCTACATCATTTATTCATAGACACCTTCCTGAGGGATGAGAGTATGGTAGCTGCTCATAAATACATGTGATTATCCTTTCTTGAGTTTTGAAACAGAATGCTTTCAGGGCGTAGAAATTATGCTTAGGTGGCAGTGGAAGCTTGTGCATTGTGTGTTAGGTATCAAAGGTACATCTTGAAAAGACGGATGCTATCATTTCTAGGCCCTCTTTCCATTAACCAGCCCATTTGCATCTGCAAACAGATGTTCACTGAACAAAATGGCTGCTTAGGTGTACAATTACCAATTCTGTATGCACCAACAAATGCTCCAGCTTTAGAAAGAGTTGGTTAAATGGCTTGATTTCATTGAACTGTATTTTGCTAAGGGGCTGGAATTCTTCATCTTGCTAGCATGTATTAAGACTACCTAAAATCCAACATTTCAAGTCAAACAAGCCGAATAAAATACGGGCAAAAGATATAAGCAGACCAAAAAGATATACGGATGGCAAATAAATATATAAAAGGTGTTTAATATCAGTTGTCGTTAAAAAATCAAAATTAAAACAAGAGACAAAGTGCTTCTACTTTGGCTCTTGGATTGGCCTGTAATCTATTCACTGAAAGAGGGAAGAGGTTCCCCTTTAGGCTGTAAAGTTCTATGGGTTTGGATAAATGCACAGTGTCATTTAACTACCATCACAGTACCATCCAGGCTAGAAACTCCCCTGTGCTTCACCTGGCAGTCCCTGACAATCACTGCACTATTTATCATGGGGGTCCAAAATGAGTCACCTCAAGATGTGCCTTTGTGGTATGCAAATTGTTTTGAGCCAAAGGCAACTTTAGTGGAAGCCTCAGAGAAACTTCCCCCATTCCCTTTAACTCCCTAGAAGAAGTTGAATTAGGACCTGGCCCGTAATAAGAGATTATCAGTGATAACTTTTTGACCCGCCTGTACGGCAGAGAAAATGTTTTTACTAAACATCTGCACTTCTTATCACCACGCAATGACCTTTGGAAGCCCCCAAAGTGCATTATGTCATGCCTCCATCTCTCTTTCTGTTTCTGAACTTCTGCATGTGGGCTCTCAACCTATCATGTAAGAGAGGTTCCCACATGTATGTCTGTATTAAATTTGATAATTCTTGTTTTTATGTGTTTCATGTCTATTTGATCATCAGAACAGCTAGAAGAACTCTGAGTTTGTTCCTCTCCCACATTATTGAATCTATAGTTTTTTTTCCATAAAAATGAATGTTAATGGAATCATGCGATATACAGCCTTTCGAGACTGGTACTTCTCACTTAGAAATATGCAGTGAAGGTTACTCCATGTCTTTTTATGGTTTATAGCTTATTTGTTATCATTGCAATATACTAATTTATGAATATTAGCACACTTTGTTTCCTTATTTATATATTGAAAGTCACTTTGTTTTTTTCCAGTTTGCAGTGATTATGTAAATTTGGTGATCAGTTGTAAATTTGCTATAAATATTTATGTGCTGGTTTTTGTGTGGTAACATAAATTTTCTTATCCATTGGATACATATCTAGGAGCACAATTGCTGGGTCATAGTGTAAGACTATGTTCAGCCTTGTAAGGAACTGCTAAACTGTCTTTCAAAGTGGCTTTTTGCATTACCACCAGCAATGAGTCATGGTTCTTGTTGCTGCATATTATCCCTAGGAATTGTGGTACTGCATTGTTTTCGTTTTGATTTTTTTAATGACAACTGATGTTCAGCACCTTTTTATATACTTATTTGCCATTTGTATATCTTTTTTGTTTGCTCATGTCTTTTGCTCATATTTTATTTGGGTTGTTTGATTTGAAATATTGGGTTTTAGGTAGTCTTTTTAAATTTATTTTTTTATTATTATTTTTAAATATATTTTATTGATTATGCTATTACAGTTGTCCCATTTCCCCCCTTCTCTCCCCTCCCCCCTGTATCCCCCTCCCACCCACATTTTACCCTTTTAGTTCATGTCCATGTGTCATACTTATGAGTTCTTTAGTTTCTGCATTTCCTGTACTATTCTTGCCCTCCCCCTATCTATTTTCAACCTACATTCTATGCTACTTATTCTCTATACCTTTTCCCCCCTCTCCTCCTCCCACCCCCCTGCTGGTAACCCTCCATGTGCCCTCCATTTCTGTGGTTCTGTTCCTGTTCTAGTTGTTTACTTAGTTTCTTTTGGTTTTGCTTTAGGTGTGGTTGTTAATATTTGTGAGTTTGCTGCCCTTTTACTATACATGTCTTTTCTTTATCTTCTTTTCTTAGATAAGTCCCTTTAGCATTTCATAAAATAAGGGCTTGGTGATGATGAACTCCTTTAACTTGACCTTATCTGAGAAGCACTTTATCTGCCCTTCCATTCTAAATGAGAGCTTTGCTGGATAGAGCAATCTGGGATGTAGGTCCTTGTCTTTCATGACTTGGAATATTTCTTTCCAGCCCCTTCTTGCCTGTAAGGTCTCTTTTGAGAAATCAGCTGACAGTCTGATGGGAACTCCTTTGTAAGTTACTGTCCCTTTATCTCTTGCTGCTTCTAGGATTCTCTCCTTCATTTTTACCTTGGCTAATGTAATTATGATGTGCCTCGGTGTGTTTCTTCTTGGGTCCAGCTTCTTTGGGGCTCTCTGAGCTTCTTGGATTTCTTGGAAGACTGTTCCCTTTGCCAGATTGGGGAAGTTCTCCTTTATTATTTGTTCAAATACGTGCTCAATCTGTTGCTTTTCCCCTTCCGATTCTGGTACCCCTATAATTCGGATATTGGAACGTTTAAAGGTGTCTTGGATGCTCTTAATCTTTTCCTCAATTTTTTGAATTCTTATTTCATCATGCTTTCCTGCTTGGTTGATTCTATCTTCCTTCTGGTCCACTGTATTGTTTTGAGACTCATATTCCTTCCTTTCACTATTGGCTCTCCTCTGTGTATCTTCCTGCATCTCTTTTATGGTAACCTGCATCCTTTCATCTCAATTACGCCCAAAATCAATCAGTTCCGTGAGCTTTCTGATCACCAGTGTTTTGAACTGCGCATCTGCGCTTTCTGATATTTCTTGGTCGCTCAAAAGGATGAGTCCTGGGGGACTGATCTGCTCTGTTGAAAACATATTTTTCCCCTGTCTCTCCTTTTTTGTTTTTTTCCAGTCTGGTTGCTCTTGTTACGGTGGGGGGCAGAGCCTTAGGTGCTCACCGGGGCTGGGCACCCCAGTCGCTAGATTGTGACATTATATGTGGGGGTGGGGGCGGGAGCGGGGACGGGAGGGAACAATGGCGGTAGTTCCATTTTTCTGGGCTCACACCCTTGTCTGGGCTTCCGGGCCGCGAGTTCTGCCCTGGTCCACAATCGCTGCCCCTCTGGGTCTGCCAGCGTGTACTCAGGGATCACCGCTGCATGCTTGCGCCCCAATGGCTGTCGCGCCAATTTCGCGTCAAACCTTCCCCCGACCTCCGCGCGCCGGCGACCCGAGCCAGCCCCGCGCCCGCCCGGCTCATCTTCTCCTACCAGTCTGGATGAACGCGTCTACTTCAACTTCTTGGCTGCCCAACTTCCATTCAGATAAATCCTCTGCCGGATCTGGGTGTTATTCTGATTGTAAATTATTGTTGTAAATTATTGTTTTTCTAATCTTGGTTGTACGAGGAGGTACGGTGCATCCACCTATTCCTCCATCTTGCCGGAAGTCCTAGGTAGTCTTTTTTTTTAAATACAAGTTCTTTATAATATGTATGTTGTAATTATTCCCCCCCACCCAATTGATTAAGAGACTTAATTCTCCTTTTTTTTTCCCTCAAAGCACAAGTCTTAAATTTTAAAAGCTTCCAATTTACAATTTTCTCCTTCGTGATAATGCTTTTGGTGTTGCATATAAAAATTCCTTACCAAACCTATGTTTATAAAGATATCATCCTATATTTTCTTTTAGAAGTTTTATCATTTTCTATTTTATATTTAGGTCTGTAGTCCAGTTTGAGTTCTTTTTTTTTTTTCTTTTTTTTGTCAGTGTTGTAAGGTGTGTGTCTAGGTTCATATTTTTACATTTGGAAGTCTGTAGTTACTACACCATTTCTTTAGAAGGACTATACTTTTGACATTAAATTAATTGTTAGTTTTGTCAAAAATCAGTTGACCACATTCATGTCAGTGTATTTCTGGGCTCTATACTGTCCCATTTTTCTGTGTTTTTTGGCAATACCACTCTATCTTGATTATGAAAACTTACATGAGTCTAGAAACTGAATCCTCCAAATTTGTTCTTCTTCAGTATTGTGTTGGGTATTCCAGGTCTTTTTTATTTTTCATGAACACTTTAGAATAAGTTTGTCGATATCTACAAAATAGCCTACTGGGATATTTTTGCGATTTTGTTGAATACTGAAAAAATTGGTAGGAAAAATTGACATCTTAATATTGAATATGCCATTAAATCACCATTTATTTATATTTCTATTGATTTATTTAATCAGTGTTTTAAATGTCTCTACGTGGAACCTACTCATACTTTGTTAGATTTATACCTATTTTTGTTATTTTGGGCTATTTATATGATTTAATTTAAAACTTTTAAATTCCAGTTTTTCATTGCTATATTCTAAGAAAGCAACTAACTTTTGTGCATTAACCTTGTATCATCAGAACTTGATATATTATTCACTTATTTCCAAAAAGAGATTTTTATAGTTTTTAAATTTTTCTACATTGATGTTATATCATCTGCAGATAAAAACAGTTTTATTGCTTCCTTTGTAATCTTTTTACCTTTCTATTAATTTCCTTGTCTTCCTGATCCCTTAAGACTAAACTGAACAGGAATGAATGTGCGAAAAGTCATCCTTTCCTTGTTCCTGAGCTTAGAGGAAAAGTGTTCATTTTCTCTTTGGGAAGTGTCATGTTAGCTGTAGGGTTTTTATAGACGTTTTTTAATCAGCTGAGGCAGTTCCTCTCTTTCCTAGTTTGCTAAGAGTTTTTATCTTGAACAAGTGTTGAATTTTGTCAAATATTTTCCTGCATCAATTGCTATGATTGATTACATGCCATTTCACCAGCTGACATATGACTTCAGCAGACTTTTTTTTTCCTCTTGGAAGGTAGGCATTTGTCATAAAGCATGCTTGGGTCGTATTTACCAAGGTTTCTCTTCCCCTCCTCTTCCAAAACCCAAGGATATTCTCTTTCATGGATCTGCACTGTGATAACTGGGTGTGGTTCTTGAGGTAAAGCGTACAAAGTGTGTGGGAGCCCCTAATACTTTGGTCCCCAGGAGACATCCACACTGCTGCAGGCACACTTAGCCTCCATCAGTTTATCAGATTTACCGTGTAAGTGTTCTCACCAGTTTATGCCTCTAGTAACTTCTGCTTCATTTAAGTACATTTTGATTGTCATCCTGGGATGAACTTGTCTCTCCATGTTTTGGGTGGCAATTTGTACCATAACTTAGTTTTCTGATATATCTAAGAAAAATTGTTAGTTTGTTCAGATTTTTCTCATTACAAAGGACATTAATGATAACCTCCCAGCTCTTGGAAGTAAAACAGAATGTGCAGGGACTATTTTTTTTTGTGAAACCTTTCAGAAATTTTATAGTTACAGAGTAATAAATTATGTATTCATATTAGTTGGTTCTTTAAGAAGCCACATTGCAGAAATAAAGTAGAAAAAGAATATCTTTTCAAATGCAAATACATGTTGTTGCATTTGTCAAGTACATATATCTATGTCTGAAGAGGAAAGGAAAATATTATTGAATGTCTTTGTTAATACACCAGCTAATAAAAATTAATAAGAAAAAAAACTTCAAGAATGTTAATCTCATAACCAGGCAACACAAAACAAATAAAAATGCTTTGTATTTGTGTTGTTATCAGACAAAACAGACCTTAAGGCAAAAACAAAAAGCACTATTAAGGATAAAGAGGGATGTTACAAAATTATCAAATGGAAAAATGATCATTTTAAACCTACATTTCCATAAACATACACAAAATCCTGTGGGGGAGGGATAAATGAGACTACAACCTCAGGGTCAGGGCCAGGGTTATTTGTGCAATTGACAGGGCTTCACCTTCCAAAGGGCAGCATTTCACAGAACAAACAAATGAATAAACAACAGAAAAGAAAGATAATAAATAGGTTGGTCCAGAAAATGTCCAGTCATTGTTAAGATAACGAAAATGATTTGCATGACATTGAAATCGATGTAACCTGGCAGCCAAGGAGAGTGGACTGGAATGCACATGCGTGAACAGTGACGACTTCACTGTACTAGTCAGTGGTGGGCGGGGGGGATGGACACTGTTGAATGAGCACGTGCACTGTGTGGCTGTCACATTCAAAATGACTAAGTGAGCAGAGCAACAAATCTGCATGAAATTTTGCATTAAGCTTGAAGATTCCTCCGTGGAATCTATTTGGATGATTCAGAAGGGCCACAGCTGTGGGCAACTGGGGATTGGCAGCTTCATCACGACAAGACCCTGCTCATGCGTCACATCTAAAGTACTAGTGTTCTGTGGCATATACACAAAGCGTAAGGCCTGATTCTGTCTTGGAAGAGTTAACAATCTCATTTGGAAAAATCCAGTTGATCCACTTGTACATAAGATAACCAGTTGTGATTTTGCCCAGATAGCAAGTCATGAACATTAGATAAATATTGCAAGCAATGCTGTAAACAGGAAAGTGGTATAATTTCAAATTTGAGTGGACCCAGAAGGTTTTGTGGGAGAGATGGAACTTTAATAATGTCTAGATCCAGAAATAGAATTTGTTCAAATTTATGTGGAGCAAAAGAATTCTAAGTATGGAAAACAATATGAGCAAAGAATTTAAAATAGAAATCAGGGTAAGATGCAGTTAATTTGAAGGTCATTTCTGGAAGTAATAAAGGCAACAACATAGCATAGTGGCTTTGTGGATGTTGCCAATATTTATGAGAGCATAGTCTAATATCCTACAGTTACGTATGAAACAGAGGTCATTAAACTTTTATCTTCAGGTCAAATATAATCACAAAAAGGATGACTCTCTTTTATTGATAGTCCAAAAGGCTGAGTTTACAAAAGCAGGAGAAAAAAGTATGAAACTGAGCTCCCCTGTAACAAATTTACCTTGACTATTTTGGCTGTGAAAAGTTATCACTGTTAGTGGTAGGCAGGATTTGTAGGTTGGAGCCCGTGGGACATTCTGCAAAAGAAAAGCAATTTAGCACATCCCTTTTGGTGCCTGCAGTGGTAATGAAGTATAAAAAATGAATTTTTGCTTTCTGGCTGTCTAGCTAAATTGCAAAATAAACACCTGAGACTGCATTAACTCATTATATGCATGTTCAAACAGCTCACAAATAGTGGGCTGGATGATATGGATTTTCACATTCACGACACATGTGTGAAAAGAGGAATAGTAGTCATTCAAATTTATAGTGATTATATTTTTACTTTTTTATTTTTCAATTACAGTTTTCTTGCAGTGTTGCTCTGTATTGGTGTCAGGTTTACAGCTTAGTGGTTAGGTAATCATATGCTTTACAAAGTGTTCCCCCTGATATTTCCAGTGCCCACCTGGCACCAGACAGAGTTACTGCAATATCATGACTATATTCCCTCTGCTGTGCTTTACATCCCCTTGACTATTCTGTAACTACCAATGTGTATTTCTTAATCTCTTCACCTCTTCCACCCAGTTCCCCAACCCTCCTCCCTTCTGTCAATCATCAGTCTGCTCTCTGTACTGACAAGTGTTTTTTTTTGTTCTTTTATTTTATTCTTTTACATTTCGCATATAAGTGAAATCATATGATATTTGTCTTTCTCTGATTGACTTATTTAAATTTACAGTGATTATATTTCTCAAAACAATTTTTTAATAGAAGACCAAAAATTCAGAATATGGTTTTTGGGGGGAAAGGTGGAGGAAGAATAAAGAGGAGAGTAAGGATCAGTATGAACTTTGTTCTTCAATCACTCATGAGTTATATTATTTTAATTCTCACATCAGTCACAACTTCAGCATTAAGACTTATTTTTCTTTCTCAATCTATCAAATTTACTCTATGTTTAATTGTCAATAAAAGCAAATAAAGTAGAACCTCTTATTATCTTTATTAAAAAAATAAGGAACTGAACCCTAGCTGGTATACCCAATGACTCAGTTGGTTGGGTCATTGTCCCATAATCAAAAAGTTGCAGGTTCAGTTCCTGGCCAGGGTACATACTTAGGTTGCAGGTTCAATTACGAGTCTGGGCACGTACAATCCCCATTCTTATGTATGGAATTTCCTGTCCAGATACATACAGGAAGCAAGTGATAATGTTTCTCTCTCACATGGATATTTCTCCTTTTCCCTTCCTCTCTCTCTAGAAGACAATTGAAAAAAAATGTCCTTGAGTAAGGAAAGAAAAAAAAAAGAACTGAGGCACAGAGGTTTATTTGAAACCCAGGCACTCTGACTCCAATTTATGCTCTTCCCTACTTTTTATCTCCACCCTTAAAACATAGTGGTGTATACAGAGAGTGCCCTTTCTAGAAGCTCAGTGATGTGAAATTGAAACTGGAAAAGTGCATTTGTGCTGCCTGTCACTACCAGAACCAATAAGTAGAGACAAGGATTGAATCTTTATGGGCACTTTATTCAGATGCCGGCCATCTGAGAAGACACCAGTTATGTGTTCTGAAAACTGTCTAAACATCTGATCTCAAGCAGACCTTTTTATAAAGAGAGGAAAAGGGTAGATAAGGGGTTTGAAAAAAGATTAATCAAACAGGAGTGGTCATTTGCGTATTATTTCTAAATCTACTGATTAACAATTCTTTATCTGCATCACCATGGATGTGGATGTTCCCTCCCTGGAAGGCGATGGCTCAGGTACCCTCTCCATCGCTTGCAGACCCCCTGGGGCACAAAGGTTGAATTGCTTATTCCTTTCTGGAGTCATGCAGGTCATGCATCCCATTCCAGTTCCTGGAATAACAGCTTTCCATATGCATTAGTCACATAAGCCTTTCAACTATAACTATAACTAAAATCTTTGACTCTTGATTTCCCCTATAAAACAAAAATTTGAGTATAGCCTATGATTCTTTTCTGTTGAAAACTCAGTTTTTCATAGAAAAACAAGAGAAAGGCTGTAACAGTTTGTAATTTTAATCATAGGCATCATGCATTTCTTCAAGGAAAATTAGGATTTTTCCCGCCAATATTTACTAAGTATTTTCCAGCTGAAAATCATACGGTATTATGCAGTATTTAATTCTAATGATTACTGGAGAAAAGAGGCCCAGGAGTTCCACACCTTTCCTAAATGTGCATGCAAAAATTTGACTTTAAGAAGATATACACTTTTCTGAGTAGGATGTCTAAAGCTGTCATTGGAATTTCTAAGAATTGATGATGCTTTCAAAAGTAGTAATGACTACTGTCCAGGGGACAGTAGACCAAGGAAGACTGGTTGGGGACCAGGCCACTTACTTGTAGGCCACACATGCCTCAAGTCAGCTCATTAATACTCAGGGTCCACACAGGGATGGGAGTTTCCAGCTCTGTAGTGTTGTGTGATTATTGCCCAGAGCTCTTCTGTTCGAATGAGGATTCCAGAGCCTGAGTCTGGCCATCTGTCTAACTCTTTCCATGGGAGTGATCCGATGACAGGGAGACCACTGGCATCAGCCCCGTGCGCACTGATGTACCATTGCTTTATTATATACTTTTCCTTGTGACACAAACTTGTTCACTGTGTTGAGGGAAAATTAAAAATAAAGTCTCTCGACCTAGAATAGTCTTTCCACAAATATGGAAAATAAAAAAAACATGTGGCTATTGAATAAACATTAAACCAGACTGGGGTGTGCATCAGCAGTAATCTGCTAATGATATGTAGAAAGACAGGAAGGACTCCCATCCTTTGTATACCATCAAACAGGTATAATCCATTACATACATGTTCTCAAGATTAGCAGTAATTTTTCGTTTTGGAAAAAGACTTGACCAAACTGCTTGCTCTATATTCTTTCATAGTTCATCTCAAATTCACCTGGTAATGGGTTAGTGAGCTGGGCTAGCTAACTGCTTTTATCAGAAGAAAGAATAACTTTCTTCTGAAGAGGTATCAGAAAAAACTTCTGTACCTCTGTGACAAGCTGCTGGTCACAGCTAGGGACAAGGCCTCAGGTTCAGCTTCTGCTGACTAGGATGCAGCACCTCCAACCTCCCTGATGTTTACATTTCAAAGAGATGATGCTCTAGCTTTTAAGAAAACTTTCCTGGGTGGTAACACTGGTTTATTTATCCTTTAAAAAGAGTTACTGTAGTCCCTCCTTATTCAAAGGGGATACATTCCCAGACCCCCAGTGGATGCCTGAAACCAAGGATAGTACCAAATTCTATTTACCCATATTTTTTCTATACACATATCTATAACAAGTTTTAATTTATAAGTCAGGCACTGTAAGATATTAATAACATTAATAATGAAATGAAAAAAATAGATCTTTTATGACAATATACCGTGATGAAAGTTGTATGAATGGCTTTGGGACTGTTATTAAGTAGAAGAAGGGTTAGCTGAGCACCAGCACAGCAGCACTGTGACAATCGAGATCATCGAGAAACCTCAGTGGCTGATTGGATGGTAGCACACACAGAGTAGATGCTCTGTACAAGGATGATTTGTGTTTTGGGCAGGATGGAGCAGGACTGCTCGAGATTTCTTCACACTACTCAGAACTAGGTGCAATTTAAAGCTTAGGAATTGTTTAATTCCAGAATTTTCCCTGTAATATTTCTGGACTATGGTTGACTGCCCTTAAGAGGTGGAAAGTGAAACTGATAATGTGGGACTACTGGACATGCATAGTAAAGGGACAGAGACGGGTTATCATCAGGTGTTTCAAGGCAGTGTTCTAAGAAAGGTAGTGGACGAAAGGTCTCTCTGACCTTTGGCATCAAGGAAAATTCTAAAAGGGTTAATTTTCCCTTATAAGGGTAAAATTGTTCATTCCCAGAACCACAATGTTAAGGAAAAGATGAGGCACTGCCGTCACACGTAATCTTGAAAGGGGAACCTTTTGCAGTGTTGGTGGGAATGCAGACTGGGGCAGCCACTGTGGAAAGCAGTATTGGAGACACCTGAAAAAAATTAAAAATGGAATGGCCTTTTGACCCAGCAATCCCACTTCTGGGAATACATCCAAAGAAACTCAAAACACTAATTCAGAAGAACATAAGCACCCCGATGTTCATTGTGGCATAATTTACAATAACCAAGATATGGGAGCAGCCCAAGTGTCCATCACTAGGTGCGTGGATAAAACAACTGTGGGGCATTTACACGATGGAATTCTACTCTACCATAATAAGGAAGAAAGTTTTACCCTTTGCAACAGTATGGATGGACCTGGAGAACATTTGCTAAGTGAAATAAGCCAGTGAGAGAAAGACAAATCCCATATGATTTCACTCATATGTGGAATCTAATAAACAAACTGAACTAACAAGCAAAATAGAGACGGACTCATAGATAGCTATAATGGGGGAGGACAGAGGGTGGAGGGATGGAACAGAAAGGAAAAAGGACTCATAGACCTGGACAACAGTGTGGTGATTGTGGGGGACATTATAAGGGGAATAAATGGTAATAAAAAATAAAATTAAAAAGTTAATAAAATAAAATGAGATTTTTCCCATTTCTTGAGATAACAGTTTTAAATGCTGCTGAGGCCAATATATGTTTCTGGTCCTGTTCTCCAGAAAGCAGACTCTGAGAGGGAAGTTCAAGCTCAGGGCATTTAGTCGGGGGAGTCTTAGGATCAACACCTGTGGAGGAGCGAGGGCAGCAGGGCTCGCAGGGAGAGGGGATGCTACGAAGCTATACGCTCTCCTGCTGAGGAGACCCCGCAAGGCTATCATGCGTTGAGGCAAGCAGGTGGGAGCTTTATAAGGGAACTAACATTGACTAATCGTGTGTTTACTCCCCCTGAGAAGGAGGTATAATCCTGAAAGAGGCAGTTCTCTTCTGAAAAGGGCAATTTCCAGAGACAGACTTAGCTGTCAACCAGCTGGGGAAATACGGGCTTCTGTTCCAAAGGGGGCGGGGACCTGGACAGCACACTGCAATACCCACTACAGTGTGTTTGACATTTTTTTTTTGAGATTTAAATTCTACTGTATTTCAACACAGTTCTTATATTTTTACATTGTATGAGTCATCGTGTGGGTGAACAATTTTAAAGCAAAAAAAATGGCTTTGCTAGAGGATTTCTGGATAGACTCTACGTACTTACAGAACAAATGCCAAAAAATAGGGTTGGACTGTTTAAAAACCAGTCTTCCTAGATTCAGTCCCCTAGTTGCATCTCTGAACATTCTTTTCTTTCTCCTGTCCCTCCAAGGAGTCTGCAAGGTACAGCCTAGACATTTACAAACCTCCTTGTGGGAAGACTATTACTCTCAGTGCTTGGAGTGAACATTATCAGGATTAAATCCACAACTTGGCATGGTTATTGAGGGTTATTTTTTTTAGACAATAAAGCATTACATGTGATAAATAGCAATGTGTATTTTAATCATGTAGTTTGCCAATTCTAATTATCTATTGTGGAGCACCTTAATAAATGAGTCCTTTCCAAGAAAGTTATAATATCACTGCACCTTGAAAAGAAAATTTTCCTACCTGTGTTGTTCATAATTTGTAGTTATGCAAACAATAAAAATGTTATCTAAGACACTTATTACTGAAAAGCCTTTAAGTGTCTCTGTGTCTTTACGATGCACAAAGGCCAAATCTTATGCTTCACCTGTAAAGCTCTCAGTGTTAGACCCAAGCAAGAGCATTCCTTTCCTTCATGCCTTAAAGGATACCGTGTGGCTCTCCCCTAGCTGTACCCTTCCCTGTGGGAAGGCAGTCTCTGTGGTCAAGGATATATGCTCAGCTTCAGTACCGGTTCCTGAAACCCTTGCTTTTCAGATCTTCTTTAGAATGTCGTGCTCAATGGCTACCTGTTGTTTCCATGGTCTAGGCAGTCCTGACCTGAGTCAGTTCTTGACAACAGACATCATTATATATGTGTGAGCCCCCAAACTCATGAGTAACTTATAGAAAGCTGCTTCAGACCATGCTCTGTGTAGCTGGGACTCTAATTCCCTATGTGTGCATTCCTGTGGCCCCTGAGTAACCAAAGTTTAGCCTTTAGGGTAGGAGGGTGAGCTTAGAGCTTGGATGAGCATGCTGGGACTTCTCTAACTTGTGTGTGTGTGTGTGTGTGTGTGTGTGTGTGCGCGCGCATGAGGCTCTCATGGTATGGGATAGAGACAGATGGGAAAAGACGACTGGCAGACAACAGGCCAGGGGCCAGGGGCCAGGGGCCTGATTTCTTTCACTGTCACATTCTGGCATGAGTTCCTAAGAAATCCTAGAAACTGGCCTTCCTAGTCATTTTGAGGTATTATAAGTCACAGTAAAAAAATTATGTTCAAGCTTTTTTAAAAACTTGACTTCTAACTTTTAAAAATTTTTCATGTGTGATATGTAGACCTATATTTTTACTCTTCCCTCATGATTCACAAAAATTGAAGGAAGGCTTGCTCCATGATTGAACACCTCATTTTATCATCTTTTTTCAACCATGTCTTTTCCCTTGTAATGTATACCTGGAACAGAGTAAACTTTCTTAACTGTTGACAATTTCTTAAATCATTGTGTTTCTTGTCCTATGTTTGCATTTGCCTCTGTGAGTGATTTTCCCCCCATAGACTGGCTGCCCCCTCCTCCAAAACTTATTGTGCATTGTCCACCAGGCCAATTTTCATTGAATTAGGCAATTTAAACATTGCCTGGTGAGCCTTGCCCTTGTGTCCCTGTCTTCTTGCTTTCCCTCACCCAAGTATGTTTACAAACTCATTTCTTCTATTCTTCATGAAAAATGTTGGTGCCAATGAAATTATATTTTAGTTGTTAGCTGCTTGAGGAGAGTTACTATTTCTTAGACATCTAACAATGGAGTCTATGAATGATACTGGCCTGCAGTATCCATCTCAGCTGTGGATGTTCGTTGAAACATGCTAAAAACATACACAGAGACAACCAGGTCCTGTGAGGGAATAGGGACAGAAGGGCCACTCCTCACGTGGGGAGTGCCTATGGCCACCCTCTCTCCTGGAGGGCACTGCTTGGCCATTCCCTCTAATGGGGAGCGTGTCGTGTCCATCCCCAAGCAGATTTTTATTGAGTAAACAGACTTAGTTTGTGGATTCACAGTCTGGCAGAAAAGATCAAAAGATGTAGGTGACTTACAAAGATGCAGACAGAACTCCTGCTGAGACTCTGGGCAAGGTTTGTGGTCTTTAACATATGAAAGAGCTACAGGTTCCAAAAGCTTCCTACCTGTGCTTTTAAATTTCAAGTTAATAACATCCTCCAGCAAACAGATCTCACAGGATCTTGCATATTCTATGTCCCAGGCCTGATTACCCTGGGGGTCCGCCATTTCTGGTCTGGGCTGTTTCGCCCCTGCAGGCCTGAGAAGACAAAGGCAGCCAGGAGACTTGGATTTCTCACATCCAAGAGCAAAGACTCAGGCTTTGACAAAGCCAAGGGGCCAGGGGTTGATGTCTGATCACCCTTTCATTTCCACAGCCCCTTCTCTCAGGGCATTCCCACATGATCTCATATGTCTTAGATTCATTCTCTTTCTTAGAGAATTGTTACCCGTCATTGACTGCCGATCATGCCAGAGAAATAAGTTTTGTCTCCTTCAGTGGCTCCTGGTCCGGAGGTCTTTCAGTCAGCCTAAGTCATGGGGGGGTTACAGCTTCCTGAGACCAGGTGGGGTGGTCCCCAACAGGAGTCTAGCATGGTATCTCATGAAGATTAAAATCTTCAAAAACAAATGCTCATCGAACAAATGTATAAATTCTTCAGTAATGGTATTAGCATTTTTAGAATTAGACAAAAAACAGACAAATAAGTACTACCCTGAGGATTGAAGTGTTGAACATGGTCTCTCTCTTATTTCAGTTGCCCTAGGTTGATATGTATTTGGATTTTATATACATAACTCCTATGCTTGAACAGCTGTTGAGACACAGAAAATTAAATTACTAAATCCAGAGACAATTTATAGCAGTGAATCAAGGAAAGGTTTAATATTTATTCTGTTCTGTGATTAGAGCCAGTGAGTGGGCTTTTTTTCCTAAGTTGACTTCAGAGCTATTGATGAAGTTAAAATACATGTTTTTCATTATGTTTGCAATAGCAAAAGAGATTAACTACTAAGAGAAGGTTGCAAATGATGGTTGGGTGATATATAATCCAAATGGAATTGGATTATATATATTTTATGACTGTTAAAGATAATGCTTAAAACTTCATAAATTTAGAGAGTGGTATCTACATTTATTCTACAACCTTGTATCATTTCCTTAAAGAAATTGGCAGCTTAGCACCTCAGACTTGGCTATTATAAAGGAAGTACACAGAGCTCTATTAACAAAGACAGTTCACATGCTTAGACAATTTACATACCTGGAAAAAATGCTATGGTAAGAACGGTGTCCATTTCTTTCTTATATGAAAAAAAGTAAGAAAAGGATATAATGCCAAGGTTTTACGGATATGTAATTTAACCTACTCTAAGTCATAACTCATGTTAATGTCTTCTTAATTACATTTGAATTTAAGAAGTATGACAACACAGTAACATCAATCACACACACTGCTTCTGTCTATCTATCTACTGATATTGGTATAACACTGACATTCTCTTCATTATTTTTATTTTCACTTCAAAACACATAATGTAAATAATAAATGTATTAAAATCATGAATTTCAGAAAGGCTTTATTTGTTATATTTTTACTGGCACCTTGATAAAATAAATCTTTGGTGAAATTCTGTGATAAATGACAATATTTGAAATAAGAAAGAGTCTAGATTTCTGCCTTCCTTTACATTCTGTCCTTTTGCAGACTAAACAAAACAAAATAAAACAAAGCTCTGACTTGAAGAGAATAGTAACTTGTCCAAATTCACAGCTAGGAAGCTTTAGATCTAGAAATTGAATTTAGGCTGGCTTGAGACCTTGCATTCTGAACCACTATTATATATATATATATATATATATATATATATATATATATATATATAACAGAGTTAATGCTTAAAGTCATTTGTAAAATGCAAGAGATGCTCACTGGTAGTGGTTAATAAATCAGTAGTATAAAGTGAAATTCAGGACATGCATTGGAGGTGCAAAGAAGTTCTGACTTTAAGAAACAAATCTCAAGTTCCCTTAATTTGCTCCCTATTTAAGTCAAAGTCTATGGGTGAGATCAAAGTGCAAGAAGCCAGTAAATACAGGCCCACATTGCCTCTCATTTTTGCAGTGCCTAAAACAGAGTTCATAATTTCATCCACCTCCTGAGTGGGTGTGAAAATCTGATTAGTCAATTCGTTTAAAGTGCTTAGAACAGTGTCAGGCTCAGAGAGAGAATGCTTGATAGATGCAGATGTTGTTGTTATTCTTATTGCTAATATTCTGCAGTGATGCTAATTTTTAGGGACAGCACAGGTAAGTGATTTAAAAACACACATAAGATAGAAGTTTGTTTTAATATCCTATCCCTACTTGTGGAATTTTGAATATGTCTTGGTATCTTTAAGCTTCAGTTTTCTCGTCTGTAAAATTGGGATAATGAAAGCAATCTATTTCAGAATGGATATAAAGAACAAATAAGAATATTTAAGAAGTAAAAAGAAATAGATGACAGTTAACATAGTCCATTCCAACCATTATATAGAAGATATAATTACAACATATAAAGAATTTAAATTGTATAAAAAATTATCCCTGCAATATTTTACATTATTTTTTTCCTACTGAATCTTGGGAGTCCCATGGGTATTTTACAATTACAGCCCAGCTTAAATCAGAGTGGTGACCTTTCACGTGCTCAGTAACCCCAAGTGGGTAGTTGTTGCCACATTGGACAGTACAGCATCATCACATAGAATTCTCACTCTAATTAACGAGGGAAATTTTTTATTATTATTTGCAAAACAAGAATACTAAGGGTAAAGTAACTTTGTTGAAGTCATACAACAAAAATGTGCCATCACCAGGATTTCAAACAAGAGTTTTCCTGACTAAGAAGTCCATGTTTCTAACTCACTACACATAGTACACATGCTGATGGAGCTTTCTTCTCTGTGTCTGTGTTGCTTACCTTTAGTCTTTTCATTTTGATTTTATATTTTATTTTATTTATTTTTTTCCTGTTATAACTCCCATTTTTTTATTGTTGCCCAAGTACAGTTCTCTCCATTTTCCCCCTCCACTCCCTCCTGTCCCACACATCCCCCCACCTGGCACCCTTGATTTTACCCCCTTTGGCTCTGTCCACGTGTCCTTCACATATGTTCCTTGATGACCCCTCCTCTATTTTCCCCCATTACCCCTCTCCCCACTCTTCTCTGGTTGCTGTCAGTTTGTTCTTTATTTCAATGTCTCTGGCTCTTTTTTGCTTGCTCATTTGTTTTGTTGATTAGGTTCCACTTGTAGGTGAGATCATATGGTATTTGTCTTTCACCACCTGGCTTATTTCACTTAGCACAATGCTCTCCAGTTCCGTATGTGCTGTCACAAAGGGTAGGAGCTCCTTGTTTCTTTCTGCTGCATAGGATTCCATTGAATAAACATACTATAGTTTTTTGATCCACTCATTTACCGAGGGGCACTTAGGTTGCTTCCACCACTTGGCTATTGTAAATTGCGCTACTATGAAGATTGGGGTACCATAGGTTCTTTTGAACTGGTATTTCAGAATTCTTAGGGTATAATCCCAGGAGTGGAATTGCTGGGTCAAAAGGCAGTTGCATTTTTAGTTTTTTGAGGAAATTCCATACTGTTTTCCACAGTGGTTGCACCAGTCTGCATTCTCACCAACAGTGTGTTAGGGGTCCCTTTTATCCCCAACCTCAGCAGCACTTGTTGTTTGTTGATTTGTTTATGCTGACCATTCTGACCTGTGGGAAGTGTTATTTCATTGTGGTTTTAATTTGCATCTTTCTAATGGCTAGTGATGCTGAGCAACCTTTCATACGTCTCTGGGCCTTCTATATGTCCACCTTGGAGAAGTGTCTATTCAGATCCTTTGCCCATATTTTAATTGGGTTGTTTGTCTTCCTGGAATGGAGTTGTATGAGTTCTTATATATTTTGGAGGTCAAACCTTTGTCTGAGGTATCATTGGCAAATATATTTTCCCATATGGTTGATTCCCTTTTAATTTTGCTGATGTTTTATTTAGCTATGAAAAAATTTTTTATTTTGATGAAATCCCATTTATTTATTATTTCCTTTATGGCCTTTGCTTCTATTCAACATAGTATTGGAAGTCCTAGCCACAGTGATCAGACAAGAAAAAGAGATAAAAGGCATCTAAGTTTGAAAGGAGGAATTAAAACTGTCAGTGTTTGGACATGACATAATAGTGTACACAGAAAACCCTATAGACTCCTTCAAAAAGCTACTTGACCTAATAAGTGAATTTGGCAAGACAGTGGGATAAAAAGTCAATATTCAGAAATTAAAGGCAATTTTGTACACCAACAACAAAATATCAGAAACAGAAATCAGGAAAAAAATCATATTTGCTAGCAGCAAGAAAAATAAAGTACCTGGGGATAAACCTAACCAAGGAGGTAAAAAACCTTTACTCAGAAAACTATACAGCACTGAAGAAAGAAATTAAGGAAGATACAAATGGAAGCATATAACTGTGTTCATGGATTAGAAGAACTAACATCATTAAAATATCCATACTATACAAAGCAATTTATAGATTCAATGCAATCCTTATTAAAACACCAATGACCAATTTCACAGATATAGAACAAACATTTCAAAAATGTATATGGAACCAAAAATGACCCTGAGTAGCTGCAGGAATTTTGAGAAAGAAGAACAAAGTAGGAGGGATCACAATGCCTGATACTAAACTATGATACAAGGTCATGGTAATCAAAACAGTCTGGTACTGGTGTAAGAACAGACACATAGACCAATGGAACAGAACAGAGAGTCCAGAAATAAACCCAAGTCTCTATGGTCAATTAATGTTCAACAAAGGGAGCAGAAGCATAAAATGGAGTAAAAATAGCCTCTTCAACAAATGGTGTTGGGAGATCTGGACAGCTACATGAAAAAAAATGAAACTTGAGCACCAACTTTCACCATACACAAAAATAAACTCAAGGTGGATAAAAGACTTAAATATAAGTCACAACACCATGAAAGTCCTAGAGGAGAACATAGACAAGAAAATCTGATATTCCACACAGCAATATTTTCATTGATATGTCTCCTAGTCTCTTCATTTTTTATTTCAGTGGAAATGCTGCTGTTCTCAGGGGATGATGGACCTCAGAGGGAAAATGAAGAGTGTTCCCAGGCTGAAGTTTGCAGCCCAGTAAAGCACATCACAAACATTAACTCAAACATGATATCACACTCTCCTTTGGGAATCAATTTCAGTTTTTACCAACCTCACCCTAAGGACACAGAGTACATTGGTACTCATGAGACACTAACAGAGCCAAATGACCTGCTGCAAACAGGGAATGAATTTTCTTTAAAGTCTCATGTTTTTTTTCTCCTTTCGGGAGGATGGGGGTGAGAGTGGGGAAATTCTGCTAATTGTGCATACAACTTCATTATAGTCATTTTATAAATAAGTAATTAAAAGTAATGTTTCACGTGATTCAACATTACGTAAAGTACTCTTGCACACTTCAGCCTATCTTCTGGAGTTGTCATAACACAATTAGAGATGCACACCTTCTAGATGGTCTAAATTTTATTTAGGAAACAGATCACCAAAAAGCTGTATACTCAGAAAGTACTGTTTTGGTACTTATTAAAATTACATTAGTTGAACTGTTCTTTCATAAGGAATCATTATGGGAACACCATTGATATACTTATTATATTGTATTCCACTACAAAACATGACCCCTCCTTTCAGGGAGACAAAGGGAAATTTTTCTCAGGCCTCATTATGAGGAAAACTTCCTGACCTTACTTAACACTGAGTTATCGATATTAATTTTCTCTTTACACTGTCAGAAGCCAAATTTTTGACCCACTACTAGATACTATGTAGAATTGTATGGTATGTATTTGATGAGTATACTTGAAATTTTATTTTTCCTCTTTTTTTTGCACTTCTTAAATAAATTTTTTTTAGAGAATGTTTAGGTTCACAGCAAAATTGAGTGGGAAGTACAAAGATTCCCCATGTGTTCTCTCTTCCCCATGTACATACAACCAACTCACTATCAAAATCCCACACCAGAATTCTACATATTACACAATCAATGAACCTACACTTATACATCGTTATCAGCAGAATACCACAGTTTACATTAGGGTTCACCCTTTATATTGTACATTCTGTGAGTTTGGGCAAATATATAATTCTATATATCCACCATTATAGTATGATGCTGAGTACTTTTACCACACTCAACATCCTCTGTGGTTTACATATTACTTTTCTACAACACAAATTTTTGTTATTCTTGCTATTGTATCATACATATCATACTTGAAAATATATTTAAATGAGATAAGATATAAATAAGAAAAAGATAAATAATGTCAGTTTGCTCTAACCTTTGTAATGATCTCCTAATTCCCTTTCCATATCGTACAGCAAGTGATTTCAAGCTCTTTGGTGTCAAATATCTATGCTGTTTTCACTTTGAAATCCAGCCAGTACCTTTCATAGAGCCATGGTACATAGTTGGTGCTCAGTAATATTTTCAAAATGGGTGTAATTTGTCACTAACCACAGAATCCAGGAGTTGTGTGATTTCCTGCTTTGTGGATTGACAGTGCTACAGACACATAATAAATACTCCATGGGATCATTATATTAAATCTAGAAACTTGTACCAGTAATGAATTTATTAATTTCATTGTACAAGCTTATTTTCATTGACCAAGAAGGTAAGCATTTAAAGCATCTCGTTATGTATTGCAAGCACATTTGCCAATCCATGTCTAAGTTGAATTAAAACTCTTGAAACTCCTAAGCTGTACAGAAAACATCTACAGATGTATTCTGTATTAATTTTTACATTAAGTGGATTTTCTGATTTTATTAGAGTTTGAAAAACATCTACAGGCTATCAAAACATCTGTCTAGATATTTTAAAACCTTGCACATTCACTACTTACCAGAAAGACTGTCAAGGATTCACTACGTATTTTCAAAAGGTTTTTAAAAATTGGAGGTGATAATGATGCTTTTGCGATTGAAAAAAATACCTTTGAACCTTCAAAACAGATTTTTTTCTCTTCCCCAGTAGTTGAGGATTATTAATTTCCTTTCTAAATTTTACTTTCTTTCTTAATGGATAAAGGCAAAACACGTTAACTGTAAATTATCAGCCTTCTGACACACTCTTATCCTGTTTGCAAAGTCTGAAATCTCATTAATTTAAGATCTGAATAGCAAACACTCAAGCAAACCTACATGATAAATGCTGAAATGAATATTAAATTATGTTCCTTAAAAAGCTCTGTGACAGCTACATTTAAAAAAACATAAATGAATATACTTGTTAATGGAAAATATTCTTGTGTAAGATAGTAAGAGAATGTCATTGATTAGAGCTTATTTTCATTCTTTAAGTTGTCATTCTTTTGAATAACAATGTTATCGAGAAATTCAGGAGCAAATGCATTTGCATATCTACAACTCTGCATTTACATGTCACTTGTAACTAAATTATAAATAGCAATGGCCAATCTGCTACAGAAAAAGGGAATTACTTAATATGATGCTGTATGATAATCACATTCACTGAAACTTCTAAACATCTCTTCCTAAGGGATGCTTATACTGATCTCCAAGACTAAGTTTGGTGCCCTCATTGCATATTTTTTCAGTCACCTGTACTGCCTTTTTTTTCATAGCAACTGTCATATTTGGCATTATGGGCTTATTTGCTCAATTACTGTTAATAATATCTATCTTCCTCACAAATTCCAACAGAGGTAAAGCTTGTTTTTTGTCTCTTCCTGTCCTACTCCTCTGCCGCTGCCCCACTGATTCCCAGCATCTGGCAGGAGATGTCCAGTAAACGTTTGTAAAATTAGTCAGTTAATAAATTACTCCAATCCAGATGATGCCTCTACAAATAGCTGGGGGATTCAGGCATAGTCACTGAGACATTTCTCTCAGCGTTTTCTGTAAAGGCCTATCCACGACATCATTGTGTAGTATGTGAAATTTAATGAATTAAGGAAAATTGTGGTTAAACCTTTAAAAAAATCTTCTCTTTTCTTCCTCTCATTGGCAATCAACCCATTACAGATGTGCAAAGCTGGCTGGACACAAAGATTTATCCGTTCTTTCCTTAAAGTTCAAAGGCCCACCAACAAATCAAGGATGATAGGTTACTTTATATCAAGTATAAAAAATGCACATTCTTTGTCCCTATAATATCTTTTTAAAGGCATTATAATCAAATAATATGGTTTACCCTTGAACAATGTGGGGGTTATAGGTGCTGACCTCTGTGCATTCAAAAATCCATGTATAACTTTTGACTTCCCCAAAACCTAACTATAATTGTCCCTTAGTATCCATGGGGGAATTGGTTCCAGGACCCCTGCAGATACCCAGACCCGCAGATGTTCATGTCCCTTCTATAAAGCTGCATAAAATAATGCATACAGCTGGCCCTCTTGCACCTGCAGATTCCCAACCATGGGAAATACTACTTTTCATCCACAGTTGGTGGAACCCATGGATAGAAAACCTGTGGATACAGAGGGCTGACTACATTTACTTTAAAAATGTCTTTGTATAAGTAGACCCATGCAGTTTAACCTTGTGTTGTTCAAGGGTCAATGTATTATTGAAAAGGGGTTATTATTCCAGGTGAGGAATAACATCAAAGCTTAGAATCCATAGTACAATTTAAACAGACTTAGAAGATGCTCTTAGCTAAAAAGCTTGAGAATCTATAGCCTTATAAATCACGTTTCTCTGTTGGCTAATTTTATTTTCTCATTTAATCTTTTTAAAGATAAAACAATTCTATAAAACACGATATTTTTATTTTAAAATTAATGTTATTAAATTTAATTCTTGTATTTATGATTGTGTGTATATTTTCAGAAGTCAGAGAAATACTGAAAAGGTGTAAATGACTAAGAATTAGTCACAAAAATATGGTAAGATAACTAAACTGAATAGACAAGAAATTCCGACCTGAGTTTCCCATACATGATCCCCCATTTTACAATGAAGCCAAATAAACACAAATATAAATACATGCACAAACCTTACCATATTGCAGAGTTAAAGTATTATCACTTTAAGTATGTCTTTAATCCAAAATAACAAAATGCAATATACTATGTCTTTCTGTTAGAAATTCACAGTTCACATTGTTACATTCAATCTTGTAAGAACAAAACTGCAAAACTTTCAAAATGTATTTTCTAACCACTTACTAATTCTAGTGATGTTAATGAGATCATGTTTATGTCAATAATTATCACTCTATTATTTCATGAAATATGCTTTGGGAAATATTTATGTAAGTGCCTTTTAAACAGTCAATACGCGTTTGTTGAGCATCAATATGTGCAAGAATAAAAAAGTCAGGACCTCTTCCCTCCTAGACTTTTCTTTTTAGGGAGACAGAAAATCATCAAGTAAAATAATTATATCTGATGTAAGTACTTTAAAGAAATTTAACAGGGTGATACAGTTAAAAATACTGAGAAGGGATGACCTATTTCTAATAGGCAGATTGAAAAGGACATTTCTGAGGAGAGGAAATTAAAGCTGAAATCTGAAGTTAGTAAAGGATCCAGTCTGGGAAGAGCCAGGAAAGACCAGGACAGACACAGAACTGAAAGTGCAAAGTTCTCAAGATAGGAACTTCATGATATTTGAGGAGCTGGAAATTCTGTGTGTCAGTAGTGTATAAAAGGTCTGTCCAGAAAAAGTCCAGGCATTGTTAATGTAACGAGAATGGTTTGCACAACATCAATGTAACCTGGCAGCCCAGGAGAGTGGACTGGAATGAGCATGTGTGAACAATGACAACTTCACTGTACTAGTCAGTGCAGGTGGTAGATGCTGTGTTGAGGAAGCATGTGTTCTGTGTGGCCATTCACATTCAAAATGACTGAGTGAGTAGAGCAATGAATCTGTATCAAATTTTTCATCGAGCTTGAGCATTCCTCCATCGAAACTCTTCAGATGATTCAGAAGGCCACAGCTGTGGGCAACTGGTGACTGACAGCTTTATCACAACAATTTGCTCACTCATGCATCTTGTTTCGTGCAGTTTTTGGCTAAACATCAAATCACCCAGGTGATTTAGCTCCCCTGCAGCCCAGGCTTGGCCCCCTGTGACTTCTGGCTTTTTCCCAAAACTAAAATCACCTTTACAAGGAAAGAGATTTGAGACCATTGATGAGATTCAGGAAAATACAACAGGGCAGCTGGTGGTGATTGGGAGAACTGTGTGAGGTCTAAAGGTGCCTACTCTGAAGGGGACTGAGGTATCACTGTTTTATGTACAATGTTTTTCTGTATCTGGTATTTTCTTCATTAAATGTTTCTATTTTTCATGTTAGATGGCTGGATACTTTCTGGACAGACCTCATATATTAAGTGCCATCAGAAGACCAGATACCATTGAAGAATTAGACAGACATTCATGCAGACACTTATAGGCACATAGTGAGTGATTTGTCATTCATTCTGCGGAGATGCACCAAAGGGTTTTAAGCCTCATAGTAACATGATCTGCGTTACCTTTATGAAGACTGTCCTGGTTTGCTTGGTCTTAAGAAAATGGAAGGAAGAAGGACAAGAATGAAAAAGGAAGATGTCTTTCACGTGTGTTGAAGTTGTCAGCTGAGAGACAAAAGCGGTTTGAACAAGGGTGGTGACAATAGAGAGGGATAAGTTGAAAAAATCACAATGCAATTTGGAGGTAAAACACACAGGGTTTGCTAATGGATTTCATGCAGAGACTGACAAAATGAGTGATTGTCGTTTACTGTGTTAGCAAAAAGAAAAAGAGCAGGTTTAATGGAAAAAAAAGAATTTTATATGGTATGTTTGAGATGCTTTGCACACACCAAAGTGGAGATGCCAAGTAGGTAGTAGATGAGTCAGAATACAGGGGAAATGTTGACTCAAGGTACACATGTCTAAGTTCTTAGAGTATGACACCCACAATCTATAACTCATGGAGTGTCGGGAAAAATTGGGAATGATTTTGAAAATGAATAGATGAAGAGAATTTCTGGGTATAATCAGTAGAAAAGTGTTTTGTCTGTAACACATTTCTGGGTTATTTGATTCTATAGAAATTTTACATTTCACTGTCTTTGAGCTACTTTGCAGCTATGTAAATTATCAATAACTGATGGCAATGAAAATGATTCTGTTCTTGAGACTTGAAAATAAATTTTAGATAGTTGAGTCTGCCTTCTCCAAGGCCAGTTTTGCATATATTTGTAAATTTTGGTCCATGTCCAGTTATTCCCATCAAAAACCTTGTGTTCATGGTTCATATTTCTCTTTGATATCATCTTGCCAATTTATTGGTTTGAGTATACGTTCCCTGCCTTGTCCAAAAAGAAAATGAGGTCCAGAAAGGCAGAATTATTACCTGGTTTTAGCTTACCTCTGCATCTCATGTAGCTACTAAAACAATGGCTAATCTTTTAAAATGCATGTTAATAATGACATTTTTGCTACCACTTGGAAAATAATCTGCAAATAAAGAGAAGAGGACATGGTCTAGTAGTTATGCATATACACCCTGACTTGCCCCCTAGAAATATGTGTAAATTTCTGCAAGATACTTAATGTGCCTTTGTTTTCTCGTATGTAAACTGGTGATTATAACCATACCCACATCTTCAGATCACTAGAAGAATTAAAGGAGTTGCAACTTGTTCAATGCCTAGGAAAGCACCTGTGTCTAGTAAGCACTATATGCGTTTGTTGATTAAATAACGACAGAGTTCAATGACTCAAATTATATTTGAAAGCTTTAAGTTTTCTTTCTAGTTTCTTTTGTTTCTTTCCTGCTCACTGAAAAGTTCTTTCAATCAAGAAGTACACAAATGGGTCAAAGCATTTAGTCAATTCTTTTCTTTTTTAATTTTTCTCCTTGTTTATCATATGCTCACAGCTGCCATTGTCAAGGCTATTCTGAAGTATGGTGTTTGGTGCCAGAGCAGGGGACAGGGAGGGAGGGCAGGAATGTATTCTTCTTTTTGCAAGTTATTTAGGCTATAAATTATTCAGAATGTTTATTACACAACCAACATCTATTTGGTAGCTGACACCTGCATTTTTTGGTTGGTGAAGTGTTTTATTTATTTACTTTGAAGTGGAAAAAGGATTCTTTTCATTGTGCCTTGCCATTCTCTGATGTGTATTTTAAATCCTGTCTCTGCACACAGCACTTTTGTAAAGAACTTTGCATTGGAACGATTTAGAGTTTGCAGTGCTGTGAACACGTGTGTCCAAATTCTTAGTTATGACATGTGAAATCTTGGAATATTGTGTTCAAAAACATATCCAACATTTTAAGATGTGGGCTTTTTAAAATGAATCAGTAGCTTCTTACCATTTTTTTCCTATACTTATGTTTTCTTTTCTGGATTAAAAAAAGTTAGCCTAGGGCAAGCTCTGGGGAAAAAAGTCAAGTTCAAAATCCCAGCCTGTCTTTAAAACTTCATAATTTGTCCCTTCTCTACTTTTCCAACCTCATCTCTGATTACCTTTTCAGTGTGCCTCGTTTTTGACTCTTGCTGACTTACAAGCTATGTTGCACAGCCCTGATTTGTTCTTGACTCGGGCTCTTTACTCAAGCTCTTCCCTTGGCCTAAAATATTCTTTGCCACCATGTAAACCTAATAAAGATATTTTTAAAATCCCCTCAAATTTCACATTCTCCAAGATACCTCCCTAGATACAACCAAGATTTTTATATGCCTTTCTTTCTCCTCCATCAGGCGTGGGTTATTATCTGCCTTGAGTCCAACCAAATGTTTCTATTTGTTTCTCTGTGCTTATTTATTTAATTGTAAACTCCTGAGGCCCAATTTAATTTTTAGTCATGGTGGACTGCAGGGACCTATAGACTGTATTGTCAAGGTCAGTTTCAAATGCATGTGTCTCAGGATGCTGAAAAAAATCATCCTGCTTGACGCCTAAATGCTACAATGTTTCCACATACAATATCTTAGTATTCAAACACCTTCTTGTAATCATTACCCAAATCTCAGTTGTGCACCTGCAAATGTCCAGGAGGAATATGACTGTTCATAATTCAATAGAATCTTTGATTCAGTTGGTTTCACCTGCAGTGGAAAAAATGCATTGGGATTTAGGATCTGCATTTTTAGCATATTTTGAAAATTAAATGAATTCTCCTTTTTAAATTTCCCCAACCATACTTTTACTGCTATAACCTGGTCCTTCTGTGGGTTATAAATATTCAATGTACAATGTTGTCTCAATATATAAGCTATTAGCAAAGTAAAATTAAGAATACTTTGCTGAGGCACTAAGACACAGCAGTAAAGGGTCCCAGGAGTTTACTCTGGTTCCAACAAAGTGCTGTTAAAGCAGTTGGCTGTAGCCTCATTTATATGTTTTTGTAAAGTAGCATTCACTGAACCATCTACGAATTTTCTAACTTGAAGATCTACAGCAACTTTTGGTACCAAAGTGTTTATTTCTGCATATATATTCTCCCCACTGACCCCAAGATATCACTGGGAGAAAAGAGAATTAAAACTTTTCAATTTTTCCATTTGTAATTATAATAAATGGAGCAAAAATCAGATATTGAGGCATTACCAAGTGTTCAATGTTTTGGGGTATATATCCTTAGGCTGATTGCATTCAAGAGGTAAATTGATAGAAGCAAAATCTAACCATGTCTGTGGAATCTGTACTGTTGAGCAGAGCAGAGAGAACTAAACCTATCACTTAGCATTAACTGATGGTGCTGCTTCAAAGGAGGGGAAGGGAGTAGTCAAAGCAGATGTATGAAAGACCCATGGACATGGACAACTGGGATGGGATGACTGTGGGAGTGGGGATGGAGGAGCATAAAGGGGGAAAAATTGGAACAATTGTAATAGAATGAACAAGAATAAAATAAAATTTTGCCCTGGCTGGTGTAGCTCGGTGGGTTGAGCACAGGTCGGCAAACCAAAGGGTCTCTGGTTCAATTCCCAGTCAGGGCACATGCCTGGGCGGTGGGCCAGGTCGCCAATAGGGGATGTATGAGACACAACCACACATTGATGTTTCTCTCCCTTTCTCCTTCCTTTCCCCTCTCTCTAAAAATAAATAAATAAAATATTTTTTAAAAGAATAAAATAAAATTTTAAAAAAGGTCTTATACAGAGAGGAAAGAAAATAAACCAAGACATAAGATACTCTTGAGTGAAAAATAAGTTCTCTCAAATAAGAAAAAAAAGTACCTGTTGTCAAGCAATATTAAGTGATCCCGATGTATATTGTCTGGAGGAATATTATCTTGAATCCCTGTCTGTTATGTTATTCAGGATATTGCTTCTTCAATAAACAAAATGTCAGCCATAATTATGAAAAATTCTCAGTGGGGTGGATATACATATTTTTTTTCAAAACTATAATACCATGAAAAGACTTGGACTTTCCTCTTGTGAATTTTACAAGAGATGATTGGCTCTCTGAGTGGTACTACAGAATTAACCCAGACAAGGAAATTGTTGGGAAAAGTGATCTTGTGCATTCAGTCTTTCTACCTGACGTGGCCACATAAAAATGGTTCTCGGACTTGGCACACTTCCATGCCCGGAAATAAAAAACTCACACGTGTGCCAAGCATATCATCTACTCTTTTGTTGAAGCATGTAGGTCATATGGCACCTGGCCAACCCCACTGCAAGGAGGGGATGAGGTATTTTACTTTGGCACAGGAAGGGTGCGTGTAGGCCTTGGGCAGAAAACTGTTGGCCACAAGAGAGCAACACCAACAGTTGAAGCTGACCTTGCCCTGTCTCTTCTTTACGTGAGTAAAGCATTGTTTCATCTAGTGCTCGACTGTGTTGTGTTCTACATGGCAATGGGTAGAGGTGTTTGGACTTCTTCCGTTCCTAGTGGCTGGCATTGCGATGGTCTTTCCCATCATCCACCTGGTTGGAGCCCTCCCCTGGGACTGGTGATAGGTGGTAATATGCTCTGACAAAAATCACTGTGATTCTTCAAGTACACATGTTTTGTGAAGGACAAAGAAGAACAACATCTACAAATGATGCATGCTGTTGAGATGCAATGGAAACATCCCTTGAAAATTAAAGATTCAAAAACAAAAAAGGGGAATTTTTTTCTTTCAATAAAATCACGTAATTGATTTTATCCTAAATTTTGCTCGTATCCTTATAGCTAAGGGTTGACTTGATAGATCATAAAACTGAAACATGAAAATGTTTTCTTATTCTATAATCATGAGTAACTGATAAAATACCTTCTCTGTCACAGAGGCATTTACTCAAAGTTTATTGCTTTATTTATTTACCAGGATATTATATATCATGCATCTTATTTTGGCCTACAATGTTTCTTTATGCAAACAAATTGCATAACTACATATATTTTTTAAACACTGGTTTTTATACAGCTAAATTCCCCACCTACTAGAATATTCAGTGACAAATACTTAGTGTTTATTCTTTTTAATTTTCTATGGTGTTTGGACTGTAAAATAATCCTCTCTATCCCAATTGCATTAATTCAAGCCTTTTTATCATTGTCTTTCTGTAATATTTTCTTCAATAATTTTGAAAACATTATAACATGATTACCAAGAATTTAAGCACTAAAATTAGATTTTAGTTGTGATTTTTTTCTCTTGCTACAGAGGTTACTAATGATTACAAGAACCACTTTTAGTCACATATAAAATTAGAGATTTTTGCTTCTTACTTTTCATTGGATTTCTTGGCAGTTAGATTCCAAGTTTCATGTTCCATGGTAGACTATTCTTTCTTTTATTAACTATAATGTACGTGTTTTACATCTGTAATTTGATTTCCATTTTTTCCTATAAAATATGATAGAAATCACTAAGTAATTTGAATTATTGTAATAGAAAATGTGGGTACTTTGTGCTTGTGATTCCATTTGTGCTGAAATATAACAAAATTGATAATGACTTTTTGACAATTAGAATGAATGACAGTAATATATTTATGTCAAAAACATGAATAATTCAAAATAAAAATAAATGAGTATATACACACAGCACACTGAAGTTTTATAACATTTTACTAGTTATTTAAGTTCTCTGTAACTCAATCTTGCTCTTTATAAAGTGTGTTATTAATAGACCCCACCACATACTTCTCTGTGAGATATATGAGTGAATGCAAGTAAAATGCTGAAAATAATTAGTGACATATAGTGATTAGACATTATTTTTTCATTATTATGTGAGTTTTCCTTTTCCTGGTTCTCAGTGAGCAATTTAATATTTCTCAAATTTAATCTTATCTGCAATGGAAAGAGAGATTTCAAGTGTTGCCAAATTTCTCCTTATTGAAATAAGCATTCAAGGATTGCTCTGTAGAATTTTAAGTATAAGATCATTTCTCCAAATTTACTTATTACAATGAGCTTATTCTGTATTACATTATTATTATTTTTTATTATTGTCAAGCTAGAACATAATATTTTGATATTTGATCTTTTTAAACTGTTAAACCAGTTTATTTAATATATTAATGTCAATTTGGAAGTTCTTGACTTGTTCTTTGCTTACATTTGTATTTAAACTTAATTTACTTATTAATTTTTAAGAGATATAAGTTTAAAGAATTTAGATTTGCAGATATTTAAAAGACATTGAGTCAATATTAAGAGAATTTAAATCAAAGTTGAATATCTCTGATATAGTTTTACTGTTATTAGATGAAATCTGTAACTGAGTTTGAGAAACGCTGGCATGACTGCAAACATAAGGAAAGGGAAATGAGACACCATCATGAAGTGGAGGAATGAAGGATGACTTGAAAGTACCTCAGGGCAGCGCCACCTATGGGCATGAAGATTCACCAACCAGATTCCACTTGAAGAAAATACTTATTGCCCTGGATGGTAGGGCTCAGTGGACTGAGTGCTGGCCTGCAAGGCAAAGTGTCACCAGTTCGATTCCCCATCAGGGCACGTGCCTGGGTTGTGGGCCAGGTCCCCAGGTGGGAAGTACACAAGAGGCAATCACACATTGATGTTTCTCTCCCTCTCTTTCTCCCTCCTTTCTCCTCTTTCTGGAAATAAATAAATAAAACCTTTTAATTAAAAACAAGAAGAAAAAAATACTTGTTGCCTCCACTTCTGTGAGTACTGTCAGTGGACTGCATTCAACTCTCAGCCACCCTGGGGATGCTTCCTCACCCTGATTCAAGCCCTTTCATGCATGGCCAACACCCAATGACTAACTCAAAGTGGAATTATAATGACCTGGCTATTCTTACCACCCATGGGCAACTCTGATGGGCCATTGCAACTCTAGATTCCCTGGAGAGTCCACCAAAACAGTCAAACTTGCATCTGAACTCCACCCTATGCCAAATGCGTCTGCATTTCTCTCCCTTCCAGATACATTGATACTAAAGACACTTCCTAATACATACACTGAAATTCCATTGAAGGTGTGTTTGTTTCCTTGAGTACCCATACTGCAATAAAATCTATTTCAAATTTTTAATTTTATAATTGAAGTTTGTCTCTCTCACATGTTGTGAATTGGGCTTTCTTCCATTCAGCCTGTTCTTTGGAAATGGTGCCAAAGAGAAGCTAAAGTGTCTGTGGAACAAAGGGATCAAGTGATGGATTAAACCTTAAACTGGATAAATTCTCTTTGGTGATATAAAGATTTATTAAAATCATTCTATAATAAGTACAAGCCTGAGTGTCATGTTTAGCAGCTCAGGGGTTCTGAAATAAGGAAAAACTGCAATAAAAAGAACCTGACTTATCACCCTCAAAGTTGCTAAGATGTGATATAAAGCATAAACTCACAACCGCAGTGTTGCATAAGCACAAGAAATACTTGGGAAATAGATCAATAATGAAATTCTCTTTCTTAAGACCCTTTTGGAGGTGTGTTGACACAGAGACAAAGAGAGAGGGAGAGAGATCTTGTAGGAATTTTGCTTTTTAAAACTCTTGTACCATTTTCTGATATGGTATTCCACTAACATGTCCTTTTTATTTTCTGTCTTCGTAATTTATCTGTGGTTAGTTACTTGTAAAACCGGAGCACTCAGGTTTCAGCAGGTTGGTGGAAAGGTTTGCCTGTTGAGCATCCTTACCTGTAATGATGGTTGGTCACAGAGCTTTTACCTATTTAGGGGATGATTTGAGGCAAAGCCAGTTTTAACTTTTGTGTCTTTAAGCCAATAAAAACATAGATTATAGGAACAAACTTTTAATGCACTTAAAAAGCACTATCAAGAAATAAGAAAACTTTAGAGACTATTTGTGTGTTACTCTTAGGTTTTAGATAACTTCATTTAAAAAGAATTGGTTGACAAATTTTAAGAATCAGATCAGTGTTTTATTAAGATCTTAAAGTATGAGTTGAGCAAATAACAAAATCCATTCTTCCAGCTACACTTTCTAATTTTTAGAACACAATGCAATGATTATTTATCTCACATAAACAGCATTGTAGTTACAATTGTTTTCTTTATGACAAGCTATTATTTTTAAGATCATAATTTCTGAAGAGGAAATGGCAGCAAAATAGTTTTTGAGAAATATTACCACATCTGTCTTAGAATGAAATACTCCATCTCATGGCCATGATCACTAGGTAAGTATCAAGCATTTTCCAGTCATGGGGAGGGAGGATGGAAACTTGCCATTAAGTTCTGGAGCCATTAGGACAGTAGCTTATATTCTTGATTGGCAGTTAAATCTCTGGCCTATGTTCTTTCAATCAAAGATATTTTCTCAGGAGAATGCATATGAGAATGTTTTCGACATTTAATATCTAAGCGATAATCTCTGTGGCCTACTCATGGATATAGTTTTCCAAAAGAAGGTCATTATTTAGGTTCAGAAGAAACACAGGGAGTTCATTTCTTTATTGTTGTTTTGTTTTAGTTTTTCTGAAGTTGTATGTTTCTATTTTATTCAACACTCCAGAAAATAGTGTTTTGGCATGGTTTCTTGATGTTGTTATTGCTTGCAGTTTATTTATTCAGTTGAAGTTTTAGCTTTTTACTGTTACTTAGTCAGCTGTGGAATCGGATCTGCTTCTGTTTCCAAACATTCCAAGTACAGTCTATAATACTTTAGCATTGATTTCCATGCCATAGTCTACATTGAAAATTATATTTTCATTTCAATTTAGGTTGAATGAGAGCAGGTTTAAGAACGTCTATATGGAGTCTGTGGAAATAAATCATCACATTTATTTTTGATTCTAAAATTAAAAGGAAAATATTTTTTTGCATTTTTGAAACTAAACTTGCTTTTGTGGATTTATTTTTAAGTTAGATTTTATGCTCAAAATAGTCCTATGTAATTCTTAATTTTCGATGGTTGCCACTTGAAATAAAGGTGATACAAGTAGGTGGTAACAAATGACAGAAGAATATTTGTTAAGAAAAGCTTGCTTTCATGCAAATTATTGACTTTTTGACAATATAGTAGAGTCACTAAAATTTACAATTTATATTACTTTAATAAGATGACTATACTAATCCATGTAATATACAAGGGAAATCTCAACAAACATGATCATTTTACAGAGATGCCATTGGAAATTGCCTTAACTAGTTAATTAAGGAGAAGCTGAACTGTATAAAGACAAACAAATTAACATTATATACTTCAGCTTCTCCTGGGGACAGTAAATTTAATTTAAATTTAGAATGCTAATTGCCGCAGTTAGAATATTGCTAAAAATGAACCAATACTAGTTGAAGGTACAGGTGTGACAGCATTGAGAAATGATTAATTTAAATAGTATTCAACTAGGCAGGCAAATGTCAATGCTTAATTGCTAGTTCATTCTGGTAACAATGAATAGAAGGTTTATCATGCAAATGAGTCAATACAATGGAGCCACATTTGTAATTGATTACTTGATTATCAGTCATTAAAAACCATTTGGTCTAGTTTAAAAATGCTTCAGAGAACATACATTTATTTGGATTAAAACTGTAGAAAGGTAATTTAAGTAGTATAATTGCACGGTTTTAAGGAGATGAATAGAACATAAAATTTAGTTGTGGAAATACCTTAGAACTTTATTCCTTCTATCACATAACTGACTTTACGAGTTGGAAGTGAGTTTTGAAATCATTTCTCTTTTCTCACAGAGTCAGTTCCTCCTTGCCCAGCAGCTTAGTGGCCCTGCTCAAGGGAAACACCACCCCACAGCCCCTGCTCATGCAGTTCCCACTAACCCCAGTTCCTGAAAGCTATTTAAAAACTCATTAAATATAATTAAAATACTGTTATACTTCAGTTGAACTTCATGATACATAATATTCACTTTCCTTCTGATCTCCCAAGTTGGTTCTAATTAGAAAAGCAGTTTAAGCCCTGGCTGGCGTATCTCAGTGGATTGAGCGCAGGCTGCGAACCAAAATGTCGCAGGTTCGATTCCCATTCAGGGTACATGCCTGGGTTGCAGGTCATGACCCTCAGCAACCACACATTGATGTTTCTCTCTCTCTATGTCCCTCCCTTCCCTCTCTAAAAATAAGTAAAATAAAATCTTTAAAAAAAAGAAAAGCAGTTTAAAAACTTTAGTCACATTAAACGCATTACCACAAGGTTCCACCATTATTCTCTTTTCCCGAAATAAGAAACTTCCATGTAAATGACTACCTTCAAAAGATTAAAAATATATATTTATATAGAATTAGAAAGTATAATTTGCCCTGTTGTGATGAGGAAGAAATGTCTAATATATTCACAATGCAAGGTGAGTGTGGCCAGGTGGGAAGAGTACCGAGCAGCGGGAAATCAGTGCCCTCTTCCAGACCGTGGCTTCCTGTATTGAGAATCAGTTGGATCAAGTTCTTTCTCTACTCCCGGTTAGCTCCCATTGGTCTTTCAGTTTGTCTCCACAAGTTGAAAGATTAGTAAGATTTGAATTTACTGAACATTTTCAAATCTTGCTCAATAAATCATCCTAACTGTATTGCAATAAATCCAGTGATTTCTATGATACATATTTTCAGAGGGAATTACAGAGATAAAATATCATCTAGTGTTTCAAGGATACACCTATGAACAAAAGCAATAATAGAAGATGGTAAATAGTGATTTCTTTTTGAGGTAAAGTCTGTGACACTCTTGATAATGAGATCCCTACTTTTTTGAAGATGAATAAATAAGCTTGAATGTTTTACTGTTTCAATCAGAAACAACAAACCCAAACAAACAAACAAACTAGAATAGGAATTTGTTCCAAGAATTGAAGTGGACAGGTGCTTCAGGGGACCTGTGACCTGGTTGGAATGCACACGCTGGTTGGAAGCAGAAACTGAGTTTTCAGTAATTCATTTGGTCACCTCTTTCTTGCCTTTGCGTGCCCCGTCTTCCTTCTGCATTGTCTCTCTGACTTCATTCTGCTGAGAACCGGCTTCCTCTGCAAGAGCCAGAGCATATCTGAATCTTGGCTCAAAAAGAGTCATCACTTTATTTCTAATTTTTTACAGACACTAAATTACCATCTCTGGAGAGAGACCTTACTTGGTTAGTTGGATCAGCTGCTTGCGCTGTTCATCAACTATTATACGTAGAAGTGGGACCACAAGGTAAAAACCTAACTGCTTGAGAGGCTCACCTCTGTCTTTGTAGAGTAGGAGGTTCCTAAAATGGGTGATGGTTCCTGGATTGAATGGAAAAAATGTGTGTTAGTATTTTTTCCCTTCATTTGTGAACATAATGTACAGTACAAAGGTGTTGTTAAAGAACTACTTTTGAGCAGATGACTTTTTAGAATAAGAACTAATTTCTCACCTTCCATCCTTTACTTGTGGGTGTGTACTGCCTAACCACACTAATTTATGGAGGAACAAGAAATAATAATTCCATTTAATGAACTCTTATTACATGCCAGAAACTATGTTAAGTGCTTTACATGGAATTAATAGAACTAAGCACTTAATTGTCTTATTGAATGTCTCATTTTTCTGGCACTATTCGAGGGACTGGAGATAGAGCCACACGAAGCATTTCATTGTAGGGTAACGAGTGTTCACACAAGGAATTCAAAGGTGCTATGGGAAAGTAGAACCAGGGAGTTTACTTTAGTTGATATTCACATACACCCTGTTAGATAGTGCTACAGAGGAGTTACCTGACATTTAGCAGTGTTAATTTATTTACTAAGTGGCCCAGAAGGGTGGGAGGGAGCCTCAATTAGAAGTCAACCATCTCTTATACAGAAGTCCTTACTGTGTTTTAATGAGGAGTTACTAAAAGTTGGATGTTGCTACGATGCACACCAAGCCAAACAAGTGGCTGTTCCTGGCACAGACGAAGGCTGAATCTCAGGCTTACCGACTGGGAATCTCATTCTTCCTTCCACATGCACTTTCTCTACAGAAACGGAGGAAAAGTACAGAAAGGGTAGGTGAAGCTTTCTCGTGAACTAAATTTCCAAGAAGTGCCAGATCAATTTAGTTTTTATTCCTAGCAGGCACAGGAACACTTCATATCCATTCTTCTCTGTAGATTTACTGTCTTGAGAGAAAATCAGTTTCTTGTAAAAAATGGTGCTGGAACAGATGGAATATTTTGAATTTTATTTATACAGAGACGTTTAAGGGAAGAAAAGTTTGATGTCTTGTATTTTAAAAAGATGAGATTCATTTCAATGCTGTTCCACAAATAAAGAAATGTCTTTGCTTAAAAAAAAAAACCTTGATTTTTATGTCTTTTATAATGATGTGCTAAATCTGCATTTTTTCATTGCTGAGCATAATGTGAAAATCAAAGGATTGTCTGTGAAGTATGAATCTTATTTTCTGTGAGAGACTTGAGTTGTCAATTAGGTGACACATTTCTTATATAATGTGAGAGTTTTACATTTTTTCCTGCTTATTTTACATAAAGAAGTTCTGCCATAAATTCTTAAGGTTATCTAAATAAACCACTTTATAGCAACTTGATAACAGCTAAAATTTATGGAGAAGTTACCGCATGTTCAATATGCCTCAGTTAGTAAAGTAACAGCTAACAGGACTATTCTGAGTCAACATTCTAACAGGACACACATGTGTTTCAACATGTTACTAAGTCTGTATTGTACTTTACAGTGATAAACGGGAGAACCTAGAGACAGTTTCTCTCTGAATTGTTCATTGTTTCTCAATACATTTTACTTTCTGCCTGACTTTGTGGTCTGAATATAACAGAATTTATTCTGTGTTCCCCAAGTTTCCTATGAGGGGTTAATAAATATTCAGACACTTCGAAGTACAATAGTAAAAATCAGTAAGACATTTGTGGGACTCTCACAAATTTAAATTTTTCTTCATCATTTTAACTTGAGTATTTAAGGTTATCTTAATATGTGGTCCTTTTATTGTTAATATGGGAGATTTTTAATGTCGAATGAAATCTAAAAGTATCACAATCAAGAAAGTCATGTACTCACAGTTGTTTCAAGATTAAACAAATTAATGAGGATTTTCATGTCATGCTTTCCCATGGTGTTACAGAAAGATTGATAGAGGCAATAAAAATATAAACACTCAAAACAAAAAATAATCTAAACCTTTTGTCATGCAGGTTTACTATAACTTATTTATGTTCTTTTATTTTCCAATGGCACTTCATTGAACTGAGTTCTTAAGTGGATTAGATGGTGTGAAATAGCAGTCTTTTTGAAGCACAATAATACAATTTATTACTTTCTTTCACAGTTTTGCACCATGTTGATGGTGAAATATATGCAAAAGCTACTGTGCCAGTGGAGTAAACTCTACTAGGAACGGAAGAGAATAAATAATTAAAAGCACAGCAAGTGAAATTGCTTGCACTAAAAATCCAGTTTCAGCACTTCCTGGCTCTGCAAATTTCGGCAGGTTAGTAAACTTCTTAGCAGTTGTTTTCTTTATCTGTAAAGTTTGGGTAGTAATACTATTATAAAACATCTGATTGGTTTTGGGTGGTTGATTTGATAGTGGGAATAATGCTCCATAAATTTGTCTATTGCTACAATTATACTATGTCCCCAACACTCATATGTATCTGTATAGTTGTGTTTTCTATATTCATCATTGCCTATTCACTCTTCTCAAAAGATGGACCTGAAGGTCCTGTGTGGAAAGTCTCCAGGAATAGAAGGCAATATGCAGAGGAAGCAACAGATGTGGATAAAATGTAAAGATCTCCGATCTCTGTGACTAAGTCAGTCACCTAGCATTTTCTCTTAGTCTCTTTTGATATTACTGGTCGCATTTTTAGTTTTACATACTTTCAGTAAGATTTTGATTAACCACTGTGCCAGATTTGTATGTCATAAATAATAGTAATAAAAAAAAGTGATGATGACAAGAATTATAGCAGCTATTTATAGATAAGCTAAGTGACATGACTGCATTTGTATGCATCTTCTCAGTAATTGAATGGTGTGTGGACTATAGTTATCACTATTTTATAAAAGAGAAAACTGCAGTTTGATTAGCTGTAATTATGACAGTGAGAAAAGGAATTTGGAAACTTGAAATTATCTGCTGAGGCTTCAGATAACTTTCTCCCTTTCCTTATTTGTATAAACGTGTTTCAGAAGTTAGAACTTCATATGTTGCCAAAATACATTTTTATATGTTTTAGATAACAATAAGAGAACTTATGTTTTTCCAAAAGGAATTCACCATCAAAATTCACATCTGCCGGAAAAGACCAAAAGAGAGAGAAGCCATAGGCAAAAACAGAATCTTCCTACTAAAACAAACATTTGATTCCTTTTGATGTAAAACATTGCATTTATGAAGTAGTCATTGTTTTGTCCAGTGCTTTGAAAACAATAGAGTTTTTATAAGGTGACAGTCATGTTAAAAGTTTGTGTGTGAACCACATCCTCCAGAAACCTAAATTTTAGGAACACGAAACAGTGCCTGATACACAATTCATTCTGAAAGGATTTTTATTTCAGTTAACTTATTTGAATAGGTATCAAATGTTTATAAAGTTACATTATTCTTGTGCTGTTTGCACTTTGTTTTTACTTTATACTTGTGCAGAAATCTGAGATAGTTTTCAATATGTTATTTTTATGCATATTAAAAACATTTCCACATGATTATGAAAGTAAAATTTATATTAACTTAAAGCTAATCCTATTTAAATGAAAATGTGCTAATGTACTTTAGCTTTGTAGAAATAAACTTTTAAAATGTAATTTTTGGAGCTTTACACTCTTAAAAGTTATACATTTTTCTTATAAATTTTTGTTATAAATGTTTCAGTTTGGTGGAGATAGATGGTTTAGCAACAAGCAGTATAGAAGTACTCATCATTTGGTGCGGTCAGTTTATTTGACGGGTGCACTGACTGCTCTCCTTAGCAGGTTTTATACTACATAATTAGTTTTATGCAAAAGAGAATAGAATAATTCATCATATATGAAAAGCTTTTTATTAATAATTTTGTTACACAGTAGAGGAGGAACTAAGCTAACAACAGTGTATAACTTCCACCAAGGACAAGAGCAAAAATTGGATAAAATAGAGGAATTATTCATATGAGTATAATGGTTAGGTGCTGAAGAAATAAGACTTGAGAGACTAATTTACTGAAGTGTCAAGAACCTCAAGGTGCACTTAATTCTATAGCCATATTTCCCTCAGAGATTTGTTAATTCTGCTTACCTCCAAAAGTTGAGATTCAAATTTTATAGTTGTGTAGAGCTGTTTAAAAGGGCAAAGAACAACCAAAAAAAGGTAGCGCTTTTTGAAGACATTGGGCATGGTGCATGCTTGCGTTTACCCTCAGTATACTTGCTGAAATCTGGGATTATGTTGCGTGGAAACTAAACAATTATGCGTAGTTGCCTCTTGAGCACCCCCGACTGGGGACCTGGCCTGCAACCCAGGCATGTGTCCTCACTGGGATTCAAACTGGCAACCCTTTGGTTCACAGGCCAGCACCTACTCCACTGAACCACACCAGCCAGGAAAACTAAACAATTATGCACAATTCTACTAACACATTGAATGGAATTTCCGCAGTCTCATGAAACACAGATTAGAGGTTGGAACCTATTACAAGGAGGAACCCTGTAAAATACACTGGGTTGTCTCTTCAATATTGTGGTTGGCTAGAGATAAATCAGAGGCAGATTGAACCTACAATGCTGTGAACAGTTCTGGCTTCAATCATAGTCTTGAATTCTTCTACCGCTTTATTGGAGATTGTGAACCCTCTCTGGAGGAATATAATGTCTGGAGGCTTTGAAATGTTTTATTCCATTTCTGGCAGTCAAAAGTTACTATACATAACAAAACACAGGAGCACATAAGTGAAAACCAAAATTAAAAATAGACAAAAAAAATTTGGGAAGGAATTTAAAATAAATTTACCATAGAAACAGATAGAAGTAAATAAATTAAAAGATGGAGAATCAGTATTTCAAAGAAGAAAGAGAGTGCAAATTCTAGAATTAAAAGACATAACATGCGGACACTTAAAAAAAATTAGCAGATGACCAAATGCAGCAAAAAGCAGAAAAAGTGAATGGAAAGGATCATCCATATAAGATGTCAAACTGAAGCATGCAGATAAAAAAGAATAGAAAATGCAGAAATAAGTTTTGAAGACATAGTATAAAGGTCTAACAAATGTCTAATTGTAGTCCCCTTGTAAGACAGGAGACATTATCTGTCCAGCAGAGGTAGGAAAGGAAAAGCAACTCAAACTGCTTTTGTAACCAGTTTGTTAAGATATGAAACACATATAAATAATTTATTCATTTAAATTGTATAATTCAGTCAATTTTAGTATATTCACATAATTGTGTAGCCATCACCACAAACAATTACTACATCATTTGGTCCTAATACCAGTGTCTCGAGGTTAGTATAATTAAACATGTTTTCAAATCACCCAATAAAGCATCTGGCCCCTATTAAACATTGCTTGATAAGCATCAGCCACATACTGTTGTTCAAGTAAATTACAAGTGACAGAGAGGGACTCTGTGAACTGTCTCTACAGTGATCTGAACCTCTGACTGCCACAGACATTAATTTCGGAGAAGAATTGTTGACCCGCCTCAAACAATGTTCAGAAAACGTCTATAAACAGCTAGTCTGGTTTTACCCGTCATTGAAAAATGAGTCAGTAGGAGACCTAAGTCATCCGATCTCAGGAACCAGCTACGTGGACAGCATACCCACAGCGCAAGGGCCTCAGTTTCACCAGCAGAGGTCAACGGTGAGACAGCCACTCAGGGCCTCCTATGGCTTCTTAATGGTGCAAGCGCCTCTTCTGACCTTTCCTTAGCATGATACAGATGAAAGTGTTCTTTCTGCCTTTTTTTTTTTTTTCAGCTAAGCTCTATGGTTGGTGAATTTCAAATGTAAGAAGAGACAAGTGCAGCAGCTGTCGGTGTTCAGTGGTTTATGACTTAAAGTGTTTTTGAAATCTTGGTTACTGTTGCAGTTATTAAAAAATCTCAGGGACATGAATTCAGAAGATTATATACTGTATTTTTAGGACTATAAGACACACCAGACCATAAGACACACCTAGGTTTTAGAGGAGGAAAATAGGCAAAAAATTTTTGAAGCAAAAGATGTGGTAAAATATGTAGTAACCTGTGACCATGCTCCACTGCAGCCCACCCCCACAGCAAGCTAAGTAAGCTTCAATTGGACTATAAGACACACCCCCCATTTTCCTCCCAAAATTTGGGGGGAGAGAGGAAAGTGCATCTTATAGTCTGAAAAATAGGGTAAATTGCAATTTGCTTAGGACCGTGTGTGTATGTGATTGTATGTTCTTCCTATGGTTGCTGAGAAGTCACTGTCCTCCTAACAGGGAATACAAGCAAATGTGTGATAGACTAGCAGGTAAAGATCTCACCTGGTCTAATCCCACTTTTCAGTGTGACTGTCCAAGGTGGCACAAAAAGCTACAGGAAGAACAAATGTTAAAAGTCAATTTAAGGAAAGCTTCTGAAATTGTGTAAGGACCTCCATAAACCATTTCCCCAGTGAAACCGCCGTAACTGGTGAAAGTTATAAAAGAACAACCATTCAGTGTCCTGGCAATTGTCCTCATTACAGAATAAAGATGCATATGAGAGACACAGATCATCAATGTGACACACTGAAGAGATGGATAGTTAGTGACACGGGAGAGAGAGAAACAATTTGCATTTACTGAATACACACCATACTTCTGGCAGTGTGTTAGGTGTTTTTAATTAAAATCACACAAAAGCTCTAAGAAGTTACAAGTTAATTGATTTTATAACTCCCACTTGAAGGGAAAGAGCAACTCATTCCACATGTAGCTTTATTTATTGAGCCTGTTGTATATGACAGATATTGAGTTACATCTTGGAGATACAGTGACTGGTAGATGGGTACCATTGTTAACCATGCAGAGGTGAAGCAACATTAAACAATCACTAAACTGATGCTGTATTACCAATGGGGTGTCTGTTTTATCAGAGATATAATAAATACATCACATAAACTATTGACTGCTTAATATATACCAAGTACTGACCTACATTCTTACCTATGTAAGAACCTTATGTGATATCTTATAAGATATCTGACATTTAATACTTAAAACAAACTTTAATATCCATGTTTTATAGTTGCTAAAACCAAGACCCCTGGTGGTTAATAACTCACCCAAGTCCTTACAGAGCCAGTAAGTGGAAGAATAAAGTTTTGATCCTAGGGTTGTCGTCTCTAGAAGCTTACTTGTGCGTATCTTATGCCCACAACTACTCAGTTAATTGTCCCCACAGTTCCTTACACAATTTATAAGCAGCAAGTCTGGAGTTCAACCCCCTGTGAACGTGCACTCTGAACCCCTCTGCCATGATGTTAACGTGTGACAGGGGAACAGAACAAACACACCTTGGGGCTGTGAGAAGTATAAAGAGGAAGCCCGATCCAGGGGAGGTGTCTGTTGGGAAGGGATCCTGAGGCCGAGGCAGGTGAACTGTGCAGTGGTCACATGACAGAAGAGGGAAGAAGAGACAGTGTGCCGGGGCAGAGGAAACTGGTTGCGAAAACCCCAGAAATGGCAATGAACTTCAGGTTTTAAACCAATGTCAGTGCAGCTGGTGCATGTTAGGTGGAAAGGGAAGTGGAGAGAGATCTAGAGCGAGAGGTTGTGCTCAGTTCAAGTACTGATTTAAAAACATAAAGGGAAGGTTGATCATCAGTTTTTCATTTGTTTTTAATCATCAGGTTCATGTCAAGTCACGTAAGGATCATACCTCAGTTCCTGACTTCAAACTACTGTTGCATTTTTCTAGTAATTCTTAGATTCAACTTGAGTGCTTCCTTTTTCATATTTGTCAGGTGTCCTTTCAGCTTTAAGTGTGAGAAGCATTAGGAAACTGATAGGAGAGATTTCTCATATGAGATTTCTCAGTATGGGGTTTATCTTACTGTTTCTGGTTAGCTGTGAGGAATTGGCATATTGCATTTGTGTATTTACAAGTTTTAGTAAAAAACCCTTAACAAATGTTAATTAATGAATTGGGGAAAAAATGGTCTTGCTTACCTGACGAGAACACTTGGTAAGTATTGAAACGTATTTCACATAAAGACAGCTGGTAAACCTTAAATTGATATTTTATTAAAACTTCATGTAATTAATACATTATTTTAGGACCTGTTAACTGTTAAGACATAATTATAATTCCCAAATCCAGAACACTCATTTTGTCTTTCCAAAAGAGCATCAATTATCTTTTCTTTTTTGCTCAAATTTCGTAAGAACTGTAATTAGCGAGTGGAACTACTTGCTTATTTGCCTTCGTAAGATGCCCTTACGAAGTCGGTCCTGCTGGGAATAAAATAGTTTATAATAGGAAATTCAAATCAACCATTATCCTGTATTTCTATTTTTTAATTTTTGAAATACATGCACTTAAGTGTGATCAGGCAAAAATAATTAGAGAGATGCTAAAATATTTACAAAGTGTTTATGTACCAGATATTTCCCCAGGACTGTGGGGTTCATATTTAAGGAGTAATTTAAAACATTGTAAAATGAGAAAAAAATTCTATATTGAAAGTGCATGCATGCTTATGTGCATAAAAACATGTTATAAGTAATAGTTTAAGTGTGAAAAGACCTGGTGTCCTGATATCAGGTTTGAGATGGGGGGCTCTGACGTATCATTTAGTTTTTTATTCACACAGTATGTAAAGAATGCTATGGGCTAAACAAAAGCAAAATATGACTGAAGTGTTCACAGAGGTATAGGTTTGAAATCAGGTCTGGACACATTTAGAACACAAAGATGAAACTGTGTGCCTTTGTATTAGCCTCTCCCCCTGCCCGTTTGTCTTCCCTACAGTCATGCCGGATTCCCTGCCCACTGCTGCTCTTCCTTCCCCCTGTGCTTCTGTGTGTTCCCTTCCCTCTGCTTGTACTGCCTTTCCCAGCCTCCACGCTCCCTCACGCCTGTGTCTTGTACATTGCTTTAAATTTTAGCTCAAAGTCCCTGTCTTTGAACATTTCATCATTCTTCCTTTTCTCATATATCATTTTAGGTTGTTGGTTATAGTGTAACTTTTTCTGCAAAATTATAATATTTATTTATTTGCCTATTTCCCCCACGACTACCTTGGGATATAGAAAACATGTTCTAATATCTTTGAATCCTTTATTTCTAGTACAGTAATTAAGATTCAGTCAGTGTTTAATAAAGGTTCACAGAGTGAAATTTGGATGAGTAGATGTGCACTGGACAGATGAAATAGGGCCCGTGGAGCTCAAGGCATGGGGGTAGTGGAGGCAGGACTTTGGGTGTTTGTTTTTGGGTGTTTTGAAGGGAAACAGGACTTAACAGCATAGAGGCCCTCACTCTCACTCTCTCTCTCTTTCTCATGTGCTCGGTATGGGGTTCTTGGCATGGGACTTAGGACCTTGGTGCAAGTTCTCTCCCTCTGGGCTTTGGCATTTGGACATTCTGGGCCTCTGGCCCTGATTCCCACATGGGCAGGAACACTCACAGGACCAGGAGATGCAGGACTCACCAGGGGCTTAGATGCCACAGAGGATGGAAACCCACTCCTGGAGGCAGGGTCCTATGCAGGCACATGTGACAGCCTGGGCTCCAGCATCTGGGACTCCGTCATTCAGTGCAGGATGGCACATGGTTTCCGCATGGCTATATGGAGACTGGGAGCAGTGCACCCCAGACCCTGAAGGGGAGAGCTGCTGTGAGAAGATAGCAACTCTGAAACCCACAGGTGCACTTTCCAGAGAGAATGGAAATCTATTTGTGTGACAGATTTAAGGACAAATAAGGAAGCGAGAAACTTCTGGGCACGGTTTTGGCTGGTAGCCTTTTGGAAAGCAAAGGGCAGTTCTGGATCTGGTGGAAGAGCAGGGCTCTAAGCAGGAGTGCTCTCACCACCCCTCCCAGTGTTGTTGGAACCCTGTTACTAAAAACCTGGTCCTTCCACACAAACAGTTAAGTCATATAAAAATGCACCTAGTGACTGAGACCCAGTTTGCATGGTTACACTGTGACTCCCTTCTCAAAGTTCAAGATCTAGTGGGAAAAGTGAGTCTGCTCCCATTTGATTTCAATTGGCTTTCCTTTGCTGCAGTAAAAAAATAAAAGCACTTACTTCAGGCCTTGCTCCCAGATTCTGTTTCAGAGCTGCACATGGTGTCACCCAGAATGAAGGACTGACAGTGGGGAGAAAAATGCATGTCTGAAACAAAGCTGAGATGAATGGTCATGAGTGATCGAAATATTTAAAAAAAATAAAAACAAATGCCAATTCTAAAACCCAAACTTATCATTTATAAGCAAATGTCACCTGGCTCTTTCTCCCATGTTATCTCTATTATGGTGGTGTTATTGCTGTGAGCATGGAGGTTCAGCATTTCCGAGTTGTCTTCGACTCTTTTCTCTTTTCATTGTCTATTTTTAAATGTGTGCTAAATTCCATCAAGAAATGACACATGATCTTTTCATGCTGAGGCTGTGGTGGGTCCCTCCAGCTTTCTTTCTTCCCTAATTACAGCCCTCAAAGAGAAATCCTCATATTAAAATAGCAGAGTCAAAGGATCTGAGCAGCATGGGTCACACAGTTACTCTATGAACAATAGGACATTGCGTGGTGAGTCACCCAGTCCCGCTGTGCACTTTGTATGCATGACAAATAAACCCTTGTTGGGTGGTGCCAGTATCAAGATACTGATATTATGTGTTTATTTGTGTAAGCAACATAATTGAGACAACACCGATTAAAACATTTTTTTAAATGGAAGAGACAATGAAAATCAAATGAAAAAACACTGTTTTACAGGCTTAACACAAATGAATAGAAATCACAATTACAATCGTCTTGAGGTTAATATACATTTAGAAATGAAGCAGATTGATTTTGTACTGAGTAACATTAATTTGAATTTATTTTGTAGTTTTTCAAAGACTGGCTTGACTGCTACCTAGCACAGTCTCCGTATTTACCAGTTATTCTGTGACTTACAGGACCGTCATAAAAGGCAACCATAATTTCATTTAATTCCAACTGAAATTCAGTTCATGATGTATTTGCTTATTCATTTTTTAAATAAATTCAACATATTTTAATTGAAAACCTTCCATGCTTCAGACACTATTCTAAGTACTAAGGATACAAATGTTGACAATAACCACAATACGTGCATTTAAAAACTGCATATTTTTTTTGTTCTGGACATTATTTTAAGCCTTTTATCTAATTCTTACGTATTATGATAAGCCTGATAACTCTTCTAATTTTTAGATAAAGAATCTGAAATTCAGAGAGTTTAGTAACTTGCATGAGTTCATACAACTGGTTAGAGACACAGGATTCAAATCCATGTCTGAACCCAACATCTGGACTCCTCTCCTTACTCTAGGTGCAGCTTACATTTAGTGTTCGACTGTAGTGTCAAGTGGAATACGATTTTACCTTCTGAAGTGTCCTGGTTTGGAAGATAAAATATATGGTCACCCCATGAATGCTCTATAGCTTCCCGTGGTCCCTGCTCCCAGGGTAGGGAGAGTTCAACTGTGTCCAGAGGTGTTTTAAAGAATAATGGACTATGAAGGTGAAATTGCAAGTCCAATAAGTTTTCCTACCTCTTTATTGTCTTGTGCAACAGATAAAGTCTTAATATAAAAGGTCATTCAGGAAAAACCAGAAACAGGAAAGTAGGGGAGCTACACATACAGAAATCCAGTTGCTATCAAGTAATGCCACCAATGAGCAAAACTGAGCTATTTTCCTATTAAGAAGTTAAACAACCAGACTCCATAATGATCAATTATTTATGATTTCAGTTTGTTTATTCATCAGGTTATGCAAGAGTACCCAGATGACCAAAGTAATACTAATAAGTAGGAAAGTACAGGGTATTGCTTGGGAAGAGTAATGTTATGCTAAGTAAGGATAATCAATCTCTGAACATCACACATAGTGCATTTGTAAGCCAACATATGAATCAGTAATTAATGCAGCAAAATTTATTTTGTAGCCGTGGATATCAGAAATGGTGGGCTTCTATGTCAGGTTATAAATCAGTTCCATAGCACTATCTTGAAATTAAAAAGTTTTTACAGAAAATGACTAAGATTTACATAGATTTATAAAATATTGGAATTTACTTAAAGAAATTTATATGGCTATTGTTTCTTTGGACATCTAGCATGAGGGCAGAACTACAGGAGAGGAAATGTACTAACCAGGAGTAGCCCTTTAAAAAAATTGTTTGGATGCAATTTTCCAACACCTTTCCAATGCAGTTCATTCCTTTATGGCATTATCTGGAAAAATAAATCAGTCTGTTTGATTACTTTACATTGATTTAAAATTCAGGAACCCTTTATATTACTTAAAGACTTTGAGTCCCTTTCCTTCTGAGATTTGGGAATTATTTCACTTAAGGACAATAAGTTATGTTATTATCAGACAATACTTGAAAATGCGAGGTAACTCATACTTAAAATTAGTGACTAAACTAAGTAGCATTTTCTACACTGTTTATAATTAAACTATCCAAGACAATATAATAAAGAAAAAGACATCTTAAAGTCATACAATCATATGCCACTTAATGACAGAGATACATTCTGAGAAATAACACATCATTAGGTGACTTCTTTGGAGCAGAACAGTATAGAGTGCACTCACACAAGCCTGGTTGCAACAGCCCACTACACACTGAGGCTCCATGAGATAGCCTATTGCTCCTTGGCCTTTGGCCTGCACAGCCTGTTACCATATAAAGCAACATGAGATTAAATCAAGCACGAGGAAAAGATGATTCACTCAAAAGATGAGGTAAACATGAAATGTTATGAGGCTGCTGCTGGCATAACATAGCAAGTTTTATAGTAAACTTTTTCAATAAAAAAGCAGTAAACTCTAGAATAACAACAAAAATTATAGTATTGTAAATATACGAGGTTTGTCCAGGAAAAGTCCAGCCATGACTAATATAACTGGAATGCTTTGTGTGACATCCATGTAACCTGGCAGCCAAGGAGAGTGGACTGGAATGTGCAAGTGTGAACAATGATGACTTCACTGTACTAGTCAGTGGGGGTGGTAGACTCTGTTGAGTGAGCATGTGTACTGTGTGGCCATCGCATTCAAAATGACTGAGTGGAACAACGAATCTGCATCATATTTTGCATTAGGCCTGAACATTACTTCATGTAAACTATTCAGATGATTCAGAAGGCTTTGGATTATGATGCAGTGAGTGCAGCACAAATAAAAGTGTGGCACAAATGCTTCAAAGGTGATTGAGAATCTGCTGAAAGTGATCCACATTCTGGGTGGCCTGAAACAAGCAGAACACCTGAGAATGTTGAACATATATGGGCTGCAGTCAACAAAGATCAGTGACTGGCAGTGCGAGAACTAGGAGCTGATCTGGGGATTCCAAAAACTACTGTGTCTGAGGTTTTGATGCAGGATCTTGGCATGAAACACGCCGTGGCAAAATTTGTTCCATAGAAGTAACATCATGCTGTGCTAACGACTTGATTCAAACTGCTACCAATGAACCAGATTTCCTCAAGAAGGTCCTACCTGGAGGTGAATTGTGGGTGCCTAGTTTGAAGGGGACTGAGGCCTCACTGTTAAATGTATAATGTTTCTTTTTTCTTGTATCTTCTTCAATAAATGTCTCTATTTTTCATATCACGTGGCTGGATACTTTCTGGACAGACCTATATACCAGTAAAATGGTCATTTTTATCATTATCAAATATTATGTACTGTATATAATTAATTGTATATACTATACTTTTATACACTAGCATTACCACAAACGTGTTGGTAATGTGTTGCACTGTGACATTACGGTGGCTATGATGTCACTCGGTGGTAGGGATTTTTTAGCTCTATTATAATCTTATGAAACCCCTGTTATATATGCAATGCGTCATTGACCAAAATGTTGTTATGTGGTACAAGGCTATAGTTTGTTTATCTGTCTTTGAGTTAGCGATTTTAAATTTCATATCAATGAAGATATAAACAGAATAAAACTACACTATTTTTGTTTCAGAAACTTGGAAACAGGTCCTTTGTATTTTTCCTGACTGAATTCTAGTCATGATCTAATTTGTGCTCACAATTCTTCTAGGTGAATGAGAGAATAATGGAAGGAAGTGAAGAAAAGAGGAAAGAACTGTGAAAAGGAGTTTCTAGAGAAAATATACAGACAATCATGGTGTCCAGTCTTGGATCTCCTTGGTAGTTATGGCACATGGGAAGAAATGTTTAACATCATCACCTGTCACTTACCTCATTCCCACACCATCTGTGTACACAGCATCTGTGTACACACCATCTGTGGGAGCTGTTGGGATGATGGGAAGAGCATGTATGAAAACTAATTTTCAAAATGATTCATATGCTCAAATAAAACCAGATGAGAACTGATATCAGTATTTTCAGTATCTACACACGTGAAAAGACATCTTTAATGTCATATGTACAGTTGTATTAAAGACCATTAACAGGTGAACCTTGCGGTGGATTTTAATGAAAGGGAATGCTGACCCTGAACCTTGTTTAAGCCAAACTTTAACCCCCCAGACAGAGTTCAGTTGTTCTAATTGGTGGACTTGTCTTAAACATTGTGCTCAATTATTATCAAATTTTGAATTCAATCAGTATAATTTTATATATATTATTTTCTCTCTTTTTATATAAGTGCCTACTTATATAATCTATATTTTGCCTCTTAGTCCATAAAGCCTAAAATATTTTAGCCCTTGACAGAAAAAGGTTGCTGGCTCCTCTTTTAATCTACCTTTATCTTCCAGAGGTCTTAATAATATTTTAGTTATGTTACTTTTACGTTATTTGCACATTTTTCTTCTATAAATAAATCATATACATCATATATCTCAAAATCATATACATCATACACCTCAAAAAGAACTTTCTTAGGTACTCTGGAGTACAGGGAAGACAAACTCACTTTTTTTTTGCCTGTATAAAAGAGATTGCCTGGTGGGCATTAAAATGTTATTATCAATATCCAGACAACAGAGGTAAAATTTCTCTTTTGACTTGAGTTATTTTCATGCCTTTTATTTATGAATGGGTTGATATAAACAACTTTCTAAATAATAAAATAATTGCTTAGAAAAACAATGCAATATTTTTTTGCTTTTTCATATGTCTTCTGGTCATTCATACTGTTCAGTGGTATTTCTAGATCTTGCCCCTTCTGAGCCCATGGTAGGGTCACAGCCCCTGCCCCACCATTAGCCTGGGTGTCTGAGTAATGATGCAGAACGGACTTGGATGGACACGTAGCCTGAGTAAGAAATAAGCCTTCGTTTTGTTAAGCTATTGAGTGTTGGGGGCTTTTTATATTGCTATAGAATATCTTTGGCTATCCAGGCTATTATACAAGGGGGAACCCAAAAGACCCCGAATTACCTTCTGGAGGATGGGTGCCTTGTAGGCTTCTCGTGCTAGGTAAGTGTTGTAGGAACCCATCTGTATCAGTGTACCAGCTGACATTGTGAGAGGATGCATTCAGCTTCAGTGAATTTTTTTTGAAAACTCTTCCAGTGCATTTTCCCCATTTCATGATGGGTGATTTATGAGCACACCTGCCCATACTGTGCTGAGTCAAAAACTGAATACAGCACTTTTGGACCAAAAAAATGACATGACCACAGTGCCCCACCCTCCCTATTCACCCAATATCTCTCCAAGCAACTTTTTTGTTTTCCCAGATTAAAAAAAAAAGTCCTCAAAAGGAAACCTTTTGCCAATGTGAGAGAAGTAAAACAAAAAACAGCAGCAGCAGTAAAAGGCATCAAAATCAATGAGTTCAAAAACTGCTTTGAGCAGTGGAAAAGACGTCTGGATAGGTGTATTGCATCAAATGGAGAGCACTTTGAAAGTGACGGAAGTTTAAACATAAGAATAAAGACACAATGTTTTATAAATTCTGTTTTTTGTATATGTACTCATACCTGATATTTGTGAATTTTCTGAACCATTTTAGCATTTAAACATATCGATAATCATAATTAACTTCCACAGTTACCATATCTCTTAAGAGTTAAATTAACAGTAAACTTGGGTGATAAATTAGTAAAGGCCACAGTTCATTCATTTCAACGGAAGGGCACAGCAGGTGGCACAGGATGAGGAGCACCCTGAGATTTCTCAGCTTGCCAACTGCTCTCCATTCTTGCTTGTTCTCAGGAACCCAGATGATCATATCTGAAGGAACTCGTAAAACATCTGAAGTCTTGGGCTGTAAAAACAGACCTAGGCTAGTGGAGTAGTCTTCTTTTGGTCTACTAGAAGAACATAAGGTGGAAGGGGGTAGGAAAACAGAGGCCCAGGAAGGATAGCAAATGTAACAAATAACCAGGTTTGATATATGCTCTTACAATTCAATGTTTTAATGGTGGGTTTTGACACCCCTAAGGGTATATTGCACCCCTCAAAAATTGGAAAAGGTAGGTTTTTATAGTAGCTGGACTTATTATAACTTGAAATGATCATTTTGAAGGTGGGGCTATCCAAGAGAAAGGATCAAAATAAATGACAAAGTTTAGAACTGATATTTTTTGAATAGCCACTCTTTGCTAACTAGGGAGGATTTTATATACTGAGCCTACTTTTAGAATCGCATCAACATTATGAGCTCATTCTTATTGTTCTTTTCATTATTGTTATTACTTATATATGGAAGAAAGAAATTGAGGTTGGAGTTCTAATTCATTTTCTTCAATGTTCCAAAGCAAATACATTATGTAATTGAGATTCATTTAGCATTTTTATTGTATCCTTCTGGGTTACACTCAAGGTATGAGAGAAAGTCAGCAGTCAAATATGATTCCAACATTTGCGGACTTTACCAGCTGAAAGAATACAATCACCATTAACTGAGAATCTGAAATTTACTAGAAATCATAGTGCCTCACGCGTACAGAAAACATCAAAAATCTTCAATTCTACAATTTTCAGCCGCAGTTTGAGGAGCTATATAATTCTTTATCTTTCCCATACATGCCCCCCTTTAGTCACACCAAGGTCTGAGGGTACACCACAGATACATTTTCAGTTATTAAACAGATGTATGATTATTTGAACCACATAGGCTTGGTGATCACTTTAACGCCAAATGGAGGAAGGGGTGCATGTTGTTAAAGTCTGCCTGTTCCTCCTTCCCACTACTGCTGTTTTAGCACTGTACCTTGTGTCATGCACAGTTTCGTAACTGGGCCACTGACATTCAGAGTTCTCCGAGGATCACTGGATTCTCTCACGTTAGCTCTCTGACACCTCTGCTTGTCAGCAGTGGTGCCAGCGGGGCTCATTTTTCATTGACGGGAGAACTGAAGTTTATCCTATACTGAGGTGTTGTTAATCTCAGACCCATTACAGTGTCTTTATGATATTCTAGACAGATACATTTAATTTTTGGATGTCTGGAGGATACTGAAGGCTTTCTAATAGCCTGCGTGGAAGTATGTCCAAACGTATACATATGGGTGAATTATATCAAACAACATACATAGTAAGTTAAATCTATTTGTTTTTTTAGAAGTTACAGGAAAAGCAATTGTCAAAGTGTCATACAGGTTTAAAAAAAAAAAGAAAATCCAATCAGCTGCTCAGTATGATCTAACTCCCTTCTGCTCTTGTATCCTTAGGCGTGTCACAGAGGAGATCTAATTCCTTTGTTTTTCATTTCAACGTGAAACCTGAATCTAAAATAAAGCCAGATCACTTGTGTCTGTGTTGCAAAAGGGCTCAAAATTACCTTGCCAGGAGCAGTGACAATGGATGTTTTAGTAACATATCTCATTATTTGGTGCTGGTTATTGGATAGTCACCGTATGCTACTGGTTGAGGGACAAGAGGGAGGACCCCATGGCATTTGGTCAATCATTTTCTATTCCAAGATCAACAGAGGAAAAAATCTTCCTGGCGCTCCATCACCTCTTTGGGTTCATTGTACAGAGCATAGATGCTCCCTCTGACTTTTTTTTTTTTTGCTCCTGTCCCTTCCAGCTTGAAAAGAAACAAACTTCAAGAGCTCTTCCATTTTGCTTATTGAGTTACATACATGTACTTTTACATAATAAATTAATTCTCCCTTTCACTCTAATTCACAGCTAGACTACATTCCCAAATCTCTCTTTTATTTCTTAATTGAATTTATTGGGGTGACATTGGCTAATAAAATTATGTAGGTTCCAGGTAGGTAGTTCCACATCATCTATATAGTGTACTGTTGACCACCACAAGTCAAGTCTCCTTCCATCACCATTTATCCTCTTTAGTTCCTCCCCACCCCACTTTCCCTCTGGTAATCACCATACTGTTGTCTGGGTCCATTAGTCTGTCTTTTTTTTTTCTTTGCTTAATCCCTTCACCCTTCTCACTCAGCTCCCAAACCCATCACCTGTAACAGCTGTCAGTCTGTTCTCTGTATCCATGAGTTGGAATTAGGTGAGGCCATTTGCCTCAGTTCTGATAGGACTGTGTGGGAATGACAAGGCTCTGAGTTTTCATGGAATCATACCTCCCTGAATAACCATGAGGAAAGTGTCCTTCCTCATCTGAATCACACCTATTAGAACTGTATGGGAAGTAAAGATTCCTGTTGTACTGAAATATTCAATGTCAGGTCCACTCTTTTAGCAACTGCACTATAGCAAGTCCATGCGGCATTTAAGACCATGCACACCATGTCAGACTGGCATCCTCTCCCACGGCATTTTGTTTTGCAGCATATTTTCTTGCCATAAGTCTGTTATTTGTTCTTAATTCTTTGAAGTCATTTAATTTTCCCTTTTTCTTATTGTTGCCTTTTGTCAAAGACACCTTTTCTTGGATTCTGCTTAACTGCCTGGAAATGCACTCAGCCTCCTTTAGAAACACTTCCAATGCTAATAGTGAAAACAATTTTTCACAAATGCTCTCTTTTGCACAACTGTTATGGGTCTCATATCTAGCTCAGCATCGGTTACCAGGTAAAGACCTCATCGTTAGTATGTGTCAGTTAAAGTATGTGTCAGTTAAAACATGAGAAATGCATTCAAGAACATACAGGGAACTTTATTCTCTTATATTTTAATAATAAGCCTTTCCACTAGGTTTCTGTTGTTGAAATATCATCCACTAAGGTTCTGACACTGTGCTCCTTTTAGTTTAAAAAATCCAGAATGATAGAAAGTACACTATTATCTAGGCCAAGGTGGTGGGGAGAGAAAGTAAGTATTATATAAAATCAGGTCCCAAAGAGATATTTGCACAGCCATGAGCATTGCAGTGTTATTCATAATAACCAAGAGGTGGAAGCTGCTGAATAGCAAATCAATGGATGAGTGGATTTACAAAAAAGAGGATATATACATATAGTGGAAAATTATTTAATCTTAAGCAAAAAGGAAATTCTGACACATACTGCAAACTGGATGAACCTCAAGGATGTTATGATAAGTGAAATAAGCCAATCAAAAAGTACAAATACCATATGATCCTACTTATATGAGCTGATCAGAGTAGTCAAACTCACAGAGACCAAGAGTGAACTGGTAGTTACACTTACAGCGACAGAAAGTAAAATAGTGATTATCAGAGGCCTGGGGGAGGGGGAAATGGGCAGGTTTTGTGTCATGGGTATAAAGTTTCAATTGAGGAAGACAAGAAGAGTTCTGGAGATGGAGGTGGTTGCACAACAATGCAAATATACTTAAGGTCGCTAAACTGAACATTTAAAAATGGTTAAGATGGCAAACTTAATGTTATGTACATTGTACCACAATTCTAAAAAATCATGATGATACAAAGTTAAACAGCATACCTTTTTTGGCATTATTCCTAGGATTTAGAGAACAAAGACTACTTAAAATGTGGTCAAGTACCAGTAGTAATCATCACTTAGAATGACTAAATTTAGGTGACATCCTTGGAAAACACAATTTTTAGAGCATACATCTTGAAAGAATGAGGTTGAAACCTTGAAAATGTGAGAATGAAAGGACACATTATTTTACTTCGTATTCCCTTTCTACTCCTCAAATTCATCCCTGCTGCTTCGTTGCGTTAAGCATCTCTTAGTTATAACATGTAAATATTTCTCGTCTCAGTACTTCATAGATTTGGTTTTTTTTGCAGTTTCAGGAAAACTAACCATTTGCCCTTTCTGAGATAGTTTGGTAGTTTTTGAGAGCTGTAGTGAGGTGAGCAGTCATTGTTTCAGGGTCCTTATTCATGCACTTTGAAAGAAGTGAAAACTGTAAGTGCTGAGAAGGTTTTGAAATAGTGCTGGAGTGTTGATTTTCAATTAAGAATGGAGCAAAATGGGGCAGGTGTCCTTGGGACAAGGGAGTAGAAATGAACGTATGAAAATGATGTTATATCTTCCCTCTGGATACTTGAAACTCTTTGGGAATTGTTGCAAAGACTCCATAAATTAAACACATTTACTGTTCATTTCCTGAGTCACCTTGGAGTTCTCTGCAGCTGCAAACTCATTTGCTTTAGAATTCACTGTCCTCATGGAGTAAGTTCTAAATTGTCCATATTTTGACCTGTTTTTTTCTTCTTGCCCTTTCTAATTCCACAGATTTTTGAGGTACTTCATTCTGAGTTACAAAAAAGTGTATTTTACCACCCCAAGTCTTCTTGCATCACCATTTTCTCCCCCTTTCCTTCTTCTACTTCCTCACAATACAATATACAGATGATATAGATTGCACACCTAAAACCTATATCATTTTATTAACAAATGTCACTCCAATACATTCAATAAAAACAGGTGTGTTTTTAGATGGATGTTATCTAACTGATTAAGTTACACAATAAGTCAAATCATTCCTTCAAAGTTTCCTTATATAAGAAATAACCTTTAATTTTGCATTTTCTTTACTTTGCTTTGTCTTCTTTTTCTAATTTACTGATTCTGTTTCCTGTGTATCTCCCTTTAATTTCTCTTTCCTTTGTCATAATGTTATATTCCTTTACTTTTTAATCCTGTTTCTTTTAAAGCATGCATCCTTATCATTTGGAATTTTCAGTATTTCTTACTTTCCCTATATTTTCTATTTCAGTTTATTTTCATCCTCTAATTTTCAATTCCATAAGAATTAGAACACAAAAAGGAAAAATAATTTATATTTTTAAAACATTTTATATGCCAGCCCCTACACTGAACTTTTTCCTTTATAGTGGATAGTGTTTCATTTTTAAAATCAGGAGACTCAAGAGTTACTCTGGAGCACATTTTGCAGTTAGATGATGTGGAAGTTTCACCTTGATAAACAGGGTGTCCAGAAGAAATGAGTGATAGCAATAATAGAACATTCTCCTAACTGGATGTTATTATGTTTTTTATTTTCAGTGAGTATTTCTAGCATCATCCATTCCACATGCAATGACTGAACGTCTGGCAGCAGCGAGGAGGGAGGGCACTCAGAAGGGCTGTGCTGGAGACCTCTTGGACTTGGCACTGGGAAGAGGCCTGGGGCTCTTTAGTGGTGGTAAGTGATCATCTGCCTTGTTCCCAAGTTCTTCAGGCACGCAGACTCACAACCCAAGTCCACATAGCTGTGGCCTATCGCCTCATGCCCCGATCCAACTCCTGTAACACCCCTATACTTTCTTCAGCTTTTTAGCTTGTGACGTTCTTGGATTTTCTTACCATTTGTTGTATTACTCCTCCTTCAGGATTTATATCCAGACTTTTTTCTCTAACTTAGACTTTTCACTTCCTACCTCAGCCAGAATCATATTCTCCCTGAGCCTAGAGTAGTTTAGCATCCCATGGTGCTTCCTTTATTTCAGCCTAGGCTCATAAACCTTACATTTTAGTGCAAGTTCTTGTGAGCATTTCCTCTAAATGTGCTGGCTCTGCATTCATGAGCATTTCTCAGACTCCGGGAAGATATCTGATTGCTATGGAACTTTCCCAGTCATTGTAAGCAAGGAGCAGAACTAATAGTTTTTGCTGCTCTTGTCTGTTAATTAAACCAGTTTCTATAACATTGCAGTAATAGTTCATGAAAAAAAAGAAGTGATAAAACATTCAAAAAGGAACATTTTCCTCACCTTCATTGGATGGTAAAAAGTAAGTTAAATGCTTATATATGTTTGAGTCCCAGGAGGACCACCTGCCCCGGGATTACTTAGTAGTTAGGGGACGGTAAGAACTATACTTGGAGCCACATTTTATTAAAAAGTCAGATTTATAAATGATCCAATATATAATGTTCTGTGCCTTTGGGATCCAGAATTGTCATCTTGCCCGGCGATTTTGTCTAAGTGAGGTCGGCCGCAAAGGCATGAGGTGAAAGCATCATTCCATCAGGCTTCTGAGCAGGTCCGTCGGCAGCTGTTGGGGAGGGGTGTGCACATGTCTTTGCTGAAAGAGGCTTGTAACAACATTTCTTAGTGCATTTGAGAAAACTGGCATCTGTACTTTATCAAAATGTCTATTTGAAAATGAAGAAAATATAGCCACACCATAGCCAGACCTTTGAATCATAGGTCTCAGATTTGCTTGTTAAAATAAAAATTACTTTCCTTGAAAATACAGGAGTTGCAGTTCTACAGTGTAATTTTATAGCTTTTACAGATATGTTCCTAGTTTAAAGTTGTAACTTATCTTTTTATTGAGACATGTAATCATAAATATATTAAAAGGAAAAACATTTTGCCAGTACCTGCAATGCCCCCCAACCCCGACCCAAACACAGTAGTTTAAAATATGCCAGCCTATACTGAAGAGCATCTATACTGGACAAATAGATGTATACACTGTGTATTAATACAGCATATGTTTTGTATTATATACACTAAAGAAAACTTTGAAAAATATTTATAAAACTAATTATAACAGAGTCAAAGAGATTAGGGAGGAGTAAAAGAAAGGATACCATAAATGAGAAAAGAATACCCAAGCAGCAGACATGTTGCCGTAAGAGTCAATGGAAACTTAAGTTAAAGAATGATAATGGCCCTTTAGATGAGCTCACAACAGCAACAAAATTTAATTTTTCTAATTACGTTTAATTAGCTGCTGTTTGACCAAAATGCTTAAGATCGGACTGTGGCCTAGTTTAAAGAACACAGAAGAGTAGATGCTGGGAAGCGTATTCCTAAATCGCCAGTTACCGGGTGCAGCTAAATGCAGCTGACCCGTTTTTCATTTCCAGAATGAGGGAGCTGGATCCTTCCAAATCAGGGGCTCCACTGCACTTCAGTAACTTCTATACGTACAGAACCTGAGGTCTGCGAGCTCCAGTGGAGTAACAGAAGTAGCAACTGAAGAAGGAAAAAGGGGCATGGAGTCTGGATTATGTTTCACTGTAAAACTAGCCTTTTCCTTGTTCCGGGAAACATCCTACCAGGTAGCTCACATGAAAGAACAGTTCTGTGCACTCTGTCACGGCAGAGATTTTCTGGAAAGAGGAGGTTTTGAGTAATAGTCTAGTTCTGTCAAATTTCACTAAAATCCATGATTATTCTTCTACGGAAGTTGATAGTTACTCAACAAAGCACTTCGAATTTCTGTGGATTTAGCAGGTTTAGCAGGTAGTTGAGCCCTGTGTTAATTCAGCATTCTGCAAATAGACCCTGGTTTCCAGAGTTACTCATCACTTAAACAAAGATCTCTTGTTGTCAGAATGCTGAGCAAATAATCTTTCTCAAAAATTTCTGAACAACACATTCAGTTTAAGAGAATTAATATAATCCATCTCCAAATATGCTTATAGAAGTTATTTGCAACATTGAGTTGCAAAAGAGACAAGCAAAATGGAAAACCGGAAAAAGTCAGTGGTGGGACACCACATTTTATTCTGTCTGAGGCTGGCAGTACAGGCTTGGCTGTGAGAAGAACACTTGGGGTTTTCTGTTGTCATATTTTTAAACAAGTAGCCTCTTTGGTCTGTAGACTGTGCTTCATCACGCACAGCTAAAACTCATTTCAGTTACCCACTTTGTGTTCGTGAGGATACAATATTGTAGCCTGGGGTAGTTTATTAAATATTTTATGAAAGTAATTGTTCACATTATTATGGAAACTCAAAGTTAGGGAGAGTGTTCAATTTTTTTTATCCTCACCTGAAGACATTTTTCATTGCTTTTGGGAGAGAGAGAGAGAGATAGAAAGAGACAAAGAGAGAGAAGAACATTGATTGGCTGCCTCCCACATGTGCCTGGGATCAAACCCGCAACCTAGGTACGTGTCCTGACCAGGAATTGAACAGCAACCTTTCAGTGCATGGGTTGACACCCCAGCCACCCAAGCCACACTGGCCAGGGTGAGAGTGTTCAAATTTATTGTAGCCCCTCCCCATTCCTTACATATTGCCACAGGGTGTGTAGGAGGGGATCCTGTATATGGAATCAGTTCAAATTCCAGCTCTGTCTCTTGCTAGCTGGTGACTTGGGCATATTACTTAGTTCTTTGATTTCTAGTTTTTCATCTTAAAGGTGTTAAAATAACACAATAATTCACAGAACTGCTGAAAGTTTTTTTAAAAAGATGTATATCAACGTAGTGTCAGTTGTCAACAAAATTGGATCCTACTCCTCTCAACAGTTTAAGAAAAGTTCTGTTGCTTTATTCTCAAATTCATCATCACCCATGCCCTGGTCTGGGTAACGGGTACCACTGTTAAGTTATCTCTGTATGAATGATACTTTCTGCTTTCCTGGCTGGATCTTATAAGACACAATAATTTAATCTCCTTGTGAAGAATTGTTAGCACAAACTTTTATTTTTATTTGGTTTTATCTTCTAAGTTATTCATAGTATACCACATTCCCCTGGTGAGCATAGGTTTATAAGAATTGTAATGAATGAAGTGATTATCCACTTTTATTTTTTTTTTGATTTGCACATTAGCAAAAGCTTCATAAATCTAATTTTCTATACTTCAGCTGTGACACATCTAAATTATATTTACAAGTAATTGCACATAGTGAAAAGTGCTTGGACTATTTCAAATTATGACTATTAAATCACATTCTCATTCTGTTCTCACTTTTTAAAAATTATATTTTAATAGCTTCAGAGCCCTCAGATGCCATAACAAAATAATTATTTTGAATATACTGTGCTTCATGCCTTTTTTCTATTCATGAACCATCTGTGTTATTGAAAAATTTGCAATTAATACTTAGGAGTTAATGAATTACTGGACAGAAAGGTCCTCTGGTGTTGACCACTGAAGGACTGAATTATTTTCCACCAGTGGAAAAACGGAATACAGGTATTTACACGGGTGTCCATTTAGATCCATGTTATTTCATGGTGTACTGGATGGGTTGTCATCACTCTTTTTTTTAAAGATTTTATTTATTTATTTTTTTAGAGAGGGGAAGGGTGGGAGAAAGATAGAGAGAGAAACATCAATGTATGGTTGCCTCTCACATGGCCCCCACTGGCCTGCAACCCAGGGATGTGCCCTGACTGGGAATCGAACCTGTGATGCTTTGGTTCGCAGCCCACACTCAATCCACTGTGCTACGTCAGCCAGGACAGGGTTGTCATCATTCTTAATTTGGAGACAATTTTGTTCAACTCTATGGAGCTGTTGAACGGGAAAGTTCCATGGTTTGTTTTTTTTTTAAGATTTTATTTATTTATTTTTAGGGAAGAAAGGGAGAGAGAGAGAGAGAGAGAGAGACATCAATGTGTGGTTGCTGGGGGTTATGGCCTGCAACCCAGAAATGTACCCTGGCTGGGAATCGAACCTGGGACACTTTGGTTCCCAGCCCGCGCTCAATCCACTGAGCTACACCAGCCAGGTTCCATGTTTAATATAGAGATTAAAGAGGAGGGGGTACAGAAAGGCTGTTTTCATTTAGTCAGGATAAGGAACATGAGGTGCTGAGACACACTGCGATCTCATCCTCTTGTGTATGCAACAACCGGTTTTCTTGCTCACTCCAGTGAAGGTCTCTTCCACTCTGAGATACAGGGATATGGGCTTCATCTAACTTGTGATTTAACCATCTCAGCTTATAGACCTCTGGATCAGTCTGGCAAGGAGACAGAGAACTGGAGTTTACATCACCTCTGCCTGATTCACTGGTTGGCACCCGATATTATTTACCTAATCTAATTGCAAGATAATGTGGCACATGGAACGTTAGGTGAATGCTGACTATGTGCTTCATATCCTCCAAACACATGGGGGTGGGTGTCAGGAGACAAAAGTGTCTCCATATCTTTGCACATCAAGTTTCTTCTTTCTGAAATATCTGGATTTCTTGCTTTCCCAAGGCATTCCTACATAACTCTTTTGCTAAGAGATTTGGAACCTACTCTTCTCCTTGAAGCCTTCCCCCATAGCTTCAGGGGGTATAATTGCTCCTTTCCCTACATTTTTCTATTGTATTTTATGTTATGACTATCAATTAAACATTGACTTTGTGGCAGCCTTCAAGTATATATGTACGTCTATATAAAATAAATATTTATATAGATATATAAAAATACATGTACTGATAGATAGTTTTAATTCTACCTCAGGTTTTACAATATTATCACTCTCCTATGAGTAAGGATATGGAGAATTGAAAAAAAATTAAATAACTTGTGCCACAGTATAGAACTAATAATTTGCAGAGTGAAGATTGATCAGAGTGACAATTGGTTGAAGCCACGATCTGTGTGATTTCCAAGTAAACACCCTTTATCATTGTGTACCCGCCTCCATCATCCATATAGTATGTACCTTTTCATATTAATGAAATGCAACATAATCATGCATATGGTTTCCCTGAGCTTAATCTTCGAAACTCTGGAGCCCAGCATGGTTACAGGCTTTCAAACACGTATCTTAATAAATGATGGAACATAATTTAGTAATACACAGGAGAACTTCCAACTGTGCCTTCTTCTTGTTTTCAGTAGATTGCAGTACAGCTTAAGTTAACTCAGAAGTACAAGTAATTATTTTGTTTGGGGCCAATTACACCCTTCTGACAAGAGCTCAAGGTCATTCGCAACCCTGACTTAATTCACACAGGCAGTCTAGGAGAAGTGCCATTGTCTTCTCCACTTGCTTCCTTGTTGTTACTATTACTTGGATTAGGTTCTTGGGGCCACCGTACAAAGTACCACAAACGGAGTGGCTTTAAAACAACAGACATTTACTTTTTTTTCATAGTTTGGAAGGCTAAAAAAAAAGCCCCAAATCAAGGTGTCAGCAGGGCTCTGCACTCTGAAATAGAGGAACATCCCTCCTTGTATTTTCATAGCTTCTAGTGGTGGCCACCAGTCCTTGGTGTTTCTTGACCTGCAGCTGCATCACTCAGCCTCTGTCATCCCATGGTGTCCTCCTCCCTGTGTGTCTCTGTCTTCACACGATGTTTTCCAGTCTTTATAAGGACACTAGTCTTATTGGATTAGGGCCTACCCCAATAACCTTATCCTAACTGAATTATATCTATAAGCACCCTACTTCCTAATAAGGTAATATTCATAGGTATTAGGGATTAGAACTTTGACATATGTGTTTGGAGGATGCAATTCAACATTACACCATAACACTATGATAATAGGCTCACTCTCCTGCCTAAATCTTTGTTTCCTATCAGTGTAGCTTCATTTACATTCAGCTCATTCACGCGTACTTTCTGAGGCTTTTATAAATTATGACACCTTATTCTTTACCTTGGCTCTGGTTTCCTCTCCTTTCCCACTCTGCTGCCTGATCCAGGCCACTGTGGATTCAGGATCCAGGATCCCTGTATGTTTGGAGACCTGGAAAGATCTCCAGTTGCTCAGAGACATTACAATCTCTATTCAGTGCCTGGCTCTGTGGCTCCTGCATGTTAGTTCCTAGACTTACTAAGCCAAGAGCATGTTCTTTTTATCAGCCCTGCAGTATGGAGCTGCAGAGGATGTATACCACTCTTTTTGGGCTGGAGGCTGGAAAATATAGACTAATGACAGCTATAGAAAACACTATTCTCTCTTAGGGATCTTCAGTAATATCATGATCTGACTTACGCTTTCTCTTTTAGTTTTTGTCTAGGTTTATTTTGCACAAAGTGATTTATTATTAGGTGAGCCTCTGCACCCACTTGAAATGATTACTGATCAAGTTAGACATAAGGCAGCTTAGACCTGAGTCCCCCAGTGCAGCGTGTGAGAGGGTAATATCATTTTTTTAATGAATAAACAAAGCAGTTGTTACAAATTCATTTGCATAAAAATGAGGGCCATTTTTAAAGTTGAAAAAGTGGTTCATAAAAGTGAAACTGCATCAAAAGTGAAAAGCTACATGCATTGGATATTTAGCATTTCTGGGCTCTATTCTGCCTCACGGTTAATGAATTGTGCCTGCAGCACCCACTCCCTCTCCCCACTGTTCTCGATTCTGCATCCCCTCTTGTTTCTTCAGTAAAGAAGTGTTTCTGTCAGTTGTGTAGGATGAATTCCACGTGTCAAGGAGCAAATAGATGTATTAATCAGCATATTTTTATTGTTATTGTTCAGTTCTTGTGTTTAAAGCCTGAAAGATAAAAATAAGGATCTTAAGAAGAGGCCCTAGCATAAGAATTAGTGTTGCCAAAGTTGGCTGGTTTCCAAAACCTGAACTTACCTCGTGCTCCAGGTGTCACTGGGGCAAAGATACTATGGAACAAAGGGAACTCCTTTACGTGTTAAGTGTAGAGTTTGGAAATCTGTTGTCACAGGTATGCATGTTACATGTAAAAAGTGACATAAAAGTAATGTTAACTGAGAAAATCTTGAGCTTCTTAATTTAAAAAGATAGTCACAATTTCAAAGACATCACAACCTTTAATATCTTTCTTTCTTCCAAAAGTCTGAAGAATTGTACAGAATATTTTATATTGTATACATGTTCATTTGTATATATGTCAAAAAACTCAGCAGAATTTTTAAAAAATATTCTAAAATATTATTGTAAATTTTGCCATTTGTTTTTATAGTTACCTGAACCCAGAGACTTATGTTCCTGGTAAAATACAGGGTGTTTTGGGAGGCCATTTTGGGTGAATAATACATGTGACGTGTCATCTTGGTGCAAGAAAGTATAACTTCATGGTGTCGTAAGTTAGCAGCTTTATTGTGGTACATTGGGTGCTGATCTTGAGAATGGTGTTGGCAGAAATAATTAAGTGTAAAATTCTGACTTTGAGGGTAAAAAGCTTTGCTTTTTCTTTAACCTTCCTTCAGTCTCTTCATCAAGTAGCTACAAATTACGATGGAGAGAGACAGACAACAGACACAGAGAGACACAGACGGAGAAAGGAAGAGAATGAGTTACCCAGGTTTTATGCTGATTTTTTGTGGATTGTCAGTAATGTACAAGAAGAGTTTTGATAGAATTTCTCAAACTTTTCTTTTTAAATGGTATAACAGATGTAACTATCATAGAATATAATTTGAATGGTAAGGTATAGGGCACAGGAAATATCTAGGTCCCCATATCATTAATCCTGTGCTTACTTCAAAACATAAGAAATAATGGAAATACTTGAAGAAGCAAATGAGATTTTTGCCATTTGATATTGTAGATGAATTAATTCACTCATGCACTTATTCTTGTATTCATTAAGCTATTTATTAGATACCAATAGTATGGCAGGCACTATGTTAGAAATTTAAGATTAAATAACTTTTTTCTTTTCTTTTTCTTATTTTGGAATTTTCACTCTAGTAGAGGAGCCTGGGATAACACACAATTTCAAAACGACAGGAGAAAGAAGTTGTGTAGGAGGTGGCCGAAGTTCCCCCAAAGAATTCATTTACCACGCTGAAAGAAAACATACTCATGGAGACCATTTTATGGGAAGAACCATGTTAGAATGTTTAATTTTTTATTATTTTTAAAGTTATTTAGAAGGCAGCCAGTGTAGAGGCTTACTTTATGATAGGCACTTCAAGGAGAGCCATGTGAAGGTAGAAGACCTGGCTGTGTTTAATTTCATAGTGGCGTACCTGTCCTAGCCTTAGCTGTGCCCTGGAAAGGAGTTAAAATGTTACACATTCTAGGCTGCACTCTTTTTTTTTAAGGATTTTGTTTATTTATTTTTAGAGAGGGAAGGGAGAGAGAGAGAGACAGACAGACAGACAGACATCAATGTGCGGTTGCTGGGGGCTGTGGCCTGCAACCCAGGCATGTGCCCTGACTGGGAATTGAACCTGCGACACTTTGGTTCACAGCCCGAGCTTAATCCACTGAGCTATGCCAGCCAGGGCTAGGCTATACTCTTAAACCACTTAAGGTAATGAACCCCAAACTCATAGACTTTGAGCTTCTGGAGAATAGGGGTTATCCTTTACTTTTTTTTTTCTAATTTGCAATGCCCTGCATAGCTCCTGGCTCAAAATAAGTGCTCAGTAACAGCTTGTTAAATAATCCCACAGATGTTAGTAATTATAGATGTAATAGGAAAACTGTATCCCTTAAAGCTCTCACCAGTGAGTTTTCCTTTCACCTCTGTGTTTCCATTGCTTACCATGGGTTCTAGAATGACAGTAAGGGTGAAGCTAGGTTGATTAGCAAGTTAGTTACATTTACTTTATTGACATTGTCCACTTTTAAAATGTGCTGCTGTCTCATCTCCTTATCAAACATCTACATTTGCTGCTTTGGGCTAGGAACTTACCTAAAGAAAAAAATACTCAAACGTATTCTGCTGAGTTGCTTTTATTCTTGGGAGAAGCCAGTTGATTAATTATTTACTTTAGTATTTATTTTTGTTATTTACATTTGCTGGTTACATGTAATGCAATATAATTACAAAATAAGATTGGTAGCATGTACGCTCTATGTTACATGTGATTATCTTCTTCATTAATTATATGCAAAGCTCACTGTCTGCCTTACATAGGTTTCTTAAAGTGTAATAATTTTTCAAAGTAATTCAAGGGCCTCAGTCAAGAGAATGTATTTTTTTTTTACAAAGACAGTTATTCGGTTTAATTCATGGTAACTGGTTCTTAGGCAGGTATTTTTTTTAAATGGTCTATATAGATTTCTCGTGCCTTGCTTTATGAAAAATATTGATCAATAGATTGTTTCTTTGAAAAGGAGATCTAATACCCAATTCTTTGTGAGAAAGAAATAAAAGTCATTCTATTATTGAGTTCATGTTGTTTATTTATAGACAGTATTTCATTTTACTCATAAACATTAATATGTCCTTATTCATAAACATTTATTTATAAATATTCATAGAGAAAATGAAGTTGCAGTTTAATGATTTTATACACATTGTGTTTTAAGCATCATTGAATTCATTTAGAAAGCTTTTTTTTTTTAAAGATTTTATTTATTTACTTTTAGAGAGGGAAGGAAGGGAGAGAGAGAGAGAAAGAGAGAGAGAAACATCAATGTGCGGTTGCTGGGGGTTATGGCCTGCAACCCAGGAATGTACCCTGGCTGGGAATCGAACCTGGGACACTTTGGTTCCCAGCCCGCGCTCAATCCACTGAGCTACGCCAGCCAGGGACATTTAGAAAGCTTTTACAAACATTATGTTTGAGGACCCTTTAAAACTTTTTTCTTGTGTGTTGGCATGATAAAATATATTTGTGAGCAATATTTTAAACACTAGGAGTTTTAAAAATAACAAGTTTAACTTTAGAATTTTTAATTTAGACATAGCTTGAACAAACAATACTAGTTGAGATAAAATAGAGTGATGATAAAATTTACCATATTTTTTGTAGAGAAAATATATTTTTCAGTGTAGAGGTTAACACTTGATACTATCCCCCAAAATCTGTGAATAGAAATATTTGAAAATAACATGGGCTATGATAATTCTAAAAACAATAAGATACTGGCATTCTAACAACGTAATTTACTCAATGTTCCTCATCCAGTGGGCTGTATCGTCCATGTGCCTTACTGTAATTTCCTTTCTCTTCCTGGGAAGATAGTGCTGTCTGTCTCCCCAAGTCTGTCAAGGGCTCATCAAGGCTGAGTTCAACTGTCTCCTCCTTAATGAGGGTTCCATCATCACTTCTCAGCACTTTCTGGAAGGGGTCTGTCCAATGCTACGTTTTCTGTCTTATACATTCTTCGTATTTGTATTTGTGTAATGAAATGTATTCATCTGCTTGAACAACCATAAGCTCCTTGAGAATAGACAAGGTGGTAGGTATATTTTCCTCTTCTAAGCAATTGATGTATTTTCATCTGGCGGAACAGAAAACAAGCCTGTACACCTCCAGCAAGAAGTGAAGTCACACAGTCCACCCAAAGGCAGCTTTGAAAAAGAGCAAATTCTACCTGTACCTTTCTACTTCCTGCAGCAATGTATTTTAATACAATGTGTGAACAGGTTGTCTCATTCAGCGTTAAGAACACCTAGTGATAAAATCATTGAACTATGCTGTGATACTCTACCATACACAATGTTATGGTGAATACTCTTTACAAACTACGTATTTCCAGAAACCCCCCTAAGAAGAATTATAGTTTTCTTGAAACTAATCATCTCTTTATGCTTTAAAACCCAGTAATAGAATAGTAATAGTAATAGGACATGTGATATGAGCAAATGAGATTCTACTGAGTTCCTGCTGCTATTTCTCTTAGAGCATTCGGTGGTGTTCTTATATATTTTAGTTTTTCTGTTTATCATTGTCATTTCATCCTTTTTACTTCTGCCCAAAATATTATACTCTGTACCACCATTCTTTTAAATTTCTCTGTTATTCATAACCAAACCTATATAAAGTTATCTGAATCTTACTAATATAATCCAAGTGTGAAAAGTACCCCTAAATTTAGGAATGTTGTCAATTGTTCTAGTCTGTCATCTATTTTTTTCTGCAAGTTCATTATTTTAAGGCATTATTTATTTGAATAATCCCTAAAAGCCTTCCTATGTGTTCTCCCAGATAATAAAATTAGATTCCTTGACTAGTCAGTGATGGTGGTCTAAAACATATTGAATTTAAATTTTATTCTAATCTCCTATTATTTCCTTTTTTGAACCTACCCATTAATTACTCTCAATTAGTGCCTTGTGCCTTATTTCATGCTGCAGAAATCCAGATTCTCAAGGTGGACAACTGTTAACTCAGTACTCTCAGTGCTTGAATTCCCATTATAATTCTTGATTTTCTGAATATGTATTTTACATTTTCAGAAAAGTCTGACCAATGAATGAGTGTAAGCCATCTTCACACAATTGCAGTTATTTTTGCATATTCTAACTGCTTGCCTTCACTAAGATAATTTGTTACACTTACTTCAACTGTGTGGTTCCTACTTTTTGACATTTTTCACCTCTATGTCATACTATAGAATGAGTATGGAAAGAGCAGGCATTCATACCTAGAGCCTAATTATATCTGATCCATCCTTACTATTCATTTAGCTGATTTTGTTGTAGAAAGGTAATATTCACGATGGCACTGTCGAAAAGGAAATGGATTTTCCTATCTGATTGTACAAATCTAGCTGATGCTTTTCAGTATCTGAAGAACCCCCCATAATGACAATGAAAGTGTTGTGGACTAAGGTGAATTTCTGGCCAGCGATCAAAGGATGCCAATTGTTAGACTCAGTAGCCCCCACTAACCTCTGTGCCTCACTCCTTTATTTTTACAAAGGAGAAAAAAAATCATGATTGAAGAAATACGTTGCACTCTCCAGCATTATACTATTTATAGTTTAAATCAAGGGTGCAAAGTCAGAGATATTTTTAACAAGATTTATTATTATTTTTCTAATTTGTGAAACGGAAAAGGGACAACTGGAAGGCTGGGACAGTCACTGCAGACACACTGGAGGAGCTGGTGCAGCACCCTCTGCCTGCCTTGTAAAGCAGGGATCCCTGGATTTGCATAAAATACTTTATGAATTCCATGGTAATGATGTTAACTTAAAGTGATAGAACTCTGCTAATGCTGCTGAGGACAAGGTCATTTTTGTATGCGGAGTGAGCATGGATTTATGTGAAAGACAACATCGATCATTGTTCTGTCCATCATGTGGGGAAGAGGCTGTATTTCATCCTTAGCAACAGACCGAAGGAAAGAAGAGTAGAGATTAGACAGGGTTGGGGGGTGGGCACTCATTATGCCCAGGAGGCTTTTTCCTCTCGCGGGATGATTATAAAATGGAATAGGACTAGTAAGCAAGATAGTTGGGATAAGGTCATAAATATTTACTATGTTAATAACACTATACTTCTTTGTGATATATTGCCATCTTTGGTGTCTCATGAAATAATTCTAATACACATGCCATCCCCTGGATGACTTACGACTTTCTCAATCTAGTAAAGTTATAGCAATGCAAACTCAGGCACCACGTGATCAGGGGTTTACAGTAGGCACCTCTGTGTCAAATGTCTGCCCACAGGTCTCTACATTTTCCTTACATAGAAACTGAATGGACAAAATAAACTAACAAACACAATAGAAATAAACTCACAAATACAGAGAACAGACTGACGACTGTCCGAGGGGAGAGGAGTTGGAGGGGGCGGCTGGGTGAAACAGGTGATGGGGTTAAGCAAAGAAAAAAGCCCTCAGACACTGTTGCCTGTGATCACCAGCAGGAGAGAGTACTGAAGGGAGGCAGAAGTGGGTGAAGGAGGGACAGATGTGGGTGGACGGCGACTTGGGGTGCTGAACACACAGTACAATATAAAGATGATGTATTATAGAATTATACCCCTGAGACCGATTTAATTTTACTAGCCAATGCTACCCTAAAAGTTCAATAAAAATAAAAAAATACAAACTGAAGATAGATATGTTCAGATATATCTGTAAATATAAAACACATATGTGAAATATGTAATATTATTATATATAATTTCCATAACCTGGACAACAATTTATTCATCTTTAAAAGAGTGAATTGAGCTCACAACCCAATTGCCAACATTTATTTTCACAAGAGACCTTTATTGAAGTTAATGCACACACAAAATCTTCATGTAGAACATGCACAACAGTAAAGGTGAGTTCTTTGAATCATGCAGGAAAGCAATGAGGGTTGATTTGTGCCATTAAAGAAACAGGAAAAGCAGTCAAAAATGTGATACAGATAAAATGCCATGTTACAAGAGTTGCACAGTCACACTTGTTTGTAAGTTCAGGGAATAGAGAGTCCCACATTATTTATTCAAGATGATATGAAAAGAGCGAAGGATCCCAAATGTTCTGTGACACTTAATAAAACTTTTATATCAACTCATCCCCAGAGAGGAATGCGAGAAAGTTAAATTACAGATAATCTTTTGAGGGTAGGTACAAAAATTCTAACTAAAATGCTAATAGACACAATTGTGTGGCATTAGACACATAAGTACACACTAACTAAAGATCAGAAACTTTGATAAATAAAGTGTTGGTGAAAGTTATGGGATTTGGGAAATGGTCATTCTCAATGTGTGTATGAATTGCTTAATAACTTTGTAGGAGGATTTGGCAGTATGGATTGCAAATTCAAATACACGGTGCACAGACCTACGAACTACTCCTGTCTTACAGAAATCCCTACCTGTGTGACCTGATATAAGCAAGGGTATTCACTGCAATGTTATTGTAGTAGCAAAGAATTGGAAACCATCTAAATATCATTCACTAGCAAAGTTGTCAAGCAAATTATGGAAGATATGCCTAATGGAATCTCATGCAAAATGTACAGATACCCAGTCAGCTTCAATGAACAATTTAATATCTACATGCCTGCTGGCATACATACCTTGTAACCTTCAAGGTAAGAACTTTGTTGTCAATGTGAAAAACCATCCAAACTCAATTGGTGTTCATTAACATGGTTAATGTTTTGAATTTATTCATTTATTTTGTACTTAATTGTATTTTACTTTATTGTATTTTTCTCCATTATAGGGGGTATGGTCCACTTATACCCCCTGTTACAATTTTTAAGTCTGAGATTGAGGCTAGATTCATTAGAGCACACATTTTTCTCTTGTGCTCATTCTTTTTTATTTTTTAATTTTTTACTTAAATAGCATTTTATTTTTACTTTGAACACCAAATGCAGTCAAATGTCCACAAATAACCCTGCGTAAAGTGTAAGATTCTTGGAAGCTCTTATTTAGAAGGACATACTGGGGCCCTTATATTGATTTCCTCTGTAAACAAAACAGACAGTCTTCGGTACAAGAGTGAATCAATCACAGAATTCTTTCAACTGCCTGGCTTTGTGTTGTTCAAAAAAGGTCGCACATTGAAATTGTTTGGTTAGAATTGATCTCTCCCAACTCTGCACCGGTATTATAGTGATGTCTTGTACTCATGTTTTCATGTAAAAGTATAGTTTCAAAATCAGTGTGAGCTCTTTAGTGGAAAGTGCTTTTTCTTATCATTTTTCAAAGAATAGTGGAAAAGTAAGATTTTATGTAGAGAGATACAGTATCTACCTACCTATATATCTAGGTATGTATATGTTTATCTTGATTTATAGAGCTATCATCTATCTATCCATCCATCCATCTATCTATATTTGTCTAAATGCAAATTAATTTATTTTTAATATATAAAAGAAAAGTAGTAGCTTGGAATACAGATTTATTCTGAAAATTTTGTTCTATGTCTAACTACATCAACAGTCTTCTCTAGTGCTTGCATTTATATAATAAATTTAAAAAAAAACACACTGCCATTTCTTTGTGCATCTATGGTTTTCCAGGCTCTGAACTGAGAGATTGATATACACAGAGTCTGGCTCAAATAACACCCCTTTTTATTACAAAATCTTTTATTACAAAATCACAAGCATGTAATTCTGTAACATAACAATACCACACTCAAGCACACCATATAACATTTTAGGTGAAATGCTCAAATTAAAAACTATAAATTATTACACCCATATTATTCCCCTACCAAACACACTCAAGCAGGCCTTACTTCTGTTGGACCCTGCATGATGTTATTTAATCCTCATGAGAAAATGCTATGAGATTTTATTATCATAGTTTGTAGTGGATGAAACAAAAGCTCAAATTTATGTAGCTATAAGAATTACATCTGGGGTTCAGACCAGTTCTTTATGATTAAAAGATTTAGCCACATGCTTAAAAATGAGATCTATGCAATGTAATTGTATTTACTTTATTTATTTTACCTGTGCCACTTTAAAGTACTTTTAATTCTGTTAAGGCAAGTACTAGCTTCCCAGGGTATGAACCATTATACATTTTTCATTTAAATATAGCAAGTTTAATGAGCTGTTGTTTTCTAGACTTTGAAAGCTTGTTTTCTTGCTATGTCCACAGGTTTCAATGTCAATGACAAACATCTTAAAGACAAAAACTCTTCTATGTTCTCCAGTTAATCAAGTTTTCTGTCCCTAGAAATGTCTGTCTTTACTAAGTTCATTCCCCAATCATTAGTAACCAGATGCTATGAAATTAAAGATGGAAGCCTAATTATGAGAAAGGGAAGTGTGCATGCACTTACCAGTTACATATCTAACTCAAGTTATATAAACATATTTGTTCCAAAAAAGTAATGTGTTCATATTTTTTATGGATAAGAATTCTAATGAAGTATCATTTTTTGACATATCATGAGTAATAAGTCTCATGATTTTATTATTATTTGGAGGGCTGGAGTGAAACTAGTATTGGGCTGGGTAAAAATTTCTTTGTTTTTTTCCATAACATGGCTCTAGTAGCTATTAGTTGTCTTTAACTTCAATCTAAACAATTTTGCTAGATGGTATTGTGACAGCCGTCATATCAGTGTGCACTTGAAAATAAACTTATCAAATTGGTGATTTTTTGTATAGCCATTTTAATATTGAAGATGGAAGAAAATAAGCAACATTTCAGCATATTATGGTTTGTGATTTCAAGAAAGGTAAAAATGTAACAGAAACACAAAAAAGATTTGAGCAGTGTATGGAGAAGGTGTTGTGACTGATTGAATGTGTCAAAAATGGCTTGCAAAGTTTTGTGCTGGAGATTTCTCACTCAATGATGCTCCACAGTTCGGTAGACCAGATGAAGTTGATAGAGATCAAGTTGAGACGTTAATTGAGAACAATCAGTGTTACACTACATGGGGGGAGATTGCTGACATACTTAAAATATCCAAATCAATAAAATTATTGGTGAAAATGAAAATTGTGTCTTATTTTACAGAAAAAACAAAACTGACTTTTTGGCTAATTTAGTCATTTTTAAAAAGACTGATAAAACAAATGTATTGTTAATAAATGGTAATGCTAAGTAATTATTTACTTTATGAAGAATAACTTTAAATGAACTATTTAACAATAAAAACATATATATATGTTTTATGTGTATAACTGAATTGAATATATATATGAAGTTGGTCCAGAAGGTATCCAGCCATGTAATATGAAAAATAGAGACATTATTGAAGGAGGTACAAGATACAAGAAACATTGTACATAGGACAATGATGTCTCAGTCCCCTTCAAAGTAGGCACCTTGGGACCTCACAAAGTTCTACCAATTGCCATCAGCTTCCCTGTCTTATTTTCCTGAATCTTGTCAATGGCCTGAAATCTTTCCCCTTTCAAAGGTGATTTTAGTTTTGGGAAAAGCCAGAAGTCACAGGGCACTAAATGTGGGCTGTAGTGGGGCTGAGTCACCTGGGTGATTTGATATTTTACCAAAGAACTCTGCACGAGACATGATGGATGAGCAGGCCCATTGTCATGATGAAGCTGCCCATCACCAGTTGCCCATAGCTGCAGCCTTCTGAATCACCTAAATAGTTGCATGGAGGAATGTTCAAGCTTAACACAAAATCTGAGGAAGTCTCATGGCTCTACTTGCTCAGTCATTTTTAATGTGACGGCCACACAACACACATGCTCACCCAATGTGATGTCTACCTCCCCCACTGATTAGTACAGTGATTTCATGCATGTTCATCAATGATTTCATCATTGTTCATACATGTCCATTCCAGGCCACTCTCCTTGGCTGCCACATCACATTGATATCATATAAACTGTTCTTGTTATAGTAACAATGGCTGGGCCTTTTCCAGACCAACCTCACATTTATATATGTGTATATATATTTACAAGACTGTAGTTTGTTTGTGGTTGGCTTTTGAGGTTAATCTCTTCTCATTTACATTTTTTAGATATGACTAATATTATATTTATTGGAACTAAAGAAAATAAACTTCTAGCTACAATGATGGTTGATTTATCCTCTAAGCTAACTTTTTCTTTTTGGGCCTTTTTGTTTTGGAGTTTCAATCTTTAGTCACCATCTGGAAATGGGAAAATTTAAGAAAAGTAAGTAACAGCTAATAGTTATAGCAGGACATTATAAAATATGTAAAACCCATAAAGCACAAGTTTTTTCTAATGTGCTTCCTTTTTATATTTAAAAATTTTAATTGAGATATAATTGACATATAACATTATATTAGTACACAACATAATTATTTGATATTTTTATATACTGTGAAATGATCATCACAGTAAGTATAGTTAGCATATGTCACCATACACAGTTACAATTTTTTCTTGTGAGGAGAGCTTTCGAGATCTCTCTTAGCAACTTTATTTATTTTTTTGACATTTGCTTTATATATTTAATTTTTTATTGTCATTCTATTACAGTTGTCCCAATTTTTCCCTTCTGCCCTCCTCCATCCAGTCCAAATGTGTTTCTAATGCAATCATCTATTTAATTCTTGTGTGCTTCTCCATAAGTATCCATTTCCAACTGAAGATAAAAAAAAATGTATGCTTGCAAGAATGATAATATTTCTTAAAATTTTAGTTGACTCAGCACTTGGGAAGAAAATTGCCTTCCAAATCTAATTTAGATATTATGTTCTCCTTCATTGTACTAGATTCCAATTGTTAAGATGTTAAGGTCCTATCATTAGGACTGTGATTATTTGTTACAGGAACATTTCACATTTAATAAATTTATAATTACAACATATTAGAATAATTTTACACAGTTTTGCCTGCATACACATTTTTAAAAGCATGCTTTTAAAAGCAAATCTTTTTCTATTAATGAAGGTTACTGGATAAGTTATCTCCTCCAATATCCACAATAATGCTGCAAGGCAGATAATTTAATTAATCCATTTATTCACTTAATATGAATCAGTGCCATCTCTACGCCTTCATGAAATGTGGTAAACAGTCAGTTGCCTACTCATCTACTCTCTTTTTTATGTGTTTAGCTTTTTTATTTTTTAAAGAAAAAAATAATATGATTTTATTAAATTTTAGCAGTATACTATTGTTTGCCCTACATTCATTTTTTAATTGTTGTTTGAATACAATTGTCTCCAGTTAGACATTTATACCCCTTGACTCAGGGTTCAGCCATGCATTTTTCATTTACAACCCAGGTCTCAAAAGATCATGTGTATTTCTGCTTATGTTCTTGCCCCTCCCCAATCGGTGTAAGAGCATGCCTGGGCTAGGCATGGCACCATATGAGATAAATGGAACAAGAGCCACTCCCAACTAACCACAGATATGTGAGTGAGCTGTAGTCCAAGCAACCCTCAGACAGCCTACAGACTCTTGAATCATAGTGAATGACTGTGGTTTTAAGTCACCTGTTTTGGGATACTTGGCTACACAGTAAAATGAGCTAATAAAACACCCATAAAATAGAGTCAGAATGATCACTGTGGCAGAAGAAGTATCCTGCATGAAAGATCTATGGTGACATACAGTAGGGTATCTGAAAGGATAGGGCAGAGTAGGCCATGTTGCAAAATACCTTGAAAACTAAGACTTGGAGTGTAAATGCCATTAGACAATATTCAAAAGCAAGTGATGGACATTTTTTGTATAATTACTTTGGTCAGGTTCTGTGTTGCAACTTAGCTTGAATCCCCTATATCACTAAAGTAAAAATCACTATAATCAGTTTTGACTAAAGCAATCTGAAAAGCAGAAGGTCTACACAACCATTACCACAATGAATATTTAGCATATGTAGAATTGGAAAGTTTGCAGCTTAAACTTTTTCTGCCTGTGTCATGAAGCTGACCTCAGTCATCTTTTCGTCAGGGGCAGGTTAATAAGGACCCTGCTGATTTTACAGTTAAAAAATTTTACTGCATAGATACTGTGAGTATTGCACAGGTCAGACTTTTCTATGACCCAGAATTCTCACATTTTATAAAACTCTGGAATTAGGCTGCATGTGTGATGAATTTATAGCTCTAGTGAATAGATCGGAAAAACAACATAGAAGGTGGTGTTGTTAGTACTGGTAGTTAGCTGCATATTAATAAAAGGGAAGGGAGCAAAACTTAATAAGCTTAATTAGGTTGGAAGCTATAGCTTCATACACTCCAGAGGACTGCTGTATCCTCTGCCCTCGGGAGCTAATCCCCAAAGCAGGCAGGAAGGAGGTTACTGATCATTAGCTGGAATTATTGAGGAGGAATAAACAATAAAGAGGAAATTCCTCTGTGGGGCACATGGGCAGTAGAAGCCAAGATAGCAAGGAGGGGGTGGGTCTTCCTTCTACAAGGCATGTGCAGAAGGAGCTGAGATGTGACCATAAAGGGGAGGTGGGAAAGGAGCAGATTAGATGAGAGACACAGAACCCCAGAAGACTTAGGAAATGGATTGGTTATGGGGAGGACCCAGCACAAGCCCCAGAAGGACTGGGAGACTGATTGGTTAATTTGAAAAAAGGCCAGCTCCTTTCCAAGCCAAGGTAATATAATCAAAGCTTAACGAAGGCCTTTGGTGCAGTAACATATGTTTGCCACATGGGCAGGCAGCCATGCAAGTTCCAAGTGTGGGCTCCAAGCATGAACCTAGGTACAGTAACACAGTGCCGGCCAGAGCACAGCCAGGAATCGAGACTATACTGGCTGGGTAGGGAGGGACAGAGACTGAGCTGGACTAAGCTTTCTCAGTGCCTGAACCAATGACACAGGATTTCTGGACCCTGGCCTTTCTCCTGGGCTTGATGAAGACAAGGCTGGACTTCTTCCACAGTGGGTTAGACAGGTGAGACAGTGGGAACCTGGGAGGTAACCTTTTATTTCTATTCCGGTCATCTTACAACTACCCCTCATCCTCCCATTTGTGGGTCCCCAGAAATGCTTTACTTGTGACTCCATGGAAGGACTTCATTTGCATTGGCAACCGTGTGAGCTGCGTAGAGCAAAGTACTACAAGAATGGGATGAGTTCAGAAAAGATTAACTTAATGGCAAGCAGCAATAAAAGGAATGGAGAAATTCAAAGACTCAATGGACTTGCAATGTGGCAAAAGACACATACTTGGGAATTTGCCTCTCGGGAAACTTTCGGTAATGTTTAGAGACATTTTTGTTAGACAACTTGCTGGTGGGGTGGAGGGCTGTTACTGACCCTTGGGTTGACAGGGAACTAGGGATGCTGTGGGGCAATACACAGGACAGTCCTTCACAGCAGAGAATTCCTTTTCCAGTTCAAAAATGTCAATAGTTTATAATTTAAGCAACCCTGCCCTAGATATATAAAGTACTATTACGATATATTTTATGATGGAGGTTTGAATCCGAGATGCTGTGTAAGTTACCTAATATTGTATACTAAAAGGAGAGATTTGAACCCAGGTCTGACTGCTGCCTGGTGACCATTGTTTATCTTTCCTAAACAGCAGGGGGAGAATGTCTTAAAGTTGCTGCTATTTCTACTCCCTTTGTCACTCTGTTGTGTTTTGGAATTCCACCACATTAGACATGCCAATTCTCTCTTGGCCAGCCACAAGAGGGCATCCTTAAAATTCTGAAAAAGCTAACGAATTTAACAGTGGGAAGTAATCTTAAGATTTTTTTCTTTACAGAGTTGTTTCCAAACTGAGCGTAATGATCTGTTGTGGATCAGGAAATCCATTTCTATATACATATGTAAAAATTTATATTCATATAAATTTATACACACACACATTTGAAATTGTGTCATGATTTAAAATTATATCTTGCCACCGGGTCACTTGAAAGTAATATGAAGTCCACTTGAAATAGCACATGTCATGATCATACCATTGTCTGTTTTGAAAAAGAACACGGGAACAGAAGTGGAGTGAGCATCTCAGAAAAATAGAGTGTGGAATGGAAATTTGGTCAATAATTAGGTACTGCAGGGGTGAGACTATACTGTAAAAAAATAAGACAGAATCCATGAGCATCCTCTAGACTAATATTCTCTGTAACGGTCTAGGAGGAGTTGACTGGTGCCCTTTGGCCTTGGGAAAATATCACCTTAGAATGTCCATTCTAAGTCTGGGCATACCAAAGAATCTTCTGAATAAAAAATCTGCCTGTTCAACTAGCTTCCTCTTGAGAAGGGGCATCCTGTACGAGAGGTGCAAAGATGCCCATCATTGCAAACGCATATGTCACCTTACAAATATAAAAATGTCGAGTCCAATTTCATCTGTCTCTCACTTCTGTGATTAGTTTGTGAAAGTCAGCGACCAAGAGTTAGAAGGTCTCTGAGGGAATAGGAACATCCTATCCTCTGGGAAGGAGAGACTCTTTCAGGTTTCATTTCACCATAATCAGCAGATTCTGCCTTTAAATCAGACTGGCATTTCCTCTTCCTCAGCAGAGGTAACCGGCTGTGGGGCTGCAGCTAAATGCTACAAGACAAGCTACATGGCACAAGTGTAGACACACTTCTTAGAAAGAAGATGATAGGATCAGGAGCAAACCAGCCTTCATACAGTCATATATTTCAGCAAAAATCACATGCTAACAATTGAGAGGCACACTAATACACGACAATCACCTCACAGCCTCTGGGTATCTAACAGCCCCCTGCCAGGAGGAAAAAAATTCACCTAATCCTGACAAATGCTCTCAGATCATAAACTACCAATGGTGTTTCACAATGAAGTGCGTCGCTTGATATACACACAGTTTTAGCGTGTTTTAATTATGCAGTGCAGTGTCGTCGTGTTAGCTGCTGTAGTCACCATGTTAGTCACCGCTAGACCGTCTGCCTTATTCCATTGTATCACAGATTTCCTACCCTTTCTGTTCTTTCACACGTCTCTCCCCATCTCCTTCACTTCTCGAAGCCTGGCAACCAATTTTCTACTTTCCGTTTTTATGAATTCAACTTTTTTTTTCTTTGTTTAGAATCCACATAAAAGTGATGCATACAGTATTTGTCTTTCTCTGGCTTATTTTGTTTAGCATAATGCCCAAACAATTTCATCCATGTTGTCACAAATGGCAGGATTTTTTCTTTTTTAAGTATGAAATTATATATGTGCACCTATATATGTGTATATGAATATATTGTGTGTGTGTGTGTGTGTATTCAGATCCTTAATTTGATCACACCTGTAATCACATCTAGATAGTATTTTCTGTATTTATTCATCCATCAGTGGACACAGGTTGTTTCTAATTATTTGACTATTTAGAATAATGCTTCAATCCATATGGGAGTACAGATATCTCTTCAAGACAGTGATTTCATTTCCTTTGCACCTATACTCAGAGGTAGATCATTGGCTCATATGGTAGTTCTATTTTTAATCTTTTCAGGAACCTCCATACTGTTTTCCATAGTGGCTGCACCAACTTACATTACCACCCACTGTGGAGTAGGGTTCTCTCTTTCTTCACATCATTTGTTGTCTCTTGTCTTTCTGATAATAGACACCCTAAAAATTGTGAATTTATGTCTCATTTTAATTTTGATTTTCATTTTTCTGATTAGTGGTATTGAGCACCTTTTTAGGAACCTCTTTGTGTGTCTTCTTTGGTAAAAGGTCTATTCAAGGTCCTTTGTCTATTTTTTTTTAATTGGGCTACTTGTTTTTTTGCTATTAAATTATAAAAGATTAAGGTTTTCTATATCAGCTTTGTTATCAGAGAGAGAGAGGGAGAAGAGAGAGAGAGGGAAGAGAGACCACATCATAAAACTTTTATTATACTGTTATTGTTATAATTGTTCTATTTTAATATTAGTTATTAATATATAGGAAAAATATAGTGTATATGTATGCATAGGAAAAACATTGTGTGTGTGTGTATGAACACACACACACACACACATATTTCGGTACTATCTGTGCTTTTGGGCATCCACTGAGGGTCTTGGATAAGATCTCAATGGATAAAGAGGGGACGGCTGTGTAAAGAAAATTCAAGTAATTACACATTGGGTTTTATTTTTACCTCTTCTTAGAGCAAAACAGGTTTTAAAATATTTTTAAAAGGAAATATTTTTAAAGTTGCCGTTGCTTTATGTGGTTAGTTTAATTTTAGGTGTTCACCTCCATACCACCAATATTTCAAATTTTCTGCGCCATTTCTCTCACCTGTTCCCTCACTCTCGAATTAGTTTCATTAACTGTCAGAGCTTATTTGAATCTGGAGAAAAACTTATCAAAATCCTTTGCAGCAAAGTGGATTCATCTTTGAAATTATAGAGGTGATTATATTCATTTTTAAAATTCTAGCTCTTGTTTTCAAGAGGTGAAGAGAAAGGAGAACAAAGCTGCACATGATTAAATCAGAATTTAAATGAATTGCTTAACAGAGAGGAAGCGATCTAAAGAATTAGGTTGTCATAAATCATGAAATAAAGTATATCATACTATAAAAGTTTTTTGAGATTAAAAGTGGGCTATGGCCATCTTTGTAACTGTAGGATAATAGCACCAGCCCCTTACACCACCACCATCAAGGGTTGTGCCAAACCCAGCTCTTTTTGAATAAATAACGCTTGAAACCTGGGCATTATCTACTAGGCCTGTGATTTTCAACCACTGTGCCTCGGAATTTTTAAGACATATAATAACTGATTCTTGGTACCAGAAATCCTTCTATATCAGAATAGGCACCTGATTTTTTAAAAAGTCACTTTGGAGGAAGAAGGGTAGTTAATTATTATTACTTTTTGTAAATCAATAAAAATTATTTCTACTTTATTGTCAGATCAACAAAAAATATATTTTTAATGTGCAGCAGAACTTTAGTGATTTGGTTGTGTGCCATGAGATGGAAAAGGTTGAAAATTGCTGTACTGGATAGTCAAAGGTCTATTTTTATGTTAGAATATCCAGAAAGATGAAATGTTGTATTTCAAGGATCTGCATAGATCACATCCAAGTACATAAAACTGTCCTGTTTGAATACTGGGGGTGAAAATGTGTTCCTTTTTTTTCTTTTATTCACATATTGGTTTTATTACAAATGTCTTTCTCAGAGGCAAGCTCAAAAATCATTTAATACCTGTGTTACTTTAATGTGCTAATAACTAAGTTGAGATTTTTCCACTGTATGTAATGGATCTTTTCTCTCCCCTTTGGATACATGCTTTATCATAGTGACTGGGTAAGTGTTTAGAATTAATTAACAATATGCAATTTGGGGTTAAGAGAAGAAAAGAGATGAGAGTGTAAAATAGAAGTGTATATATTTGCAAGGTAACCTCTGGACAGGTAATGTGATTTCAAGCAAATTACCTTTGCCACACTGGAAGGAAAGAGCCGAACTGTGTGTGTAAGAAGCTGACCCAGAGCCTGGAGTGTATTGCTTGGATGTGTGTGCTGCACGAAAGTCGTCGTGGTTGGAGACACATTTTCAATTCCATCAACTAGGCAGTGGGTCGAACTCACCTCTGAACGATGAAGTGGAGTCTTGCTCAGTGAAAAGGCCCACTGAGTGTAAGAAAAATACATATTTTCATCTCTTAAAACTGCTTCTTATAATGGAGCACACAGTGATGAGAGTGTCTAAGTAGGAGCTAACTAGGAAAAAACTATTATTCTGCACTTCTGTTATCTCCTTTGCTAGTTAGGATTCAGCCAAGAAAACAAAAACCACTCAGGAGTGTCCAAGTCAGAAGAGATTTAACATAGAAACACCATCGGAAGGGCTGGTGCTGTGGTCAGAAATGAGCCCAGTAGCTCTTAGTCTCAGCAATAAGAGTCAAGTGTTGCTACTGCCAAGCAGGGCGGAGAATGTTTCCGAGTGATCCGCTGCACTGACGAAGGTGAGAGTCAGGGGCAGGGCCCAGAAGCCAATGCAAAACGCCAGGTCTGGTAAAAATCTGTGGCTGCCTTCCGTTTCCACCACAGCAAAGCTGCTGCTTTTTTCCATCCTCTTTTCAAATCTTGAGAGCATGCCTGTTGTTAGTAAATTCTAAAATGGAATCCTGCATAAAGAAATTCCGAAAAAGGTACTTCTTAGGTTTCTAGACTCTGTTATGCAAAGGACAACTCTAAAGGGATAGAAATGATTTCCAGTACAAAAATTCATAGTTCTCTTCCTGACAAGGATGTTTTAAAAATTTACCTCTGCCAAAAACTTCTCCCTGTTAGTGTTCTTTCAATAATAAGTACTTATTGACTCACTCGCGTGGAACTGGATATGTTTAGGACACAATCACACCATCTGTTGAGTTTGATTTTATGAACATTTTTATCTTCAGTACAGTTACTGGGCAGGGACTGGGCCCAGAGTGGGGATGCCTCAGGCCGGCTGGTAGTGTGTGGGTTCTTGACTTTGTGCAGGAAGGATTTCTCAACATGAGCTTAAGTGATTTTGAGAGTACATTAATTAAAGCTGAGGTCAGTGAAACAAAGGAAGGACTTAGGGTAGAAGAAGCATCAGGAGAGAGCCTAGGCGGGGCTGCTTTGGCTCCCTAGAAACATTATAGGAAAGAAGTGAGCCACGCTGAACTGTATGGACTCAGAAGTAAGTCACGATGACAGAAGTGAGCCAAGGCAGGGCTGTTCTTAGCTCTCTGGAAAGTTAAAGAAAAAGAGTGCCCTGAAGATGGATTCATGGGATAAGCCCAGGACGAGCTGCTGCCGCCCGCTGCTCTCCTGGCTGCATGTCTCCTGGGGATCCTTCGAATTTAGGTGACAGAGAGCAGGGATATAGAGTTTGGGGGTGCTCTAGCAAGAGGGCACCCTGGGTGCTTTGTGCAGAGGCCTTCTATCTTTCTTTGGCTGGCAGGAATCCTAGCAGATGCCTAGGTAGGGTCTTAACTGAATATTCACTAGCTTTCCAGGGTGTCCTTCAATAGGTTGATTCATCAAAATGTGTGTATAGAGGGATCAGGGTTATTTTCTGGTTAGTTTTATTTTTAAAGAACATCACTGAAGAGAGACCAGGGTTGAGGTGGTTTGCCCTGGGATGGTCTGGAATGTGTAAGCCACTTACTCCTAAGTGTCTTTGGTTGGAGAAGATAAAGCTTTGTGATTCATTAGCTAGTTGTAAATGTCTCAAATTGTTTGGCCTTGTTTAATTATTTTGCCTCAGTTTCCCTTAATCTACTTGTCAAGCAATTTCACTAGTTTCTTACTATCCTGTCACAGTGCAAAGCATGCTTAAATGGAGAGGTGATTTGAGAGCAAATAATCAGGCTGGAAAAACTATGACCTTTAGAGACCTGGATGTATTTGTCTGCCATAACCCACAGACCGAGAGGCTTAAATGACAGAAATTTATTTTTCTCCCAGTTCTGGAAGCTGGAAATCCAAGATCAAAGTGTCAGCGGGATTAGTCTCCTCTAAAGCCTGCAGTGAAAATCTCATCCATATCCATGTATCTCTCCTGGCTTCAGGTGGTTTGCTAGAAGTCTTTGGCATCCTTTGACTGGTTATCACATCTCTCTAGTCACAGCAATGGCATTTGATATCGGTGAGTCCTTGGGGTTCTGGCAGAAAGATAGTGAAAGACCACAATATAGAGACCATAGAGAGCTGTGCTAAGTAGTTTAAACTGATAGTCACCCAGATTATCTAGGAAGTTTAGGATGTCTCGGGCCTGAAACAAACAGTGACAAGAAGGTGTCAAATGAGCGGATGATATTCACAAAGATGAGAAACATCTCTCTCCTAGATGCTGCTCCGCCCTTCCAACACTCATTCACTTCTGCTTCTGTTTCAATTTATGTCACTCTAAGAGGACAGCTCCTGTTCTGTGACTGACTTGGTCTCCTTGTACTGCACTGGATTTTCTTACTTTTGTCATTCACATTATAGGCTTCCTGCAGCTGCTTTTCTGACTGGTGTTTTATCACAGCTGGAGAGCTATATTTTTTCCCAAGGAAGCGTTCCTTTGTCACAGGAGGGAAAAAGGAGAGTCTTCCCAGCAGGATGACATGAGGGTAATTGATACCCTGGGAACAGATGCATAAATGGTTTCTCTAATGTGTTCTGTTTCTCCACTTGAAAGTACTGTCAGGGGGAGAAAGTTTTCAAAGATCCTCAAATAGAGAACTGCAGCATTTGGGGTTGTTAACTATTTATTGTATGCCTGTTAGTTTCACAAGTATTTCAGAGATTATCGAGGGATCAGAGGAATCAGTCACAACATCCCAACTGGAGAATAGTTAATTAACATGAATGAATCAAAAAATGATTAGGTAATTCCAAATCATATCTTTCTTGACTGTTTTAGTCAATGGCATGCTCTTTGAACTTATCAGTAGCACAAACAAGCCAAAGGTTCGAAGCTGATCAGATAGTAAAACACTAAGGTTTAAGAGAGCTGAGGTTATTTATGCAGAAGATGAAAAAATGGTTCTCAAAAATGTCAACAACGGAGATTAGGGATCACGAACCTCTCATCTCTAGTGCTGTTTATGACCATAGAAGACAGTGACAACTTTGGTGCATCAGGATTTATTTTTCCCATAAGGTGTATTCAGGGATAAAGATGAATGTGACATCAACTCTGCCCTCGAAAATTTCAAATTTATAACATTTTAAGTGAAAAGTTGCATATAATAAATATGAAGTCTGGTCTTGGGTATTTTTAGTTTGATATGTTTGCCGTTGGTTTCAAGTGGAGTATTTTAAGTACACATTGAATACTCCGGTTTTATGGAAACAATACATCTGCACTATTATTTACTGCAGTCTAGTGAGAAAAGGGAGTCATTCTTGATAAGCCTGAACTAAGAATTCTCCGTGGTTTTTGTGGAATTTCCAGAATTAGTGTTTGTATTCCTATGTTCATCAGAAAAAAAACACTACTTCTCTATTTTTAAATTGCATGCTTTAGGGATAAAATACTTGAAGAAAACTAGTATTTTCTCAACATCTGCTCAGGTACTGTCAGGCACTGGGTTGTGAAATTTATAGGCATTGCATACTTTATGTAATCCTCAGAGCAATCTCAAAATGTGTGTCTTACTGTGCCTACTTTGTAAGTGAAGAAGGGTGGGGTGTAGAAAATTTGGTTGTGGCCTTCAATGTGATGGAAGAATTAGTTATAAGGAAGGACCCCTGCAAGGGTAATGGAGCGAATAAGGAAAGACTCTCCTGGTGCTCAGGCAGGTAACTTGTAATTTGGCACCATTAACAGTGGATCCTACCACTTTCATCTATCTGGCCACCTGCACACTAAAATTTTCCAATATTGTTTTACACTTATTGAAACTTTTATTTTACCCCTATAACAAAGATGTTCAAAATATGAACAGGTTAGAATTTTGCATTGATCATTGCTATAGATAGTCATGAGTTGGAAGTCAGTTTAATTTTTTAACTTTTAATTCTTTGAATCTGGCCTTCCAGGAAAGGAATTGGCCTTTTGCAATGCTCAGCAGTAACTGATCACAGATCAATGACTAAGGTTTTCAGTCCTGGGCAATTACCCAGTTTGAACCCTGTTTTCTTGTTATATCAGTGGAGGGTCTCGGAAAGGTAATCTTGCAGGGTGGGGATGAAGTAATGCTCTGCCATGACATATTGCCAGGCTATCTTGGAGGACCACTAAGATTACCTTTTAACACTGGCCACTTAAAGATATGATTGTTCCTTTAGTAGCTTTTGGCAGAAATACTTAGAATTCCTTTGTCAATACCTTTGTAGATTTCGTGGCCTGGGGGAGGTGACCCAGCCTGATTACATTCTCAATCACCTTACCTCCATTCATCTAACTCCACTTGCCCTTTATTCCAGGAAACTAGACACTTAAATGTGTTCTCTAATGTTCTCTGCCAGACCTTTTCTCCATGGATTGCTTCTTTATGCTTATCTGGTTATTAACAGGATTCTAGTCCAAAATGAATGACAGCTATAAATTTAATGAGTCTTTGCCTACTCACATTTTTTCGAACTTAAAACTATATGGTACATTAGAAATATGAACATTTAATTAGCACCTAATCTATAACAAACCAACAAAAACAAAACAAAACAAAACAAAGAAACAAATCCCCATAAGCACAGACAACAGTATGGTGATTACCAGAGGGAAAGGGGTGGAACAAGTTTGAAAATCATAAAGGGAGGATAAATGGTGATGGAAGAAGACTTGGCTTGGGGTGGTGAATACACAATACAACATATATATTTTGTGCTATTCAATTCTGTACCTCAAACCTATAATTTTATTAATCAGTGCCACCCCAATACATTCAATAAATATTTTTTTAAAAGTCAGAGAGAAGGAATTTAAGTGTTTGATGTTTAAAAAGGATTTAATGAGTGCTTGCTGGTTTGAAGACATAAGGGGCATAGGACAAGGAATGCCAGTGGCTTCTAAGAGCTGAAAGAGGACCCCAGCTGACAGCCAGCAGAGATACTGGGACCTCAGTCCTACGATGGCAAGAAACTGAATCCTACCAACAACACAAAAGAGCTTAGAATAGGATTTTCATTCATTCTCTGGATGAGAACTCCTCTGGTTAGACACTTTGCTCTCAGCCTTGTGACACTGAATCAGAGACCCTAGCCGTGCTGTGCCAGGCTTCTGACCTACACAAAGATGAGCTGATAAATGAATTCTGTTCTAAATTGCTAAATTTATGATAATTTATAATGCAAAATTCTATCCTTTAGGAAGAATCATGAAAACTTTGGCAGCCAGAGAGGCTGTTCAAAAATCTCCGCTTTAAGGCCCCTAAATTTCTTTATCTTTAGTTAACTTATCTATAAAATAAGAACAATACATTATTTCCCCCATGGAGTTGTTACAAAAATGAGAGAATATGTGTATAAAGATCTGTGAGAGAAGCTTTTAAGCAAACTATAGTTAAAATAACATGATACGAAGTTAGCAGATACTCAGTGGTAGCTGTTGTAATTACACAGTATAGCTAATAAACTCCTGTCACTGTTGTTTAGGACCTTAGGCCGTATAAAGGAGACATCCATGGGGATAAAGTATTTCAGTAAATGTATGTATATAGCTGTGTGGTGTTCAGGAGAAAATACAAGTAATATCTGAAGAATAGGAAAATAGATTATACAATAAATCCCATCTGATAAAATGCCTCCAAGAATGCAGTATCTTGTATCTCAAATGGGAGATTCAAGTCTGTATATTGTTATTTTAGAATATTTTTTACAGCTGAGAGTCCTACCAGCATATTCAGTCATCAGAGCTGCCAACTTCTTGAGTATTTCTGAGGATTTACTATACCATACTGACTTAAATATACTTTTGTTATATTACTGATACGGGATTTTGTGAGTCGTTACCTTTAAAGTTTTATTTAGAAATTGCTTCCAGTTATGTTACTACAATTCACTTTAATTTTTTCTCTAAATTTCATGCATGAAACATGAGTTCTGTTTCCAAATGAAATGCGCACTGGAATAAGCAGAGTAAATTTAGCTTGCTTTGCTTCTCTATTCCTTTGTAGATTGTTTGCTTTCTCATGGATTTCCCAAGTATCTGCTATAAGTAGGTATTATTGTTGATAATGTAGCCAGCAAGAGGAGAAAGTGGTAATAGAATACATTATGAGTCTGCTCAGTTCAGATCTATGCTGGAGAGAAATTTGTTAGCTTACTAGTTTTGCACAATTCTTTGCAAAACCAAGTTTATTTACATTTGTCCCTAAGGTGGAGTCATTCAATGTTCTACTTTGAGTTCTAGTAACAACATCCTAGAACTTGCTAAATCATCTATACTACTACAAATTGTAGCTCTGTATCATTGAAATGACTGATTCATGTTGTTTTGCTATCCAGTTACCAATAGGATTCATCTATTTGGGGTTTTTGTTTTTGCTTAATTTTAGTTTAGCATAATAAACGACAAATTGCTTTGCTTTCCAGAATTACACCTATTTCCCAGCTTCTGTACTCAATAGTTGTGAAGTCTATAGTTGCTGCTTGTTCAGTGTATGGTGTCTGAATAAAAAGAATGTTAAATAGAGTTCATAGGGATATTTAAATCTAAATGCCTATTCTTCATTTACAGGAATGACAAATAGGCTAGTTACTCTGTATATTAAGAATTTACAATGAGCATAAGTGCAAATTGAATATTTCAGATACCTAAAAGATAAGTTAGCATTTGAGAAAACGTTTAGGTAACTTCAAAGCAAGTTGACTAATGCAACTATTTGACTTATTCCTAATCAAGTATGACATAAAATTGCTTACAATTTTTTCCACCACTTATCCTCCTTCTATTTTCTAATTTGTGTCAGTTATAACATTTCTTTTATATTTCCAAAAAGAATTCATATTATTTTATGAGATAATTACATATTCTTTATTCTCCTATATTCTGACTGTAAAAATCTAAAAGACCAGTAAGCAGCATTGACACTATTGTGATGAAATAACTGTGGTTCATTGCAGAAGTAAGAATTATAATGGGTCCTATAGAAAGCAAGATTAATTTAGTTGCTGTCCTGAGTCATTTAAAGGATGTGGTTACAAGAATGAAGAATAAGTGTGTTACTAATCTTATAAATAATCACTTATTTTAATATAGAAAATTTTAGCTTGTTAATATTTGCACCTGAATTTCTTACATAGATTTTAGTTTTATCTCTCCTGAAGTTTCTCTTCACCCTTCTTTTCTTTTTTCCCTTAAAATAGGTGGTGCATTCATTGTAGATCTAAGATTACTCTTTATCTTGTAGATACTGTGTTTGCATTACGTCCACTTTGTTTTTGAATTGTCCTTCCTGCACTTCTGACCTCAAGACTTAATCTAGCCCGGTGGATCTCTAGGCCCATTTCCACAGCTGAAACTGAAATTTTACTTCATAGACTCTTAAATTGAGAACATTTCTGAGAATCAATGTCTCTCTATTTAGAGTTTTTTAAAAAAATTATTGTTGTTGTTTGATTGATTGATTAGTTGGTTGAATTATTCACTTACCACTTTTTTTCCCAGAAAGAATATATAAAAGGTAAACTTTGAGTTCCTAAACAGTGAAACTGTCTCTATTTTGACCTCACACTTTTTTTTGTTGTTGTTCAATTACAATTGTCTCCATTTTCACCCCACCACACCCCCGCCCCCCCATCCCCCACCTCACACTTAATATAGATAATACAGAATGGAATAGAACAGTGATGAGACGTCAGAATTCTAAAGTCAGAAGTCATGTGCCCAAATAGCAGCGCCAACAAATTGTGTTTTGGGGAAAGTTACTTATCCTCTCTGTGCTTCTAATTCCACACCTGACTGATGGGGTTTTAATGGTGCCTAACACACAGGATTAAATAAGTTAGTATATAAAGAAGAGGGTTTGCCACATTGTGAACCAAATAAGAATATGGATGTTAATAGCATATTGGTACCAAGAATGGGTTCAAGTTACATTCATCAAAATGTAAAAGCCTTTGCCCTTTTGTTGTCCAGCATTTGGGGTTGTTGCTGAGAAATTTCATCAATCTCATTCTTATTCTTTAGAGGTAATCTGTTTTGGTCTCTATAAAACCTTTTAGGGTCTTTTGTGTTTGACATTCTGAATATCATGCGACTGTTTCTGGGTGTGGAGATTTTACTTAATAGCTAACAATATAATTTAAGGAGTTTCGGTTTAAAAGACAAGTATTCAGTTCAAACCTATGCTCTGTCACTGGTCATATTCCCAATTCACTTTACTTCTCTTGAGTTCTATTGTCTCACCTCCAAAACTGGCAGAACAATAATAACCTACTATAACTGTTGTGAGGATGGATTAATATAAGGTCATGAAATCACTGTATAAATTTGAAGGTAATATGGAAATATGAGTTGATAGTATTCATTTCTTTCACAATCAGCTCTATAATCCTTGGATCTTCATATGCTCCTATTCAAAATACCAAGTATTTAGTCTCTCATTTTTATCTCTTTTTGATAAAATGAGATTTATCCCTTTGATTATTCGTAAGTATTTTAGTCACCAGTGGAAGTTCAACTGCATCTTTCTTAAGTTGCAACAGTATAATTACAGATAATTTTCAGGTGCAGAGAAACTGGGTTTTTACTTAAAGAAAAAGTCATGTTCCCTGTTTCTTTCCTGATATATATTTTTAATGTTCATTGGTTAGGTAATGCTTTTTGAAAGTCATTTGAAAATGCTACTTAAAATTCATTTAAAAAAGGCAGAGGAAGGGGAGAAGGAAGTGAGGGTATGTGTAGATTTTAGAAACCAATGTATAAATATGTGAACACTAACATAATTCAGAATTGCTTCTCCATTTTTATTTTGCATTTAATTACTTCACTTACATGCATCTGGAATTATGTTATTTTTAACATATTTGAGATTACATTAATCGATGGGCATGTTACTTATTTTATATTTATAATTTTGGAGTATTTTGTTACTAAATAAAATACAGTTGATATGCAATATTTTGTTTTGTTTTTTAAATCCTGAATTAGCATAATCTAGCTCTAGAAAAACATGGCAGACATAGTTGAAAACTAATTTAGCAAAATATTGAAATTTTAGTGTTATATTCCAAAAACAGTTAAGTAAAGAGGTTGTAAAACTGAGAAGAAAATAAAACCCAATATAACAGCATCTCATCCTACCTTTGGGGAGACTGGCTTATATTCTTTGAATACCAGATAACTATGGTTTTTTTTTTTTAAAAATACACCAAACAGTCCTTAGGGGACTGCCAGTAAAGATAAATATCTCATAGTTTTCTGTTTGTGATCCTGGCAGAGACTGTTAGCATTCCTTTGCATTCCCAGCCTCCCTTGCAGCTGGGCCATGTGATGGGATCCCTGCAGAAGGAATGCACACAGACGGGCTGTTGTTAGAAAACACAAGGGTCTTAAGGTCTAGGTAGTTCTAAACGTTCTTTCTTGCTAAATGTTAAAATTTTATATTTTAAAATGTTAATATTTTATAGATGCAGCAGTAAACAGGATGAGTTGACAGAAACAAGATAGGATAAAAGTAGCCAAAAGCAAAGAAGAAATCAATATGTAATGGACCAAATAGAGTATGTAAGCAATGGCTAACTCTCCCTTCCCAGAGGTGGAGCTTTGGATATGAGTTTCCCATCTCCTTTACTTGCCACAAGTAAGTAAAATTTCCTTGAGACAACCACATCTCATTTTATAATAGAGTACCCCAAGTGGCAAACACCTTGAATTTGGTAACACTGCAAGCCACTTCCATTTGCAGGTCTGGCCCACAACACATACCATACAACCTAGTTTTTTTCTTTCCTTGCTGTTTGTTGCAGTCTTGGAGCTGTGTGGTTCCAGTTGGTATCAGTACAACACAGAGGACCACCCAACCCTGTTGTACTCTGCAGGAACCAGAAAGAATCTTCCCCTGTTAAACCACTTTCCTTTGGTGTTGCAAATTAATGGTCATAGCAATAGTTCTAAGGCTGAAGGGATTTAGGGGATGCCTAGTGCAGGAAGACAGTTGAAGAAGGATAACACCTTTAAGAAAGCAAGAAAATCCAAAAGTGAACTCAGGAAATAGAAGAAACTTGCTCCCAGAGATGACAAGCAGACAGAAAGCACTTAACCTATCTCTCAAGTGATTTGAATAGATGCTGGCTTTTTTTATGACAGTTGGGTAGATTTTCAAGTCATTTTTATTAGAATTTTTAAATTCAGGCTTCTAATATGTCAAGCATTGTTTCCAGCATTCATTTTTTAAAAATCTTCGTAAGAGGGGATCCAAGATGGCTGCAGAGTAGCTGGAAACTCCATCCAGTTGCTCCCAGACCAGGACTGGTCTTGCAGCTAAACCACAGAGAAATCAACTTGAAAATCCAGCTGAGAGTAAGAGTGTGTGTGAGTGAGTGCGCATGCAGGTGTGTGTGCAGGGCATGTTCATGAGTGGGCAACAGCCTGTCTTCCTGCAGGGTGCTCAAGACCTGGCTGCCCAGGCTCTCCTGGCAGAGCAGCTGCCACTGCCACTGCCCAACCCAGCACTTCTGACTGTGCAGATTTGGGGTGGGGGCCATTCTGAGGGATGTAAAATATCCTCCTGGGGAAGAAGCCTCCAGAGTGCCTGCACCTTGGCACCCCAACATGTCTCTGCACCCTCCCCCCGCTGCTCACCCTGCCCCCACCAGGAGCCAGGAACCAAGGACTGCAGTACTTACTGGGGAAGGCGCTGTTGCCTCCCTGACCCTGGGAACCACAGGAACCGCAAACGGGACAGAATCTGACTGAGGAGGCTATGTATTTGCTCAGGAGCTATAAGCTTCGACGGTGAAGAGAGCTGGGGTGGTGTTGGCTGCAGAAACAGTGTGGCTGAAACAGGCCCCCCGAGTCTGAGAATCACTGGAGGGAGAGGCGACAGCACCCCACCATCACCCCATGTTATATTATCTCTGCAGGACTCCTCCCAGGGCCATCTGGGAAAGATCCAGAAAGAAAATCTAAGGCTGTCAGAGACCCTGACAGGCTATGGACAGCCATGACTGAGAGAGATTTTGTGCTTTTTGGGGAGAGAAGTGCATGGAGATTAGGCCCCCCCAGAGCTTGATGCTGCAGTGTGTGGGGTGCACAGAAACTCTTTGAAAAGAGGAGCTGAGGCGAGACTAGAGACTTGGCAGAGACCCTGTGGTCATGTGTGCATGTGTGCGTGTGCAGCAGCTCTGCCGACAAAGAACTGGAGTGATAGAATCACATGGAAGGGAATGTGGGACCCAGCCCAACATGGCTGGTGAGCAGGAGACTGTGCAGAGTGGAGAATTTGGGGCCCAGGTTTCCTTAGCAAGCAGCAGGCTGGAGGCTAGATGGCCAGGAACTGAATGCCTGAGATTTGCTGCAGGAGGTAGGCCTCCTCATAGACAGGTGTGCCCAACCCCCACCTGTGGGATTACGGGTTCTGCAGATGAGACCAGGCTCAGGAGTCCCCTGCTGGGCGCATGTCCTCAGGGGAAAGCTAAAAGCTAAGGAAGGGCCCTTTCTACCAGACACTATAAGCTGCACTGTTCCTTGAGTTCGGATCCACTGAAACCAGCAGAGCAGAGAAATTAGAGACTCAGCAAAGGGTGTTCAGGACCCCGTCTAGCCTAGGTGCTTAGGTCTGTGCCAAGCAGGAAAGAGCTTCCCTTTTACAGATTGACCCTTGAAAGGGAATGGACAGCTACCTTACCAGAAACCATACATTACGGAAAGGATGTGGGGCAGCAGAATAAGTCATGTGGTGAGGCGGCAGTGAAACTCTCCCACCATCTACCCTGCAAACTGAACAGTGTCCCCAGGGGTGACCCAGGGATCCCACCCTCTCCATTGCACCAGAGGCCCCCTCTGGAGGGGGTACTGACAGTCCTCATAGGCCATTAAATGAACCACCATTGGGCCCGGGGCTGATGGAAAGCCAGCAGGGTAGAACAGTGGGGACCAGCCTGAAGGAGACAGCCACAGACTGTGGATCACTTTCTCTACAACAGACTGCCTAGGGCCAGACTAGGACACCGTCTGACATCACCATGGGCAGATCCAGAAAGAGAAAACAATGGTAAACACTGGATTCTGCTGAGATGAATTCCACTGCAGTCTTCATTATTTGTGTTATTTTCTCTCCTGCATAGTTTTTCAACATTCATTTCTTTTCCTTCAAGTTTGTGCTTATCATTTAGGTAGTTTTTTTTAAAGTTTATTTCAAATCTCATATTTTGCTCCTATCTTCTATTACTCCATTTTACCTTCTTCCTTTCTCTTCTTATTTTTTCTTTTTTTTTAAATGTTTTTTTTTTAAAGATTTTATTTATTTATTTTTAGAGAGGGAAGGGGGGGGAGAGAGAGAGAGAGAGAGAGAAACATCAGTGTGCGGTTGCTGGGGGTTATGGCCTGCAACCCAGGAATGTACCCTGGCTGGGAATCGAACCTGGGACACTTTGGTTCCCAGCCCGCGCTCAATCCACTGAGCTACGCCAGCCAGGGTTTTTATTTTTGTTTTACATTTTATGTTTTCTATGGCTATGACTTGTTTCTAGTCTTCATTCTTTCTTTTATTTTGGTTTATTAATGGCTTGCCTATGTCCTTAAAATAAGATATAATCTCCATTAGCATTGCTTATAGGACTTAACATGGTCTATTGCCTGCTTCTGTCTGCAACATTTTTTCATTACAATTCCCTTAATTCTTTTCTTAAAGATTTCATTTATTTATTTTTAGAGAGGAGGAATGGAGGGAGTGGAGAGGGAGAGAAATATTAATGTGTGGTTGCCTCTCACATGGTCCCCACTGGGGACCTGGCCTGCAACCCAGGCATGTGCACTGACTGGGAATCGAATCAGCGACCCTTTGGTTGGCAGGCCAGTGCTCAATCTACTGAGCTACACCAGACAGGGCAAAGCATTCTCAATTCCCTTAATTCTTTACATTCTAAGTATATTTACCTTCTTTTTGTTCCTTGAACAGGCCAGGTCCATTCCATCTAAGGGTCTTTGCACCTGCTATTCCCTCTTCTTGGAAACTTCTTTCTCTGACTCTTCAAATGTTTGGCTTCTCCAAGTTATTTAGGTCTCAACTAAATTCTCACCTCTTTAGAGATACTTTTCCTGGCTAACTGGTATGGGAGGGTCCACCCCATAATTCATGACCTTATCATGGTCCTTCATGGAGCTCATATTGCTGTGAAATGATCTGGTTTATTTACTCACTCAATTTTTTTGTCTTGTTTACTTTTAAATGCATGTGCACACGTGCATGTGTGTGTAAGAACACTTAACATGCGACCTACCTACATTTTAAATGTACAATGTATTATACTAACCATAGACACCATGTTCTGAAGCAGATCTCTGGAGCTTATTCATCGTGCATTACTGAAACTTGATACCTACTGAATAAGCAGCTCCCCAGTTTTCCTTCTTCTCAGCTTCTGGAAGCAACCATTGTATTCTGCATCAGGCTATTTTATACACCTCAGTTAAATGGTATCATGCAGCATTTATCCTCCCATGAGTGGCTTATTGCACACAGCAAATGTCTTTAAGGTCCCTCCATATTTTTCAATAAAGGAGGACTGTGTTATTCCTTACCTTATCCAACTAGTACATGTGTTCCAAGACACAGTGATTTCCGACTGCCTTCCGTTTGCCGCTGCATCTCTGCCACTCAGAGCAGGGCCTGGCACTTAGAACTTAGTACATTTTCTTAAAAAAGTGAATGCTATCATATTTTATGTTGTTTAAAAAAGAAATAGGAGATGAAACTTTGAGGAATGTGTAGTGTAGCAGTTAGGAGTTTGGGCTTGGGGGCCCAGATTGTGGGTTTTCAACATGACGTTACTATTAATAATCATGTGTGATTATACAAAAATGTTTCAAACTCTCTGTTCCTCAGTGTCCTCACTTGTATAATGAGGATGATAGCAGTACCCTCCTCAGAGGCTTTTAATTTATATTTATATTTAGAATTTAGAATTGTACTAGACACAGAAATGCAATACTTATACATCTGCTATATAACTAAACTTTAGCCAACTTAAGTTATATTTCAAAAGCTCCTGGTTTCTTTGTTTTCAGTTGTTTTTGATAACTACCTTTATTCTTCAATCAACAAGAAGTATAGAATTGGTCTATCATTGAGTGACTTCAGTGTTGATCAAAATTTCCGAGTTTGGTGATGAGTGCACAGCTGCTTTTAATTCAGGCCACTGTAGAGAGTGTGGCACGTATGGGTCGGAGTGGGGTGCAGTAAAGACATAGGTTATCGTTGTTCATATTAACCAATTTAACTAACAATATTTGATAGGTAATTGACATCCACATGTAATTTTGTTTGAATAGATTTTTATTTTATAGAACTGGGAGTAGGGTTTCTTTCAGAATTACCGTGCACATTTTCATTTGCTGAAGAGTGTTTTAAATTTCTCTTTTCTGGGCATGACATTTTTCTATAGCCTTTTGTACTGGAGGAATTTAAGTTTGACAGTATCAAGGACATGCTTGCCCAAAACTCTTGTCATCACATTTCAAGACTGGAAATATATGTCCAGAAACATATCAAACATTTGACAAGAGCTGGACATCTCTGACTGAGTCAAAGTAACTTCTCCCCAATTGTCCCTTAGTTATGATGTTCTATTGTATTTTAAAGAGTAAGCTCAAGGATAACTCGGACAAAATGTCTAGTTTAAATCTGCAGCCTGTCACTCAAAGACTTCCATATTTTTGTCTTTCCATATCTTTTTTACTGTGGTTCCGAACAGACACTCCCTTGCATCTTGTTTTCGTGAGCCATCCTCAATAACTCCATTGTTGTATCATGCCTTAAGGCCTTTGCCTAACCTTCTCTACATAGAATATTACCTTATAAACTTAAAAATATATATTCTCTAAAACATTAGTCTCTGTTATTTGGACTCTCTCATTCCTTTATTTCTCCATTCTCTTATTTTTGTTTTTCACATTTAATTGTTTTAAGCATGACTTTAAACATAGTAGTCACATGAAGACAGATAGAAAAAAATAAAATATAGACTGGTATTGGTAACAGAATCTTAGGAAATGGTAACCAGTAAGATTTTTCTTCCCATCAAGAACTCAAGTCTATTTTTCCTTTAAATCAGGAGTGGCTTGGTGACTTGCTTTGACTAATAGAATATGGTGGAAGCAGCAAGCTCGGACTCTTGAATCCTGGCCTGAAGAAGACTGGCATCTCTTGCTTCCTTCCTGTTAAAGCCAGACACCTTGTAAGAAAATGAACTACTGGGCCGTCGTGTTGTGAAGAAGCCAAACCTGTAATGTGAAGAGATCTCATGGATGAACACATCCAGGGAAACCTTCTTAGAATTTCAAGGCCATCCTATGACTGTTGGTAGTTAACTAATTATTAATGAAGAAAGGGAAGCAAAGGGAATTAGATATTGAGCTTAATAAACTGGGGAGCATGAGTCAATTTGCTTTGCAAGGAAGATTTTGCTGCACCAGGAAGCTACAGTCTCACACCACAGGGGACTATAGCAGTGCTCCAGTAAGGGGATTAACACTCCTCCCTGTACCACTCTGGTACTAGATTATTGATTGGGAGGCAGAGGGGGTGGTGCTTCTAGAGGCCTGTCAGTCTAACTAGGGGTGGGCCCTATTCAGAGTCTGCAAAATCTTGGGAAGTTTATTGGTTCTTTTGAAAAAGCACCTGGCCTATCCCAAACCCAAGTCAATTCAATCCCAGGGAAATGATGAGTACTCTCTCTCTCTCTTGCTCAGGAATAGCCACTTGCCCTGTGTGATCACTCAGTCCCTGTCACCCAGGAGCATGTCACCATGTAGGTGTAGCAGTTACTGGGATCTGTAGCAGATTGTGTGGTTCCAAAGGACTGAGCTTTAACATGAAGCAGAAACTCTGGACACTGGCTTTTGCTTTGGCCTTTCTGGGAACACAGTAGGACTTTTTCTCTGGCAGGATGGACAAAGATGGGGAATTGGAAACCCAGGGACAAATTTCCAATCGAATAAGCCATTTTGCCACACCACCTTCTCCCATGCATGGGTCCTGGGAATGCTTTCCTTGCAGTTCCATGGAAGAGCCTAGTCTCCACCACCACCAATCCCAGCCACAAACTGACTGCTGCTGGGTGAGTCCTTCAGTCAGTGACATGTGGAGCAAAAGAACTTCTTGGCAAAGTTCAACCAACCTACGCAATTCTAAAAAATATTAAATTGTAGTTGTTTTAAGCCACAACATTTAGAGATGGTTTATTTCTCAGTACTAGGTAACTGTAAGTTTCTTAACTGCTTATTGTATGACTTAGAAAAACAAGTTTTTGCACTTGAGAAGATTGAAAGCAGCAATCAAATTAGGGATTTCCTCTAAATACATTTTAAAAATATTATCTTTTACTATTACTAATCATTTTTAAATTCATCATTGGTTGGATGAATATCCTGTTAAAATGACTTCATAAAGCTAAAAGACTAGTCAATGTATCTCCGTGTCTCATTTCAAATGTAATTAAAATGAAAATAATAATATTTTCTACCTTGTAGATCTATCATGAAGGTTAAATAAGTTAATGATAGTAATGTTCTTAACACAGTGACTGATTGGAGTGAGACCCTATTAAGTGTTGGCAATTACATTATTATTTCTATACTCGAGAGATAAGCAAATCTCGAAAATGCCTGACAGGAAGAAAGTTGCTAGAAAACCATCACTGCAGGTGAAGCTCAAGATTAAGCATTCTTTTTATATCCCAGTGCTAAAATGTAACCTTGTTTGCTTTCTCTGAAGACTCCACATGGCTTCTTCCATGTTTCTTTGATTTGCCATTAAGAAATTTCATAATCAAATTTACAGTTAGCCATTGCAAATGTGCAGAATCTTAAAGCCTGTTTATCTTCTTTTTAAATATATATACTTTGGAAGGAGTTTACAATTCATACAATGTAAGAAATGTGAATGGTTGGATTTTAAATACATTTTGGTTTTGAATCTGTATAAATTGTTTCTTTTGCAAAGAGTATGCAAATATGAGCTAAAGTTAAAATGTGTTTACACAAGATATGCAAATTAAGCTTTCTGGTTTAGTGGATAATGTAAATTTGTAAAATGTTATATGTAGTTTTCTTATTAAAATCATATTGCTAATTATATCTCTGAAGATTGTTTTCTAATGTGTTGTTACCTGGTAAAATATATTCTTTAAATATATCTGATGTGCTTTGTAATCAAATAGTAAATAAAAGCTGTAATATTATTTTTAACATTAAATTTTTGTTACTTAATTTCCAAAAGAAATTTGAAATGAGATATTTAATTTCATTTAATTTTATATTTTATAATTTATTATATTTCATTATACTAAAATTTTTTAATGGGTTGAGCTATAATTCTCAAAATAGTAACTGGTGCCTAATAGATGATCATAGTTTCATTGACTATTTATATCACCTTAGGGAGTACTTACCTAGAATCCTCTCAAGGGATTTTAACAGCTGCACAAAAGCAACAATTGTAAAGGAGGTCTCAATTTTCAATTTAAAAAGACAAAATCATAATAGTTTTTAGCATATGCCAGGGAAAGATAGATGATTTTATTTGCATAGATTAACTCACGTTTAGTACAACTGCTTAAAGGATTATCCACATTTTACTGATGAGTAAATTAAACCTCAAAATCTATAAGCTACTTGTCCAAGGTCATAGAGTCAAGATGTGGCAAGACTGGAATACCTACTCCATTTACCTTTGTCCAAATCCTGTGTTCTTTCTGCTGTAACATATGTTTAACCCTTGAACAATGGGTTTGAAGTATGTGGGTCCATTTATGAACAGATTTTTTGAATAAATACAGTCATCCCTTTGCATCCTCAGAATCATATCCTGGGGAATCGAAACCTCAGCCAAGCTAAAATAGTATTTTCACATTCTCAACTGCAGATTCCCAACCAAGGATCAAATACTGTTTACAGTCCATAGTGGATTGAATCTGCAGATGGGAAGGACCAACTGTAGTTGACTTTTAGGGGAGTCAAACGTTAAATAAGATTTGTAGCTGTGAAGGCCCAGGATTCCTAATTCCCCCATGTCATTCAAGGGTCAACCATACATACTACATATAAGGTTCTCATCTGAAGTTGAAGGTTCTAGTAACAGCTGTGCTCTTAACTTTGCCACATTTTGAGATCACTATAGCTCTGATTTCCTGTTTTCCAAAAATATTTTATTTGTTTCTTGTTCTTGCTTTATTATTTATTCATAATTGTCTGCATGTGAGATGGGAGTGGAGTAAGCTAGGTGATTTTTAAGTTCTCTTCAGCTCTAAATCAGTACAACTTCTCCTAGGTCATGATCTTCATTGTTAGCTCAACAATATTTGTGAGGCAGCTAATGATGACGTTTTTCTCTTGTAAGGAGCTTGTGTTCATTTATTTCAGCAAAGAAGAGGAAATAAGGAGAGGCCATTTGTGAAAATTTTGCCTTTTAATCTCTGGATACTATTTTACCTCATGGCATAACTGCACTCACATTTTCTGTCTTAATTATTGACCTCTGACACAGCTGCTATTGGCACTGATGGGTTCTGTTGCCATGGGGGCAGGGGTGGGAAATGGTATGAGGCATCCTCACCCAGGTTTATGGGTTATTGTGCCTTATCTTTGAGAACCTTGCTTGTGGAGAATCTAAGGGAAGACCTATCATACTTCTAATTTTTGCATCTGCAGGCTTCAGAAAACACAGAGATTTGGAAGGCATACATAAGGTATTTAAAAAGGATTATCAGAAGGAGAAAAATTTGATTAGAATATTTGAGTTTTATTTGCAGGTTTTTCGGTGACTTCTAAAAAAAGTCCTTTCATACTCTTCTCCTTTTTTATTGCTGCATAACAAATCAATACCAACACAGCAACTTAAAGAAAAGTATATTTATTCTCTCACAGTTTCTGTTAGTTAGAAGTCCAGACATGGCTTAGCTGTGCTCTGCTCAGAGTTTCATGGGCTGCAATCAAGGTGACAGCCTGGGCCTGTGGTCTTAGTTAAGGCTTGGGGTCCTTGTCCAAGTTCCTGTGGCTGTTGACAGAATTTATTTCCTTGCAGCTGCTGAAGTTAAGGAAGTTTGCTTCTTCAAAGCCAGCAGCAGAAAAAAGAGTCTCTACAGTTTCTAATCTCTGAGCTCAGGTAAATCCTAAACCCTCTTTTAAAGGTCTGACCCACGCAGGATAATCTCCCTTTTGGTGAACTAAATCTCCCTGATCGGGGACTTTAATTACATTAGAAAAATTCTTTCACATTGCCATATAATGCAACATAATCAAAGATGCAGTATTTCTTTATATTCACAGGTCTCACTCAAGGAGAGGGTCTTTATACCAAAGCGTGGATCTTTGGAAATTATTTCAAAATCCTCCCTACCACAGATATATGTTAGTGATCAGTCATTGTTCTATTAAGATTTTAACATTTGGGCTGAGAGAATAACACATATAATTCTGTTACGGATGGGGAGAGAGAGGGACCTGAGTCAGGAGACCTTCTTTCCCCGCCTCGGTTCTTGTCTCGTTGTCAGAGACGAATGTGAGTGAGAGGCAATGTGTGTAGTGGAAATGAGATGGCAAGTTTGTTTATGAGACACGTCTGAGCACAAAGCTGCAAGCAGCCACCTGGCTAGTCTAAATGCTCTACATGTAGAGGAAAGAAAGTTCTTAGGAAGTTTGTTAGCAAGTTAGTGTGTTTGTTCTATACACTCGAGCTGAGGCTACCAAGGCTACAAGTGGGAATTTAGCTAATCTAAGTATGCTGACTATTGGGGCGTGGGGATTATAGACCTCAGCTGCCTTCTAGTTTCCCTCTCCTACCTCCCCTTGGGAATAATGTGCAGCTACAAAGGCTTTTTTCTCAGTTAGTAAAGGCTGTTTGTCTTAGTGAAATTGTTAGAGGCCCTCTCTCCCAGCATAGGCCCCCCTTTTCTCCTGTGCATTTCCCGCAGGTGATGTTCAGAACACCTGGCAATCTTAGTAAGATTGTTACAGAAGCCTCTTTTCTCAGCACAGTTTCAAGGACTCTCCCCTCCTCCTGTGCTATTTTTGCTTGTAAAGCCTGGGACACCTGGCAGCCTTATCACACCAAACTCGGAACTGCTGAGTTTATTGGTGAGACATGTCTTCCTTCTGCTTCTAGCCTCTGTATTAAGAAGTTCTTTGTTAGATTGTAATGGCGAGGGCCCTGCTTTTATTTCCCCTCTGGCCTCTCAATCCTAGCTGCTACCTAACAGTTCTTTTATTTCTAAATTCTTCTGATTGACATTTAGATATTTTACCATCAGGAATTTGTAATTTACTAAGTGTGATCTAGGTAAATAGCATTGTACTTAGGGTTATTTTCTTGGAAGCAAATCATTCTAATAAAATCTTTATATCTGGAGAAATGATTATATAATAAATATTAAGGAATTCTATGAGGAGGGTTTAATGTTAGATGACCTAATTTTATGACTACGTGTGTTAGGTCAGTATTGACTACGGAATCATAGGTCAGAGATGAAAGCCATTATTTGCCATTAGATTCTGGTCAATGGAAATAGCAAAATAGCAAATTTTTATACTTGAGTAGCTATCAAATACCTATCTCAAGCTTATATACCAGATTAATCTTTCCTCTGGGGATACAAGGATAAAATTTTCTGCCATTGTGCATTTTCTGCTTTTCTGATATCATCTCACCACATAAAGGGAAAACCAGCTTAGAAATACGAAGCAGCTGATTGCAGGGAAGTCAGCATGCAAGGGCCATGAGGACGTTGCTGGAGCGACTCTGTTTCTTAGTGTGTTTCCTGGAACCCAAGAAGCTGATAAATAAGCAAACATGACAATACTAGTAATTCAAAGATTATGCTCCCAGGACTTTCTCCTGAGATGCTGGTGAGAGATTATTATGCAAATATTAGAGTACATGTTTTGTTGGGTTCTCATTCATTTTCATCCTCAGGTAAATTTATTTCCGAATTAGTTTTTTTTATAGGTATTTATAAGCCTTACACAAATCCAAACCCTTTCTTGATAAAGTAATGGCTATATGGGCTTTAGAAGGAAATTGCCAAATCTAAATCACTCAGAATGTGCCTGAATATATGTTTCCCCTGGAAGAAGGGAGCTATTCAGGAAAGGTGTCTGGACAACCAAGACAGACGGGAAGAGTGTGACAATAGTGACCTACCAACCTCATGTCCCATCGGGACCTCCTGAACTTGAATCATAATTATGAGGCACATATTTTTCTTAGGCAGATTGCATAATTATCTGTTCTACTAGCTAAAAAGAATTTCAAAATCTCTGCTGACTTTTAAATGTAATACGTCAGCCGGAGAGTTTCAAATTGTAGCGTGCGTAAGAATTATCTGATTACTGTATATTTGTTCTCTGGATAAGATTCAATCTTCTTTGAAGTAGCTTAAATTTGTGTCATGAAAAAAATCACTTCTGTGTGGAAATATAATTAAGAAATCAATAATCAGTTAGGTTAAACCACAATTTTGAATGTAGCACATTAGAACACAAAATTTATTAATAAGCTATTATGAGAAGACATACATGCATGCATATACACGTGAGCAAATAGTCGTGAGTAGAATAGGGAATTGCAGGCCTTTAAGTAGGAGTAAAATTTTGGAATTCTTAATGACAAAAAATAAAGCTAATTTGTGTTTTAAGAGCAATGCCATCTGAAAGAAATATAATGTAAGCCATACATGCGATTTAAAATTTTTTAGTAGTCACATTAAAAATATAAAAAGGAAAATTAATTTACTACTATGTTTTATTTTATTTTTGAAGAAACTAAATACATTTTGGAAATTAAATACATGAAGTGTAGCATAAAGCAAGAGCTGCTGGATTGCAAATATTTATCACCAGGGATTCCAGAAGAGGTACTGTATTCACGCTACACGGGAGGCTGCACTGCCCTCCATCCACCAGAGCTGCCTGTATGGGCTGGTGTCTGCCTTGAGATTCCTGGTGAGGCTCTGCAACCAGCTCAACAGCATGTGCACCTTGGTGCTCAGTAAGCAGTGTTGCTAAAGTGAAAAGCAATTTGATTGCAAATGGGTGTCTTTGATTGGGGGCATCTATTTTGTGGCAGTCCATCTAACATTTCTATTGACCCACTGCTGTTACCTTTAGCCATGGCATATCAATCCCTATGGCTCATCTCTAACCATCAACTGAGGAGCCTCTTTTCTTTGCACTTCTGGACACTTAGAATGATGACGGTCTGCCCCTTTGAGTTATCCTTAAGACCCAAGTTGTTCTGCAGTGACTCATTAGGACTGCTGTGAATCTTCTGGTGGCTCTAGTGAAGCCTTCCGTCTTTGGGAGATACCCAAAATGATTTCCTAGTATCCCACCAGCTATACTTTAAACCAGGCCGTCCTAAACATATTGAGTTTGAAGAAAATTCATCTAGCCATTTTAAATGATGTCATAAATGGGCAAATAGAAACAATGTTTTATATACAGACAAAACTACTTTTTAAAAAGTAGGTTGAATTATCCCATATACTTTTTAAAAATTATCAAATTTCCTTACCTAAGAAGTAATAGGACTAATAGATTAGATTTTACTTTGTTGGTAAGCTTTAAATCCAAATACTATTACAATAGTTTGGGAAGTTGACACTTTATAAAAATGACACATTATCAACACGCTCAATGTAGAGATCGATTTTGCTTTATCCATAACCTAATATAGCATTACTTGGAGTTAAATAAAGGTCAAATGGTGCACTGGCCCACTAATTATTTTAATGCATGACTTTCATTGGTGTCATTTTTCCCTTTGTTCACTCTTATTTCTTGCTATTTACAATTTCCTTTATAGAAACCCTATTGTTGCAAATTTAGTCCCACCTACCCTTGGGGTTATATTTAGATTTGGGACTAAGAAGAAACATAGTGTACAAATTGTCTGGCATATGATCTTTGAAAATTACGGGCACAGGAACATGAAAAATGCATTTTACCACATATTTGGTTTGAGTTTTCAGGCTGAGGCTGAATGCTCCTTGAAAGTAATATTTTACTGGCAACACTTTTAAATCATGTGGAAAGTGAGACTGACTCAAAGTATTGTCAGCCAAGCAACTGTGTCAGGAGGAGGGAGGTTGTGAATCTTTTTACCTGAGTGCCAGTTTTTATCTACATTGAATCTAAAAATATGAAATGTGAATAATAAACATATGAATACAAATGTTTGAAATATATGTGTGATCTGTTCACTTTACAATTCAAAATAAAATTGCCAAAGGTGAAGTTACCACTTCAAAGCCTGCATCACTTCCATTTATTCTTTGTGAAATGTTCCAACTTGCTTTTGTATATTTTGCATGCATACCTCCTATTAATGCAAGAGAAATTACTTCAATACAATAAATTAAGGAAGTATGCCAGCATGGCATAGCTGGGTTCTCAGTTCAAATTCTCACAAGGCTGAAATTAAGGTGTCATCCAAGCTGAGTTTTTGTCTGGAGACCTAGGGAAAAAATCCACTTTTGGATTTATTCTTGTCAGAATTTACATCCTTGCCACTGAACATTGCATTGAGGTGCCCGTTACCTTGCTGATTATCAGCTGGAGGCCACTCTCAGTTCCTGGAGCTTTTTCTTTGTTGCCATGTGGCCACCTGCATTGTCAAAGCAGCAATGAACTATCAGATCCTTCTGGTGCATTTCGAATTTCCCTCTGTCTCCAAACTCTAGATCCAGATATAAGAGCTTATGTGATTAGGATAGACCTGGGACTGATAATCTCCCTATTTTAAAGTCACTGATTGGGGCCTTATTATATCTGTAAAAATCCTTTCTGGCATACAAGGTGACATAATCATGAGAATGATAGTTCACTATATTTACAGGTTCCACCCACACTCCAGGGGAGGGAATTGTACGCATGTGCCTCACTGGGGGTCACTTAGAATTCTGCCTGTCACAATCCCTCCATGTATAATTCATAGTCAGAGGACAAGTGTTACATGTGAAAGACTATGGAAACGGAAGTGTGTTACTTGAGTTACAGGATTTTAAAATGAAAATGAAAACACTTGCCATTTTCTGTCATGTAAGGGGCTCCACCAATACATACTGTTATGAAGGCTCCAGTTGTATCTTGTTGCTAATTAATCAGTTTGCCACTCTGGATATTTCATTCCCAATTGTTTGGGCTTTCTTAAAACGAATAATATTTTTCAGGTATTTCTCTTCAGAGAATACCCTAACTAGTGTTATCAATATCTGCAGATTTATCAACAAATGATAAAAACTTTTTAAATTTAATAATTATTTGGCCACAACTTGTCTCTATGTCATCTGACAGGTTTTCAATTTATTTAATAAAGGTTTGCTTAAAAATTATGTACTTTTCTCTTTTTCTGTACTGTATTATTTTGAGACAATACTGAAAATTCTGTGTAGGCTAATGAAATGAACAATTTCACAGTTGTGTGAGTCATTCTGGTTTTATCTATTAATTGAAATATCTTTTGCAAATAGCTTCTTGAGTGTAATTTGAAAATTTTGTAACTGATTTTATATGATAATTTTGTTTTCTTCATACTATACTTGTAGAAACCTAAATTAGGGTCTGAGAAGAGAGAGGCAGAAAAAGAGAGAAAGGGAGATTTAGATGTTTTGGGGGTGGATGTTGGATTAGCTTCCTTGGCGTTGTTTGATTGCTTATTTGATAACTTTTATGTGTAAATAATGGTGATAAGCTAAAAAGCAATTACTAGGGCATAAAAATTAAGTTTTATCTAATCCTAATTTATATTACCCAGTTAGTGACTTAGACAATTTTATTTATAACTTCTGCATCTTACAAATATGACTTTATGGTTTTAATCAGAGGTTATTCATTATATATATTATATTTACATATGAATTGCTTAAGATAATGTAGGCTTTTATGGCTTCAGAAAATCAGTTTGTCAGTGTAAAGTTTGGATATATTTTCAGCCCTAAGATTATTTTAAAATAATTCTTATTGACCTATGAATGGAAATATGAAAACATATGTTTGGACATTTTGACAAGATTAGTTCTTCCAATCCATGAGCATGAACTATCTTTCCATTTATTTGTCTCTTTTTAAATTTCTTTCATTAGTGTCTTATAGTTTTTAGTACGCAGATCTTTCACCTCTTTGGTGAAATTTATTTCTAGGTATTTTATTCTTTTTGATACAATTGTAAATGGAATTATTTTCTTTATTTCTCTTTCTGATAGTATTTATTAGTGTATAGAAATGCCACTGATCTCTATATTTCAATTTTGTATCCTCTGACTTTTTGAATTTATTTATTAGTTCTAACAGTTTTCTTGGTGTAGTCTTTAGGGTTTTCTATATATAGTGTTGTGTCATCTGCAAAGTGATAGTTTTACTTCTTTCTTTTCAATATGGATATCTTTTATTTATTTTTCTTGCCTAATTGCTATGACTAGGATTTCCAATACTTTGATGAATGAAAGTGGCAAGAGTGGACATCATTACCTGTTTCTGACCTTAAAGGAAATATTTTTAGCTTTTCACTGCTGAATATGATGGTAGCTGCAAGTTTGTCATTTTTGTCTTTATTATGTTGAAGTGTATTTCTTCTATATGCACTTTGTTGAAGCTTTTTTAAATGAACGGATATTGAATTGTATCAAATGCTTTTTCTGCATGTATTGAGTTGGTCATATTATTTTTATTCTTTACTTTATTAATGTGGTATATCACATTGATTCATTTGTGAATGTCGAACCATCTTTGCATGCATGGAATAAATCCCATTTGATCAGGGTTTATAATTGTTTTAATGTATGGTTCAATTTGGTTTGTTAATACTTTGTTGAGGATTTTTGCATCTATATTCATCAAAGATATTGGCCTGTAATATTCTTTTCTTGTGGCATTCTTGTCTGATTTTGGTATCAAGGTAATATTGACTTTGTAGAATGTGTTTAGAAAAGTTTCTTCTCTTCGATTTTTTTAGAGAGTTTGGGAAAGCTAAGTATTAGCTTAGAATAATTATAAATCTTAGAATGTTTGAAAGATTTTACCAGGGAAGCTGCCTGGTCCTGGATTTGCCAAAATTCTTTTAAATGCTCTCTATTGATTATAGGATGTCGTGCAGGTTTTTAAAAAAATACTTTTAGCTTTTTGATATCTAGAACACAGTTTTCTGAGAAAGATTGCATAAAATAGAATGCAGTTTTTGAGAGTGGGAACAACTTTTGATTTCCACTGAAGAGGGTATGCATATTTAGAAAATAAAATTACTTCAGAATTTTAAAAAAGTAAGAGAAAACTTTACAATAGTTTTTTAAGAAGCATGTATAAAAGTGAAGACTGAAACATTTTAATTTTGTTAATGATATTTAATTTCAAAATTGTTAAAGCAACTATTTTGTGCTATGAATGATAAAACTGGTAAATGATTCAGAAGATCTAAAAAAGAAAAATATTATGCCAAATGAAATTAAGATAAATGACAAATATCCAATTACCTAGGTTAGAGTACTTTCCAGAAAATGAAATAGTATGATAAAATAGAGAAAAATGTAGGAAAAATAAAGGGAAAATAGAGTCTTGAAATAAATATATTATAAAGGTATCCAACAAAGTGTTTTATAAGGCTAAGGAATTTTGTCCTTTTTATTCAGTTGAGTGTCTTAAGTGTGCAGAACAGTACACTTACATTTAACAGGCATTCACTAGACATTTGCTGAATGATCAGATAAATAATGGGGAGCAGCTCCCACAGCTTGTCTGATGCCAGTTAGGAGATGAAACTCAGGAGCACAAAAGGAATGCAAAATAGGACACAAATATAAACCCAGGTAATGAAAAACCAGAGTTAATGTGGGTTGAACAAAACCAGTCCATTGGAGAAGGGAGGCACTGCTGACTCTGAGTGTCATTGTTTGTTGATTCTCATTATTTAAGCTAATATTTTCCTTGTCATACGTATGGAAATTTGTTGAACCACAAGCCTCAAGTTCAGTTATGCCTGTTTTAGTTCTTCATAATAACCTGAATGGAGGGAGGAATGGACATAATGTGGAGATGTTAGGTATTAATAGGATTTTACTCAGCCTATTTCCGCTTATGAACCAGATCTCTTTCTGGGCCATTGCTCAGAGAGAAAGAAAACCCATTTAGTGTATTTTACTTTGAAATGTTAGGTTTGTGGCATTCCACAGCAGTGACATATTGTGGAAGGTTTGCTTAGACTCAGGTGTTTGCTAGTGCCTTTTCTGAAAGTGAATAGGTAAGTGCAGGACTAGCAACTTACCACCGTAACCTTGCTGAGATGTCTGTTTAGAAAGATTACAAAACCTGCAAATCACAATTCTCTCTAGTGTCCAGAAAAGCTGTTCTTGTGGGACGCAGACCTGCAGTCAGGTCACCAAGAAAACCCCAAAAGACGAGCTTAAATTTCACCCTCTAGGCACTGTGACACGTTGGGGTTGATAACTTGGTAACTTTTAAACACAGCCCTTTGGTTTGTCCCCTGCTTTCCTGTGGGATGATGCAGAACTCTGTGACAATATTTAAAGCTGCTGAGAAAGAAGCACCATGCTGAATCACGATCAAGTCATTCCTCAAGATTTATCTTTAGTCTCCTTCAGGAGGCCCAGCGACACCGTAATTAATAAGATGTGGGTCGATGTGGCAGCGGCGCAGCACCAAATTGTCTCCACCAGAGTGCAGGCTCATTGTGGGAGGAATTTCTGTCTCTTCCGGTCCGTAGTTTATCCTCATCTTGTAGAGTACTGTCCAAACAAAACGTGCACCTGTTGAAGATAAAAGACTGATGATGCGACCTGTCTAACACATGAGAGAAAAGCCTGCACACCCCTATGGTTGCTTTGCTCCTCCAACCTGCAAGTGTTCCCTACTCTCTGAGGACCAGGCTGATCCCTGAACTCAGGGTGTGCCTCCTTGAGGGATGGGAAGGAATCGTGTCGATGGTAAACCCAAGCCCAGCCATTTGTAGTCTGTCGTTGATTGTTGTTCCACCCCTTCTTCCTTTTGCGTTCAGGTAAACATATTTATAATTCCTTTCATTGATTACTCATGATGCTGAACTTTTGCTTGATGAGTGCAGAATTTATCATTGTATCCCCAGTGCTTAGTATAATGCCTAACACTGGAGTGCTGGAGGAATGCACTTTGGGAGACTAATCATTCATCTATATAGCTCCTAGGATTATTTCTTTATGGCAGCCCACAGATTTGGCCAGTAATAGTTGAAAATGCAGTGTTTACAAATTGCAGTGTGTGCCAGACAGTAAAGGCAGTGTATCAAAATGTGAGACTTGGTCAGGATTCTCTGGGGACAATCTACATGGGAAATGAGATGTAGTGAAGACAATCACGTAAATCAAAATTTGAGGCTCTGTTTATGAGTGTTTCACAATGGGTGACATAAAGGAAAATGCGGACATTAAAAGAAGAACTGAGATAACATATTGGGCTACAGAGGACAAGGAACATGTGACTGTGAAGGAGATCATTTGAACTGTCCTTCAGAGGGTGTGTAAATTTACACATAGTGGAAGAGAAAAAAATCACGTTAGAAATTGGTCACATTAGTGTCATGCTTTCTCCAGTTCACAGTGTCCCAGGCACAAACTTTCCTTCACTTCCTCACCTGAGGGCCTTTTATTACTTTTTTTTTTTTTTGTCAGGAAAACATTTTCCTCCCCTTCCCATTCTTCTTTTCCCATAGCTATCGCAGTTACCTTTCAGGTCTCAGTTGAAATTATTTTTTCATTGTGGACAACTTTCTGTTAATCTCTACCTTTTACTCAGTCCATCAGTGCCTTTTCCCTGATTAAACCAGCTTCTCATATAATTCACTTTCACAACATTTCATGACTTTTCCTTGGCAATATTCACTGTGGTATGAATTAAATAAAATAATTAACTGCAAGCTCATTCTAAGAGAAATGTCTAATAGCTACTTCAATATTTGAATAAAGGACACTCATTAAATTCTTACTAAGTTATTGAATGATTAAGGATGAACACTCTGGAGTACAGGTCTGAAGATGCCATGTTTGATTGATTTGAAATCTGTAAATTCTGGGATGACATTTGAAGCCTCCTGTTTTCACCGTGGGAAGTCTTAGGCTTCCTGGGACCTATGGACAATTATGAAAATAGAAGTTGAGAATTCAAGAAGCCAATTAATATTTCTTGGTACAACTTATGGGAAAAAGGACAGATAAGGGGGAAAAACTTAGTGTACAAATTTAGATGGGGAAGGTGAAGGGCAGAGCCAGAGTTACTCTAGCTTTCAAAAATTTTGCTCTCACAATTCCCATGCACCCCATGCTCTATGCATTATTGATCATAAGAAACTTCAAGGCCATATCTGCACTTTCATGATTCAGTGCACTTGCTCTTATTATTCACTCAGTTTGAAGTGTCTTTCCACCCCTATCCTTCAACTCTGGCCTTACTGGTAAATGTGGCACTGCTCCCTTTTGTTACCTTATTCCCAATAACATGAGCTTTATAATAGAATGACAGACTATGCTATTTGCTGCTGTACACCCAATATCTATGATGGTGTCTGGGAAATTGAAAGTGTCCCAAAATGTTTACAGAATGAATGGATGGGTGAACAGACTAGAAAACTATACTACTTCACTTCTAACACATTTCACTTTATTTATAAATGTCATCAAGATTATTGAACTACCACATTAAGTCTAAAAGAATGTCTATGTCTATAAATAAAAGGAATAGTAACTTTTGGACAGCTGAGCTGTTTGCTTTAAAGATTTAAAGTTCCCATCAGTCCCCCTGGAATTTTTAATGGGAAGTTATGAATATGATCAAATAAATAAGAATTATAATAATATATTCAAAATTAAAAAAAGAATTTGTGAAAATAATTTTGAGGAACTATAAAAATGTTTACTTTTTCCAACACATTTATTCCTTTAATTATTTCCTTTTTAAATTTTTTATTTAACTTTTTGTATTGTTCAAATAGTTGTCTCCATTTTCCCTCCACCATTCCCTTTAATTATTTCAATAGTCAGTGAAATTCTGATACATGGGACTGGATGAAACATCATCTTAGCCTTAGGACCACAGGTTTCTTCAAATTGTGCAGTAATCCATTCTTCAGAATTGATCTTAAGGAATTAATCAGATAAAAGTAGAAATCATATACTGGGGGATGTTTATTACAGTGCTATTTATCATATAAATTTATGCATAAGGCTTTAAGAGAATGCACCAGTAAGTTATTATATAGCCACATTGAAGATGTATTATTTAGACATTAAATCTATGTCACTGATGAAAATCTTTAAGTTTAGCACTTATAAAGATAACTTTTATGAGTTTATATCTTAGTGAAATATGTTTATGTTTTTATGTAAGACTGTAAAGTGGTAAATTGGAATGTAAACTAGTACGCTTATGTTAGTATGTTAGAAGTTGGGGGTTAATGTTAAAGTTTTTGCATTTTTAAAGATATTTATGACCTAGTAAACTATTTTGAGTAATAAAATTCAGTGACAGACACACTGAGACATAGATGAGTTAGTATTACTCAGATTTTGCAGCAATCTGATCAAAGTCTAATACCATCAACATGGTTAATGAGAAAATAAAAATAGTGAGATTTCAGTTCATCTCATTTTCCAGTAGTGTATCCTGTCTCATGTGTCATAGAATTATTAGTTTTAAAATAAATTGAGATACAAAACTTTTGGGTCTTTGGGGGAGATGGCATTAGCTTAGTTTGTTTTGGTAGTCAGAAAAATGTCTCCCCAGATACATTCATCTTCTAATTCCTGAAATTTGTTTTGCAGTTCATGATATATAGTAAATTTTGGCCACATTAACAAAAATACAATACTAATTTATAATATGGAAGAGTAACTCCTTAGCAATTCCTAAAGAAGGAACAATAAATTAAAATCAGTATTTTTACTCATTTGTTTTTAAAGGGTTTTCCAGTAATCTCCCTCCCCTCGAGTATATTATAGAAAAGAAATGCGTGAATGGAATGTAAGAACTATGTGAAATGAATCCCATAATGTGTCTACAGCAACATCTGCATCCTAACAGAATTCCAATAAATGTGAGTTTATGGACTCTATTATCTATGTTTAATGGCATTAATGTTTCAAAGCTTTTTAGTTCTTGTCCTCATTCTATAGCTTTGCATTTAAAATTGTTATATAGAGAAATTAAATATGAAAAGCAGGAATTAAACTTTTAAAAGCAAACTTATTGAGAATTATTTAAAATAATAATTGAATTTGTATTTGGAGTAGTCAATTCTGAAGCACAACAAACTGTAAACAAATAACCATAAATATGGCCATAATAAATATATTTTTAATAATGGGTATTAGCTTAATCATAAAGTCCCACTAATGGGAAATATTTGTGATTTAATAGAAAATCAATATAACATTTCAACCATGAAATTTAAAGTTTAATTAAAAACACGCTTGGGTAAAAAGTTAGTGTTCAGTATGCAGAAAATTAACCATCAGGGAAGAGATTTGGGGCACAAATTGCACAAAAGTGGAAAAGGGTTTTAAGTGATATAGGAAAGAATACAATATGTACTTCTGATTCTTGAAAAAGGTAGGAATAGAAACACATTAAAAGTATCATTATATGAAAAAATTCTCAGAGGAGATCAGTTCATAGAAAGCAGAATTTATGTATTTTGTACTTCACGTGATCTGTTTCTTCACTTTAAAAAGGGGGGATATGAATTATTCTTTCTAGATACCAGGAAGATTCAAGTATAACCCCCTACCTTTTCATTAAGTGAACAGTATAGGAAAAAGACAAGTTATATTCTATTAGTTTTTGCCACAAAGTAGGAATCTAGTTTGGACAACCCCCACCATCAAAAATAATATAAATATCAACACGATGAAAGACCATTTTTATTTATCTATATTTTATTGTATTTGTTATTCTTATGATTTTTTTCTATTATCTGTACTACTCTTAACCCCAGCTTCTTCCCAGCCCCTTCAGACTTCAAACACACACACACTAAGTATGTGCGAGGTTGACTGAAGGCACTGTGCCCTTTAATTTAGTGCAATAACAATGGAGCAGATATTATTATTAAATTTCCCATGCTCAGTCGTGAAACTAGGTGCTATGGCTCTGGAACCAAATTATAATCTGACAATAGTCCAGGCTCTTAAATATACATTTATAAAATAACTATCCTCAGAGATATAAAAAATATATTGCATTAATGAAAATAAACAGAATGCCCTCAAGTCAAAGTTCTATAACAAAAAAAATACCTGTGGAAATTTAAATCTATTTATCTATCTACCTTAAATTTAAAAAAAACAAACAGTAAAAGTGTTGTATAATTAGATTGAGGAAATCTCCAAGAAAGTAGAACAAAAAGTCAAAAGAAAGAAAATAGAAGTAAAAAAAAAAATGTCACCAATCTGATAGGTTTCTGCATGTCAAAGCCCCAACCACATTCTTGCCCCCTTCCAGTTCCCCTTTTGGTGATATTCCCACTGACATTACCAAGGAGACCTCCAGGGGAGTGTCTCTGATCTTTAACCCTGGCCTGCAGAGGACTAGCACCATTGAGCTTTTCAACAAGTAGAAAGACACCACAGCACCTGGGGAAGAGTAGAGAAAACTACATACTAGTATTTTTCTAGAGGTTCACATTGCCCACTTGGAATTGAAAGGAGATGCTTTGCCCAACATTGATGATAGTCAAACATAACCTGAATTACAATTTGTCAGGACAGTTAGAGGCTGGGTTGAAATGCAAAATTGAGTTGAGTAAATTTGAACATATATTCCAAGCTTATTTTTCTTCATTTAAAAACTCCCAACCAAGTGCTTTTCAAAACTTTGCCTTTTTTTATCTGCTGCCACATTCAATAAGATTCCATATTTTATCAATTATCTATCTGTTATCTGTCTGTTTGTCTACCTATCCACCTACCTCTATTGTTAACCTAAAAATAAAAGTCCAAAGTGAAAGGGGAGGAGGATTTGAGATCCAGAAGAAACAGGAAGCACTGATTCAAGCAGAAACCCACATAGTATTCTGATTCGAAGTTGGAGGCAAAGTGGGTTTATGAGAAAGGGAAGGGGAATAATTACATGAACAGGAGAAAGAAACTTCTGTGGATGTCAACAAGCTAAGGAAGAAATTTCTGTAGGTGCAATAAGCTAACATAGTGGTGCTAATTCTAAAAAAATGTCTTTACTTTTCAATCCAGCTGTTATGACATCTGCTTTCTCTCTGGCTTTGCAAACAGTGATTCTTTAGGCCAAGTCCAAAGTTTATTTTGTTTAGCTTTAAGGGCAAAGGTTTGAGGAATAAGTCATGCAAGGCAGAGTTCCTCTGGAATGCCAGGTCCAATTCCATATTAAAGTGGCTTTGTTTATATTATTTCTTTACTTTATCCATCCATCCATCCATTTATTTATCATGTATTTATCAGAGACAATAACTTTGTATTTAATATTGCAGAATATAACATCTCTGTATGTGAATTATTCTCATAAATAGCAATTTTTTTTCCTGCTATTCCGGCTTTTTCAAGATCCATTCCTCTTGAGTTTGGCTTTTCACATCTCACATTTCACACTCCTGTTTTTGTAAGCTAAACGAAGTGAGCTAGACGATGAAAGGCAAATACCATATGATCTCACTTATGACTGGAACTGAAGGAAAGAAATAACTAATGAGCAAAATAAAATCAGAGGCACAGAAACAGGGAACAGACTGACAGCTGTGAGAGGAGAGGGGCGAGGTCCGGACTGGTTGAAAGAAGGTGAAGGGACTAGGCAAAGAACATACACGCATCACTCATGGACATGAACAACGGTGTGGGGATTGACTGTGGGAAAGGGGGGCTGGGGTGAAAGGGACAAGGGAGAAAAACTGGGTCAACTGTAATAGCATAAACAATAAAAATTTTAAAATAGGCGCTATATAGCTAAATAAAAAAAACTAAAAAATCTGTTCATGTTTTTGATCTCTTGTTCCAAAATCAGTTGATTAAAAAAAAAAAAAAAACCCCTCAGTGCTGATTTCCATAGCACAGTGAAATTCATGTTAAAGGTAGTTTCCTATTTCCTGGTGTCCACTGTACTTGGGATGTTCCCTTCATGCTTAAATTTTTCTCTTCATTTGAGAATGAGCACAAATGTTTCTTTGTTAGGAAGTGTTCCTTTTTGCATCTGTCTAAAGAATGCAGTGACATTATTGATCCTAATTTTTCTCCATTCTTTAGTTTTTATAGTATATCTGAAATATCCATTTTCATTTTTGTAACATGGAGCTGAGCATTTCACTTTCAGACTGATATGAACAAAATTGGCTTAATAAAGTCAAATGCCTTATCCTTTTTTGATGGCTCTTTAGAAAAATCATACCTCACAGCTATGTTAATCATGTCTCTTTTCAATTGACTACCCACAAAAAAGTCAAGTGCCTCTTGAAATCCTCAACTTAAATTATATTGCTTTAATGGTAAATGAAGAGATTTACTAAAGATGAACAACCATTTGAAACCTATTTAGAAACAGAAATGATACTGTATTTTCTATGTTCTATTAATATAACCCAGTAAGCTCTTAAATATTAGTTTCTTTGCAATTGAGTTTTTCCAGCTTCATATTGAAAAAAAGAGTTCAATAAAATATACTTTAGCTACATCCATGAAATAGCTACATATTTTAAAATTGAATGTTTGAAAAAAGGATCTCTTTTAACTTCTGAGTTCGTATCTACATAGTCCATCACAGGGCTGTTTCAGAAATATGCCTGAGCAGATTACTGTTGAGATATTAAATGTTCATTCAATATTTATTAAAAATACAGTATTTATTTCACCTTTAAAGGATATTTAAAATGTTAATAAAAGTTTAGTAAATTAGAAAATTTTAAACAAGGGATATAAATGAATCCAAGTAGGAGCAGAGCTTCTGTGATTTGAACATAAAATTGATTTCTGAGCTTTCTAACTTTCCTCCTTGTGTCAGAAAGGAGAAACAATATGAGTCCCTTAGAGGATCATAATACTTGCTACTGAATTATTCTCAGAATGAGAGATGCATTTAGTAATATCATCTTGCTCAGTCCTTTTCAAATATAGTAAAATGTGCTAACTAAATCCAATAATGCTTTGTGATGGCTAATTTTATGTTAATTTGACGGGGCTAAGGGATGCCCGTATAGTTGGGTGTATCTGTGAGGGTGTCTCTGAAAGAGTCCAGCATTTGAATCAGTGGACTGAGTAAAGGAGCTTGTGCTCACCAATGCATAAGGGCATCATCCAACCCACTGAGGGCCTGAGTATAGCCAGAAGTCAAAGGAAGGTTCACTTCTCCCTCTCTGCTTGAGCATCTTTTCCTGTCCTTAGACGTGGGTGCTCCTGGTTCTGTTGCTTTTTCACTCAGAACAGGACTTACTTTGGACTTGGACTGAATTACACCATTAATTTTTATGGTTCTCCAGCTTGCAAAAGGCAGGTCATGGAACTTTAGGATCCCATAACCACATGAACCAACGCCTACAATAAATCTCCTCATATATGCATACATATACACTTATGATTTATTTTCATAATACCCCAAACCACAGCATTCTGTTTAGTTTTTATTGTAATTAGTGTGCATTTTGTAGAGGCAAATAAAAATAGAATTTCTAGCTTTCTAATATCTTCATCACAGGAACATTGTTGACATTCCTCCATCAAGAGGCGAGGTCTAGCTTTCCTTTCCTTGAGTCTTGGCAAGTCTTTAACTACAGTGAATGGGACATGTTAAGATTGTTGAGGCTGTCATGAAAGGTGCTACTGCCAGGTTTGGAACCTAGTGCCCACGCTAAGAGGAAGCCGAATATCCTTATAAAACTTCATGAGCGTCAGTAACTGGAGGGCATTATTTGGTCCCATTATGATGGTGTCCTTATCTATTTCTGTCACAAAAGAGGCTTTGATGTATGTATATATACATAGGTGTGTGTGTATAGTATATATATTAAAAAAGATGGAGAGGACAGGTGTTTTTTATAGGAAAAAAGCAATGGTTAAGAGGCAATTTTTTTTCACAATGAACAGTATTGTTTAAAATATTGTTTGGAATTAGAAAGGCAAAAGGCTGATGATTCCCTGGCCTCCTGAATAGAAGGGTAGGCAATAGCATGATTTTAGAAAGTAAGTTGTCCTCTACCCCTCATTCTGCGCACAGTGTAGAACTTTTTAATATTGATGCATCTTTTCCCTCTGGATGCACTGACTCACACTGTTGATGTTGGCCTATGGGATCATGTTTTTTCTACATTCCTCTAGGGCAGTGATTTTCAACCAGTGTGCTGTGGCACACCGGTATGCTGCAAAATTTTTTAAGATATGCAGTACCAGACTGTTTAAGTCAAGGGCACTGACCTTATTTCCCTTAGGTTGTCAAGTATAAAAAAGAAACAGCCAACACGACAGCTTCCTGTGTGAATGAATCAAAATTATTCCTATTTTTTTGACCAAAAAATGCATTTTGGGGTGTGTCACAAAATTTCAGTAATTAGTGTACTGGTCTGTTTGGAAGGTATCCAGCCATATAATATGAAAAGTAGAGACATTTACTGAAGGAGGTACAAGATAACAAGAAATAGTGCACATAGGACAATGATGCTTCAGTTGCCTTCAAAGTAGGGGCCTTGTGACCTCTCATAGTTCTCTCAATTGCCATCAGCTGCCCTGTCGTATTTTCCTGAATCTCGCTGATGGTCTGAAATCTCTTTGCTTTCAAAGGTGATTTTAGCTTTGGGAAAATCCTGAAGTCACATGGTGCCAAATCTGGGCTGTGGGGGGGGGGGGGGGGAGGGGCTGAACAACCTGGGTGGTTTGATGTTTCACCAAAAACACTGCATGAGATGTGATGCATGAGCAGGTACATTGTTATGATGAAGCTGCCAATCACCAGTTGCCATAGGCCTTTTTTGTCAATATTGCATCTCTCAACTGACTAAAGCACTGAGGTAGTACTCCCTATTAATTGTTTGACCTGGAATAGCTCATGATGGACAACACCTTTCCAATCAAAAAACACAGTTAACATGGTTTCAATCTTGCTATGACTTTGCTGTGCCTTCTTTAAGCATGGAGAAACAGACAACTTCCATTGAGACAATTTGGCCCTTGTTTCCGGATCATAGCCATAGACTCACATGATTCATCTCCAGTTATGACCATCTTGAGGGAATCTGGTTCATTAGTAGCAGTTTGAATCAAAGTCATTAGCAACTGTAGCATGATGTTGCTTCTGCTCTGGTAGCAAAAGCCACAGAACAAATTTTGTCACCACACATTTCATGCTGAGGTCCTGTGTCAAAATCTCAGACACAGTAGGTTTTGGAATCCCGGGATCAGCTTCCAGGTCTCTCACTGTCACTTGCCAATCTTTGTTGACTGCAGCCTATATATGTTCAACATTCTCAGGTATTCTGCTTGTTACAGGCCACCCAGAATGTGGATCACTTTCAGCAGATTCTCAACCATCTTTGAAGCATTTGTGCCACACTTTTATTTGTGCTGCATTCATTACATCATCCCAAAAAGCCTTCTGAATCATCCAAATACTTTCTGTGGAGGAATGTTCAAGCTTAATGCAAAATTTGATGCAGATTCATTGCTCTGTTTGCTCATTTTGAATGTGATGGCCACACAATGCACATGTTCACTCAGCGGTGTCTACTGCCCCCACTGACTACTACAGTGAAGTCTTCATCATCCACACATGCACATTCCAGTCCTTGGCTGTCAGGTTATATTGATGTCACACAAACTGTTCATGCTATATTAACAATGACTGGACCTTCTCTGGACAGACCTTGTAGTTGTGCCATAAGATGAAAAAGGTTAAAGATTACTGCTCTAGGGGTAACTGTGTTTTCTGGGGTGGAGGAAAGTATGTCAGACATAAGTCATATTCATTCACAGTCTCTGAAACTTCTTGAACCTAAATAATAACACTTTCCAACAATTTTTTGAGCTGACTTTTAGTCTGGTCCTAGTAATATCTGGGGGCTATAATTTGGGCTGTTTCTCAGTGTCCTGTCAGTCTCTGCTGTCTGACTGAGCTTATGGTTGGATTTCAAATAAATCTTCTTTTGCTCTCATCACTTCTCAGATAAATGGAAGAGTATAGTGTTATTATCTATGCATGTAAAAAGTTTATAATTATCAAATGTTTTTATCTTTACAGTAAAATTTGATACACATTTTATATAGGACACTGTTCATATGTCACTTCCTCAGAGGACATTTTTGGACCACCCCAAGATCCACTTTCATGCCTGCTTTATTTTTCATCATATTATTTGATATTTTACACATTCATTTTATTTTCTCTTATTTATTTATTTTCTCCCTTTTTCACTGAAATGTATATTTCATAAGGGCAGATAATTTTATTTACTCTATTCACCCCTGTATATCCAGAACCTAGAATTATATCTAGTGCATATTCATTACTCAAAATACAATTATAATTTTACCTAGTACTACCTGGTACATCTGGTGATGACGTAGCAAATTCATTAGGGCCTCTTGATTTGCTTAAGGGACAGAGGTCATAAATGGTGTAATTTACTTGCCTTTGTTCCTTTCTGTCTGGGTGCCTTTTAGAGGTTTTGAACTCAAGTTCAGTTACACTGATATTTTTTAAAAATATTGTTTGATATGCAGAGGAATCTGGAAACAATTCAGTGTCATCAACCTGTACAAATGTTTTTACAGCTAGGCAGATGCCTTTGAGAATATATTGGACACGGTAAGGCTGTCCAGGTTTGAAAGTTCAGCAGCTGACGATTCTCTAAGCTACTGATGTTCTGATTCTCCGAATATTTTGGAGTTTTTTAAAGGAAGCCTCTTGCTAAGCATCTGTCAGAAACATTTCCCAAGTCATTTCATCGTATGCTTTTTTTTTTTATAAATCCCGAAGTCACGGCATTCCACTCCATTTCCATTGTTATCAATGTGTGGTTTGTAGAGGCAAATAAAAATAGATACATTTTCTAGCTTTTTAATATCTTCAATTATTGCTCCAAATTTATTAATTTTCCCTCTTTATGATAGTTATAGCTCTTATTTCAAGAAGAGATTTCCGAAGTCATTATGAAGTTTGCTGCCTTCTATGGGGCTATATTTGTAGAGACACACTTGTAGGCATGCTAGAATCTGCACAGAGCTGCATATATCTGTTTCTATGACAAGGTAATATTTTGGAAATGCTACATGGCTTCTACTTCACTAAATAAAATATAAACATGTGGATAGCGTGCTGGTCTGACTGTTTCAAAAGGTATGCCACTATCAGAAGTCTCAAAAATTCACTCAAAAGCAGTGTTTCTCACTCGCTATTTCATGGTAGCAACCTTAAGATAAACTGAACGGGAACTTAAAGAGTTTCAGCACCTAAACCAACTCAACAGCTTTCCATCCACCTCTTCTAAAGCTGCACAAAACACAACACTAGTATAATGTGAGTGTAAGCTCTTCGCAATGACACCTCTGTGTACACTTCACCCAGCACCCTTTGAACCTTCTTTACTTCTCCTAGGCCTGGAAGAGGTGAGCTAATTGCTGCAGGCTAAAAATATCTCCAAGATATGAGTGCCCACCCTTTTTCAAACACTCAGAAGAGGCACATCTTGGTAGTGAATTGTTTCCTTATTTCCCCCTGTGGACCACACTTTTCAGGCCGCAGAGTGGTACACGACCTATCGGCAGTGTGTGCCAGTGTCCAAAGGTTCAGTATTGAAAACTTCTGGAGGGAGCCCACGTGTCCTCGTTCACGTGAACTGATTTCAGCAGAGCCTCCAAATAAAATTGTCCCTTTCATTTTTCACTTCTTTCCAAGGGATGGTCCTATGCCTTTTCTTGGAACTATAGCATAGCGTCTTGGTTTAGACTGTGAACACTGGCCCTCAACTGCCTGGTATCAAAATCTGGTTGATGACTCCCTAAACATATGACTCTGAACAAGTTGCTTGACCTCTCTGTACTTCAGTTTTCTCCCCTTTCAGATGGAGAGTATAATAGTACCTTAATCCTAGGATGATTGTTTTGCTAAGTCATTAAACAAATAAAAAGTGCTTTAAACAGGACATAGCACAGAGTACCTGTGTATACATATTTGCTATCGCCCTAGTAACTGCACATGCGCACGCGCGCACACACACACACACACACACACACACACACATATACATTTGTGGCTTCTGTGCTACCTTTTCTAAAGTCCTAATTTTTTCTCACTAGCTTCTTTAATCATTAATTTGACATGACAGATATTCTAATGCATGACAAGAGATGGTCAGGCAAAGGCTTGCTGAGTGTCAGCGTTCCAGATTCTTCCACACTGCTTAATCTAGTGTTCAAAGACAATTTTTCCAAGTCATTTCTGGGCTCAAATATTACCGTACTGTCTAACAAAAACAGATTTCCCATTCCCTGAGGATTCTCTATACTTTATACAAGTCATATTTCATTCTTACTATTTTCCCTGTCCTCAATATCTGCCTAAATCTTTCCACTGAGTGACCAACTCAAAATTTACTGCTCTAAAACTTTTCTCAAATTCTCCACTCAAAAATGACTTTCTTCATGCTTCAGTTGCATTTTGTTTGGTTTTGCATCTCTTTCTTTTAAAAAATGTTTTTTTTTTTAGGTATAATTTACCTACAGAAAAATGCTCAAATTTTAAGCTTACAGTTCAGTGAGTTTTGACAACTACATATACCTATGAAACTCACATTTCTATAGTTACAGAACATTTCCTTCAGTTCAGAATGTTGTCCTGCGCTCCTTCCCAGTAAGTCTCCACAGTACCTCTCAGGTCAATTCATTCTGATGTCCATCACCTTAGCTTAGACTTGACTGCTTCAGAACATCTTATGAAATCAGGCTGTAGATACTTTTTTATCTGTGTTAGCTATGAATCAAAGAACTCTATACGAAATCATGGTAGAGGGTTGTGTAACAGTACCTCTCTATTAAATGGTACCTATCTGAAATCTCTCTTAAGGGAATCTGGCTAGGATACCACAAGATCTGGCACACAGTAGGTACTCTATAATCCCTTCAGTTAAGTTACATATTAACTGTGGGACTTTAGAGGCAATGACTTCACCTGATGTTTAAAATTCAGTCAGACAGGAGAGACATATTACAAGCAGACATTTCTCATCCTCCTCACATGATATTCATTTTCTCCCTATGTTTTGGAACTTATCCTACATTGCCATCATGTCTACCCCTATTCAGTAAACCATGAAAGACAAACCTTTGGCATGGAGCGTGGCAGGCTGGACCTAGACAGTACTTTATCCAGTGTTATATTCAGAGTCTGCCTAGAGCACCTCAGGAAAGTTTCGCATAAAGTGATATTCTTACAGTGTTTACAGAGAGCATAATGAAATGCCAAGTTGTATAACTTAGCATGTTCCTCAGTATCTCGCAGCCTCTGAGTTGGTAATATCTGCTTAATATGTGCAAGTAATTCAGCCTTCCCCAAAGTATATCATTTTGTCAAAATAAATAAATTTTCAAATCCCTCTTGGCTATGTGCTTGGGTATGCTGTTGAAAAAAGAACTATCCTACATTCGAAAAGAAGGAAATCTAAAATATTCAACATTGGCAATTAAGGATTCTAAATTTATGGAGATCACACCAATTCAGATCATGTGTGGAAATGTCCTAACTGAATTTTCAGACAAGATTGTATAAATAACAACAGCCACTGAATGTTGCCTATATCAAAGTAGTCCGCTTTGAAATGTCATATACTTATATCTTGTTACGGGACTCTCTGGGGTTGTTGCAAGCAAAGTTATAGGAAGCCAAAAAATACATTTTCTTTGCTGTATTTTACAATCATTTTAAATATATTACCATCCTAGCTACCTAATTCTAATACTGCATCTACACTCTAGTGACAAATCTATGCCACAGTGGGGGTAAGTCTTAAGCATGGCCTTACCGCTAAAACCAAACCCAAAGGCAACATTCTAAAAATGTGAGCAATAGCACAATCATTTGAATAAGAATATAGCTTGTGAAGGTCAGATTACACACATGGAGTATAAGTTCAGATATATTGATACACGGAGGAACTCATTATGTAGGTACAGTAAGAATACATTTAACAATTGTTGCCCTAGCAATATCAGCCCTCTAAAGAATCCAGCCCAATAGAAATGTCTATTTATTCTCCCTGTGCCAGGCAGAACCAAATGAAATTGATGCCTTTCCTGCTTTCAGAGGATGGACACATGAAAGAGATAATCACAAAAATGGCCATTGAATTTATTTGACGTGTGTGTGGAAAACTCTCTGAGTATATTTGATATCTTCTAAATGTCTAGCTTCCTTCGTAGGCTCTCCCTCAGAACGCTGACTCTTACGTGGTTGGGATGGTTACATAGTTCCTGGTCTACAGCAGTTCAAAAGTCAGAGGTAGAGGCTAACTAGGAGACCTGCCAGGGGCAGGTACCCAGCAATAAGTAAGTGACAGCAGACAAATCAGAATCATGTAAAAATAAGGCAAACAACTGTAGCTTCCTTCAATAACTCAATATTTTTCCAACTTTTGTCCCTATGTGTGCGATTCATTTTTGAAAACAAATCTTACCTGGATGTGCAAACAAATAAAATGCATAAATGTAGGGCAGTTCTAATACCAAATCTGACAGGCCTCAAAGAATATTTCTCAGAAACCTTGGGGTTCATTAGTTTTCCTTAAAAATAACTACAATAACTGATGCCATGATGACTCTAAAGAAATATTCACTCTATTCACTTTAAAGATTACAACACTAAGAACAATACAAATAAAAATTTTACATTGACAAAATAGAGAAAGAATTTGATCGTCGAGGTGCTAGGAGGAGTTCGGGTTGGAATTCCTGGAAGAGAGACCACCAAAAATGAATGGGACATGCAGAAATGTGAGAGATGGAAAAAATGTTCCAAGTCCTCACTCTGTATATTCCCAACCCCATCTCTGCTCTGTCACCTACCTGCCACACCCTGTAGGACATATTCATCTTATGAAACAATTTTTGACCTTTTGCCTTGATGTCATTTTTGCCAGGTGTTGTTGGCCCCGTGAGTGGTGGAGGTCCAAGGTGCCAGTGTTATACTGTGCAGCCAATACTAGATATCCCTGCAGGTACAGAACATCTCACTAAACTCACACCAAATGTATCTCAGATCAGCCTTCCCTCAGAAGCATCTCAAAATTGCCTATACTGATACGAAATACTATGGCAAGAGAAGCTGGATTGGAAACAGGAAACAGTCATAATCTGATTGTGGTTAAAATATTTTTTTGCATTTTTGTCAAAACTATATGACCATACAAATACATTTTATTGAGAGCACTTTCCAGGGCCCCCGAATATGTCTGTGCAAGTGAGGGTCTCTGGAGCTTGGCTTCATTAGTTTCATGGTATGTATGGGAAAATCTTTTATACCATGTAATTTCTCAAATGTCAGCACTCTATTTCTGTTTCAGTAATCTTCCTGTTCATGCATATTTTATAGCATGTCACTACAAATCCTTTTAGAAAGCACTTTGTAAGGCAAGTGGTATATAAATTATGAACTCATACAGAAGTAGGACAGGGAGTTAGAGGCCAATGTCAAGCTTTGCCATTCTCACTCACTGTGTGGTCTGAGGTTAACTGACTCAATATCTCTGGGCTATAAGTCCCTAAACTCAACGGTTTAAGGTCTAAAAAGAAAGCCAAATATTTTGATATCTGGTAAACTGAGAGAACCTTAACTGGGCTTAACTACAAATTTCCCTCCCCACTCTGCTTCCATGGGTTAAATCGGCTAGGCAAATGATCCTTCTCATCAAGGGGACAAGGCGCAGTTGTTCCTGCTTGTCCCTGAGCAGTGGTTTCAGTCCCTGCCAGGCTACGGAATCATTCAGACAAGCCAATCACACATTTGAATGGAAACCAGGGGTCGAAGCACCCTCTTGGTGGTAAAAACCCTGCCTCCCACCATCATTCTGTTCCAAAGCACAACCTCTATGTGGCTCTTGCTGCATCCCCTGGGCTGTGAGTATATGGGACTAATAACGTGCTATTAGTCTCATCTGCCCAGTATCAAGTATCATGTATTTAGTCACTCCCATAACCCTAGGAGAAAATCGCTCCTGTCCTATGACTCCCAGCTTCTATTTCTCAGTCCATCACTGCTCCGACTCCAAGTAGGAACTAATCTAGCACAGATGTTTTTCTACTACATAACCAGAGCAGGGGCTCTTTATATGTGGAACTCATGGCATATATTGTTCTTTACTCTCAGTTATGTAATGACAGGCACAACCTCCTGCCTAGCCAAAAGGCAGTTTATGTTTTCATAGCAGTCTAGAGGCCATTGGGAAATTCCCTCTCCAGTGTGTGTGTGTGTGTGTGTGTGTGTGTGTGAGAGAGAGAGAGAGAGAGAGAAGCTATTTAAATTCAGACTCCCTCTTTTTATCCTTTGGTGACTCTCAAGAAAACGGGGAATATTAAATTTAATCACTGGGAAATAACAGAGGGCAATGTCCATCATATGGTTTGTACTTCAAAATGGTAACAATTATTTTTCATTTTTACTATTAGCCAGTGGTTGATGCTGTAAGCTTATATGCTCTATTATATGATGCATGACTAAGTAAAACACTTAATGTTCATTTTTTTCATTTTCTCAGCTTCTAACACCCAAATTCTGCTTTATTTGTGGCACTTCTCATGGCCACAGCCCTGGCAGTTATCCCATAGGTGCCTTATACTGGTGACATACTTGTTTAAGATTTAAAAGATCATCACTTAATGATCAATTCTCATGCGCTTATATGCAATACCTATATGTAAAATTTCATTTAATCCTCATATTGATCCTATAAATTAGATATAACAATCCCTATTTCACAAATAAAGTGACTGAAACAAAATCAATAACTGCACGGAGCTATGCTTGAGCTTGCATCACAAACTGCACATTAATCACTCCATGAGACCAGTTCCAGCTGATTCTGAAATCCCAGGGCTCACAAAGCCGTGTGAGCAGACCCAGTTTTCTTAGGGAAAGCGGTAGGATTTACTTCTCTCGGGCCGGCGTCCATTTTCAGCACCACTACCTCCAGATGCTTCCCCACACCGATGGACGGTACTTCCAGACCACTCTTCAGGCCTTTTCTTCTTGGCTCACTCACCCCTCTCACGGCAGCAAAGTTTCCCATAAAGCCACTTACCCGCCACAGGTCACCTTCCTGTTGCCCTTTTTTTCTCCCCCAAAGAAGCATGTGACTTCATCCCATTCTGAATCTTTCTCACACATCTCAGCCATAAAGCTAACATCTAGGATCCTCTCAGCCTGTTTTACAGATGTTTATCCAAAAACTGAGAAGCCACCATTCCGTGAGATTTTTTGTTATTTGTATGAAACAGTGCATGAAAAATGGAGGGGCCTATTTTCTGCACAGGCTACTATTAGGGAGTTTCTGCAAAGGCAAGCAAAGGGAGTTCCTCTTTGCAGGGTTTTGTCTGTTTGCTTTTTGCAGCCTGCTGAGGTACACTAGAATCTATTTAGAATTCATAAGTCTCAGCAGGGTTGTTGCTAATTTCCTTGGTTAAACACACACACACACACACACACACACACAGAGTGTTTGAATATTTAACTTTTGTGATCTGTTTTTTATTTTTTACTGTTATTTCCTTTTTAATGAATAAAGTAACAATTTCATCCATCAAAGAACAGAATGAAATTGTGGCAACATGTGTTCTTTTTTTCTTTTAGTCATTTTATTTTTTAATTCTATGTTATTGATTCTGCTATTACAGTTGTCCCAATTTCCCCCCTTTGCCCCCTGCCACCCACTCCCCCACTCCCTCAGGCAATTCCCATACCATTGTTCATGTCCATGGATCATATGTTCCTTGACTACTCCATTTCATATACTGTACTTTACAGCCCCATAGCTATTCTGTAACCACAGTTTGTACTTCTTAATTCCCTCGTTTCTTCACCCTACCCCCATATCCCCTCCTGTCTGACAACCAACATAACCCTCTCCATATCCATGATTCTGTCTGTTTTTGTTTGCTTAGTTTATTCATTAGATTCAATTGTTGATAGATGTGTGTTTATTGCCATTTTATTGTTGATAGCTTTCATCTTCTCATTTTTTAAATGTAAGTCCCTTTAACATTTCATATAATAATGGTTTGGTGATGATGAACTCCTTTAGCTTTACCTTGTCTGGGAAACTCTTTATCTGACCTTAGTTTCTAAATGATTTCTTTGCTAGGCAGAGCAATCTTGGCTGTAAGTCTCTGCTTTTCATGACTTTGAATATTTTTTTGCCAGTTGCTTCTAGCCTGCAAAGTTTCTTTTCAAGCTGCTACCGCAGTGCTGGGCCTCAGAAGGAATGAGTCTGAGGAAGTCCATGTGCAGGTTCTTTCAGAGGAACTGCTTGGGACTCCAGAATTTTCTTCCACTGACTCCATCTCTGCTGGTTTTTGCAACCAGAAGTTATGGAGACTTTTCTTCCTGGCACTGGAACCCTGGGCTTTGGGGCCTGGTGTTGGGCTGGGACTCCTTGCTTCTGAGATATCTCTCCCGAATTTTTATCTACCATACATGGATGTGGGAACAGCCCATACTGCATCTCCACCCTTCTTACCAGTCTGGATAGATGTGCTTTCTTTAATTCCATAGTTGTTGGACTTCCATTCACCCCAGTTTCTGACAGTTCTGAGTGATGATTGTTCCATAGTTTAGTTGTAATTTTGATGTGGTTGTGCAAGGTGGCTAGTTGTGTTTACATCTTGATAGGAAGTCCCTTTTGCTCCTTTTAATATTAGTGAGGAGCTCAAATACTGGGAGATTCTTAAAAATGGTGTCTTCTAATGAATAAGTGTGGTGGGCAGAGATGACAGGAAGCAGGGCAGCAGCAGGTGATAGGTGAGAAGAGTCAGGGGAGCAGTGAGGCTGCTAGAAGAACTTCCCAGGTGTCCCAGCAGGGATCTAAAGCACAGAAGTTGAGGTGGGGGGGAGACACGGAGGGGTTGGGGAGGGGCTCAAAGAAAGTGTGACAGGATAGCAGGAATTCTCAGGAGAGGATATTCCTGCAATCGTTTTAGGCATATCAGAATTGTTTAATACTGTAACATTGTTTAATGTATGAGGGAAAAAAACAACCTTGCTCACTCAGAGGAAGTTCTTGAGTGAAAAATCGAAATTGTAAAAGAATGAGAATTACCATTTTAGAGAATGTGTACTTAATGAATTAAAAATACCGAAATAAATCATTCGATTCAAATTTTTCATAATTAATTATATTTGCCTACATTTAATTCTCTAATATAATAGAAAAATTTATAATGCATTAATTTAAATGCCACAGCCTTGCTCAGCAGTGAACTTGTGACATGTGCAGCAGGAGGTAATCAGGATTTTCCTGTGAAAGAAAGAAATAAAGGAGAAAGAAAAGCCATGAGAACTTAAAATCCTTATGTACTAAACTAGTGCCTTTTACATCTTGTAATTAGCAAAGTTGATTATATTAATAGAATCAAAGCAACAGATATAAAGTCAATTGTGTGAGACATGCTTAGAATGTGTCTTTTTGAAGAGCATGATTTTTAACAATGGATTACGTCTGCGTGTACTGAAATAATTTTCTGAAATTATTAACAAAGCTGAAAGCTCACTTCTTATTCTTAATTGTTAGAACCAGTGATGCAGTGTAGAATATTGTTAACACTTTTGTTCTAGCATGTGCTTGCCTGGGTTTCAATTTTATTTTCCCAATTTACCTGCTCTATGATCTTGGTGAAGTCATGTTAGCTTTCTATGTCTCGATTTCTTCATATGTAAAATTGAGATAATCTGAGAATGGTTTAGTAGAGGGCATAAAACAATAAAGCTCTCAGTAAATGTTAAATATTTCATCATCTCATTTATATTGTCTGTTCCAAGGACATGGAGACCATATTGTACCTTATGTTTGTCTGATGCTGTACAAGCTATCTTGCTCTGTGTGCAATACAGTTTGAATTGGAAAGTCCAGGGTTTAAATTCAGGATTCCCTATTTATTGCTGGATAAACATGGGAAAGTCATTTAGCTTCTTTAAGTTTAAAATTTGTTTTTTTTATTTTCATTTTATTTTTCAATTACAGTTTACATTCAATATTAATTTGTACTAGTTTCAGGTGTCAGTTTAGATAATTCTATACTTTACTAAGTGTTCCCCTGGATATTTCCAGTGCCCACCTGGCACCATACTTGGTTATTACCGTATTATTGGTATTTCCTATGCTTTATTTTACATCCCTGTGAGTATTTTGTAAGTACCAATTTGTCCTTCTTAATACCTTCACATTTTTTACCCACTCTCCTTACCACTCTCCCATCTGGCAACCATCAATCTGTTCTTTGTATCTATGAATCCGTTTCTATTTTGTTTGTTCAATTATTTTGTTCTTTAGAATCCACATACAAGACTTCTTGATTATTAAATAAAATCATAATAGTATCTTGGGAAAATTTTTGTAAAAATTAAATAATTTATGAATCACTTGTCACATATTGACACTCGTCTTTTTCCTTTTTTAAAGTCTTTTTAAAGTTTTACTGTTGAGATATATCACTAACAATTTTTAGCAAGTCTCATGTTAAAAGAGGATTGGAAATGTGTTCAAAATATACAAACCTGCTCAACTTTCCTTTTTCAATGCTTGGGAAGGTTATAAGTCACAATTCCTCTGGATGCCCTGCTTTACACACAAAACAATTACTCATTGCCTTTTCAATGATTATTAAATGGTATTATTTTTATTAAAGGTGCATTTCTCTAAAACACAAACTGATGTTTATCATGCTTTCTGAATATAAGGCTATAGATGGGAAAGAGGAAGAATTCAATCTTGAGTACTGAGCTTACAATATTCAGATTTTTTAAAGTTTGGCATAGAATTCCACAGTGTTTAATAAATTTCAGTTTATAAAGGGATAGTGAATGTCAAATGATGTGAAGTTCTTACTACAAAGATAAAGCTGAAGGGTCGCTCCCAGCAGGCATGCCCAAACATTCACAGACGCCTTGGAGGAGATAGTCTTAGAGATGAGACTTGAAGCCTAGGCAGGATGTGATCTGGAGTGGAGAACAGCTGAAACAATCTTAGAATCTAGTGCTTTTGCTATCACTGTGTGACAAAACACTAAACATTTAGTGCATGGAACAACCATTTTACTGTGCTTACAGACTCTGTGGACAAGAATTTACACAGAGGTTGGCTTTGCTCCGTGATTTCTGGGGCCACAGCTGAGAAGACTCAAAGGCTTGAGGTAACTTGATGTTTGAGGCCCAGAACCATCAACAAGTCTCATTACTCATATATTTGGCACATAGCTTGAATGACTAGAAGGCTGGGTTCCCCTTGAGCTGTGAATTGGAATACCTATACATTGCCTCATAATGAACCCCTGGCTCCTCAAGCATGATGGCTGGATTTTGAGAGAAATTACCCAATAGCTAGTGGCCCAAGAGAACAAAATAAAATTGCTTGGCATTTTCTTTCCTAGACCCAGAAGACACAGAGTCTTCTAATGCAGTCTGTAGTTACATGTGAGTCACTAGGACCAGTCTAAATTCAAGGGAAGAAAGCATTTTCAGACTTATTTGGAAACCAGCACATAGAGAAAAACAATGACTTCATTTTTCTATTTTTCATAGCAATAAATATGAGACCTTAAACCTATTGCTATGGAATATGTGATTTCAGAGCTGGATGATAAATTTGCGGGGGATAATGTTTGGATATGCTCAGAAGAGTTATCCAGATCCTTGTGAATTTCCTTAGTTCACTGCTAAAGATGTGGAGGTTGGCTCAGACAGCTGGAACTCAATAATAGACTGAGTTTCAGGAAGGCTGGCTAAAGACCAAACTATCTGAGAACTCAACAGTGAGAAGAAAGATTTTAAATATTAGATGGGTGAATTTTTTTGATGTAAACATTTTGCTTTGTAATCAAAGATGTATTTTACAAATAAATTTATTTCTTTTTAAAGGAAATTGCAGTATTACAGAAAGGCCTTTTCATGGTTTTTGATGTAAAAATTACCAGTGATCTTTATTAAAAATAAAACCCTCTGGATATCTCATAACTTTTTAAATTTGTTAAATTTAAATTAAATTTGCCTAGTGTAAGCTTAAAAGTAGGAGCTTGTCCCTGCTGTTACTTAATTATAATTCTGGAAATGGATCAGAGAAGCATAGAATCTTAGAACTTCAAAGGACTTTGAGAATTACCTCTCCAGTCCCTGTACCTTATGTTATAAGGGTAGTGAATATCAAAGAAATTAAATGACTCACTCAAGATCACAGACAGAATTAACAACACAGCTTCAAATTTTAGAATTGTTTTCTGTTAGTGCTTTTGAAATGCCTCTTCAACTCTGTTTTTCATATGTCTCATTTTCCCTAGCTCTCAAACTTCTCTAAAAAGAAACTACTTTTACAAGTCCAGGAAGCAGAGAGAGTACCAAACAAGATGGACCCAAAGAGACCTACCCCAAGACGTATCAGAATTAAAATTCCAAAGGTTAAATAGAAAGATAAAATCTTAAAAGCAATAAGAGAAAAGCAGTTAGTTACCTGCAATGGTGTCCCATAAGACTGTCAGCTGATTTCACAAAAGAAACTTTGCAGGCTAGAAGGGATGGGCAAGTAATATTCAAAACGATGGAAAGCAAGGACCTATAACCAAGATTACTCTGTGCAGCAAAGCTATCATTTAGAATCTAAGGACAGATAAGAGCTTCCCAGACAAGAAATAGCTAAAGTAGTTCATCATCACCACACCAGTATTATATGAAGTGTTTAAGGGTTTTCTTTAAGAAGAAGATAAAAATATGAATAATAAAATGGCAATAAATATATAACTAACAATAATTGATTTAAAAACAAAATAAAAAAAGCAGAATGGAAACAGAATCATAGATACAGAGACTATTTTGATGGTTGCCAGATGGCAGGGGAGGGGGTTGGGGAATGGGTGAAGAGTTGAAGAGACTAAGTACAAATTGGTAGTTACAGAATAGCCATGAGGATGTAACGTACAGCATAGGCAATATAGTAGTCAAAGAACATATATGCAGGACCCAGGAACGTGGACAACAGTGTAGACATTGCTTGAGGGTGTTGGGGGGGGTGCTGAGTGGAAAGGGTCAAAGGGGGGAAATTTGGGACAACTGTAATAGTATAAATAATAAAATGTAACTTAAAAAAGAGAAGAAACTGCTTTCATCAGACTAGCAACATTCTTTGTCATCAAATCATGAAGAACGGTTACAATACCACATTCTGATATAGCTTAAGATACTCATTACTATAACCTTATCCCAAGTTTTTACATGGAGGATGGCTGTCATTGTTTGACAGTTAGTTCAAGGTTTCATGTTTTAGATAGATTTGGATGTTAAGCACTTCTTCGACATTTACTGCTGTTAAATTTGCAAATGATATGGATAACACAGGAGTTAAAGGGAAATATATTGTATTTTAGCATGATACTAGAAGAAATTTTCATCTAATTGCTTTTATTTCTTGAAATTTGCTTTGGTTTTAAAATAGTGTCACAGCATACCTTTGATGATGCCTAGTAATGCGCAAAACTACAAGCCCTTGCATGACCTCTCCCTTAAGCATTAACACCCAGAGATGACATTTGGGCCTCAGTCGTGTTTCAGTTCCAGGCCCAGGGAAGCAGCGAAATCAGCTGGAATAATGTCAGGACTGACATCAGGACCAACGGCATTGACTAATGACACCCAGCCCCAGCCCCAACCAATCAGGGGAAATCACAAGCAACTGGGCACACCTGTAAAGCTGATGAATATTCTATTGGGATCCTCCCCTGAGACCTCCAGATAAAAGACTTTAGGATGGTGGACCCAGTGCCTTTCCCCACCCTTTCTTTCCACACCCCAGGCTGTGCTCTCTTTCTCTCACTTTTTTTTTTTTTTTTGGAGCATACACATGGCCTTTCCACCCTTTTTCATCTCTCAAGGCACATTTCTCTCTATCTTTCTTCTAAGCCCCAAAGGCCCTTCTTTTGAATCTGTAACTCATTTCCTAAGCTTGTTTCTTCTACAGCACACTTCTGCCTCTCTTACTTCCTAAACAAACTTTCTCTTATAGTTTGAGTCTTGGCTCCGAATTTGCTTTCTTTGTTGGAACTTAAGTTCCGAGGTTGCTGAACCAAGGTCCAAGACCTGGCACCATTTCATTGTCAAAAATTTGAATTAAATTTAACTAGAACTGCTTTTAGCAGCAAGGATTACAATATAAATTAAATATAACTTTTATTATTCTTTTTTATTAATTGAATGATTGGTGGACTTTTTTATTAAGTCAATAAATAGCTATTGAGTTCTAGTTAAATGTTAAGAACTGTTTTAGGAATTGGGAACAGTGGATGCCCTTAAGGACTGCAAAGTTGGTCAAACACTATTCACACTTTTGTGCCCTGGAAGCAGAAAAGAGAAAGTGATACTTGACGCTGCAAAAACACTAAAACTCTTTTTGGAAGTGGTGGAATGTGTTAATCATGAAGCTTCTCCTAAATTATCTGGCAAAGTTATTTGAGGATGCAGATATCACACATTATTTGTTAAATGGTTTAACTCACACCAACTAATGCCCATACAGTTTTCTTATGTGGCTTAAATTCCATACTTCATTTTTTTTAACCTGGCTCTTTGCAACTATTCTTTAGTCTTTTACCACTTACTTTTCTCTTTGTCACAATTTCCTTAACTAACCTTCAATTCGAATTTATTAGTAAGGTATCGCCACAAGAATTCTCATAACAAACCATCCCCAGAGAACTGAGAACAACAATAATTTATTCTCACTAATGCATTTGTAGATCTGCTAACTATGGGTGAATATAGGCTGAGTGGATCATGATTTGACTCTAAGTTATAGATTCTGCTCACTTCTGCTTAATGTAGCCCTAGTCCTCTTTGAACTGACAGTTGACCAAGTTGTGCTATCCCATTGGAAAAGCTAGGAGGCAAAGAAACATCAGCAATCATGAAAGTACAATTTAAGACTGATAATGTGGCCCTGGTTGGTGTGACCCAGTGGACTGAGCACTGGCCTGCAGACCAAAGGGTTGTTGGTTCAATTCCCAGTCAGGGCACATTCCTGGGTTGCTGGCCAGGTCCCTGGTGAGGGGTGTGCAAGAGGCAACCACACACTGATGCTTCTCTCCTTTTTTCTCTCTTCCTTCCTTCTCTCTAAAAATACGGTAAATAAAGGAAATTTTTAAAAAAAAGAGTGATAATGTGATATCCATTATCCAATTGGGCAAAGTAAGTCACATGACCATGCTCCAAATCTCAAAGGGCGGGTAAATATGTTCTACTTATGAGGAGGGTACTCGAAGATATGGATTTATAATTCAATGATATGAGTGTGAAAGGATGTTAGCAGCAATTCAATCTGCCATCCTAGTTAAACTCAATTACTCATCTATTCCAGGGTTGCACTGGGAACCTAAGTAAAACTAAAGAAAAATTTCCAAACTTTCAGACTCAAACTGGCACCTAATACTGCCCAGTGATCCTGCATGGTACTCCAGAAAGTTAATTCTCCTACTCTCTTTAAAACAATTATTTATTCACTTCTCTCTCTTCAAATGTGGTTATAGTTTGTTTTTCTCCCATAGAATGTGATTTAATGAGAGTAGAAATCTTTGAAGATTTCGATCATTGATTTATCCCAAGTTCTCTGAGTAGTATCCAGTATATGGTGTGCACTCTATATACCTTGAATTGATACAGATCATCCTAATTTTGATTATATAATTCATTAGTTTAATATATCATGTGTCCTGTTAGACTGTAAGTTATATTAGGAGAAGGTCCTTTCTTTTAACCGATGCAAACCCAGAAACCAGCATGGTCTTGCACAGACTAACCACTCAATGAGTATTTGTTGGATTAAATCATTGACTACACTATTACAAATGTTATTCCAAGGGAATAGAAGATAGGATATGAGATTTATTTATTGCAGCTTATGGTGAAAGGAATTAGAATGAAGTTGTGCTCATTGTAAGTATTGTTTATTAGAGAACCAGTAGCTTGTTTCAAAACTAGCAGGTCATATGTATGTCATAATTCAATAGTTGTTTTGTATTGTTTATTTTCTATTCAGAGGGACTGCCCCTGATGCCACATATAAAAGGCAGAAGTACATTCTACATTTTGTTTGTATTTTTCTTTAATTATGATGTTTCTCCAGGCTTTCAAAAAGCCTACTGATAAATGTATTAGCATATTAAATGACACTGGCTTACATGCTCAGACACAATAAGTGTTTAATTTAAAAAATATGGAATGAAGTAGAATTAGAAGTCATATTTTAGCATTTTTGATGATGCTCATCCTAATGGTTGCAAGCAAAAAATTGGAATCTGTGATTAACGATGGGCTGTGTCTGCCAGGCAGTTTCTTGGGCAGCATTTCACTTGGATAATTAGCAATGGTAATTTTGAACTAAGAATGGGTAGATGAAAAAATTGAAGTCATTTTTGATGTGCTGTTGTCCTTTCCTTTAATGTTTGCAAGTGGCATTTCATGTAGGTCAATATTTTATATATTTCCAAGTGGCCATTGCATGACCTCCAGAAATGTGCAAAGCTTGTACTTAGATCGTCTCCTATTAACAGTTAGTCAAAATCTAAAGAGATAAGTTGATTTGGAAAGGTTAATATTCTGTGTTACATACCAAAAGGAGCACCAAAGGCCCTTTAAAGTCCCAAAAACCTTCCTACACTGCCATAATAACACTAATTACTAACGTTAGCATAATTGGAAAGCCTGAAGATGCAGCTATTGGGATTTGTACCAAGATCCCTCCAATCTCTGGACTATAGCTTCCTGAACCTTCATGGGATAGTGATTGAGTTCTCAGGTTCCTTGCAGGTTGAAAATTCTGTCTTCTACATTTTTCCCAGTTGAATTTAAAAAGAAGAAATATTCTGAAAGTTAGCAATGATTAAAGATGTCATCAAAGAATCTATAAATTTTCATTGGGTAATGGCTAGCCAGGAAGACCCTCTATGTGGAAAACCAAAGGCTTACTCCTCTGCAGTCTAAATATCCATTCAACGTATGCACACAAACACCTGTACATCATAGGAGGAGGTATTATGATTGGAACATTATCTGAAACAGTCACAAGGGATCTCACCTCAAGATGACAATCATACTTCTGTTTTTGGTTTCATTTGTGCATATATTGCAAAGTTCACATTCTGATAAAATACACAGAACACTAAGAAGTTTCACAGTTTGTATAGCATAGCTAATATCACAGGTTTTGTGTTGATGCCAAGCATGGTGGATGTTAATATTATGTCCTAATATTTATATGAATATTTTACCCTCAGGATGGGAATAGGTATTGATAAATATCTGTCCTGAATTAACTTATATGAAGTTTGTATATGAAAATAGGTTTAAGAAGTATTAAATAAGTAGTATAATGCACATATGGGGTGCAGTAGACATTGGAGGGATTTATGGAGACAGATGGACAGGAGCTGTGACCTGACTAAAGTGTTTAGCACTTGCAGGTATTTGATCAAGTTATTAGCTTTCCGAACCAATTTTTCCTCTACAATAGATGCAATGATGCCTAATTCTCAAGGCCATGAGGCCGAAATAAAGGAATATGAATAGCCCCAGTCAGTGTGGCTCAATTGATTGGAGCGATGTACTGTAAACCAAAAGGTCACTGGTTCAAGTCCCAGTCAAGGCACAAGCCTAGGTTATGGGTTTGGTCCTCCATCAGGGCACATGCAAGAGGCAACCAATAGATGTTTCTTTTTCATACTGACATTTCTCTCCCTCTCTGTCTCCTTACCTTCCCCTTTCTCTAAAAATCAATGAGAATGTCCTCAGGTGAGGATTAAACTATGATAAAATAAAAGAATAAAAGAAAGTGGATAGAGCTTTTTAAGACAGGGTTATGTACATACATACTTTCTCCCCTTCTCATTAATTTGTGGCATCTCAAAGACTGTATAGACGTACACTTGTAGATAATTTTATGTATGTTATACTTTAGACATTTGGAGGTATGGGGTGGTTATTTAATAACTATTCAAAGCATTCCCAAACCTCTTGAATCCCAAAAGTATGGTAAAAATAATAAATTCTGAGTTCAGTGAAAGTGTATTACTTTGAAACATAAAATTGCTGGACTTGAGGTAAATAAAACTGACTACCATCAGTGTAATATGGTTTAATCTTTTAGGTCTCATAGTCTATATTGCTTGGGTTTGGTGACATCTACAAAGTCAATTGGGAATGAGCACAACTGGTTGTAGAAGGATGGGCAAGACCTAAATAGAAATAGAGAAACTCGTGGATGGAACACATCCATGCTGTGGTGATAGCATCATTCCTCAGAGTTCACGAGCCAGTTGCAGCATGCCTGGACTTTTCAGTGATAGAGGCAAAAAGTTTCCCTCCCTGTTAAGCTGATATATTCAAATTCTAAAGTAGAAAATGATTTGATACTTAGCTGTAGCTGCTTTGATTACTTTTATTCATTCTAGGTCAACTTTTATCAGCACTTTGAGTAGGAGATAGGACCGTGTAAAATCATTGAGTTCTTGTTCTTTATGAATAATCTTCTTATTCCCTGGGAAGACATTTTACATAGTGAGACTCATTACAGTCCCACACTCCATTAGAGTCAACGTGTCCATTGCGGTTTCCAGGGCGTAAGGTATGCTCAAGCATCGAAGCAGGGCTAGTTGAGTTCCTTATGTTGCCCATAGAATCACATAGAAAGAATTATTTGGTGCATAACATGATTTACCTGATGTATTAAGCACAAATCATGAGAAGCCTTAGAGAACAGTACTGGCACTTATCATTAATGAGGAAATCTGCCAGAAAAGCGAGAGAGATCATGCTGAGAATCAGCTGTGCTCCAGTGGATATGACAAAGGATTTGGCCTCAGGAACTTTAGTGTCAGAACTGTCTCTGTCACTTGACAGTTACAGACCTTGGACAATTACGTTTAATCTACCTAAGCTTTTCATTTCTTTGTAAAATAGATCTGTTCTACATATTAATGTGCTCATTGTGAGCCACAAATGTGATAAGTGCGTAAAATGCTTTAAAAATGGTAAAGTGAGGTCCAAGAGCTTGTTTGGTACAAGAAATCACTATGTATCAGGCCCTTTGACATGTTTTAGATATGTGTGTGTGTTATGTGCTGTTGGCTCTGACTCTGGGCAACTCTGTGACTGAGTCATGTCCACAATGTCCTGTCCTCAACAGCCCCACTCAGTTCCTATAGACGCATGCCTTTGACTTCTTCTATGGAATCAATCCACGCAACACTTGGTCTTCAATCCATCTAATATACTTGGTCTTCCTCTTTTCTGCTGCCTTCTATTTTCCCCACTATTATCTTCTTTCCCAAAGAATCTTACCTTCTCATGATGTGCCCAAAATAGGAGAGTTTCAGTTTTGTGATTTTTGCCTCCAGTGACATTTCATGCTTAGTTGCTTTAGGACCCACTTGTTCATCTTTCTGGGACCTGAGCATCCATAGAACTCTTCTCCAATATCTTATTCAAATGAATCATATTTTTCCTATCAGCCTTCTCCACTGTCCAACTTTCACACCCATACATAATGATGGGAATACAAAAGCGTGGATGATGTTACTCTTGCTTTCTAATGACATATCTTTGCTCTCAGTGGTCTTTCTTAATTCTTTCATTGCTCCCATTCCAAGTCTCTGCCTTCTCTTGATTTCTCTGCTCCAGTCTCCATTTGAATTGGTGACTGAACCAAGGTAAGCAAAATCTTGAACCATTTCTTTTTTAATAGTTCATTTTTATTATTTTCCCCATTATCATTTGCCCCCTATACTCTCTTCTACCTTATTTTCTGTTAAAGTTGTATATTTCTTCTATAGTCATTCTTTAGCACTTTCTTAATCTTTTACTTGCATCAGAAGTCATTTCAAACTATGACTACTTTCTGCCGATAAGATGGTATAATCTGTATATCTTAAGTTATTAATATTTCTTTCACCAATTTTTACTCCCCCTTCCTCTGAGTCTAGCCTTGCTTTTCATATATTTTCTGCATAGAGATTTAAAAATAAGGACATAAAATGCACACTTTTCTGATAACTTTGCCTATACAAAATCATTCTGTCTCTCCCTATTCCATCCTATCAATGGCTTTCTGCCTAAAATACAGGACTAAGTACTGAGGCGTGCCCATGGTTTTTTTTTTTTTTTTTTTTTTTTCAGAGCAACCCATAGCTTTCATGATGCACACAGTAAAAAGCTTTAATGTAGTCTATAAACATAGACTATCCTTCAGACTAACCTCAAATTCTTTGGAGCACTTCAGTATCTAAGAAATGTTTGCAATTAGATCTACAGTGCCTCTTCTTTCTCTGAATCCAGCTTGAATGTCTTGCATTTCTTGTTTCACATAAAGCAGAAACCTGTTTTCACCTTGAACATCACTTTACTTGTGTGGAGAGTAAGAGCAGTGGTCCGATAGTTATTGTACTCACTGCATCCCCTTTTTAAAAAATGGGAATGTATGTATATCAAACATTCCCAGTCTGTTTTAGATAGAGGTACATAAAAAACAATGAAAAAAAAAAGAAACAAAATAAACAACTTCATGTAATACTAACAGTGAACAAGAAAGGAAGTATCATCAGAGTTCTCCATGGGGCTAACTGTGAAAAACATTTCTGTGGTTGCAGCAATGGAAACACTAAATAATGCTTTGACCAAAAAATTATAAAACTGTCATATTGAAAGAATAGAGGAAGCAAAGTTTAAGGAGTTTGCAATGGACATGAAGATGGGTGTATAAAAGAGCTAAATTCTCATGCAACATTCTTGAAAATCAATGCATAATATCGATAATTTAAAAATCAGGAATAGTAGTATGCATATTATTTAGATATTAGAAATAAATAGTGAGGAAAAAACTAAATGAGGTGAAAGTGGCTGTTTCTAGGTGCTAGAGACTGGAGTTGAGGAGGGTAAGGTAGGAGATTTTCATCCATCCTAAACTTTTATATTCTATTTTTTTAAAATTTAACTTTTATTCTAATGAGAACATTTAACACAAGATCTACCATCTTAAAAAATGTTAAGCATACAATACAACACTGTTAACTGTAGACACAATGCTGTGCATAATGTCTCTGGAATGTACTCATTGTGCATAACTGAAACCTTATGCTAATTAATTTTCAACTCCCTATTGCCCCTTCCCCACACCCATCCCTGCAACCTGCACACCTTGCAGCCATGATTTCATTTCCTGATTCCATGAGTCTGACTAGTTTAGGTACTTTGACAAGTGGAATAATGCATTGTTTGCTCTACTGTGACTGACATTTCACTTGGCATATTGTCTTCAACATTCATCCATGTTGTCACATATTGCAGAATTTCTTTTATTAAAAAATAAAAAAGGTGAAGATTTCACTGAAGGACATTTAAGTTGTTTCCATGTCTTAGCTATTGTGAACAGTGAAGCAATAAAAATGAAATGCTAATATCCTCAAGATCCTGACATTCATTATTTTGGATAAATGAGAGAAATGATAGTACTGAATCATTTAATAGTTAGATTTTAAACTTCTTGAGAATTCTTGGTAATGATTTCCATAATGGCTGCATCATTTTGTATTCTCACTAAGAGTGATCAAGGTTTTAATTTTTTCACATCATTGCCAACACTTGTAGTCTTTCATTTTTTTGATAACAGCCACCTAGACAGGTGTGAAGTGATATTTCATTGTGGTTTTGATTTGCATTCCCTTAATGATTAGCAATGTTGAGCATCTTTTAATGTTCCTGTTGGTCATTTGTCTTCTTGAAGAAACATCTATGAAAGTTTTTAGACTTCTTTAAATTAGATAACTAGTCTTTTCTTGAACTGTCAGAATTTCTTTCTCTTTTTTTGGTAAATTTTCCCTTATCAGATATATAGTTCATGATTATTTCCCCATTCCATAGATTGATTTTTCACTCTGTTATTTGTTGCCTTTGATGTGCCAAAGCTTTCTGGTTTGATGTAGTCCCACTTCTCTGTTTTTTGCTTTTGGTACCTGTGCTTTTGGTATCTTACCTGTGAAACATTGCCAAAATCAATGTCATGAAATTTTTCCTCTACATTTTATTGCAAGAGTTTTACAGTTTCAGGTCCTATATTTAAGCTGTTTTGAGTTGATTTTGTATATGATATAAAGGCCCAGTTTCATTTTTTTGCATGGGAATAGTCCATTTTCCTAACATCATTTATTGAAGAGACTATTCTCTCTTACATATTCATGGCACCATGGTTAAAAATGTATTGATTGTGTGTGGATTTATTTCTGGGCTCCATTTTTTTCCTTTGGTCTATTTCTGTCTTTATTCCAGTGTCATACTTTTTTAAAATACTGTGTTGCCATTGTAATATAGTCTGAAATCAGGACATGTGATGCCTCTGGCTTTATTCTTATATTTCAACACTGATTTGGCTATTATAGTCTTTTGTGGTTCTAAATGAATTTACATATTTTTATTACGGTAAAAAATGTCATTGCAATTTTGATGGGTATTGCAATGAATGTGTGGATTGCTCTGAGAAGTAATTTTGAGAATACTGGGTATTTCAATTCTACAAATATAGCATGTCTTTCTACTTGTTTGTATCTTCTTTAATTTCTTAAATCAATGTTTTGTAGTTTTCAGTGTACAAGTATTTCATCTCCTTGGTGAAATTTATTCCTAAGTGTTTCATTCTTTTTGGTGCTATTGTAAGTGGGATTTATTTTTTAATTGAATTCTTCATTTATCTTTTGGATTGTTTGTTGTTAGAGTATAGAAATTCAACTGATTTTTTGCATGTTGATTTTATATTTTGCAATTTCACTGAATTTACTAGTTATAACATTTTTTTTAAATTGGAGTTTTTAGGGTTATCTGTACATAAGATCATGTTGTCTGCAACAGGAACAATTTTATTTCTTCCTTTCTATTTTGAATGCCTTTACTTTCCCTTTCTTGCCTAGTTGTTCTGGCTAAGACTTTTAGCACTCTGTTGAATGGAAATGGTGGGAGTGAGCATCCTTGCCTTGTTCCTGAACTTGTTATAGGAAAATATTTCAGCTTCCCACTATTGAGTATGATATTAGCTGTTGGATTTTCATATGTGGCTTTTATTATGTTGAGGTAACATTTTTATATTTCTAGTTTTTTCAGTGTTTTTATCATGAATATATTGAATTTTGTCCATGCTTTTTCTGCATCTATTGAGATGATCCTGTTATTCATCTCATCTTAATGGATTTTTATATATTGAAACATTTTTGCATGCAAGGGATAAATCCCACTTCATAATGGTGTATAAACTGTAAATGTGCTGGTGAATTTGTTCTGCTAGTATATTATTGGGGTTTTTTGCATCTATATTCATCCAGGATATTGGCTTGTAGCTCTTTTTTCTTGTTGTGTCTTTGGCTTCAGTATCAGAATAATACTGATCCCATAAAGTGAGCTTAAAAGTGTTCTCTTCAACTTTTGGGGGGGTGGTTGAGAAATATTGGCATTAATTATGCCTTAAATGTTTGGCAGAACTCACCAGTGAAGCCATATAGTCCTGGGTTTTTTCTTTGAGGAGTTATTTTACTTGGTGTCTGTATATTAGACAAAAGAGCTGTCTCTCCCAGTCTTCAGACAGACACTCGCCAATAGGCACAGGCATTGATTCTAGAAGCCTCTGAAATCTTCATTCTAGTCCAGCTTGCTGTCTTTGTTCCTGGTCGCCCCCAGGAGTCTTCGGTATGCTAGATCCATCAGTGCTCCAGGACAAAGCAGACTGAAGCCAGTTCCTCAAGGCAGTCACCAGAGAAGTTGGGTAGCTGGACACTCTATCCAATTCTTTCTCTCCTTAGGGAGAAACTAGGATCTAGGGTGTTGAACCTGTACCGTCTGAGCAGAGTCAAGCAGGTGGGCCATGCTGACTATTTGCACAGGAAATCAAACCACCATCTTTGTTTTCACTGGCTCCAGGCAGAGTCTGTGGAGTCCTGTTCGTATTTCAAAACAAGTGAGACACAAGCCAGTTGTTTGGGTATCCCTGGGAAAATGTGAGGCCCTGGATGTGTCGGCCAACTCTCTGGTGCTTAGGAGGGAATTAGGAGCTGGAGCCTTTTATCTTCTCACCTGTGCTGAGCCTGGGAGAGGGGCTGTACTAACTACCCAGCCAAATACATTCTCTTTTCTTCTTACCCTGGATCAGCTATATCAAGCCAGGTTCTCTCGGCACCTGTAGACTAGCAAGATGGGAGTCAGTACTCTGGAAGTCCACAGAAAAATGGGGTATTAGACGGGGGTCTAACTCTGTCTACTTCTAGGAAGAAGCTAGTACCTGGGAGGATTCCTTTGGGTCATGTTGTGCTCTGCTGAGGCTAGGGACTCTGGTGAGAGAATTTCTCAAATTCCCATATCAGTTTGTATGTGCCTGGTTTTGTGCTCACCTGAGGTGCTCGAATAGTTGCTGGATATCTCACAATGGGATTTGTCTGTGAATTGTTGTTGCACCAGTGTTTTTATGAGGAAAAGGAGGTTCTAGGGCTTCATATTGAACCACATCGTTGATGTCAGTCTTTCATCGTGCTATCTATCATATGAATGTACATTGAACGGTAACAATGCTGGTATATGTTCTTTACTGAAGAGTACAATAAAGTCTTCCCTAGGAGATGATGGAGTCTAGTTTTGCGGTGAGCAGAAATATAAATTCACAATGGAAAAAACTACAGTTTGAATTTTGTTCTTCCATTTACTAATTATATGAACTCGGGAAACTCATTCTGAAAGTAAATAATAAATAAATACTTTTGCAGTGTCTGGTGTTACTGAATTTTTTTAAAATCCTCTTTCTTCGTTGGTTTAAAAATCCTTATAGTAGTATTCTAATTTATTTCATGGCATGATGTCTAACTTATGTTTACTATCACCTCAAGCAGAAATGCAATACATCCTATTGCATTTTGAGCTTATATTGCGCTCTGTTTTCTTCACACATACATCTCTTCAACAGTCCCCTAAATTATGCTCCCTCATGTTTACACAAAACAAAGTCTGGAAATAGAGTTCTAGAATAATAGTACTCAAAATATCACAGATTATTTATTTCAACTGTCATCTAAAACATTGGGAATCTATATTGATACTATATTTATTTATTTCTTTTGAGACTTTGAGACTTTTTAATCCCTTGAATAAATAATGTTTGATTGCTCTCTTTTGGAATGAAGCCAGAATCTAACATTCTTATGATGTAAAAGTCTCCATATGAATAGTTTTTCTTTGGAGTATAAATAGGATTTTTTTCTAATTCCATTATTCACTGGTTATTGATGGCCTAGAAAAGAGCTCTTGATTCACATACACATATGCATAATTTTCAGAATGAAATTATGAAATATAAATACAGGGGGTTGGTGAAAGTAGGTTTACAGTTGTTTGTATGGATATAATAGAATAACTCAATAATAATAAAAGAATAAACTCTGTTTTGCATACTCACAACTGTAAACCTACTTTTGCCAACCTCTGTATTGCATTGTTTGAAAGGTTATCTACTAAACTATTACTTGTAGTATTGACAGTTTTCAATTTTTCTCTTTTATGACCAGATATGTAACAACTTTATCTACAAATACTGAAAATTTGGGCTTTTTTTTTTTTTTATAAAGATTTTATTTATTTATTTTTAGAGAGGGAAGAGAGAGAGAGAGAGAGAGAGAGAGAGAGAGGGAGAAACATCAATGTGCGGTTGCTGGGGGTTCTGGCCTACAACCCAGTCATGTACCCTGGCTGGGAATCGAACCTGGGACACTTTGGTTCCCAGCCCGCGCTCAATCCACTGAGCTACGCCAGCCAGGGCTATTTGGGCTCTTTTTAATATTTGAGTTTAATATTTCTATGAATTTATCTTACATAACCGCAAACATATTTGTATGTCTTGACATTGCATAAAATAGTAAAAACTGAAAGCAGTCCAAATAATGTGCTTCAAAACAAAGTGGTTATAATAATTGAAAAAAAATGACATATTTCTGTATTCCTGACTTGAGAAGATGTGCCAGAAATAATACTTATCAGAAAAGTTGCAAAATATGAGCATTACGTATTTAATCTTTTCTGACCCAATTATTTTGGATTTGCTCTTTAGAAGTTTAAAATATTCTACAAACAGTCATTTCTGCTAGACAGCTTACATATAGCCATGATTTAATATAGATGGGCAAAATCTGTGATTATAGAATATTACCATAGTCTAAAATTGTTTGAAAATATCAGTTAGTATGTCATGCAGTTGGGAATTCAGTTGCTATACCTGTCAATTATTCAACTTCCTGGTTGTAGAAAATAAATACCTTTCTAATCTCTGGAGTGTATGCCCCAAATCTGCATTTAGATACTAAAACCCTTAAATACTTTTTATCTGTGTCTTGCATCTCAGATTGGTACTTAATTGGGATGGAAAGTAAAAGTTTACCTTCTCTGCTTTATAGGAGGTATTTTGCCCAAGCCATTTTGATAATACTTGGAGCATTAAGTACTTTAAACCTGATACACTGAGAGATAAGATGACCCTTCAGAAGGCAATTCACTAACGAGAAACTAGAGGCTTCGGGATAAAATGTTCTTGCTTTAGTACCAGAGAGATTTATAGAAAGAAGTGTGAGTCTCCTAGAAGTCCTCAGAGAATAATTGTGTACACTCTCACCTTGAATTCAATTCAATATACTCCAAAATGCCTTAAAGCTAAAATTCTGATGAACTCTTTTGGATTATCACTGAACATGCATTATTTTTATTTCCTTCAGTGTGCAGCAAAGTCAATAGAAAAATAGCTTGCAAAAAAAATAGCAGAGATAATGACCTTAAAAACTAAAAATCAGTGGGCTTTCAAAAGTTTATTTACTTAAAGGTGTAATTTTTAATGTTGTTAATGAAATTATAATTAGAGAGATCTACTAGTGTTGCCATTTTTAGACAAGTTTGTGCTGGTGTTTAATTAAATATATTTCCCATTTAAATATACACTTACATGTAAAAATAAAAATGATTCAGTCTTTTGCTCTCAAGTTCCGATATTAATATATTCAGGAAAGAGCTTAATAATAATACTGCTCCCATTACTTTAACTACAGATTTTGCAATGTAGAGTCTCCTAACCTATGTTTCAATAAACTGTCCCTCTCAGCATGCTAAGCTACAACTATCAACAGCCAGATAGAACCTTTAGCTGAGCAAACCAACTTAGGTTTGAGGGTCAGTAAAGAAGTTCATTGTAAGTGGGAGAGGAATTGCTCCAAAAGGGAAGTTTAAACAAAAAAGAGGTTGTTCTCTATAGAAAAGTTACTAGAATATAAGGAAAGAGAACATTGACACTTGCAAGAAGAGTGTCCATTTCCATCACTGAAGCTCGTGGGGATCCCAAATAATAAGAAATAAAGAAGAGAGACTCATTTTGTATCTTTCAGATATTTTGTAACAGAGACAATTTGGCTATACTTTTAATTTTTCCTTCAATGTACATTTGTTAAGTACTTATTCTTTGCCAGAATTCATCGTAGAAATAAAAAAAAAAATCACTGGGATAACCAAGACCAAGGACTCCATTCAAGAAGTTCCCACAGTTCGGTGCACAAGGTGGATTTATAAACAATCATTTCCAGTATGTGTAAGGTTTAACCATTGTCCTCATAATGCAGAGAGGAGTAGAACGAAAAGGGGAATAATCCATTGCAATAGTCACAGGGTGAGAGAGTGGTAGGAAAGGTTTTACAAAAAAATAAAATAAGCATTTTGAGTTTTACGATACTTGGGCAAAATCTAACAAAAATGAACACTACAATTCCTTAATATGTGCTAAGTGAAATAATTATCTCACTTGGTGCTAATAATTGCTCTATAAAGTAGGTAATATTATTTTAGTGATGAGGAACAAAGAGGGAGGTTCTATAGACAGGAAAAGGTAGAGTTGATCTCTAAACACAACCATCTGGGTTCTAATGCCATTGCTCCCAACTGCTTCACTACGCTGCCTCTCATGTAAAAGGAAGGCACATTTGCAAAACTCAGGTGTGTGAAGCACAAATGCTTTTGGAACTAAAAGTAATTCAGCATATCTGAAGGAAAGATTGTGCTCCAGAGAGCGAAAGGGAGTAGGATTGGACAGAAGGACTGGAAGTCAGAGCTAGTGGGACCTTGTAGGCTACGCATACAGGAGGAAGACATGGAGAAATACATGAGTGAAAGAAGAACAAATGATGAACTCACGATGGCTAAGATAACCAAAAAGATGGACACCTAGAGAAAGCAGAAGCCCTGAGGACAGAGACATAAGGAGTGGATCTAAAGATGGTGAGAAAGAGGAGGGGAAAGAATTTAGGGATGTACAAATGTTACTGAACAAAAGTGGGGTTTGGCTTCCTGCTGCTGAACACAGTCATAAGCCAAAGATCAGTGGGGAAGGAAAAGGATCTTTATTAAAATGTTGTACCATTTGGGAGAACAGGGCACTCCCTGGCTCCAGGCTTCTCTCTTCAGCAAAACACGAAACAACAACAACAACAACAACTACAAAAAAACCCCTTTGTTCCTCAAAGGACTGGAACCCCAAACCATGCCCAGATATTCTGCTCCATTCTTATGTGTTCTTTGGAGCACAAGGCTACTAAGCAGACAGCTCTCCGGCTTCAGGCTCCCTCCCTGTCCATGCTGTGGGGCCAGCACCACCATCACCACACTGCAACTACTTCCCATGCCAGGGGCCCAGGCTGCTGCCAATTGCTGCCATTGTCATAGAGGGGCTCTGTCCAAGGATTCCAGAGGAAGAGAAGGGCCATGTCTCTGCCCTTTCTCTATTTAAATTTCCCAGCACAAGCTCCTATTGCCATCTGGAAGGGTGCAGCTTCCCCCAGCCAATCCCATCCTTATCCCAGGCTACACTGGACTGTTGCACCTCCCTCTGCCACCAGGTTAACCTTAGGTACACATTCTGCTGTGACCTCTGGCTTCCCCTTCAATCAGGAACCAGAGGGGGTAGGAGGTCTCTTCCCTTTATCCATCACACTCTAGCTTCGCCTCCTGCCCATTGACTTCCTCCTGCCTCACCTATGCCTAGGGCTGGGGAAATCTGTTCTTATGCACCGTGCCAGTTTGGTTACCAGGCAATGTGACACTGTCACTAGCTTGTGTACCCTTACCCAGGAATGCAGTCTCTACTGCTCTCCCTTTGGACTCCTTAGGGGTCAGGTAGGGCAAGGGAGAGCAACAGAGGGAAATTAGGACAACTGTAATAGGACAACAATGAAAAAAAAGGCAGTGAATGAAGACTAGAATGAATCCTAGTAGATTATGAATCTGAGCAACTGGGTATATATTAGTACCACAAGCTAGGATGCAAGGGAAAGTGTGCCAGACTCCATGTCTTTAAACCTTTGAAAGTTTTGAATGCTCCTCGAAAAGATGCTTGTACCTAGTGAATGCTTAAGAAATCATTACCTAGTCATTGGAGACTTCTCTGGGAGAAGCATACAACTGTTTTAGGCAAGAACAGGATATTTGTTTCCTTTTTTTAATAACAAATAATTTTTCCTTTTCCCCATCCCATCTAAAAACACAGGAAAACCTCAATATCATGGGTTTCTTCTTTAGATTCTGAGCCAAAATATCCAGCAACTTGCTTTGAGAACATCTAAAATCTTGTGTGTGTGTGTGTGTGTGTGTGTGTGCATGTGTGTCAGTGTGAGATATTTATTGCTTAGCAGACTCAGTCTCACAGATTGTCACAGAAGTTTCAAGAAGTGGGCTAAGGAACAATTTATTTCTACTTTTAAAAGGAAAGAAAGGTTAAGTGAGCCATTGAATTTCTCAAAACAGGAGCTCAGCTCTGAGGTCAGCTCAGTGCATGTACAAGCAACCACCGAATGGCTGCATGACAGGCTGCAAGTTGAAGTTCATTGTTACCTGTTACAGCTTGAGCTCTTAGAGTCTTGGTTTACTTGTGAACAATAAACTTAGAAGTGTAAAGAAGGAATTAAGAGAAAGTTTTTCAAGATTGGCTGCTCGTTCTTATTTCTATGTCAAGTTTCTTTCTGACACATGATTTTCTGTAAACAAGAAGCTCAAGGGAATGTTCAATATTAAAAAAATAAGCACAATGTTTCCCAGAAATGTTTACTTTGTAAAAGTAGTCTTATATTATACATAACCCAACATTCTATCTGTCCTTGTGTAATCTTATATTTAATCATTTTTTCTGGGTCTTCTTATCTAGTTTCTGCGGATGAAGATGCATGTCAAATCCAGTGCCCTTCTCTGAATTCTAGACCCATCTGTGGAACTGCTTTTGTATTTCTTAGATAAGTAATATGTCTCTCAAAATTAGTATGTTTACAGCGGAGTTCCTTAAATTCTTTCTATTCTAATTTTGCTCCTCCTACTGTCTAATGCAAAGAGTTCATTGAAACTCTGTTCTTCCCATTATTCAGGTCAGAATCTTGGGGTCATCCTTAATACCTCACCTTTACTCAGACCCAAAACTGGGTCTTTGCCTAAATGCTGCTAGCTGCATCTTAAAATCAATTTGTATTGCATCTACTCTTGTTACAGAACAAACAAGGGGGGCCTGGGACGATATACTATTACTGAAAGAAGCCCCCAGGTCCGTTATGTCCGCCACCAGAGGAAAGACGTCTCTCAATGCCAGAGATTCATGAAAAGGAAAGGAAATGTTTATTTAATGCTATACAAACTTAAAGTAGTGACCTAATGTCTTTATCAAAAAATCCTAAAGTCCCTTAAAACACCCACAAACAGACACAGTCCTTCCTTCCTTCCCCTTTTGCCCAGCCCAGAGTACCGTATCTCAGGAAAGGAAATGGAAGTCCATGGCTCAGGCAGTCCTCTGGTTCTTCCCAGTTAGAACTCCATCTCAACTGGGAGACCTCCCTGGATTCCCGGCACCCTCAGCTGAGTCGCCGGGATCTCTGCTAAAACCAGGTGGTGGTTCCCCCTTCTAAAGCTACGGGAGTCCCCACTCTGCCAGAGCCACGTGCTTCTCCTCCACAAAGCTGCAGGGAGGAGGGGTTGCCACTCTGTCAAGGCTGCGTGGTTCTCTCCCTCAGGGCCGAGGGAGTCTTCATCACTCTGCTAAAGCTGTGTGGTTCTCTCCCCAATAGCTGCTGCATCTGGGTTTAAATCCCCGTGCCAATCTTCCTCTGCAGCCCCATTTCCAACTCCTCCCACACTCGGCTTCACATGCCAGAACTCATATCCTTACAGCTTTACTGGACTGCCATCATGAGTCTGGCCAGGCATGGCCCCATGTCATGGAGCCAATCTTCTCCAAGCTCTCACGCAGGCGCTGTAACTCGGGGGACCTGCCCCCCAGTTACATGTTGGTGGGGTAGTTACTTCCATTCCCCTGGCTCAGAGCATGGCCACAGCTATTTAACATATGTAAGTGACCAGCCAAAGGCTATAGATATGTTAAATGACCACGCCAGAGGTTAGCTGCAAGGCTGTTGCTATGCAAAACAGCTCTCAATGGCCTTGCTCCATTTGTCCCTTCCCCCAACCTACACCTGGGGAGTGGGGGTGAAGACATTTTAAAATCTCCTGGACACCTTGAATTCTGGACCCTATTTCAAATGCCCATTTGGGGTCCTCCCTCTTGGCTGCATCCTGTAACACTCTCACCACCTCACTACCTCACCATTTCAAACTGTAGCATCCAGCACACGTGAGAACCAATATCAGAGACTTTCAGGGGTTCAAAGATGTTATTTTATTGGCCAAGTTTAACCTGCGCAGGGGCGAACTCTCAAAGTGTCCAGCGACACAGTGCCCACAAGGAGCTGCAAACGAGAGCCGCCACGAGCGCGTACAACTACTTTCTTATATAGGGGCGGGCAAGCAAGCGTTATACAGAAGCAGACGTGGCAGTTAGCAATTCGCTTACAGAGACCGCTCGTGGGAATTTCAAACCAAGCATTTTTGCATAAGGCGGGAAGGCAGGCTGTTTGTTCATTAACCTAGTAATCTCCTGGTTCTAGCTGGCTAGTTTTCTATTTTCTCATTAAAAACTACAAAGCACTGCTTATCTAGCCTACTCAGGGGAGAGCGTCTGCTAGACACAGGATGTTTGCTTAACTGCCCTGTGTCTCCCTTATCATTTCCTTTTAGCTACAATGTGGTTCTTGTCTATTAGAGGAAATTTAGTTCTTAATTTCCTTATTCCCAACACAAACTACTAACATTTTTGCCAGAAAAATTATAATGGCCTTCTAACTTGTCACCCTGTAAAAGGGTGCAGCCAGGGGGGCCTCAAAAGAAGGATTTGTAATGGGGTCCAGAACTCAGGGTGTCCAGGAAATATTAAAAATATGGATGTCCTCGCCTCCACAAGTCTGAGCTGGGGGATGGGATACATGAAGCAAGGCCATTCAGTTGTTTTGCATAGCAACAGTTTTGCAGATAACCTTTAGAATGGTCATTTAACATATCTATAACCTTTAACTGGTTTCATAGATATGTTAAATATCTGTGGCCATGCTTTGAGCCAGGGAGAAGGCAGTGACTTCCACCCAAAATGTAATTGGGAGGCAACACCCCCTGGTTACATAGCTTATGTGGGAGCTTGGAGGTGATTGGCTCCACGCCATGGGGCCCAGACTTACAGACTTACTATGGAAGCCCAGAAAAGCTGAAAAATATGGGAGTGCTGGCAAGTGTTGCTAATTGTGGTAGGAGTCAGAAATGGGGCTGCAGAGGAAGATTAGAGCTGGAATTTAAACCCAGGTGCAGCAGATATGAAAAAAATCACTGCACGGCTTTGGCAGAGAACCACCATGTGGCTTTAGCAGAGAACCACCATGCGGCTTTGGCAGAGAACTACCATGCAGCTTTGGCAGGGGAGAACCATGCAGCTTTGGATCTACCTTTGCCATGCAGCTTAGGAAGCTGGAAAGCAAGGTGTAGCAGTGATGCAGACCTCTCTCTTAGCAGTTCAGAATAATGCAGGAGAGATGCTGCAGGAAGGAAAGGGGTGAAAGGACTCTTGCTGGTGGGCCATGAGAAGGTTCCATGTGGTTTTGGAATAAGAACTAGAGATCCCGCCACACAACTGATGGTGCCAGGAACCAAGGGAGGCCTACCAGCCAAGCACGGATTACTGGGAAGAACCAGGGACTGCCTGAGCCACAGCCTTCTATTTCTTTTCCTGAGATACGGTACTCCAGATCAGGTGAAGGGGGGAAGGAAGGACTGTGTGTGTTTGTGGGTGTTTTAAGGGACTTTGGGACTTTGATGAAGACATTAAGTCATTACTCGTAAGTCTGCATGACTTGAATAAGTAATTCTTTTCCTTTCCACCAATCTCTAACATGGAGAGCTATAATTGTCTGGTGATGGGAAAGGCAAACCTAGTACAGGGGGACCCCAGGAGAAGGGGGGGTCAATTCGGTAACATTGTGAGACCCCCTTCCCTGGAGGCCAATCAGGGAAATAATGGAGGCCACATGTACAGTAGCTTTAAAGTAATACAACTATTTGTTACATGCTCAGTAAAAGCCTGGCCAAACCTAGCCAAGAAGGATCCACCCTATAAGAATGGAGTCCCTCCAGGCCATGAGGTCAATCTCTGCTTGGAGTCAGCCTGTTCCCTTGTTCTCTGCTATAAACTCTGGGTGTTCGGTTCAATTCTTTGTCCCGATCACCAAGAACCTGGTTACCTGTGCCCACCTGTGACAATCCTGATTCTGTTTTGCCTCCAAAGTCTATTGCTAACATAGTAGTCAGAGTCCTTCTGTTAAAATGTGACAGTCTATTATTCCTTCACTTAGACCCTCCAGTGCCTTTCCTTCTCACTTAAAAGTCAGTCACAACTGTGATTCAAAGACCCTGTTTGATCTGGCCCTACCATTTCCACCTGGATTCTCTCTTCCTATGCTCCTTCTAGTCTCAGTTCCTTTTCGTCCAAGCTTGACTTTTTTATGGATGAGGCAGTCCTGCCTCAAGGCCTTTTCACTCATGGTTCAATCTCTCTGAAATGATATCTTTTGCAAGACTTCATCCCTCACATCCTTCAGGTCTTTGTTTGTTGTTATTGTTTGTTTTTTAGGCCTTCCAAAACAACCTGCTTTTAAATTGGGAGTATTACTCCTATATGCTTCATCCCCCTTCCCTGCTTTATTTTCCCCTTATTTCATATTACTATTTATAATCTTCCTGTATAGTTTACTTCTTTTTCTTTTTTTGCACACTAGAATTTAAATACCATCAGGCTGGGGATATCATCTGTTTTGTTAATGATCTGACACACGGTAAACACTCAATAACATTTATTGGATGAGTGAAAGGCTATATATTTTCTTAACAGAATATCCTAGAATTTTATTTAAAATATTGATAGATTTCAAGAAATCTTGTCATGGAAGAATGTTTTTAAGACAACAGCAAAAGTCTAGTAAATTATTGATTTTCTAAAGAAATTTGTGTCTTTAATATTTTGTCCTAGAGGTGGTATATTTTCTTCACTTATAGCTCCTTCAATTATCATTTCTGTGGTTCAGAAACCTCTGAACTTCTTTTTTTTCTTTCCATTAATTCAGTGGTGGGATTTTTACTTTTGCTTTGTTCTACCCTTTCAAAGGATGCAGCCAAGTCAATTAAAGAAAAAGTCATCCTCTTTCAGGTTTTAGCTACCTGAAGCCAAAGTTTTTAAGCATTTTGAACAAATGTAGTTCTCTTCACATGTTTTGATGTATAACTGGGTGGGGAAGGGTGAGGGGGGAAAGGAAATGAAGGGAAGAAAGAGAAAAAGAAACTCTTTTATGCTTTTGATAAATTAAAGGAGTCACATTAATGTGTTCCTTTTGATGTGGGCTTCTGTGAGCAGAGTTTTGAAATAAAATATAACTACACATTTAGAGGCCTCTTAAATGTCAAATTTTAAATTATAATGTCCCAGTATATACTTTTATATTAATGTTATTTCATGTATTGCCTATCTTTTAGCTGTTACCAAAAATAGAATCTCCAGTGAAACATACATGTATATTTATTTATTTATTTATTTATTGCTTTTAAACTTAAAGCTGGCAGTTGAAAATGTATGCGTATGACAGTGGCCACTCAACAAAGCAGTGGGTAAGGAATGAGGATCCTCAACTCATGGAATGCTGGCAATGGTGAAGACCCACTTAGTGGGAAATTTCATTAAGTTTCAAGCCAATGCAAGTAGACTAATGTATGATACGTGATTTTATAGTAATTCTAAACAAGAACTTCAGATAACCCAAGGTTTATAAAGTGTGAATTTTGCATCGTAAATTTTATCACCTTCATGGGAGAATTTAATATTGTAATTGAGAAGCTGGAAGGGAGCTTGAGTTTTCATTCTGCCACTTGGCAGAATGTCTGTTCTTGGAAAAGAAATTTACATTTTGTTATTATCAATTTTACTAAATAAGAGAGAAAACCACATACAAGTATGGTTATTGTAAGCACTAAAATTTGCCAACATTCAAAATCATGTAGGTTGTGCAGCCAATCAAAAACATTATATAATACAAGGTAACGTGTTAGTGACCATCTAGCAGATATGAGCTAAACATTTACTTGGAGTTTACTTCCTCTATATCCAAAGATGTGTTCAGATGATTGAGTTCAAAGTTATGTGAACAGCACCAAAATAATCACCAGCTGTCTTTTAAGTGACTTGAAATTGAAGATGATCATAAATAATCAAAGAACTTTATAAACTGTGAAGGTCTACAAATATGTACTAATGTTTTTATAATTATTATTGCCATAACTTCTTATTCATGATTCCTCCATTCATATGATAATACAGTCCCCAGGCTCTTGCATCATGTCTCCCTAAAGTATTTTTGGAATGACTTAGGTGTCATTTGATGACTTTTATTTGTTGTCTGACTTTAACTCTTTTTTGAGGAGTAGTCACTGTGTTGGTGGAAGGGACATCTCAAGGGGGCCCAACCAAAGGGAGCCCTGTGACTATGGAGTAGCTCATGACTTTGCCTTTTCCACCACCCGTGATGAGGGCTGGCCAGAGGGCCCTTGGCCAGAGGAAATGTGTATTGGATTGGGAATGAATTGTAACTCCCTCCTTATGGGAGCAGTTCTGGTCCTGTGACTACTTCTTGACCTTTCTTTCTGCACACACACACTGAGGTAATGTAGTTTAGAGTCATGCATGGAACATGTGTCTCTTTTGTCTGGGACCCCTTATAACGAGGGGCATGTCCTCTCAGACTGGAGGACATGCTGCCTCTCTCACACCAACTTGCCACTGTCACTGCACCCTCTGGTAATGTGAGTAATAAATGGCATGTACACATCAGCTAGTCCATCTGGTGTTTTTTTTCCACCCCCCCCCTCCCCGGAATATCATGTACACTTAAGCAGCTCCTTGGGTTGGGGTCCTGTGCTACCATGACGAAATGTCCAAACCACCTTTCTTTGTGTTCAATGTGTGTTCTTTCTCAGAGATATTAAATCAATGCTCTTTGTTCTAAATGTGTGTGTGTGTGTTCTATACATATTTTATTATATTGGTCAGTTGTTGAGAATATTAAGTTTTCCTTTTATTGCAGTCTCTTCTTTGTATTGTAAAATTTTGGTAAGTTAACCATGACAAAGGTAAGAAATTCAGGCCTGGGGTCCACCAGGCAGGTTGTAACTCCAATAAAAAAGCCAAAGCATTACTCAAAGGACTTGAAGACGACAAGGAGATTGTGTTGCCTGTCTAGCACCAGATCTAGGGTCAGAAGGTCAGAATGTGAAATGTGACTAAATTAGGGCTCTGAATCTGCCTCATTCTATGATTCTTAGAGTATGCTAATCTGTCAAGTCTGTGTTTACTAACCTGGTAAACATAAAGAATTCTGAATATTTAATCTACACTGGATGGAAATAGGGTCTTTTGACATGATAGAATTTTCATAATAACACTAATATCGTAGCAATGTACTGGTCTTAATATACCAAAATGTTAACTCATAAAAATACTAACATATTAAAGGATGCTTAATATAACTTGTTTTAAAAATAATAACATAATAAAATATGTATGATAATCATTTCAAACTGTTGTAAGAAGAAAGTTGTCGTGAATCAACAGCTTTGGGATTATATTTTTATTCCTCAAACTCAGGTTCCAGAAAACAGTGTCTAGCAAGACCTGGTGCACAAATACTCCTGGTTCCTCACATTTTGTGTGCTGTGTTTTACACTGATTTCCAAAGTTTGCCATGACAGATTAAACTCCTTTCACCTCCAATAGTAGCTGGTTTGAAATGGTAATCTTTATTGGCTGCCTTTTCTCCTAGTCTCACTTTACCAAGGGTGTTTCTTTCATATCCTAGGCGAGCTACTTGCACTTGAATCCTTGCCTTAGGGTATATGTCTGAGGAACTCAAACAAGACAAGTGTTTTGAAAACTGAGTGCTTCCTGCTCCACTTTTCAATGACCCGGATATCTGAATGATTAGTTCTGACAGCCTCTGAACACAAATCTCAAGGTTTCCATATTTGAGGTTCTTTCTAGTGTGTCACTCTCCTCTTCGTATATTTCTAAAAGGTAAATTTTGCTGACATTCCATCTTGAGTATTTAGTTTCTGAGTCCCTTTAAAGACTGTCAAAGCAAAAATTGCACTTAACAAAGTTAAACAAGCAAGTAAGACTATTCGAAACCATTGTAATAGGGGAAGAAAGCTGCACGGAACTCTGCTGCAACCAAAGTTCTGAGTGTCTAAGTGCTGGGATGAGTTGGTGGGAAGCACTGGATGACAGAAGGGGCAATGTTGGAGAACAGGATGTGGAGAGCACAATGACTCACTCCTGATTTTGTCATTGTTTTTCCCTATGATTATCTATGAATAGGTTATCTTTTAGTTCATTGGTGCTTGTACAGTTTAGTCTCCTGCCCTCCCTTGGAGACTTGGAGAGGGCTGCAGACTGTTTACATTTCAAAAAGACGGTTTTCAGGTCCTTGAGAAGGACACATCCTCAATTGTAAAACTGGCAAGAAGCCTGGGAGAAGATTTGCATGCATTTTGAAGGGGCAGAGAAAAGATGTACAGTTGTAAGCTTTTTAAGTTAAATGCTCCAGAAAAGGGAGGTCACAGACCCTGGTCAAGAAGTACACTTTGGAAAGGTTATTCATTCTGGGGGAATACTAAGGTCATCTTGGTCAATTCTTATTAATGAACGTTTAAGGACATCCTTTCTTTTGCCATGTCTTAGGCAGCTGTGGGAGGTAGTGTAAGAATTTCCTTTTAGTTGTGTGAAACTAGAAGACTTAACAACTCTTAAGCCTCATTTACAAAAAGCTGGTAGTAATCACACCTTTGGTATATTTGTGAAGATCAAAAGAAATAAAATAATGCATCTGAAGTTCTTGACGTAGTATATTAGTCTACTAGGCCTGCTGTAACAAAATATGTCAGACTAGGTGGCTTAAGTAACATAATTTTTTTCTCACAGTTATTGGTGCTGGAAGTCCCAGATGAAGGTGCTAATAACTTTGGTTTCTGGTGACAGCACACATATGAGGTCTTCGGAGACAGGCAGCTCTTATCCCTAAAATAGAGATGCTAACGAATTCACATATCAGCCATGATTAAGGAAATTTATTTCTGAAAAGTTTCTACCCAGTGATAAGTTTTACATTGATTCAGCTGGCTATTTTCCTATGCTACATAAATATTTGAGAAAAGTTGTTTTGTAAAGAAAAGTCCTCCTAGCAAATTTACATTGTAGAGTTAGACTCAAAAAGACTAACCAACTGAATTCATGAACTGGCCCAAAGCAAAGAAGAACTCCTTTAGTCTACTCAGCCCATTCACTGTACAGCGTATCGATTGTGGAAGAGAGTAAATACAGAACAAGCCACATGATATATTGAAACTGAAAATGTAATCACAAAGTAGGCTTAACCAAAAATAAAAAGTGTTGACAAAATATCCCTTTAAAGAAGGGACAGTGGCAGATATTTGAGAAAAAGCAAAATTGAAAGTAGAAATTTCCTGATGGATAATTTTTGAAGAAATCTATTTTTTATAATCTCATATTGTGGGAACTTCCAACTTGTACCGTTACAGCAATTTACACAATTTTCAAAACCCTTTTTGAAGTTGCACAGTCTTTTCTGATACTACTCAGTCTTGTATCAGGGTCAAAGAATCCCAGATATGTGACAATAAAGTCAGAAAAGCAAACTACACACTATCATCCCCTGTGTCACTGATAGGTGGACTGGAAGAATGAAAGGTCTGAATATATACCCAGCTGTCTCCATTCACAATGATCTAGTGAATTCAGCAACCCCTGCCTAAAACTGTGTTGAGTCCAAGCCATTCAGCACTTTTTGACTGTAATATGATGTCAAACAGATGTGATTGGCTTTGTATTCTTTGTCAGATGGGTTATGTGAGACAATTTACAGTGTACAAAGCATCAAGGACTCCTGTATATTGTGTAAGGCAGGAGGCATGACTCAAAACTCCTTTATAATAATATTCTAACAATATCTTGCCAGGAAATCTGCAAGCCTTGGGGGAATCTTTTTCATTCCCCCAAGACTTGTTCACTGCTTCCCAGATTCAGATTCTGATAAATCCTCTTCTTTCTTACAATAAAAGGAAAATAAAATGGCTCTGAGAGAATAAGGAATGAGAAGACCAAAAAGAAAAAAAAAAGAGGTTCTGTAATGGGGTACAGAGTGGGAGTCCCTGAATATAGCAGTGAATATTCCCCACAAACCTGGACTGGGAGAAGGGGACCTGGAGGATACAGCATTTAAAATGCTTTGCATAACAATGGCAGGTTATTATCTATGCTGCTGCCCTTGGCAAAAAGTGTACATGACTTTCAGAGAGTATAGTGACTCATGACATAGCAAGGGGAGGCAGATCACCCTGAGTCATGGGAAAATCTTGCCCTGACTAAAGATGGCAGCTGAAAGAGGGTAAAGATATGGAAGGACTGGCAAAAGTAGCACATCATAGGAGAGGCTGGGTATGAGGTCACAAGGGAAGTTTCAGGCTGAGCATTTAAAATAAGGGTGAACTGAAAGAGAAGGGAATTCTGCCATGCAACCTGGTATAGTAAAGAAGGGGATACTGTGTGGTCTGTAGTGGGGTAGAAGCCATGAGGGCTGAGAGAGAGGAGGTAGAGGCCATGCAGGAGAAGGGTGTAAGGAGAGAGCTGATAAAGCTGCATGGGGACCTGCCTAACCACACAGATTTGTGGGAAGTGCTTGGAGATGAACTGAACTGTGACTGGGAACACAGACTTCTGTTTCTCTGAAGGACATACAGAGAAGTTACTCTCCTGCAACGTGTGCCTCCCTGGACTCCACCATATCCAGTGTAACACAGCACACATTTCACTGAACTATTACATGGAGGCTGAGAAGAACGTACCCTGAATCCTGACGGAGAGAGCTGCTGCAACAGGATGGCGACTCTGAAACCCACAAGGGCACATTCCAGAGAGGATGGAGATTGGCTGGTGGATCTGGCTTAAGAACAGATAATGATTTGGGGAACTTCTGGGCATGGTGTTGGCTTATAACCTGGTGGGTAGCGAGGGAAGTGCTGGGTGTCTTTGGAGAGCAGGGCTCTAAGCAGGAGTGCGCTCAGCCCTCTTGAGATTGGAACCCTGTTAATAAAAACCTCTTTCCTTCAATATGAATTGTTGGGTCATGCATCAAGGCACCATGCGGACAAGCCCCAGTTTGCTCGGTTACGGTTTTGGTGTTCTGAAGCATAATTAAGGGCCCCCCAAATCTGGATCTGTCTCTGACATTTTATGTCCTCTGGCATTGTTTATCCCATCAACTAAATTAATTAAGCACTTAAGTTAAAAACCTCCTTGACAGCTGATCAATCAGCAAGATTTTCAGAGCGGCTAAATTAATCTCTGAGGAAATATCAATTTGATTAATTCTTCTTGTCACATTCAAACGTGTGCACACACCTGGAGATATACACAAATTATGAAAGAATTGTTTTGATATCTTAAAATTAATTATCACTTGTAGACATTACATGAAATGTTTTCACAATTCTTTTGTTTAAAACTCCCCCCATCTTTGTGAAATGGTCGCTATTATTTGCTTAATTTTGTTGATGAGGAAACTGAGGTTTAGTATGTTCCCTGACCAGAGTCCTAAAGCTAATGAATGACAGACTAATTTAAGCCACTATTGTCTGATTCTAGAATAACTACTGGTAGACAAGAGAGTTTAGTTACTAAGAGATAAACTCTTGAGGCAAATGGCATATTCTTGAATCCTGAATGCACTAATTACTATCTATAAAATGTTTGCCTATTAGTTCCTTTTTTAGCCTCTCAGTTTTCTTTTTTGTGATATGGAGATAAAGTGTTTTGTACCTCATAGGAATATGGTAACAATTAAATGGATTTATGTGTGCAGATTACTCAGAAAATTGGAATGTGGCACATGTCCTGTAAGTGTAAGTCATGAGGATGATGATGGTGGTGATTGACATTGTGATAACAGGAACTCACATTGCCTCTAGTGGTGAAATAGCCTTCCCTGCAGTAGGTAGAGTTTCTAACCCTTGTTAGAAGCACATTTCTCTGAGACTATTTTATATGTCTGATGAGAGGGCTTGCTTCAGCCAAAATGAACTTATTTATTCTATATGTACTTCCTTCACTGTTATTACTCCTCGACCACTGTGGAAATGCATTATGATGTCCCTTCCAGAAGCTGGGAACTCTAGGAACCTTCTTTATGTCATGTCTTCTTACATAGTTAGGGAAGAGAGCATCCAACAGAGGCAGCATGGTTATAACCAGGTTCCCAAAGCTCATAGTGTAGCTTTCAGACACTGTATGACCTATGAACATGAACTAAGGGGGGGAATGCTGATGGGAAGCAGGGTACAGAGCAGAGAGGCAATAAAGGGGAGAAAAATGGAACAACTGTAATAGCATAATCAATAAAATATATTTTAAAAAAAGAAAAAAGACCTGCTCTTTCCATCTGAAGCCTCTGGATTGATTACCCTTCCTTCACTCTACTTCTACACTCACCATCAATATAAATGGGAGCTTATGGGACTCCTGGCATCACTCTCTGCTTGGAAGATTGTTTTCAAGTCCTTCAAAGATATTAAACTCTGACTTCAAGGATAAAACCTAGCTAAATCCCACAATTTTTCAGATTTCTTGAAGGACCTTTGTGTTTCAGTGGTTATCATTGCATTGCTAAGAAAAATATGTTTTAAACCAAAAATACTCATTTATGTGGATTAACGTATGTGGGAAATTGACTGTTTTTAGATACCCTTCTTTCACTGTGCTTGACTTAGTATTAGGGCAGAGAAAGGTGTGGTTTTCACAAATAATGATGGTATTTAAAATCTCAAAATTAGACATTGAAGGAAAAAGTGCAATTTAATAGCATGTTTTCAAGTTTTACCAGGTCCATTAACAAACACTAGCAAATGTTTTTAAAAGTTAGTTAATAGAGCTCTTATACTATTTCAAGGTTTTTTTGTGGTAATGATTTGTATGTGTTTTTAAATTTTATATAAAGCATTGAGCAAAAGTAAGTTCACAGTTTTGTATGGAAAATAATATAATTATTAATAATGATACAGGAACAAACTCATGTACTAACAACTATAAACCTACTTTTGCCACTCTGTTGTTATATAAAATGTTTATGTATATATATATATAGATAGATAATATAGATAATATAAATGCATCATCAATACGCTTATCCAAGTAACTTACCATATTAAATACCATGTAACTTATTTTCTGTTAATTCCAGCATGGCTTGGTTGCTGTAGATAGCACTGACATACAGTGACTATAACTTTATTCTACTAACTATGAACAGTTACTAATCCAAAATACTAGTAGGACTGATACAGTTTCTTTCTAGAGACCCATTTCCACCCATAAACCCTGACCTTTTCTTCAGGTTCTAAGACAAATTATTTTGTGTTTTCTCTAAGGAGGCATAACTTTGTCTTTTGACTGCAAGTTTTCGTTTTAGAAACAGTCAGCATTCATTTTGGGCTCAGTCTGGTGAAAAAGTTGCTAATCAAGTATAATTACATGAGGTCTGTCTGGAAAAAGTGCAGCCATTGTTAATATAATGATTTGCACAATATCAGTGTAACCTGATGGCCAAGTGGACTGGAATGCTCATGTGTGAACAATGATAACTTCACTGTACTAATCAGCACAGTAGATGCCATTAAGTGAGCATGTGTACTGTGTGGCCATCACATTCGAAATGACTGAGTGAGTAGGGCTATGAATCTGCATCCAATTTTGCAGTTAAACTTGAACATTCCTCTGCAGAAACTGTTTGGATGATTCAGAAGGCTGAGGCTATGGGCAATGGGTGATTGACAGCTTCATCACGACAATGTGCCTGCTTCATGCATCACATCTTGTGCAGTGTTTTTTAGTAAAACATCAAATCACCCAGGTGGGTCTGCCAGACTACAGCCCAGATTTGGTGCCCTGTAACTTCTGGTTTTCCCAAAACTTAAATCACCTTTGAAAGGGAAGAGATTTCAGACTGTTGATGAGATTCAGGAAAATACGATGGGGCAGCTGATGGCGAATGGGAGAACTGTGTGAGGTCTCAAGGTGCCTACTTTGAAGAAGACTGAGGCATCATGACCTATGTACAATGTTTCTTGTATCTTGTATCTTCTTCAATAAATGTCTCTGTTTTTCACATTACATGGCTGGATAACTTCTGGACAGGCCTCATATGTTCTAGAAATAAAATAGTTCTGGTGTTTATAAGGTGTTAGGTAAATACCACATTTGCAGCAAGTTATATTCTTTCAAAATCACTTGCCATTGTCTTTTTTAGATACCTGAAACAAATTTACTACCTTAATGATATCCTCTATGACTCAGAGGCATTTTTGTCTCTCTGCTAGGATATTATCATATTCTACTTTGATCTAACTTTTTGTAATTCACCATGCTCTACTGAAATGTGTGTGTGTGTGTGTATGTTTAAAAGTGTGTTGACAACCTATAAAAGGAAATGTAATAAATTTTCTAGCTGGAAAAGATTTATCTTATTTTGAATAATAATTGCCTAATCAACAGTACTAACCTTTTGAGCATTCAGTATGGATGAGTGATGAGGAATGGAGAATACCAGTAAATCAAATATCCTAAAATAAGAATATATATAATTGCTAATGGAGTTGCAACAGCCTTTGAAGGGTCAGACGAAGACTTTGCTTAAATAGAAGTGACCTGGAATTTATTATAATTACTATGGGTTTATAATTAATTCCAGAGAAAGTAGGAAAGGAGAGCAAGAAGTTTTGTTTGGTTTGGTGTTTGTTTTTATTTTTGTTTTTGTCCATTGGGCAAGAGATCAAGCTAAGAGAGATATTAGGTAAGTCAGGATCAGAAACATCTATGCTATTGTTACTAAAATATAAAATTACAGCCACTTGCCAAAAAGGCTAGGCAGTAGAAGAGTAGAAGGTACACAAGGAATCTATCTGACAGGCAGCTTATGGGCAGATGGCTTGAACAAGATACATCACGACCGTAGGCTCCCCATTTCACTGTTTCTACACATCAAAACATGGATCACTTAGTGTACAGTTACACTAAATCTAATTTAAATGCTGGACAATAGAGGAAAGTGTTACTATTAATGCAGACGTAATGAAAACAGTAACAATTTGCATTTACAGAGTTTAAGCTTTTTAAATTATTTAATTGCATGTCCTCTTCATTTGGTGTAGTATTATTGAATAAATGCATTTTTGAAAAATGTGTTTAATTTTTCTTTTCATTAGGCATGCTCAAGGGAAAGCTTATTTCTACAAATAATAATGCCATTAAAATAAAACAATAGTAGTTCAACACCTGATAATAACGTAAATTCATTTATTTGAATATCTGGAAATGAGAAAGAAAAAGAATTTCCCTTTTTTATCTATAAATTATAATTAAAATTAATTATAACAGCCAATTATATTAGTAATTCATTTAATCTAACTTTACTGAAGCAAATTTAATCTGAGTGTTGGTACATGTTGGATTTTTGTCAATATACACTCTTCATCCATAATAATCTGAAATTATAGAATGACAGTGTATTTAGATCTGTGCCTTCAAAAGAGTCAACAGGATTTGTGTTTTATCTTTTATCTTTAAAAAATTGAAATTCAAACTAAAATTGTCAATGTAATGAGTTGAATAAATGTAAAAAGAGTGAAGTACAATGAAATAAAAAACAGGATGAATCATTTCAGACATTGAGATTAATGATTTAGTTTCTTAGCTGAATCATAAAAACCATTTGACAAAATTATAAATAGAGATGCTTTATTCCCTGGACATATACGAAAGTAAAATACATTAATTTTAAAATTTAAATACTTTAAAATTTAAGCAGAATTAAAGTTTAATTTTTTCCAACTATCGTAGTTTGATCTTTTATTAAGCTTATATTTAAAAATCAAAGACCGTGACAACAGATGCTCCCATTTTACAGCCTCACCTTTCACTTTTACTTAAGTAGCTGTCATTTCATAGGTTAGAATGTGTAAAGATAACACAGTAATGAATAATAAAGCTGTATAGAGTTTGTTGTAGGAGATAAGCAGATATGTGTTTGAATTCTGATTTTGTCACTTAATATCATTTTGACTTTGAAAAGTTATTTTAAAATCCCAGATCCTTACTTTTTTATATTTGAAAGGAAGTTAGAAAAATAAGGTACATATTTACTCTCTTCTAAGTGAAAAGTAAATGAGCAGTGTTTACTATTGAATAGGGCACAGGGTGAGAAGCAGTCTCTAAATTGTTGCTTCACTTTCTCATTCCCTTTCTCCTTCCCCTTTTGCTCATTCTACTTCTCTGTCATTTTTTTATACCCTCATTATCACCAGATGTTTTAGCATCCATTTAACTAAATAAAAATTCAATAATTCCTGTGTTTCATACAGTTGGTTAAATCAAATGACTAAATGTGACAAAAGCTCTGTACTGATTCCAGATTAAGGCACCTAGTGACCTTGTGTAAATTAGGACAAGAAAATGCTGTCAGAAAGATGACTAAGTTGATACATGCAAAATAATTTTTGTGTGACAGGTGAACAATTTTATAGACAGAAATGAAACATAACTATGAGGATTCTATTTACCATGGATTTTTTTGTGTTCTGTAATTCAACCTCTTACTATTATCAAATATTAATATTCTCTACGTTTTCATAATTTGCCTTTATACTCAGATGTTATATATTGATGTTCACAAATGAGTGTACTACATATGAAAGGTACTTTCATATAATCCATATGAATATAAGGCCCATGGTGACATGGGTTTTTCTGAAGAGGCAATTCATTCATGCCAATCTATTGTTAATTTGGGCTGGGTGCCTGAAGACTGTATTGGGTAAAATGGAAATTCTTCTACTTTGAATTTAATACTGGATATGATATTAAGTTATATTGTGAGTTTCAAGTGGCATTTAACCTCTGGTACTTATGTACTTTTACAAAATCTTTGAGACGCCATTTTAATTCTAAGGTAGTTACAAGAATTTTAATCTAGGAAATAAGGATTATTGAAAAAGTAATAACTGAGAAATAAAGAATTATAATTTTTGTTTTGGGGGCAATAAGGGGTCAGATTCTGAAGCTTAGCTAATGCACTAGCAAATTTCTCTTTTTATATCTAATCTTTATGTCTATATTCCTCCCGTCCTCTATAAAACTGATGCATCTATGTGGGTAGTTTGACTTTCATTACACAAGTGCAATTGTATTAACATAGAATTAAAATCCCGAGAGACACTAAGCCAATAATGAAAGAACAAATCATATGGAGCATCGTCCAGCTTTAATTATGTCAATTTTAACTTTGAGTAATATGGAAAAACATTGTAGGGTTTTCAGCTAAAAAGTGATGATCATTTTTTATATTGTGACCTGATCATTCTTGTCATTAAGACATGGAGGGTTCAGTGCAGAGAAACTGGTTAGGAGCTAGTGCAATACTCTAGGCAAGACGGGTATGATAGTTTTGGAGACAATTGTGAGTGGTTAGATTCTGGCAACTTTGAAGAGGTAGCAAACAAAATATTGTATGTGGAGTATGAGAGGAAAAGAATCACTAATGACAATTCTTCCAAGGTTTGTTTTTGTTGTTTTCTCAGCAACTTTTACACATAAGGAAAGCTGTGAAGATTAGTTGACGAAAAATAAGAAACAGTATTAGTCATGTATTGCAGCTTGAGTTCTCCAGATGCTTGCGGTGAGATTCAGTTTTAGGTACAAAATGTTTGTTAGGAATCAACACCTGTAAAGGGAAGGTGGGTAAAACACAATTGGACAGAGGATGTTTCACTGTAATACAGGGCTGTCAGTGTCATGACTAGTTTGATGGGGTGGTCTGCACTGAGTATCGCCTCTCAGTGTGTCCTGCAGAAGGCTGAAATGGCTAGGTTTACATATCCCGACCTCCCTCAGTCACTGGCTTCCCCAAACCAAGCAGCTTTCTGCAGTTGAGGGGTACCCTAAAAGATCTGGCAGTTGGAGGTGTTCTGCTGACTGCAGTGGCTGCATGTGGGCAGCAGGCCTGTCCTTGAAAGATCTAGGTAGTGAATCTCTGTGTATACTGCAATCCACCTCTGGTGGCATTTTGATCCACTTTTCTATATTCATTCAGAGAGCAGCTCCTCTAGAATGCAAATGACCTTTCTTTCTAAGGGGAACCATACAAGCCAGACATTAATTGGACAAAACACAGCTGGTCTCAGGGCTAAAAATGATGCTTCTTCTTATCTCCCTCCTCCACTATCCATTCTGGCTTGCCAACACTCTCGACTATTGTCTTTGTGTCCTTAGTGTACTGCATGGTGAAGTTTCTTAGTCCTTGCTCTTCAAGGAGCCTGGGCCATAGTCACTCTGCTCTTCTCAGAACATTGTTGTCATTACTATGAATTTACAATCACAATTGACCAAGGTTAGAATAAGTACTCAATTGAAACAACTGAATTCAACATTTATTTCTTCTTGTGCCCCATTATGTAACAGCAGCCCTATAATTATCCAGGTTCATTACCCCTGCCTAGAGAATGGTTCCTTTTCTTGTCTTAAGGCCTCTGGAAACAAGGAGCCCTTTATGCTCAGGAAGTAGCTGCATCGTATAATTAAATAAGATACTTTATGTGCCCCCAGTGAAAGTAGTTTTCTTTTAGAGATCGAGATTTCTTCCTCTACAGAGTCCAAAGTTGTAGAGACAGAAAACAGAAAATCCCCCACTGGGTCTTCGGAAATGATAGTAAGTAACATCACTCCAGCTTCCACCCTTGGTTTCTAGATTCAAGTATATTATTTTTGTTGGAGGTAAAAAGTGAATGAATGTTTAGTCAATGTCTTGGTAGCTAGTACTTCATCCTTTCAGAGTATATCCCTGGAGAGGTCAAGTAAGGTGGGCTTTCAGCAGACAATCCCAGTGCTTTATCAGGCTGGAAGCTACCAGTTAGAGTAGAATGTGACACATTCAGTCATAAGCCCACAGCCACACCTGCTTTCCTGAAAGTGGGTCCCTTGGTCTCCTGTAATGTTACATGGGATTTCATTCTTACTCCGAATATAACATTGGTAGGACCTGTGACTTTGGCCAATTGTAACTGCATTTGTGTAATAAGAATATTACTTTCTCTGAATGCTTCAATGTGTTATTGTGATAAATAGTAAAATTTGATGAAATCTAAGTAATATTTTTAAAATATTTATGGAATAAAGGTGATTATAAGCAGAATAGCCTAATTATGATGCATTTTAAGGCTCTTAGTCATATGAGTATAGGCAGAGTGATTCTCCTTTGGGGAAGCTTGATTTCCTTCCATCTCTCCTTCCATCGTCCAAGAGTCTCCAAACTTTTGGTGTCTTTGGACCATACTGGAAGAAAGGGAGTTGTCTTGGGGCACCCATTACATACATAAACACTAATGAAAACTGCTGAGCAAAAAAAAATTTAAGTACACTTATAATTTTGTGTTACACTTACGATTTTGTGTTGGGCCACATTCATAGCCATCCTAGGCCACATGTGGTCCGCAACCTGTGTGTTGGACATCCCTGGAACCATTTTCTCAGAGCAATAGGCTCTATCTGCTGTGACCACAAATGCCTTTGAGGTTCCTGCAGAGGGTAGTTTTGCAACATGGCTTCCCCACAGCACTTGACGGTTTTATCTTGGTGCTTAGAGGTCACCAACTTTTGCATGTTTTTCACCTATTCCTTTATACTGAAGCTGAGGGTGCACATTTTAGTTGTCATGTTGTTATTATGTCAGTGCCTCACTTCTAAGTAGATATAGCTGAATTAAATATGGTACATTCTGAAACTATCTTTCCCAAACCTGCAAATAATGCTGATTAAATAGCTTGGAAGTTTATTTCTCCCTTATGTAAGTAACCACCAGCACAGACTAGTGCAGGGCCAAGGGAAAGTTATATTATCTTCTTCATGCAGTGATGTCCAAGCACCACCATTTTTCAGCCACTGTAAAGGGACAGAAAGTACAGAGTTTATGCTTTAAAAAGTGATTTCCATAACACACCCACTAATTCTAACAAAATGGTATTTGGACTCATCATATCTGACCTGGGAACTGGAACTAAGAGCCCCTTAGAGAGAATTGGCCTGTTCTTAGCCAAGGCGGAAAAGAACTTCACAAAGTAAATGTTCAGCCTAGGTCAAAGCAAGTCTAATGTGATAAATGATGAGCAGAAGACACTATTTGATAATGGGATCAGAAGAAGCAGTATGGGATGTGATGCTAGCTGAGTTACATAATTACAGAATCATAAAAATAAAAATTCATTAATTCTTGTTGTTGAGATCTTGAGCTGTAAAATTTCTATAGTCACCTAACAGATATAATTATGCTGTGACTTCTTAAATTTTCAAGAAAATATATTAGAAAACTTTCTCACATGTTTACACTTCTTCTTTCCTGAACTGGGCTAAAGGTTTCTATTCCTTACCATTTGCTGAATTTTAGTAGAAAATCAAAAGCAACCAATTTTTTCAGAAGTAGCAGCCTAAGAGCTATCATATTAAATGTGTTGGCCAAACCAACTTTCCAGGTAAACTTGAAATATGGAAATACTGTGAGTGACCAAAAATAACTTTGTCACACTCATTTCATTTGGGCAGTTTGTTTGACTCAGCAAAGTCATCAGAAGAAGTACTTAGCATTGTTCAATAACTGGGCAATAACTGGACATAGCTATGGAATTTCTTCCCAAAATACAAATTTATCATTGCCACACAAGGTATTTTTTATTACCAGACTTCTTTGCTACACTACAATTGTTTCTTAATATGAATCATAAATTACTTACAACTGTGTTTATATCGACACAGTACTTACTCACTGGCAATAATTATTTCCCCTTAATCTTGTCATATGGCTGCTGTTCATTATAAGATGTCCCTAATTAACTAGTGTAATTAAAATATATTACATTGTCAAAATTGTGATCATTTTGATATTTTGCGAGGACAATAGTACTATTTCTATGAGAATTCGATACTCAAATATTTAGGTCCTCAAAATTTTCTCAGTGCACTTGAAAGGATTAGCATTTTTTAAATCATTGGTTTAGAATTACAATAGATAGTAACATCACTAAAAACAATAAATGCTCAAAATATGTTTATAATATAGTTTTTAGAGGTAAATTTTTTAATGTGGAATGTAAATGGAAGAATTGATCATTTATTTCTAGTAAGGATCAAAGCTCAAAGCCATTTCTTTTCTTTTAGGCAAATTATATTTCAGTTAGGTCAAGTTAAGCCATTAAAATTAACAGTAGTGAAATTCCTCAAAAACACATTAATAACTTTAATTGTCCAGACTACATCTGTGAGTTCATTGGCAGTCTGTTGAGATTTTCAAAATACAGGTTTCAAAAGATTTTCCACTTTGTTATTTGTTTAGAAGGAAAAATATAATGTAAAAGTCTAGCTAATGGGTATGCTAAATCATACTGAAAGACAATCAGGTCATTGCTTTCTCTTTTGATTTAAAAAAAATTAGCCTTCCTCTGAATTTTATAGTCCATCATCTAACACCATCTTCACATTTATAGCATTTTACTGTACACTAAATATGGTGGTGTTTATAACACATTTTGCATAAAATATGAATGAGTTTTTCTCTGAACAAAAGACATAGTAATCAGATACATATTTCAGAGACACTCTGGATCTAACATAGGAAGGTTCATTATAATTGCTTGACCAGAGATCACTTATAAAATCCAGTTTTAGCAAGAAGCTTGCTAAGTCAGTTTAACCAGAAACCCCCACCCTTGATAGCTGATCATCCTTGATAACTGATTGGGTTTTTCATCCCCCACCATACCTTAGGTGATATGTGGCCAGCCTGGCATATCTTTAGCAAGAACACTTTTAGGGTTTAGCCAGTGTCCCCCTTAACTCTGATGTTTTCTCTTAGTAATTTTTCATGCACTAAACCCCACTCAGCTTCTTGGCTCTAAATTCCAAAGGCCCTTGTTGAAGTTGGAACTGAGCTCTGTTCTGTACTGAGGTCTCTTTTCCCCTATGACTATAGTCCTAAATAAAATATTTTTACCACTTTACGGTTCAGCTTCAGTTTCCCTTTGATGCCATGCAATCCAAGGATCTGTTTGAGGGCAAGTGAGCAAACACATCAGGTGACCAATAAGCTTAGTCAAAAAATATGCAATACACGTATGAACAACCTGGAATTTATGGACACTTGAAAATGAGCAATGTCTTTGGAAATGTTCCTAATTAAATTGGGGAAATGGAATTGACTTCTCAGCAACCAGCTCAAATCTTTTGACTGCTTGCAGAACTCTTTGAGGATTAAATAATCCTCTGAAAACTATGGCGAAAAAGAATAAGACATTATTGATATAAAGGGGGACTGCAAAGCATCTGTTAGAGGTAGATCCTGCCCTTTCTTGCCCCCAAATGATGGTTGGGCATCAAATGGCAGAGCATCAGAATACAAGTACTAGAAAAACATAATAGGGCAGCAGTGGTTAAAATATCTGGAGGTACTACATGTATTGTGGACTATAGGGTTTGAATGGAAAATAAATCCTCCCCCAAATGAGCCTGTAGTGCAGGTTTGATTGAATTATTAAAGGAAAAGTACAATTACTCTCTTGCCTCTTTAATCACTGGCCTCAGCCAACTTGAACTTGACTGAGATCTTTCAGTTGCATCAAGTCAAGGAATCTTAAGGAAATAAGGGAATTTTTGACTCTCATTATTAAAAAGCATTTATGGCCTTCAAGTGTGAAAATCTTCAGGCATAAGAGATCAAGAAACACCTCTGGATTCAGTCAGTTCAGTTAGCATTTTATATATAATATATATATATATATATATATTATATATAATGTGTGTGTGTGTGTGTGTGTGTAGCCTTTCCTCTTTGTCGGCTTCCACAGTAGGAAAGTTGCCTTTCCATGGAAAACTTTTAAACTATATCCTCGAAATTTAGCAACCCAATTAAACAGAAACTGTCTTTTTTGTTTTTCCAGTAATTTCTGCAAGTTTTTGGATTCTAACTGATGTATTCTGTTAAAAAAAAAAAACTGTGAAAAGGAAAATCAAAGATACTAGTGTGTCTCCATCTTCACCAAACTGTCTAATGATTCTGATTCCAACTCACAATGTATAGGTTCTTTCCTGACACTGACTAGTAATAATCCACTACCAATTACAACTCAATTCTGGCATGATCTACCTAGAGAGAGTGTCAGATCCCACAGGTTAAAGGCTCGACAAGAGTGCCCACTCCTCCCCACTCCAGATGCCAGATGCGTGTCCAGATCTTGCATGTCCAGTTCATCTCCTGTGGTTTATGTTGGAAGTTCCAATGGCCACTCTCGTTAGGTCTGATTAATTTGCTAGGCTGGCTCAAAGGACTCTGAGAAACCCTTGATTTAGTAGATTATAAGTTTATTATAAAAGGATGTGACTAAGGAATAGCCAAATGGAAGAGATGTACAGGACAAGGAATGGGAGGAAGGTGCAGGTCTTCCAAGCTCTCTCCTAAATTTACACACATCTCCACCTGTACACCAACCCAGAAACTCTTTGAACCCATCCTTTTGGATTTTTCTAAAGTCTTCATTACCTATGCCTGATTGATTAAGTTATTGACCATTGGTGATGAAGATTCATCCTCTAGCCCTCTCCCCTCCCTGGAGGTCAGAGGGTGGGACTAAAATTTTTAATTCTCCAATCACAGAGTTGGTTTCTAATGGCAAACAACCCCTTCCCCTAAATGAAGTCCAAAAGTTACCTCATTAACATAAACTCAGGTGTGGCTGAAGGGGCTTGTTATGAATATGAAGATACTTTTATCTCTCTTATCACTTAGGGTATTCCAGGGGTATTAGGACCTACGTGCCAGAAAGGAAGACCAAATATATATTTCTTATTACTAATCACAATATCACACTGCCTCTTTTTCATTTCTTTGTTACAATGAATCATAAAATGAGTAATTGTTCAATTATATGTATGTTCCTGGTAGTCACTGGATGGAGGGTATTGACATCTGAGAAAAAATAAAATTTCACTGATTGTATAATACTTATCTTAGTAGCTGTGTTTTAGTCATTAATCAGGGACCCTTAATTTTATCTCGTTCAAGTAATTGTAATGAGCCTTTCTGTGTTAGACCACAGTGTGTCTGAAATATGTGTCTGATTATATCTTTTCTGTTCACAAGGAAAAAAATTCATATTTTATGCAAAACATATTATAGGGCCCACAATATTTAGCAATTGTACAGTAAAATGCTATAAATATGAAGATGGTGTTACATGATGGATTATGAAATATAGAGGAAGGATAATTTTTTAAAAAGTCTAAAGAAAAAATCAATGACCTTTTTTCCCATATTGCTTGAAGGTACACTTTATCTAGATTTTCATGTTTTATTTTTTCTTCTAAGAAAATAACAAGCTCAGCAAAGTATCACTTTACTTGGGACACATTTTTCTTGTGATATGCCTTGAAAAGTACAATATTTTAACTTCAGTGTTACCAATTTTTATGCTAACTTAACCTTTTATAGTACTCTCTTGAGTACCCCTATCTAAAGGTATTATCATCACTAATTTCCAAATATTCAACACTACCCAGCAATTCATTTACTCCCACACCATCTCCCAGATCATAAATCACTAGAACAGCTCTGTGTCTCTATTTAGAAAACTATAAAACACTAACTATACATGCGCAGGCAGCTGTTTTTTAAGGTATTTTTTTCAGTTTATTCAATGCTTGCGGTAACTGAAATCATGTATAATTATAATTCTAACTAACTATATCCATGTACAAAAACCAGTGTTGTCTTCACCTTCTGACGAGTCCTCTACTGGCACAAGCAGACCAGTGACTTAAGCACGCCACCGTGAAACTGAAACACAGGTCAAACAACAAACTTCCTTTCCAGGATTCTTGCCACGGGTCTTATAATGACTTAGTGGAGAGCAAATGAATTACAAGCTCTTTATTCCTTCCTATGCATTTGTCTTCAATTTTCCATTAATGAGGTCAAGTAGGAGTGACTTTTTAAATTACTTTACATTTTTATTTTATTTTCATTAAAGTATGTTAACATAGAAAAATGAGAAAAGATAGACTAAAAACAAGGTCATTTAGAACCTTCTCATGTGGAGTACAGTTTTTTGGATGCATCTTTATTTTTTGGGAAGAAGCTTTAGGAATTCCATCCCATTTTCAATTTAGGAAACATCCAAAATATTTTTTAATGGTTAAATATTTATAGAAGTAGCTTTTTAATGATGATGATCATTGTAAGCATTCTTGGAAAAAACATGTATTCATTGTTGGTGAGAATAAAATCTGGTTCAAATTTTTCTTGAACCTTTTAACTTTGTATCAAAAGTTATATTTATATACACACTTTCTTACTCTGTAATTTCTAGTAGTTTATCCTAATAAAATTATCAAAGAGCTGATAAAATTTTAGCTAGAAGGCTGTTCAATACAGCATTCTTAAAAGAGTAAAGGGTAGCAAATTAATTTTTAAAAATCAAGCATAAAATGGAATGTTAAATAGCCAGCGAAATTAAGAGAACACTGCATCTTCCCACCACAAGCTTTAGCAGCCAATTTGCTTCTCTTCCTATGTATTCTTTTTTCCGGTTACTATAGATGAGCTCTCTAATCTGATTTAGGCTGGCCTCTGTGTCCTTGTTTAATCATTCACTCTCCTACCTACATTTTGCCCAGGACACACAATGAATAAGTAACATGGCTGTGATTCTAACAAGGGCTATTTTGGACCCCAAAGCTCTTTTCCATAAATGCAAATATTCAGAAACTTGTTATAATTTTTAAAAGTTTATTTCTCTTCAGCCTTTCTTCGGATTGAGATAGGTAAATATCAAAATCAGCTTGGTAAATCCATTAAGACTCAATGTCTTGTTCTTTCTCTAATAGCATCACTGCAAGAATGATCTCTGTTCTACTTACCATTTTTTCCTACCAACATGCAAACAAAAATATGAACATCTGTCTTAATCCCACACACTAATTTAGCTATAGTCAGATATCTCTGGTCTATTTCAAGAGTTGTGAATACGTGAGTTCCTACCCCCCACCTCTCTTGATCTCTAATTTGGACCTCATCCCCATAGGTCATCTGACCTGACCCTGTCAAAGTCAGCACTGACCTCCAAGTTACTAAGACAAATGCACATTTCTCAGTTCTAACAGTATTTCAACTCATCAGCATCATTTTATACATTAGATTATTCTTTCCTTTTTTGAAAAACATATTCATTTATGTTTTGGAAATTAAAACCCTACCTTTAATTAATGAGGGTGTTTCACAGATCAGTCACTGAAGCTCTTCTGTTTTCACACTGTAAACCCTATGGGAAAACTATCAATTCAGTGACAGATATAGACCACATCTATAATTTACATTTTTATAAAAACTATAAAGAAGAGTCTATTTTAATTTTAGTAATGTATCTTATTTAAGACAATATATAAAATAGTATTAAAATACAATCAATGTAAAATTATTGAGAAATTTTAGATTATTTTTCATGCCATATTTTCAAAATGCAGTGTCATTTATACTTCGGATACATCTCAATTTGAATAACTCACGTTTCCAATATTCAGAAGCCACATGAGGTTTGGGCTCCCATATTGATCCCATGTACAGCTTAAATACCATACCTCTGATGAATGCTCTCAAATTAACATATTGGGAACCACTTCCCTGAAATACTCTTTGCTAAAATGCCTATTTGACACCTCTCCTTGGATATCTAATACCACACCAAACTAAAATACAAAATGATTTCTAGCCACCACTCCCACAATGTGTCATCTGTTTTTTCTGTCTCAGTAAATGCCAACTCTGTTTTTCTCGTTGTTCAGGTCCCTCAAAGGTGTGTATATACTTTTACACACACACACAGACTCACACATACACATTGAAAGTTTCACTGGATGCTCTTCTACACTGAACATCTGATTTGGCTGGTAACCTGGTTAGAACTGGAACGACTTCTAAACTGTGTGTGCGATGTGGTCCTCCATGTCCACCGGTTTTCCTACCGTTCCTGGATATCAGGTCCATGGAGGAGTTGCGGTTTTCCATGGCACTTGCACTGCGGCTTTTCTATAGTGAAGTTGTTTTTTTCCTGTATTCAGGACTCTGTAAAAAATAGAACGTGAAAGACAAACCCATAGAATTGTGCACTTCAGTGTTTTCACCTCCTCTAATTTTTAATCTGCACCACCTTGTCGGCACTTCTGTGTGTAACGCCAGGTAGTAGAACATGAGAGATGAGACGGAAGGGGGGCCTGATGTCGGTGACCCGGGCTGACACTGCTGTTTTTATCAGTCACTAAGTAAAATGATGACTTATGTTTTTCTTCTTTAAATTTAATAATTGAGTGTTTTTCTATACTTGAATCTAATTATTCAAGCAACATTTAAGAGAGCTATATTTAAGGCAAATTAGATAAATACATATGAACCCTGCTACCCACTGTAGTAATTTCGAAGTTAATAAAGAAATGTTTCTGATCTCTTAAAAAGCATTTCAAAAGCACAATATGAAGTGATAATTACATCTAACTGGATATTTTATTTCTGTGAATAAAAAGAATACGGGCAATGTGTTATTTGGTGAGATACTTATCTGTAATAAACTAGAACCCTTGCTCTCACCTCATAACAACTAAATTAACAAAACCACACAGACAACAAAAATGAGTTTTAAAATGCTCAAAGGGGTTCATTCTCATGTGTATTTTATTTGCCTTTATATAGAGAATGCCTTCTATTTATATTAAATAGAGATATGGGTACAGAACTAATCACAATAAACCACTTTACTCTCAATGTTTTGGTTTTGTTTTAAAGTGTTAATTTAAATTAAACAAGTCTCACAATTCCTTGGTTAAATATAAGAGCAAAAGTATTTCAACCTCCATTGTCATCTCTGAAAGAATCAAGAGCATACTAAATAGTAAATAAATTTAAAAAACAGGCAAAATAGAAAAACACTGCTTGCTTTAAAAAAAAAACTAGGAAATAGTCAAACGCTTACCTATCAATTGGAAAGAATCAATGTAAGTTGTGAAACTTGAATCAATTCAAGGGGAAGTTGTAAAGTACAAGGCACATGATCAGACTTGACTAAAATGGCCTTTGCCTCTGACCTAGAACTTGAGGGTCCAATCTTGTGGGTCAGGAATGAAAAAATAGAGGAAGAGTTCAGGTGTAGCTATGTAAAACTTCTCTCTTAATGAATGAGTTGTGGTTTCTCCTATGATATTTTATTATACATTCTGCCAAATGTTCAGTACCAAATGGGGTTTCCATCCCTCTGTATGGAGAGACACTCTTGTGATTTGCATTCTGTAGTCATTTTAGCTTTGAGGATGAGATTAAATGCATCCATCAGAAACTTATTTTGTTAATCCTGTTTTCCTTAATATTATGCATAATTCAAGTATTATACTGTATTATGTTTAGAAAAAATGAGAAAGAATGAATATAATTATTTTCTACCTGGCTTAACTATTGTGCCAGTGAATATTGCTCCAGTGTTTATGAACTTTGCAAATATAATCCTGTATAATAATTATATAGTCCTTGCATTATATTAGAATAAAACACAAGGAGCATAATTGTTTCTTGCACCATAGGGTCAATGAGTATGTTATGAATTATAACACAAGGTAATTATGAAAAAGCATTTAATCTGACAACTAAAAAGTACTTGTAGTGTTGTCCAAAGTAAGCTATGATATCACACATGAGAAAGGAGAATTTAGGAACAGTTGCTCTGAGACCCTATGGTGTCCACATTTTACATCATGTTAAATGAATAATGTTAAATGTTAATGTTAATGTTAAATGTTAAATGAATAAGCCATCATGAATATATACTTAAGTATCCTTATTGAATGTTTTGTTCAGAGAAGAAATTAAGAATATGCATTCATTGGTTATTTCAGTGAGCATTTAATGAGCATCTACTATAAACCCAGCTCTGCTCATGGTCCTGAGTATGTAGCAAAAATAGACAAAGTCTTACATTCAAGAAGGATGGTAGACAATAAATACAGAAACACACACACATACACACTAACTTCAGGCTCTCTGAAGATGAATTAGGTAAAAGATAAGGAGAAGCTTCTCTTTTATACAAGGCATAATGGAAGTCTCCCTAAGAGTGAAAAACTAGAAGATACCTAAATGCAGTAGGCTATGTAACATACTTGATGAGTTGGTTTGAATGCTGAAATTGTACAATACTGGTCCAAGTTATCTGGATAAGAGTTTAGATATTTTGTGTTCTTTTTGTATTCCATATAATAATAGAAAATATTGCTGTGTATTTGAAATTTGTAATTTACTTGCTAATACACCATTAACAAAATTCTCCAAATATATATTGACACTGGTATCAATGATATAAAAGCAATAGGAGAAAATCTTAAGAATGCCAGCTCATATTAATGTTATTATTAATTGCATTTACACACTCACAGGGAATTTCATAGAAGAGTATTAATGGTTAAGGAGATGCCAGCCTTTTAAAACATGTTACAGAATAACATGTAAAACATGATACAATTATCTTAAAATTATTGTATCACAATTATTGCCTTCATTTAAAGACCTTTTGCTATCCAATTCCATTTTGAATGGAGGCCGATTGCAGGCCACTGAGGTTCCTTCAAAATGCAGATGGTTATGATGCTTCAGGTACACAGGGCTTTGCAGTTATGCCATAAAAATAAGGAAACTAACTCAAGAAAAGTATTTCACAGCTGCAATGATTGTCCACAAATATGTTCTCAAATTTCAGTTTCCAAAACTAACAGAAGCACATACTGTTTAAGAAACTTAAGTAGCAGGTTCCCTCTGACTTGGTCTCTTAACAATCTGTCAGTGTTTTCCTTGAAATAACTTTTTGAAAGAATAAAAATTGTATACCTAGCCATTTGTACTGGGGTATAGTTGACACATAACATTATGTTAGTTTCTCATGTATGATATAATAATTTGATATTTGTTTACCTTGGAAAATGATCACCAGAATAAGCCCAATTACCATCTGTCACCATACATAGATAGATCTTTTTCTTCTTATGATGATAACTTTTAAGATTTACTCTCTTAGTGACTTTCAAATGTGCAGTACAATATTATTTACTATAGTCACCATGCTGTACCTTACCACCCCAAAGCTTTTTTATTTTATAACTGGAAAGTTGTACCTTTGACCTCTTTCACTCATTCTGCCCATCCCCTCTCATCGTCCCTCTCCTCTGGCGACCATCAGTTCATTCTCTGTATCTATGAACTTGGCTTTTCTGTTTAGTTTTGCTTCCTTTTGATTTGTTGGGTTGTTTTGTTTTGTTAGATTCTACTTATAAGAAAATGGTACAGTATTTATCTTTCTCTGTCTCACTTACCATAATGCCCTCAAGTTTCATCCATATTACCACAAATGGCAAGATGTCATTCTTTTTATGGCCGAGTGGTGTTTTATTATATATTTATATACCACATCTCCTTTATTCATTCATTCATCAATGGGCACTTAGGTTGTTTCTATATCCTGGCCATCGTAAATAATGCTAAGTGAATATGAGGGTTCATATATCTTTTCAAATTAGTGTTTTCATTTTCTTTAAACAAATACCCATAAGTGACATTTATCATATGGTTGTTCTATTTTTAATTTTTTGAGGAACCTCCATACTGTTTTCTGTAGTGGCAGCACCAATTTGCATTCCCACCAACAGTGTAGGAGGGTTCATTTTCTCCACATTCTAACACTTGTTATTTCTTGTCTTCTTGGTAATAGCTATTCTAACATGTATGAGGTGATATTTTATTGTGGTTTTAATTTGCATTTTCCTGATGCTCAAGTGATGCTTGCATCTTTTCATGAGCTGGCTGGTCATCTGTATGTCTTCTTTAAAAAAAATAGTTTATTCAGGTACTCTGCCTGTTTTAAAATTGGGTTATTTGTTTTTCTGCTATTGATTTGTATGAGTTCTTTTATATATCCAATTGTTTCTATATTATCCGTTATCAGGTATATGATTTGCAGATATTTTCTGCATTCGGTAGGTTGCCTTTGGTTGCCTTTTTATGTTGTTGAGTGTTTCCTTTGTTGTGCAGAAGCTTTTTAGTTTGAGGCAGTCCCACTTGTTTATTTTTGCTTTTGTTGCCTTTGCTTTTGGACTTAGATCCAAAAGAATTGTTGCCAATACTGATATCAAGGAGCTTACCACCCATATTTCCTTCTAGGAGTTTTATGGCTTCAGGTCTTACGTGCAAGTCTTTAGTCTATTTTGTGTTAATTTTTGTGTATGGTATAAGGTAGTAGTCTAGTTTCTTTCTTTTGCATGTGGGTTTTCCCAACACTACTGAAGAGATTATCCTTTCCCCATTGTCTATTCTCACCTCCTTGTTGTAAATTAAGTGACCATGTGTATGCATGGGTTTATTTTTGTGCCCTCCATTTATCTGTCCCATTTATCTCTATGCCTGTTTTTATGCCAATACTATATTGTTTTCATTACTACAGCTTTTGTAATACAGCTTGAAATCAGTGATCATGATGCCCCTAAACAGAATTCAGGAGATGTGCAGTTACTTGTGTAGGTTGAGCTGCACGGTGATGTTGTCAGGACACCTGGCTGGTAGCCTAGTGATCGCAGGAGGGCTGCTGCAGATAGACCCATCACGAAAGTCTTCAAGGGAGAAGGAGTGGAAGTGGAGGCAGTCCCTTCTGTTCCTTGCTCTTTCGTCAAGAAATCAACACATTTCCCTCAACTTCCAATGAGAATTTTGCTGACTTCTTACTGATATTTATCTGTGTCATATGGTTATTCCTAGCCACAAGGGGTACTGAAGTAGCAATCTGGGACCTTGCTGTCTTCAACAAATTCAAGGTTATAGTAACAGAAAATAAGGTTGGAAATAGATGCTGGGTAATATTTTAGTGTCTGCCGTAATAGTCATCAAGGGAAACATTACAATTTGGTTAGACCTCCATATACTCATTTTACAGTTTAGTATTTATTGTTTTAATATTGAATTGCCTCTGGGAAAGTAGTACTGCAAACTTTTCATTACTTAGTTCCTCTGAAGTTTTCATTTAGTACTAGTATGGGAAGATTGTTTTGCAACTGAAATTTTCCATGTATTTTATTTGTTTGGGTGTTGTTTTTTTTTTTTTCTCAAAAAAGAGAGAGCAGTTGGGCAATGTGCCACTAGAGAAACTATCCCCAATCACTCAGTAAACTCATCACATTCTGAACTTCCTTGGTTTTCTCAACTCTGACAAGTTCATTCCTTCCTAAATGACTTTGTCATGATCATTTGCGAAACCTTCTGGCAACCAAAATTTCTGCACATCACTACCATCTTCCCAAGCCTGATCCCTCCTCTGGGTTTGGGGTAAATAGCCCCTCCTTAGGGATGCCTTCTCTGATCATATGCCTCTTCTAATCAGCCTCTATTTTATTAATTCTATTTCATTTTATTCAATACCCCATCATCTAATTGTAGCCAAACCTTGCTGGCCTGGATATCAGTAGACTTGCCTTTGCCTATGTCTGTTCTGAGGCATTAAATATTCATTTAAACTGTAATTATCCCCATTTAAAAGATGGGCAAAATGTCTGAACAGACGTTTCACCAAAGAAGATAGATGACAAATAAGCATTTGAAAAGATACTAAAAATCATACATAATTAGAAAATTGCAAATTAAAACAATGAGAGACCACTATACACCTTTTAGAAAGGCAAAAACCCAAAACACAACACCAAATGCTGGTGAGAATATGGAGCAATAGGAAGTCTCACTCATTTCTGGTGGGAATTCCAAAATGACGCAACCTCTTTGGAAGACAATTTGGCAGTTTCTGACAAAACTAAGTATACCTTTGCCATATGATCCACCAGCCATGCTCCATGGTATTTAACCATGAGTTGAAAACCTACATCCACATAAAAATCTGCACATTAATGTTTATAACAGCTGTACAATGGCAAAAACTTGGAAGCAACCTATATGCTTTTCAACAGTGAATGGATAAACAGAGTGTGACACATCCAGACAATGGAATATTATGCAGCAATAAAAAAGAAGTGAGCAACCAGGTCACAAAAAGACATAAGAGAATGTTAAAACCTTAATGCTAAGTGAAATAAGACAATCTGACAAAGCTAAAAATTATATTATTTCAACTGTTTGACATTCTGGAAAAGGCTAAATGTGGAGACAGTAAAGAGATCAGTAGTTGCCTAAGATCTGGCGGGAGAAGGTGGGGAGGAAGATGAGGTGGAACACTAGGGGTTTTTAGAGCAATGAAACTATTCTATTCAATACTCTTCTGTGAGACATGTCACTATACATTTGTCGAAACCCATTGAATATGCAACATAAAGAATTAACCCTAATTTAGACTATGGATTTTAGTTAATAATAATATATTCATACCATTGCCAGTGGAAGTGGGGCTCTTTTATGGGCTCACAAAAAATGCATGTCATGGACCCACACATAGGAGATGGTGGTGTAGCAAGATTTATTCAGGTGGAAATAGAAGACTGCCCCTGTGTCCCATCTCTGTCCATCCCACCATGGAAAAAGTCCAAGAACGTTGTCAGCAAAGACAAAACAAAAGCCAGTGTTCAACTTTCAGCTTCGTATTAGAGCTTAGTCCTTTGGAGCACATAGGCAGCTGCTTGGTTGTTTCAGCCCCCATCCAGGTAGCTTATTACTGTTCCCAGCTGAGCTGCTGTACCCAGGAGTCTGTGTGTTGCTAGACCCACATTGTTGCTATGGAGAGAATACACAAACAGGGTGAGCACATATTGGGGGGAAGGAAAAAGGAGGGGAAGAGGGGGCAGGTAGAGAGAGAGAGAGAGCTCCTCTTTAAGCTGGGTTATACGAAGTCTGTCCAGAAAAAGTCCAGCCATTGTTAATACAACAAGAATAGTTTGCACAATATTGATGTAGCGTGGCAGCCAAGGAGGGTGGACTCGATTGCATATGTGTGAACAATGACCACTTCACTGTGCTAGTCAGTGGAGGCTGTAGACGCCCTTGGGTGAGCATGTATAGTCTGTGGCCGCCGCATATGGCTGAGCAAGTAGAGCAATGAATCAACATTAAATGTTGTGTTAACCTTGAACATTCCCCTTCAGAAACAATTTAGATAATTTTGAAGGCTGCAGCTATGGGCAACTGGTAATCGGCAGTTTCATCATGGCAATGCACCTGCTCCTGCATCACATCTTGTGCAGAATTTTTTGGTGAAATATCAAATCACCCAAGTGACTCAGCTCCCTCACAGCCCAGATTTGGTGCCCTGTGACTTCTGGCTTTTCCCAAAGCTAAAATCATCTTTGAAAAGGAAGAGATTCCAGATGTCGATGAGATTTAGGACAATATGACGGCACAACTGATGGCAGTTCCAACAAAGGATTTCGCAGAGTGTTTTGATCAGTGGAGAAGATGCTGGGAGAGTTGTGTGGGGTCCTAAGGTACCTACTTTGAAGGGGACTGAGGCATCATTGTCCTATGTACAATGTTTCTTGTATCTGGTATCTTCTTCCATAAATGTCTCTATTTTTCATATTACATGGCTGGATACCTTCTGGACAGACCTCATATTTGGGATGGATCAGGTGCTTTTTCTAAATAACCAACCAACTTCCCAAACTTTTGTGGGCTTCTGATGGTTCCACCTCCCAACCAATCCCTTCTTTCCCCAGGCTAGATTACAGGCCTCTATGCTCATCATTTTGGCTCCTATTGCACAAACCTCATAGAAGCACCACCTCCTGGGCCATTTTGACTTCTACAGCACATGGGCTTTCTTCCACCTACCTCCCTAATTCTGTACTAGAGGGCATCTTCTGTCTACCTGGGATAAGGGAGGGGTAATCCCCTTGGACAGGCAATGCTGTGATCCCCTGGGGAGTGTGTGAAGCTGTAACTTCCTGGTGAAGCAAGGAGACTTATGCTCCTTGGTTTATCACACTTAACGATGATTCCCTTTGCTTCTTTTCTTATTAATATCTAGCTACCTAGGCTAACATGACTGACTCAGTGATTTTAACAATGTTCTACACTAATTCAGGATAATAATAGGGGAACTACAGGGAGTGTTGTGGTACATGGGAATACTTTAAATTTTTTGATACATTTTTCTTACAAAAATTACAAAATTGAAGTCTATTTTTTAAAAGTAATTCTCCCAGCCCTGGATGGCATAGCTCAGTGGATTGAGCGTGGGCTGGGAACCAAAGTGTCCCAGGTTCGATTCCCAGCCAGGGTACATTCCTGGGTTGCAGGCCATGACCCCCAGCAACCGCACATTGATGTTTCTCTCTCTCTCTCTCTGTCTCCCCCCCTTCCCTCTCTAAAAATAAATAAATAAAATCTTTAAAAAAAAAAAGTAATTCTTCCAAAGTAATATTGAAATACAGAGTACTTCTCTGTAATCTCTCGGTGTTAACAACCTGTAATATGAACACATGAAAGAGTGACTTGCTTTGTCATTCCTATCCACTGCAGAATTGATTTATTCTCTTTCTCCCCTAGGTGAGTTGAATTACAAAGGCCAAAAACATTCCCAGGGCTGGGGCATCCTGTGTTTTTTAAAGCTCTGTCTGAAATGGCTTTTGTAATTGTTAAACAAACAAAGTGTTAACCTTCTCAGAGATCTGCATGTCTTGGGAAAAAGAACAAAAAATGACTTTTAATAATTGCTTGTATCTAAACTAACAAGTATTTAGTTTTTTTTCCTCAAGAGTAAAATTTTATCTTTGATTTAAAATAAAAGTGTAACTGACAGTCATAACATGTAGACATCAAAATGTGTCATTTTGCTATTTGTAAAATAGAGACTAATGTCTCACCTGTCATAGCAGGAAAACAAATTCCAGCCCCAGCAGAGCATTCAAACTAAAATGTCTAAATATCCCTTAAGGCTTCTGTATTCTATGGAACAATCCAGCCCCTGTTATTTCATAAAATGCCATGAATAGTTCCTGTGGTTTTATGGCCACAATCTAGGATGCATCCAGGCGTGAAAATCAAGCCAAAATTAAGAGGATCAAAATTAATGAATAAACGTAATATTTATTAGAGTTAACACAAAGTTGTCATCTTCACTCTATTGACTTTCATAATCATCATGATATTAGCTAGATTTATCAGCTTTAGCCAGTAAAGTAGCTTCACAGTGGTTTGACTTTGTTTTATTATTTTCTTAACAAATGTCTATAGTGCAGTAAAGGTCAGGGACCACGAAACTCAGCAGTCATTTACAAAGCCTGAGTGATTCATTGATTGCGGGTGGTCTGATTCACCCTTGTAACTAGCTAAAAGGTTGCCTTCTTACTGATGAAAGTCACTCAGGAGGAAAGGCAATAGAATATATTGATGAAATGTCTAAAGGCAAAAGATGCAATTGCAATTCACTGAGAAATTCTAATTGGGACTGTGTTTAAGACTTCACAGTTGAGAAGTGATTCCATTTGTTTTCTCCTGCTTGTGATCCAGTATTTTAAAACCAGCTGATTGCTGGAGAAACTGGCAATGACAGATCCTGAATTTCTTCCCAGGTGATCTGATGGCACAATCCATAGAACAGAGGTTTTTCCCTGACACTCTTTGTCTTCACTGAAACGACTCTTTGCAGGACCATACGCATTTTTAGGCTTCCCTTTGGAGAATAATGAAAAAATACTGCTTATGTGAGGTCTTCTACTCAGCGCTTAAAAAAATTATATCAAGTAACAAGAGAGTAACTCTGTGAAGCACGCATTACTATCCACTTTTTGTAGATGATCCTGAGAGTCAAGAACTTCAATAACCTGTTCAAGGGAGTGTTTGATTTGGAAACACCCTAATTCTTTACTAATGATGTTCCAGCTCCCCAGCAGAGGGGAAACAGTGAAATTCTTCAAGTCATTGTTGCTGCCCCTGCCTGTCACCTCTACTTTCATATGCAAACACATTCTTTTCATCTAATGTAATTTTGCTATTCTGCACACCTCTTCATTGATACCATTTGTTAATCTATTGGCCATGGCTCCACACTTCCTGTGGCTTTGATCCTGGACTTGGAGGAATTCAATACTCATGTTGACAACTGATTTTATACATTGATCTCAACATTGTTTAATGACTTCTCCAAGGTCCCTCACATTGACTCTAGCCAATCACATTTAGGGAAGCATCTAGATTTTATTTCACCCCAAAATAGTTAATTCATAAAACATTAAACTCAGACATCTCAGTCTCATCACTATCAGACATTGTTACATGTCTCTTACTCTTTAACTATTCTTGTTTATTGTCTCGTCCATAGTCCCTTATCTAAACCTCTAAGTCTACTACTAGTGACCTTAGTTGATCACTTATTTGTCTATGTGGGCCTAGTAATAATAGTAGGAGTGATAATAAAATCACTAATATCATTCATCACTGTAGAGCAATTCTTTGCCATGCATTGCAGATAGCACTTTATGTTTTGTAAACTGGATCTCAGAGACCTTCCAAGGCCATATAGTTAGTAAGTGAAATAACTAGGATAAGAAAACAGGTCTTCAATGTTACTCCAATGCCCTTTTTTATTATTATACTTCGCTGCTTCATTAGCATAGACTCTTCTGCACCTGTGATTGTCAGTCAGCTCTCTCATCTGCAAAGCTCCACCTCTGAGTCATCCCCGTATCGTCACGGTCATGGTGCGTCTCCAGTGCTGTGTAACTATCTTTCTCTATGACAGCAGTCAGCTTCCGTTTCTAACCACCTCAACTGTGACTGCCAACATTAATTTCCCTTAAACCCCTCAAACCCTTCACCAAACAAGCACCTGCAGATAAAAGGCAGGGCCTGCAGAAACACACAAGGCAGATAAATCTGTATCCTACTTTACAGGAAAAATGTATCTATTTAGGCAGAAGATTCTCAGCATGCTGTCCTGCTGCTATACCTCGTTTTTGAACCTGTTGCATCCTCACAGCTACCCTTCTTGTCTCAGCAAAAAAAGATGCCTTCCTCCTTCCTGTCTAAAGCTAATCTTTCTACCTAAGCTTTAGGAGTGCAGCCCCTCAGGGACTTGGCCCATCCATTTTTCGCTTTTTCATAATATTACACATATTTATCCCTTTTAACCTTGACTAAATCTATACCCATCTAATGTTTAGGAGTGATTTTTGTCTGCAAGTAACAGAAAACATTTCTATCAGTGACAAGAAAATAGGGGTCACTTTTTTCCCACATAGCAGAAAATCCAGAACTAGAAAATTGCTGTCATTTGTTTATAGCTTAGCAATGTCAGGGACAATGTATGCTTAATTCCTATCCTTTCAAATAAATACGCTGCCACAGTTCCCTGCATAACACCTTTTTAGAGAGCTCCCAGCAGATTCCTGTTCTATTCTTGTTGGCTAGAATCTGTTGGTCAGATTGGTTTTGCAAAGCCGCCCAAAATGCTTTAGGGAATGAGAGGCTGAACACCTAGTTTTTCAAGGCAATGTAGTGACAGCAGGAAAAGAAGATGGGAATTGGCAAAGAGCACTACTGAGTGAAACTCTGGTGTTTGTCAAAGCAAGTAGGCGCGCTCTAGTGACTTCTGCCTTTTAAAAAGAGGAGGGTTATGCAAAAGCACACTGTTCAGCCCATGTCTTGTTATAAAATGTTAGCAGTTATTATTTGCTCCTTTTTTTCAGAATCATTATGTACAATCTGACAAAAGGATTAATGAATCAATCTAAATTTATTAATTCATAAGTGCCTTCAAAAGAAACTGTAAAATTAATAATTATCCATCATATATTTTTTGAATACTTACTGTATACTGGGCACTGCTCTTGATATACCAGAAATATGTCAGTGACCACAAGATCAATCCCTGCTCATATGAACCATGCTTTCTGTTAGATGATACAAAGTAGATATATTAGTTTTCTATTTGCTGCTATAGGAAATTTCCACAGACTTATTGCTTAAAATAACAAAAATTGATTATCTTACATAGTCTAAAGTTTGACATGTTTCACAGCTTAAAATCAAGATTTAGGCAATATTGTTTCCTTTTTGGAGACTCCATAGGAGAATTTCCTTCCTTGCCTTTCCAGCTTTGAGAGGCTGCCTGCATTCATTCCTTGGCTCATGGCCTCATTCATGCATCTTCAAAGCACTCATGTCATTGTCAATCCTTCTCATGCTGCCATCTCTCCGGCTTGACACGGACTCCCCTGCCTTCCTCTTTAATTTATGAGGACTCTTGTGATTACACAGCACCTATCCTGATAATCCAGGATAACCTCCCTATTTTTAGAGTCTTTTGATCAGCAACCTTAATTCCATCTACAACTTTAACTTCCTTTTCTATCTAAGGTAACATATTCTTGATTCCAGAGAGTAGAATGTGGGTGTCATTAGGTGGTTATTATTCTGCCTGCCACATTATCTCTGTTGCTTAGCTCATTGTACCCCTTTTCTTTAGAAACTAACAAATGCCATGTCATGTTTCTTTATGAATCTGTGCTATAACGAACCAAATGGTAAAAATATAGACATATAAAGCTATGTGAATGCAGATAGTCTCAATTAAAAATAGATGAGAAAATGCTGTAAAATTATAATATGACAAATAAAAGTTGGTTTATTTTTGTTTCCTACTCATCAGTAGATGTAATAACAGTGAGAGAGCAGTCCATGTCTTAAAGAACTCAGTGACTGCTACTTTGGGTTAATGGTGAGCATATTGTTTCCTGTACTAGAATTCGAGGTCATTGGGGATGAGAACTCTAACTCATCAGTTTATTCCATGTTGCAACCAGCACATTGGTCTTCTATGAAGTAGGTATGATCCAGGTACTGTGATGAGTGCTAGGAATATAATGCTGAGAATATAGTAACGGTTCTTATTTTGCCTGAATTTAGAACCTAGAGGCAAACATAAATGCACGTGTTACTGGCACTGCAGAATGAATTTAAAAAAGAGAAAAACCAATAGTAACAGCAAACTGTCCTGTGCTATATCTTCTACTATCGTGCACTTGTTTTGTCACTTGCAGAGTTATGAAAGAAATTATTTGATAACCTATCGCTTTCAATTATATTCCCCCAGAAGTCACCCCTGAGATAAGAAGTTGGATGCAATGTGTTTATTTGGAAGGTGGAACAATTACCAGTGAGGACATGGAATGTGGGAGTGCAGAAGAAAGGCAGTAAATAAAGGGTAGATTATGAAGACAGTGCCACCTAAAAAATTCTATACTTCTACTTTTGAAAACTAAGTTAGGACTAAAGATAATGTTTAGACACATGGAGATGGAGATTTCATAGATAACACACACAAAGAAAAATAAGACAGACTTTAGAAAATACAGGGAAGAGATAGTCAATATCTGGTAATGGAATGTCAGGTAAGACTACGAGAACACTGAGATGAAGCTGTAAAGTATTTTGGAGATGATCAAGGAAGGCTGCAATTATATTAATTGTGAAATTAATTAGGAGTAAGACGTGTTTTTTGAGGACTAGTCTCACAGTTCCCTGAAGGATGGAGGGAGCCCCTGAGAGTGAAGCCACCTGGAGAGCATCACCACTGTCCCCATAAGACTTACGGAGGTAGAGATATTGGTGAAAACTCTGACTATGCCGTGCCTCAGATACAAGATTTTACTTTTCTTAGTATTACCTTTTCATGATCACTTTCCATTACTTTTTTTAAACAAGAAAATTAGACTCTAAAGACAAAGTATGGTCATTGAAATTAATGTCAAATCTTACTGGGGGAACTGAAACAGGCCTATTGAGTCTATAAGACATTAAACAATGGGCATTGTTTTACTTTAGTGGATTACTGATATGTGTTTGTAAAGGATTGTATTTTGAAAGGTACTAAGCATTCTTTGGAAAGGCTGGTTTCTTTTTTTTTATTTTATTGATTATGCTATTTCAGTTGTCCCAAATTTCCCCTCTTATCTCCCTCTGCCCAGTACCCCCCTTCTCTCCAGCAATCCACTCCTTAGTTTATGTCCATGGGTTGTGCATATAACTTCTTTGGCTTCTCCATTTTCTATACTATTCTTAATATCTCCCTGTCTATTTTGTACCTACCAATTATGGTCCTTTTTTGGTTATTATTATTATCATCATTATTATAATTATTAGAGAGAGAGGGAAAGGAAGGATAAAGAGAGGGAGAGAAACATCAATGTGCGGTTGCCTCTCACACATCCCTCACTGGGGACCTGGCTTGCAACCTACACATGTGCCCTGACTGGGAATCGAACCTTCGACCCTTTGATTTACAGGACCATGCTCAATTCACTGAGCTACACCAGCCAGGATTCCAGTTATGGTTCTTAATCCTTGACCTCCACCCCCATTATCCTCCTTCCCTCTCCCAGCTGATAACCCTCCAAATGATCTCCATATCTGTGCTTCTGTTCCTGTTCTGGTTGTTTGCTTAACTTATTTTTTTTTCAGATTCAGTTGTTGATAGCTGTGAATTTTTTGCCCTTTTAATGTTCATAGTTTTGATCTTCTTTTTCTTAAATAAGTCCCTTTAATATTTAGTATAATAATAGCTTGCTGATGATGAACTCCTTTAGCTTTACCTTGTCTGGGAGGCACTTGATCTGCCCAGACATTCTAAATGATAGCTTTGCTGGACAGAGTAATCTAGGTTTTAGGTATTTGCTTTTCATCACTTTGAATATTTCTTTCTAGTTCTTTCTTGTTCACAAAGTTTCTTTTGGGAAATCTGCTGATAGTCTTATGGGAACTCCTTTGTAGGTAACTTTCTGCTTTCCTCTTGCTCTTTTTAAGATTCTTTCTTTATCTTTAACCTTTAGCATTTTAATTATGATGTGTCTTAGTGTGTTCCTCTTTGGGTTCAACTTGTTTGGGACTCTCTGTACTTCCTGGACTTGTATGACTATTTCCTTCACCAAATTAGAGAAGTTTTCTTTCATTATTTTGTAAAATAAATTTTAAATTTATTGATCTTCATTTTCTTCTGGCAGCCCTATGACTTGGATATTGGCACATTTGGAGATGTCTGAGAGGCCTCTGTACCATCCTTGTTTTTCCTTGAATTATTATTTCTTTTTTTCTGTTCTGGTTGAATGCTTATTTCTTTCTTATGTTCCAAATCATTGATTTGAATCCCGACTTCCTTCCTTTCATTGTTGGTTCCCTGTGGATTTTTCTTTATTTTGCTTAGTGTAACTTTCATTTCTTCCTTTATGTTGTTGCCATACTCAGTGAGCTCTCTGAGCATCCTGATCACCTGTGTTTTGAACTCTGCATCTGATAGGTTGGGTAGCTCCGTTGTGTTTAGTTCTTTTTCTGAGGTTTTGTTCTGTTCTTTCATTTGGACTATATATCTTTGTTTCCTTACTTTGGCAGCCTCCCTGTGTTTGTTTCTGTGCATTAAGTAGAGCCACTTTGACTTCTTGTCTTAGCGCACCTGTTAACTTATGTGGGGCAGAGCGTTAGGTATTTGCCAAGGTGGAGCAACCTGCTTCACCACTATGTGGCTCTGTGTGGGGAGAGGTCTTGGAGAGAGGACAGTGCCACTGCCTGGCTTCTGGAGGTTTGCCTGGAACTTGCCCCATTTTCTGTCACTTTGCTCATTTCCTGGATGTGACTGACACCCTTCCAGCTGTTGTCCTGGTGGTGAATCCCAGAGTGGGTGAGTTTTATCTTCCTGGTGCTGGAACCTTGGGCTCTGTGGTCTAGCCTGGGGCTAGGATTGCTCACACCCAAGGTATCCCTTGGAATTTTTATCTACCACACGTGAATGTTGGATCACCCATTCCACGCGAACCCCGTCCCACTGCCCACCGCTGCCTCTCCATTGCCGCACGGCATTTCCTGGCCTCTCCACCCTGACTCCACATCTCCACCCTTCCTATCCGTCTGGATTAGTGTGGCTTCCTTAAATCCTTGCTTGTCAGACTTCCATACAGTTCAGTTTTCTGGCAGTTCTAGGTATTATTTATTTTGAAGTTTAGTTGTAATTCTTGTGGCAGTGCAAGAAGGTGAAGTATGCCTACCTATGCCTCTATCTTGACTGGAAGTAGTAGGCAGGCTTCTATTTTCTCTAAGTTTAGTATCCTTTTTCTACCTCTATCATTACAGTGCTCCAACTTTTAAAAGGAATATTTTACTACCTCTCTTTATACCAAGTAATACATTTACGGGTACTGCATTTAGGAGGTCATTTATATTAGGTTGTCTTTCAATTCAGAGAGTAACACCCAAACAAAAGTTTTCTCCCAACACATTCCCATTGCTTGGGCCGGACTGCACAGGCTGTGCTGCAAATGTGCCTCCTATAACAGTTTGGCATTCAGAAAACTTCTCGGGGGCACTAAGCGAGGCGAGGATAAAGGCTTCCTGATATATATATATATATACATGGTTACTTATCACACAGACAGCCATATCAAGCAATGAGAATCCAGGCATTTCTAAAACTAAAAAAATATCATAAAATCTGTTCCCCTTAAGTAGTGTATCTCATGCTTGTACACGTATTGTTTTAAGTAAACAATTTCATTTGAAAGCATTCTATTCCAGGTGGTACTCCTCTGTGGGATGAAAAATCCAAATCTCAAATCAAGCCTGAAAAATTGCACAATTTCTAATTACCAAGACTTATGAAAAGAGTAGATCTGATTGATTGCAACACCAAGAGACTTGTGGCAACACCTGTTGTCAGGCAAAATGACATCTAAAGATGCTGGTACAGTCTCCCCAAATGCAGTTAATGTTTGCTCAGGGTAAAGCCAATAAAATTCACAATAAATTATGCTATCTACTAAAAGGGAACTGCATGGGCTGGGCCTTGAGGGTTCATTGTTTTATTTGTTTTGCTTTCGTATTTCCTGCCGGCTCCACCATGTCACAGTTCATTTTCCCAGTGTCTCCTTGTTAATCTGCAAAAGGTGCAACAGGTGTATTAAAATATAATCATCCTTTTCTGACCTGAACTTTAATAAATTCTGGCAGATGTTTGTATTTCATTAAAGGACAAATGTCCTGGACAACAGGTGTTCAAATTGCTTTAGTGAATATTGAAAGTAAAAGTTTTACGTGCTATTGTTGCCATTACTTTTTAATGCATGCAGCTCCCGTGTTCCCCTGAGCGCAGCCTACTTCATGGATTTCATCATCTTTGTCTTCACAGTATGGTGTGCAGCTGTCAACTATTATTACCCTGATTTTACAGTTGTTGAGGCAGACATGCTGGCTTTTTGTGACTTCATCAGTGTCACAAAACAGAACTAGAGCTCCAGCTCTTTCCTGGATCTACTAGGTTACTCATATATTTAATTAGGAGGAGGAAGGTGTGAGGGGCAATTAAAGAAGGTCAAAAAAGAGAAATGGGTATGGCTTTCCTTCCTGCTCATTTTACTTAATCTTATTTTTCAGGTTTGTGTATGGGAAAACTTAGAGCTTTGAGCTTTCAAATCTGGTACATCACACAGCAAGTTAAAATCCAGAGCTCCCATTTGAACCAAGGTGGCTCCTGAGACTATTCTCACAGCAACTTGAAGGTAGGTTTGTAATTATTCGTCTTTATGTGTTAGAGGACTGCACAGAAACAGCTCTCTGGGCTTTATGTTTAGAGCAGTAGAAATAAATGCTAGAAAGGCAGCAGTGGCCAGGTTTGGAAAGAAGAAAAGTTTTGGGTTTGGACTGATGTGGGCTTGCAGTGTAGGGAAGAAACCACTCTGCCCCTCACTACGTATAAAATCTTTATCGGGTACTTAATGTCAGATACTTAATATATTTAAACATGGTAATGGGGACCTTATTCCTAATTTCTTCTCTTCTTGCAATCTTATAATAAAGAAACCTAGGTTCTAAATTAAAATGATACACATAAGATTTAATTATGCAAATGAATATCTTTAAATGAGACTTTATTGTGGGAACTGAAACCAATGAGAGTTTGTCTCAAAATGGAGCAATCAGTAGCTTCTAAATTTTATCTCTCATAAGATAAGGGTGAGAATAATCATTAGAAATCAAAGTTTCATTGAACAATTTGATCACAATTGAACCTCTTTCTCAATTTAAATTGAGCAACTTCACACTAAAAATTGGCGAAGAGATATACATATTTTTACATACAACCACTGTATGTGCAGGAAGATCACTGTTTCTATAGCAGTTAACAACGGTGAGGTAGGACATACGAAGCCCATTGACTTCCAAGAGTGTAACATTCTGTTAGATTTTCACACCTTTACTTAGTCATTTGAGAACAGTGGCAAGGTAATTCTACTGTAAAAATTCTCCATAAAAGTTTCCTATTTCATAATGGCAAACTGAATATTAAGTATATTGAATCAGAGGGTAACTTTTTATACTTGTAAATCAAAGGAAAAAACAGAACAATTTTGTTAGCACACAAACCAAACTATAATATCCTAAAGATCAAAAGTGTAACCAAATGCCAAAATATTGTAAGTATTCAGTTTTTTTTAAACTATTTCAGCTGGGAAAATTATTGCTGTCATTTAATGCCCCAAATTTGTGTCTGAATTTAAAATGTTCAATTTGAGATCAAATGAACCAAAAAGGCTTTTTTTGCAACATCCATCCTAAACAAATTAAAATTTTTTGAGGCAATAGGTGCAGCTGAGCCAAAGTGAATTAGAGAGAAATTCTCTATCATCTAATATTTTCCAGTGGCCTAATATCTTTTAAAGTGGGCTACAATTATCTACTCCTACTGGTTACTCAAAATCAGAAGACCTTTAAAATGAGCAAACCTAAGCAAGAGCTTAAGAAAGTAGTCTTCTGAATTCATTTGAGTTTATACTCAGCATTTGTCAGTTTATTAATGCTTATTAGAATCCACCTCAGCCTAAACCAGCATATTTGTCATTCAAATCAGTTATTTGACTAGCAAGCTCATAAATTACAGATAATAGATTCACTGAGCCATGGGAACCTTAGAGATTATCTCCTCATTTGAGGGAAGAGGAAATCAAAGATGTTAAAAATTTCAAAGAGCTTGCAAGTGTATCATCTCACCCATTCTCAGCAGCTTTGCTAGGCAGGGGCATAGATAGTAGTCATGCCATGCTACAAATGAAGGAAACAACTCACAGTATCCCAAGGTTGGTCCTTGGAGACAACAAGCAACCTGGGAATACTGAGGCTTGAAGGCCCACAGAATATTCAGGATTATATGTGCTGATGGATAGCGATTAGAAATAAAAAATCTGCAAGTCAATTCCAGAAGGAAACTAAAGATGGGATGTCCAGTGACTGTGACATGGTAAATTTTTTTATGTGATGGTGTCCCTCTCTGTACAAATTTGAGAAGGGTGACTAAATCTCTAGGAACTCACCAATGGAGAAGGCCACCGGTTTAAATCTGCATAACAATCAGACCAGTTTTTATAGTAGTTTGTCCTTTGCCTGATGACCTCCCATAAGTGACTTCCCTTCCTCCATCATCTTTTGTTTTTAGTTGGAGATAGTATTTAAAGTGGTAACTTGGGCCATTTTAGGGAGTTAGTCCCCCTGGGTATCTCCTGCGTATATAGATGGCATACATCTTATTAAACTTCTGGTTTTTTTTTCCTGTTATACCTTTTATTCAAGGAGGGGTTCTTAGCCAAAACCTAAAAGGGTAGAGGGAAATTTGGTTTTTGTTTCCTCCATTATGGTAGCTCCAGCAGCAGCCTGGGGAGGCTGCAAATGCAGTTATTAAAATGAGCTGGAGACAAGACGAACATGGGTGTGAAGCCAGGCTCTGTCTCTTTTTGGGGAGTTTTGTACTCAAAGAATGTCTCTTATTTCTGTGAGCCTCAGTTTTCTATTGGTTCTTTCTTCACAGAGTTAGAAGTTTAAGTGGTGTAATTCATGTTAAATTGCTTATTCCAGAATGCTTGGAACATAAAAGCCCTAAAATAACATTATAATGTAAAAGATACTCGTCTTATCTAGAAGTTTATTTTCAAGTGAGCCAGGATTACATGCAATACGCTGGCATCGGAACATGGAATGAGTGGGTGGCAAAAGCCCAGAATGTGTTCCTTACAACTTAAGTGTCTGATCCAAAGTTATTGAAGACAGAACAGAAAGCAAGTTTTCTTCCTTCCAAGTCATTTATTTACCTTTAATAAGCTATTATAGCTTTGCAAACTTGCTTTGAATTTAAAAAGAACAATACCTTTATTATTCTCAAGCAGTATTTAAATCAGCCCACAAACATCCATTAGGCCATTTATTATATTATTTTTATAACTATTTTTTTAATTTCGTGGAAACTCCATATTGCTTATGGCCAAGTTGCTAATTCAATTAAAAAAGGGCATGTGGGGACTAGTAAAGTAGTCCCCACACTTCAGTTTTCTGTGGTTTTCATTACTTGTGATCAACTGTGTTCTGAAAATATTAAATGGAAAAATTCAGAAATAATTAATATATTTTAAATTGTGCACCATTCTGAGTAGAGTCATGAGATCTTACATCGTTCTTTCTCAGTATGCCCAGGATGTGACTCTTCCTTCTGTGTAGCATTTGCACACTGTATATACACCCTACCTATTGGTAACTCAGTAGCCATCTCAGTTATGATATTGACTGTTGAGGTATCCCAGTGCTTGTGTCCGAGTGGCCCTTATTTAACTTAATGATGAACCCAAAGCACAATGGTGATGCTGGCAATTTGGATATGCCAAAGAGAAGCCATAAAGTACTTCCTTTAAATGAAAAGTTATGTATGTATAGGAAAAAAAATGCATATATAGGGCTTGGTACTATCCATGGTTTCAGGCATCCAGTAGAAGTCTTGGAATGCATCACCCCAGATAATGGGGGAGTAGTGTATAACTATTTTAACGTTCCACCGTGTAAGGCATGTGAACTTTTATGCAGAAGAGTCACTCAATTTATTAATGGTTGTTTTCTTAACAGATAAATTCTGAGTCTTAAATTAGGAGAGATTTTTTTTCTCTAAAGTAGTATATTTGACTAAAACATGAGAGAGAAGTCAAGTAGGCAAACATTCTACCAATTAAATTTTTACAAATTACTAAAAGCAAAAAATAGTGATTCAGTGGCATGATATTCTTAGTTTCCCAGCATGCTTGTCATGGTTCTCTGGTCTTGACCCATGTTGTGTCTTCTCACTGGGGATTCCTGTATCTCCCCTTACCAGAAAACTCATGGTAACCTTCTAATGAATTAATTTTGATTGTTCTAGAATTTCAAATAAGTGAAGCCATGCCATATGTTTTAGTGCCTTTCACTTAGCTTATCTTGTGATATGCCTGTGCAGCTACACGAATCAGTACTGTTTCCTTTGTTATTTCTGAGTAGCATCCCATTACAATAAGTATAATTGATTTGTTTATCCATGAACCTTTGCTCGATATTTTGTTTGTTTAATTTTTGGTTATTAAATATGCAGTTTCTAGGACTATTTGGATGCATGTTTTTAAACATATATTGTAATTTCTATTGAATATGTATCTAAGAGTAGAAGCATTTGGTCATAGGTCTGCCTATGTTTTGTAAGAAACACATAGGCCAGTGAAATATTGAGTTCTTCTTGCTTTACATTTTCACTTGTATTTGGTGGTGTTGTTATTTTTTTTTTTTTTGCTTATTATACTTTGTTTTGTGTTAAGTTTAGCCATTTTAGTGGTTTGAGAGAGTATCTCAGTGTGGCTTAATTTTGTACTGTCTTAAAACTAATGATGCTGAACACTCTTTCTTTGTGTTTATAAGCCATTTGTATGTATTTTCTTGTTTTTTTTTAAAGATTTTATTTATTTTTAGAGAAAGGGGAAGGGAGGGAGCAAGAGAGGGAGAGAAACATCAATGTGTGGTTGCCTCTCAAGTGGCCCGCTTTGGGACCCAGCCTGCAACTCAGGCATGTGCCCTACTGGGAATCAAACCAGTGACCCATTGGTGATCAGGTACTTTTAATGGCTATCTTTTATGTGTCAAAAAGATTTTCCTTTCCTCATTGATTGCTTTGTTCCATTTATTGAAAGTCAACTTATTCCTATAGCTTTCCTTCTAAGTGTGCATGCAGATCAGACTATTCGACTTATATAGGATGAGGCTTCTATAAACTTCTCTTAATAGAAGAGGTGACTCATCTACCTAGAGTATTTTCACTTTTGTTCTCTTCCTTTTCTTCTCAACAAAGAAAACTAAATGTTAGAATTGGAGCATCTGTCTTTCCATTATAGACCAAGAAAATGTGCTAAACATAGCTAAACATATGAAAAAAAAGTCCAGAACCCTGGTTGTCTGATGAAATTACCACCCCAGTGAGAAATGCCTACTTCCAAACTTCTGTGTGAGAAAAGGAAAGTCTCTGTTTTGCTTAAGTCAGTGTTTTTCAGTTTTGTTATTTGCAGTTAAATATAATGTGCTAATTATCTCACCATCAGTAGATACTAAATCTGTGCTGAACATTCCTTTTATTCATTTATAAATTTACTGTAGTACATAATAAAAGTAAAAATTGCAATAGGTGTGCTGGATGGATTAAATTAGGACATATGTATAAAGTGATTAACATAATTCTTGGCAGAGAATTTATACTCAATAGATTGCAATTATTAAAATTATGTACTATTTAAGAGGCAAATCTTCTGTCCTGCATTTTTAATTTCATATTTGAGAGAACAAAGCAGCATTCAAATATTTGACTTTATTTTAAAATAGAGATAATCATGTCTTCACATCTCTTTGTAATTCTAACAGTAGAGCCAATGAGGAATCATAGAAATTATAAGGCATGGCTTTCCAAAAATTGCTATGTCTTTATGAATTTGAAAAGTCAACTGAGCAGCATTGCCACTCACCTCGGAGCACAGAGAGGAATGTATGATTTAAAACTGAATGCAATAAAACTTTAATGAAAGCAAAGTGTGAAAAAAATAGAGTACAGTCAGACTTTTTATACCTTATAAATAAATGAATAAAATTAGAAGAATTTTTTTACAAGGCTGTGAAAAAGAAATGATGTTAATTTAGACAGCTGGATTGTTTCAAATAATGTCTTAAGAGTAATTACTATAGCAAATGTGCTAATGATTTTGAAAAGTCTATTTTAAGTGAAATCCATCCAACAGGAAATAAAACACAAACCATTAATCTTAGATCCTCTTTAAAGTGATATATTACTTATTTATTGCTTTAGGGGGTTTTACCTCAATAGAGCAATTCATTTCTCCTAATTTAATATATAATTGCTTCCTTTGCCTAATTATGTTTCTTTCATTCACATTTGTAAGAAATCATATAACTTTATAATAGAAAGTTCATTAAAATCTAATATTTAACACCTCAAAAAATCCCCTTGTGGAAATAACTAAATTAACTGCTTGATTAACTCTATTTACCACATTCCTTTTCTCTTTCACCCACATCATTTATTTTTTTTTTCCAGATTTACTCAAGAAGTTAATTCTCTATGATTTATTGGAAAAAGAAATTTTTTTTTTTGATGTATTTGGTTGACTTGTTTTTATGTGTGAATTTTTCATTTTTCATTTTTCTGCAATTACTTCCAAAGAGCACTTTTAAAAATTGTCCACCAGGCACAAACTGTACAAATGTATATTCTCCCTAACAAATCCTTCTGAAAATTTTCCAATATATCACCCATTACCTAAAGTCTAAAATATACCCCTAAAATCTTTATCATATAAAATCAAGATAGCAGATTATAGAATAGTTCTAAATGACAGCTGACTTGTTGGGGTACTAAAATATGAACATATTATACAAAGATTAGAGAATATTTTTATTATGTTATAATTAGGATAATGAGATGAGAAGACTGACCTTCTCTTTAACTTATGAAGAGGTTCATATATTTTATTTGTTCCTTTATTTAAATATGTAGTGAATGTTAAATGTATGGATAGCAATGTGATTAAATGAAGAATGAACCTATAAGTTATTTGAAAACATGGTTTGCCCAATTCCTTATCGTCTCCTCTAGTTTCCATCATAGTACAAGGAAAGCGAAAAAGGAAACAGGGCAAGTAGTGACAGAAGAGAGAGGGAATCAAAGATGAAAGGAGAGAAAGAAGAGACACAGTGTTCCTGGTTGATTAGAAGCATGTCCTGTGGTAGAGCAGTAAGTCTATATCCAAGACTGGCTCTTGTGCTTAGAGACAAGTGTGTTCCTGGACCTCACTTTTCTCATCTGAATGATGAGATTATCTACTTTGTTGACAAAGGAATGCCCAGCCTATGGAAGAGTCTTATAAGAAGCTATGTGAGCCAAATTTTGAGAACATGCCTGGAAGCACAGTCTCAATGGGTTGAAAAAAATGCTCCGGAAAATGGCAGTTTTCCACCTCATTTTGTATGCTAGAATCCAAGGAGAAGACATAAGGAAGGTGTATGAATTTCATTCGTGGTAGATTAAGGAGGTGGGAGAAAGCACAGTGGGAAAATCTCTAGGACTAGATAAAATGCAAAATGAAGAAATACATACTGTATTTTGCCATGTATAAAGCACACACATGTTTTTGGTCCAAACTTTCAGGAAAAAAATCTTTCTTTTAAATTTTTTAATTCAATTATTTATTTATGTTTAGAAACAAAACCAATTATTATAGTCCAAGGTATTATTTTGCATACGGATATTGTTATTGCTTTCTAGAGTTACACTTTCGGCTCATAAGCATAAATAACAGAATTAAAAACATTTTTATATGTATGGAATTAGGACTACCCATGTATAATGCACATCCTTATTTTTCCCTCAAAAATTTGGGCAAGAAAGTGCACACTATATATGGCAAAATATGGTACTTCTTTTACATTGGTGGGTATAGGGTAGTTAATAATTAACTAATGAACACTTACAGCACATGGAGAAGGTATGCAGGGAACAAGGTAACAATGAGGAGTTTTGTGGTCTCCTGCTCTGGAGGTCTTGTGCTCTGGTGCTGACTGTGGTCTGAAAAAGAAAATTTCTCTGACATTTTAAAGGTATATTATCCTAGATGTGTAAGAACAATGGACAGAGTTCACTTAAGATATTCACCTTTGTTTAAAGAGCTACAGGCCTAGGATGTGATTATCACTGTTACCTGCCCAGTCAGGAATTTGTGATCAGACTATCCTGTGTGGTTACTTTTGGTCACTGAGCTTCTCAGGCCTGCCATGTGGCCCCTCGAACTTTCAGGCTTATTGTATAGCCCTTTTTTCATTTCCAACTTCATAGAACCTATGTGAGAATGAAATGAAATCATCTCTACCAAGTGTCAGGATGGGTGGGATAGTACAAATGGGAACCTAATTACAAACAATTATAGCGTTCTGGACTACAAATATGGCCAACAGGAATATGGCCACCATTTGGATTACAAGTAATATGGCGATTGAACTCTGACCTGGAAGAGATGGATGACGTCAGATCAAGAACCACCAATGGTATGTTGCTTCTTTGTTCACCAGGAACCAATCCCCAGCTCCCACAGAGAGCCAACCCAAAATAAAACCCCCACGCTTTCCCTTCTCCCTCTGGGCTTTTTTCAGTCCTTTCTCTGTAGGGACAAAGAAGACCTCACCCGGGAGCATAAACCTCCAAAATAAAGCTCATCTGCCTGATTTCATGCTTTATTGGCTGTTTATTCCTCAGTGGAGTCTAAGAAAACCTTTCACCAAGTACCGGGTACAGAATAAATATTCAGTCAGTACGTGATATTTACTATGTCTGGCAGAATATATCATGGAGGTCATCTGTGTAGAGCAGGTTCTTTTCTAATCCCTTGTTGGTAACTTGAATAAAGGAATCAAAATTAAGCCAATCTTATTTGACAAAAGGATGGTTAAGAGAGCTTGCTTACAATTTAAAATCCAAAATAATTTATCCATATTAAAGGGCCAAATAATGAATTTCAATAAAACAGGCGAAAATTCAAATATAGAATAAGGAAGTTAGTTAAAAGAATAAATGTAGGAGACCATTCTGTGTGGCGTCGGCCCAGCTCCCACTCAGAGATGCACAGGACCCACGCCCATGGATAGGTTCTCCTGTGGGGAATCAGGCCTGTATTGTACCTAGGCCGCTTTGAGACTTGCTTTTTGCTAAAACTCCCTCACCCTGATTTGTAGCAAACTACTGCAAAGTAATTTCCTAAAATCCATGCTAAACCTTCCAAGGATGAGAGTAACTGGTTCAACCACTTTTGCCTTTTCATTTGCAAATACCCCTCTTCTGTGGTGTGATTAGCAGCAGCATTGGCTCCTTTGTTTTCTGTAAAAAGTAACCACTTAAAGTGAACCTGTGCATAGTAAATAAGAACCATCATGTAATGTGGAGAGAAGAGAAATAAAGGCCTGTCATGGGGAGGCTGCAGCTTTTGGTCTCCTTGAGAGAAAAGCCATGCTGTCCCTTTTCCTCCACTGGACTCAGTAGTGCGTGTGAACGGTCTCATTTCATCCATAATGATGTGGACACTGTGGGACGATGTCTTCATCAAATAAAAAAAAAAACCCAAAACGAATAAATTAGACCATGGAAGGCAGAGCTAAGTATAATTTGAAAGTGAAGTAGAGAGGATTTTACTACTCCAAAATGTCTTTGGGCATAGGAATTGTTTTGAGCCAAAGGCATTCAAAACCCAACAGATTCAAGAAAACCTTTTACTTCCCTCTCAACTTCTTAAGTTTACTTTGGGAAGGGGGCCAGTACCAGGAAGAGAGCTATTACCAGAGATACCTTTTAGCCTAAGAAACTTATCTACATAACAGAGCAACATTTGTTTTCCAAGCTTCTTCACTTTCCTATCAATGACCTTCCTCTCCTTTGTAATTCCAGCCACATACCCTTTCCTTAGCTCAGGATGTTATGTAAGCCTCAATTACATGGCAGACTTTTGGGTTTCATTTTTATAGGGCTCTTGCATATATGTAATTATATTTGATTTTCCTTGCGAATTTGTCTTATATTAATTACTAGAGCAGCCAAAGAACATAGAAGGAAAGGACATTTTTTTCCTGCTGTTACAAGAAGAATACTAGATTTGAATGCTTAATGATTTAGAAGTTGTTCTTCTTTCTCATCTGTATTAAACAATTCCTCCTTAGAATGCTGTGTCCCGCCTCAGCCACCTGGATTTGAAAGGATAGCTAAAACTGGAAATGTTTGAGAATGAATGATAAAGATGCAATCAGACCCTTATGATGAAATGACAGCAATATTTTAAGTTCTTGACTTGGGAAAAGTACCATGAAGTGATACGTTTAGTAATTTTATTTTTGTTTCATAGCAGCTAAGTGAGTTGTCAAAGCAAAAGTTATATGGCACAATATTAAGCAGGCAAGGAAGATTATGTTCAAGGATCCTGCAGTAGGGAAGGGAAGCCAAAACTTTGTCTGAACTCAATTCCACTGAAGCAGATGGAGAGGCCTTTAAGCATTAGGATGAGCTAGTGGAAAAGCATGGGAAGACATTGGGGAGGTTGATCAATGGGATGTGTGGAGCACCCTGAGTTGTTCTCAAGTTTGTAAATGTTTTCCTCCAGGAGCACACCATCAGTGTTTGCTGGTTAGTAACCAAGGAAGTTAGGCTCTGTAGGCCCCTCCCCCATGACAGGTGGGAGAGGGGGTCACCACCTCCCTTGATATTTACGTTTCAAAGAGATGATCCTCATGTTCTTGTGGGAAAAAAGTGAATCTTTTCTTTAAGAAATGGAAAAATAAGGTTCCATTTATTCTAAAAGATTGAATTTAACCTGTTTTCTTGAAAAACAAAATAAACTCTATTATTTTTGACTTATATTTTTATATTTATAGTATAATAAATGAGGCCAGAAAAACCGATGTAGTTTGTTTTTTAATGTATTTATAAAGAGAACGTAAGCCCTGGCTGGCATAGCTCAGGGGATTGAGTGCGGGCTGGGAACCAAAATGTCCCAGGTTTGATTCCCAGCCAGGGTACATGCCTGGGTTGCAGGCCATAACCCCCAGCAACCGCACATTGATGTTTCTCTCTTTCTCTCTCTCTCTATCTCCCTCCCTTCCCTCTTTAAAAATAAATAAATAAAATCTTAAAAATAAGAAAGTAAAGCTTTTAAAATGATAATATGAAAAATATTGAAATAATTCACTTCATTACATGGTATGTTTTGGTCATAGAAAAAAATTACTAGAAGCTGAGAGAGAGATCATGATGAACTGATGCTTCTACATTATCCTGTATTGCTTTGTGTATGTATGTGTGTGTGTGTGTACCTCCAGTCCTAGTAATGGCCCTCCTGTCTTATTACTTGACAATTTTATGTTGTTAGTAAAGAAATGTTCACTATACAAGAGTGCAAATCCATATGCTGTCCCATTTACTACTTAATATACAAACAAAAGGCCATGTTACAATGATCCACAAAAGATAGTTTAGAAAATGTATCACAACTCAATGTTCAATTACTTTCCCCCAAATAGGTGACAGGACCTACCCCTAGGATCTCCTCTGTTGTACAAATCTTGTAAATGGCTTCTTTGAAATACTGCAAAAGCAACAGAAGTGCATCATTATGGGGGGGGGGGGGCGGGGGGAGCCAGGACTTAAATGGTATCAGCACAATAATATCCTGGGGATTTCTATATGTGATTGATTAATATTCATAGTTGGATGAAATTCGTATATTTACACAGATAAATACTCAAAAAATACTCCCTCTCAATAAATTGGAAAGAATGCTTTTGAATTTCAAATCCTGTAGCCAAATAGTTAAAGGTGTGATAAATACAATTTTGTAATTTTTCTAAACAATTCAGTGTATATGTTGCTTTGCTTGTATTATTGTAACAGGTTGCTCAGCCACAGATCTCCCCAAATCCTAAAGCCCCCACAGCTATCAATTGAGGGGGGGGTGATGAGGGAAGCTGAGCAGGGCCACTGAGAGCTACTTTGCATATCTGAAGGATTTGGCCAGTGTTTTGGAAATGTTAAAAGCTGTGCCTGCTCAGAGCCAGGGAGACAGGGTATGACTCAAATCCTGATGCCATGTAGAGTGGCTTGGAGGTGGCTCCTATGTCATGGGGCCAAGGTAGCCCAGAATAACAATGGCAGCCAAGAAGAAACCAGAGGACTAGCAGGTGTAACTCAGTGTGGGAGGAGTTGAAAATGGTGTTATGGAGGAAGATCCCTGCTGGGATTTAAACCCAGTTGCAGCAACCGTGCGGGAGCTTGACCATGTGGCTTGGGAGTGGATAGGGGCCTATCCTGACCACACACCTTAGAAAGAAGCAGAGAAGCAGGGTGTAGCAGCCATGCAGGGCTCTTGGCCATGCCGTTGGGGAAGGAGAAGCCTCTTGACCATGCAGCCACAGTGCAGGGTCTTGGCCTAATGGCTTGAAAAAATGCAGAAGGATTCTCCGGCACATCATGAGGATGCAGTTTTGGGTTAAAAGTGGGAGCCTGGCTGAGTACAGATGGCTGGAGGAAGCCAGGATATAGACAGGAGCCTAGCCAAGCTACGGACTTCTATTTCTTTTCCTCAGATACAGTACTCCTGGCTAGCCTGGTTTGGCAAGGTGGGGGGCAGGACTTTGTGTTTGTGTTTAAGGATACAAAGTCCAAAGGGACTTTGGAATGTAAAGGTGACATTCTGCTATTATTCGGAACCTGTATAACTTTTGAATAAGTAGTTCCTTTTCAAAGATTCTGGCATTGGGAGTTCATGGTCACACTGGCAGCGGACAGAAAGAACCATGGAGTAATAGAACTCAGTAGTGGGTGGCTATCTGTTGCATTGCTAGTGTCAAAATACTCATTTAATTTTTATTTTATACCAGGGAAAACAGGTACCTGGATTAAGTACTTCCGCTTTCTCTTTGTCCAAAAACTAGCCTTTAGCAGCTCATTTGTTTGGTTACACCCCGGTGTGTCACACTGGAGGGTCAGTCTTCCAAAGCCCCATTTTAAAAAGTCGACTTTGAAATAGAATTTAATATATAAATAACTATTTTGCTGCTTTTTAATAGAAAAATAAATTAATCATAAATGGTTTACCCCAACATACTTCAGATAAGCACTGAAGATTTGACTGTGTGAACCATCATGAATGAAACACGGTAGCCTCTTCCTATCCGTAAAAGACTTTCTTCTCAAATATCTGAAAAATTCCAAGGACAAGCATTGTAGCAGTTGCAGTTTGCATGCCTTTATGATCTTCCCATTTCATGAATCAATACAAAACTCATCCAAATCTTTTACTTTTACATTTCAGTAAGCAAAGTATAAGGGTGGGTTGTCACCTTGATTTGTTTTGCCAATTTAATGTCTTGTATATCAAGAAATGATAAAAAATGAGCCATTTGGATGCAAAGCACTCCTACTCTGCTCATTTTGATTACACAGGATACAGCTTGTACCTGCTGAAGTGGCAATTTTAATTATAATATGCTTTAGGAATTTGTAAGTATAAAGATTATATGACGCTTTTGAAACGCTGAGGGAAACGTTTGTTTTAACTTTTTTAAGGGAAAAATGAAACTTTTATTGACATAGTTTTTAAAAAGAGTTTATTTATTTTAAGAAGAGGGGAAGGCAGAGAGAAAGAAAGGGAGAGAAACATCAGTCTGCTGCCTCTCACATACTCCCACTCGGGGACCTGGCCCACAGCCCAGGTATGTATCCTGACTGGAAACTGAACGGGCAATCTTTTGGTCTGCAGTACAATGCCCGACCCACTGAACCACACCACCCAGGGCTATCTGATGTCTTAACAACTAACTCTAAAGGATTATGTCACTCACTCTGTAGGCTTTTGTTTTACAACAATTTATCTTAGTTAAATTTTTAGTGTAGGTAGCTAGTTATTATTCAGGAAGGAAAGGAGCACATGGAATCAGACATTAAGCTAATTAGCAAGGGAGCTGAATTAGATGATAAGCTTAATTCACTAGGAAGCTACAGCATCCAAAGGCTCCTCAGGGGACTGTCACATCCTCCACTGAAGGAACTTTATTTTGTCCAGCCTGGTAGTGGAGTTACTGGGGAGAAGAGCATGGTAAAGTCCTCTGCTGAGATGGTGATTGTAAGGGGGAGATCTCTAACTTGAGAAAAGGATCAGATTGGATAAGGGACACAGAACCCCAGAAGATCTAGGAAAGTGATTGGTTAAGGGGAGGACCCAGCAGCACAAGTCTACTAAGGACTGGGAAATTAATTAGTTATTTTAAAAGCCCAAGACAATATAATCAAAGCTTAACAAAGGCTTCTGTCTGGGTAACACCCGTTCATTCGCCCATTGGTTCTGCCATTCTCTCTTTGTAGCAGCCTGTAGGTCTAGCAGCCACACGGGTCCAAGTGTGGGCCCCAAATGCAAGCTCCAAGTGTGCTCTACATGCAAGCCTGGGTACAGCGATGCAATGCTGGCCAGAGTGCATCCCAGAACAGTGACTAAGCCATCAGCACAGGGACAGAGAATGAACTAGATTAAGCTTTAGTATGGACTGAACCAATGACACAGAATCTCTGGATCCTGGCTCTTCTGGGCTTGATGAAGACAAGGTTAGACTTCTTCCACAGCAGAACAGACAGAGATGAGACACTTAGAACCTGGGACAGTCTTTTATTTCTGTTCCAATAAAGCTTAACACTACATCGCATACTCCTATGCGTGGGCCCCCAGAATACTTTTCTTGAGACTCTGTGAAAGGACCCAATTTCTGCTGACAACAAAATTAGTGCATTAAACCAGGCATAGATGATCTCTAAGGCTCCTTAAGGTTAAAAAAGAAAAAGATTGGGGAGGGCTGGGGGTGGGGAAGAGGAAGAAAACTGTACTTGAATAACAGTAAAAAAATGTTTAAAAAAATAAATAAAGCCCTGGCTGGCATAGCTCAGTGGATTGAATATGGGCTTCGAATCAAAATGTCACAGGTTCGATTCCCAGTCAGGCTACATGCCTGGGTTGCAGGCCATGACCCTCAGCAATTGATGTTTCTCTCTCTCTCTCTTTCTCCCTTTCTTCCCTCTCTAGAAAATAAATAAATAAAATCTAAAAATAAACAAATAAAAAGTAAATTGTAAAAAAATCAACCAAAATAATATTAATAAAACAATAAAAATATAAATAAAAAGATAAATGACTATAACAGCCTTTGAAAATTAGATAGAATGGCACATATAATTATAATATTTTAAAAATAAAATTAATACCTAAAAAAAGCCAGAAAGAAGTCCATTCAGCAATCAATAAACACCAGAACTAAAGTCTAGCAGGCCTCAGGTATCAGCTAGGCTATATGTAATTCAGTTAAGAAGTTATTTAAATTTTTTATTACCATTTATATATATGTTCACAGCATAAACTGCAACCATTATAAACACAATTATGAGGTCTAGTACCTTTTTGGAGATGGTAAGACTTTTCTACATAGTCAATATGTTTGCAAATAAAGACAGATTTACTTTTTATATTCTTAAATGTCTTGAAAATATGCAAAAATTATGTAGGCTTTATATTATATATTTATATTTTATGTATACTTGCATATGCTTATATGTTTACATATTTATATATAATATATATCTTTATGATTAAGCTACAGTAATTGACATAGAATGGAATTTGCATAAAAATAGGCAAACTAATAGAACACAATAAAAAGTTTAGATATAGACTACAGGCTTAGTGGAAGTTGATTTTCAACAAAGGTTGAAAGGCATTGCAATGATAAAGTATATTTTCAATAGGTGATGCCAGAAGAAAATGAAACTCTATATTTTATACAACATATAATATTTCAAAATGGATCATAACCTAATAATAAATTTAAGTTATATAATTCCTATGATAAAACATAGTAGAAAACCTATAACCTTTGACTAGGCAAGAGATACACTACCAATAGCATCATCCATAAAAGAAAAATGATGAATTGGACTTTTTCAAAATGAAAAATATCTTTTTTTCAAAGATACTACTAATAAAATCAAAAGGCAAGCCATAGATGGGAAGTATTTGAATATTATATCTCTCATATAAACATATATACAGACTATACAAAGAACTGCAAAAACTCAACATTAAGAAAAATCCAATAAAAAAAGAAAATAGGCAAAATAGTTTAATCTACACTTTAACAATTACTGCCATACTGACCAAGATCTATGCATGGCAAATATCTCTAAAGGTGGTATTCCACATAAAGACTTGTGTGGGAATGTTTGTAGCAGCTGAATTTGTAATACTCATGAAGTGGAAACAACGCAAAGGTCCGTCAATGGATGAATGGATAATTCAACTATGATAACCCCAAAGGAATACCACTTAGCAATTTCAAAAAAAATAAAAAATAAATGGATGGCACGCCCAAGAACATGGTTAAATATCAAAATAACTTTGCTGAGTGAAAGAGACCAGACAACATAATGTACATATGCATGATTCTATTGCATAATTTTTAATAAAATATAAAGTAATCTATTTGGACAGAAAGCAGATTAGTGGTTGCCTGGGGAAAAGTGGGAAGGGGAAAGACATCTTAAGTCACACATATTGAATTCAGTTAATAATTTGAAAATATGCTCTAGGGGAATAAAACAAAAACAAATGAAAAAACCCCTCCAAATCCACATCAATGAAAAATTGCTGCAATTGAGACCCTTGGAAATTTTAGACAAATTTATTAGAGGCTTCTTGATTCTAATTTTTCTGAGCTCTAGGGAATGGCTGAGAAGCACATCCTAGCATTCTTTACTTTTGAATCCCAGTGCTCCTCTTACCACCAGGGCATTTAGTATAATTGTGATTTCTCAGTGTGGCCATGAGTATTGCCAATAAACAGTATTATTACTCTCTTCTCCAGGACACCTGTCTCAAGGTCATTTTTATGCCTTCATATTCTGCCTACATAACTTGAGCCTGTCCCTCCTATAATGTCTGGTTTTGTGATTTTGGCTTTCCTGGAAGAAGGTCACTCAAGTAATACTGCTGGTGCACCTGTAATTTCTGTCAGTGTGATTTTCTTTAACACGCATAGAGGAGCATTCTTTCTAGAAATGCCCTGATGACCTTTCCCACATAATATGGCTAAATTTGCATATCCTCCACTTCTAATCCTTGAGAAAGTCTGAAAAACAAGCAAGTATTTCACACAAAGCTAGTTTATGTAATATAAATTACGTTGAGTTCAGTTTGCATAAGTCTTATATCCATGTGGTTTCCAATACCTTGTTCTTAAGAGCACACTTGAAGGGATTAAAACATTTCCAAAGTAAGAGCAAATGAGTACAAAGTAATGGCAATGCAATCATCACTTATTGATAATGGTGTCTCAAGCCTGGTACCTCACACTAGTTCTCCATGAGTAGCACGGCCCTAGGCCAATGAAAGCAACCTTCTTAGGCTCTGCCTCAGGGAAGCCAGTGCTTTGGCAAAACTTCCTAGAAATTGTCTGTGTCATTATCAAAAGCCTGAAACCAGCATAGAAATGAGCACCCCAAACCTATACTAGAACCTACATGGGACTGAGTCATCATTTCTCCATTTTGAGGTACACTGGGTCAGAAATTTTCCAGGGCTTCATTTACAACCTTTCAAAAGAGAATGACCTTATCGTGTTTTCAAAATTGCCACAATACTCAGATCCAGCTCATCTCCAAATCAGACTGAGTCAGTGTTCTACTCCAGTGGTCTAATGGAATAGAGGCATGTCCTTTTTAGGATATAAATATTTTTGCTTCAGACTCTATTATTCTGTTACACCATTGTCTTTCACAAACTTAAAAACTATAAGACAAAGTAGACACACATAACATACAATGGTTGAGAGATAAAATGGTCAATAAAATTAAACCCAGCATTTCCCCAAATGTTGGAATAATCAGATATAACTATGATAAAATTTCTAAAGAATTCAGTGGTAAAGGTATGCAACATATGTGTAGAGATAGGTAAGATCAGCAAAGATGTGGCAAGAACATAAATGAAACTAAGGAAATTAAAAGAGAAATAAAGTAAAAATTGAGGTTGTGATATTTGAGATAAGATTATTAGATCCACTTAATAGAAGACTAGCCATGATAGAAGAAAAACAGGTAACTTGAAGCTGGGTTAATAAAATAAATACAAACTAAACCACAAAGAGGGAAAAAATGAAAAATTTGGGAAAAACATTTGTGATCTCTAGTAAATAAGAAAGCCTCTAACATCCATGTAATTAGAGACCCCCCAAAATAAGAAAGAGAGATTGCACATGGGGTTAAAAAATACTTGAATAAATACTTGCTAGAATTAATACAAGACATCAAATCACAGATTCAAGAATCTCAGCAAACCCCATGACATATAAATAAAACAATAATACACTCAAGCCATACATATAAAACAATAATACACCCAGATGCATAATTAACTACTGGGAGAACAAAAAAGAATCAAAGGAAAAAGAAAACAGCCTATACTATGGCCCACAGAAGAGAACACATTTACAAATAATGGTTGGGAAAGAAGGACATTTTAAAATGTTAAAATAAGGAAGAAAGGTAAAAAAGGAAGGAGGGCATGAAAAAAGGAGAGGAAGGAGAGATGCCAATGACAAGTATAATGTGTCAACTGTTGATGACTACAGGTCTCTGCACCAGCATTCAGAGAGCACCTTCTAACTTTTTAATTGCCTTGCATGGCCCTCTTAAACTAAGCCAGTTCCCAGTTCTTCCAGATGAAAATGTGTGCATTCCCTTGCCAACTAATTTACCTCAGATGTTAAAACAAGTCATTTTTTGAGCAGGGGGAGGTCCAAGTGCTTATATTAATTGCCTTCACATTTTTAATGGCCAGTTTTCTCTCACTGGCTTCCTGTAGCCTCATATTAATTAGACACTTACTTGTTGGAAGGCCAGGCACATGGAGCATGAGATAACTCTCATGTAAGAAGATTGTTTGATGGCAATTTCTTCTTTATCTCTGGATTCTGTTTCATTATTTTTGATTTCTCTGTCACCTGAATTTTGTCTGTCCACTAGTGCTAGTGTTAGGAATGATAGATAATAAACCAAGGCAGGAGGGAGGAGGAAGACATGTCTCATCCACTAACTCAGCAGTCCTGGGCCTGTTCCGGTAACATTGCCAGGTATTCCAACATCACAAAAAACACCATGCTACCACCTTGAAATTCTGTAGTATTGTTTCCACAATCTGGGAAAGAAAGTCTTAAAGTTGTATATTCATCCCATGGTCTCGAAATGGAGAGAGGAGGGGGTCCACAATAGCCAAAGAAAAAGTCTATAAAACAAGTTTGGTTAATGCCTACCTCTGGTCACTATCTGTTTTATGAGGGGGTTGCTAGTGTTTATGGAAAGAACCCATAGATAACTTTGGGTAACTGCCCTAATTTTAATTAACTGCCTCCTGTTATGTATGTGTTTTACAACAAGATGGACTAACATGGTCTGGAGCAAGATGAGGATTCAGGCTAACAGACCACCCCGCCCCCCCAGCCACATACCTATGTTTAGGTAGCCATGTCCTCCTGGAAAAGATGGCGCCACCTTTACCTGCCAATCAATATGTAACTTCCTCACGCCCATCCTGCCAACTATGTAAGTCCTCAGAACAAAGGACGTGAGGCTCTTGCCACACCTGCCATTGCCACCTTTGCTCTTGCCTTTCACCCCCTCCTCAGCAAGGCAAGGCCTGTTCTCTTCCATGAGAACACATCACTAATAAACCACGTATCACTAATGAATGCTGCTTACATACTGATAGACTTGTTGATCTGTCATTGATCTGTAAATTCTTTACTTCCTTGGCCAGAAAAACCAAGTTTCTTCTGTAACACTAGGGCTGGAGTGAAACATGTCCTTGGAAGGAAAAGCTGTTGATACCCCCACTGGGAGCTGTCAAGGAAAGGCACTTGCTCTAAGTGGCTGGGATAACCAGAAAAAGGTTGTGCTTCTCCCGAAGTATATTGTATTCTTAATCATAGAGCTACTTTTTTGTACTTAGCAGTTGCAGTGCCTACCCCCTAGAGCTAACCTATATAGAGCACCTTTGCAGACTCCTAGACTCATGTGGTGCTAAGGTCAGCAGGATAGGAAGAGGCAGCAATTTATGCTATTGCCCACCAGGTCATCCTAACCTCACTGTCTCATTCTCTTGCCTCCTCTGGGCCCTGCCTCTCTTGGATGCTCAGCTCTGTCTTTGGCAGCCTGCAAGCCCTCTCCTGTGGCTACAGACAAAGATGGACCAAGCTGCTGTCTCCTCTCGAAAGCTAGGAGCATGTAGTGAGCCCCAGCAGTGATGCCTCTCGAGAGGTGAGCTCTGTTAAATCTAGTTTTACTTCTCCTGAACCCAAAGGGCACATTGTAACTAGTTCTGGAAGCATCACAGGGAGGGGGAGGAGGTGCCCAGTGATGGCCACTAACGCTCTTAATGGGTTGCTCTCATTTGACTGCATACTCTCTTGGGGCTGATCATTTATTCTGTTATCTCGAGGATGGAGAGAGATGGGCAAAGAGAAATCTAATCTGCTAGTAACTGAATGGATGCACTGGACAGGAAATGAGACCAGATTCACTAGGGAACACTCTCAGGCTTTTACAATTGTGGGCGGGTGTCCTTTACCTGATTCAACAGTTTGGAAAACAGGGCTTTAGATAGGGATTTAAAAATATTTTTCTTATTAGAAATGCATAACAATCTAATTCTCTTTGCATTGGGAGTACAAGTTAGCAGCATTCAGAAATACACGCTGGCTCTGTGATTCTATTACAAGCTTCTTAACAGCTAAAGGGATTATAAAGAGGGTTTGGGGCTATAAAGACACCTGCTGTTTCTACATTTTGAGGATTTCTGATCCTCTTCTGCATCGACCTCTCCACTTACACCAGTAGCGGAAGTGGTGGTGACCAGAGTCTGTTCACCTATAGGGGTCATTTTCCTCAGGTTCATTAGAGAGGCATACACTAAAGATAAATTTAGGAGATTGTTAACAGTAATTAACACAGATTGTTGGTGTTGGAAGGGGAAATATTCATCATGGTATTTTGTAAGTATTGAAAAATTCCACAAAAGAATGGAAAATTCAGTGAATTCTGACTCAACTTTAGGAGCCCTTCTCCTCAGGGAGACCCATAGAGGAGGAATAACTGAAGAGGTAATCAAAATAATAACAGTAATTAACTGAGAGTGATGGATTGAAGAGGATTGTTTTGTTGTTGTTATTGCGATTTCAATTATTTCCAAATATTCTCTGAAGCACATCACATGCAGTAGACTTTACTTTGAAAAGTAAATTATGGAAGGAAATAACAAAACTCTTCAACAAAAATCTTTTGTAGAAAGAAACCCTAGAAAATCGAATTCCACTCCACCTGCTGACATAAATAACCCTGGATCTTTGTAATAAAACAAACAACTATTAATTCTGCAAAATAACCTGTCTAAATTATTGTTTACAAAGCACTTACCTGTTCACTACTTCACTGGATTTCCACAGTCTTGAAAGTGTCAGAAATAGGAATTAATATTATTCTTGTTGCAGAGATAAAAGAAACTAAACACCATCAATGTCTTTGGTTGATTTTCCTTTGAAAACTGAGTTATTGGATTTTCCTGAAACCTAAGCAGAACTTACACTTGAGAAAAGCACAACTAACATCATGTCTGGCACAAAGCTGGTGTTCAATAAAGGTTCAGTAGAAAGGTGCACGTGGGTAAGATAAGTTGGTCAGTAGGAATGCTAGACTAAAGGGTTCAACTCAAGTTTTCCACCTTAGGTGCACTCCATTGCCATAGCCATTGTCAGTGGGATAGTTCCCTTCTTCTCATCCTTCTGCTATTCAAAAAATATATTTTTGGTGTCGGAACAATGGAGTTCTTTCTCCCTTTGCCAAGCTTTATTTTGAAGAGAAGGCACATTCCTTAACTTATTATTTTCTGCTTTTACTGTGACTGAGTAATAAGCAACCATGCAGAATAGAAATGAAACATTTATTTAAAACTCCACATCACTAAAATAACGGAGCAGAATGTATGCAAACTGGATAGCACTGCCTTGGTTACTGGTAGAAGTGACACAAATACAAGTAGGCATAATCAACTCATATCTGAACTCCGTGTCATTAGGTAAGTGAAAATGACAACACATTTTGCTAAAGTAGGACTCTGATATTTAGATTACAAAATTAGCACTGCATTTTGCCCTTGCTAGAATTTTCTAACAAAACCTTTTCAGTTCAGTTGGAAAATTAATCACCCAAGATGCATTTTCTGCAATTTCATGGGACTCTTTTTTAAATTAAGAGCATGGATATGGTAGGAAATAACATTCTCATTTGTAAATACGATCATTCTCATTTGTATGGCTGCATGACAAGTTTTTTATTTCATGTACTCCTCACAGAAATATGCCCAGCACTCTGTTATTCTTTCCTGAGAAGAAGGTGGTCACAGAGATGTCAAGTGATATGCTCAGAGTCATTCTGCTTCAAATAAAATGGAGATTGTATTCAAAGTCTGCCTGTATCCCTTCAAAACCTGTTGGTATACAGATAACTCTGAAACCAGGGAGAAGAAAAACTTTTGCCTCTACTCAAATTTTATTACTTTCTTCTGGGCATATCATCATAAAACAACAATTCTCACTATTCTTATCAACTTAGGGGAAAAAGATTAAAATAAACTTTCTTTAGACATATTCACACACAGCCCTGTATGTGTCTCTGTATTTCACATTCAAAAACAGTCGAGCTTTAATTGACCTTCTGCTAATTTTCTGTAGGGAATAAAGTTATCTCTCTTAGATGAGGTAGATGTGCATCAGCAAACTATATCTCGGAAATGAACTTGCATAAGATTTTAGTAACACTTAGGGGATTTAAGAATTATATTTTGAATTCTGTTGTGGTTCAACCTCACATCAAAAGTATTTTCTTCTTGGGAAATTGCAAGTCCCTAAGTATTCATGGTCCAGGATAGTCTCTGTCCTCTGTTACAGGGAAACTTCAAATTCAGTAATTGATTTCATGGCTTCAGAGGGTTGATCTCTGTGAAATTTAAAGGTCCTGCAATGCAGACAGCAATCACACTTAATGTAGAGGGATGCCTACATTCCTCTATGAATTGTAACAGCTACATCTGATACTGCTGTATATACTGAATATGTAAGAAGAATCCTAGCTATGAATAAATAATTTTACTAGAAAATATATCAGTCCAGGTTTGATTTTCTTTCTGGATTTTCTTCTTTCTCTTTTAAACTGTAGTGTTCCCTGGGGTTCAGTTTTTAAAGCAACTCAATTTTTTAAACCAAGGTGAGCTTATTGTCATTTTCATGATTTTGGTTTCTACCAATTAAATATCTCCCAAATATGCATCCCTTTCTTAGGATTCCTTTGAGTACTTCAAAGGCAGACTTGATTACAGTGACTCATTTCCTTTCCTCTGTGCCGCCCTCCTCCTCCATTTTTCTGGAATCCTCAAAATCCTAAAACACTCAGTTTATAAACCTAAGATTATAAACCACTATTCCTACTTTTTTCTTTCTCGCATCTCATCCAGACCTGCAGGCTTTACCTCCTATGTAGTTCTTTAATCCAGCATCTTGCCTCCCATCATCATATTCTCACCAAACCCTAGTTTACGAGGTCTGTCCAGAAAAACTCCAGCCATTGTTAATATAATGAGAAAGGTTTGGGTGACATCAATGTAACCTAGCAGCCAAGGAGAGTGGGCTGGAATGCACATGCATGAACAATGATGACATCACTGTAGTAGTATGTATGGTAGACACTGTTGAATATACATGTGTACTCTGTGGCTGTCACATTCAAAATGACTAAGTGAGTAGAGCAACAAATCTGCATCAATTTTTTTCATTAAGCTTGAACATTCCTCCATGGATACTATTCGGATGATTCAGAAAGCCACAGCTGTGGGCAATTGGTGATGGGCAATTTCATCACAACAACATGCCCACTTATGCATCATGTCTTGTGCAGAGTTTTTGGGTGAAACATCAAATCACCCAGGTAATTCAGCCCCTCTACAGCCCAGATCTGGTGCACTGTGATTTCTGGATTTTCTCAAAACTAAAATCATCTTTGAAAAGGAAGAGATATCAGACCATTGATGAGTTTCAGGAAGATATGATGGGGCAGTTGATGGTGATTGGGAGAACTGTGTAAAGTCCCAAGGTGCCAACTTTGATGGGGACTGAGGCATCATTGTCCTATGTACCATGTTCCTTGTATCTTGTATCTTCAGTAAATGTCTCTATTTTTCATATTACATTCTGGATGCTTTCTGGAGAGATCTCATATAAATCTTAGACTCTTGGTCATAGGTATTGGAGGCTCAGTATTTTTCGTCTTCATGGCCAGTGTTCCTTGTCCTCCCTCTGGATGTAAAATATGAATTCAGGGGAGAGAAAAAAATCCCCTTTCTAGTTCTTATGGTTTAAATGGGACATGACCCACCGCCATGGGAAGATACATGCTGCAAATATGACCTATCAGTGATTCTATCTCTTGACAAAAAGACTGGAATGTATACTGAAGTTATTTTGAGTACTGAAAAAATCATGCACGTGAACCAATACAACCGAAAAGCACATCAATTATGCCATTTGAAGATTGTTCAAATTAACACTTAAAATTCCACTTCACTCTATTTCTGTGGCTTTTGTGAAATGTGAAAGTAATGGTGGCTGCCAAGTTATTTTATCTTCTCTTCAGTAGTAGCAACCATGTACAACTCTGTTCTGTGTCAGACCTTAACTTTACTGACTTTAAACAGATCCCAACGTTTAGTTCCCAGAGTGTGCTGCTCTAGTCTAACTTCCCCCTTGATCTTCAGTTTAGCTTTTAAATAGTTTATTTATTTATTTTTAGAGAGAGGGAAAAAACATCAATGTGTGAATGTGCTCTGTTGCCTCTAGCGTGCCCCCATCTGGGGACCTGGCCAGCAACCCAGGCATGTGCCCTCATTGGGAGTCAAACCTGTGACCTTTTGCTTTTCAGGATGACACCGGACCCACTGAGCCACAACAGTCGCGGCCATCTTTGGCTGAGCCTATAAATATTGAAATTTCTAGGAATTGGACGCAGCTACTATTTTCCTTTTTTTGATATTGGTTTTGCAATTAGCCTGAGGGTGACTTTTGCTTATGGTTAGAAAGAGACAGTTCTGAATGAAAATGTGAAACATTTTAATATATCTGTAGTATGCTGAAATGAAGTGTTCATTTAGTTAGGTAGATGGATATGGTTGAAGAGGATGCATTTATAGAAATGATATTTAATGCTTCAAGCCCTTAAAGTTATATATTAAATATCACAAAGTGATCTATCATCGGAATTTTACAAGTCATTTATCAGCTATGACATAATTAGATTTTCCTTTTACTTTCACAAAATGACATCACATCTTCTCCATCAAAGTCCTAAAATGACGTCCCATGTTCTCACGAAGTCTGAAGCAGTCACTTAAGTCCTGGCTGTCCATGGTCTCCACGACCTTACCCTCCACGGATCCCCCTTTACTCACTAAGCTTTAGTCATCATAAATTCCATGAGGTTGTTTCCTTAAACATCACACATTAAAGTGCTGCCACTTTAATTGCTTTCACATTGCCTGCTTCCTCTCTCTGGAATGCTTTACATTGACGTGAAAAGGCCACCTTTACAATAAGTATCCTTTGAATTGTTAATGACAATCTCCTTTATTGTTGCAACTCAGCCTCCCAACCTTGACATTCTCCACCCTCTAGTGTTGCTCTTCATTTAAAAAATACTTATTAATTAGTTATTTATTATTTTATTGTTTATTTTGTCTATTTTTTTTAATATGATATAAGCTCCATGAAAGCAGGTAACTTGTCCAAGGTTACATAGATGGCAGTAGAGACCAAGTCTGGGAGGGCCAAGTCTGGGCCTAGTCTGGGGTCAGTGATCTCAACCACTGTGTCCCAAGCTCTACTCCACCTTGTCACCTCTCAGCATGTCCATTCACCTCCCAACACAGCCCCCACTTTGCATTGTTCCTCCTCTGACTCCTTGACTATAACCTAGAGTCTAATTTTCATTGATTTATTTTCTTCCTTTGTTAAAGGGATGCCCCTTGAGGACTCTTAGCTTTTAGCATCATATTTGACAGTTGTAATTGCAATGCATTGTAATTTTTTATTGTTTTTGAAAAAATTATCTAACTACCAGTAGTGGAAATATATCATCTACAGACGGAGAAAATTTGTGCTGGTCAGAGCATGGGAGTAGCATCTTACAAAGTTATAGTTTTTTCATTTCTTTTATAGAGGAGAGCTGTGAATTTTATTTTGTTATACTCTGCCTGACTTGGGGTAAGTCAGCTTTCTTCTCTACCAACCCAGGCCACTTAGGAAAACAAATCCAGCATAGCCGATAGGAACTTGTATGTTAAGAGGATTAAACTTTTATCACAGGAAATAAAGAAAGAAAGCTCTTATACTTTGATTTTCCTTTTCCTCTACTTGGTGAAGGTGGAAAAAAGAAAGGCCTGAAAAGGCTGCTATAGAACTTTATATATACGGGGGAAATTTATCTAATATGTTGCAATAACAGTTCTGGTTGTGTATTTGAGTCTGAAGTTTGATTTACTTTTTGGAAATGTGCTAGCTTCTTTTCTGAAAAGAGTACATTTGATAAATGCTGTTTCCTGAGTCTAAATTGTAGCCAGGGACTTCAAGTAACTCAAGCTTTGATCCCTTTCAAATGATGTGTGCTAAGGCACACACCTGCACGAAGCTCTCAGAACATGAGACAGAGCTCAAAACTAGAAGGAAAGCTTTTTCCAGTTGCTACTCTGCTGGGAACCCCCATCTAAGCTCAGTGACTTGCCTGGCAAATAGCATTCAGTGTTTTCAAAGGTATAGGAAGAAAGTAGCATTTTGCCAGGCACTTCCTAATCAAGAGAAAAATCAAAACTTGCGACTAATAAATCTGTAGGTTTTGTCAGTTTCTTTGTTCTCTGTCTTGAAATTGGTGTGGTCTAGAGAAAGCGAATTTGTCTTTTTCTAGCGTGACCACAGAAAGGCATTTTCTGATGTTGATCTGTTCAGACTGCTCTGTTGTATAAGCGAACACCATGGTGTAGCTCGATTGTCAGGACAGCCCCTAAAGAAAGCAGTGGAGTTGCTTTTGTCTGCCTCAGGCTTACAATTCAGACAATACAGTTTCAGGCAGTAACTTACAACTAAATAGTTATGGATATAGATAGAGCTCATCTGTTTTAATAATGTAATCAAATCAGCCTTTTAAAAATTCTTCTGCCTTAGTTCTGAAGAAAAACCCTTAAAACATTTATTTATAACATTGACACTTAGCAAATAATTTATTTGGCAAACTGACTTCAAAGAAAACATTAAAATGTCTCTAGTATATCAGATCAAAACTTCTTAGAAAACATGTTATTGGAGAGCATAATTTCAAGAGTGAAAAAAAATGAAGGAAAAGGAAATTGAGGCAGGAAAGAAGATGTGAGGACAGAAGTTGTGAGGAAGCCCAGATACCACTTAGATCAAATATTAGTGGGGGCTTAATCTCATGAGATTGTCTTCAGATAAATCAAACTGCATACTTAGTTCAAATAATGACTGTTTAGTAGATACATGATTACTATCCCCCATAATAGCTCTTGAAGAGTGTACCACAAATTGGATGACTTTTTTATTTTTCTAATTTAGCAACTTTCATACAATCCATTTGTTGCTATTATAAAATATTTATTCATTATTTTAATTGCAATGTATTTATCTTAAAAATATCATCACTTGAACTGAATTGGAATGTATTGTAATTCTGACAATTACAATGAATGAAAAAATTTCTGATTAAGAGATGTTTTATTTATTGCTGTTATTTTAGGGATTAAATTATGATTTTTAGTAAGGGATGTGTATATTTCATTTCAGGACAGCCTATTTGGTAAAATAATGCATAAATAAAAGAAGGCATCTGCTGGATTTTGTTGCCCATTGGTGAAATGTTCATCCTGCCTATTTCCATCAACTGCCCTGTTTTTCCACGTTGTTCATCCACAACGCTGGACTTTCTCATGTTTCTCAGCAACTGGGAGGTAAAGCAGCATAACATAAGGTGAGAGGTTTCAGTTGTGCTGGTCTTGTAAACTAGCTTACCAAAAGGAGGAAGGGAAGGGAAGGAAGGAAAGGAGGAAGGAAGGGAGGGAGGAAGGGAGGGAGGGAGGAGATAGAAAGAAAAAGAAAAAAGCCCTGAAGTATAGCATTGGTTGCATTTCCCTTGATTGCGTTATAGAAATTCTCCCACCAAAGCCATTTTCAAGCTACCAATGATTAAACAACTGTCTCTCACTGTTTCTGAATCTCTATCAGTTCCAGGAGAGCGTTCAACAAACCACTGGGCATGAGGTGTACACATGAAGCGAAGCACTATTAGTCTGTGTTTATGTAGAAACAGGTGTCACAGTGGCTTGGATAGAACAAGTGGCTAATGACCTTAGCGAAAGAGGTATCCTACAGGATATAGATTGGTGTCTAAGGAGTATGGGACACAGGTCTTCATCATCTCCTACTTAATGTTTAAATCAACTTTCTGCTTCTTTGGTCTTGCCTTGTATTTTCCACCACTAATTTATATATCTTAAAAACATGTCCAGTGGATACTTATAAAACATCTTTTTCATCTTGATACTACCCGGTTCAAAGTTGATTTGGTAATATTTGGTTTCAACCCCAACTAGACATACTAAAGATTCAGTTCTGACACCGACCACCCAGAGTTATTTCACAAGTTAAGGGCTCAGTCCTCCACAAAACTGCCCTCAAGTCAGGTGCCAGCTGCATTCGAGGTCCCCAGGCCATATGCACTGTTGACAGACTGCCTACAAATTCAGAGGTTCCCACTAATTCCCTCTATTTATTAATTTGCTAGAATGACTCACAGAGCTCACAGGAAAGTGCTGTACTTCTCAGCTGCACCACTATCAAGGGTGCAAATCAGGAGAAGCAGGCTAATGAAGACTAATGAAGAGGTATACAGGACAAGGACTGGGAGGGGATGAAGAACCCTTCCTGCATCATCATCACCCTGATCTAGACGCTTGGGATTATATTATACCCACCTGTATAATCTCCCTATTTTAAGTTCATTTGATTAGCAAGCTTAATTCTATCTGCAACCTTAATTCTCCTTTGCAATGTAGTATAACATATTCATAGTTTCTGGAGATTATGAGGTGACTGTCTTTGGGAAGTCATTCATTTGCTACCCAAATACCTATGGTAGCTTGGTTTGTAATAACTGTTTTTCTACAAAAACTGAATTTATGGCCAGTTATGCTATACTCTCAATGCAAATATATATAAAGGCAAAACTTACCAATTTTCTGTCACTCCCTACTTTCTTGATAACTCCGAACTTCTTTTGCCAACTTTGCTGTCCTGAGGAGGCTAGTCATGAGTCTTCTCTACTTGCAGCCTTCTTCTGAGGGAAACTAACTAATCACATCCCCCACAGACATGAAATAAAGTGTACAGGTGGTTTTTTCTCTGGTTTATTACAACTTCCTGGCATAGAGGTGAACATCTGACAGAAAGATGATCAATTTAAATCATTATTGGCTCAAGAGCTTCTAATTGCTTCCAAAAATCTATTGTCCATATCTGACTTCATAAAACAGCCCTAATCATTAGTTGTGAGTGTTGATAGAAGTCTCAGGCCTGTACATCAAGGTCTGGCCATTGACTAGTTTTCAGACAATGGCATGGAAGAATCAGCGTCACGTGAAATTTCTGTTGGTTTTGACTAAAAGGGATCCCCCTCAGCTTCTCTCATTCCTCCTTGCTGCTGTGTGGAATAAAACTGAAATGAATATAACCTCATCAGCTCTCTGGGACCATCATGTGACTTGGGAGAGCAGCAGAAAATATAATACCAGTTCCTTTGTACAGTTCAACTGACACAGCGGATTTGAATATCTACTCCCAGCTGGTGTGCTGGTGAATGCTTAACCACCAGTTCCCCAGGTAAAATTGCCCCCAGTTGGTAGCGTTTTCTGATTTCTGTCGGGTAAATTATCCCACTATGACAGATTTCGGGTTACCATGATAACATAGGATGTCACTGAATGAGGACCTGGGAAGAGAAGCACACAAACTGGCTCTTGTAAGCCAGTTCCGCTAAGCCTTAATGCAAGGGAATTAAACTTCTGCTTTGTCTGAACCATTGTTTTGGAGTACTTTCTTACTCATTGAACAAAAGACTTCAGTGCTATTTCTGGCCAGTGGCCCAGGAAGCTACAGGGACAGCAGAGATGATGAAAATCAAATGGTGCCATGCAGACACCTTCCTTATAGACTCAAACTGAAGGCATGGAGGGAGGATCATTGGTTTGCAGTTGGATTATTAAGAAAATGATGCACGAAAAGACAAGTGGTGACAGAGTGCTGCATCCTGTTAGTATAATGAATATCAGCAACCTGCTGAGGCTGCAGGTTTCATAAGACAATCGGGCCTCTAGCACAGCCTTGGGGCGTGAATGGCCTTTGGTTTCTGTGGTTCTCATCTTTCTTACATCTTTTGGTTTCACTATTTCATATTGTGTTTTTTTTATTTCATTGATCCCCTTCTAGTCTTTTATTATTTCCTTCATTCTGCTTTTCTTAGATTTAATTTACTCTTATTTTTCTAGTTTCTTAAGGTGGAAGCTGAAGTGATTGATTTAAGATTTTTTCTTTTCTGCTATTGGAGTTGAAAGCTATATATTTTTCTCTAAGCATTGCTTTAGCTGGAGTCCATAAATGTTGATATGTTGTGCTTTGATTTTTACTTTATTCAGAATATTTTCTATTTTTTATTTTTTCCTTGACACGTGTTATTTGGAAGTACATTCTTTACTTTCCACATACTTGGATACTTCCCAAAGTTCTTTTTTATGATTTCTAATTGATTTCTGTTGTTTCAGTACTTTTGAATTTATGTAAATTGCTCTTATTGCCCAGCATATTGTGTTTCCTGGAGAATGTTACTTTTGTGCTTGCAAAGAATATGTATTCAGCTATCACTGGGGGAGTTTTTTTTTAAATAAATGTCAGTTAGGTCAAGTTATTTAAGTGTTCATTCAAATGTTCTGTATCTTTGCTGAATCTCTCCCTGGTTATTCTCCCTTTCAATTATTGACAGTAGGGTGTCGAAGTTCTCAACAATCACTGTCAGTTTGTCTGGTTGATGGTCCTTCTTTCCAATTGCATCAGTTTTTGCCTTGTTTTTAGTAATAGTGTTCAAAGTTCATATGCATTCATAGTTGTCATAAAGTCCTTATGTATTGACTCTTCTATCATTATGAAACCTTCCTTTTTGTCTCTGTACTATTTCCTGTTTTAGAATCTATGTTATGTGATGTTCGTACAGACACTGCAAGTCTTACGGAATTTTTTTATAGTAGCCTTTTCATCCATTTACTTTCAATTTATTTTACTTTGATCTAAATGGTAGTTTTTTGCTTTGTTTTGTTTTGTTTTGTTTGTACAAGACATATATGTGGAGAGACATAAACTGCTTTTTAATCAAATCTGTCAATTGCTCCCTTTTGGAGGCAGTGTTTGGTCCATTCACATGGAATTAATTTAGAATATGGTTAAGTTTATGTTTGTCATTTTGCTTTTTATTTTCATGTCTCATCTTTTGTTCCTTTGTTTATTCTTTTTTTCTTTCGTGTGAAGGAAATATATTTTAATATATCATTTTAATCCCTTTGATGAGTTTTTAAACTTCTTCAAGTTACTTTATAACTGGTTGCTTTAATGATTAAAATATGCATCTTAATTTATCATAATCTATTTTAGATTAATACCAACTTAATTCTGATAATATACAACAACTGTTCTAATGTGGCTTCATACAGGTCACAGATATCTGAGGCTCAGCTATTTATCTGAAATAATTTTTTTCTATTTACTCACCTATCTTCAAATTTACTAATTCTTTGTTTTGCCTTCTTCAATCATCTTTTGATCCTATTGAGCAGATTTTTAAATTTTAGTTATTGCAGAATACTTTCCCATTCTAGAATTTATTGTGTTTCTTTTTAATTATATTTATTTATTGATATTCCCTATTTGTTGAGTCTTTCATATTCTTGGTATACCTTTGAACATTTTTTTAAAGGTTTTGTATTTTTTTTAAGATTTTATTTCTTTATTTTTAGAGAGGGAAGGAAGGGAGATAGAGAAAGAGAGAGAGAAACATCAATGTGTGGTTGCTGGGGGTCATGGCCTGCAACCCAGGCATGTGCCCTGGCTGGGAATCGAACCTGCGACACTTTGGTTCACAGCCCGCACCCAATCCACTGAGCTACGCCAGCCAGGGCCCTTTGAACATTTTTATAACAGGTGACTTAAAGTCTTTGTCAACAAAATCTTTTGCATTGTTAAATTCATCATAGGAGGCCACTCAGAGACAGTTTATATTCACTGCTATTTTCCTTCCTAATTATGGATTACACTCTTCTTTTTTTGTGTGTCTTGTAGATGTGGTTGAATACTTGTCATTTTAGATAATGTAGTAATTTTATATTTTTGTTTGTCATTTACATGAGTATGCCATTGCTGTGTTGTTGTTGTCTTTTCTTTGTTCATTTTTATGTAGCCCACCTGGCCAAGATCTAATGCACGGAATTTGTCCTAATTGCATCATGTGGCCACTGGGGTCTTGTTTTTGTGTGTGTTTTGTTTTGTTTGTTTTTCCTTAAAGGGTTTCCCCCGTGTCTGCATAACTTATTGTAAGTCAATGACAGTTCAGATACTGAACACAAGCATCCTGATCTAATACAGGTTCCACTCTACCAATGCATCCATTTGCAGGGTAGGGTACATATTCCAATTTCAGACAGATTTTGAGCCTGCCTTTCTACCAGGTCCCATCAAGTCTTTCCTCTGTATGTCTGCAGCATCCCAGTTACTCAGGGATGTTTGGGAACTTACCAAACTCCCTCCCCACCTGATTATCTTTCATATCCAATATCCCCCTTTAAAACTCTAAGTATTGGTCCATTTCAGCAAAGAAATACTGAAGGGAAATATGTTATAGTTTAAGTAACAAAATAAGTTAATACATAAAAGACAGAGAGTCCGTGTGATGTGTATGACTTGGGTAATGGATCAGTGGCAGAAATACTTACCTGGAAGAATGGTAAGAATGTTTTATGAAATTAAGGCATTCTAAAAATGTGAAGACAGCTTGCTTTTCTGCTATGATTCAACAAGCCTGGTCATAAAATTGCAGTGCCAATTCATTTTTCTTGTAGAGTCTCTTCTCCTACATAACAAGTCATTTACTGCTTCCAATCAATGCTCTTTTATTCTCTTTGCAGAGAATGATTTTATTCTCCTTGCAAATGAGAGACAGATTTTACTTAAGAACAGTTGCTCATCACAGGTGGTATTGAACATTTTACCTTAACTATGTTCTTGTTTCTTCTTTATAGACCTTAAAAATATGTCATTATGATTCTAATTCAATCCTGCTACTGGAAAAAATCTTATGTATCCCTATGGTCCTACTTAAATAACTAATTTCTAGAATCTTTCCTGTTGTAGCAGATAGGCTTTTTGTAAAAAGTGGTTTTTTTTAGTATTATTTGTAAAGAATAGGCCTTTCTAGTTTTACAAGTCTATGTATGTATGTATCTATTTATGTGTCTATCCTTCTATATTTAATTATCACCCAAGGATACGTTTTTGCTGATTTTAGAGAGAGAGGAAGGGAGAGAGACACGCACAAAGAATGAATGGATTTGAAAGAGAAGCATTGATTATATGTCTCCTGTACATGCCCCAACTTGGGATCGAACCTGCAACTTTCAGGGGTGTACAATATTTTGGTGTCTTGGGGACACACTGGAAGAAGAGTTGTCTTGGGCCACACATTAAATACACAAACACTAATGAAAACTGATGAGCAACAAAAGGTTTTAAATGAATTTACGATTTTGTGTTGGGCTGCATTCATAGCCATCCTGGGCCGCATGCAGCCTATAGGCTGCAGGTTGGACACCGCTGATAGTATAATGCTCCAACCCACTGAACCACCCAGCCAGGGTGTTTTACATATTTTTTTGATGAGCAAAATCTGAATAATTTGTCACAGAAATAGAACTCCAAAGTGGATGAAAAGCTCAGCTACACTTGAAAGTCCCCCTGCACACTTCATTTAAGGAGAAAGCTTTCTCAGACTCCAGCAGAAGCAGCATCTTCAGGCTTTAGCTGTGATCATACGTACTCATGGCCATTTCTGCTCCTTATCAGATGTGTTCAATCACATTAACCATCTACTTGTATAGCATCCATAATTTGCATAGTGACATTAGAATTGTTACAATCCTAGTGACATAATAGTACCAAATTATGTGAACCTGGAATGTATTTTTCAGTTTATGATTTCCAGTTTTAGGCTGAGTTATCGTTAGCGTTTTAAGAAGTCTCTAGTGACAATGTGAAACTGGAAAAATTTCCATCTACTATAATAAGCCCTTGCATTTAAAAAGAGGTTTCAACTCCATGAAGTACTATTACATGCACTAGCATCATTTCATCTAAAAACAGGCTTGTCAGGAAGAAATGGTTATTTAGTTAAATGGGTGGGGAAACCGAGACAGAGAGTCTGGTGGTTTCCCAAGGTCACACCGCTCGTGTCAGAATTGGGTTGCTATGTCAACATTCATAAAGGAGAAAAGGGATTGAATTGACATTTATTGACTAGAACTGTCCAGGCCCTACACTAATACGCTAAAAACAAAATTTATCTCATTCAAAAGAAAATTCCAGTGGGTAGGGCATATCTTTCAGTGATTTTACAAATGAAAAGTTGAAGAGCTATACCAATATTATGTTCTTAACATCAGAGCAGGGATTAAAACCTAAAAGTTCTGCTTGCCAGTTCCTCACATGAGTATACTACCCAGGCCCTTAACAGAGAACCACCAATAATATTTTCTTAACCTCTACCAGGCGTTGTAGAAATAATTTTTAAATTGGCTGTTGTTTCCTTCTGAAAGAAGTTCTACCCTACTTAAAGTCATAGTTACCTTTCCTCCCCCATTCCAATCCAGATCCTTTCCCCAGGACTGTTTAAGAAGCTGCAAATAAAGGAAACTTTGTCTTCTCTCATCATGGAGTAAGGATGAGAGCCTGGGACTGAGGTAAAGGAAGTCTGTTATCTAAAGAAGAAGGGCAACAACAACAGCAACAACAACAACAAAGACAGTCTTTGTCATTTAACAGCAGAGAAGTGCCCCAACTGACTTGAAGATCTGATGGATCTGAGGAGTGCAATCACTTTATGAGTCTCAGGGTTTTACTGTTTTGAAGTGGTGTCCCTCAGTGCTGGAGTCAGCCAGTTAAGACTGCAGAATAAAACAGTTGTCCTGCAGAAATAGAGAGAAAATGATTGTTCTAGTTTTTGCTTACTAATATAATGATAATGCCATTTCTCATTAGGGACACCATAGGAAAATAGAAGAGGCCACATTTGCATTAAGACTTTCCTGCTATGTATGTCAAATCAATTTACTTGCAATTTGCTAAATATGGGGTGAGTTCATCAATTTGGGTGTTAAGTCCCTTGGGTACCATTTAAGAAAATGGAAGCTACAAACAGCATTTGTCACTGGTCATGGCAAACAATTTCAGGCTGATATATATTCCCATAAAAGCAGCATTTGGCTGCTCAATATTTTGACACCTAGCTCTTAAAATCAAACCAGCTATGGAAGTTTCTTTGACATTAATGCTACTTCTGTATATTCTTTTCCTGGAAAGGCATTTGTTAATGTTTTCTGGCACCACTGCATTATTAACTCACAGACGACAGATTAAATTTATTTAAATCCCAAAGGAATGGCATTGTTTAGTTTTCATATCTTACAGGATTCACATACTTCTCAAGAACTAATTTCAGTATCAAAAAAATAAATAAAAGCTGCTACATTAAATATTAACCAATTCATTAAATGTATGCAAATATAATGTCCTCTAGATTACTTTTATGAAGTATAGTTATTCATATATTCAGTGAAATTACATTTGATCCATTCTCTCTTTTGTGGGGCTGGTCTTGCAGTAGAGGATAATCTTCGTGATGAAACTGACAGAAAGAGGAAGATATTTTTTTCCTGTCTGATGTTGGCTTATAAATGTCACTTAGTATTTTAACTTATTAAACTTGAGAAAGCTTCAAAATGGGCTCTTTAGAAATTCTGTCCAGGAGTCAAAGAGCATATATTCTTTTGCAAAATAGCACCACTATTGATGACATTTTGAAGAACTCACAGATGTTAAATCACGAGCTTTTGCTACTGAAAAGCAGCTTGTTTAAAGCTTTGGTCAGGGGAAGTGTTTCCGTATCTGTGAACAATAAGTAAGCATCAGTTTTCCATTTCTTTTGGGCTGAGTGCTTCAACTTCAACGTGGACTGTTGTCAAAACACAATTTAGTTTTAAGAGTTCCTTATAATTCTGAACATAGATTAAGACTGGAGACATTGTAGCCACAGTGCTTTAAAAAAATATGTGTGCTCTTAAACAATATACTTAGATGATTTCATAAAAATGCACTTTTAATTCCTTTTGTCTACCATACTTTATTATTGTGAACTAAATTTTGTAAGAAAAATTATTTGGAATTGATTTCATATAAAAAAGTAAAAAAATAAAAAGTTATGTAAAAATATTTAAAGTAGTTTTATCTTTTAAATAGAAAATGCAATCAAAGAAGCCAGGAATAAACTTCCTCAAAGAATAATATGTACTGAAGTTTTTGTAACTATCGGGAAGTCCTCACTCACCTTCCTATATTGATTCTCTGTAAATAAAACATACAGTCTCTAGTGGAGGAATGGTTCAGAGACAGAAATATTGCAGTTGATGGTTTTGTGTTGTAAAAATGACCCACAACAAATCACCTCCTCCGCTTTGCTCTCTCCCAACCCCTGCTGCTATCACAGCATGGTATTTGAGTATTTATGTAAAAGTTTAGCTTCCAGGTCAGTGTGAGCTGCTTGAGAGAATGAGGATTTTCTCAGCGCTTTACAAATCTCGCATAGCAGCCCTCATGCCCAATGAATTAGAACTCAATAATATAAAAGTGAGTTGATTTTTCAGATGTCAAGGAAATTAGTTAATTTGCAATACAGATTATCCTCAAAGTCACTTTGACTTATTTCCTTTCACTTTTTAGAGAAGGGCTTTCTAATACTTACATTTGTTTATCAGGCCAAATAAAACCATACATGTTATCTATTTTATTTGAAGCATCCAACTGAGTACCAGAGTATACATCTCCATCTCTATTTCTATATTTTATCGATCTATAGCCATATTTAGATACAATTAAACCTAATCACAACCTGAGGTGCATCCTATCGTCATTTGGTGTGCTGAGTAAATTGTCCAATTTCTCAAACCTGGTATGAGATAATGTGCTAGAATTCAAATCTTTTTTTATGTATAACTTAGAGACTACATACCTAAGCACACCAGCACGCTTTAAAGAAGGGATCTAGGAAATAAAGTCACGCTTACTCATCTTAGTTTACTGTTTCAGATCATTGTAACTTTGTAGATTAAAATTAAAATTTGTATCTCAAAATTTATAGCACTTTTAGTTCTGAAGAGGCATGTATTAGTACCCCAAATTGTGTCATTGCACTCACTATCTTACTGCAAGCATTTGTGGACATAGTACATTTTTCCTGTATCAGTGTGAGGCATTTTAGACAACAGGTAAAAGTCTTCCGCATTCTCTGCAATATCTTAAAGCTCTATCTCTAGAACTGCCCGCACTCACTAAGTTTATTCCCAAAGACATATATAATAAAACCTGCTGTAATATTGAAGTTAGAAGTCTAATCGTGAAAAATGAAAGTGAGCGTGCTTTTAACCATGCTTACTCAATGCAAGGTTTATCTTATTGCTTCAGGAATATCGATCTGTTAGTTATGCGCTAACATGAATCATACGCAATAAAATTTTTCATGGAACAGTTAATCAGATCACCTCATTTGTAAAAACAGTGGCCAAAGAACCAGTTATTTGTTAAAATTAAATTATAGATTTACTTCAATGTATATATAAAATTGTTTAAAAACACCAAGGCACATGTATAAGTCAACCTCCTCTCTGTTCCTCCACCTTTGGTATAAACTTTGAGCCAAGAATTTATGTAAAATAACAAAAAAAATGCCAATTCTAACAATGATTGTGTTATCTTCCTATCTTCAGAGACAACATTTTTATTCTGGGACATTTTTTCCATTTTAAAAATTAAAAAATATCTGGAAATGGAGACATTAGAGAATAGTTAGCTAACAGAGCTAGAGTAGCTAATAAGAGACTTTAAAGAAACATAAGAACCAAAATAATTGGACCAATATACAAAGAATATTCTAGATTTTTTTCTAAAGCAACTATCTATATGATCTTAACTCCCTCTCTGAAATTTTAACCAAATTAAAAAAGTGCAGTTTCTTACCAGAAAGGTAAATTTCTTGAAACTGTGGCATATACAGCATCTGAAAATAAATTTTCCTTTTGAAACTAATTGTAGACATTATGTTCTATTTTATTGTTGTTGTTCTATTTTATAGCTTTAGCTTCCAAGTGTTCAGATATTAAAATCTGCCATAAAATAATATTTTACATAGGAATGTTTTAATATTAACAAATCTGAAGATGGAAAAAACTCCATATTATTTTACACAAAATGGTGTCAGGATACTTGTAAAAACTGTATTTTTAAAAGTAGTTCTTTTCAGTTACTGAAGCACTTTAGATTATTGTTGCCTTTAATCTTCACAGCACCTCGGAGAGGAAGGTGATATTTCCATTTGAGAGGATGAAATAGGAGTTGAGGAATAAATTGCTTCACCCTTGACATTGTTGAGAGTCAGCCCTGGAGCTCAATCTCTAGTTTTTTGGTTCTAAATCTGATGCCTAAATACAGTTTTTATTGGCAACAAAAGCATTAACAGAGTATCAAAACTGTCCACTCAGCTGTAAAAAAGAAGCAAATCTTACCCTTTGCAACAGCATGTTTGAGCCTGGAGAACCTTATGCTAAGTGAAATAAGCCAGTCAGAGAAAGACAAGTACCATATGGTTTCACTCATATGTGGAATCTAATGAACAAACTGAATTAAGAAGCAAAATAAAAACAGACTCATAGATAAAGGACAGACTGACATCTGTCAGAAATGTGGGGGGTTGTCCAGTTGGGTGAAAAATGTAAAAAGGTTAAGCAAAAGAAAAAAACAAAACAAAAACTCATAGACACAGATAACAGTATGGTGAGTACCAGAGGGAAAATGGGGGTTGGGCAAAGGTAGAAGAAAGAAAGGGAAGGATAAATGGTGATGGACGGAGACTTGACTTGGGATGGTGAACACACAATACAATACACAGATGATGTAGTATAGAATAGTACTCCTGAAACCTATTTAATTTTTTTAACCAATGTCAGTTCAATAAATTCAATTTAAAAAGTGAAAAAAAAAGCAAAAAATCCCCAAAACTTGTCTATTTATCTTTCACTATGCAGGGAAAGATAGTAAAATCTAGTTATGTTAATACAATCACTTTAATTCATTTAGTTCTCTTAGCAAATGTTTTTAGTAGTACCAACTACATTTAACATATGGTTTACAGGTTGGTGGCCTACTCATCTTGTTCTATTTATTTAGGGAATGTGAGAGAGAGTAGGACTGATCCCATGCCCAGCTTTAAGTACTGGGACTTGCTAGACCTTAACAATCAGCAAATACAATCTAGGTCTATGTCAATTAATGCTTGATGTTCCACAGGTATAAGGACTAGTTCATCTGTGGGCACCTAAATGGATAAAACTGAAACTCCTGTTCCAAGGTTGGAGAACAGAAGCTTGCTCTCTGTAGCCACTGTGGAACCAAATGAGGAGTGAGCCATAGAATATATACCACTGATAAGACAGAACAGAAAGAAAGAAAGAAGCTGGGCCTTTAATGACATAACTGGATCAAAATGAAAGTGAAGCATGTACACCCAACCACAGTAACTGCAAGGTGCATGAGCCAGCTAATTATCTTTATTGTTTAAGTGAATTTTCATTTGTCTTTATTTTGGGGTTACTTATGACTGAAAACATTCTAACTGATATGCTGTACATATTGTGTAAGTATATTATCAGTTTAAAAATGTTAGTCCTGTTTACAAAGGCATTTTAAACCACCATGTAATTTACAATCACAGAGTTTTCATAGAATAAAGATGGGATTTTTTGTTCTTTTTTTTTATTTTTAGAGAGGGAAGGGAGGGAGATAGAGAGAGAGAGAGAAACATCAATGTGTGGTTGCTGGGGGTTATGGCCTGCAACCCAGGAATGTACCCTGGCTGGGAATCAAACCTGGGACACTTTGGTTCCCAGCCTGCGCTCAATCCACTGAGCTACGCCAGCCAGGTCTGGATTTTTTTGTTCTTTAATTGACTTTATTTAACTGTATAACTTATCGATTTTTCTTTGTGTGCTTCAAGACTAAATAACCGGCTCTTTTCTTCAAATTAGTGTGTGACAAATTCTCAAATGCCCCTTCTGTTATGGTTAAACAATAGATGATTGTTTGAAATTACAACAAAATGGTAAATGGAGGCTAGACAAATGCATACTTGTTCATATTTAAATGAAAACCTATGAATGCATCCTGCTGAGCTGGACAAAATGACCAACCAAAGGAGAGAATGGAGGCCATAACCCACCTCACAAGCAGATTAAATAGAGCTCAGGTAAAGACAAAGAATGACCATGTGCAGCTAGCCAGGTAGAGCTGGTTCCCTAAAACTGTTAACAACGTGGAACCTTCATATCGCAGCATATCAAATTCCAAGCAAAGAGTTGGATTGTGAAAACTAGGCTGCAACAGGCTTTTAAGAATCAGGTCCGCAGAGGAAGATACCAAATTTACAACATGATTCACATGTAAGTTGAATTAAAGCAGTGCAATCTCAGTTGAGAATAGGAAGGTAAACTATACAAGTAAGGTAGAATGTGCATAGGCCCAGATGATTTTGTTAACCAAGGTCTCCTACAGAATGAAGTCATTTTAGAAGACCTCCACTCTGAACCCTGCCGTCACGTTTTTGCTGTCTTACCTTATTATTTAGGCAATCTGTACCCACTGTACACTTCTAGCTCCTCCACCTCCTCTGTCTAAACCTTGCAGTCCAAAGTAGCCAGTCCACATCACAGCTTTTGTTAAACTCAGTGTTTGAGTTGGATCATGTTGCAGTGGCAGATTACTGAGTAAGAGAGAAATAGGCTTTCAGCTTCCTTCTCCAGATATCCTGAGACATCCCTGCAGAGGTGTATGTTTGCCTTCCTAAGAATCAGTGACTAACACTTTTGCTTCGTTTTGAAAAGCACATGTCCCTGGGAATTGTAAATTTTAGGCGGTTGTGTTCATTTACACTTTAGACATCAGAGTGCTTACAGAGAAATTTCCCAGGGAGGGCAGGAAAGGAGTGCATGACTCACTGCTTACATCTTAATGATACCATATTGATATTTATTCTATTTCTATGAGCATAAAAAGTTCAAGATTGTAAGTCATATCATAAAAAATGATTCATAATGAATTGGATAATTATAGTCACAATTTTTTTTTAATGACAGAATATAGCAAGCTTACCTAAAGGATGTGTTTTTAAAACATGTTGGAAAGTAACTAATTAACAATCAAATGACAGACTTAACATGTTTGCAGGACAATCTGTGTCCAGAGAGTTAACATATCAAATACTCATAAGAATTTGTATGTGAATTCTCTCATGCACTAGCAGCCTAGTTGTTATATATAATGTGTAAAATCTGGGAACTGCCTAAACATGTTTGTATTAGTATAGGTAGATAGACATTAATAAAGGAAGGATGCAGAGGGAATCAGACATTAAGAAGCCTAATCTACTAAGGAGTTGAATCAAACAATAAGCCTGACTAAGTCTCAGAGTCACAGCTTCAGGCACCCTAGGGGATCTCAGCACTGCCCCACCAAGAGGATTAATACCCCTCCACCCCCTCCAGATAGGAAGGAAGAACTGGCTTTCCAATCTCCTCAGGGTACAACCAGTCCACTTGCATGGACTATGAAGGGGAAGGAATAAAAGAATAAAGGGGATGTTTCTCTGTTAGGTGCATGCCCAGTAGAAGCCAGGATGACGTAAAGGGAGGTAATCACATGTTCAGTAGGAACTAAGATGACAACCATAAGGGACAGAGGAGAGCCTAGGAAAAAGGATTGTATTGGATAAGGGCCACAAACCCTGGAAGATCCAAGAAATGGTTTGGGTAAGAGGAAGGCCCAACACCAACCTACAAAGGGTTGGGAAGCTGATTGGTCAGTTTGAAAGAGCACCTGATTTTTCCTAAACCCAATATAATCGGCACCTAACTTAAACAAGGTTTCTCTCTCTGTCTCGATAGCATTCATCCATGTGTTCTTTCTCTGTAGCAACCGTGGTGGACAAGCAGTCAGCTGGGACCCGGCAGCTGTGAGGATGCTAAGCACATGCTCCAAGTATGAGCCTGGGTATGGCCATGCAGTGCCAGCCAAAGCTCAGCCTTAAAAAGAGACAATGCTGCCTGGACAGGGACAGAGGCTGAACTGGACTAAGCTTTGACATGGCCCAGAATCTTCTGGGCTTGATAAAGACAAAGCTGGGCTTTTTCCACAGTGAGACAAATAGAGATGAGACTGCCAAAACTGAGGGCAGTCATTTACTTCAACCCCAATAAAATGTACCTCTACACATTATCCTCCCAGGTGTGGGTCCCCAGAAACTCTTCTCTTGCAACTGTGTGAAAGGGCCTTGTTTCTACTGGCCATATTTGCACATCTGTTGACAAGTATGTAATTTAATTAAAGATATATTGTTATTAAGATTTGGTTCCAGTCAAAGCTGATGAAATTAAAATGTAATGCTGATTCTTAAAATAAATAAACCCAAACCTTCTCTATTGCCTCTTTGAATTGTTATGTTTTGTGATTTAAAAAAGAATCAAATGAGTGTTTTTTCTATTTTTTGTATTTTCCATCTTTTATAAAGCAGCAGAGATGTTTGTAAGCTGTCCATAAGCATATCTCTGCATAGATTTTAAGAAATAGAAGTAAAATGTTAAAGCTATTTAGATATAGTTATCACTAGATTTTCTAATTTTTGTTGATTTTTTAATCTGTAAAAATTGATTTGATTATTTTAATTTACAGATGTGCATGTATCATCTTGTTATGATTTGGAAGAATTAGTATCACATTTGAATTTTTCAATGATTGGTTACCATGTTAGTCCTCTCAGGCTGCTGTAGTAAAATACCATAGACTAGAGGGCTTAAACAACAGGAATTTGTCTTTTCTTACGGCCCTGGAGACTGGAAAGTCCAACATCAAGTTCATGCAGGGTTCAGTTTTGGGTCAGAGCTCTCCTCTGGCCTTCAATACAAACTTGGCTTCATGGTGTGTCCTCACATGGTAAGGCAGAGGCTTCTGTCCTTTGTTATGAAAGACACCAGTCTTATCAGATTAGGACCCTATTCTTATGATCTCATTTAATCTTTATTCCTTATAGGTCCTAACTCCAAAACACAGTTGCACTGGGTTTAGAGCTTCAACTTATGAGTTTTAGGGGAATACAATTGGTTCATAGCAGTTACTGCTCAATATTTGAGTGGCTTCTATTTCCTCTGATTAATCCCTGCTTTGATATAAATACAAATTTAATAATATTTGACTAAATGATGAGTCATAATTGTGTTTATCTACCCTCTATCTGATAAGTTATTGGGAATTTCAAACTTGTTCCATTTTAAAGAAAAAAAATCTTTCAATATGTGTATTATAAATATATATATCATATATTATATTTTGTAATTTTTGGAGGGTAGTAACAAATTAATAGCAAATTGCTCACCTGATCCAAGATAGTAGAGGAGCAAGTGAAAGCTACACTGACTTTCTCCTAGGATCAATCTGGAGTTACAACTAAATTATAGAAAAATCTATAACCAACTGAACACTGGCCAGAGAGAAGCCTTATAACCACACACAGACAGAAGATATCGCTTCATCACAATGAGACTAGTAGGGAGTGCAGAGGAGGCATGAGAAAGCTGGCTGTATTTGCATGAATGGCAGATGAAGTTCCAGCAGGATATTTCAGTAGCTGCGGGGATCCCCCTGAGAAATATGGGATCTAAACCCCAAGCTAGGCTCCCCAGATTATAGTGCCAAAGCCAGAAATAAACCCAGATAACATCCAGCTGTGAAGAGCAGCAGGGTTTCTGTCTGCCAAGGAGAGATGGCTGGAAATGCAGAGACTCTTAAAGGACCAACATACAAAATTTAATTTGTAGTCACTTACCCTGGGCTCCAGTAGAGGGAAGGCAGACTGGACTAGAGACGCTTGAGGAGAGTCTGGGATTGGTGGTTCTGAGGAGAGAACTGAAGGAAAAGTCAACAGGTTCCCTATGCTGAGTTACTCCCTATACTGCAGGAGCCATCTTACTCAGGCAGAACATTCCTCTGAACAGTCTCAGCCTGAGGGGAAGCAATAGTCCCACCCACAGGAATTACTCCGCACCACCCTGTGGAGCTTAAGCTGGGCTGCTGATTATAGCTTGAGGCTATGTCATTGATTAGTTTAACAACTAAGGCAGACCTGGTTGGCCTTGGTGCACAGCCTGTTTTTTCTGCACATAAACAGGCCCAGCGGAGAGAGACACATGCTATGGATCTCTGATAGCTACAAATAGGTTGACCAGGGCCAGTCATAAGAAGCACCTGACAAAGGCCTACACCAGAGTCTTTGCAGATCTACCTAATACATAGAAATGAATTCAAAGAAACAACCAAAATGGAAGACAAAGAAACAGGCCCAAAATGAAAGAACAAGAGAATTTTCTAGATGAATGGAGGCAAGCAATTTATCCGATAGAAAATTTAGAGTAATGATTATAAGGATATACTACAGCATCAAAAAAGACATAGAAACAATAAAAAAGGACCAGTCAGAAATAAAGAATGCAACATCTGCAATAAGTAATACACTGAAGGAATAAACAGTAGGTTAGATGAAACCAGGGATTGAATCAGCAATTAGGAAGACAAGGTAGAAAAAAACACCCAAGCAGAGCCACAAAAAGAAAAAAGAGTTTAAAAATTGAGGAGATCTTAAAAAACATTTTGGGCAACATGAAGCAGAACAACATTCACATCATGGGATGTTAGAAAAAGAGGTCAATCAAGGGATCAAGAACCTATCTGAAGAGATAATGACCAAAAACTTCCCTAATTTGGTGAAGGAAAAAGACCCACAAGTCCAGGAAACTCAGAAAGTCCCAAACAAGTTGGACTCAAAGAGGCCTACACTGAGACACATCATAATTAAAATTGAAAAGCTTAAAGACAAGGAGAGAATCCTAAAAGCTGCAAGAGAAAAGCAGGTAGTTACATACAAGGGAGCACCATTAGACTGTCATCTGATTTCTCACCAGAAACATTTCAGGACAGAAGGGACTTGCATGAAATATTCAAGGTGATGAAAAGCAAGGGTGTACATCCAAGGCTACTTGATGCAGCAAGTTTATCATTTAAAATCAAAGGAGAAATAAGGAGCTTATCAGATAAGAACAATCTACAATGGTTTAACACCAAACCAGTACTCAAACAGATGTTAAAGGGCTTGCTTTAAGAAGAAGAAGAAAAAGAGGAAGAAAAAACAGAGATAAGTAGTCTAACAATAAAATGATACTACTTATGTACCTATCAATAATCACTTTAAATATAAATGGCTTAAAATCTCCAATCAAAAGATATAGGGTTGCAAAATGGATAAGAAATCAATAGCCATATATATGCTGCCTCTAAAGACACATCTCCAATCAAAAGATACAGACTAAAATAAAGAGATGGAAAAAGATATTTAATGCAAATGGAAAAGAAAACAAAGCTAGGGTAGTAGTACTTATATCTGACAAAATAGACTTCACAACCAAGGCTATATAGTAAGAGACAAAGAAGAACACTACATAATGATAAACCATCAAGCAAGAGGATAAAACCCTAGTAAACAGTTACATACCCAACATAGGAACACCTAAATATGTGAAGCAAATCTTGATGGACACAAAAGGAGAGACAGATATACAGTCATAGTCAGAGATTTTAATGCTCCATTGATTTCATTGGATAGATTTTCCAGACAGAAATCGATGAGTAGACTGCAGCCTTAAATAACACACTAGATCAAATGGATTAAATTGATATCTTCAGAGCATTTCATCCCAAACCAGCAGAATATACATACTTTTCAAGTGCACATGGAATGTTTTCTAGATAGACCATGTGTTAGGACACAAAAATGTCTCAATAAATTAAAGAAGATTGCAATCATATCAAGCATCTTCTCTGACCACAATACTATGAAACTAGAAACCAATCACAAAAAGAACACTGAGGAATACACAAAATGTGGAAGCTAAATTTAAACAATGAATGGGTCAACAATGAGATCAATGAGGAAATAAAAAAATACCTTGAAACAAATTAAAATGAGCACATAACAATCCCAAATCTGTGGGGCATTCAGAAAGCAACTCTAAGGGGGAAATTCATAGCATTACAGACCTATCTAAAAAAAAAAAAAAAACCTAGAAAAACCTCCCATAAATGCTCTAACTTAAAACTAAAGGAACTTGAAAAAGAAAAATAAATGAAGCCAAAAGTGAGTAGAGGGAAAGAAATAATAAAAATCAGAGCAGAAATAAACAAAGTAGAGTCTAAAAAGATGGCACAAAAGATCAATGAATCTAAGAGTTGGTTCTCTGAAAAGAAAAACAAGATAGACAAACTTTTCACCAGACACATCAAGAAAAAAAGATAGAGGTGCAAATAAGTAAAATCAGAAATGAAAGAGGAAATATAACAACTGACACCAAAGAAATACAAAGGATTGTAAGAACGATGAACAACTATATGCCAACAAACTGTACAACTTGGATGAAATGGACAAATTCCTAGAAATATACAATCTTCCAAAACTAAATCAGATAATCTAAATAGACAGGTCAAACTTAGTGAAATTAAAGCAGAAAAACAAACAAACAAACAAACAAACAAAAAACTCCCAACAAACAAAAGCCCTGGACCAGATGGCTTCACAAGGGAATTTTACCAAACATTCCAAGAAGACCCAATATGTCTCCTTCTCAAATATTTTTAAAAATTCAAGAAAATGGAAGGCTCCCAAACTCATTTTATGAGGCCAGCATTATCCTAATTCTAAAACCAAATAAAGACACTACAAGGAAAGGACATTATAGGCCAATATCTCTGATGAACATAGATGCTAAAATCCTCAACAAAATATTATCAAACCAAATACAGAAATGTTTCAAAGTATCATACATCATGATCAAGTGAGATTTATTCCAGGAATGCACGGTTGGTACAACATGCACAAATTAAAAGTGATTCACCATATAAACAAAATGAAGGATAAACTCACACTTTTACATCAATAGATGCAGGAAAATCATTATATAAAATCCAACATCCATTTCTGATAAAAACTCCCAATAAAGTAGTATTTGAGGAATACACCTAAACATAATAAAGGCCGTATATGACAAACCCACTGCCAGCATCATATTCAATGGGCAAAAACCTGCAAGCATTCCCCTGAGTATCAGGAGCAAGACAGGGATGTCTGCTTTCACCTCTCTTATTCAACATTGTACTGGAAGTCCTAGCCACAGCAATCAGACAGGAAGAAATAAAAGGCATCCAAATTGGAAAGGAAGAAGTTAAACTGTTATTATTTACAGGTCATATAATACTGCACATAGAGGACCCCAAAGATTCCACCAAAAAACTACTAGAACTGATAAATGAATTCAGCAAAGCAGTAGGATACAAAATTAATATCCAGAAGTCACTTGCATTTTTATATGCAAATAATGAACTAACAAAAAGGGAAATTAAGAAAACAATCCCATTCACAATTGCTACAAAAAGAAAAAAAATACCTAGGAATAAACCTAACCAAGAATGTAAAACCTGGGCTCAGAAAATTAAAAGGCACTGAAGAAAGAAATAGAAGAAGATACAAATAATTGGAAGGACATAATATGTTCATGGATAGAAAGAATTAACATCATTAAAATGTCCATACTACCCAAAGCAATCTATAGATTCAACACAATTCCTGTTGACTCTAATGATGCATTTCATAGAACTAGGACAAATATTTAAAAAATTATATATGGAACCACAAAAAGCCCCACATAGCAACAGTGATCCTGGGAAAGAAGAACAAAGCTGGAGGAATTACACTGCCTAATATCAAACTATTCTATAAGGCAATAGTAACCAAAACAGTTTGGTACTAGCATAAAAACAGACATATAGATCAATGGAACAAAATAGAGAGCCCAGAAATAAACACACACCTTTATATTCAATTAATATTTGACAGAGGCAGCAAGCACACACAATGGGCAAGAGATAGTTTATTCAATAAATGGTATTGGGAAAGTTGGACAGATATGTGCAGAAAAATGAAACTAGTCCATCTCTTACACCACACACAAGAATAAATTCAAAATGGATCAAAGTCAACATGTTACACCTGAAACCATAAAAATTGTAGAAGAAAACATAGAAAAATCTCAGACATTTCTTGTAGCTATATTTTATCTGACATATCTCCCCAAGTAAGGGAAACAAAAGAAAAAATAAACAAATGGAATTATATCAAACTAAAAAGTTTTTACATAGAAAAGGAAATCATCCACAAAAGAAAAAGACAACCCACAGAATGGGAGACCATATTCACCGATACATCTGATAAGGGGTTAAGATCCAAAATTTATAAAATACTTACAAAACTCAACAGCAAAGAAAAAAAAAACCCAATGAAAAAATGGGCAAAGGACCTGAGTAGATACTTCTCTAAGGCAGATGTACAGATGACCAATAGACATATGAAAAGATGCTTAACATCACTGATCATCAAAGAAATGCAAATTAAAACCGAAATGAGATATCAGCTCACACTGGTCAGAATGGTTATCATCAATAAGTCAATGAACAACAAGGACTGGTGAGGAAGTATAGAAAGGGGAACCCTTCTGCACTGTTGGTCGGAATGAAGATTGGTGTAGTCACTGTGGAAAGCAGTATGGAGATAGTTCATAAAATTAGCCCTGTCTGGTGTGGCTTAGTGGATTTAGTGCCAACCTGCAAATCAAAATGTCACTGGTTCAGTTCCCAGTCAAAGCACATGCCTGGGTTGTGGGCCAAGTCTCCAGTAGGGGGTGTGAGAGAGGCAACCACACGTTGATGTTTCCCTCACTTTCTCCCCCTCTTCCCCTCTCTCTAAAAATAAATTAAAAAAAATATTTAAAAAATTTAAAATGGATCTGCCTTTTGACCCAGCAATCCCACTTTTGGGAATATATCTGAAGGAACTCGAACACTAATTTGAAAGAACATAAGCATCCCTATGTTCATTGCAGCATTATTTATAATCGCTAGTACGTGGAAGCAGCCCAAGTGTCCATTAGTAGATACGTGGATAAAATAACTATGGGACACTTACACAATGCAATACTACGTAGCCATAAAATCGAAGAAAATTTTACCTTTTCTGATAGTATGGATGGACCTGGAGAACATTATGCTAAGTGAAATAAGCCAGTCAGAGAAGGACAAATAGTGTATGATTTCACTCACATGTAGAATCTAATGAACAAAATGAACTAACAAGGAAAATGGGGCCAGACTCTCAGATGGAGAGCCAGATGACAGCTTGCAGGGGAGACTAGAGGGTGGAGGGATTGGGAAGAAAGGAAAATGGACTCATGGACATGGACAACAGTGTCATGATTTTGGAGAGAGGAGTGTATAAGGGGGGTACATGGTAATGGAAAAAATGCAATAAAAATTATATGAAAATTATGTTTCACAAATTTGGGAAGGTAGAAAAGGAAAGCAGCTGTGTAGATTTAGATTGGTTAGTTCTGTGTGACTTAGGCACATTCCTAAACCTATCAGGGTCTTTTTTATCATTTGTAAAATTGAGGTAATACTACATATATTTTTGAACATTGTAGGAAATAAAAGAAATGGTGTATGAAAACTGAAAAAAAACCACACAAAAATCTCACCTATTTTACAACCTCAAGTACCAAATACCTTACAATAAGATTGAAGTTTAGGGCTATAAATATATACCATTCTAAACTTTCTGTCTCTATGTGTAAATAAGTATATATTAAAAATTGTGAGGCAGTAAACTTGTGTGTGTGTGTGTTTTTTGAGGTGCTAAATTTGTTACAGGAGCCATAGGAAACACATTTCAGCCTCAGAATCCTCATTGAGGTTTCCAGAATGCACTTTTCTATTTCTAGTTTCCTGGGTTTTATCAGTTCTCTTTTCTCTACCTGTATTTCCCTCCTCCCTTTTCTTTATGTAAAAGACTAATTTTTTTTACAGTAAATATTATTCTAGAATCTTCCTAATGGCAGGATTGAGTGATTTTACATCTGCTGGTGTTTCAGCATGCTATTAGTATCTGTCGGACTGCAGAGCAGTTAGTGGTCAATATGGAGCTTGGAAATTAAACGGAGTGGGAGCTGGGTCCCAGGTGTACCGCTTACTCGATGTGCAGCCAAGTGTTCATTATTGCTGTGGTCCCACACCTATTAAACTGAAATTATCTGTTCCTGAATTCTTGTCTAGGGTATAAGAATTCTGAGTGCAGAGACCGTGAATTATTCTTCTGTGTCCTTGTACTTCCAGATTTAGACATGATGTTGGTACATAGTAACCACTTTTTATCTGTTTACCAAGCCAAACTTGTATATTTCTTTGCTTTATCACTTGTAAAGAATGTTTATGAATATTATCTTATGGCTCACTATGAGCTCATCTAACTCAGTATGTGGAATCTAATTAACAAACCAAACTAACAAGGAAAATAGGGACAGACTCAAAGATGGAGAGCAGGATGACAGTGGTGGGGGCGCAGTTAGGGGGTGAAGGAATTGGGCAAAAAGGAAAATGGACTCATAGATATGGACAACAGTGTGGTGATTGGTGGGGGGAGTCAGGTATAAAAGGGCTAAATTATAGTGGAAAAATACAATAAAGATTAAATTTAAAAAATACCATGTTTCACAATTCTGGGAAGGTAGAAAAGGAAAGCAGTCATGTAGATTTGGGTTTTATGTTTAGTTCTGTGTGACTTAGCACATTTCTTAACCTCTCAGAGTCTATCTTATTTGTACAATTGAGGCAATACCACATGTGTTTTTGAACATTGGTATTATCTGTGTCTCTGTGTTGTCTGTACAAAGAAACCAAGGCATAAGGGGTGTAGTTGTGCAAGTTAATAGGAGAGAGAGCTGTTTCACACTAGAATTTTTTACTCTAGTGTCTATCACACTCTAACACAGCAGGAAAACTTTTCCTTGACAGATTTCCTCATTAGCTATGAACAGCGGACCTGAATCTGAGGCTTGTCATCATTGGCATCCTGGGATTTCAGTTATGCATCAAATAGTTCCCTATGAATAATTCTATTGGAGACATAAGAGCCCTACATTCATGCTTGAGCACACCTCACACCCCGAAAATTGTAGTGGACAACTTGAATGGAATTAAGTACCATACTGTTACGAGTCTTCTTTTATAAAATGAGTGTCCAGGGAATAAAAAGATTATTCATGAAGAACAAGGGCTCTCTGACTTTATACTGTCCTATCAAGTACCCGGGGAGCTGCTCACAAGTGACCCAGAATGAATCAACGTAATTAAAGTGGCTACTGATAAGTATCAAGTCATTTTCTATTATGGAATTTGAATATATTAGATGAGGAATAAGGGTGGATTTTTTGCCTTTGTTTTGGGCAACACCAGGGAAGCTGCAATTGGCATATTTAATTCCAAATGTTTTTACTGTAAATATGGCATATTCTGGGTGCCTAGAAAGATGTTTTTCCCCACCTGTTGTTTATCTGGATCTTGTTCATCCTTCAGGAAACACTACATGTCCCTTGTCTACTTTATAACCCTCCCAACTATACTGCCACATACTATGTCGAACTGCATAATTACAAATGATTATTTTATACTTACAAAAATGATTATTTTTTGTTCCAACTTAATATACTTGCTTTTAACTCTTCACCTATTATCTTCTTTACTCGCTCCGAAAATGTTTCAGAAAGCTATTAAGTAAACATAAAAAAGTTCTAAATTATAATACATACAGAACGTTACCTACAAGCATACATGTATGTATGTTTTCATACACATATATCTATATACATACAGTCTACACAAGCAAGTAAATAACTAAATATATAACAAACAGAAGAATGCTCGTGTTCATTGACTGCCTGTTGAGTGTTAAACCCTAGCTAAGGGCTAAGGGCTGTAGGCACGTTCTTTAATTTCAGTTGTAAGCTTTGAGTTAGGTTACTATTACACCAATTTTAGAGACAAAATAGATTTGGAAAACTTAAACCACTGAATCAAATCCATACAGCTTATAAGGAATAGAGCTCATTTTCAGATCCAAACGTTCTGTTTCCAAAACCCTGCCAAGTGTGATCCTCTAAGCAATGCCCTCCTCCCTTGCTGCTAAAGAACACGCCCCCAGCATACGAAAGGAGCCAAGTCCTTTCAGAGTCCACCAATGTTTCATTTGCTAACATAAAAAAATCACTTATGCCATCATGGTTTTCATTCTCTTCTGATAGGCTGCTTTGAAGTTATTTATTAAAAGGCAAACAAAGAAAAAAATACCAACAGAACAGAATTTAAATGCCATTCTCAATTACTGTTTCTCTAAGAAAATTAGCAATGTTCTTGATTAGACTTGTGTTTCTAACAGACACAAACGAACCTCGATATTACATATGTTTTCAAGAGGCAGCATTGAGAAAAACAGCAAAGAAAACTCAATTTCAACCTCATTTGGAAAAATGTTTGCTTCTTAAGTCTCACGGAAGCTTCACCAGGCTAATCCAGAATCATTTCTGTGTGTTAAGGCTCTTTACCTTAATTACATCTGCAAAGTTCCTTTTGTGATATGATATTACATGTTTACAGGTTTGGGCATGGATATATTTGGGAGCCATTCTGTCTATTGCGGAAATGTTAAAAATTTTCTTGTAAGGATTTGCTTGACATTTCAAGTGCCATTTACAATGGAAGGATAATGGACCCAACAACAGCTTGAAAAGAGGCTGCTGCCTGGCTCAGGTCCAGGCTGTTACCAGTTGTACAACTTGAAAACAAACGTGGTGTTTGGCAGAGTCTCTCATGGAGCACCATCAGCCATAGCCCACCAGTGGTGTAGAGTGAAAAGCTGGAAGCCACAATTATTTCCCAGCAGCTCATTAGTTTCAGCAACATAAAATTTGCAACCCCTGCTTGTTACTCTTCTTCGCTGATTGCAACCTCCTCATGAATAAGCATGCACAGAAACTTAAAAACTCATTCTTATTTAAAATTTGAACATTAAATTGAAATACTTTGTTACAGTATGTGTGTGTGCACCTGCACGTGTGTGTGTATCAGAGTTTGTCCTGCATAGTATATTCCTTTCCGTTTCCAGAGCTTTTGCTTTGGTATACCCAACACTTCTCGGTGTTTATTTGTTACTGTTGAGAGAAGAAATCAAAGAGCTGTCAGTCTTACCCATAGCCTTCCTCGGTGAACACTAGAGTGTATCAAAGAGCCAGCACACAATGAACATCTATTTCATTCTGTTTCTTGTGGCGTTTGCTCATGGAATCTTTCTTTTTTTTTTGTTCACCATCCATGCTCAGAAATAGGCATTTTATAAATTTTATATTCCTTTTTCTTTCCTCCTTCACCTATGATTGCTAGAGTTGATTAAGTATGCTTTTAGATAATGAAGAAAAAAAGAATATTAAACTTATGACTAGATCTTCTTGATGTTCACTCTTTCAATTGAATCATAAACTTTTATTTTTGCTGTACTGATTTTGACTACTATTTGACAGAAAATAGGTGACTTTTCTAGAGTCTGTTTCACTCTGCTGTTAGTCTCACATTTACAATGTCTAACCCTTAAGAAGTTGAACCCTTTTACTATTCTCTAGTGCAGATGTATGTTCTCAATTATTCATTCATTTTCTACTAAACAATAACTTGACAGGTGTTTATATATTTCAGAACTAGTTCTAAGATCTGAGCATATAGCAAAGCACAAAAACAGGCACAAATTCCAAGTCTCACAGAGCTTGCAGTATAGTGGCAGAGCATCTTATAAAATTCTAACCACTCTGTCTGCCCAACTCCAAAGGCTGCTCTTCACATGGACTCTATCATGAGTGGTGCCCACTGGGGGCAGGCATGGTTGGAGCCTTAGGGAGTGCAGACTGCCAATAAAATAAACAAATGACACCCATTGGATTCAGGTATTCCACAAATATCACTATTTACTATGTATGAGTCTCTGTCCTAGACTTGAACTAACTCAATGAATGAAATAAACAAAGATATCAGTTTCATAAATTTCATAACCTAATTGGGTGACATAAACAATAGAAAAGCATATCTTAAAAAAGAAAATATTTTATATTAGAAGGAACTTTCCAAAAAATAATTTAAAGCTAAAAATCAGGCTTAAAAATAATAGTGAGATATGTAGGCTTAATTAACTCCTTTCTGAAAAGGATGCTTAGTAATATCTCCTGCATTTCAAAAGTCTCTACGTGGAATTTTTAAAACAAATAGCTGATGAACTCCTTTAACCTTGCCTTATCTGAGAAGTACTTTATCTGCCTTTCCATTCTAAGTGATAGCTTTTCTGCATATAGTAATCTTAGATGTAGGTCCTTCAACATCACTAAACCCTTATTATATGAAATGTTAAAGGGACTTATCTAAGAAAAAGAAGATAATAAAAAATATGAACCATAAAATGAAAACAAACTCACAACTATCAACAACTGAACCTAAAAACAAAAACAAAACTAAACAAACAACTAGAACAAGAACAGAATCACAGAAATAGAGATGACATGAAGGATTATCAGTGGAGAGAGGGAGGGGGAGAATGAGGGAAAAGGTACAGGGAATAAGTAGCATAATTGGTAGCTTCAAAATAGACAGGGGGAGGTTACGAATAGTATAGGAAATGGAGAAGCCAAAGAACTTATATGTATGACCCATGGACATGAACTATGGGGGGGAGTGCTGGTGGGAGGGGGGTGCAGGGTGGAGGGGAATAAAGGGGAAGAAAAAATGGGATAACTGTAATAGCATAATCAATAAAATATATTGAAACAAATATTTGATGATACTCTTCAACTGCCATGAAGTTTTCTAGGAACTCTGACAGATGTCTGGAGGAATAAAGCATAGCTTTTTCACTTAAGGAGATAAAACTCTGGCATATGCAACAAATCAACATATGAGAAATGTGGTAAAGTACAAAATATTACAAGTTTTATGTAAAAATAATATCATCTCCAACTGGAACATTAGGTCAAATTCCACGGTTAAGATGTTTTTGAGATATATCTAAAAGGATGGGTAAAAATTTAATAGGTTTTTGTGAACCTTTTAAAACATCTTTAAGCATACAGAAACCAAGAAAAATAACATAATCAAAAGACAAAATATGATATTGGCTACAAAATATGCAAAACTATGTTCTTCATGTGCTGCTATCCCACCCTACCCCATTAGTGTCTTCTTGTCATCCTCTAGCTATGTAATGTCACTATTATTTTCCAGTTATCCTTGCTAGTAATAGAAGCATCAAACTCAACCCCCTTTTTTCCTTCATCATTACCCATACCTCTAATATGGTATCCATTTTGAATTCATACCTCAGTCATTTATTCGGTAAATTTTGAGTACTGTCTATGTCCTTAAGACCTGAGCTGGGAGCTGAGAATCCAAAACAAATAAACAAAACATAAGAAAGGCCTCCATTCTTCAGTCCCAGGGACACTGTCTGATAAAGGCCCTCATTGTATTTTCACTAGTACCAATGTGCTATCTGATGTCCCTTTTTCCAATCTCTTTCATGTCAACCTAGCCAGCTGCTGTTCAAATAATGGTGATATATATGTATATATGTATGTATCTATACATGTGTATATATGCTATATATGTAAAGTATATGTGATGTTTTTATCAGGACTTTTTACTTTTTATTTGATTCTAAGGACGTTTAACTCAAACTGAAAGTTTCAAGTTTATTCTTGATTTAGGTATATCTGAATTCAGCCATTACTCAGTCTCTCCTTCAATTTAGGCTCTGTTCATTGATCCCTCAAGCAAATTTCTACTGAGATGCTGTTGCACATCCCTCAACCAATCCCTGTTGCCAGGAGGGTGAAATATTCTGTCTGACAGGTATGTCATGCACCCACAGTTGGAGCAAAAGCCCAGAGATATCTTCTCCATCGGAACCATGTTGACTCTCAAGGAAGAACTGGATCTCCGAGGATTAACTATAGTGCAATTATCAGGAGAATAAAGGCAGAATGGGAAAGGGCAGCAATGCTGTGTAAGCAAAATCAATAAATGCCCACTAACTCTTTTTTTTAAGATTTTATTTATTTTTAGAGAGGGAAGGGAGGTAGAAAGAGAGAGAAAAACATCAATGTGTGGTTGCTGGGGGCCATGGCCTGCAACCCAGGCATGTGCCCTGACTGGGAATTGAACCCACAATGCTTTGGTTCGCAGCCTGAGCTCAATCCACTGAGCTACGCCAGCCAGGGCTTAACTCTTCTGAAAAATTAGTATGAGTCATGGTTGCCCCAATCTTTAGGTTCATATATAAGGTTTCTAAAAAATTGTCCCAGTCCACTTATCAGCTTTTTGTCCCAGTCCACTTATCAGCTTTTTACTCGCCTCACCTCTGTTGAGCAACCTTTTACTTTTAGGTACCAAATTACCACCATATTTAAATTGTCTGTCAACGTTCCCACCTCCACATCTCTGCTATGCTGATTCTCTCTGACTGGAATGCCCCCCTCTATTCTTCCCACTGGGGCTCTGCCACTGTAATGGGGGAAAATCCCCCTCATTCCACAATACTAATTCCTTTCCCTAGCAGAATTAGCTTGCCACCTCTTCTCTGATCTTAATCTCACCTTGTGTTGCATTCTGGCCCTAATTATTTCTGATGAATTTCTGTTTATATGCCTCTCTGTCTGTTTAACTATCATTTGCCAACTATCTATTTAAATTAAAGAGTCTACCATACTCAGCCCTGCATTTCTAATGCTGAACATAATGTCTGAGCATATTAGATTTCAGTAAATGTGTGTTGAATTAGAAACATTAGCGTAAATGAAGAGATGTAAATTTAACCTTAATTTCAAAGACAAAAGAGTGAAGCTTATACCTTCAGTATTTCTAAACATAAGATTGGACTAAGTATTTTGTGAATAAAAATTAATAATGCCCGAGATATGGCCTAATATAGACTCTTGCTAACAGTGAATTTCCTCTATGGTTCCCTAGGCTTATATCTAATATTTCCTAATGACTAAATATGACATACTTTATTGTTGTGTGAAAGGGTTGTCTAGAGTGAAGATAGAGCCTTTACTTAAATAGCTTCACGACAAATGGAAATAGATTGCCCTGCAGACTGTTAAGACTGGCATGAAAACATAGATTGTTCCTTGGCCAGGTAGGCAATTGTGATTCCCCTGCTTACTATCACAACAACTGGTAAGAACGAAGCAAAGGCAAACATCCCAAGTTTTCCCCCTAAATTCTGTCTATGTAGTAGGAGAAAGTCTGCACTAAATTTGTCCCTGCTTGGAAATGAGGGGAGGGAGATCCATGGAGTAACAGAAGTTGGGAGGCCTAGTGTGGACAGTGAGCAGTAAAAAGAGGAGCCTCCATGTTGCAATAAATTCAAGAAAGTTTGCATGTATCTTTTTCTATCAGTTATAATGTATCAGTATTTAATGTTCAGTGTTCTATGTACTATACCAAGTCCTGATTTTAGGAACTTAGAAATATGGCACAGAAATCAAACATCGCACAGTGAGTACAAGTAAAGATGTTGTATGGGGCCTCTGACTCCCAGACAAGCCTATGTGTTAGCCTATAATCCATACCCTGCCTACTGCCTAAAATGATATGTCACAGTGTTTAATAAGATACATACAACACAAGTATCATGGTGTAGGAGAGGATTTTGCCCACACAATTTTCATTGACTTAGTTCATCTTAACATGATCTTTGGGGTCTTTCAGGCTGCTGGTGAGAGGTTACTGAGCTCATCCTTCAGTGAGTTGTAGAGCGTGGAGGAAATGCAAAGTGGCTAGAGGTTATGCACAGGATGCATACCCTGCTCTTGCATTCACTGAAGTTTGCCTGAAGAGTTATAGTAACTAGCTGGTAAGGTCAATTTTCCATCAATGAAGTGCTCCCTGTCTTTGTTCCTAAGAATTGTGCGTATGTGTGTGTATTTAAATGTCTGCGATTGAATTGTAATTAAACCAAACACAGGCTAAATATAAATACAATTAAAAGGCCATAGAACTCAATGAAAAGAAAAGGCACTGGGCCTCAGCTTCTCCAGGGAGTGATGGCTCTGGTGCTTTACTATGAGGTCTGAAAATCCTGTGGGTGGGAAGTCAGCAGACACTGAATGGGTAAGCAGAGCTGCAGTTCTGCTCCATCCTCTGTATTCTAAGCTTCACTTGCCTCTTTGATCACTCATGCCAGTATGATCTTTATTTTATGCACATCATCCACTTACATTTGCGAAATGCATGTTTTTTTTTCCTCCTTCCAGCTGTTAATCTCAGTAGATTGAGAGAAAATTTAGTTCTGAGACTGTAGTTTTATGTCAATATGTTACATTTGTGATTATTTTTTAGGATAATCTCCTCTGAAGATCTGTGGCTATGACCAAAGTTCTCCAGCATCTTTTCATCGGTCCCCTGTGCTTTCCTGCCTTCCACTTCTTCCCTCCTTTGGTGGCTTTCAGCCCTCCTCCCTCCTCCCTCCTTCATTTCCCTCTTTGTGCCTTCCACTTATTACCTCTCAATGAAATCTCTTATCTTAGCCTGCTATTTAAAACTCCATTAGGTTTAAAGTAACAGCTGTATTTGCATTGAAAATATCTCCCCCCAAATTAATATTTGGGGCCTCTGAATAAAGAGGATGTCCTCATAAAAAATAAAGAGCATACTCAGAAGGAGCAAATCAGCTATAGTTCACTTTATTAATTGCTTAAGAAAATATATTTAACATAGACTTGAAGGCATAAAGAACTTGCCTGTCACACCACCCACACTGTTTCTTTTTATCTCAGGAAGCATGATCATGGGTTTAGAAACCAAAGTCCTCAGTAAAATTTTTAGCTTTATTACTTACTCACTAAAAACTTGAGCCAATCACTTAACTTTTCTCAGCCTTAATATTCTTCAATGTTAAAAGCAGGTGAGAATTTATCTCCCAGATTTTTTGAGACATCAAGAAATGTAATTTCAGCCCTGGCTGGCATAGCTCAGTGGATTGAGCGCGGGCTGTGAACCAAAGTGTCAAAGGTTCGATTCCCAGTCAGGGCACATGCCTGGGTTGCAGGCCATGGCCCCTAGCAACTGCACATTGATGTTTCTCTCTCTCTCTCTCTCTCTCTCTCTCTCTCTCTCTATCTCCCTCCCTTCCCTCTCTAAAAATAAATAAATAAAATCTTAAACAAAAAAGAGAAATGTAATTTCATAACTTCAAAGGCCTAAAAGTGACTGAGAAAGAGGAAGAGAGAGACTTTAGTTACCTTTCCCTTTTTTCTGACAACCTTGGATTTTGGTGTGAGTCTTCTCATCAGAATTCACTGATCTATTCTAGATACATATCTTTAATACTAACACTCATCCTTGCCTACAAGTAAGTTTTACTCTGCAGGTTTTCCATGATTGTGGTGAGAATGGAAAGACCTCATAAGAGTGTATCACTTAGCAATCCTGTATTTGTTCGGTGACAAATCATTTAGTTACAAGTACTATTTTAGAAGGATTTAATCTAGGGGAATACATAAATGAATTTCAGAGAACTAGGTACTTTTGAATTAAATTAAGGTAGGAACAGTTCATTCATTTCTTCATAGTTTCTGGTGTAAATTACTAACATCAAATATCTGTAGGCAAGGGGGGTAGAGTCATGAGCAGCGCTAAGACTCCCCACCTTCATAGAGCTCATGCTAAAGCTCTGGTCTAGTTTTTGGAATCAGCAACTAGCCTGTGTAAGTCAGGAGGATGTCTATCAAAGCCTACAAGGAATGTAAACCTTTAATAATAACTGTAGGGGGACCTAAATATACCATCCCCAAAGATGCCTCTTTAGCACATTCATTATTTTGAGATGGTTACTTTTTTTAAGAAAAAGCAGACACGAGAAGCTCTAAAAATGGAGAAGTTACCCATTTGTAAGAAAAATTTACATTTATGAGGGAAATCTCCATTTTTTAGGGTGTCTTTCTGGTCTGTACCAGGAATGGGAGGATGATTAAATCTCTGGAAACTCTTATCCTTGTTTACAGTGCTTTTCCCAATTCCTCCCATAACTGACTCGCCCCGCACCCCAAGCATCTTCTGTGTTCAGCTGGACATGGTACTCGGGATGATGGCTCTGGGCCATTACAGGGAATTGCTGTTTCTCTTGGTGTTTCCTATACATACAAGAGGTGTGCATATTATTAAGCTTCTCTTTGTTTTTCTCTTGTTAATCTGTCTTTTATTACAGAAGGTTCTCAGCCAAGAACCTGGAAGGGTAGAGCGAAAAGTATTTTTTCTCCCCCACACAACTGGAAGCTAAAAGGTGCAGTGCTCACAAGGAGGAGATGAAGCACAAGCTTCAGGCCCCGGGAAGCACCCCTGTTATGTATTCACAGGGTTATGTGTTTTTGAAAGATTACAAAAGGAAAATACTTTTAGCAAAACCACTTATTACCACTGCCTCTTCCCGCTCCAACTTTTCCTCTATCGCATTCTTGCTTATGCAAGAGGCCTTGGAACAACAATGGAATTCAGCTGAGGGACAATTCCATGAGCGATATTTTTTGTTTTTATTTAGTGAGATACGATTCTGGGCATGCAGTCATTTCTGTGTGTAGGTGCATTTTTATTAGTTGTGTTGGTAAAGAAATGGCTTCTGGGAGTCTTCCTACCCTTGACCTGCACTCACTGGCAAGCTGAGGTGATGGTGTGGGGCTGAAGGATGTGCTGTGAACATAATCCCGAGTGCTTAGCACTAGAGGCAAGTGACTAAAATAGCAGAGACATGATTTGAAACACACATCATCAGATTTCTTCAGAAAGTCACCTAAGAAATAAACAGCAAACTATTTTCAAATTTGAAAACAATCCTAAATGTTTGCTTGATATTACCCAAATCAAGTTGTGAAACTTCAGAGATTTTTAATGCAATCAATAATAAAATTATGTTTCCGTCAACCATGTTGAGAGAGGATGACCATTTGTCAAGAAGGAAGAAGTGGGAAAAGGGTGGAAAAGGGTGCCGGAGTGAGGGGCTGTGAGCCAGTGAAAGCTGCGTGTCAGGAGTTATGCTCACACCCTTTGCAGCAGGTGCTGCTGTAATTTTGAAGTGAAAGGTTTCCATGACCACTGCTGTGGTAGTTGGCATTCACATTATACACTGCTGGCATTTTAAGTTAAAATTACTGCCTTGTTTCATACTCCTACTGCTGCTATTAAAAGGCTCTGATACCTCATGACTTAGGACTATTAGTCCCAAGTAATAGGTTTACGTGTTTCTTTAGAACAATTTTTACCTTTCCTCTTTTTATTTCTTAAAATTTCCACCAGTCCTGACTCTTGTGTCAGTTACTCAGACTTTCTCAGAAAGAAAACTCCAACATTGAGAATACTGTTCATTTTCAAAAGGCTTTATAGTATTAAATTATATTTGAAGTCACCTTGTCATGTTTGGCTGTGCCTGAGAACTCTTACATGGTAGGAGTAATTGTATTATCTACCTATCACCCCCAAACTCATATAATTTTTATAAGTAAAATTATGTTTCCATCATTATCCATTACTACATTATTGTAGTATCTAACCAAATTGTAGGCTGCCTGTGTATCTAAACAAATTGTTAGGATGTATTTGTCATAGTATTGATACCAACTGCTAGGGGGCAGATCCTCTGCCCCCAGCAAGATGGTGATAGGAGGAAGGATTGCACTGAGCACTGGCAAGGCTAGTGAGATAATTAGATAGGAGGGGGAAGTCCTCCCACCCTCTTCCAATACCTGATTGGGGATGGGACCAGAGGAAGGCAGGCACATGCACCATAGAAATCAGGATGGTGGCAGGGTGAGGTGCTATGTTGAAGAAAACTGCCAGTCTAGCCTGGGGAAAAGAAAAGATTGGTTGGAGGATGGACCCTCTCAGCGTTTGTGGAAATTTGGGTTGAGAAAGCACCTGGTCCAACCCACATGGGAAGACAAATATAAATCCAAGGGAAGGAATCGACATGGCTCTTACCCACCGTGTGACCTACTGGCAGTTGCATTTGTGGGACCTTCTGGTCCTGGAGGTCACATGGCCACTGGTGGCACTGGCCCTACATGTGGGCTCCAGGAAGGGAGCCCGATGCTGACAATGGCTGAGAGAAAAGCTGAGCTGCCTGGATGACCACTAGCAGCTGACTGTGGTTCCCAAGGGATGGTACTTAAAATGGAAGAGGGAACTCCAGATGCTGCCTTTGGTTTTGGTCTCGCTGATGGTGGCTGGGATTTCTCTGGTTTTCCTGGAGAGGATGGGCTTTGAGTTAAGAGTTTGCCATTCTACCAGATTGTGTAGCATTTGAATAATCTCTTTCGTTTCTCACCAACTCTACCTCCAAAATTTGCCTATTGGCGATGGTGGGCCACCAAACCCCAGTTTGGTTCAGTACAGTATGACAAATATAACCAATGAGATAATATATTCTTTCTGGAGTACTACTACTCCTATGGAGTGCTATAAAGTATATGCTTGTGTGTATGTGTAAGTGTGTGTTTGGAGTATCACAGGACACATCCTTTTGACAAGCTTGGTGAGTTAAATTGAGAAATATACATTCAATTTTCTCCCCAAATGGAAGGATTACATATGTCTATCAATTTTCTAGTTGGTTGGATTTTTTCCTGGTGCTATCGATAAGAATATATGTCTGAGCAAATTTCATCATGAACACAAGAAATCTTAGATCCCTATCATCAAAAATGTTTTTTAAGAAGATACATTTGAAATCATCGGAGGTTGGTGCAGTGGTATGCACTCTCAGGGGCAAAAGAGATAGAGTAAGTTTTGGCTAGAGAGAGGCTGCCGTTGTCCTGCGGAGTGAAATCTAAAGACAAACACGCGGACTGAGGAACTGGATTGCAAGTGCATTTTCTAGCTTGAGCAGGGGAACTACAGGCCAGAAAGACCAATGTCTGGTTATTAATAGGAAGACACACCTCATTAGCAGTTTGCTAGGCATAAGACACAAACAGGGTTCCCAACAGTATTTAATCCCTATTATGATAAGAAAGAAGTTAATCAGGTTCACTGTAGGAAATTTGCCACTAATTTAAAACTCTGACCCGGAAAGGGGAATGGCAGTTATAAGCTAGATCAATGGCATATCATGTTTGATTTGATCATTGTACTCCCAGGAGAAAAGTTTTGTTGTATTTTAAAATCCAGGTATTAAAAAAAATGGTATTCAAGTCTATCTACATCAGTGTACATTAATAGAGGTTTAAAGAAGGGGAATTAGTAAACATCTCTGATGTGTCAATTAATTTTCTCAAACACTAATTCCTTCAAAGTAGAAATTTATTTTTAAATTTTTCTTGCCTCCCTCCCTTCCTTCTTACTCTCACTGTCTCTCTGTCTCTTTCTTTACAGAGTTCCACCACAGAAAGATTAAAAACAGCTGTCTTCTGTCTCAGATTCTACTGGGAGAACTTGCCCATTTCTTTCTCTTTGCCACTACTGCCCTAACTTTTTATCAGAAATTCTCAGGTGTGGGGATATAGCCTGGGAAAGCCTGCCCTCCACACTGAAGGAATGATAGGCTTTCTTTGTAATTCTGTCATTCTGTTCAAAAGAGACCGATGTTTTTATCTTTGTGAACATGATAGTGCTATCTTTCCATGCCGCTGCAAAGTGAGGAAAAAAAAGAATCAACCTCTCAAATGTCTCACTTATTAATATGTTTTTCTATAATGCAAATATTCAGAAAGACACTTTCTGTTTTACCTTAAAAATTCTGGCAACCCGAATGCTAGTCTATTATACATGAATCCTTGTGTCTCAAAGGTCTTTCTTGGTGCTCTGTTGTCTGCTAGATTAAGTGCAAACAACTCACCAAAGAATCCAGATGTGAAAATTGTGCACAGATTCACAAATCTAATAATTCAAAATGAGTAAGATGGGACAGAGTATAACCCAATTAAGGAGAAGATTCTATCCTGAGTATTCATCAGAAGTCATTTACCTGATTTCCCCAATTCCTCCAGTCTCTTTGGCTCACCTACTTTTTAAATTTTTAATACAGTTATCTTTAAGGTTTTTTTTTTCCTTACATACTAAGGAACTGAACAATGTTTCTAATATATATGGATATTTTTGAGGGATATATATTTTCCTCTAATTTTTCCCTATTTATTTATTTATTTATTTATTTATTTATTTTTTAGAGAGGGAAGGGAGGGAGAGAGAGAGAGAGAGAGAGAGAGAGAGAGAGAGAGGGAAAGAAACATCAATGTGCAGTTGCTGGGGGTCATGGCCTGCAACCCAGGCATGTGCCCTGACTGGGAATAGAACCTGCGACACTTTGGTTCGCAGCCTGCACTCAATCCACTGAGCTATGCCAGCCATGTAATTTTTCCCTTTTAATATAATCTTGATACTTTAAGTTTAGCTTCTTAAATATGTCACTTTTTCATTCCAATTTTGTGAACTAGGCAGAAGATGATATCAAAAATTTGAGTCAATAGAAGCTATATATTATTATAGATTACAGTAAAAATATTAATTCAGAGATCCTTGTTTTTTTTTAAGTCACTCAGCTTTTTCCTTACAGAGACACCACCTACAGCCCTGTGACTTGACTTCATTCTCTGCTTTCCCCTACTGTTGACCCTTTTCTAACTCAAATCCACATCCATTTCTATCAAAGCACATGACTGTCTCTGTGCTGCTTTAGCTTATCTCAAGGCCACTGCTTTGAAATATCATCTAAGAAAACTTTTATGAGCTACCTGCTTCTTACGGAATCTTGAAAGTTATGATAGTACAAGAAGCTTAAAATTCAGCCAATGTCCACATATTTTAAAATACATATTAGTCAACAGGAAAGAAAAATAGCATTCTCACAAATACTACTTAACTATAAAAATAGACGTATTTTTCATTCAACATAGATACTAAATATATCTCCTGGCATTTCTCCATCAATCTGTGGCTTCACAGAAGGCAGCTGACCTACTATTAACATCCGAGAACTTCCTGTTAAATAAGATCCATAGTATTGTAGAGGAGAGAAAAAGTTTGAAACATTTGGAGAGACAGAAGAAGGTAGTGAGTAGAAAATTAGAAGATGTATCTGTCTTTACTTCTCTTAAAGGCAAATTCATTACAGGGGCAATTGAAAGGGTCGAAGGGATGGCAGGTGCTATGTAATGAGCCTATAAACGCAAATGATTGAGCCATGTTGTTCGACTGTTCTCAGCAGAGTGCCATTAAACAAAGTCTCCAAAAATTCCATTTCATTACAGTCCTGAGTTAATTAGCTTTCTCATAAGGTAAAAGGATCAAGGATCGCCCATAGGCTGTTTTTCTATATCGTTCATATTGTGGCTGACCTGAAAGATGTCTGTCTCCTTCTTAATACCACTGAAGCTTTTTTCCATTTTTGTTTATATTTAATAGTATTTCCAAATATCAAGTTTTATTGAACTTCCTCTCGCTGAGATTCCTTACCAACACTCTTTGCTGGAGTACAAGCAACCAACAAGTACAAAACATTAAACTTTTGGAGGTGCCAAGATAAAAGAAGCAAAGGTGAAAAGCTCGTATTCCTTGCTGTGTACCTTAAGCAAGTCAAGGTTGGAATGTTCTTTTTTCTAAATAAAATAGGGATCATGTCATACTGCTCACAATGCAGTTTATATAGAAATGTATATTGAGCATTGAATCATTGTCAGGTATGACACGAGGTTCCAGGGATATAATGGTGAAAAATACACGAACATATGTGCCCTCAAGGTAGAGCGCATTTTAGAGGAAAGCACAGGCAGTAAAATCAATGAATCACTGCGCCGTAAAGGGAGTCACTACGAAGAAAAATAAAGCAGGGCAAACGGATGGAGAGTGCTATTTCCTGTGAGGTGATCGGGAGAGGTGATTTCTCTCTATGGAAGTGGCGTGTGGATAGACCCTTCAAAAAATCGAGGGTAAATGTAATTATAGGCAGAAAAGAGCCTTGAAATGGTTAATTCACAGTTATGTGTATTTATATTTATACCTAATACCACCTTCCTACTGTCTGGCAAAAAGAAAAAAAAGCGATGGGTATTTTAGTGTAATAGACTGACAGTGCCCTCTATGACCGCCCAAAATATAGTCCCAAAAGTCACCTCAGGGCATTTGTTGAACTAGTTTTGTTTTCTGGCTTCCAGAATGTCTCAAAGGCTGCATTAAAAAAAAAATAGAATCACTATCTCTGATAATCTTTTAATTATGCCTGAAAAAAAAAAGAGAAAGAAACAATTACTATGAGAGGATAGCAATTGTATTCTTTCCTCCTGCCAACTTGGCTAGATGGCTGGTAAGAGGCTCTGGCAGTACCCCAGGAAACAAGAGAGTGTTTGCTGTAGTAGAGATTTCTGCCCTGGCTGTGAGAACGAGGGGTTGAAGCCTGCTGGTCATTTATTTACCATTTATAAGCCAGTAAAATCAGCTTAATGCCTATGATGCTTCTCAAGAAATTTTTAAGAAAAAATTATGAACCCCTTTTTCTGATACATTTCAAAGTAGATGCTCAATAAATATTTGATGAATGAGGCAGCAAAGATCAGTTTTTCATACTAGTTGTCCCGATGAGTATGGAGGGGAGTACCTTGGAGTTATTTTCAGAAAGCTCGCTATAGCTGCCAACAGAAGATTCAACCCAAGCTTTTGATTTGTCAGAAAATTCCAAGCAAAAAAACTAGTCAAACGCAGCTGGTCCAAATACATGCTCAGAATATGACACCCCACTGATTTCAGTTCTCTGATCTACGTGGTTTCAGAGAGGCACACAGGGGTTAGCAGGCTCCTGTCCCTCTTCTCGGACAAATGCGAAGCATTTTATTTTAGATGCCTGAGTTCACAAACCAATGACAGTGCGAAAAAAAAAACAATTAGCTTTGTTGCAAAGTACAGCATCCTTTATTCATCGAAAACCTTTTCCCATTTCCTGGCATTTGATACATATATTTTTTTTTTGCCATCTCTCTTCTCACAAAATAGGAAATTAATTGAGATATTTTTAATTCTCTTGTTTGTGCTTCAGTTGCTGAACTTATATTTTTGTATTTACATTATGATTTTAAAATGAACCTCATAAAAAGAACTATCCCTTTAATAATTGTACTATAAGGCAGTGTTTATGTTAACATAGCAAATAAAATCATTCAATTCTATTTGGTGCTTTACTGCGGGAGTCTTGTTTAGCTGTTGACTTATTTGTTCCCACCATATCTACTAAGTAAATACTGGATTAATAGGAAGGCACTGTCATCTTTCACAGACTGGTCCTAGACACGGGGTCTTGAGCCCCAAGGGGCTCACTCTTTCCACAGGCCTCCGCTCACTTCAGTGCAGTTGCCTCCTCAGGTTCCTGGACAAACATCTTCTCTCAGGAGGCCAGTTTTCCCCCTAGTGCGTTGTCCCAAGGGTGGCCACAGACTTTTGCCTTAATTGTTCACAGTAACAGCTGAAACCAGAGAGTAAATCATGATGAGAATGAACCCTAGGGTTAGAAAATGATCATAAGAAGTATAACCCAAGAGTAATGAGAGTGATTTATAAATTTCGCACAAACCCACAGGTTCAGTCCCGTTCTGGGTGGTTCCTGGTGAATTTAGAGCTATTTCATCATGGAAAGTTGTCCGCCTATTCCTGTCTCTTCATGGCTTACAAACAAAACAAAACACAACAAAAGAGGATGTTATCAATCTCTTAAGTGTTGATTATATAAAAGTTAAGAAATAGTGTATTATTAAGTTTTCACTTACATTTAAAATTTGGGGGGTTAATTTAAAAATCTTAATATGCTATGGTTATGTTTATTTTTATGTAATGTGTTCCCTCTTAGTCTTTGATTAATTTCATTTGTTCTCATTTGTAAATTATTATATTTGTAATGTATATCCTATCAAATTTCCACAAATCCATCACTTATTCCAATAATTGAATAATTACCAATAAGGTGAATTTCCTAGGTGTTTGCCTTTTATAGCAGCCTCTGGCTCTCTCTAACAGTAATCACATATTATTGTGCTGCAGACTATTATTAGTCCATTTAAATGTATTCTCCCTCTTATAGTAGTAGAGTTTAAGCCAGGCATTCAGACACCCAGCTAGGAAACATTATTCCAATCTGGCTAGAATAACCACCTGAGTAAATTTATGTTTTAGGTATAAAAACATGAAGTGAAAGGGTCCAATTTTAAGTATACAATTCAATTTTCACAAATGCTTAGGCTTATGTAATCTCCATCATTAACAAGACAGGGAACATTTCCAGAGAATTATCTGATGCCCTTTGCAAGGTAATCTCTTCTCCCCGCCAAGTCAAAGCATCCATTGATGTGAATTCTGTCAGCATATCTGAATTTGCTTTTTCTAGGATTTATAAAAATAAGCATTCTAAGTTTTGTTTGATTTTTAATACAGCATTAAGTTTTTGAGATTGCTACATATTTCAGTAGTTTGTTTTTTTACATTGCTGAGAAGTTTTCTGTTGTCTGAATATACCACATTTCTTTATTAATCTCCTATTGATGGACATTTACACTGTTTGCAGTTTTGAGCTATAGTGAATAAAGTTTCAATAAACATTCTTGCACAAGGTTTTAGATGGATATATGTTTGCATTTTTTTCTTGAATAAATAATTAGGGATCGCTGCTGAGTTTTAGGATAGAATTTCTTTAAGAAGTTATAAAATAGTTTCTCAAAGTGTACCATTTTACGCTCCCATCCACAATGAAATTATTGTTAGATTTCTGATAATAATAATACATCAGGGGTCAGCAAACTTTCTATGAAGGACTAACAAGTAAATATCTTAATCTTTGTGGGCCATACAACCTCTGTTGCAATGACTAAATTATGCTACTGCAGTATGAAAGCATCCCCAGAAAAATACATAAATGAATGACATGGCTGTGTTCTAATAAACTTTATTTATAAAAAATGAGACAGCAGACAGATCTAGCCCATCAGTTATAACTTGCCACCCTCGCTCTGAATCGTCTTCAGCATTTGGTGTCGCCAGTATCTACCATTTTAGTTACGCAGGTGAATGCGATTTCACCTGCACTCCCCTGGTGACTAGTGATGTGGAGAATGAAATCGAGTGCTTCATGGCTATTCGTACATCTTCCTTTCTGAAGTATCAGTTCAAATTTTTCCTCATCTTTATTGTGTTGTTTATATTTTTATAAATATATAAATTATAAAAGACAAGTCCTTCACAGACGTGTATCTGTGAATATTTTCTCCCACTGTGATTCAGTTTTCTCTTTTCTCAGTGGCAGCTCTTCATGAGCAGATAGATATTTTACTTTTGCAAGTTATTATTTGTATTTTAAAGTATTTTTAGTGTTTTCTTTTTAAAAATATTTAGATTTTCTTTAAAAAAAGATTTCATTTATTTATTTTTACAGAGAAGGGAAGGGAAGGAGAAAGAGAGGGAGAGAAACATCAGTGTGTGGTTGCCTCTTGCACGCCCCATGCTGGGAACCTGGCCTGCAACCCAAGTATGTGCCCTGGCTGGGATTTGAACCTGTGACCCTTTGGTTCACAGTCCAGCATTCAACCCACTGAGCCACACCACCCAGGGCTTTTTAGTGTTTTATCTTTTCTCTTTATAAAATGTTTGCTTTTTTTCTAAATTGTAAAGGTATCTTCCAGTGTTTCTTATTTCCCTAGAAGTTTTATAGCTACAGAATTCACATGTAGGTCTATAAATCAACAATGTTAAATAGAAGTAGATATAGCAAGCAAAAATACTCTCTTTTACATTAGTAAGCAACTGTAACAGTATGCATTAAGAATTGAGATTTAGAAAATTGTCCTCATTTAAAATAATTAAGAAGTATTTTGTCTTTATAATAAATATTACCAAACAATCTAAGTAGCTTCATATAACATTATCTATAGTTTTTGATAACTCTAAATAAAATAAGTAGAGAAAAATAAGAGCAAATGTCTAATAACGTCTGAAATATTTGACCCATTTCAATTCATCCCCCTTCCAAAAAATATTACAAGGATCATAATTTGATACTGGCTTTAATGTTTGAATACACATGCCCAGATTCTAACCTTATCTTATGGTCCATACCACACAGTTTCAAAAGTATATGTATTTTAACTGTTGTCATGCTCCCTATCCATTATAAAATAGTCTCAAATTATAAATGGCACCAAAATAGTACAGTCCAAAATATGAACAAACCATTTTCTCATTAATAATTTAATAACATTAAGTACTCTATTGGCCCACATTTGCATATCACTCTCTCATGAGCCATTTCACTTGTAACTCAACACTTTTTCATTGATTTAACCAACCAATACCTTCTTTTTATCAGTGCTAGCTACTCTTGGGAATTTTTAAACTTCAGTACAGCCTAATTAGCACCAACAGGCTAACTCATCGGACAGGGTAACACATTGGTTATGTCAGTCTTTCCTACATTTGGAATAATATCAGGATGATTGAATACCCATGTGACTGAATGGAATACTTAGAGAGTTTATAAGAGCAGCATTGCTATTTTGTGTCAAATTGCCAATTGATACCTGCTGGGTGCCAGCATTGTGCTGTGTGTCAAAAGTAAAACATCTCAAAGAATATTTAGCCTCCTAGGGAAAATGAGTATCATTAATCTTTGCACAAAGCAATGTATTAAGAATTATAGTACTGATGTTAGAAAATTTTATTCAAATATCAAAATATCATAAGGTCTACTGAGAAAAATGTCATTTAAGTTAGCTTTCTGGGATACTTAGTATTTTGCTAGAGAAAAGAGAGTGTTGGAGATAAGGTGGCATTGAGTAGGGTATTTCCAAGCAAAAGCATAGCAGATACAAAAGTAGAGAAGCGAATGCATTTTTTGCATTATAGGGGTGTGTGTGTGTGTGTGTGTGTGTGTGTGTATGGCAATTATTGCACAATGACAACCAGAATGCTGCAGTCAATGAACACTTTTATCCATGGCGTAGATATAACTCAATTGGATTTTATATTTGCTTTCACACACTTGAAGCCGCACTATTTACTTAGCAGATGCTCTGCACAGTTGCCTTGACAACTACAATTTTATAACCACTGAGCCATGAAGACAAAAGTTTCAAAGCAAAGTGAAAAATTGCTATTCTTTTCAAAGTGTTGCTCTGTTCAACTAATTAATCATAGTAAATGTGATATTGCTGTGCAGTTTTAGCCAATTGCAGACCAATAATTAACATTTGTTTTGTTTGTATAATTGGTACCAATTATATTAACAAAAGTCAGGAACATCACTGAAGCTTCTGACATTAGAGCTATGTGGTGAGCTACATGTCCACTATTTTGCAAGCTTTCTGCACTGTCTGACTGAAAAAAAAAAACAAAAACACTATCCTGAACTTTCTGAATTATGATCTGTACAGAAGACCATAAACAAAAGATAACACAGTCAGAAAACAAATATGGAAGCACCTTGACCAGAATGGACAGGTGTTTCACCAAGAAGTTCCAAATTTCTAATAAAGATGATTGCTAATCTTGAACGCAAGACAAAAGAAGAAAAAAGACAAAGAGGACCAAACCTCATTAAGACTGAAAATTTCATTGTCACTGCTCAGACAGTGACAGGTGATTAGCTCACACTTTTCTACTTCATCTTCATATTTCTTTATTCAATTACAGTTTACTTTCAATACCATTTTATACTGGTTTCCAGTGTACAGCATAGTGGTTAGACAATCCTACTATATAAACTGTTCTCCCTGAAACTTCCAGGACCCACTCGGCACCACGCATAGTTATCACAATATTATTGACTGTATTCTTTATGGTGTACTTTACATCCTGCATTTCTTATTAATGTAATGGTCAGAAGTTTTCTTCCCTTAATGGAGTTATTGACATGAAGGAACTTGGTATGTAGAGACACAGAGCCTTGAGATTGCAGCAGCAAGAAAGCTCAGTAGTGGCAAAAATGTCAGATGTCTTGGCAGCTGCCATCTGTGGAATTGAGTATAAATGCTCATAAATCCCCGTTCTGATGCTGCCATTGTCCTCAGTTCAGAGAAACAAATGTACTTTAATGGTTTGCAATTATCTTGTATATCAGATTTTTAGTGGGAGACTTATGTTCTTGTCTTCGCTTTAAAATTTAGCAGTGATGTAAATTTTGTCAAAAAATTCTACTCTGTCTTATTTCCTCCCCTTAAAATTGAGTTAGTAACAACTTACCTCCCTACTTGAAACTGGTTCATTATGGGAATTGAGAAATGTAATAGACTTTGAAATTGTTTACTTGTATTTCACATGAAATGTATGTGGCAGGTTTTATAATACATATGAAGGTTTTATTTTTCCTAGATAGAATTCTGGGGTTCTGAGGGATGTCAATTTAATACATGCAGAGAAGCCAGATGGGAATCAAGCTACCTGTACTAAAATTAAGCTAGACAATCCAGCTTGGTCTGATTAGGAAATGTGCATTTTGCAACAATATCTCTGCTAAGTTGGAATCGTTGTCTGACCGACACACACAACACCCAAAGCATCTGCACCTCCCAGGAAGTTGGAGGCATCAGAGTGGGGTCATCTTAGGGACAGGGGGAGAATGGGCACAGCCTAAAGAAAGGCAGATCCCAAAGAGACACCCAAACAAGTAGAACACCAAATGCTGCCAAGCAAGAAAGAAGAGCAAATAGGCAGAAAAAGTTGAAGCTTCCTCCCCAATATTTCCCAGAGGGTGGAAATCTCTATTTAACCCTTGAACTAGAAATGCAATGAGACAGAAGAAATTTTACCTTTTAGATCCCTTTCATTCAGTCATCTCATACCTTTCACTTTGACTCTTGTCCTTAGCCAGGGCTCTGGCAGGCGCCCACGGGGATCAGGAAAGAAGTGTACTAAGGCAGTCCTGGTTTGACCTTGATGAAGCAGTCTGCTAATACTGTTGTACACAATACTTCTTTTGAAAACTCCCCAAACAGTCCTGGCTGGTGCGGCTCAGTGGATTGAGCACTGTCCTGAGAAAACTGAAAGGTCACTGGTTAGATTCCTGGTCAGGACACATGTGTGGGTGGGGTGTGTGATTGATCTCACACATCACTGTTCCTCTCCCTATCTTCCTCTCTCTAAAAATAAACAGAATTTAAAAAAAAAATCAAACAAAAAACTCCTCAGATGTATACAAACAAAACATTCTGAAATTGGTTAGAAGAGTAAAATAGTCCCAAGGCTAGATTACATCTTTCATCCTCATGAACCATTATAATATTTTTTTAATCTTGCTTTAAAGCACACCCAGGGCCAAATAAGAAACTGGAGAAGTTCTTTTTCAAATTTGTTCATTTAGTCAATTATGGATTGAATAACATATTGTTGAATAAATAATATGGATGTCTCTTACATATCAGGTGCCCTTATCAGTGCTTTTTATATTTCAGGAAATGAAATAGACAGACATACAAAACCTTATCATTATAATGACAATAGACAGGCAATAATATAATATATAAGATAGTATATTATATGTTTTTGATTATTGGGGCAAAAAGAGTAAAAGCAGAAAATAAACAGGGGGTTCTGGAATACCAAAGGAGTACTTACATTTTCTGTTTTTGTGATGAGAGCAGGCTTTATTGAAACAGTGGCATTGCACAGCAATTTAAAGGAAGTAGAAGAGTGAACTAGCATTTCAGGTAGAAAGAAAAAAGAAATCTCATTATGACTTTATATACTATTATTGAGAAATGCATTTCAAGGATTATAAAAATTAAGCGAGAAGGCATTTACTCAAACATAGACATGAAATGTCTAAAAGCATAGTATTTAAAAAAATCAATGTTCTGGTAATACTTCAGTGACTCTAGGTTCATAAACTGCTTTTCATAATAGAACACTCTCTGTGTGCAAACCTCAGCTGGACCCTTAGCGTATAAAGCAGCTGAAAGCAGGGCTTCTCCGTTAAAGCAGGGGTGCAAGGTCTCCCTCCTAGTCATCGGTCACACAGAGAACACATTTGATTTTTCAAAATTAGTATGCACCAATTAAAATAAATAATGTGGATTTACATATACAAACATGGAAGTGGCCTTTCATAACATGCAAACTGAAATAAATATTTACAGAACAGTCTGCAGCATGAAATCTTTAAAAACTGCAAGCTGCGTTCTGTGGTATGTACATAGGGAAGAATGCCTATGAACAGTCATTACCTCAGAGAAGTGAGCTACAGAATTTGAACAAAAAAGGCCTGAATTTGTATAATTTTGCATTTAATATATATTACTTTGTAAAAAGGAACCACTGCCCAATATTGTCCCATGGTAACTTGAAAAGAGGTATGTATTAAAATTCTTTTCAATTTAAGTCAAACTGAAATAGCAAAAGCAATAGGATCATTAGGTGCCACTATGGAATTCTATGTATACCCCAGGCATGGCTGTAATCTGCCAAAATACCCCTGTTTACACTGTATTATCAATCACTCAGACTCACTATTAAGACTGTTAGAGCAGATGGTGGTTCCTAAGATCAACCATAATTCATGGCTCATGAGAAAAAGCGTCTCTCTAAGAATTACATGGACAGTATCGCATATGCCATCCAACATCTGCCAGATAACAACTATTTTCTCTGCCAATTTAGGATGAAGTTACTAACCACAACCTTGTTTCCTAATAGAATAGTTGTTATACTAAGTAAATACAAGGCTGGGGTGACTCAGTTATTCAAAAGATTTTCCAATTGTATTTTTAATGACAGTTTCCCCTTAAAATTACCAACTTCTATGCTTTCTATGAAACAGGAGATAAAAAGACAAAATTCTTCCTCTCTGAATAGAAGTGCAAAATGGTGGAAAAAGGCAATTTGTTCCACATCTTCAAACCATAAGAAATTAGGGAAAAAATGGAAAAGAAAAGGAAGTGCTATCTGGGGCTTCCAATAATACAACATCTGACTAATGCTGTAGCCACTCTGATAGTTAATTTTATGTGTCAACTTGACTGAGCCATAGGGTACCCAGGTATTTGGTTAAATATTGTTTTAAGTGTGTCTGTGAGTGTGTCTGGATGAAGGCAACGCTTGATTCGGTAGACTGAGCCAAGCGATTGCTTTCCCCAACGTGGGTGGGCGTCATATGCTTTGTCTAAGGCCTGGATAGAACACTAGGCTGAGTGAGTAAGAGAGGATCCTCTTTCTCTGCCTATCTTTGAGCTGGGACATCGTCCTTCCTCTGTCTTCAGACTCGGACTTGAACTGTAACTAATCCACGGGCTCTCCTGGGTCTCTAGCTTGCTGATTGTAGATCTTAGGGATACTACATGCACTTTTGAAAAATAAAAAATACTTAGAAATGTAAGGGATAAAATGATATTTTCATTCTCTGCTTTTCAGGCCACTGGTCTAGACTAGAAGAGAGACAGGCTGATCCCACTCTCCTGCCTATTTAGTGAGTGAGCTACAGTTCTGGGCTCTGCCCAAGAACCACTTCATCCCATTCCTTCTTGGGCACTCAGCCCGCTGAAAATCCTGCTGACTCTAAAGTTGTATTGTTGGCGACAATAAAATATGGGCACACCATGCAGGCAGGCGTACATCTGGCAGCCTGTCATTCAGCCTGACCCCGCTTCGATTACTGCACAGTGGATGGTACCATGGTAATGGTGGCCACTCCCAGCTCTGGCTCAATACTTTATCTGCCTCGGTTTAATGTGAAAATCATTGCTGTACGTTTTACAGTTATGGCTATTCGTGATGTAAACTCAGAAGCATTCCAAACGCAGTGGGATGCTAAATGGATTGGAGCGTATTGGCAATAACTTGGTACAGGTTGTGAGAGGAAAAAAATTTTACCATATAGATTCAATTAAACGTAAAGTAACAGATGCCCCTCTGTATATATAGTAACTTCTCATTCAGCCATCTGTACTCCGATGTGCTTAGTGAAAACAGGCATTTATCGTGGGTTCCTCTTCATTGATGAGAAGCTATCTTTGTGGTGTACATATGTAGGCCTTTTTCTCTGGATTTCAGCTGGTTTTCATTCAACAAGCCTGCAACCTGTGAAATAGGAGAGTCAAGGTCAAATTTAGTTATTTTGAAATCTCACGCCTATATAAGAAATAGAGGCTTTTTGCTTTCCTAATCTCACTTTTGTTAATTATTTTTATTTCGAGATAATTATAGATTCCCATGCAGTTGCAAGAAATAATACAGAAATCATATGCACACTTTATGTAGTATGAGAAAGGAGAACTTTTTCCTCTATGCCTGTAGGGTTTTTGGCTGGTATATTAATTAAATTGACATAAAATGGATTAACAGGAGAAAAACAAATTTAATTATGTATGTACAGAAGCTCCACAAAGACAATGAGACCCAAGGACAAGTCAAGCCATTGAGGCTTCTGTGGATGGCAGCCTGAGCTAAGGACTGGGATGCTGCCCGGGGCTTCCATGGGGACGAAGGTAATTCACAGGACAGGAAGAAGAGCAGATGTTTGCTAATTAGATACTTGTCCTGTCACTCAGGTAGGTCACTCAGATAAAAAGTTATCTCTGGTAACAGCTCTCTTTCTGGGCCAGGCTGCCTGTGTAAACTCTTTTAGGCAGTTAAAATAAAGGTAAAAGTTTTTATTGAGCCTCTAGGTCTTGATTGCCTTCAGCTCATAATAATCTACATGCCAAAGTGACACAGTTATTGGAAGCTAGTTATGACCCCCTCCCATAGTTTCTCCTAATGAAAACACTTTGCAGAACTGCCATGATTCCATTTTAACACCTGCAGTAAAAACCTCTTGTTTATTATCTTAACGTTATTATTGGCAAAGTCCCTTCTGCCAATATAAGGTGATATATTCATTGGTTCTGTGGGTTAGGACATGAACTTCTTTGGAGCACCATTATTCTGATTTTTACAATTCCTGAATTGTATGCATTGACTCAAATCAGACATGATATTTATATTATAAGCAGAAAGCTTTTGGGGATGAAATGAGTCTATCTTATGACCTTTGTGTAAAAGCAACTTCTAGTTCATTTAAGGAGAAAAGGACTTCCATGCAGAGAAAGGGAAATGATTTAACAAATGTTTCCACCATTACAGCTGAAGTCATTCTTGACACACCTCTCACTTCTTTTTATCTGTCTCCTAAACCATCCATTCCATCACGGGTGTCACTGATTTACCTCCTAAATATGCCTTCAGTTCTTCTGCTGCTGTGACCCTGACCTAACCGCCACCACACTGTAATGCCATTGAAGGCAGGAATACTGTCTCTCTTCCATAAAGACTGAATGTTGTAATGTCGTGAGTGAAAAGACTGTTTCATTGATCAAGAGAGTTATAAATAGGGCCCTGACTAGGACAGCCAGAACAGAGATTAAAAGGAAGGCCTAACTTTTGCCATATGTTACATGACATTATATGGTAAATTTATAAGAAACTACTGGTTTTAATGTTTGTTTCCAGTACAAAAAAACTCCACAATTTTTGAAATAAATGAATTATCTTTTTAAAAAAGAATATCTGAAATAAACACCACAGTGATTAAAAACAGAATGTGCTATTGTTTTAGTTTAGGAAATGCACTAGAAAGAAAACCCAAGTTCTGACAGAGCTGCAGCTCCTCCATCCTGGAATAATTTATCCAAGTAGCTGTGGGCAAAGAAAATGTATATTTATTGTTTCTAAGTTTATCAGCTGAAAACAAGTCCCAGCAAACTAAAATTCAATACAAGTCCAAAAGCTAACAGATATGGTTCTTTTAGCAAGATGTTATTATCTACATTGTAGCACATACCCTTCACTCCCCCAACAATTTCCTGTGTTGAACTTCTAACTCCCAGTATCTCAAATGTGACTGTATTTGGAGATAGGGCATTTAAAGAGGCAATAAGGTTAAAGTGGGATCCTTGGAGTGGGCAATAATCTAATATGACTAAAATCCTTAATAAAGAGATCAGCACAGAGATGATTTGAAGACAGAGTATGGAGAATTTACTTGGTGAAGTCCTATGTTGGGGTCAAAATATAAGGTCCAGGGGCTTAATTAGGTCACCAAGGACAGGATAAGACTGTGCCACTAGAAGAGGCAGAGGTAGCTTCAGCCAACAACTGCCCTCATTTGCAGGCCTGAGATGACCATCAGGGCTTAGAAGTTAACTCCAGTCCAAAGAAGTCCTCTTGGCCTCCAGCCATCACTGACACAGCAGATCCCTCCACCCATCCCAGGAGGAAAACCCTAGGAGACCTAGAAGGGGCCTGGGGAATAAACCATCCCTAAGTTTAAGCTTCATTAGCTACTCAGTAAATGCCCCTCTGGGATCTAGAGCTCGGGAGATAAAGCACTATTGCCCTGTGAATACACACATAAAAGGAAACTATTTTTTCTTGCAAGACCTGATAGTTTTATTTGGGACAATCCAATATATCCACATCCACAAATAATACTAAAATGTGATTTTCCCAGGCATCTAGTCATACATGTTAAATTAACGTCTATTTTATTTATCAGTATTTTAATCAAAGCGTTTTGGCTCAATGAAACAAGGAACAAAAATGAAAAGAAGGAAGGGAGATTGGAGAAAGAGAGGTGAGGTTAAGGCTCAGAAGCTGTGAGAAACTTGAAGAAAAAATGAGTCAGGTAGAAAAATCGGGGTGTAGCAAAAGAAACAGTAGGGTGTTGGTAATAAAAAATACACTCAGATGCTTTAAACTGTTTCATCCACACAGTATCTCCTTTGAGGTACTTATTACAAATACAAACACTGATGTCCTTTTGTTTTTCTCACAGGTTCAGTGTCACATTTTCTTGACTCCATTTAACTCGTGATCTGAAATTTAAGAGATATTTTAAGTCTCAAGATGGTCAAAGGTTTAAAAATGAAAAGTTCATGTTGTTCAGACGTTCCATGAACACCAGACAGGTTAGGTTTCTAAAGAGTATTTGACTGATTTTCAAGTCAACTTTCAGTTGTCAGAAATAGATCTTCTGTCTCAAATGATTGCATGCCACATTTTTAACCTTTATATCTAAAAGTACTGTGAAAGGGTTCTTTGATGATTTTCAAAGAAGTTGGGGTTTGGTGTGAAGCCTAGAGATTTATTCTAATTCAGGGACTGAGAGGTGAGTATTTTAGGCAAATTGTTGGCAAATAGATTATTAAACAGTCACTAGTCTGAGGACTACTTAGTATCTAGTGGATAACTTAAAACATCTTTATTCCAATAATTTTCAGTGCTAAATTATTTAAACACATTAACATTATTATGGATCTGTATAATCTATTCCCACATTTCCACTTTTCTCCAAAATTGGCTTTTAAATGTTTGAATAACATTTTATTTCCATCTAACAACTTACGACTGATATTTTAATCTAAACTTATCAATAAAATAAACATACTGTTTTCAAAGTAGTATATGATTTAATGAATTGCATGTGCCTGCTTATTACAGAGAAATAGACAAGCTAGAAAGATTAAGGAAATATATTTTAATTTTCCATTATTTAAAATCAAAAGTGAACTGTCCTTGGCATTGAGAAAGATAGTTCTTTCTTCTTTTTTAATAAGAAAAATAAATCTTGGAGACAATGAAAAGGTATCCATTCTCAGGCTTACATATAAGCACCTTCTAGAAAGTACAATGAATTTGTAGTTTAACACACCATTAACCTGTCTGATTCCTTTCCTGTATAGATAAAAGCAATGCATTGGATATTTTTCATGCTGAAGGGAAGACTCCTTTGGCAAGACAGAAACATGCCTCATTAATTTGACTGCTAATCTCCTACTACCCCCTACAATATCTGCAAAGTGGAAAGCCCAGCAGTCTCCCACCACGCTGCACATTTCCCAAGGATTCTGAATGAGCACATGCCTTCTCAATGGTGAAAGGGCAACGGGGCTTTCCAATTACTTATAGTCACGTTTATAAAAAAAAATTTAAGCTTAACAAAAAGGGAACTATCTGTATGTTTAAACTTATAAACAAAATTAGGAAGATTTGCTAGTAGAAAGTACTGTGAATATTTATAGAAAAAATAAAAAATATATATACTACAGGGAAGTAGAAATTTTAAAAAGCTATGATTTTCAATATTAATAATATATTTCTGGAACCATATTCTATTCTTCTACTTTAATGTTTGTTCATGATCTTGTTCATTTACTAAGTACCAAGGACTGTGTTAGACAACGTGTAAAGCATTATCCTGTTCAATCTTTGTACACAGCCTACAAGATAGATATTATGACTATCACAAACCTTACAAATGAGGAAATCTTGCTTACTAAAATGTAGTGTTTGTGCTTATTATATGCCTATGCCATACACTATACACATTGTGTAAATATTAATCACTTATTCCTTATAACAATCTTTTAAGTGGAAACTTTTATTATACTAATTTTTTAAAGATTTTATTTATTTATTTTTAGAGAGGAAGGGAGGGAGAAAGAGAGAGAGAGAGAGAGAGAGAGAAAGAAACATCAATGTGCAGTTGCTGGGGGCTGTGGCCTGCAACCCAGGCATGTGCCCTGACTGGGAATCAAACCTGGGATGCGCTGGTTCACACCCCATGCTTAATCCACTGAGCTATGCCAGCCAGGGCCTATTGTACTCATTTTAAAGATGAGAAAACTGTTGGTTAGGAATTTGTGTATTTACCCAAGGTACGCAACTACTGACTAGTACAGTCAGAATATAAACTGAAAGAGTCTGGTTCTAGACCACCACTCAAGGTAGTATTTCTCAAATTTTATTTTTTATTATTGTCCTCTTCAGGAGGTTTTTAAGACCCCTTTTTCTTCTCAATTTCCTTCACTCTCCTCACCAATTTTTAATACCACAGACACACTTTTTATGTAATGTAAATATAATTGTGCTTTTTATATATGTATAAAAAGATAAATTTTTATTCACCTCCATGGAAGAAATTTTTGTACTGTTAGGGAAAATATCAGCCCTGTTGTGAATGTAGGACTTTGAAGGATTAAAATACATTTAAGACCAAGGTCTTAATGGTCTTCTAAAACCTACTTAAACCTCTTCCCCAGGTCTAAGTCTAAACTCGTGGCAGCTTGTGCATCTTGTGGTTTAAGTGCAGGTTTACAATGGTATTTAGATAGCGTTTGGGTATATAAGTAAGAGAAAGGTCTTTCTTGATGCAGGACAGAGCAGGAAGATGAAAAGTTAGTGATCTGCATGCCAAGAAATGGTGTCAGATTTCCTCTTGTGACCATTTTCAAAGCAGAGCTCTAGTGAGTTTGAGAGTCCTAAATTTGAATGTGGTCTTCAAGAACATTATGAAGAATATTTATTAAAACAGGAGGAGAGACTTTATTTTAACAGTTTGTTAGCTTAACTTGTAACTTTCAAATATTGTGACAAATGTAAGTGTATATAGGCTTCTAATTATAATACGTTAATTTTGGATTTTTAACTCCAAAACTCACACATTCTTAATCCTTAAAATGAATTGCGTTTTAAAACCTAAATAGAAAAGTGTGTTGACGAAAAGAGCTAAGCACTGGTTTTACCATTCCTCTGTCGAAGGAAAGAAATGTCCTCCCTTGACTGTATTTTAGGTATCAATTATTGGAAAAGTCTTCTTAAATAGGTATTCATTTATGCTTCATTTTCAAAAATATATTTTATTGATTATGCTGTTTTTGTTGTCCCATTTTCTACCTCTTTATTCCCTTCTGTCCTGCACACCCACTCATACCCACATTACTCACTTCTAGTTCATGCCCATGGGTCATACATATGAGTTCTTTGGCTTCTACATTTCCTATACTATTCTTAACCTCCCCCTATTTTGTACCTACCATTTGTGCTATTTTAAAAAAGAAGCATAAATGGTAGGTACAAAATAGACAGGGAGGGGTTAAGAATAGTATAAGAAATGGGGAACCCGAAGAACTTATATGTATGACCCAGGGGCATGAACTAATGGTGAGCGAATGCTCGAGGGAAGAGGGGTACGAGGCAGAGAGGGTTAAAAGGGGGCAATGACACAGTTGTAATAGCATAATCAATAAAAATAGTAATAAAAAGAAATAAATAAATACATAGGTATTCAGAATAAGTAATGGGATGAAGGGGTGTTGGAAAGGCCAAGGATGGAGATCTGAGGACAGCACGCAAGCAAGCATGAGGGAGTTGTTTTGTGAACTGACCAGTGGTGCCTCGTAGAGTACTGTCCTGAAATGGAGTCCATCTCAGATTTTTCTGGCACTACGGACTGTATTCTATGACCACTACTTTTTTTCAACTAATTATTGATGGTGAATAAATTCAGTGATTTCCATTTACTGACTTGTCCTCAAAGTTATTATTTATCACAATTGGCAACCTTGCCTGTGAATTTCTGTTACTGTATTTTAATGGAATGTATCAAAACTTTTTTCTAGATATTTCATCATGTTCAAAATCCATCTTGTTCAAAGGCTTGCAGTTTAAAAATTAATACATGGTTGATCTGAAAAATACTTCTAATTTCCAACAAAACGCAACTTTGAAAAAATCAATATTATATTAGTTCTGTTGTTAGAAATAATGGATGAAGAATTGAAAACAAACATAGCAAGAATAGCCAGAGAGAACAAGAAAGAAATGACATTTATACAAGGGCAAACTTTCTTGGTAAATAGAGATCTCTCAACTGAGAAAGAATAATTTCATTAAACGTTAATATACCTTTATTTTGAAAAATGCTCTTTGAAAGCCCTTGTCACATATGATTAGAACCCAGTAGCCAAATCCTATAGAGGGAAGTTATATGCTTGGGGTAGACAGAACAACAATATAGAAAATACTCAGAAATGTTTCTTTTTTAAAAAAAATTATTTAATTGTTTATTTTTTATAGAGAAGAGAAGGGAGAGAGAAAGAGAAGGAAACATTAGTGTGTGGTTGTCTCTCATGCACACCTTACCGGGGACCTGGCCCGCAACCCAGGCATGTGCCCTGACTGGGAATTGAATCAGTGACCCTTAGGTTCTCAGGTCAGCGCTGAATCCACTGAGCCACACCAGCCAGGGCAGAAATTTTTCAATTTCACTAAAAAGCCTTCTATCTGAGGATTTTAAAAGCTTTTCTATTACAAGATTATTGTGATTTTACAAAAGTAAATAGAAATACTGGTTACTTCTATCTTTCTTAAAATTATTCTCAATTCAATTGGAGAGGTCAAACTGGAACACTTAATTAGTTTTCAGTGTTTCTGTCCCTAGTGTCCTCTCCAGCCTGCTGCTAATGCACTGTGCTCCCTACTCCACTATTAAGTTAAACCATTTGTAAGGATATGGAAGTGCACTTTTTCTTCTAAGTCTCAGTCTTTGCACCAGCATCACATTTGGCATCTTTTTGTATCACGTAAGAATACATACATTTTATAGTTCATACTCTCAAACAAGTTCATATTTTCAATAGCAAATAACTATGAGTATTTCTTGGTTCTTACGCTGAAAAGGAAAAGGAAAAAAAGGATATAAAACATAATTAAGAAACACCTGCATAGTAAAAAAATGAACATATGTACAAGAAGGAAAATGCAGTCTATTCTTTGGATGGCATGCTCATGTTGCCTACAGAGTCTGAAAGTTTAAACAAATGTAAGATGATAGGCTTTTGTATGTTTTATATTATAAAAATATTGCCAAGAATAAAAGAAAACTAGACATATGGTGTAGTTAGTAAAGTGGATTTTGTTACCAAAATAACATTTAGGAAAACAGATTGTGATGAAAGTGTGGTATACGCTTTTAAAAATTCCAGGTCTCTTAAAGCATTCTGAACTGAATTTTATTATGGTTAACTATTTGGTACAAAAAAAAAGCTTATATAAGGTCTATATATTTTAACTAACTTTCTATCTGTCCTGAATCAATCAATTTGGGAACTAACCAATGTCATTTGGAGCAATGCTAAATGCTGATGGATAAATGATACTCAAAGATAATTGGGGAAATTGTTGTTCATTAACCAAAATAGCTGTTTCCTTTAGTGTGTAATTTTCTACCTGGGAAAAGCATAAATATACATGGATGCTAAAGTCAGAAAGTCTACTAATATCCGTGGGGAGGAAAGGATAATTAATGCACTGTGCATTTCTCACTTGCTCTTTGCTAATGACTCATTTCAACAAATCTTTGAGCACATGGCGAGGGGGGTGGCATTTGCTATGTCTCACTTTTAATTGGGAAATGAAATAAATAGGAATAAATTCAGATGTGCTTGAAAAGTGGGTTACTTAAGAAGCAAAATACAATTACCTTTGGGGCGTGATGTTGTGTTAAGGTTAACCACATCCAGCGCTGCTTTTTAACTGCTGAATTCCAAATATGACAGTGTCTGGAACACAGTCTTCGCTTGTGAGTCCACAGCTTATATTTTTCAAAGGTAATCATTTAGTTATTTAAACAAAATGCAAGACAAAGAATGTCAATCTCAAATCATAAAGCTACTGTTTCATAGGAAAATTTCTGTTTGTGGGTTAGAAAGTGATACCTGTATTAGGCCTATCAAGATTTTATATATATATATGTACACACATGTGCTTATATATATGCACATATATATGTATATATGGTGTTATATATAATGTTTTGACATTATATATAAATGTTTATATATGGTGTATATATATATGTATAAATATACATATATATATACACACCATATATATATATGGTGTTATATATAATGTTTTGACATTATTAATGTTTTGAATGTAAAATATGTATACATATTATTATTAATGAGAAACATTATTATTGTTGTCCACATTAATCCATTAACCTTCCACCAGTTGGGTCAAAAGCCACTTTGGGAATAGTTTGATATCAGCATCACAGAAGTAAGAAGCAGGTAATGTTCATGCCTCTATTTCCTTCTGTTTACCCGCAGGTATCTTCAAGTCTAATATTTGGGTTCTTGTGTCTTAGTTTGAGAATTGCAATGATGCTTAATGTCTCCTGTCATTAATGTTTTCTGTGGACCAGGCACTGTTCTAAGCACTTTACATATGAAAGTCTGTCTGGAAAAAGGTGATCCACTGTTAATATAATGAGAACGGTTTGTGTGACATCGAGGTAACCTGGCAGCCAAGGAGAGTGGACTGGAATGTGCATGTGTGAACAATGACGACTTCACTGTACTAGTCAGTGGGGGGATAGATGGCATTAAGTGCTGGCACTCTGTGGCCATCGCATTCAAAATAACTTAGCAAGTAGAGCAATGAACGAATCTGCATCAAATAATGAGTTAAGCTTGAACATTCCTCCATAGAAACTATTCAGATGATTTAGAAGGCCACAGCTATGAGCAACCAGTGATTGGCAGCTTCATCATGACAACAGGACTCCTCATGGGTCATGCCTTGTGGAGAGTTTGTTTTTATGAAACATCGAACCAGACAGGTGACTCAGCCCCACTACAGCCCAGATTTGGTGCCCTGTAACTTCTGGCTTTTCCCAAAACTAAAATCACCTTTGAAAGGGAAGAGATTTCAGACCATCAATGAGATTCAGGAAAATACAACGAGGCAGCTGAGAACTGTGAGAATTGGGAGAACTGTGTAAGGTCCTGAGGTGCCTACTTAGAAGGGGACTGAAGTGTCATTGTCCTATGTACAATGTTTCTTGTATCTTGTATCTTCTTCAATAAATGTCTCTACTTTTTATATTCCATGGCTGGATACCTTCTGGGTCAATGAGGACAGACCTCGTTGTATGCATTACTCATTTAATTTTTTTAATAACCCCATGAGACAGATATTTTTTTTTTATTTTTACAGATAAGGTATGCTCTATTCTAGAGTAATCAGTTCCTTCATCCTTGATTTAATTTATTCCTTTGCAAATATGTATTAAGAAAGTATCTTGTGCCAGGCATTGTCCCGGTCCCAAGGGTGCAACCACACAGGCACACACTGTCTTCCTTTGCAGTGTGTGATGTGGCAGGAGAGAGGGAAATGAACCCAGAGCCACAGGATAAGTTCTATTTGGATGTAAGCAGAAAATATGTTAGAATCACTACTTGGGATGTCTAAAGCAGACCCAGAAGATTTTGGAAAATTTTAAGCTAAATTTGAAAGACCATGTAAAAGTTAACTAGAAGTTGATGTGACAGGCAAAGGCAGTATATGTGGTAGTGGGTGGAACAGCCATTCCAGGCAGGGGGAAAACAGGCACAGAGACAGATTGCATTGTCTGTAGTCAAATTTTGTCTTGTTGCAAATTGTAATTCTAATGAGATTTTCATTGTAACTTTGGTGGATGGTAGGGAGTTTACCTAGCTAGCTAGAACACTTGGATTGCTGCTTAGCTGCTACACCTCAAAAAGTCTTTGTTGTCCCTTACTTGTCGAGTTCACTATTAATTGCATAATGTGATGGAAATTATTTCTGAATAAAGAAGTTGTAAAGTTAAGAAGCTGGTCAGCTTGGTTAGTGAACATATACCTAAGAAAGAGATTTCTTAGAGAAAGAGAAAGAGGATCCTTCTGATACAAGTTGGAAATTTCTGAACATAGAGATTTATAAAAGTCTTGAAAGTTAACATTCCTGAAGGTTCTCTTTGATGATAAATAATCCTCCCCAACTTGTAAATGTTTCAGGGCCCTGCTAGCTCTAGTAGTGTCCGTATAGTATCTCTTTCCTGTCTCTTTCTACTAAATGACTAGCAGGTATGCTGCTGCCATTAAACAGAACATGTTTTTTTGAGTAGCAATTTGCAAAATTTGTATACTTATGTGACTCCATGACCAGAGATGTTTCACACTGAGTGCATATAAAGAGGCATATACCCAGAGGTTTAGCAGTGCAGATGCTCTGATTATAGTCTTTGCTTCCCCAATTCCAGCAGACTAATATCAACCCACACATGTCAGGAAACCACCACCAAAGCTCCTCTGGGTTTTCCATGGCTGGTGTCAGAGCCAGTTCACAGTAAACTCTAGCTTAGTGAGGCATGAATAAGGCTTTGGTTCCTTGTGATTGTCTACTGCCAAAAACAAACCTGACAAAAACAAAAACAAAGAAGCACCACTACCACCACCACTACCCAAACGCATTCCAGTGTTATCCAAAGATCTCTTGAAGCCCCCTTCCCAACCATGGTGACAGAAGGCAGCCTCCTCCCACTCTTGTCCATATGGAACATAGAGTACAGCTCTCTGAAGAAATTTCTTCATCAGTACGTCTCTCCACCTTCTTGACTTTCTCATATTATCAAAGTGAGCCAAGTGGTTCAAGTGCAATGATGTGGGTTCCTCTTTTTGCCTTTTATATCAATAAATGATGTAGGGAATTCTCTTTGCAGTTACAGAGACCTTGACTGACTAATGCTGGAAGGGCTTGCTACTAATCCTAACACAACAGCCCTTTCTGAAAACCACCGGCAAAGCTTTTTGTCATCATTCTTTGCCTCACATTTATTTTTGTATGCTAATATTTACTGCTTTGGTGGCATAATCAAAAGTAAAGATAGGCCCTTGCTGGCGTAGCTCAGTGGATTGAGCGCAGGCTGCGAACCATATTGTCGCAGGTTCGATTCCCAGTCAGGGTACATGCCTGGGTTGCAGGCCATGGTCCCCAGCAACTGCACATTGATGTTTCTCTCTTTCTCTATTTCCCTCCCATCCCTCTCTAAAAATAAATAAAATCTTTTTTAAAAAAGTAAGGATAGAAAATTCCTATTCTAAAAATCTTTCTACATGACAGTTTAAAATTAAACAGGAATCAGGTTTTTAAATTTCTTTTGGAATTCTCCTTTCATGTATATTTCTTAGAAATGCTTAGATTATTAATAAATAACCTAAGGAAAATAATTTTAAAACTGTCTTCTGTAAACCAGCACCAAGTTCTAGACCATTTTTCTTTGTGCCTGCAAGAATAAAAAACACACCAAATGCAATTGTTTCCAGTTGTCAGGGCCCAGGGCAGGCTACCCCAAGATAATTCCACAATGGCGTATTGATTATTTTGCACTAAATCACCTGAGAAGCAACAGGAGTAGGGATTGCTCTCTGACTCTTCTCTGTCCCCCTAAATGAAGGACATAACTCTACATGATAGATGGTCTACCTGCTCCTGAAGCACTGAGAGACAACCTTATCACAATGTTTTAAAATCCAGAGCCTAAAAAGTATGTATAAATAAACTTTGTAATGCCTTTACTAACTTACTATTCAAGTCCAAACTTTCTGATATTGCTCACTAAGGAACACTGAAACCTTGCTTAGATTCTAGTCTAATGAGCACTATGTTCTTTTTCCTGTTAATTTCTCACAAATGTATTCGGTTTTTGGGGGGCGGGTTGGTCTATAAAATGGTAGCTTGTTGTATCATTTTGTGAGTATCATTTTATGATCTGAGAATTGTATTGTCATTTTTCTGTGCACATTTATCAAATTGTTTTTTCCCTGTTTATTTAGTCTTGTGTCAATTTTATTATTTTATAACTGGTTCAGCCTTAAGAACTAAAGAGTGGAGGAATTCTCCCTCTCCCAGACACAGTCAACTGAATAGGAAACTTATAAAGGGGAAAAAATCTTTACTACAGAATCAGAGGTTAATGAAATACCTTAAAAGTCACCCGTGACATCTCACAACTTTACTAAGATAACCTTATAATAATTGTTGAAGAGATACCTATGTTACTCAATATAATTCCAAGTTATATAACACTAATATTAAAATGTTTAGACAGGAAAACTGTAGCCAAAAGAATATTTAATATTGTTACAAAAAATAACCCTGTCAGTGTTTCAATGGAAAAATTGTTCTTAGTATGACACCAATCTGAAAAAATAGGGTTCTTCTGTATACAAATTCACAATCTCCTATTTGGATTCAGTTTTCCTGATTTATAATGTGAGAAGGGGAATATAGTATATTACATAACACCCCAGAGAGGCCTGGGATGTTACCTTGTAATCAAGAGAATAAATATTAATGCCATGCAAGTTATGAATAGTCACAGCAAGGGGGATAAAAACCATAAATAGGCTCATGTAATTTTGTTTCATGGCTGTCCATGAAATGAGTTTCAATATCTTTGGTTTTCAGACTTGCAGATTAAAAATTGTGAATGTTTACCATCTTGGGACAGAATACAGAGCCAGATGCCCATAAAACAGTGTAAAGTCCTTATTTCAAGTTGCTTTCACTAGTTGAAGGTGAAATTAGGGTTTATTCTTAGCAACAAAATAATCTATAAGTTTTGTGGATTTCTTTTAGGTTGCTTATGAGTGAAAAGTTTTGGAGTTAGTGGAGGTGACCCTTTGGGGTTTATTAAATCTTCACATAGATTTATTTTATTTTAAACAACCAAGTTGTTAACTTTGTGTAAGGATTTTTATAATTAACATACATCATGCTCATTGAGTCAATGAATAAATGAGCTAATGAGTACCATTTGGGACAGTTGATCACCAAAGAACATTGAATGTAAGAGAATGGGGACAGAGAGGACCTACTTGTACAAACCAATATGTTGTCATAAAATGTTTATAAAAATGGAATCTTTTCTGTTTCACCATTGAGACTGCCATGGCTTTACCATAATTTTGACAAGAATGATCTAACTCTAAGTTTAGTCACCAACTCTCGGAAACTGTAAATTGTGTGTGGAGATGCAGTATCTAACTAAAATGTGGTTAAAAATAATAGATTTATGGAAAACCAAACTTCTAGGTCCCCAGACAATTTGTTACAAACTTCTACATTTAAAATTCACATCATGGAATTCACTCATTGTCTCATAGGGTTTTGAAAAAAACTTCACTTATTTTTTTAATCTTAACAGAAGAATGGGTTCTGTCATATTTTTTGGATATTAAACAATCTCAAAGAAAGACTCCCATATTCATTGATATATCAAAAATGCATTTGGAGAACCAGGAAAACATTTTTAGAATAGCAGAAGTCATCAATGAACACAATATTTTTATCTTTTTTGATAGAATTTAAAATGTTTCTCATTTTGTATCATGACTAAAAGTTTGGCAAATTTAATGTTTTTTAAAATAAGTTCTAATTAAGGAATCCAAAAAATTTAAGGATGTCTAGCAATGATTACCCAGTGTTGTAAATTTTTTATATATCCTAAACAAATAATGTTCTACTGTTCTATTTAGTGATAATACTTCTTTTTTCTCTCTTTTAGCAAAAAGTCTTAGTAGAAATACTGGCATTTGTCATTTTTATATTGTTAATGGATGCTCAATCTATAAATAATTTTAGCATATTTTTTACTTGTTCTAAGTACCATAAAATGAAGTTACACTTGCATTTTTCTTTTACTTTTATTAGCTTTAAGCATTTTAGTGAGTTTGTTAATGTTAAAATATTACAAATTAAAATTTTATAGTAGTTAATAAAATAGAGATTTTATTGAAATATTCTTCCTTTTCTAATGTCAAGAAGTTGTTTTTTATTAGGCGATTATACTACATTATGGTTTTCCTTCTTGTAATAGAAATGCACTTTCATTATAAAATGCAATGCAATAAAATAAATCATAATTCTATTCATATACTTTAATATTTTGCAGTATTATAAATGTGCACAGAATCATCATATTTATAATTACTCATGCAAAATTGGGGAGATTGGTGTTCTTCAACCTCCCTGCCAAGTCTGATTTAGATGCTTCTCCAGCTCTTCAAATTGTGTTTTTTGCCTTTTGCTATGCCTTGTAATTTTTTCTTGGTAGCTGGACATGATATATTTGGGTAACAGGAACTGCTGTGACTTGTCTCCTCCTGACAGCTCATGGTAAAATGTGAGAAGAGAGAAATGACTTAAAATTGGAACTGTTAATCAAAAGAGATTCAGAACTTAAAAATTTGGAAAAGCTCAGTTTATGCTGCAAAAAAATGACAAAGCATATTTGGAAGAGAACTCTAAGAGTGTGGCTAAACAACCTTTCATAAGACAATTAGTAAGAGTACAAACCACAGACTTAATCAGCTACTCCAGCAGGAAAATGGCCAATTTGAACTGAAGGGGTTGCAAAAATGCAATATTCATCAAGACAGGGGAGGGAAGTCTTCAAAAGTGATTCAGTGATTATCATGTCTGCCTCCTCAGTTTCAAAAGCCAGGGCCCTTCAAAAGCCAGGTCCTCAAAAGCCTGGGTCTCAACAGCTCAGATGGCCTCAGCCCAAAAACTTGGGGCAGGACTTCTGCATAGCACAACTATGGAGCATGGCTACCTCCAACTTAGAAGATGGAGCCACTTGCTGCTGTGGGCATGCTGCCAGTCAGAGAGCTCAGGCAAGGGTAATGCTCAGAGGGTCCAAGAGGGAGGGTTGCCCCAGATTGCCCCAGAAACCCAAGACTGGTAGAGCTACTGGCACGTATTTCAGCCCAGCATAGCCATAGATACCTAACTTCAATCTGTTGCCACTGCCACGTGGGCTACACCCAGCAAAACCAAGGGTCAGAATACCCTAGTGTGTCTGGAAGATAAGATACCTTTCCCATAGGTCTGGTGGGCAGAGCCCTATTTTGCTTGCCCTATTAGGGTTTAGCCTTGTCATCCCCATTTTTTTCTATTTCTTCCTTTTAAAATAGAAATGTCTGCCCTAGGCTCGTCTCACCATTGTATTTTGGAAGCACATGGCTGATTTGATTTCACTGGTTAACAGCTGGAGAGCAATTTGTCTCAGGGTGAATTGTACCTTGAGTCTCACCCATGTCTGACAAGATGACACTTCGGACTAGACATTTGAGTGGACGCTGCAACAAATTAAGACTTCGAGGGCCATCAAGTTGAAATTCTAATGCCTAATGTGATGATATTAAGAGGTGGGACCTTTCGGAAGTGGCCAGGAGATTAATGGCCTTATAAAAGAGGCCCAAAAAACTTCCCCTTCACCTTTCACCATGTGAGGACACAGCAAGAACTCTGTGGCTCAGAAAAGGGTCTTAATTCTACTATGCTGGCACCTTGGGCTTCCATACTTCAGGAATGTGAAAAATATATTTCTGTTGTTTATAAGCAACATATTCTGTGATGCTTTGTTATAGTAGCCTGGACAAACTAAGATGGGCCCCATCTCTTTTCCTTACCAATCTAAGAACTTATGTTAGAGTTCTAAATAGATGATGCTGAAATGAAAAATAAATGACTAAAATCTAAATAAAAATATAAGAGCATGAAGCAGTTTAGCCTTGGGGCCTAGAGAAAGCGAATATAGCCTAATGGGTGAATGGGGAGAAGACAGGGTTTTTTCCAATACTAGTAAGGAAAAAAGTCAAAGATTGCTATTTTATAGACAGAATTGCCCGTGGAAGCACAATTACATACTCTCTTAATGTTACCCACTGAGCCAAGAAGTCCCAAGTACGGCATGGGAATCCTCAAATGGGGTCTTGCTAATCAATGAACTTTTTAACCTTGACAGCTACTGGAATTAATTATTCTCATAGATACTCTCATCTTACTGCAAGCAACACCATACATGCTACAGCAATCTTTCCAACCCCAGGCCTGGGAGATGTAATAAACTACTCTAGGCCATTCATTCAACTTAAGGCATGTGACTGTCACTTCCATATAAGGCATCAAATGAGGTTCAGCTGGAAGGGGGCTGGGAGATCCCTGAGTGGTCAAATGGATTCAGCACACACTTAGCTCATCTGTTTTGATAATGATTACAATAAAATTAAGATCGGAATTTATTCCTCATTGATTATGTACTAAACATAGACTTCACACATAGCCATGGTGTCCTTAGTCCCAGAAGGTAATAGAGGAATAATATAAAGTGAAAGAACTCAAGCTTTGAAGTCAAGCATGTGTTAGAATCAGACCCTTCCACTTTCCTTTTTCATCTTAGGTAAGTTATTCACATCTCTGTACATGTTCCCTTGTGCATAGTGAGTCAGTTACATCTTCATATATTCTTTCATTCAAAAGATAGAAAATGTTAACTTAAGTAAGTGACAAATTCTTAAAAACAAGAGTAACATATAAAGATCTTTGATTGATGCTTGAATATTTGTCATGTGTTGGATACCCACTACTACAACTCTTTTTTTTACATTTAGAATATTTGACTGAAGTCTGTTTCACTAGAGAAGCAGAACATATGAAATACTTACTTTCCTGGGCTCTCTTAAAACAAAGACAAGGAGATAAATCATAATTTATTTCTCAGTGAAGCTTCCTCTTCTCTGCTTTGGAGATGCCGATCAAAACCTGACTGGTGCTCACTCTCCATAAAGGACATCATTGATGTTTACTTCATGATGCACTAGAGTAACAGACACCACAGTTCATGGTTGCTTTAAAAGGAAAAGCTAACTAAAGGAAAAGTATGTCTTTTACTTTATATTTATTTGGACCTACTCTCAAGCTCTTCCAAATTTTTGGTAGAATTTAATTTAATATGGCAATAGAACAGAGGTCCCCCTTTTTTGGGTTGGCCCAGAGCAGGTCCCAGGGGTGGCCACAGTTTTCTACCATGTAGCCCTCTCTATATTTCACAATATGGCCATTTGCTTCTTATAGGCCAGCATGAGAATTTTTCTTCCCAGCCTCTGTGGAGTCATATTATATAATGAAATTATGGCTAGACATCCCATCACCTTTGCTACATTCTACTATATTAGAATGTAAGTCATAAATACCAAGCACATTCGAGAAGCTGGGAATACACTGGGGCATGACTGATGTGGGGCATGACTCATTAGAGTGTAGCTTAGGGTGTGCCTGCTTCAGAAGTGATAGCCAGCATCTCAGCTTGTTTCCTTCATGACAGTATAAGGCAGGAGTGATGACAGCAGCAGCAGATCTGGGACATATACGTGAAGCAGACGAATCACACTTATGTGTTTTCCTGCAGGTTCCTGGATCATGGCAGGCGAAGGGTAAACAGTGAGTGTGGAGATGGATGATCCAAAGGCAGATGTAAAGCTTACTTTGTATGGGCCACTCGTCCTTAAGGAGCCTGTTTACATGGTCCATGGTAATAAATGCTGGGGAGGAAGAAAGAGGGACTTAGTGGAAGATTATTCTAATTGCACCACAGAAAGTGCTGCTGATTTGCTAGGAGAGCTGCTAAAATGAACAACTATAGAATGGACATCTAAAAGAGATTTTATCACAATGATAAAAGTCCTATTTATGCCCATAACCATTTGCTACTGCTTGTGTGAACAGAATAGTTTCAAAGTAGAGACTTGTGACTTTTTTAACTTTTTCTTCATAACATCTGTTACAAAAAATGATAAATATGAGTTGCCAACTTTATTTCATCCTTAACAATTGCATTTGAGTAATCTCACTATATAATGACCACAACAAAGTTAGTATCAATTGGATTTTAAGGCAGATAATTACAACAGTAATAATAATATACAGGAAAATATATTGAACATTTTATTCACAGAATGGGTGAAATAGCTATTAATATAATATTCACCATTTATCCTTAAAATGTTGACCTTCTGAGTGCTTAAATACCTTGTCTCACTTTTTATATCTAACGGTTAAAACTGAAGTGGAACTGGTAAATTTCCCAGGGCTATGCAACCAGGAAGAAGTAGAACCAGCCTTCCAATCAAGGTTTGTCTGACAAACCAGTGTTTGCCACAATACCTATTTATTTTTTTGGATCAGATGGAAAATAGATATTTTCTTCTGAGGATACTAGCTATGAGGGGAGGACAAGGGAGAAGGACCATAACAAAGAAGAATCACATAGCTTGTCCTATCAGGACTAAAGAAAGAAAGAACTGGGCAAAGGGCTAAAAATGATTTCCATAGTAGCATGGGAAATAATACTTGAGAAATGGTACACTGAATAGTGGAAAAACATAAACTAAGGAGAATTAAAAACTGTAAATTTGTGCTTCTGAATCTTAATATTGGCAAAATTAATAAAACAGATACTTATTATTACATAGTATTATAGATTTTCCTCAATTTAGTTAAATTATAACATCTCAAAGAATGTATTTATTCATTTGAATACTTTTATTGTATTTCAGACAATAAGTTAAACTCTAGTTAAAAAGATGTGAAGACAATTCCTGCTTTCGAGTGAGTTCTGTTCGAATGAGGGGAACTGGGAAACAGTTGTGGCTGTGTAAAACAGTAAATGAGAAAACAACAATTACAGCTTCCTCTACACCATTAAGCTCCAGCAGCCTGGGGTTTAGTGGCCATTGTCTTCTGGTTCAATGAAGAGGAAATAATATATACTCCATTTCAGCTTTTATTGGAATATCTGTAAGCTGTTTACAGGTAATTGCTTACTCATAATAGCAATATTTACAAAGGTTTTCAACAAGTTACCACTCTTTGGAAATGCAGTGCATGAGCATTAGAAGAACAAGAAATATAAATCACAATGTTTAAACAAATAGTTGAATGGAGTTCTGCTAGTGATTAGGTAGTTACATAAAACAAATGCATATCCAAATGACAAATAGGCAGTGAACAAAAATTTGAATAGATCCTTGCTTGGTGGATTAACAATACCATTAGTTCATTATTCACAGGGGCAGCCAGAAAAGCCAAATGCTTTTGATTGAGACCTGGGTTCCAGTATCTGTCATGTTAAACTTATGACCTCAGGAAAGCTACTTTTATTTAGGAGTCCCAAAATTTGGTGTTAATCATATCAAATGCTCAGAGCTATTGTAAATATTAATGATGACAAGCTAAATTATTTGTTTGGTAAGGGCTACTTTCAATATATAATGCCATTAAAGCTTGGGAAAATATGGGACAGCAGCGGTCACCTCAAAGTGACAGGAAACTGCCAACTTTGTTTTTGCATTTCTATTTTTTTGCTTTGACTGATGAATTGCTAATAAACATGAAAAAGAAGTGTTTCCAGAGCCATCTCTCATTGCCCCCCTATCTTGGCAATATATGACATCAACTTTTGCTTTTGAAAGTTTTATTGAAAAATAACTTGAGATTCTATCAATAATCTTGCCCTCACTAAGTGGTGTTTGTGGTTATCCAGAAAGCAAAGTATATATATCTTTTTCCTATTGAGGATTAACCAAAAGGCTCTTAGGAGCTTCCACTAAAAGGCTCTTAGGAGCTTCCTCTGGCCTAGCAAGATGACAGAGGCAAAAACAAAAATTCATCATGTGCCTGTCCTTTGTTTCTGTCTACTGCATATTTCCCAGTAACATACTTAAAAAGACATCCTTGTTGATAAGAGGTATGATTAGAGAACACTGTGTCCTCTGAATCTGGTTAATGATGGATGAGCTTTTTCTACCATTTGGTTCCTTCTAGAAAGCAAGTCTCAGATTTTGAACAAAGTTGGGACTTCTTCTGAATACAAAATCATGGAATCCAGGTGATAGATGGCATCTATCCTGTCTAAGCTCTTCATTTTAGAGATATGATAGGGTACCTGAAATTCAAGGAAACTACACCATCATCCTAACATAAACAGCTACATAAACAGCTAGTCTAAAACTCCTGTGTTTGATTTCTGAGTTTACTTAACTATGTACTGTAAATACCATAGTTTACTATTTTTTAAAAGTAGGGATAAAAATTTGGGGAAAAACTCCATAAAATTGAAGTGTGTGTTTTCCTGAATAAGTTTATATTTTTCTTTCCCACATGGTCCTTTCTATTATGATAAAAAATATCTTTTCTATCTATAAATTGATATTCTCTTTATATTTGAGACGTAGAATATGTTAAATATATTTTAATGTTCACATATTTTTCAATATATTTATATTTCATTATGGAATATTCAATACCTACAAGTGCATATTTTAGCAGATGTTTGTATATGTAACACTCAGATGAACATTTGGGAGCCTATTACCCAAATGAAGAGTTATGATATTACCAATATGTTTTTTTCCCTGTATGCTCTTGCTGAACCCCAATTCCCTTCTCTGTCTCCCTTTACTCAAGAGATAATCAATAACCAGAGGTTTTTTCTTTTGTTGTTGTTGCAATTATTCTTTGGCTTTTCTTCATAGATTCATATACCATTTATTTTTGCTTATTTTTAAAATCTATATCAATATTATTTCATGTTGTATATTGCGTTGATTTATTATATTCTTTTTACTCAATAATTTGCTTCTAAGATTCATCCATAGAGATGTTTTATGATATTTAACATGTAAAATAGGAACAGAAATTTCCCGACCATATTTGTTAGCCAAAAGTCTATTTTAAGATCACTATTTTTTTAGTTTTACCAACTTAAAAAATTGAATTATTAAAATTATTTGCAAAGAATCACATACTCATATCAAATGAATACTTGGAATTTAAGGCAATACAATTGAGCATAATGTGTAAGATAGCTTTTTTATTAAGTCTATGAATGCTACTAAGTATATATCTCATTTTAGTATTTTTAATTTTTTTTCTATATGTATAACTATTTTTCCTAATGTCTTATTGATGGGCTTAGCCTTTTTCTTTGACAATGCCATCTCTTTCTTGACCTTTCCTCTTATGTATTGCTTTTCATCTTGGACAACTCACTCGACTCCTCACAGATCCCTGTTTCATCCACAAACTATGGGGTTGAGTTATAATAATCTTTATGCCACATGTATGTCTACAGTTCATCAATTCTGACTTCCCTGTGTTTACTTTTCATTGTCATAATGGAAATGAAATGGTGTTATGGGCTGAAATGTGTCCCTCTGAACTTCACCTGCCCTCAGTACCTCAGAATGTGACCATGTTCTGACACAGGGTTCTTATAAAGGTCATCAAGTGAAAATGAGGTCATTAGGGTGGCCCTAATCCAATGGGATGGATACCCTTATAAGAAGGGGAAATTGGAGGCAGACATCTACAGAAGAAGGACCACGTGAAGACACAGGGAGAAGATGACTACACAAGGCACAGTGAGGTCTTGTTACAGAACACAACAAGGGGGGCCTGGGACGATATACTATTATTGAAAGAAGGCCCCAGGTCCGTTATGTCCGCCGCCCTAGGAAAGACGTCTCTCAATGCCAGAGATTCGTGAAAAGGAAAGGAGATGTTTATTTAATGCTATACAAACTTAAAGTAGTGACCTAATGTCTTCACCAAAATCCCAAAGTCCCTTAAAACACCCACAAACAGACACAGTCCTTCCTTCCCCCTTTGCCCAGTCCAGAGTACTGTATCTCAGGAAAGGAAATAGAAGTCCATGGCTCAGGCAGTCCTCTGGTTCTTCCCTGTTAGTACTCCATCTCGACTGGGAGACCTCCCTGGGTTCCCGGCATCCTCGGCTGAGTCGCCGGGATCTCTGCTAAAACCAGGTGGTGGTTCCCCCTTCTAAAGCTGCGGGGGCGGGGGGGTCCCCACTCTGGCAAAGGCACATGGTCCTCTCTCCCAGGGCCATGGGAGTCCCCATGCCCCTGCCAAAGCTGCATGGTTCTCTCCTCCAGGGCTGCCGCGTGGTTCTCCCTCTCTCAGGGCTGCAGGAGTCTTCACTCTGCTAAAGCTGTGTGGCTCTCTCTCCAATGGCCATGATCTTCTCTGCACCTCCACAACCACATGGTTCTCTCCTCTCAGGGCTGCGCATGGTTCTCCTCCAGGGCTGCCGCGTGGTTCTTTCCAATGGCTGCTGTGTCTGGGTTTAAATCCCCCGCGCCAGTCTTCTTCTGCAGCCCCATTTCCGACTCCTCCCACACTTGGGCACACTTGCCCTCAATCTGCTGTCTTCTCCAGCTTTTCTGGTTGCCATCGTGGGTCTGGGCAGGTGTTATCCCATGTCATGGAGCCAATCATCTCCAAGCTCCCACGCAGGCACTGTAACTCGGGGGACCGGACCTGCCCCCCCAGTTACGTCTTGGTGGTGAAGTTACTTCCATTCCCCTGGCTCAGGGCATGGCCACAGCTATTTAACATATCTAAGCGACCAGCCAAAGGCTATAGATATGTTAAATGACCACACCAGAGCTTAGCTGCAAGGCTGTTTCTATGCAAAACAGCTCTCAATGGCCCTGCTCCATTTGTCCCTTCCCCCAACCCACATCCTGGGGTGGGGGGATGGAGACATCCCAAAATCTCCTGGACACCTTAAGTTCTGGACCCCATTTCAAATGCCCATTTGGGGTCCCCACTCTTGGCTGCACCCTGTAAGAGTCTGAGAAGGAACTAATCTGGACAACATGCTGACCTCTAACTACCAGCTTCCAGAACTGTGAGAAAGTAAATTTCTGTTCTTTAAGCCATCCAGTGCATGGCACTGTGTTTTGGCAGCCCTAGAAAATAATGCAGGAGACATTCTTCAAATATACTGGAAGTGTGCTTTTCAAATTATGACGTGGCATATAATCACAAAGCAGATGTGTTTAATTCAGTGTTGGTAATATTCATAAGACTGCAACCATATTTGGCCATCTATTTTATTTGTTGCTCTTGTTTTCATACAATAAAAATGAATAACTAGCTCATGAATACATCTAGAAAAATATTGAAGACATTTGCATACTTTTCCTACAATGATGTCTGAAACCCTGAAACTGAATCTCTCTGGTTGGGGAGATTTCGGGCTCTTCTGATTCATGTCTTCCTGCTGCAGTGCTGCAGTCTGGAGCTGACACAAAGAACCCCCTTTTTTGCTTTCAGGTAATTTCCCTGTGGACTTCCTTTATTTGTGGCTTTTGAAAAACTTTCAGGTTCTTCTCTTTTATAGCTCTCAATTGTTACAGTGTGCAGCCAAGAGGGGGGAACCTAAATGGGCATTTGAAATGGAGTCCAGAACTCAAGGTGTTCAGGAGATTTTAAGATGTCTTCACCTGCCCCACCCCCCACCAGCTGTGGGTTGGGGGAAGGGACAAATGGAGCAGGGCCATTGAGAGCTGTTTTGCATAGCAACAGCCTTGCAGCTACCCTCTGGCTTGGTCATTTAACATATCTATAGCCTTTGACTGGTTACATAGATATGTTAAATAGCTGTGGCTATGCTCTGAGCCAGGGGAGTGGAAGTAACTTCACCACCAAGATGTAACTGAGGGGCAGGTCCCCAGAGTTACAGAACTTGTGTGGGAGCTTGGAGAGGACTGGCTTCATGACATGGGGCCATGCCTGCCCAGACTCATGATAGCAGCCCAGTAAAGCTGGAAGGGTATGAGCTCTGGCATGTGAGGCTGAGTGTAGGAGGAGTCAGAAATGGGGCTGCAGAGGAGAACTGGCACAGGGATTTAAAACCCAGATTCAGCAGCCACTGGGGAGAGAACCATGCAGCTTTGGCAGAGTGGGAACTCCCACAGCCCTGAGAGAATCACCATGTGGCTTTAGCAGAGAATTGCCACTCGGCTTTGGCCGAGTGGCGACCCTCCTCCCCGCAGCTTTGTGGGGAGAACCATGTGGTTTTGGCTGAGTGGGGACTCCCATGGCCCTGGGAGAGAGGACCACATGGCTGGAGTGGTGGAGAAAGGACCACATGCTTTTGCCAGAGTGGGGACCCCCACAGCTTTAGAAGGGGAAACCACCACCTGGCTTTAGGAGGGATCCTGGCGACACAGCTGAGGGTGCCGGGAACCGAGGGAGGCCTACCAGCCTAGCACGGAGTACTGGGAAGAACCAGGGACTGCCTGAGCCATGGACTTCTATTTCCTTTCCTGAGACATGTTACTCTGGACTGGGCAAAGGGGGAAGGAAGGACTGTGTCTGTTTGTGGGTGTTTTAAGGGGCTTTAGGATTTTTGATGAAGACAATTAGGTCACTACTTTAAGTCTGTATAGCATTAAATAAACATTTCCTTTCCTTTTCACGAATCTCTGGCATTGAGAGACATCTTTCCTATAGGCGGCAGACATAACGGACCTGGGGTTTTCTTTCGATAATCGCATATTGTCCCAGCCCTCCCCCCCCTTGTTGTTCTGTAACACAATGACATTTGATTAGTGTTCAACTTTATGAAGGCTTTGAAGTGTTATAGGCCTATGCAGCTTAGGGTTGTCTTTTCTGGTAATGGTAAAATTAACTAGAAATTCACACGAAATAAGAATTCGTAGAGTTTAGAGGGGCTGCTGGAATTTCTTCGACTTTTAGTGTCAAGAAGAGCTGTAGTTTAGTGCTAATTTTACTTCTGTCTTTCTGTGTGCTTATAAACCACTCACTTGGCACCTCTGAGTCTCAAAGTCTTTATTTGTAAAATGAGAACTAAAAACAATTTCCATTTGGGGGTTATGATGATTAAATATTATTGAATACGTCTCTAAAATCAAAGAAAACTATAATTGCATTGGCAACACAATTACAAGCTTATTTTAAAAGTATCAAGAATGATGACCTGCATTAACTAGGTACTACATCAACATATAATTTCTGTTACACAATCCAAAAAAATAATCATTAATCTATATGTGCATTTCTAATTACTTTTTTTATTATAGTTTCAGGATTATTAGCCTTTACAGAGTAGGTTTTTATTGTACTGAAAGAAAAGAGCTAAGGAGGTATTTCTGTGAATGCTACATTAGCATTTCAGATTTGAAAAAATCCATTTGTAGACTAAAGAATGTACAAAATTATTTCATTGAATTTTTTTCTGTAATATTAGGCAAGCTATTAAACGTGTCTCTTTCTTGGTGCCTTCATCAGGGAAAGAATGTAATATGAGTTTATTTGACTTTCTTTTTAATTATGAATACATGTGAGTTTCTGAATTTATAGGCATACTTAGATAAATATTTATGGTGCTCAAAATTGCATAAGGAGGTTAAAATAATAAAGTAAAACTGTGCCTTAAAGAAAGCTCAGGGCGAAACTTAAATTTTCATGGTTTGCAATGATTCATGTTTTACTTTATTCTGGAAGCATTGTTGAAAGTGAATTAGATTTGTGGTATCTAAAAGTTGGAAGACAGCCCTGGCTGGCGTAGCTCAGTGGATTGAGCATGGGCTGCGAACCAAAGCATCGCAGGTTCGATTTCCAGTCAGGGCACATGCCTGGGTTGCAGGCCAGTTCCCCAGTGGGGGCCATGTGAGAGGCAACCACACATTGATTCTCTCTCTCTCTTTCTCCCTCCCTTCCCCTCTCTAAAAATAAATAAATAAAATCTTTTAAAAAATAAATAAATAAAAAATGGAAGACAGAAGACTATCGGGCTATCCACCCAAGAGGTGATAGAGGTCATGATCATTGATCATGCACAATCTGAATAAAAGGAAGAACAAACATCAAATTTAAGAAATATTAAAAGAATACAAGTCAAACATAATAGTCCAGAATTGCATAACAAAAACTTACAGCCTAATTGAAAAACATATAAATTCTACACTAGTTTCAGTCTAGGTCCCAAAATGAAACTGATGACAGTTAAGCTGGTTATTTTAATGAATTTTTTAAAAATGATATTTTCAAAGAAATGGAAAGTAATAGAAATAATCATAGAATAAGATCATTACTTCCAAGCTAGGAATGTGGGTAGAAAGCAGTTACCAGAATTCCAAGGGAGAACTACATGGATCATAGGACACAGGAGATCTTTCAGGAAAAGGATGCAGGGAGTAAATACCCCAGTCTCACTTTCTCCTTGTGAATTCATATGGTACCTAACTGACTGAACTTCACCATAAGGTAGATGGCAAGGAGGCCCAATATTGTCTTAACTCGTCAGACTCTTGGAGCATAAAACACGGTAGAGAAGGTGGATGAAGTATACTAATGGTTAAATGAAGAACATTCAGCCAAAAAAATCACATAAGATGCTACAGAAAGTGGGTATTATCAGGAACACAGTCCTCTAGTAAGTATAGAATGCACAGATGAACCACTCTATTGTATTGCATTTTTAAGATCATAGACATTAATAAATGAGGCTATCACTGAATTCCAAGTGCCTGATACCTAGGAAATATACAATGAATTTTTTATAAATGAATTAATGGAACAATGAATGATTCAGCTTACCTTACCTTTATCTTATGATCAATGCTCCATCTCTCATTTTAAGACTTCACTGTTATCTTGTGAACCTGGTAAGATTATATATAGTTCTTTAGTTCTAATTTGAGACTGCTGATAAACATTGTTTGGCATTTCTGGCTTACACACTCTGACTGCTTTATGTTAAAAAGAAAACCCTGATGGAATTCTGGTGCTATAATCCCTGCTTTCATCTCAAGACTCACTTGGAAAATAGCATTTAGATAGAGCAGGACTCCCATTAGGACAGTGGGAAATCATGATCAAAGAATAGTGGAAATGATTTTAACAACTATTTAACATGGAGAATCAATAAGATTTGATAACTAATAGAATTAGGGCATAAGGAAGAGACATAGAAGGCAGAGTGATTTCCAAGTGAAGGGGGGCAGAATTTGCCACTGGAAAGTATACCTTATTGGCATAACGATTATCTTGAACTGGTTATTTTTTAAGAAACATCATACATGAAAAGGCTCTGAGAACCAGGTAGAAGTTACCCTTTTGTGTGGGACATTAATTACTTTACCCTTGTTTACTTTGTTTTGTTTGTTTGTTTGTTTTTTGTTTTTTCTGATAACCGGTAACCTCTCATAACTGTACTCCTTACCCTGTCTCCCTTGTCCTTATCTGGAGATGGTTATTCACAGTGGGTGGGGCCTCCTAGGCAGTCTGCATGAGAATTACCTTCAGACGCTGATGGAGGAATTCCGCATGACCATAGGGAGTGCACTTTGTACAGTTACGCCTATTTAGGGATGTCCAACCAATTTGGGAGCTACTGATGGTGAACTCCTTCCTGTAAAGTAAGATTTGTCATCACAGGAGAAAGTGACACCCATGCTGTGTTTTAAGGGACCTGAGATGTTCTAAATACAATCTTCCCTCTTTGAATATTTCTTGTAGCATTTTCCAGTTTGAATTATAGTAATAATTGTCATTGTCTTATCTACCTCCTGTCTTAGACTAGGAGCAACTTGATGTCACAGATGATGCATTTATTTATACCTGAATCTCTTTTAGTAATGAGCATGACACCTAACATAATTTTCCATATATATTTATTTCTATTCTCAATGCAACAATTTAAATTCCGTTTTTTCCATCATTCCAATGGCTTTTGGAAATGACCTCCTAAGCAGTGTTTCTGACCTTCAGTTTCTGTTAATACAATTTCTTATCTATGTCATGAAACACCTCATTATCATCTCCAAACACACCTGTCTGGCCTCATCATCTTCTGTTTTGCCTAACCAAGACTTGTATAAGTACCATTAACAGTGACATTTGCTATTCTCTGAAAAATACCTTTATATTCTTGTCATTGTTTTTAGTCATAATTTTTCAAAAAGCCTAGCTTCACAGTTAACATTTTTCCCTCTATCTGTTCAAATCTTTCTAGTTCTCAAGGACCTTATCAATAAACTCCTACCAATTCTATAGTCACATAACATGTTGGTAATAGTTAGACTATAGTTCAGTACCTGGGATATATTGGATATTTAATGAATGGTGGTTGAAAAAAATAAATTGCAGTGTTAATTTCATTTAAATTTGTTCAGTAGATAGATCTATATCTGCCACTGAATCGCAAGATGACTGTGGTCAAGGACCATGCTTAAATCATATTTGCACCTAGAATGATGTTGTGTATGTGACAGTCTTAAAATGAATGCCTGTTACTAAATTTAAATATTTATTGAATGCAGGGAAAGACATGTGACCCATGTTTTTCCAAAGACCACCAGAAAGAAGAATTCACTTGAATAAAATTGGGCTCATTGCTTTGTTCAGTGAGGGAGGGCTCACACCTTGAAGAACTGTGGGGGTGTCTACTTAGAATATGTCATACAAGACTTATTTAAACTTGTGTTTTAAGGCTTTTCTGGAACTGATGCTGTCAAGAAGCAAGGATAATTCTATGAGTTGGTATCTTTATAATTCTAACATAGAAGTAAAAAAGTGTGCGGTAAATTTGAAGCAGTAATTTGTAAAGAAATAGCAGGTATTCAAATTAGTAATGAATTGTGAAGGTTTGGCCTTTTTTTGGGGGGGGGGCTGTTAAACAGCATTCCTGTTTTTATCTGTATTCATCTATGATTACCAAGTAGTCTCATGCTTGTCTTTCTTCATCATGGTCACAAGTGGCCTTGTCTGATATGTGATATCTGTGCCATTTTTGTGTTGAACAGTAGTCCATAACCTAGCCTGTATGTGAGACTAAGTCCTGGCTGTCAGAAGCTGCTTTTCTTCTCACTAGTGAATGGTAGAGCCACACCCAAACCCAGGCCTTCGTGGAGTAGTGGCTAATAAAGGAACTTTGAGGTAGACGGGAATATCGTTATCCCTACCCACTGTGGTCAATATCCACTTCTCCAGTAGAGATTGTTACTGTGTGTGTACTGTGTGCCTACCACTGTCCTTAGAGATTTATGACCATTGTCTCATTTAATTCTCACAGCAACCCTGTGAACTGAATGCTCTTATCATCCCCACTTTCCAAGCCACAAACTTCCTAGCCCCACCAGAGAGCTAATAATAGGCACTTCCTTCACTCAAGCACCCTAATTTGTCCTCTATCTATACTCAAATCTCAGCTAGGCTGGCTGTGAAAAAACATTGAAGGGCTGTAATTTCTCTGAAATATCACAAATGTTAGGGGGTCCAAGTCACCTATAAGATACTTTGGAAATGTAGAAGATTTAATACATTGCCTACCACAGGACAGGACTTAACTTATCCTGATTCTCTTTCCTTTTCTTCTAACAAAGAATAGTTTCAGTCAGGCTGAGAATTTATGCTTTATTAGGATATTACATCTATCAGAATATAATAAAATTAAAATAACCAAAGCAACTAATCATAATAACAACTACTTTTTGAGGGAGTAACAGATTCAGTACTTTGTGGTATCTGAAGCGTACTGAATTCTCCTGATACCTAACATAGGATTTAAGGAAGGAATTTAAGAGCAAAAAGTAAAGAACTCCCTGTCATCAAGAACAGTGAAGTATTTCAATGATCTGAGCCTGTTGGGACTGTGATCCTGAACCCAATCTAGAGCTTTTAGAGTGTCTGTAGAAAAGAGATATTTACATCACTAGTATATTGTTTTGAAACCATCTGTAAAAAGGATTGCAGCATTTTAAAAATAGAAACAGAATAAATGGGGTGAGTTGGAAACAGAAGGCTAATTATTTGAATTCATTTATAGCTTTTACACTAATACTTAGCTCATGGTCAAATAAGAAGGGAAAGAAAGCACAATATTCCAGGTAGCCACTCTGTTGTGAGTTGCCACATTTTATTAGTTCTTGTAGTGCCACAACACCTAGCACAATGCTTACATGTAGGAGTACTCAAAAAAAAATGACACTTGCAGAGAGGGTACCATTGGTAGACCAGTAAACTGCATTTCCTTGTTCTGTATAACAGTCCCAGCTCCTCGGTCCTGATCATCATGCACAGTGACTTCAGAGATACTACTTTAGCTCCCCGTCCTTCATTTTCCATGCAGTATAGTATTACTTGCTATTATATCCTGCATGCTTTGGGAGTGTCAGAGTATTATATAAAGACCAAGTTTTATTGTCACTTACATTTATATCCAATCTTAACCAAAAAACTTGTTTGATCAGTTCCTTTCAAAGAAATACATCCCCTATTTCAATCTTCTCATTTTTCCATGAATGGCTGAGGTAACAGTATAACTCCTAGTAGCTATTTATGGGCAACCTGATTTCTTTAGCCAGCATGGAATGAAGTATAGTGGATGCAAATGTAATTCATATAATCAAATAGAAAATAAAGACCTGATTTAGATATACACTTAAATGTTATATGGATTTTTACAATCACTTGGAAGGCTAAAATATAATAAAGGGAAACATAGCTTTGATAATCCAGAGGCAGTGCATGGAAATCTAAAAAGTCTCAATATTTAGTTTCAAACTAAAGATCATGAAAACCAAAACTAAAACTGCAAGATAAGATTTAGTTTGGTAATTAAACTTTGAAGACCCATTTAATTGAATGAACACAAAGGTTGCCATAGTAGTGAAAGTGTAAGTAATAAAAAGTGAAGGAAAAGTGAAATAGATTAGACATTTCCATTACTTTCAAATTTCACAGAAGCCAGAAAGAATAGAGTAAAACAGAATTGCAAATGTGGCCTGGGAAAACTGATCAGGTATTTTATGTGAGCTCTTCTTCTAAATCCATTCACAGGATATCTCTCTCTATCCTCATGAAATCTGTGCTTGCCTCTATCTTGTGGCCTGAGAGAAATATGCCAATGAGCCAGTCATAAGACAGACATAAACCTCTAAAAACTGCAGCTTTCTAAACCTCACTTAAAACACAAGAGGAACAAAGAGTACAGCATGGTGATTGTATTTAATAATTCAATATTATATATTTGAAATTTGCCAATAGTAGATCTTAAATAGTCTTATCACATAGAAAAAATGGTAACTATATGAAGTGATAAATGTATTAAGTTGATTGGGGCAATCATTTCACAATGTATGCATGTATTAAATTATCATGTTGTATACCTTAAAAATCACATTTTACAACCTATTCACAATTTTTATTTTTCAATAAAGCAATGAGAACAAACAGCAATAACAACAACAAAAACACAAGAACAAAGAAAGATGAGAATTAATTTTTCTCAGAGGAAATTCAGTATTTATTTTAGAAGTAAGATAATGGAGACTGGACAGGTGAAAGAAAAGAATGTTTTTTAGCAAAATAATTAACTATGAACTTATAATGCAAAAGTTGTAATTAAGTTAAGGCTCTTGAAAGCAGTTTATCCTGAATTACTTGGTTGGGCCATAAATGTTCACAGTAGAAGGGAAGGACTGAGGGTGATTATCCACAATCATAGAGGAGAAGGAGCAATGACAAGGAGCAAAAGAGATGTGATCACAGGCCAAAGAATGTTTATAGCCACTGAAACAGGAAGAGGCAACTAATAAATTCTCCTCTAGTACCTCTAGAGGGAGTGGAACCTTGCCAACCCATTAATTCTAGCCCAGTGGTACTGATTTTGGACTTCCGTCCTCCAGAACTGTGAGACAATAAATTTCTGTTGTTTCAAGCCATTCGGTTTGTGGTCATTTGTTTCTTCAACCACAGGAAACGAATACAAGTTCAAGAAACTAATACAAGATCTCATATTAATCACATCGGTGTAACCAGAACTGAATTAACATACAGAACTATTTCATCACAGCAAAGGTCTCCTTCATGATAAACTTTATAGCCTCTGTCTTTAATAGTCTTTTTTTATGCTTCTTTTATATACAGTGTCCAGGGGTTTTATCTGTACTTAGAGAGAAGAAAAAAATTACATGTAAATGTAATTTTAAATTTAAGTGTAAATGAACATTAAAAAACTCCTTCTTCCTGGAAGTGGAAGTCTCCAGAGTCTGTTTATAACAAAGTGTGCTGTCATTTTTCCTTCCAAATGACATACAGTTCACATGTGAGTTCATGTGCCTAGCAATATCTCTTGTGGGTTCCACTGTTACCTAGGGGCAGGTACCCATGTATTTTAATGGTCTGGGTTATTAAAGACATTATGTTTGCTTTTCATTTTGTTTAAACTTAATACTCAAAAATTTTTAAAAACTGGGTTAACAAAACTCCTCTTCACAATAAAGTTTTGTAAATGAGAGGATGAACATTTGTTCCAACAAATAACAACTTGCAAATTAAAAAACAATAGATGAATTGTTTTCAAATTTGTTTGCTTATTTTTCAAAATAAAGGTCATTGAGTGTGCATTTGTGGAGGAAATGTGGAACAGGCTATAAAAAAATACGAAACATGATAACTTAGTCCTGCAATCTCACCTCCCTGAGTTATTTACTGATGTATTTTTATTCAGTTATTTCTGTGTGGTCAGTCTCACTCGAGGAAATAAACCCAAGTTATGGAGTTAGCAGATGCCATTTGGCCTGAGTGTCCATTTCTGGATGCTGTGCACATCCTGTTTCCCAATTCCTAGTCCCCTTTGGTGCCTGCCTCAGGCCGATCACTATGCATGCTCAGTCAAAGCAATATTTTAAACTTCCTCTATAGAACAGTGTTCTTCCCAACACTGGATAATCAGGTGGGAGTCACCTGCCTGCGACCCTGAGCATCCAGTTTCCCAGTGAATTCGGTCTCACCTCCTGTTCAACTACCCAGAGTACTCTATGGGTAGATTCGATTTCTCCTCGCCCTCGCCCTCGCCCTAGCCCTCCACATTCTCAGGAGATACAAACATAAATGATCAGCACCCGGGAGGGTGAGCAACTGGGCGATCATAAACAGAGGGTACTGGAGGGTGCCAGGCCGACCTGGGGCCTCCTCCCTTTCCAGCTCCAGACGAGCTCTCTGGACTGGGAAGTGATGCACCGAATAAATCTCTTCGGGGCTCTCCTAGGTCGCCCATGGCAACACTCCCCAAGCGGATTCCAGGTTCCCAGCTCCTGGTTTCACAGACGTTGGTGGGTTCGTCTGTTTCTGTCTGTCCACTGCTAGAGAGAGCCCATCGCCAAACCCGCACAGGGCCTGGCACTTAGTAGCAACAGAACCTGCGGAGAAGGGAGAGCATAAGCAGCAGGGAAGGAGAACCCTGGTAGGTGACAGCGTGAATTTCAGGCCAGTGTTCTGCTCGCTGCCTTCCCTGCAAGTGCTGGCCCTCAGCACCAGGGGAGCCCAGAAGCGTGAGGAACCAGAGCCAAGGCGCTGAAGGTGAAAGGTGGGTCCTACTAGAGAAGGTCACCAGTGGGGGCCAAAGGTACACAGTTCAGCTCTGTGCATCTTGTTCCTCTGTTAGAGGGTTTCTATGATTAGAATTCAGATATACTGTAGCAGTGAAGTCCTCTGAAGGAAGAAGGCTCAGGACTGCTTCTTGTGCAGAAATGAGATTTTCTTCCAAAGACATGTTTCTCTCCAGCCCTAACAGTAGTGAGCGTGTATAGGAAACAGCAACACCAAAGACATGGAATAGAGTGTAGATACAAGGAGGAAATTGTTACCGGGGAATGTCCCTGCAATGACCTGCCAACACAGGTGTCCGATTTTAGGGTATAGGGAGCTGGAGAAAGCAGACAGGTTCTGGAAGACCTGAATCCTTGTAGAAAACAAAAAAAGCCTCTGGATTCCTGTTTTAACTTTTGGGGAAGGCCGTATGGTGAGAGAATGCTTGTATTTTCATTTGTGTGTCCTCTGACCTGAACTAAACAGCAAAAGACCATGTAGAATTAAAAATATTTTCGGAGTCCTAAGATGTTCCCTTGCTGATTCCAGATGCTAGTTTTTCAAAGTATTATTTCTATGTAAAAGAACACACACATTTGAAGTGTACAGCCCTATCAGTTTTGGCAACTATAGGTAAAATAAGGTACATCACTCCATGAATTCCTTGAGTGTTCCATTTCAGGCAACACCCGCTGAAGAGTAAAGACTTTTCTTATTCCTGTTACCATGGGTTAATTGTTCATTCAATTTTTATAAATGGAATTACATGGTATAAATCATTTCATGCCTAGCTTCTTTCCCTTAGTAAAAAGTTGTGGAGTCATCCATGTTTTAAAATAAGCAGTTAACTCCTTTTTAGTGCTGAGTGATATTCCATTGTGTGAATAAACCACCATTTGTTTTATCCATTGACTTGTTCATAGGCATTTGAATTGTTTCCAGCCATTGCCTTCTAAGTTGGCAAGGACATCCTTGTACATACATGATTTGAACAGGCATAGTTTAATGTGAGAAGACACAAGACACTTGTTTTTGAAAGTGTTTCCACCTTTTTCTCTTCTTTCCTTCTTTTCTTTTCCCTTCCTTTCCACTTCCTTCCTTTTCTTTTTGTTTTCCTCAGAGCAGCAAGGTATGATCTAGTTGCTCCACATCTTCAACAATGCTTGTTATTTCAATCTTTTTTACTTTTAGCAACTCTACTCTGCATTTTTTTTATTTATTGTGCCCTTTGCAATTTTTTTTCATTTTGAAATTCAATATGTCATTTTTAATGGTTAAAGCCATTTTTTCCTATCTAACAGATGTTTGCATTCCATAAGATGATAAAATTATCTTGTATATTTATTTCTAGAAACATTATTGTTTTAGCCTTTATCTTTATGTCTGTGATTCAACTGAAGCTAATTATATTTTTTGGCATGAAATAGGAGTCAGGTTTTCTGATTGGCTTGTTTGTTGTATTTTTCCATATGAATATTTAAGAAAAAATTTTAACATTATTTGCTAAAAAACTGTTATTTTACCATTGGATTGCATGGGGGTCTTTGTGGAAAAATATTTTACCAAAATTGAGTGGGTCTATATCTAAAATTATTATTTTGTTTCATTGACCTATTATTTGTATATCCTTATGATAACCCTTCAGATTATAGTTTTAATATAGTATTACAGAAATTTTTGGAATTAGGTGGTATAACTTCTAAAATTTTTCCTTCTTTCTAAAAATTTGTTTACTTTTTCTTACTCCTTTGTATATCTCCCTGTATTTCAGAATGAGTTTATTATCTCCTAGAGAAGTCTATTGGAATTTGATCCAGATCAAATAGCATTGTATCTCTAGAAAAGATTGGGAAGGGTTGACACCCTAACAATTATACATTATCCTCCAAGCAATGAGCCTGATACATATTGTCATTTATGTAGATCTTCTTTAATTTTCCTCTACATTATTTTATAGTACTTAGTGTGTTAGGCTTGCACACTTTGATTAAATGTAATCCAAAGCATGTAATCTACCTTGATGCTACTGCAAATGATGTGCTTCAAATTTCATTTTCCAATCTGTGGCCAATTTAAAGAAATATGATCAAATGTTTTGTATCCTTCATCCTTGTTACAGTTGCATATTATTTCCACATATTATGTTGCTGAATTGTTAAAAAATGTTTATATATACAACCATTTTGTTTGGGAATGAACATAATTGTTTGTTTTCCTTTTCAATTATTATGGAGCTTTTGTTCTTGTCTTATTTCACTAACCAGGTTGGCCAGTACAATGCTGAATAGAAGTTGGAAATGTACATTCCCTTTCCTTTTGCCCGAGCTCAGAGATAAATCATTTGTATTTCACTGTTATGTATTTTGTAAACTATAAAGTCTCTTCACCAGGCTGACACTTTCTCTTTTCCTATCTTTGTTGAGGGTATTTATGAATGGATGTTAAAATTTGTCATTTATTGCATTTATTATGATAATCATATGCTATTTCTTATTTTTACTCATGAGGTGAATTATATAGATTTATATTTGAGTATTTAAAAAATCTTGCATTCCTGGGATTAACCAATTTGATCATAATATTTTTGTCATTTTATTATACTGCTAGATTTTATTTCTAATGTCCTGTTGATGGTTTTTATGTTAATGTTCACAAGTGGTGTTGGTTTATAGTTTTCTTTTGTTGTAGTACCCTTTCAGATTTCCATATCAGTGTTCTATTGGTCTCAGAAAATAATTAGAAAAATTCTATTTCTATTTTCTGAAAGAATTTTTGTAAGATTGTAACAGGGTGCAGCCAAGAGGGTAGCCTCAAATAGGGATCTGTAATAAGATCCAGAAGAGCCTGGAGATAATTGGCTCCACACCACAGGGCCACACCTGCCCGGAATCTGGCAGCTGTAGCCAATTGTGAGAGGAGCCGGAAATGGGGCTTCAGAGGAAGATTGGCGCCGGGATTTAAACCGAGACGCAGCAGCCATTGTGGGGTGGGGGAGGTATGCGCAGCCCTGCAAGAGAGAACCCCACAGCTTTGGCAGAGTGAAGACTCCCTTGGCCCTGAGAGGAGAAGGAGAAGCACGCGGACTTGACGGAGTGTAGACTCTTGCAGCCCTGAGAAGAGAACCACGAGGCAGCCCTGAGGAGAGAACCACGCGGCCTGGCAGAGTGGGGCCCCCGCATCTTTAGAAGGGGGAACTACCACCTGGTTTTAGCAGAGATCCCGGTGACTCAGCCGAGGGTGCCGGGAACCCAGGGAGGTCTCCCAGTCGAGAGGGAGTACTAACTGAGAAGAACCAGAAGACTACCGAAGCCATGGACTTCTATTTCCTTTCCTGAGATACGGTACTCTGGGCTGGGCAAAGGGGGAAGGAAGGAAGGACTGTGTGTTTGTGGGTGTTTTAAGGGACTTTGGGATTTTGGTGAAGACATTAGGTCACTACTTTAAGTTAGTATAGCATTAAATAAACGTTTCCTTTCCTTTTCACAAATCTCTGGCATTGAGAGACGTCTTTCCTCTGGCAGCGGACATAACAGACCCGGGGCCTTCTTTCAATAATAGTATGTCATCCCAGGCCCCCCTTGTTGTGTGTTCTGTAACAAGATTGGTACTATTCTCTAAATGCTTAATAGAATACAACAGAGAACCAATTTGGGTTTAATGCTTTCTTTGAAAGAAGACTTTAACAATTAACTTTTTAATAAACAATATGCATATATTTTCTATTATTTTAGTATTCATTTTAATAAGTTGTGTTTATCCGAGAAGAGTATCCATTAGATATAAATTGAATTTTTAGTAAAGATGCTCATAGTATTTCTTTTTAAAATTTTAATTTTTATAGAAACAATATTGATATTCTCTCATTCATAACTTTGGCAAGGGTATTTTGTTGATCAGTCTTACTGAGAATTTTAAACTATAGCTTTTTCCCCAAATGCTACTGTTAGCTATGTTCATTGTCCTTTGTTGTTTTTTGTTCATTTACTCCCACTCTTACCTTTATTTATTTTTTAAAATTATATTTTATTGATCATGCTATTACAGTTGTCCTCATTTTCCCCCCTTGTACCCCTCCACCCAGCACCCCCACTCCCTCAGGCAATATCCCCAGCATTGTTCATTTCCATGGGTCATGCATATAAGTACTTTGGCTACTCAATTTCCTATACTTTACTATATCCCCATGGCTATTCTGTAACTACCTATTTGTAATTCTTAATCCCCTCACCTCTTCATCCAATCTGCCACAACCCCCTCTCATCTGGCAACCATCAAAATATTCTCTGTATCCATGATTCTCTTTGTTCTTCTTGTTCACTTTGTTTGTTTAGGTTCAGTTGTTGATACATATGCATTTTTGGCATTTTATTGTCTGTAATTATGATCTTCTTTTTCTTAAATAAATCCCTTTAACATTTCTTATAATAATGGTTTGGCGATGATTAACTCCTTTAGTTTTTTCGTGTCTGGGAAGCCCTTTATCTGCCCCTCAATTCTAAATGATAGCTTTGCTGGGTAGAGCAGTCTTGGCTGTAGGTCTCTGCTTTTCATGACTTGGAATATTTTTGCTAACCCCTTCTAGCCTGCAAAGTTTTTTTTGATAAATCAACAGGGAGTCTTATGAGAACTCCCCTGTAGGTAACTAACTTCTATTCTTAGGCTTAAATAAAGATTCTCTATATTTAACCTCTGGCAATTTAATTATGATGTGTCTTGGAGTAGGCCTCTTTGCATCCATTATAATTGGGACTCTCTGTGCTTCCTGGACTTGCATGTCTATTTCCTTCACCAAATTATAGAAACTTTCTTTCATTATTTCAAATAGATTTCCAATTTCTTGATCTTTGTCTTCTCCTCCTGGTACCCCTATGATGTGAATGTTGGACCTCTTGAAGTTGTCCCAGAGACTGCTCATATTACCTTTATTTTTAGGATTCTTTTTTCTTCTTGCTCTGATTGGTTGTTTTTTACTCCTTATGTTCCAAATCATTGATTTGATTCTTGGCTTCATTTACTCTACTGTTATTTCCCTGTAAAGTGTTCTTTATTTCAGTTATGTATCCTTCGTTCCTGACTATCTTTTTTATACCACTGTGGTCCTCACTAAGTTTCTTACGTCTCCTTATAACCAGTGTTTTGAACTCTGCATCTGATAAATTGCTCATCTCCCTTTTATTTAGATCTTTTTCTGGAGTTTTGATCTGTTCTTTCATTTTGGTCATGTTTCTTTATCTCCTTTGTTGCTGTGTATTAGGAACTGCTTTGACTCTGTATTTTGGTAGTGTGATCTAAGGTAGTAGGTGTCCCACAGGATCCAGTGGCACAGCCTCCACTATTACCCAAGCTAAGAACTCAAGGTGAGTCTTTCATGTGGGCTGAATATTCCCTCCTCTTGTAGTTGAGTTTCGATTGCTCTTGGAAGATCAATGGGAGGGATTTACCCGGGCCAGTCAGCTACAAGCATTGGCTTTTACCACTTACCACCAACCTCCACCCTCCATGGAGGATCAGCTGTGAAGGGACAGGGTGGTATTGCTCCAATATGGTCTGTAGTTATCCACTGGGTACTCTGGCCCTGGGGACTCCTGGGTGGTGCAGGCCAAGATCAGCCTCCACTTGTGTTTTGCCTGGAGCCACCCTGCCTGAGCTATAGAGCAATCTGAGATGGCTGCTGCTTTTGCTGGGCTTGGAGATTCCCAGGTGAAGCCAAGCTGTGAATCCAGGCTTGTTGCTGCGACTGCCAGGCCTAGGTCTAACTGAAGCCAGCTGTTGCTTGTTTGAGAGGACTTACAAAGTTGTGTAACATGAGCCAAGACCAGCCACTCATATGGAAAAGTAGCTTGGGTAGGCCATAATTTGGTTGGGCAGAGTCTCTAGGGATCTCCAAGGTGGGTCAAACAGTGTTAGCCAGGTTGATAGAGTCTCAGATATGGCACCAGCTTGCCAGCTCTATGATTCTGTGGGGGAAGGGTTTAGAAAAGGGACAATGGCCTCTACTTGCCTTGATTCCAGACACTTCCTTTTCTTCCAGTATATCACTGGTGCCTTTCAAGCTGCTATCCTGGTGCTGGACCTCAGACACAGTGAATTTGAATAGGTGAGTCCATGTGTGGGTTCTTTAAGAGGAACTGCTTGGGCCTCCAGAATTTTCTTCCACCCACTCCATCCCTGATGGTTTTTGTAACCAGAAGTTATGGAGACTTATATGCCTGGCACTGGAATGGGAGCCTGGTGTGGGTCTGACACTCCTTGCTCTTGTGATATCCCTCCCAAATTTTAATCTACCACACATGGGTGTGGGACCATTCTGTTCTGCATCTGCACCCCTCCTTCTAGGCTGGAGGGATGTGGGTTCTTTAATTCCATAATGTCAGGCTTCCATTCAACTTGATTTCTGATGGTTCTGAGTGCTGGTTGTTCCATATTGCAGTTGTAATTTTGATGTGGTTATGTGAAGATGTGAGCCATGTCTGCCTACACCGCCCTCTTGACCTGAAGTCCCCACTCTTACCTTTATTATTTTCTTTCTTGTATGTACTCTGGGTTTATTTTGCTCTTTTCTAGCTTCTTAAGGTAGAAGCTTCTTAAGTAGATTATTTGTAAGTCTTAAATTATTTGTAAGTATTAAATCTAAGTAAAACCTTTGCTCTAAACATTTTTTTAACTTTGCCTCATAAATTTTTTGTCTGTTTTAATTGAGGTGTAAATATTGCCTGCTTTTTCTTGTGTGTTCTTCTTTGATCCATGGTTATTTAAAAACATTCTTAATTTTATTTATTCAGAATTTTTCTGATATTTTTTGCTATTGATTTCCTGCTTAATTCTCTTTTTTCTTGAGAATATATTCTGTATGATTTTAATCATGGAAAATTTATTAAAATAGATTATATGCTAGACAATGAAATCTATCTTTGTGAATATCCCATGGGTACCAGAAAAGGATATATACACACATTCATGTGTGTATGTTTGCATTTGGTGTGTTAAGTATTCCATAAATGTAATCGGGTCAATTTCTGTGATAGTATTATTCAAAGCATTCATATTCTTTTTTAATTTTTTAATTTAAATATTTTATTGTTTATGCTATTATAGTTGTACCAATTTGTCTTCCTTTGCTCTCCTCCACCCAGCATGCCCCCCACTCCCACAGTAAGTTCCCACACCATAGTCCATGTCCATGGGTCATTCATATATGTTCTTTGACTAACCCCTTCACCTTCATTCAAAATACTTAACTACGGGTTGAGAATTTACTCTGTCAATTTTTAATTCATGTTTTTTGAAACTCTTTTTTACAAATTATTTATTTAATTAATTTTAGAGAGAGGAGAAGGGAGGGAGAGACTGGAGAAGGGAGGGAGAAAGAGAGGGAGAGAAACATCAATGGGACCTGGCCTGCAACCCAGACAAGGGCCCTGACTAGGAATTTAACTGGCAACACTTTGTTTTGCAGACCTCACTCAATCCACTAAGCTATACCAGCCAGGGCATGTTTTTTAAAACTCTTTATTGAGGGTCCAGCATTCTTAGGTTTGTCTTCTTAATGAATTGACCACTTGATCATTATAAAACTTCATTATCTCTGGTGAAATTCCTTCTCTTGAATGAATATTCTTCCTGCTTTTTGTTACATTAATATCATCTCACCAACTTGTTTTGTTTTTTCAAACTTTATTTTCAGTTTCTTTTACCAATAATATTAGAACAGAGTCAATTCTTCTCTCTGAGATAGCTACTTATTTTATATATTTGTTCCAATCATCTCTAGGCATTAAACAGAAAGCAAGTCACATAGTGTACCTTTAACCTACATTTATCCCTTAGACTTGGTGAATAGAGGCACTAAGGTAGGATGGAGAGGTTCTTAACCAGTAACTCGGAGACCTAAATGTTGTAAGACAGAGCTAGCATGAGCCCTTTGAAATTGTTTGCTATCTCAAAGATTTTGTATGTGTACATTTTTTTAGATAAGAGATCTGAGTTTTCTCCAGAAGATCTCTGAACTTCCTGCCTAAGAAAAAAGCATAAATATGACTCTTGTGGATATTTTTTAAATCAGAAGGTGTACCTGGCCACTTCACATGTGGTGTTACCCACTAAAAACGAATTTATGCTAATCCCTGAACAGTTCCCTAGCAATGAAATTTTTATTGCTGTAAGTTATGCCTCAACACTTTTTAGAGCCTTAATTAGTCTTTATTTCTGTTATAAACATTTTAAAACATATTTGAATGAAAGAAATTGTTAATAAGGCCATAAATATTTTAAGGTAATAGATACTCATTAAAATTAAAATAAATTAGAAAAATACAATAATCATCACATAGAGAACAATTTCTACCAATGAACACCCAGGCCCTGCCAGACTCCCTCTTATTTCATGTTTTTCATAACTATATCAGAGCAGGCATGTGTGTGCATCCTTGAACTGGGAATCTTTACTGAAGTCCAGTATCAAGAAGACCTGTGTTATTGAGGTGGTGTCAGGCAACTGGAATTTGGTATCAGCCTCTGCACTATTTTCTGTCATTTGTGGACAGATCATATTCCCTCTCCAGGACTCAGTTCCCACACCTCTGGGATCAACTCTAATAAGAGACCACTCTTTTCTTCTCCACCTCTCCCTCCTCCTTCTCTTTTCTTTTACTTCTTCTTTCCCTTCTACTCTTTCCCTCCTCTGTCCCTCCTACTCTTTTTTCTCTTATCCCTCCTCTTGTCCTTCTCCTCCGTTTCCTTCAAGACTTACTGTATGCATATATTGTAGTTAGTAAGCAGGCTAGTTACTCTGCATAATAGTTACTAATAATGAACCATTTAAAAGAATTGCTGTGGCAGTAATGGCAAGTTTATTTTCTTGCTGCTAAAAATTGTTTAGCTTGTCAGTGGTCACCAAACAGGAGGTATTCATGCTCAAAACTTTTAACCTAAGATCTATGTAAAGCAGTATTCATAATTGGCTAGTGTTGAATTCTTTTCAAATTTAGGAAATGTGAAGTTGAGGTTCTTGATTCAAAACATATATTACTTGATATTTGCTACTTTTCATTTGGTGGTCAAACATTTGCCTTGCTTTAAAGTAAAGAAATGTGTTAACTGCAATTAGAAAAATTATAGTCATTATATAATAATATTACAACCACAGGACAGAATCTCTTAATTTAAGTGTAAAATTTTACATAATTTTCTGGGTTTGGTCATTTCTACCTTTTCCTTAGCAGCTTTAGTAGCTGAAGCACTATTGTGCTGATTAGTCCATAATTTTCTCCATAGTGAACATACATTGGGGCTCCTAATTAGATTTCTTTGTTGTCCTATATGAAAGCTCAATATTCAGGCTTCAGCAAAAGCCCAGCATTTTGCTTTTTAAACTGTCAAATGCCACAGAGATAAAGAACTTTATTTAATCTTGACAATTGGCTCTTCTCCACGGGAGATGGCAGCTAAACTCAATAAAATGCAATTTAATTACATGAATAATATAACCAATATAAGAACTCATCTAAGGTATGCATAAATAACCGTGGTCAAAGAAAGTAAGCATGAGTTGGTTTAATAGGTGCAGCATGGAATTTCTGTACTTTTTAAGTAATTTCATTCTGTAGAAACATTAAATTGTTATTATAAGACTGTCAGTAACTTACTTCAGAAAGAACGGGTGTAGATATTAAAAGATAAGACTGCATGAAGTGTTCTTTAGATCTTAGTTTTTAAAAAAATGACCTGTGGGTTTCTTGACAGGGCTTGGGCTGTATTCTGGTCAACGTGTTTGTTCCTTTACAAGCTGTGGCTCTCCTGTTGTTTCCCTTGGGTTTGTTAGGTTTTCAATGATTTGCCAGGGGGAGAGAAATCACAGGGAAGGAGTGAAACTCTACCAAATTTTGGTGCTTTTTAAATCAAGCAAATGCTTTAAGCAGATGGTTGGGTAGAATCTTCCCAAAAGGAGTCACTTGAGAGATCTTTCATTGGGCCCTAAGATTTTTAGCAGTACATTGCATGCTTATGTGTGTGCTATTGTAAGGAAATGTTCTATGTTGGTTATTCTACAGGCTCCTGTTTTTTTGTGCTTTAATCTTACCTTGGTATCAAGCAAATGAACTGTTGTTGCAATCAATTCCAATTCAACGTTTCTGAAATACTCCCCAGGTAACTTGAGCTACTTTTCCCTATCTCCATGCACAGAATAAGACTTCCACACCCACTTCATATGACTCTATATTCATTCATTTATTCGTGATCAGTTTTAAATCATTGTGAAGAGTCACAGTATAGAAATGCATTCTTCATATGTTCAGATTTATTAACATGCCAGTGAGATTTTTGTTTTGTTTTGTTACTTTTCTGGAAAAGAATGGTTAAAATATTCTTAGGAATGTATGTTTTCCCATTGCCACTATTCTGTCATCTCTGCCTACTGAAATGCTGGAAATATTATTTTGATATATTGTTTTAAGAAAAAAATAGAAGCAAAGTAGATTTCACATAATAACTTGTTTTGAGTAGCTAGTAATCCAGTGTTTTGTTTTTATCTTGAAATGGATGAAAATACCTCATTTTAATAAAAGGTTTATAATTTTCCTAGAAAAGCCTGACCTGGAAAAATATGCAATGAGAGAAAACCATAGAACCACCTTGCACTCCCTGATGTCATTGATGACATTACATCCTTGTTGTTTACCTGTCTTTCAACTGTGTCAAATAGCATATCATGACATTGTGATATACATCATCTTATGTCAGAAAATCTGAACTTTGGCATGAATATTAATATGTTTCATTAACTTAATTCAAGAAACATACTCTTTATCACATACTTGTGTCACAAATTTGAGTGTTACACCAGTTTTCTGAAAGAAACGAAAATCAGACACATGCATCTAATCATATGACCTAATGTTATAAATATGGATGCAGACAAGGTTAATTGCATTCATAAGCAAATCTCAGACACGTGGAGTAAGTGGAGGCTCCTCCCTTAGTCAGAAACTCTTTGAGGACAGGGTCTAAGTCTTAGGATTCTTTTTTTTTTTTTTTTTAATATTTTATTTATTTATTTTTAGAGAGAGAAGGGAGGGAGAGAGAGAGAGAGAAACATCAATGTGCGGTTGCTGGGGGTTATGGCCTGCAACCTAGGCATGTGCCCTGGCTGGGAATCGAACCTGGGACACTTTGGTTCCCAGCCCGCACTCAATCCACTGAGCTACGCCAGCCAGGCCAGTCTTAGGATTCTTAATGCTTAGCGTGGGTCACTTTCAGGAGACTGACATGCATGCTAAATAAATACATATTTGAGAACACAGATTTTCTGCATTCTTAGGTGATCTCTAAACATCCTCCCTACTTCTAAGATGCTGTGTCTTTCAGTGTTTGTATAATAAATTGGAAAATGTGGGTAAGTGCAGTAAGTAGGGTACCTTTAGACAAATGATTATACTTCCAACCAGAAACACATTGGGCTTTTCAGTTGTACCTCTAGTTTTAGTCTTACTCACACAATTACAATAATTTTCAAACAAATTTTACAGAGTACAAAATCTTCTCCTTGTCTTTGCTAAACTTAAAGAGTCTATCTCTTAGTTTCCAAGATTTTTATGTTAAGTCACCAATGAATAATAATCTTTTTCAGGGAAAGAGTCCAAAAGTCTTGCTAAATCAAATTCACTCTTGATTTGAAAGAGGAATTGATGATGATGTAATTTCCTAAATTATCTTGAATAAATGTAGAATTTGAAGGAACCATAAAGATTAAGGAGCTCATGCAGAATAAGGGCACCTGCAATTACCAGCAAGGTCACGACCCCCATTTGTCATCACCCAGGCAAGGCTCATTCCCCATGGAGTATTTCAAAAGTATTTGTATTTCTTTGTACTTCACTTTTTCCCTAAAATTATATATTTTATAATATTATAGTAGATGACAAAACAAAACCATAGATAGATAAAGTTTGCTGCGTGTAGTTTAGAAAACTGTTTAAAAATGATGAGGACCCTACAAAAAGAGAAACCTTTCAAACTATATAATTCTAATTCTCCTACAACTAAAATTGTTACTTTTTTATTGGTAAAGTTTATAATCACTTTCATTAAAATGTTGTGCTACATAATCTGGACTTCCAAATTTAAAACCCAGAGTTTATTTAATGTGGAAAGTTCAGAGAATATTATAATAGCATCTCAAGTTTTAGTTTGTTTTTTCCTGTTTTGATTTTCATGTACTCAGATGTACACACACAAACACACACACACATTTTGCCCTATTGCTTCACATATTTCACCCTTATATTTTTTTTGTTATTTTTCAATTAAGTTTCAATTAATATACAAATTAAATAGGTAGACACACATGTACATACACACATGCAGGTTTATTTGTATTTTAAAAAATGACCATGGAAAATAAGGATCATAAAAAGGAGAGAGAATATACTTAAAAGTAAAAGTAATTAAATATTAAATTTGTCTCAGAAAAACATTTATAGACAAAAATATTTAGTAAACTAATATAAATAACTTAGTATAACTATAAAAATTGGCATATTGATTTCTACAGAGAAAAGATATATTTATGGCATTCAGTTATAAAACAATTATTTTGTAGGACCATCTTTAGTCAACATTGAGCAACAAGCTGGATAAAGTAATCAGGAAAGAGTTAAAATATTAAAGTGACTATTTCTTTGGATGACCCTTGGTAATACAGACCATTGGAAGTCTGATCAATTGAATTTCTAAACTTCCTGTTAGACATTTTCTGCCACCAATTACATAAAGAGTGACCTTGGCTCTTTGATTTGTTTGTACTAAGGTCTATGAAACAAGTCAATGTGTTGATTTTTTTCAGTGCTACTTGTTTAGATACAATTGAATTCTTGACCTTATAGTGATATAGTTAATAAATGGTATTAACAAATTAAATACGAGCTTACTTTCTAAGATAAAACCATTGGTTATTTCTGAAAAAAAAAAAAAAGACTTTTGCATATGTATGTTAAAATCTTTCTGTCATAATTTTTTAATTGAATGTTTTACTTATTTTCTTGGAATGTGTTTATAAACATGTTGAAACTCTTATAATGGCTTAGTCCCAAAATGGTTATTTTACTAGGGATATGCTTCATTTAAATAAAGCTTGTATATATTAAAATTATAAATTTGCCAAATATGTTTATATGATAAGGAGATTGTGGATACTAAAAATAAGAAGACCTCTATACTCACCTCCCCCTAGCAATCATCACACTGTTGTCTATGTCCATGAGTCCTTTCTAAATGGTAATGGAAAAAAATTATGTAAAAATAATAAAATGGTAAAAAAGAATTAGCAGTTAAGTGACACCATGATAGTCAAAATGCATATTTATTATTTGAAATACATCTGTTTATATATTCATATATATTTATGACTGCATTTTGAAATGAAACGATAAAAATATGGAGTAAAACAAAAGTATTGAAAGAATGGAGACTCTGGTTTTGTTATTTTCAAGACTATAGAAAAATTTTAACTGAATAAATTTAATAGGTCTTATTAGTATTGTTTACACATTTATTTAAAAATAAAGACATCCTTAAAAAAAAAAAAAAAAAAATCAGGAGACCCCCATTTTTTTAGAACTGCTTCTCTCCTTCTTGGGTCAGCATGTTTTCTAAGGCAAAAACCAACAAATGAGCTTTCTTCCTTATGTTATCTCCCTCACTTTTCAGTTTACACTTTGAAACTTTCATTTGCTGCCTAGTTTTTTAAATAGTAAGCCAGCTGTATTAAATAAAAGAAATACCACATTGAGCTACCTGTGTTTGTTTTCCTCAAGATCGATTATCTACAATTATCACAAATACACTAATATAGTTTTTGTTGTTGTTCATCACTTCACAATTCTTCCATAAGATGTAGGAAAAGATCCTGTACATTTCCATCATGCATTAAAATGACTAAAATTATTTGTATATTCTTATAGAAGAATTGGTCAAGAATATGAATAGAAAAATCATAAAAGATGACAAAAATAAATATATTAAAATGTTCTTAACCCTCCTCATAATTCATGAAGTACAAATAAAAGCAATAGTACTAGCTTTTCTCATGCACCAAATTTGCAAGTTAAAAAACAAATTGGTGCTGACCAATAAGTGGTAGCAAAGCAACTTTTACATACACAAAGGAACTCAAGGTGGAGTGCTAAATAATATAACTTCTGAGAAGCGAAATTGTAAATGTATTATGAAACTTTCATGTGTAAATACTATAATAATTCTACAGTTGCAATTTATTCTTTATGAATATTTTAATGAAAAACAAATTTTATAAAAACTATTGTAATATCTGGAACAACAATGAGAAGAATACAAAACAAGTTAGCAGTAATTTCCCTCTCAGAAAATGTACTGCATTTAATAATGCCATATATAGACCTAACAAAAAAAATCATCAATCAAATAGTGTAAAGTGCATAAACTTAGAAAGCTTTCCCACATATTGGTATACAGAAAATGACTTTGTAACTCTTAACTTCAACTCTTCTTTTGTTTCTATTACCATTACCCCAGTCACATGCTGGAGTAATGTTTAGGTTCCAACCAGTTTCTGAGAAGTGCCTGCCACTCTTACATGAATTAATCTATCACACACCATCTGTGTTACTTAGGAAATGACTCCATTAAACTTAGCTTCGTTTTCATCATCATTGCCATCATCCACATAACTTTCTTGGATAATGACTCTTCATATACAAACATGTAAAACTAAATGGGACTTCTGATAGTTTCCAAAAGAGGATGAGGTATCATGTTTGCGAGAGACATTTAGGATAATTCAATGGATATGTAAGATGAGTATTCTAACCATATACATTTTCCATCTTTAGAATAAATATAGCAATTAAATTTTGTATTAAGAGCATAGCAAGATAATGGCATGAACACTGAAGTGTATAAATCATCTCTTTCTGTTTTTATTCTTCAGTTATACATAAGACCTAGGCTAAGCACTCTGGTTATCCTCCAGAAGATTTTATTGAGTGCAGTATATCTTGTACAGTGAACAGTACATAGATGGAAATTGGGGAAAGATGAATTGAAGACCAATGTTTTTTATTATCTTTGTAACATGATTATTGTTTCATTCTAAAATCAGAAAGTATGTAGTTGTTATAAAAATAAAACAACAAAGAAAAAATGTGTTTAAAAAACAACACGCATAACTATCACAGACACCAAAATAACACAATGAGCTGTTGGTGAGGGTCGCCTCCCTCAGAAAATCTCAGTTTTATGTGCATCGGTTGGGAAATTTAGAATAATATAAAGAGTCAAATTGAAGCTGCTTGAAAACAGAGGTTAGGAGACAAAATCTAAATACTGGTTTAGAAAATCATATGCACTACTATTATAAATAATTGAACTTCAAAGATTGTGTGATCTTTTAAATATTCAAACTATTATATGAATCTTCTTAATTATTTAAGGTTTATGAATAGCTATGAATCAATTTTATTGCTTTCATGTGCAATTTATCAATCTCATTACGCTGACATATATGCCATATTTTCTGTTAATAATTCCTGTTCACTGGAGGAAATATTTAAATATAGAAATAACCCACATATATTCTGTTATAAAAATACCAATCAAAATTATTCTTAGGGAATTTCATTGATGAATATTTCTGGGATACATTCTATTATAATAACATAATATATCATAATGTTTTATGTTATTTTGAAACATTTTACCAGGAGATAAATAAAACCCATTATTCATATTGTTTTGGAATTTAATTAACATAATCATTAGAGGAGTAATTTTACTAAATAGAAAAAATTAAGTAGTGAAAACTACTTCATTAAAGCAAAGAATTTAGGCACAAAACTGTTTTAACTCATTGTTCCCCAAATTCCTACCCATTATTGAGTCCCTTATATGGAACCCAAATATCCCCCAAACATGATCTGAAAATCCTGAAGAGGATTTTCTAGTTCTAAAATAGTAAGGTGAATTTTTAATCAGGTACAACAAACCTTCCTATAGCTTTCACAAATGTATTCTAATTTTATCTTCTGAAACAGGACAAACACTGCTTTACTTCCCATGTAGCTTTTCTAAGTATACATTCTTAACTGGTGCATTATTTCTCTTTATGGGTAGATCCCCCAAAAGTCTAAGGATGCATTTATATTTATAACTCAGAAATCACTTTTTCCCCCACCCAGTGAGAAAATTGAACAATACATTAAAGTTCCTTATCACAGCATTGCCTTTTGAGTTTTTGAATACAATTGTCCATTGAAAGTCTTATTTCAACTTTGCAAATTAAGTTTTATCTTAACTTGATACTTGATGCTAGTGAGTTATATTTGGAACAAGCTTAAACTATATGGGCAAGACTCTTCTCAAATTGCTCTTTTCATACAGAATTTTAAGACTAGATCCTAAGTTATATCATCAATATGTGCTGTGCCTCCATTGCTTCTACAAATATAAACTCTCAGGAAAATGCAACTTATTTTTAACAGTTGTATTTATTCTAGGAGCGACTTATTTGACAGACAATGTCACACAACTACCAAGACTGGCTGAGTTTGGGTCCCTCCCCACTTTAAGTCAAGGAAACCAGAGGTGTACATGAGTGACTGTGGCAATTGTCACTTACCAGAAAGTAAAATGAGATTTTTAGGCAAGGTAAGATGAAACTAGAGAAATAATAAATTGTATCTATGTTTATAATCTTGTAAATTAAGATAATCCTTGTAAAGAATAGTTAAGTTCATCCTAAAACATGCTTTTATTGAAAGACTTACAAAGGAAATAATAGAAGTGGTGATAATGATAAAGCAAAAATTTTGTCATCTCACTTCAGCTTGATGGCAACTATGTCACTTTCCTGGAGGATAAATCTAGGAGTAAAAAAATATTTCTTGTTGGATTTGAATATGCAGTTGTATATATTTTTAAGTGTTTTGATTGAAAAAGGAAGATCAGGGATGCAAAAGTTTGATTTCTCACAAAAAAATATTTTTGTACTTTTTTATAATTTGATTTGTCATGCTGTCTTTCTTCCACCTTCCTGAGCTACGTGTAGTTCAAATTACAGTTACATAGTTATATTAACTACTTTCATGTTCTTGATTATTGATTTTATCATCTGCATCATATCTGGGTCTGTTTCTATTGGATAAATTTTTACCTCCTTATGGATTGCCTGCTTTTTGCATGCAAATGCTTTTATTGGATGCTACTCACCATGAATTTTGTTTCACTGGATGTTAGATATTTTCATATCCCTATAAACATCCTCAATCTTATTCTGAGTCACAGTTAAGTTACTCTGAAAGTGTTTGACCAGTTGGAGACTTGCTCAAAATCTGTCAGATGAGACCAGAGCAGTTATGAATTAGTTTTGCCATTATACTACTGAGCTAAATCTTTACTGAGTACTCTGCCTGATGTTCTGTGAATCATGAGGTCTTTTTGTTGTTGTTTTTACATGCTGATTTCTCAGCTAAGGGCTCCAGGATGACCTTGTTGCCAATCCCTGGAGATCTTTCTCTGTAGTCTTCTTTTCTATGGTATTCTGCACAGAAAACTCTGGCCAGCTTGACTTTTTCAGGCACCCATTTCTCCTTCTTCAATTCAGTAAAACAACTAGGCTTTTCCTCTGTTGGAGCCCGGAAATTACTCCAGGACATAAACCAGGACAATTGTATGGCCTGCCTCGTTTGTTTCTGTTCTCTCAGGGATCATCCTCTGCACGATGTTCAATGTCTAAAATCCATTGTTTTATATCTATTTTTTTTAAAAAAGCTTCTGGTGGGAATGTAAACATACCCATTCATTCATCCTGGATATGAGAAAAGGAATATTAATAATTAGCAATTTGAAAATTTTTCTTATGATCCACTATGCTATCATTTATTGAAATTACTTGTTTCTTTTGTGTTTGTTTGTTTGTTTGTTTTAGATTCTGTAGATAAGTGCATGTTTACTACAGCAGCATTTGAGATTTCCTTTCTGTGTATTGGTCACATGTCCCTGATCTCTCCTGGTTTTGATTCACTGTATATAGCATCAGATTGGAAGTTTGACTTTTTTCATTTATATTTCAGTTTCTGATGCTAACCTCTAAGTTCTTAAATTCCTATAAGAAGCAAGTTGCTCATACAAAATATTTAACGAGGGCCTGAGAGATCACTTACAGCTGTGGATATTATGCAGATTCTCCCTGTAAATCCAGACATGCTTTATAGCACAGATCTTTTTTTCAAAAATCCTGTTGTTAAAAGCTAGTGTCCTTTCTCTCTTTTTATTTCTTTTGGAGGTTTATTTGCTATTCAGCGTCTATTATTTGAAATACCCAGAGACATAAGTGAAAACATCAGCTGCAAGCTGGGAGACAGAATATTCATGCCCATGTCAATTTCCCTACACTCCCCCACCTTTGCATTTTAAGTGCAGGAAATCCATTTTCATATTTCAGTTATTGAAGCAGGCCATTTCCCTTCGTGGTAGCTTCTCTCCGTATGAGATGAGATAAGTAAAACTGCCATAGGCATGAGCGTCCTCTAACTCTACTGGGACTGAAAAGAACTTGAAAGTATTTCTCTCTACTATTCTGAGGAATAAAGATTTTTGTGCACGCCACACAGGAAACTGTTTTTCTTCCTGGCACATTTGCTCTTTAGTGCACAGAAGGCTTGAAGTTTAATGTTTGCTTTTCTTTGTAAATGTGGCACCAAAGTGCTGATGGCGGGGTTTTAGCTTCTGCACCCAGTCTGAAGGGCCGACAGGGAGAACATGAAAGCTAAGAACAGCAACTTCAGGAAAATGAAATTGTTGGGGTAGGCAAAGCTTTCATTTCTATGAGGATGCTTTACTTCCCAATGTTCTCAAAATCTGTGTATGATATGGTATCAGACATACCCTGTGAAATACAGTTGTAAAATTAAGGAAATTCTTTTTTAAATCTACATTTATGTTATTCATGTATTTGGTTCAAAACTATGAGAAAATAAGAAAATGAATAGTCAGATTTCTTTGGTTTGATATTGAACACATCAAATAATTTTTGCACAGGGCTGCACCACCCTCTGTCTTTCTTTTTTTGAAATGCTTTACTATGTTTCAACAATTTTAAAAAATACTTATTTTACAATGTGTTCATTTAACATTGAATGATAAAGTGTGAAACTGTTTTCTGAAGAAATGTTATACTCTATACTGTGCAGATAACTTTAGAATACTAAATTTAATTTTATTAATAGTATTTATTAGGAAAATGTTTTTCATTTTAAGTACTTGTCCTTAGTTTCAAGTCAGCCTAGTATTAAGTTCTTTGAAAATAAAAGTTAATCCCTATTGTTTTTATTAAACTACAAAAAAACACTTGACTTTGTTTCTGTAAAGTATTTTATTCATTGATCGCTTGTCATTGATTTTACGAATGCCCGGTGGGATGTCTGGAATTGTGCACCAAAGTGCTCACAAGCCTTAGCCTTGACTGTTCATTGATTTTATCAAAGATTACTAGATTTAGAATCTAAAAGGATATCAATAGACTAGTTTTTACCTTATCTTGCATCTTGTCTGAAAAATCAGCAATAATAGCCAAGGTAGACAGTATGGTTCTGTGTGTAGCACATGTGGCAAACATCTTAGGCATCTTACTTAACTGTTGATTTATTTACACATCAGTGTTGGTTAGTGGCCAACAAAATTAATATAATCCAACTGGAATTAACAAAACAAAGAAATTGTGACTTCCACTTAGCTATCCAAATGTATATCTTTAGTACTTTATTCAGTTCTGGCCTCTGAGTTTTAAGAAAAACAAAACCAAAGCCGGACCCACTGGGACAGTGAAGGCATTTTGAAAGCATGATTTTGGAAAACAGATGAAGCAAGTAGATGATGTCTACTGACACGACCACTGGCCTGCAGTGGCCGCGGAACGCTGCTGATGGCTTGTCAAAACACGAGAAAAATATACATAGAGACAACCAGGCCCTGTGGGGAAATAGGGATGGAGCAGCCACTCTCTCTAGTGGAAAGCACCTCGGCCACCCTCCCTAGGGGAGAGCACCTCGTTCTTCCACCTGAGCAGGCTTTTATTAGATTCGTTTACACAGGAATTCAGGTAAAGCTCATTACTCATTACCAGGAAGTAAGGATCAAGCAATAGATAACAAGGAACTCTGAGGGCAGATTTTGAGTCTGGGTCAGATAGCTAAAGAGCTATAAAACTTTGAGGAACAAACTTACTTCTTGCTTGGACCCTTATCAGTTAATTGAGAGCATTCTAAACAAAGCAGGTTTCACAGGATTTTACATATTCTTTCTTAGGCCTGATCACCCCTCCCTTTCCAGCACAGGGCTGCCCCACCCTCTGTCATTGTTTCAGGCTTAGGTGGAGCAAGGGAAGTAAGGCAGCCAAGAGATTAGGAGATTTTCTCGCAGACAATGAGGACTCAGGCTATGTCAAAGCCGAGGGGCGAGGGTCCATCACCCCCTTTTGCTATAGCCCCCAAAGTCCTTCCTTGGGGGCCTCCTACATGATCGTGCTTGTCTTAAGTCATTTCCCCCTTGGGGAATCTTACCCATCATTGGCTAACCAACCAAGCATTGGGGGCCAGGCAGGGTGAAGTAAAAGGAGCAGAAGCAGCGCTCCTGCCAGGGAGATAAGCTTTTGAGTCCAAGGTCATTCCCTCAGCCTTAGCCTTGGTGGGGGTTACAGCTTCTGATACCAGGCAGGGAAGTTCCCAACAGTCTACCCTGAAAAGAATAGATGACAGAGGAAAGGGCTTTTGTCTTAGTCTCAGATATTTTAAAGATAATACAAAGACTCAGAAACTCTTCTCTCTGGCTTCGTGATGGTATAATCAAGATTGAATGGCAGGAAGTTGGGGAGCAGAGTTTGTGCTCAATGAGAGGCAGGACCTTTGTGCTACCCAGACATGAACATTGTTGGCTTTGACAGATAGTAAATTCCCCATCACTATTAATTAGAGCATCTTTTGACCTAAATCAGATCCTTTAATGTCTTTTCAAGTGTGTAGAGTATATCATGTATATACTCATGATCACTCATGTGAACATTTGTTCACAACAAAAAACAAAAGCAAAACAATTTCTGGTTGAACAAAGTCACAGGCCCTATGCTTCTGGCTTTATACTTAACACAACTTTCATTCAAGTGGTGGAAAAGCACCAAAGAAGCCATAATCATTTAGAATGAATGCCAATCTGATTGGATTCTCATTTTTCTAAGTGTGATTTATTTTTAAAACCAGTTTTTGTGGTAAAGTGACTTAGGCTTAACAACATCATTCACAACATTATGTTGTTGAGCCTGAGGTTGTGTCATATCTTGGTCAAAATTTAGATTCGCACTGGTATGAGCTCACATTCTAGCTTTGCCCTTTTCCAGCTCTGTGTTTTTGAGCAACTTATCTTAGCAGTCTTAGATTCATTTTCTGTTTGTCTTCAAACTTGAAACAGCATGAGCACATAACTCTGTATAGTTATTAGAAAAAATGGGATAATACATGTAAAGGGCTTGGCACTTTCAGTGCTTAATTATTATCACTATAGTACTCATACATGTAGTACACTTAATTGTACACTGAAAAACTCTCAGCTTCAATGATACAAATATACTATTCATATTGGGAGTGTGTGTGTGCCATTAGATCATTAGTTATTAATTTTAGTATATGTGGAATTCTATGGGCTTTTATTTGTTTTGTTTTGGTTTTGTTTTTTTTTTGCTGCTGAGAAGGGAATTTCAATCTCTGCTAATCAGCAAGGCATAATCATTATTTTTTAAAGATTTTATTGATTTTATGTATTTATTTTTAGAAAGAGGGGAAGGGAGCGAGGAGATGGAGAGAAAAATCAGTGTGTGGTTGCCTCTCACTTGGCCCCCACTGGGGACCTGGCCTGCAACCCAGGCATGTGCCCTGAGTGGGAATCGAACTAGCGGCCCTTTGGTTCTCAGCCTGCACTCAATCTACTGAGCTACACCAGCCAGGGCCATAATCATTATTTAAAAGAATAAGTTTGTCTAAAAAGAAAATAAAACAATGTTTTTGTGTTCCCAAAGTATGTCAAACAACCATTTTCAAATTATTTAGATTAAATGCATTCAGATATCTGCTAATCTTATTTTTCTGAGAAGAAAATGTTGTTTAAAATGAAATATGAGTGTATGAACACTTTTCTTTTAGTGTGTCCCTCTGTTCAATCTACCTACATGTGAGTATTCCTTCGGTTTTTAAATAAAAGGTGGATGGTGTTCTTTTGACTGAAAAAAATTGCATTCTAAATTACAGTTCAGTAGCATCAGCTAAACTAAAAAAAGAGAGAGAATGAGATAATTATAAAATAAAAATGTGTGAATTTCCAACATTCCATTCCAAACAGGGTTATACATTTGGTGAAATATTCTGCTATGATGTGTAGGTCTTATGAAAACCCATAACTTCTGTTTTTTAACTTTTTTCCCTGTGATTAAGTCATCAGTATTGTTTATTTATAAGTCATGAATGACCATATTATAGGGGACTCTAAAATGGTTATTACCTGTCTTCAAGAAGCTAGTCTAGTGAGAAGGGACAATAAGTTAACAAAACATACAGCTCAAGAATAAGGGAAAAATAAAATTATATGGATTCAGAAAAAGAAGAAGACACATTTATTCAGTTAATTCAATGGAAGATTTTATGGGGTGAAGGCAGAGGGTCACCACATCAAAGAGAATGTGAAATTTAAAGACTCCCCAGAAGAGTTAAGAGTGAAAACCATGCTAATGTGGAGAGACATGTTTGTGTTACATTAACCATTCTCTTCTGACTGACTTGTGAAAGATTAGAAAATTAAGAGTTGGTTTTTTTTAAGATTTTATTTATTTTTTTATTTTTAGAGAGGGAAGGGAGGGAGATAGAGAGACAGAGAGAGAAACATCAATGTGCAGTTGCTGGGGGTCATGGCCTGCAACCCAGGCATGTACCCTGACTGGGAATCAAACCTGCGACACTTTGGTTCGCAGCCCACACTCAATCCACTGAGCTACACCAGCCAGGGTGAAAATTAAGAGTTTTTACCAAATCCTTCTCCTGATGGATTTGGTAAGTCCTGTTCCTCCCTACCATTAATATTGTTTCCCAGTTCCTGTAAGGATGTATTTTATCTCTCTACCCCAGTGTCTTCTCTTAGAGCTTCCCTCCCATGCTTACATTACACAAACATAACCAATCTGCAGTACTCTTTCTCTGTCTGTCTCTCTCTCATTCTCATTAGTTCCCCCATTTTCTGTCTTTCACTCGGGGCATATGGTATTTGCGCTAAACTCTTTCTGATTCATCTGTCTGGAATGTTCTATATGTCTATAGCACCAGCCTATCATTTCCTACTTAATTACTCTTTACTGTTTATATTATAGCTAACATTCTTTGAAATGTTAGCTATAACATAGCTAGAAAATGTTGCCTGACACCCCACCTCAGGTACCTCTTGGGCAATTCAATCCATCAGAAATTCCACTATAGCACTTACCAAATCTTCTACTATTTCCTGTTTTCCCATTTGTATTCTCTTTCAATCTACAAATGCATGAGAGCAGGAACCCTATTGCACTTGTTACTCCATTACTTAGCACTGTGGTTGCCAAGGGGTATACATGTGTATAGCAGTTACTTGTGGCTCAGTGAATGAGTGAGCAAATGAGTAATAGATTAATTCACATCTTAATATTATTGAGAATTACTAGAGTGTAATTGTGGACTATGCAAATCAGTGGCATAGGGATAGCATGGCTGGAGGCCCCAGGTTGACTGGGGCAGCTGAAAAACATTCTTCATTACACACTGACGACTAATCATTGAGACAATATTTCTTTGGAATTCACTCAAATAGAAGAAAATGGTGAGTTTATAATGTGAGAAAAAGAGATTAATAACAATATAATGAAAGAAAAATTTTTCTTATTTGTGCCAGCTGCAAGTATACTAAAAATCCAAGACATTGACCAAAAGAGAATATCAGTTACATAGCTGAGAAAAAAATGGGACACATTTTTTAATAATGGTTTGGTCAAATTGAATTGCATGAATAATGGCTGACATTGATTAGTGAGATATTAAATAAACATGTTAACTATATATTTTTTTCCATTCATAAGACCAAGTTTCTATTTTATAGTCATGTTTTTATTTTTGTTTTTGTTTTTAAACATTAGTAAAAGGAAACATGCATGTGCAGTTGTGGAGACAGCTGTTTTATATCTACACTGGGGAAGCTGTACCTTTATTTCGGGATACTTGGATGTCTAATTTTTTGACTCTTGGCAGAGGACAGTTAAGCTAAGGACATTTAAATTTAAGATGTTCAGATCAAGATCAGAAACTCCCTGGAGACCCTCTGGGATGATTTCTTTACTAATGATTTACAACTGGCCTAACCAGTTTGACAAACAAGCTCTCCCCAGATGGAGATGTCTTTGCATAGATCTCTGTGGTTCAAGCTGGAGAGACAGGGCTCTTGAGGAACTTGCACAAGAGGTAGTTCCTAGACTTCACAGAGAAAAAGCCCGCACTCAATTTCTTGGGATGTATCATATTGTTTGCCCTTAAAATAAAAGGTTTATACAAGTGTGCCCTGAGTTGGTGTATCTATTATATTAAGAAGCCAAGTTTTAATTGGAAGATTTCAAGAAGACATTGAGAGAATGACCATCCATCAGTTTATGAAAATACTAATTTAGAAGTAGTTACTATTATTCTGAAAGGTAGGGAAAATATTCAAGATAGGTTTGACAAATGAAGAAATTAGTCCAATACTGAAGAATAAATATTAATGTGAACATAGTCATATAGTCTGCTTCAGAGTAAACATTTGCATATGTGCAGAATTTATAATAATTGCCTAGGAATAAAATTGTCTAGGAATAAATATAACAGAAAAACTAACAAAGAAAAAGTCTTAAGTTTCTAGTTGACCACAACATAAACCAAAATATATAGATTTGTAACTTTATATTATTTCACAATAAATCTTAAGCTCTTTGTGAGAAAACCATTTCTAGATTAGAAATTATCCAGAAATTATCCTGAAAAAATTATTCATTCTAAGTGTATCATTGACTGGTGGTGCTGGAGTATAAACTCCTGGGAGACTGCTATAACTAGAGAACAATGGAGCAAGAATTGATTGTCACAATGGAATCAGGAATGGTTCACATAAAGCTAGCTGTCAGAAAAGACCTCTTTCCTCACAAGTGAGTAGAAAACCAGCATAAAAAGATTTATGTAATAACAAGGGATTTAAACTTGACCATGATCTTTGTCTTTTTCTCTGCCTACTTAGGAAAGATAAGTTTCAGAATAGACACTATGTGTGTAAAAAAGGTCAGTTCTAAAATGAACTAGCATTTTTTTCATGCTGAGTTACCAGCAAGTAATAAAAACCTTTTGATTTCAAGCTGCTCTTAGATCCTAAAGATGAAATCCTGATATCAGTGGAATAGGATAAAATAACAAGCCAGAAAACAAGTAGTAGGCCCAGCATTTTTCCACTCCTGAAAAATACATGAGGAAAGTTCAAAGCTTTTCCTTCAAGCAGAATAAAAAAATTCTGTGTTAATACATGGTAGATAAAGGTTGATGTTTAGTGTTATAAATGATATGCCTCACACTAAGGGAAGGAATTAATGTTAAGCTTCCATTGTGTGTGATTTACTGTGCAAGTGCTGAAGATCCAAAGGGAATGAAGCAATTCATGCCTTCAAGATATGTGTGTAGTGAGGGAAGCAGACCAGAAGACTATGCAGAAGGTCCTACTGGGGCACTAAAAAGGGGCGTATAACCTAGTGGGATGATGGGGCCTAGCCAGTAATGACACAGAAGAGAGGAAAATTGTCAGATTTAACCACAACAACAAAGAAAGCATAGGACACTCAGTTAAATTTGCATCTCAGATAAATGATGTTATTGTTGGTAGTTTGTTTTTTTGGGGTATACATATGTATATAATTACATAGACATATTACATATATTAAAATTATGCGTTGTTTATCTGAAACTCAATTTGTTTTTGGCCTCCTTTAGTTTAAATAACAAACCTATAATCAAGAGGATTTCACAGAAATAAGGATACCTGCACTGAAATCTTGAAGATAAGCAGGAGTTAGAAGATAAGACGAGGTGAGTGCATGCTAGATAATGGAATGAATGACTTGTGAAGAAGCCAATTGAAATGAGGCAACAAAAATTCAGGTGCTACATAAAGTTCTGTTTTTAAGCAAATTTTATAAAGTATGTATCTGGTGACATCTGGAGAGATAAGCAAGTGTTATATAATGAAAGGAATGGAGTATGTTATGATTTATATTTGGAGCAACAGGGATCCTTAGAAAGAATTTAAGTGGTGACATGTGGAATTCACACTTTGAGCCTTTATTTTCTCATTTTGACAGATTTGTTTCCTTAAAAGAGTCCCTTCAAATCATTAATAAATTTATCACATTAATTCCTTGTTTATCAGAAGCAATTCAGATACTGTCTAAATTTATACTACTTGTGTCTTCCAAAAGTGTGTAAACAGCCAACCACTCATGGAAAAGGCATGGAGGCTCAAGTTAAACTCTTTTCTTGTCTTCTCCTCCTTTCTCTTTTCTTTTTCTTCTCTTCTTTATCTCCTTTTCTGTCACTCTCATGATAGCTTCAGCTTATCCAGTTTTAATGCACATTTGTTCTTCAGTATTTTCAGATAAACAGAAAGGTGCATTTGGGATTTCTCAAAAGCCTAAATTCAGATAAAGATTAAAAAAAAAAACCTTTAAAAGTAATGATTTATATATGCCTGTCATTGTGTCCAGCAAAATAAATTCATAATTCTTATAATTAGTGGTTATTTATAGTGTTAGACTTAAGAATGGAAAGACATGTGCAGCCGCACAATTATACTTAATTTAAAATGGAGTCATTAAGTAATTGAGTGCCTGATTTGTTCCTCAGGTATAACATAGCAAGTGGACATACTAACAAAAAATAAATAAATGAAAGGACTGCTTTTCAAATAGCCCATAACAATTATTATTGTGATCCATTGACTGTAAATTCTGTAGCAAACATTGTGATTAGACCATTACCTCTATGTTCTTATTTGATTCTCTCACTTATTTAAACAATTATTGGCATGTTCATTTTATGAATGAAGTTTTACAGTCTTGAGCTGAAATTCAGATTGGACTTAATATCATGAAGATAAACCTAAGGAATTAATTAGCAATTGCACTTGGCTAAAAAGAATAAACAAAGTTAAATGGTACTACTTTATTCTGATGACTGAAGTCTTATAAAAACATTTTCTGTTTTCTAGGCCAAACTTACTTAACAGAACTAGTTTAACTGTCAAAGATTTTGAAATATCCAGAAAGAGAAAAATGTGCTTTGCACATATAAGATGCAACATAGCAATGTTGATTTATTATATTTTCATTTTCCATTTTTATAAGGCATAGGAACATATTTCTGCAAAATTATAGAAGCACAATTATTCTAAATGCTCAAATTGCTTCTAGTTTCTTAGCATTTAATACCTTTGCCCTGCAAATTAGTATTGCCTGACTTTGATCAAACCCTAAATCATGGTGGTGTTAAATCATTATGGGTACATTGAGGATTATGTGTGATTTTTTTTTAAAAAAAATGTCATTCATTTATTTTTTAGAGAGGGAAGGGAGGGAAAAAGAGAGAGAGAGAATGTGCAGTTGCTGGGGACCATGGCCTGCAACCCAGGCATGTGTCCTGACTGGGAATCAAACCTGTGACACTTTGGTTCACAGCCCATGCTTAATCCACTGAGCTATGCCAGCCAGGGCGGGTTATGAGTTTTGTCTTGGCCTTTGCTTGAAAATCAATACATTTACATGATATGTTGATAACATATACTAAGTGGCAAATAAAAGTCATGTGGAATTAAGTGAGGGTAATATATCCAAACTACTGGTAAATTAACAGGGAAATCCCTTATTTTGAAAGAACTGGTGTAGGATAGGAATATGAAAGTTTAGAAAATCAATTTATGGTGTTTAATAATATGAAAAAAATAATGAATGTGGTTAATTCTAAAACTAATTCATTTTTGGTTTCTGGTCAAGATGGCAGAATAGATAAATGCTGTACTCATCTCCTCCCACAACCACATCAAAATTACAACTAAATTACAGAGCAACCATCATTTGAAACCACCTGAAGTCTAGCTGAACAGAACTCCTAGAAATAAGGACATACAGAAGAAGCTAATTTGGGACTGATAAGAAGAGTAGAGACATGGAATTGGCAGGTCCCACACCTATATGAGATGGTTAAAAATAAGGACTATAGAGGTCCCGCTTGTGCCCCAGCCTCACAACAGGCTCCCCAGAAAGGGTTACAACACCAGGAAGAGAAATCTCTACAATGGATGGCTGTGAAAACCAGCAGTGATTTTCCCTAGTAAGATCAAGGGTTGGTGGGGTCCAAGGCATTCCTATTAAAGAGCCCATACATGGACTTACTTGCTCTGAGCTCAGCACTGGCACGGCAGCTGGAAAGGTGCCAGGGACAAATAAGGAGGAATCGAATTGCCTGGATGGAAGGGCAGCTTTCTCCCAGAGAGAGTTGCTGGCAGTGCTGTCAATCCTTTTCTGGGCGCTCACCCTGAAGGTACAGGTAGGTACTATATCTGAGCTTCCATCAAACTGGCTAACAATGTTTTCCTGCCCTGATGATTCCCCGAAACCCCAGCCCACCCAACTTGTGGACCCGCCCAAGTCACTTCCAGTGGCTTTACCAAACAAATGGCCTGTTGCCGGAGTCCAGCCTCGGTGGGTCTCAGGGTCCCCGAAGGAAGAACGTCTCTGGCAAAATGAGACAGACACCAGATGTGATGCCGGAGGACAGCCAGGCTCTCTAGACCTGACTGACTCACCGAGAAAAATCAATCTTTATTTTTATAGGGGAGGTTATACAACATTCAATACATAATGTGATTATTAAAACAGAAACAGTTTCCACAGAAATAATTTCTAAAAACACAGAAGGTTTTACAAATCAATCATGTTAAACAAAGAAATAACCGAAAAGTACAGGAGGTCCCACAGATCAACCATATTAAACAAAGGTTATTTTGACCAAGAGGGTCATTAATCAGATAGCCAATGAAGCTATACAAGCACAAACTTTTAAATGCTGATTATAATTAAATATCTACTAAGTTTCTATAGATTGGTCTAAATCAAAGGGGTACAAGGACTGATTTAAAAATTAGTTATTGTTTATAGAAATTAGATTGTCTAAATTAGATAAATGATTTTTTGCCTAGATCTATTAACTACATATCGGGGGGGGGGGGCATATTATGTTTCCATGTACTAAGATTATTATATTTAAATTAAAACTCCTTCCTCCTCTATTTACCTGGTCCCATCAATAACCACTCCTGCCCAGGGCATGGGAAAGGCAGTGGTTCTAATAAATCTTGAGCTTTTGAATGGTGACTCCTTAAACATTCCTAGCAATGGCCTCCTCCAGTGTTCTGGCAGCTACTCTGCCCATAGTTTAATTCTATCTGTAACTTTCTAGGTGGGGGCAGTGGGCAGCATTAGGGTTATTAAGGGCTTCTAGTTAGGGGTCAGCAAGCCATTTCACGCACAATCAGAGGCATCATGCAAGGTTTTTTGTTATAAAGCACAGGTGTCCAAAAATCTCACCACCTGATGTTAATAGGGACAGGCATACGGGAAGAGATAGGCAGGAGATCCAGCCACAGCCGCTTCTGCTGTGCAGACACGTCTCACCCGACCCAACTGTGTCAAAGGTCAGCTGTTGGTCGGCTCCCTACAGCTTGTCTTGGCCCATACTGTGAACTTTACTAATTCTCTCAAAGGTTCACGAACAAACAGCATCTGACCTTGGCTTGCCATGCACTTACCACTTGCTAAGTGGCCCCAAACCCAGCACAAGCAACAATTAGATTTGGTTTGTTACTTGGCTTTTTTGGTACACTTCCAAGCCTGCCACAAATAGCAGCTATCTGAAGATTGTTTTGTAGCTTGTGTCAGATGGCCCTGGGCAGGACATAGGCAATGACTGACTTTGGCCTGTACCTCCCAGGAGTCCCCAAAGCCAGTGCACCCAGTAGCCAGCTTCAGACCATGCCAGAGCACCACTTAATCTCATCCACAAGTGACACACTCAAGGCAGTACCTGTGCCCTGCTGAAGTGAGTTCTGTTCCATGGGGTCAGCCCCTGTACAGCAGATTCCCCACTGTAGTCACAGCCAGTCCCCGCAGCTGTTCAGCCTGGATATCAACTTCTCCCATGGATGTGCCATCAGCAATCACGGTTCAACTACAACAGAAGGATGCACATGTGGGAAGCTAACCTGGAATGTCCAGGTCTGGTTACTGAGCAGGCTGCCTCACTGGCCATTATAGGACACCTACTATATAATGCCACCTCACAAAGGCTGGGAAATATAGCATATCTACCAAATATATGGGAACAAACACAGGAAAGTACCCAAAATGGGAGACAAAGAAACATGTCCTAAATGACAGAACATGGAAAATATTCAGAAAAATAATTAAAAGAAATAGAGGCAAGCAAATGATCAAACACAGAATTCAAAATCTTGGTTATAATAATGCTCAAGGAACTTAGTGAGAACCTCAAAAACATAAAAAAGACATAGGAACTATAAAAAAAATACCAGTCAGGAATGAAGAATACAATAACTGAAATGAAGAATACACTAGAAGGGGTCAACAACAGGTTAGATAAAGCAGAGGGCTGAATCAGTGGTTTGGAAGACAAGGTATCAGAAAATATTCAGAACAGCAAAAAGAAAAATGAATTTATATGAGGATAGTTAAAGGGACCTCCAAGACAACATGAAGCATAACAACATTCACATCTTAGGGGTACGAGAAGAACAAGAGAGAGAGCAAGGAATAGAAAACCAGTTTGAAGAAACAATGACTGAAAACTTCCCTAACTGCTGAAAGAAAAAGACACACAAGTCCAGGAAACACAGAGAGTCCCAAACAAGATAAACCCTCAGGCCCACACCACAAACATCATCATTAAAATGGCAAAGGTTAAAGACAAAGAGAGAATGTAAAAGCAGCAAGAATAAAGCAGTTAGTTGCCTACAAGGGTGCTCCTGTAAGATTGTCAGCTGAATCTCAACAGGAACTTCGCAGGTCAAAGGGAGTGGCACAAAATATTCAAAGTGATGAAAAGCAAGGATTTACAGCAAAGACTACTCTACCCAGCAAAGCTATCATTTCAAGTCAAAGGACAGATAAAGGCCAAAAGAAAAAAAAAAGCTAAAGGAGTTCATCACCACCAAACCAGAATTACAAGAAAGGTTAAAGGGTCTTCTTTGTGAAGAAGGAGTAAAAAGATCAAAATTATGAATAATAAAATGGCAATAAATGTATATTTATCAATAATTACATTAAATACAAACGGATTAATACTCTAATCAAAAAGCATAAGTGGCTGAATGGTTAAGAAAGAATACCCTTGTATATGTTGTCTACGAGAGAGGCATTTCAGATCAAAAGACACACAGGCTGAAGGTAAAGTGATGGAAAAAGATATTTCATGAAGGTGGAAACAAATGAACAATAAAGCTGAGATAGCAATACTCATATCAGACAAAATAGACTTTAAAACAAAGGCTACAACATGAGATAAAGAAAGATCCAGCAATTCCACTTCTGGGTATTTATACAAGGAAACCCAAAACACTGAGTCAAAATGACATATACAACCATATCTTTATTGCAGCATTATTTTCAGTAGCCGAAATAGGAAAGCAACCTAACTACCCATCCATAGATAGCTGGATAAAGAATAGTGGTCCATATATACAATGGAATATGACTCCGTTTTCTCCAAAGAGAGCATAGTGATGGAGAAGGGACACATGGAAGATGCTCAGTGTTACTAATCATCAGAGAACTGCAAGTTAAAACCACCATGTGATATCACCTCACACCTGACAGAATGGTCATCATCAATAAATCAATAAACAGCAAGTGCTGGTGAGAATGTGAAGAAAGAGGAAAACTTTTGAACTGTTGGTGGGAGTACAGACTAGTGAAAACACTGCGGAAAGCACTATGGAATTTCCTCAGAGAACTAAAACAGAACTGCCTTTTGACCTGGCGATTCCAACTCTGGGACTTTATCTGAAGAAAACTGAAATGCTGAGCTGAAAGAATATAATCATCTCTGTGTTTTATTGCAGCACTACTTAAAATAGCCAAGATTTGGGAGCAGCCTAAGTGTCCGTCAGTGAATGAGTGGATAAAACAATATGGTACATTTACGTAATGGAATACTATTTGGTCATAAAAAAGAATATTTTTTACCCTTTAGACAGCATGGATGGACCTGGAGAACATTATGTTAAGTGAAATAAGCCAGTCAGAGAAAGACAAATACCATACAATTTCACTTATATGTGGAATCTAATGACCCAACTGAACTATCAAGCAAAATAGAGACAGACTCATAGTTAGAGAGCAGGCTGACAGCTCCTGGAGTGGGGGTGGGAGGTGGATGGGGCTTGGGGGCAGAAGGATTAAGCAGAAAGGAAAAAGGAACTCATCAACAGTGGACAACAGTGTGGTGATTGCTGGGGGAGGAGGGTATAAGGGAACTATATGGTAATGGAAAAATATAATACAGATTAAATCTTTTAAAAAGCACAGGATAACCTAGTTGTTTCAATTTATGTCTATTTTATGATTTAAGCTGCCATATATTCCTGATGTTTAATCATTTTTGAATACAGCTTACATATGTTTTTGCACACATCATGACAATTCTTTCTCTTTAGTTTAATGGTAAGACTAGTCAACTTATTGAAATGAAATCTATTTTAAGTTTATTATATTCTTGTTCGGTTTAAAGACAATAGTGTTTATATCCTCTCTATTTGCTTCAAAATTTCTAGGTCAGTTAATTAGAAGCAACACAGCTGTGCATCCGTTGCCTACAATACTGGGAAAATTCATTTTCCTTACGCATTAACTGTCATATCAAATAAATAGGCTGAGAGCTTATCTGTGACAAATGCACTGTGTTTAATGCAATGAGACACTCTCTTAATTTGAGTAGGTAGCAGAGTGTCAGCCAAACCTCCTCTACTGATTTAATTAGCAAGAACTCAATGTTAATCATTTTGTATTTAAATTTTTGGAATCTCGCAGATAAAAATATATATAATCTTTTTCCATCAAAATGAAAAAAGGAAAAACAGTAATAAAAACAAGTTGCGTAGTGTTTAAGGGTATGTAAATGTATTAAACAGCGAATGAATTATTCAACATGTTATATCTTTGGAAGATGTACAGATTTAATGAGCCTCTCTGATTTCACTTTCATACCATCTTACATTATTTTATTCCAAGTTATTTTTATTTAATAATGTTCATTAGGAATAGTTAATCAATTTATTGTATCTTGCAAATGAGAAATGATCAAATATTTGTTTGTTAGGAATTTTTATTGTAGTTTTTTTCCAGAATCCCTTCCACTAATAACATTTTTTAACTAATCCATTGACTACAATATAATGGAAATCTCTTCCATTTGGTTATACTTTTACCCAAAAGTTATGTGTCAAACAATTACATAGTGCCCAATTTAAAATATATGTCAGTAGTCTAAGCTATTTTAATATGCTTCATTTTTAAGCTCTTGGCTCAAACTTGAGTTAGGAGACACTGGGGGATACAAAACCTTCCTTAATCAGTTTGTTGTTGTTGCTTTAGAAAGACAAAAAGCTTTTCTTATTCCTTTTACCGTGAGAGTGATATCTAAACGTATTTGGATGGCTCTATTTAGGGCTAAGAAGAAAGAGTGTTTTTCTTTTATTTTTTAAGTTGTCTTCCAGGTAAAAAAAATAAAATAAAAGACAAGCTCTAGTAAGTGTATTTGAATGTATGAAGAGTGGTCATGCCCTAGAGCAAGGATCCTTCACATCAGGGCCAGACTGGTATGGGTCCCTCCCTGTTGGGAACTGGGCTGCACAGCAGCAGGTGAGCTTGAATGTGAGGTGCTTGAATCATCCTGAAACCATATCCACCCCCCACCCCATCCCAGTCTGTGGAAAAATTGTCTTCTATGGAACTGGTCCCTGGTGCCAGAAAGTTAGGGACCTCCGCCTCAGAGTCTCATATTTTAAATCAAAGGATCTCAAAAGCAATGCACCAAGGGGTTAACAATGGGTATTTCCAGATGGGAAGAATTTGGGCTGTCTCCTTGCTTTCTTCTTTCTGCTTATCTGTATTTTGTCTTTTGGAGTAATATAGACTTTCAGCAAGGCATAGTCAGAGAACTTTATTAGAACTACTGGATTGAGAAAAAATGAGGTACTGTTTCTGAGAAAAAGACCTCAATATATTTCGGCCTTGGACTCACATTGGTAGTTATGTCTCTGTGTTGGTCGCTATTTCTAAGTCAACTATTAAAACCCTAACTGGTAACAGTTAATATCATAGTCTATCCTGGTGTGGAACGTGGCTCTAAAGAGTATCAGGTACAGGAACTTACAAGCAGGAACTCAGAGAAGTCTTCGAGAAAAAAGAGACATCTTATAAGGTGGGATGGCTAAGAAGGAACCTAAGCAAATACCAAACTTTGTCCACTGATTTGCCTAAATTTGAAAGACTTTCCTGCCCATTTCCAAAGAAAGGCAATTTAGTGTACTTAACACTAACCTAATGCTCTAATACTCAATTTTATTTTATTTTTATTTGTGCATGTAGTTCCTTGCAGTAAGTTGGGGTCCTTATCAGAAATACTTGAGAGGAGTTAGGGATTAAGTGCATGGGCTCTGGAAAATACCTTTAGAAAAGTTGTTTAATTTCTCCTGAAAGGTTTTTTTTTAATCCAAGTAGACTTGCGTTTTTGTAATTTTAAAACCATGAATTTCATAAAAGTGGTAGGAGATTTACAAATAATACTAGGAGTAACAACAAAAGAATATTAGTAACCTTTACAGGGCATTTATTATATTCATTTCCTTATTTTGTCCATCTAAGAAGCAATAGTATGAAATTGAGATATTCTTACCTTTTTTCTTCTCTCTTTTATAAAGCTAAAGTGTAATTGACCTAAAACACTTCCTATACTTAGTGAATAACAAATCGATAAATTGAGACATAAGCATACACCTGAGGTAAAGGCATTAAACATATCCATCACCTCCCCAATTTTCTTTATGTGCTCTTCTGTGGCTTTCTTGTTTTTTTGTTTGTTTGTTTGTTTGTTTTTTGTTTGTTGTTGTTGTTGTCATTGTTGTTCTTTTTTGCTGTTGTTTGTGGTAAGAAAACTTAAAATATTTTCAAGTGCACAATACCATATTGCTAACTACGTTGTGCAGTATCTTCTCCATTTCATTGATAAAGAACCAATGTGCAGAGAGATGAAGTAAGTTGACCATATAGTACCGGCAGCTTAGCAGTGGGGCAGAGTCACACCTCACTCCTATCCTCTGTGGACCATGCTGGAACTGCATTCTACCAAGGGAAGCCCTTTTATTTTTAATACCTTTGATTCAGGGGAAGCAAATTTTGTGTTTCTCTAGCACATATAAAATAATCATGTAATATTAAGATACTTGCTAACATAAAATATTGATTGTCTCACAGGCTCTAATTACTGCCAGTCTGAAAGTTTTAAAGACATGTTTTCAAAGATTTTTCCAAAGAAGACTGAGGCTAACAGACCATATAATTATCAATAAAGTGATTTTTGCTCACTTTAATCCTCATTTTGTTTTCTGTAAGGGGACAGATTGGAGAGATGAAATTATGAATAAGCTAAAGCTATAGTATACATGGAGATATATCTAATATTTTATTATAAACTTTTAACTTTAGAATTTTCAAAAATTAGGAATATAGAACCAAAATTGTTTTCCATTTTTAATCAATCTGATTTTTTCCCTGATGTAGATTTTAAAAAACTGATTTACTCCTAAAATTTTATTATACCCTTGTAAATAGCAGGGACTCAATACATGTTTCTTTATGCCTTCTTCTGAAACTTTGCTAATGGTATTTGAATTGTACATGTGGTTGCCACTGTGTTTCAGCTTAAATTCCAGAATAACACACAACATAGTTCCAGCAAAAATGAGCTTTCTGACTCAAGTAAGAGATTGATAATCTATGAATTCAGTGTTCTGCCTCTCTGTTGCTATAGTAGGATTTGTACATTTTCTTAGTTTTCTTATCATTTATTTGTGAGTTTACAAGATAGTAATATAAAGACTATATATTTCTTTAATCATGAAGAAATAGAAAAGAAAGATATGAAACTAGTCCAAATCCTCCCCATAGATTTATAGGTGAGATGTGGTGGGGAGGTGAGAACACGAGAATGTTGGCCACATGCAGCCCTTGCTCTGCTTTGATTGAGGGGCCGGAGGGCCATACTGGCAGGAAGGAGAGGCTGAGTGTGCTTTCAGGGAATCCTCCGAGGCCAGCTCTTGGTCATCTTCCATTGTCTATTGCTAGCTTTCCTTTACAATAAGCAGAATAAAATTTAAGCAAACCTCCTTAAAAGGCATTCACTCTGTATAGACCATTTATTGTTGCAGATACAAGGCTATTACTATATCCATTGAAAATTCAAACAAATGCAAAATCAAACAAGCTGTAATTTCTTAGCAAGTTATTAGGGAATGGCTTACTTGTTCACTTATTACCAGCTCTGCCTATCGGCTCAGTTTCTTTTATACAGTGATCTAGACCCATGTTAGAGGGGCTATATTAAGAGAAATGGTGCATCTTTTGATGAGGGCCCAGATGCTGTAACTAGATTGCTTTGTTTGAATCCTTAGCCTTGTCTTTAGCTCTAGGACAGAGATGTGACTTAACCTTACCATGACTCAGTTTATCATATCTCAGATGGGTTAAAGGATAGAATCTACCTTTAGTGTATACACATAGACACACATATATGTTTTATACACATATTTTAATATATACATGTATATCTATAACATTACTTTATATAAAAAATTTAAAATAGCAAGATTTCACAAAGAAAGCACTGTGTATTTGTTTTGCAAGATTCTTTGTCCTGGATCCCTATGACTCATTCTTAAATATCATTAAACTTCATTCCTTTGCTGATGCACTGTTTTTAGAACTGAACCATAATTTCACTTTTTACTTTCATTTTATCTCATTTTTACTCATTTGCAATTCGATCTACCTTAACCTATTTCCACCTCCACCCACACCCTCATCTCTCACATGGTCTTGTCTTTAATCCCAGCCTCACCACCGACCACTCGGGCCTGTAGCTGAAATTCTGTTGTGACATCCATCTGTCCTTCAGTACCTGGAATATTTGTAAGCTGCTCTTTAGCCTTGTGCTGAGATTGATTCTCATTTATTATTGTCTACCTGGAAAGAAAACCAAAGTCTCTATCCATTTGGTAATTACTCCTCTGATATATTGCTCTCTAGGGGGTTAAACGTGAATAAATGCCGTAATCTCTCTTGATCAAGTAAAGAGCCCTCAGTAAGCTAAGTGCTTTTGCAGTAGTAGCTTTTTCACAGTTGTTTAGGTCTCTTAATTGAAGATACTAAACTCAAACTACTTCTATATGAGAAGTAAATTGTGCTCCAATTTTTTTGAGCTCCTTGATAAATGGGCAGTGGTACTAGAAGATTCCTTAACACTTAGGCTATTTCCTGACCATATTATATACTTGTTAAACATTTATTGAGTTATATGTCATAGTAAATTACATGACAAACTATAGAATGCAAAACATATTAATTTGAAAAGGAGCTAGATGAAGTAGTGTAAATGCTGTTTATTTTGAAGCTCTTCTTTGTTATAGGCAAATAAAGTTATACGTTGCATGGAAAGCATATGTTATATGGAAAACAGAATTTATAACCTCTGGTCTTTTCCCTTGTTGAACTCACTGCTTAGATTCATCAAAGGTTCTAAAACTTATCACAACACACACACACACACACACACACACACATCTATATCAATAACACATACAAAAACACTACCACAGAACATCCTAACAGGGGTGGAAAGTATGTTTCACTCATGAAATGTGGGTAGAAAATAACACTATTTAATAACTTACCTCCTTACCTCCTATGCACTAACCAAGGACAAAAAGCAGTCTCTTGTGAATATTCTACTACACACCTTTCTCCATGTATCTGGAGTTCTTCTGGTTACTTCTTATCAAATAAATGTTTCAATTACCATCAAAATTTTTGAAAGACCTGTAAATGCAATAAAGCTTTTTCTTTGGGGAATATTTATATTGTTTTTAGATAAAAGGAATTCAAGATTTTTCAGGTCTTTGAAAGAAAATCATAAGGATAATTAAAAATAGGCCAGATTTTCTGAAGCATGTTTTTTTTTTCTCCAGTGTAATTGTCCTATAAGATATTCTTAGGAAAAGAGTTTCTTAGTCAAATAAGTTTTTAAAACACTACATCTTATGTCCCTTTCTTGGAGTTTGAGAGTGAATTTAGGTGTATTGAAGTATCTGAGAAGATTTTTTAAAAAATTTTAATCCAATTATTTATTTATTTATACTTAGAAACAAAACCAATTATTGTATTCCAGGGTATTGTTTTGCATATGGATATTGTTATTACTTTCTAGAGTTACACCTTTTTTATTGTTGTTCAGTTACAGTTGTCCCACCTTTCTCCCCATTGCTCTCCCCTAACTCGCCCTTCCCACTCCCACAGCCAACCCCCGCATTGTTTGTGCCCGTGAGTCCTCTATTTGTGTTCTTTGGCTTGCTCCTTCCCCTTCTTTACCCCGTCATCTCCCTCCCCCACCCCTCTGCTCACTGTCAGTTTGTTCTTTATTTCCAAATCTCTGCTTCTATTTTGCTCCCTTGTTTGTTTTATTGATTAGGTTCCACTTTAGGTGAAATCATATGGTATTTGTCTTTCACTACCTGGCTGATTTCACTTAGCATAATGCTCTCCAGTTTCATCCATGCTGTCACGAAGGGTAGGAATTCCTTCTTTCTTTCTATTGCATTGCATTCCATTGTGTAAATGTACCACAGTTTTTTGATCCACTCATTTACTGATGGGCACTTAGGCTGTTTCCAGCACTTGGCTATTGTAAATTGTGCTGCTATGAATATTGGGGTGCATAGATTCTTAATAAAGTAACATGTATAAGATGAATTAGCCAAATGATTCTCAAACTTGTTGGATCACAGAATTGTCTTTATTCTCCTTCTCTTGTTTGTAGCTTGAGCAACAGTGGTATTTTGACAATCATCTTGCATTAGGCTGAACTTTTATTGATTCTATGAAGACTGAATGCTGAGAACATACATTTTATTATTTCAGATTACCCATAAAGGATTCTTGAGTGGGTATTTAGATTCTTGAATGATCTCTTGTATTTGATACTAGTAATGCCTACTAGCTGACACCAACATGAAGCATAAAGACATTTCTAATATTATGTTGCTATTATTATATTTACTCAGCCCTGCTGTGTGAAAAGTGCTGTCACTTATACATGCCCCCCACCAACCCATGTAGTCTGAATGTTGAATCATTGCAAAGGGAATGTAGCCATGGGTATGTAAGCAAAAAACAAAAGCATACAAAAATCTCCCCAAAAACTAAACTAAACAAAAAACAACAGGCAAAGCCTTCAAGGAGACTCTTTTCTTTCTTCAGATTGTCTATTCATTTGAATTTAATGCCTTGAAATGCAGTAGGAGCACCTCAGTGAATGCTATCTTTTAAAAAAATTGTTTGAAACAATGTGTATATTCAGTAAAGCCATGTTTGACTGGAATTGTCTAAATGTTATCAGCTAGAATCCACGACAGAGGCTTACTTGTGAATCAATAATGTGGCAGGTCCAAATTAAGTGTTATAAGCTGTTAGCTTCTTGAATCATTGTTTTAACTCTCACTGTAACACTTAAACCAACAGAGATGATTTCTCTGGCTTACTAATAAAAATGTATATTATTTCTACAATCCATACTGTTTTCTATTCACCACTCTCATTTCTATTTAAATGGTATATATATCCTGCTTGTTTTAAATTGAGAAATAACAATCAAACTTCTGGTCTTTTGTGTTCCGCAGTCTCTGCCGAATAGGATTTTCTCAAGGGCCATTGAGAAAGCCTTTCTGGGCAACATTTTCAATGATAAAATATGAATAAGAAAAACTGCTAAGGTGCTTCCTATTCTTTTGACTCATGTAGGCCTGTATTTTTGTTGCTGTTTACAAAATAAAGGTAAACTTTTGCCATTTTATTCTAGAATAAAGATTAGATATTGCCAAAGACTTATGAGTATATTTTAATGGCTGAAGACAAAAACTAACCAATATTTGACAAAGAGAAGGGCAAGTAATTAGTAAAACAGAAGATTCGAAATACAAGGTTTGTGTTAATGGACTTGGCCTTCAGGAATGCTTCTGCTGCTGGCTAGAATATAAAAGAACAGAAAAAAAACTTTTCCTATGGGAAGAATAAGTAAAACTGGCAAAATAAAATAAAAATTGTACTTTTTTATGAGGGTAGAGAAGGGTAGTGGATTTAAAGAAACTAAATAGACTGAATTCCAGAGAAAAGCAAAGCCTTCAGAGAGGAGAGACCAGCAGCTCTTCCACCTGGGGCCATTTCCAGATTTGGATCCAGACTGCCTTGCCAGGACTGACAACAGGGAGGGCTGGCTGGCGGAAAGGATTAGAGGGAAAGAATCCCAGCTCAGCTACACAACCGTGCCTTGCTCCCATCCCACTCTCAGGTTTACCTGAGAAACAGGGATCAAGACCTGGTAGGTAAAGAGATGCCACCTAGTCTAGGGCATTTTCCAAATGATTGGATTCTAGAAGTTTGTAGAATTTGAAACCAGTAGTGAAGCAAACCTATCTGAAACATCAGCCAAGTCTTCCAGCTCAAAGACAGACCCCATGAAAAGCTACTAGGAAAGAACAGACATCATAGTGCAGTCAAGAAATAGACCCAATACTTATACAACCCATTGATCTCAACAAAAGTGCCAATGTAATACAAAGAGGAAATAAAACTCTGCTTTAAGAAACTTTGGAAAACTTGATATCCATATGGAAAAAATGAACTTATATGTATCATACACCAAGCACAAAAGTGAATTTGAGATAGATCATAGCCTGAATATAAAAGTTAGGGTGATATAATTTCTAAAAGAAAGGTGAGGTAGCAGGCTGCCTCTAACTTGCCAGTCCTTATAGTTGTAGTACCTCCCATGAGGCAGACATTGCAACTGTGTCTCTACCAGCTTCAGTCTCTCTGTTACTGACAAGCCCCCATATCTGGGAGCTACACAGGTGTGGACTCAACCCCAGGGACTACTCCTGTGCAGTAGCCAAAGCTTTGCAAGGATGAAAGCTCACCTTTCTCTAAGAAGACCATTCCGGAAATCAGAAAAAATGACCATGGGACTCCTGAGACAGAAGAGGCATTTGTGTCATTCCATGATGTGACCGTGGACTTCACTCAGGAAGAGTGGTGGCTGTTGAGCTATTCTCAGAGGACGCTATACAAAGATGTGATGCTGGAAAACTGCAGCAACCTAGTGTCATTGGGAATTCCATTTTCTAAACCAGCACTTGTCATTTGGCTAGAGCAGGGGAAAGAGCCCCAGTGCAAGGAGAAAGAACGTTTGCCTGGCTGCTGTTTGGCAGACCCACAGCTAGAAGTTCCACCTTATCCATCCCCCCCCCCCACTCTGCCCTTGGGCAGTAGGCACTTATGCCAACATGTGCTGCATGATCACCACTTTCCAGGCTGCCCAGGCTTGTGTTCGGGGACTCTCCAAATAGCGGAGCTCTGCCCGGCATATCCAAAGCAGGAGCGGCAACCACTCTCTCTCTCTCATGAAAGCTTCTGGCATGACAGTGTGGAAGGTGAAGATAGAAAAGGGGGATCCAAGTTTTTTAGAGAAGATGAGAGATAGAATTAATTCAAGAACTTTCTCCAGATCACCTGAAGGACAGCTAATAAGCTTGAGGAAAGGCAAAACAGTGGTGGAAATAAAGTTCAGCTCAGCTGAGAAGGCAACCCTTTAGAAACAAAGTATTAATGGGGGTAGGAATCTCAGGATTTGAAGTAGTCAGTTGCAGAAATTGTAAGGTTGACTTTAACCTGAAGTCAGCCCCCTCTGTTCATTAGAGTACCCACTCAGGAGGAAAGTCTTATTTTTTCAGCTGGCGTGGCCAGTCTTTTAGCTGTAAATCAGCTCTCATCACACACAAGAGATCGCACATGGGGGAGAAGCCTTATGTCTGCATGGAGTGTGGGCACACCTTTACTCAGAATTCAAACCTAGTCACGCACAAGATGGTATAATCTGGGGAGAAGCTTTTCACATGTGAGGAATGCGAGTGAAGCGTTAGCCAGAGTCAATTCTCATCAGACTCCTCAGGACACACTTAGGGGAGAAAGCTTCTCTTTCAGGATAAGTCACGGTTCATCACATACCACAGAACTCACTCATGGGAGAAGCCTTATATATGCAGGGGCTGTGGGAGGCTTTTTAGAGATAAATCAACTCTCAGCAAACACCAGAGGATTTATTCAGGGAACAACCTTCATTTGTGCAATGAATGTGGCCATAGCTTTAGTCAGAAGTCATACCTCATTAAACCCAAGAGGATGCATTCTGGGAGTGTGGACCAGGCTTTATTGATAAGTCAGAACTTGCCACACACCAGAGGATACACTCAGGGCAAAATCTCTGTATATCTGCAGAATGCGGATGAGGGTTTAGTGTTAAGTCATCTCTCATTCAACAGCAGAGGACACATTTGACAGAGAAGCCTTTCACATGCAAAGAATATGGGCTAGGCTTTAGATAAAAGTCAACTCTCACTGTACATCAGAGGACATATTCAGGAGAGAAGACTTTTGTATGTGGGGAATGTGAACTAGGCTTTCGACGGAAATCATACCATGTCAGTCACCAGAGACACACACTGGGGAGAAGGCTTAGATTTACCCTGGGTGTGGGCAAGGCTTTAGCTAGAATGCAAATTTAGTCAGGCACAAGATGGCCCACTCAAGAGAAAAGCCCTTTGTGAGAGAGGCTTTAGCCAGAAGTCAGCCCTCACAAGACACCCGAGGACACATTTCACAGAGAAACCGTATGTGTGTAGGGAGTGTGAGTGGGGTTTTCAGTGACAAGGCAACCCTCAGCACACATCAGAGAACACACTTAGGGGAAAAGCCTTATTTTTACAATAAGCGTGAGGAGGGCTTTAGGTTGAAGTTACTCCTTTTTAGTCACCAGAGGACACACTTGCTGTGGAGAAACTTGACACACAATGGAGTGGGGGTGGGTTTTAAGCTAAATCACACCTCATCATGGAAGAAAAGACAACTTAAGGGGAAATCATTTGTGTGCAAGGGGAGGACTTCAGATATACTAACACTGAGCAGAGGGCAGAAGAAGGTATACATATGTAAAATAGTATTTCTCAACTAAAAGCATTTTTACTTCAAGGTGACATTTGGTGAGGCCTAGAGAAATTTTTTTGTTGTCACAACTAGGAGGCTGTTACTGACATCTAGTGGGTAGAGGTCAAGTATGCTGTTAAATATCCATGATGCACGGCACAGCTCCGCATAGCAATAAACTATTTGACCCTGAAACTCAGATGCCTCTAAGGCTTGCTTTGGTTACAGGACCCGCCACCCGACCCGAGCCCTTCCATTGGCTTGGTGGACCTCTCTTGGACTGTGCTGCAACTGAGAGTCTTTCTGCATAGCTGTGTGTCCTCCCCTTTCCTTCCTCTCCCTCCCTTCCCTGCATCTCCCTGCCTTCTCTGACTTTCTTCCCATTTCTCTTAAATATTGCTTTCCCAGTAATCTCTTGAACATCTAATCTTGTCTTTATTCTCAGAAGACTCCAACTAATACAGTTACAGAGAGAAAATGGTAACTTTACAGTGAAGCAAATTGACTTATATCTCCTTAACAACATTAACTGCTAACATTGAGACAAAAAGACACCGTAGGCTTCCTGGTGGAATTCATTAAAAAGGGCACCATGTCTTTTTTCATATTCCTGCCAAAAAATATGTAACATTTGACTTGTTACGAGAAATCATTAGACAAACTTAAATTAAGTGATATTCTATAAAACCATTGTCCTGTACTTTGCAAAAATATCAAAGCCAAGAAAGATAAAGGAAGACTGATGAACCATTCAGACTTAAGGAGATTATGAAGATGTGACCATACAGTACTTGATATAAGATTGGAGCCTGGAGAGCAAAAATACAGAGACAAAATCTATGGGTTAGAGAATAGTGTTTAATCAATGTTAAGTCAATGGTAAATTCAGTATAGTGTGGTCATGAGACATGGCTTTGCTCTGGATATACACAGGTAAATTTTAAGGGATAAAGGGACACAACATTTCCAGTTTATTCAGAAATTGCTCAAGAATTGTCTCAAAGAAAGCATAGAATAAAGATAAATTTTTCAGAAAGGGAGAAAGAGAGGAGGACGAGAGAGACAGGACAAAAATGAGCAAATACAAACCATCGATGAACTCAATTAAAAGGTGCACGAGAGAGCCTTATACTTTTCTTACAACTTTTCTCTAAGTTTGATATTATAACCAATACAAAACCATTAACATAAGCAAAAAAGAAAGGAAGAAAAGAAGAAACACAGAAAAAGGAAGATAGGGAAATAGGAAAAAAAGGAAAGAGGGAAGTTTCTGGAATGTTGGGTGATATGTGTTTGGAATAATCACAGTTAAAATTGCCCTCGCTGGTGTGGCTCACTGGATTGAGTGCCAACCTGCAAACCAAAGGGTAGGTGGTTCAATTCCCAGTCAGGGCACATGCCTGGGTTGCAGGCTAGGTCCCCAGGAGGGGGTGTGCCATAGGCAACCACACATTGATGTTTCTCACCCTCTCTTTCTCCCTCCCTTCCCCTCTCTAAAATAAATAAATAAATAAATAATTACATACATACATAAATAAAATCTTTAAAATAAATTGTACCTGTGGCACAGCCCATGATAATTCAACTCCTCAGAAATTAGAAAGTGTAGTCCATGTTCTAACTATCAGAAGAGAGGGTTTTCCCTTTCTATGAAATATATATATACACAAACATACCTATATATATACATATATATAGTTAGTGTCCAAAATTTCTTTTAAAATACAATGTTCTGAATATAATTAAAAATTACCACAAGTGGAATAAAGTAAGAAAATGTAAGCTTACTAAAAAAAAAATAGAAGCAGTCCAACTGACTCCTCAATTATTGAAAATAACAGCAAGGGCTTTAAATCAATCATTCTTTCTATTTTTAAAAGTTCAGGAGAAAATTGGTAGGATATTTCAAAAGGAAAATTAAAACTCCAAAAAGAACCTAATATGAATGCTATCGTTGAAATATGTAGTCTCTGATTTTTTTCCTCAGGCCTGATGATGCAGTAAAATCAACAAACATTTTTCTCTCATTTTTTGAAATAACTTCCATTGAGATTTAAATAAGTGGTTTAAAAAAATACACAAATAACTTAGAGGGGAGCCATTGCTTTGAAAGTTATTCCTCTTCTAATTTGTTATACCCAAGAAAATCAGTCACTAAACCCTGACCTAGTCAATCATAACATGAAGAGGCACTAAATTTAGAATTTGTTTTTTATATTTTGGACTTTAAAAAAAAATTATTTATTTATTTTTAGAGAGGGAAGGGGGGGGGGAGAAACATCAATGTGCAGTTGCTGGGGGTCATGGCCTGCAACCCAAGCATGTACCCTTACTGGGAATCGAACCTGTGACACTTTAGTTCACAGCCTGTGCTCAATCCACTGAGCTACACCAGCCAGGGCATATGTTTTGGACTTTTAAAAGTTGCACTACTCTGTTCAACTCTGCCACTTGCTTTCAAAGCTGATATGCTTCTCTGATTCTTATGTACAAATGTTTCTCCCCCCAGCCCCCAAATTTTAAACAGGATACTTGTTTTCTCTTAAGGAACCAGCCTAAGTAGCTTAATATTTCACAAATAATTTTTAGAAACATAGCATCTTCTTGCCTGAGCAAGAATCTTCTGTCTCTCTTTATCTGTCTCTCTCAAGTGTATTTGGACCAATCCTGTGTGCTAATGTAGTAAATATTGCATCTTAGTTTTTGTGACTTTAATTTCAAAGGAGTAATAACCATTAAAAGTCATACATTTTTATGGTTGACCTATTTTCATTAATCAATCATCCCATATTAAATGTGGTGGAAAAACAATGGAATAACCAGATATTATTGGCTATTAAAATGAATAAAATTTCCAGGGAATGATTGGTATTTCTTATAGAAAATGAGCCTGCACTTGATATAACACAATCAAGATGTTTTTTGAAGTACAAGTATACTTTGTGTTCCTTTATTAGATTTTTTTTGAAATCAGAGAATAATCTGAATCAATTTCAGTTCACTGGGTTAATATAAAACAAATAACATTTATCAACTTGGGGCTATTAAAATGTACCTATTTTTCAAATAGTGGCAGACATTATGAGCTTATATGGCTATTTATTTTTTTAATATTTCTCTAATAAATCTTTTTGAAACAAAGTATTTTACTTGTCATTATTCATACACACAAACACACACACACTCCAACCATAAAACCTGTGATTTTATACAACATTCTTACTAAAAATAATTTCCTTGGAAAAGCTTGGAATAAAATGAGCAAAACGAGCATCAGATGCTTTACAACTTAGTCTTATATGCTTTATGTTACACTTCGTCGTCAAACTTTTCTCTCTGATTCACCCCCAGCAAGAGAAAAAAACAATCTGGAGAGAAAATTTTCTTTCTAGACATTTGATCCTCAGAGAAACATTTCGATGGGTCCCTCATCTGTAACATCTGGGCTGGGGGACAATGTCCCCTGTCAAATTCAAGATATGATGTTCAATAGTAGGAAGTACACCGGATCCTATTTAGAATGATTAAAGAAAGTTCCCTTCCTTGGCTAGAGAGTACAAATTGATACATTTGTTTATCAGTGGATTCAATTATTTCCTACTTTCTCACCTTCTTAACCCAGGTAGCTAGGTCATAACTGCCGTTTCTATACATTACCTTTGGCAAATACCGACAAACAAACCGCCATAGTAGTGAAGATTAACCTTCAAAGTGCAGTGGGAAGAATCGTAGGGACTATCTTGGTTCACATTCTGGCTCTGCTTCTTAATTTGCTCGATGAACTTGGACAACATTTGTTATCTCTAAAAGCTCAATTTTCTCATGTTCAGTGTTAAGATTAAATAATATTATATAAATTAGAGCTATGATAAGTGGTTATTTAAAAATATCCTTTTCTCTCTGATGTTTTCTACTAAACTGGTCCCCCTCATTTAAATTAATTTTAAAAACCTAATAAGTTCAAGGCATCTGCAGCTTTAGGTCCTTCTATGACCTTGATCAAATCATATAACCTCTCATAGTTTCTCTTTATCTACCTATAAAACCAGGATAATCATACTTGATACCTATTTACCATGCTGTGAAGATGTAGTAACATCCAGAAAGCTGGGTGTACTCTAGGGGAAACCAAAAAACTGCTTTGTAATAAAAATAACAGGGAGAATAACATTAAGAAATATTTCTTTCCCAGGTATTCTCTAAAGAGATTTGGGCATCTGTTGTCCAGGACATATTGGCCTTTAGCTAAAAACAAATACCTGCCAGTTTTCATTAAAATTCATTTTAGCAAATTGTTACTGTCCTGTAATACACCTATGGAGACCCTTGCAGATTAGCAAAGAGCTCTTGGGAAAAAGCAGAGTACCATGCTGGCTGGAAACGTAAAACTCCACCAGGGCACATTCTGTGCACAGTTACCATTCAGCCCACAGCACTTCCCACGAAGGTTTCATAAGCCTTGCCCTGAGCAAACATGAAGCACTTTATTTGGGAGTTTGCCAGCATTTTTTTTTTTATTAGACTCTGCCTGATAGCAGTATGTGCCAAATATAAATGGTGCCATAAATCTCCTAGTATTACATGTAAGCGGATCTATTATTGTCCTGGCTCCTAGTAATATCTGGGGGACCTTCTTACATTTAATTTGAGGTTTTGATTTTTTATTATATGCCTAGGAAAAGTACTGTCAACATAAGAACATTTTTAATGCAATTGTTTATTTAAGAGACAAGCAAAACAATGTGTGTGAAAGCATGATACGTACTTATGAAGGAAGCCAGCACATTTTATGATGTACCTTTAGTTTTAAAAATGCCTTGGCTATCATTGTCTAGATATGGCTTTCTACATATGGCTTTTAAAATTATAGCTGGAAGTTTCTCTCCTAGCCAGACTTGGTGCTTGCACACGTTCTACCGAGTGTTAAATGATTTGAGACTCATTGAAAGCAGCCTATTTATTCAGGAATGCTGTTCTGGAAGAAATTTTTTTTTATCTAGGTATTATTCTCTGGATTGAAAGAGAAAGCATAATATATATGACCTTATAAATATGTTGGTTGTCAAGTTATTAATATTACTTCATCTGTAAAGACAGAATATTATTTTTTTAAAAAGTCAGGACCAAATAATAAGGGTAGAGCAAGAGCTAAAATTAAAGAGAGAGAAAAAAACCTGTCTTTCAATATTCTTTATGCTTTGAAGAATAAAATTTGTTGAAGATATAAATCAATAATGCAAAAAATTGAAACAATGCCTATTCTTCAGTTTTCTGCTTACTTCAATGAACTTTTTTTTCTTTTTTACAGAACAATTTTTCTATAAAGTTTGAATGTTACTCTAAAATAGAATGACTTACCAAAGAATCTATTTCTTTTGCTTAAGAAAATAAATTAAAAGGATGAGAATCAAAGGGATCCCTGTTTATAAGGCTAAACATGTTCAGAACTTTTAAGACTAGCTTCCACCCTCAGGAGGACAGTGGCAATGATCTCCCAGTAGGGCTCCCAGTTTCTGTTACACCTCCTGTCCCGCTCGGCAAAACTGGTAGGCTGTCTTTCCAAAGCAGGTGGAGTCCAATTGTTTGACAAATAAATCACCTTCCCTGGCCTCATTTCCAGTTGACTTTATGACCACTTCCCACTATTGCCTTATACTTAGTTGACTTTCCAGTCTAAATAACCTACTGATAGAATCATTTACATGCTTTTTGACTTTTATTCTTTTTCTCACATTTTCCATTACATCAACAAAGTTTTGACTTTTTCCTTGTGTAATGGGTATATTTTGCCTTTAACAATTACTCTGGTTACTTCTGCCCCTTAATTTCACTTGCTTTGGACTCCCATAGCAATGTATCTGGATCTTTCATATAATGTTATAGCATGTCCTCTACTTTGCATTAAACCATCAATGTAGATGCCTCATATCTTCCACTAGGCATGATATTTCATTCTGTGTATCACATAATCTCCTTGAGGTCAGGATTCAATTTATGGTTACGTCAAGTCTGTACATTTACCTCCTTGAGTACATTGCATTTAATGAAAACTATACAACTCCTTAAAAAAATACAAAAGGGAATGTTTTTATCTTAATTTCATCAACACTTTTTTCATTTGGGTATAATGTTGTGTTTTATTTTATTTACACTTGTCTTTATTCGTTTTGTTGAAAATGATAACATGGGCTTCAGAGCCCAGAAAGAGGAGATAAAAGGGAAAAAAAATGCCCCAAAGAAAGCACAAAAGGATAGAAAAGCAGGCTTCCCAAATCATCAGGATGCAGGTGTAGGAATAGGGACGAAAACGGCCATTCCATAGCAGGAGCAATCCAGTAAAGGTGTTCCTGCTCAGAAGAAAGGGAAACCCAGCATTTTCTACTGAATTGTCTAAATTTGAGAAAGGGACATCTCATTGGACTGATTGGTCATGCTAGTCTTGTATTTGGGAAGATGTAACTACTATCTACTATCTGTGTCTGAAAGACTTCTTTCTTTAGTGAAAATATAGTTACAGAAAAATAAATGAGAGGGCTATAAAGAAAGAAAAATAGAGGCTGTCAAAAGCAGGCACACATCCGCTACTGAAGATTCATCATGTAGCGACATTAGGTGAAGTGTGGGAGGTAATTGTTTATTATTTTCCATAATCTTTAATTAATGAACATGTTCTTCAAGTGTTTTATTAAACTTCATTGTGATGCATTAGAATATGGCCGTGTTTACTGCACAAAGGGTATATCTGGTATTGTTTTCTACATGATTGCACAGAATAGCTTTATTCAAAATACCTCCAGATATGATATATTACTATTTAATTTTATATAATTATACTTCTGGGTGGGAATACACCCAGAGGTGTCAAACTCTCTGACTGTATGTATGGTATGCTGGAGGATATGGCTTTGAATGTCTTTAAGTATAGGCAGATTTAAGGATGTCAACAATAAATTCAAAAGAAGATAAGACAGGATGTGCCTCTGAAGATTTTTAACTGTTGTTGACAAAAAGTACATATCTAGTCAAAGCAACAGCCTCCATATGAGCTATAGGACTGGCTGCACTTCATCACCAGACATCCTATGTTTTATAAAGAAAAATTACAGCATTTTTCTTGTAATATCCACTTGGATAGCCCTCCCCACTGCCTTTACTTCAGAGCAGTTTAGGCTATAACAAATGGTGTCGATCAGTCATTGCCTCGCTAACAAAAATTCAGTCTTGACTTTTTGTTTTGTAGGAAGGCAAGTACTGGGCACAGATTCCAAAAATAAAATGAGAAAATACAAAGGTCCTGCCTCCAAGCTGCGGTCCTTGAAGACGGAAGTAAATTGATGACTGCAGTTGGTATAATCAAGGGCCCATTATTCTCAGAGACTTATGAAAACCCAGAGGAGGTCCTGGAAGAAGTAAAGGAGAAGCAGAATATGGCACAGGGCACAACCGACTTCTAGAGAAGATGATGCTTGAGTAGCATATCTCAGTAGGTCTGGTAATAATTCAGAAGAAGTTGTGTCTGTGGGGAGGGATGGAAAGAAGTGGGGACGGATAGAGACTGAATGTTGAAAGTGCCTATCTCTCATTTGTTGGTAAACACTAAATTCTGCCACCTTGCCCCTGAAAATGAGCTAAGCTACTTAGAGCCACAATGATCCTTTTAAAAGATGACTCCCAGGCAGGTTACTATGTCATCTTCAGAAAAAGAGCTTTGAAAAAATGTAGATGGTTTATTTCCATCTAAAATGAAACTTTATGGGATACAGGTGGGCCGCAGCTGCTGACAGCACAGGAGGGTACTTCTGCCTCCGGAGAAGCAATCCTGAAGATGGACTTGTTACTAACAAGAAAAAGTCAGAAACATAAGAAGCTGACAGAGCAATCACAGTAAAAATTCTGTGTCTGTACAAATAGCAAAGTGATTGTTTTTTAGTCATCCAAGCCAGAGTATTGGTCTTTAAAATTTTTCTTCTAAAGAGGTTATCTAGATAGATAGCATATAGCCAAAACTTCTTTGATTTTTTTTTTTTTTTACTGTCTGGGTTAACAACTAAGGTTTATCAGCCTCATTTAAGACAGAAATGTTTTTATACATCAACAAAGCAATGAAGATATTAAGTCACCCCTTTATCTTAGAGGCAGTCAGGGAGAAAGAAAGACATTTACACATAGTCACGGAAGGATTTGTTGGAATAGAACCAGGCGGAAATACCACTGTTACTGATTCACATCTGATCTCAGTATCATCGACCCAACCCTGAATGTATCAGTGAATTCTTGCCACAATGTCAGTTCTATGTAGTCAACTGACCTCTCTGGTCAATTACTTCCCACTTAGATAATAGCCCATTTCATTGTTAGGCCACTTTAATCATCAGGAAATTCTTCCATGTGTTGTTTGCAATTATCTGTTGAACCTATTCTGTAATATCTTGTCCATTGCCTAATTGTTGCTCTGCCTGCTGACCTTTCCAATGTCCACGTACAGCAAATATAGTTCATAATGTTTTCCTACCTAGGCTAAACAATGTCCAGTCCCTTCATATGTATCTCATGTAAAAATCCAAGAACATCTGAGAATCCCACTGATCTGAGATGTGTCAATAATTTCTTTAGTGTTTCAGAGGACTTATTAAATTTGGGAAGCATGGAAGATTGAAGGCTACTTTTGCTGTATTGTTTCCATGCCGTCATCATCTGCAGTCACCCAGATCTTTTCCCAATCATTCACACACTCAAGAAAGGGTTTCCATTTGTAGATATGGAGGAAAGATTTAAATTTTAATAATCTTGTCTCCTTTTCCTTGAGAGTTTCAGGGATCACATGTTAGAAAAGACTGAGAATTGGAATAACGTACCAGAAAACTCAGTCCTCAAATCTAGGTATGAAATACTGTTCTGTCATATCATAGCTCTGCAAACTTCAGGTAGCTATCAAATTCTTTGATACTAATGTTTATATCTACTAAGTAAGTTGACTTTCAAGGAGATATGAGAAGAATAAATGAGATTATGTTTGAAAAATATCAAGAATTGATAATGCACTATTCATAGGAAATGCTCTATGAATGTTAGCAGTGTTGGTAAGAAGATATATAATTCACATCTAACTAACAATAAAGGCATATTTTCTAGACATGACAAGCAGTAAGACCTTCAAAACCACATTGGTTTGCCCAAATTTATATGGCAAAAATCCTACTCCTAAGTGTTGCATCTGCTTTCTTCTCTTATAATATTCTTTATTGTTGTTCAAGTATGGTTGTCACTGTTTTACCCCCCGTGATGCCCCCATGGCCCACCCATCCCCACCTCCCACCTTCAAACCTACCCCCTTTGGCTTTGTCTATGTGTCCTTTATACATGGTCCTTGATGGCCCTTCCCCTATTTTCTCCCATTATCCTTGATTTCTTTCAATGATACCAATTACTGCTATAGATTACACCCTTATTTCTACTGTTATAAGCAAATATGAATGTAATAAATTAGACTTTGAATAGAAAAACAAATATATTATCTTATCAAATATTCTATCGGATTTACTTCAAAATATCTCTGTGAAGTAAAAATATAAGGTACTACTATCTTAAATGTGCAACTAGCATGTTAAAGATTAACGTGGGCACAACAGTAAACTGGCATTTAATCCTAGCAAACCCCAGAATGAAAGACAGAACTTGAAGGGTTATCTGTGTCATTGCCAGATCTGTCAGTTCTTGATTCTGACAGTAATGCTGGGATGTAAGATACAGATACCTACAAACAAACACACAAGTGTGGGCCTCTATGCTAGCAGAGGAAGACATTTAGACACTGTGGGCCTTCATGTTCTAATTTTGAAGCCAGTACAAATCTGGAGGCAGGAAATCAACACCTTATCTCAGCTTTCATCTGTGACATGCTGCTCCTCACTCTGCCTCACAGACTGTCTCTTCTCCAGCCGCAACTCTGCTTCCTGGAACCAAATGACAGACTCCAGCTGCCAAATGCAGAATTGTCCTCAGGATTGTTCTAAGAGACAAACCCATTACTTGCTATTTTTAATTCTTCAAATAAAAAATTAGGTTGTAGTATTATGTAATAATAATAAATATTTATTAGATAATCACTCTGCAAGTACTTTATATGGGTTGACTAGCTATATCCATGCATATGTTTTCTATTAGGGCTACTGTGTAACAACAAATAAATGTAAAGTAACCAAAATACATCCTGTCACTCATGCACACACACACAAACAAAACCAAGACATATAACTTAGTCTCATAAAAACATATTTTTCCTAAATGTCTTTGCATTAAGGGACCTTACTTTATCTGATATATTGACATTAGTTCTTATAAAATGTAGCTCTCCTTTCCTTATTTCTAATGCTAGAGAAATGAAGTATATAGACTCACAAAAGCAGAAGATCAAGTACCAGGCTTGTCCTCTTCTTCCACCAACCAGCCCTATGACAATAAAATTGCTTAGCTGTGAAGATGAATCTCTAGCTCTTACCCTAGGTATGTTTCCCTACATGTAAGATGTTAACGATACCTTCCTGAATAATTCATGAGATTACAAAAAGGCTCAGATATCGTAGAAAGAGAACTGGAGTATGAAGACTGGGCTTAAGTTGACTGTTATGCCTCTTAGATGAATAAAGTATAAGTCATTTAATTTAACTGAGTTTCATTGTCTTCAGCTACCAAATAAGGAGATGAACTAAATCTCTAAGATATTCTTATATTTTAAAGCCTCATGATGAATATATAATCATATACACACATACATAGAAAAATTTATTTTATATTCTTTTATTGTCTAATAATGACACACTGGGTTTTTGACCAAATGTGTTCACCTAATGATGAAGATTAATACATGATGTAATTGTACTTTAGAGATACATAAAGTTGATATACTTCCTTATTGCTTAGAAAAATGCAAACTGCTCAGAACTTTAACTATTAGTAGGTATATGAGATGGTGCAAAGAACATGAAATGTGGAATAAGGAAATTTAGATACTATTTTTGTATTCACTTAACCTCCTCAAGGGTTCTTCTTTCTCTGCATAATGGTTCCCAATGAGTATGTGTTGTTATTGGGAGGATTTGATGGAGTCATAGTTGTGACAATTTTCTGAAGTAAAAACACTTGATGATTTAAGGTAACAGCCAGTTAACCTTATTCAATGTTTGATACAGAAGCCTGCCCCAAGCCCACCATCCCTCCTTCTTTTTCATCTCTTGCCCCATCACCAACTTCTGGAAGGAGGTCCAGAGGAGCCATGTGAGAGCACAGAGCAGCACTGGGGAAGGCTGGGCCAGGGTAAGACTCCCTGGAGTAAGATGCACTGGAGTAAATAGAAGCTACACCCAAGGGAGTGAAATACAGAGGAATGATAAACACTGTGCTGGGACTGAGTGGTCTGTGAGGGCCACTCAACAGATACATGGCTTTGTATTATACTTGCCTGTCTCAGCGTTGCTTTCAAACTCCAGAAGGACCTTTCCCTCCATCTTGTAGGTAATGTGTGCTGTAACATTTTAAGCAGTAGTTTTTCATAAATCCAAAGCAGAGGAAATTTTAATGATGAGATGAGGAAGACAAATGTGTTTGTGCAGGAGTGCAGGCCACTTCTTTTTCTGAATTCAAAGTTCAGTTTTCTACTATGATTAACTCTGGTGAGCATTAAGTGTGACGATAATAGCTGCGATGTTTGCTAGTGTCTATGGAGACAATAGCTCTGACGTGTACTGTGTACCAAGTTCAAGACTGACAGTTGGGACAACTGAGATCATTGAAGATGCTGTCACTGGCTCTCATGTATGCAAGTGAAGCACCTTGACTTCTTGAGAAGAACACACTGCCTTTCTTAGCAGTACGGGCCCTCTCACGGTCAACTTGAATAACTAGCCGCAAGTGAAGAAAATCTTCTCTGCTGCAGTGACATCCATTACCAAGAAAGTGACACCAGGGAAACTCAGTCTGATCCTTTTAAAACTACAGAGAGTGACTTGAGTTTATGGAATGCCATGTCATTGCACAATGACAAGTTACTGCAGGGCCACTGATTCATCTTTAGTGTACGAGTTTGAACTCCACTTAAAACTTGTTCCATTGCTCTAAGTTCAGTGGGAGGTCATAAAGAATTTGATAGACCAAGAGCATCAGTAAAGCACCTGACAGTCTATTTCTAGGAACTACAGGACCTCTTAACTGGCGTCTGTGAAGATTGAAGATTCCACCTTGGGCCAATTGTAGATGCAGGAGCCATTAGCAAAGACAAAGAATGCAAGGGGAGGAGCAGGTTTTAATAAAGAATAATTTCAGTTTTGGAACACCTGTGAAAATAGTAAAATAATAGAATTTTCTGAGCTCCATTTATCTGGAAAATAACTTCAAATTTCTTACTTTAAATACACTCTTATTGTCACTGTGGGATCATGTTGTCATGCTACTTTTCTATTAAATATGATCCAACTTTAGCTTCCAATGCAACTGTGTTTACATTGAAGTGAATGTGTAGCCTTCCCATTCTGAAAAGTAACTTACTAAATAGACCTCTGCTTGGTTTGGTGCATTGTCTTTTTGTGAATGGAATACTTTTACTCTCTTTTCAAAGGGACTTAATGATCAGCAAAACATATATAACTGGGTGAGTATTGGACTTAATGTATTTTGTGCTGGGTAAAACATCCCACTGAGATAAGCATATCCCTCATCAACCTATCCATTATCCTTCAGAAGCATTTTACAATGAATATTTAATTTCCTGTGCATACTCACCTTATCACAAACATTTTATGACTCTTATAGCAAAGTAATGTTTTTAATCGAAGATTGATACTAAAGCTAAAATATTCTTGTAAATATGAAAAACTCATCTAGTGGATTCTATTGCTTTAATTTCCATTGGAAAGTTGTATCTCTTCTTTTCTGTCAGATCCCCTTGTGGTCTACTTTGATTTAGTTGGCAGAGGTGCCCTACTGATGATTAATTATACAGCTGAATTCCCCCCCATCCCTGTTGTGTTAATAGCAATCACACCAGTGGTCTATTTTATTTTCTTTATAACTCTTAAAGGAATTTGTCCTTACTGTATACAAAATTCTGTACTTCCCTTCTAGTTTCTCCCCTCAAATGGTCCAAAAGCTCCCAGAAAGAGGCAGCATTACTTATCATATGCTTGTCTCTACTCCTAGCATGAAGATCAATTTCTAACATATAAACCTTGACAATTATTTGTTGACTAAATAATAGAATAAAGGATCAGTGAATCTTTAAGTTATCTTTCAAGTTTTTGGGTTTTTTTTACTGTTTAAAAAAAATAATTTTGGACTTAGGAAATGATTGCAAATGCAGTGAAGTGTCTCATAGACCCTTAGTTAGATTCTCCAAGAGTTATGTACACAACCAGAGTAAAAAAATATCAAAATCAGGAAACTTACACTGATATAATTTGATTAAGTAAACTACAGACCTACTCAGACTTATAAATAATCCTATGGACGTCCGTTCTCCAATGTAAGATCCCATTTAAGATCGCAGATTTTATTTAGTTTGTCATATCCCTTTGGGTTCTTTCAATAGGCACCGATAACCTTGACACCTTGAAAAGTACTATCTAGCTATTTTGTACAAAGTCTGTCTATTTGGATTTATCTGATATTTCTCATGTTTAAATTCAGATGATGCATTTGGGGCTATATTACCATTGGACTGGTATTATATGTACCCTTCTCAGTGCATAATGGTCAGGAATACAGGATGTTGAAATTACCTATTTATGATGTTAACTTTGATCACTTATTTATGATAGATGCTGTAAATCAGGTTTTCTCACTGTAAAATTGCATTTTTGTCTTTAGAGTTAACAAATATATTGGAGAAGATACTATGAAACTACACAAACATACTTTTTCTCATCATGCATTTGCTCACTAATTTTGACATTCACCGATGTACCTTAACAACAAACATTATTCTTGTGTTTGCAAATTATACTTTCCATTAGTCCTTCTACATTTATTAATATTGTACTGTTCCCATACCTTATTTATGTATTCATTTATATACCAGTATTGAGTCATTGGTATTTATTTTATTCAATGGGTTTTAATCCATTATTACACTTTTTTATTTTACTCAAATGATTTCTTATTTAACCACTGGCTTCTGTGAAATCTCAACAAGACCCCTTCATTTTTAAGCACTTTCTTCCTTTCTGCCATCACAAAATATTTGGACTCATATTGTGCTTTCCCTTCCCCAACCCTGGGATCTAATAATTTTTTTCAAGGATATTTAGCAGTGATATTGAGAAACCAAAACTCTAAGTGTGCTCACTCCTACTGGGATGTCATTGTTTCTACACCTTCTCAAAGGACATAGATGAACAGTATATGTACTATCCACATAGAAATACACACATACTATTTACACACAATAGTCCACAATAGTATTTTCACTATTTCTATATCTGTATCTATACACATGTCATTATCATATGTCTAATTCTAATTTAACACTAAAAAGTTCATTCTAGTCTTTCTTCTTTCTTTATTTGTAAACTTTTTCTTGGATAGTAAATTATATACAATATATTTCTATTTTTGTCCATACCTAGAATACAGGAAGGCTCAGCACTATTAACCTATATTCTTGTGAAAACTTATCAACTGGAGTGCAGTATTTCTGTACAGTTAGTTTATATTTCTGTCAAAATACTGTTTATAGAATTAACTTCATTTATTCCATATTTCCAAATGATGCTATGCATTCTAATACATTTAGGGTATTTACTGCTATCTGCATTATATTTTATCCTCCACTTACTGCCTGAATGATTTTAATTAATTTCTTTTGGGGGTATATGAAATTTTACCATGGTTTAAAAACTAAAACTACATAAAAATACATGATCAGAGACACATCATTCCTCCCATATCTTGTAACCCATTTCTATTCTCTTATTTTTTCTACCCCATTCCAACCTGTACCCTGTAGGTGACATGGCTCTTGAGCTTCTGTTTCTTTTCTACTTATATTTATTTCTTGTTGCACACATGTGTATTATCATTTGTGCACATCTTTCTGACACAAAAGGAAACATGTTGTAGATACTATTTTTGTACTTCAATTATTTCCATATGATAAAAATCACCCACATAAAGTCACAGAGATCTTTCTCCTTAACTTTCATAGCTGCATAGTGCTCCATTAGGTAAAGGTATAAGAGCTTGCTCAGTCACTCTCCAGTGTAAGACATTTAGGCTGTTTCCAATTTTTTGTAATTACAAACAACTGTGCAGTAAATGATCACACACTATTAAAGGCGGTTATCAGGATGACATAGCTGCCAGCTGACCCACCAGCTGGACTTGGGCAATTGCCTCCTTCCTTGTCCTTGAAATGTGTATTCTGCGCACCATTCCCACAATGGAACCTGTTGCAAAGACACAGCCTTGAGCGACGAAGGTGTTGCTGAGACCATCTGGACTGAAATGTGACTGAACCCATTTAAATCCTCTATACAGTCTTTTAAGATTCTGGTGGGTGGATATGGAGATCTACTTTTCTCGTGGCCACTCAAGACAAGCTTTATATAAAAGCTCCCTTGTTAATTAAATTTGCCACCTGCCAATCTGGAGTGGGCTGCTACTATCCTTGGTCTCTCCTTATCCTCATGGGAGCCAGTTTGCAAACCAGCTATGGCAAATGTGTGTTTGTATAACTTAATCTTCAGGGTACATCTCCTAGAAGTGAGATTGCTGGGTCAAATTGCAAGGGTATATGTAGTTTTCAAATTTCTCACCAGAAAGGTTGTAACAGATTGCATTCCCACCAGCAACATGAAAGAATATTGTTTCCCCATTGCACTCCAATAAAACCTGTTGTTACTTTTTAACTTTCGCCAATCTGATATGTAAAATGTGGTATCTCAATACTTTTCTTTAACTCTGCATTTGAATGTCTTTTTATTTGCTTCAGGATTATTTCACTTTCTTTTTTGTGTGTGAATTGTCTTTTCTTAGTTTTCCCATTTTTCCATTACACTTTTGTTCTGTATTTCTCAATTTTCATGAAATATTTTGCAAGAAAGTTTTCCCTTTGTCAATTGTCTTCAGACATAATTTATATATTTTTTGCCTATGTAATTAAGCAGATTATGTATTCATATTTATCAAAATTTTATTGCCTCTGAATTTCAGGTTACATTTAGAAAGACTTTCTCAACTCATATTTTTTTCCCTAGGGTTTTTATGACATTTAGATCTCTAACAGTACAATTTCTAACATTTAGAATTTGACACATTTTGAATTTATTCTTGATATGATATTCTTAAATTGGCATTTCAGATCACAGAAGCAAAGATGGAGTTTTAAAATAAGTGATGTCATTGATTATTCATTTGTAAAATGATTAGAACCATACTTCATACAATGAAAACTAGTCTATTTTTCTATTCATGCACAAGCGCTACAATGTTTTAATTACAGAGGCCTTGTAATATGTCTTAATATCTGCTTCATCAGTGTTAATATCCTCATTTTTAGTTTACTTTTCTTGCATTTATTGGCTAATCCTACCTATTTGTTTATCTATGTGAACTTTCGAACCATCTAATCTAATTTTACATACAATCTTCTTTGCAATTTTTTAAATTATATTAAATCCATAAATCACCTTAAGAAGAACTGACATCTTCTTAATGTGAGCCATTCTTACCAAGAAGAAGGGAAATTATATAACATGTTCAAGTCTGTTTTGGGTTATGGCAGGATTACTTTTAAGTTTTTCCCATTTAAGTTTTGTTTGTAATTCATCTATTTCATGTAAGTAATCCACATTTCCTTTAAGGGCAATTATATGACTATTTTCTGTGAAGGTTGCATGAGGAGAGCAGGAGAGGTTATCTTCTCTATTATTAGGGCATCAAGTATGACATATCCATAGCTCTGTCACGCTTACATTGTTTAGGCTGCTTTCTACTTTGATATCAAAATCACTATCAGTGCATTCTCATATTTTCCACTCCTTTTTAATTCATTTTATTTTAGATTTATCTCTTGTGTATAGAGCATAGTTGGACCTTCCTTTATAAACCAAATGAAAAAATGTCTTTCAAAAGATGTATTATGCCTCTTCACGTTTTTTGAATGACTAAATTGTTTGATCATAATTTCTTTTTTAAAAGATTTTATTTATTTATTTTTAGAGAGGAGAACAACATCAATGTGGTTGCCTCTTGTGTGTGCCCTGACCAGGGACTGAACCCACAACCCAGGCATGTGCACCCACATGGAATTGAAGCAGCAACCCTTCACGTTAAGGGACGAAGCCCAACCAACTGAGCCACACCAGTCAGGGCTGATCATAAAATTTTTATTTTTGACTTTTAAAGGTATTTTTCTCTAATCTGAATTAAAATAGTTTTCATAATGCTCCTTTATATGTATGCGTTGTACCAGACTGGTAGTTCTGAGTACAAAGGCCTATCTACTGTGCCTCAAACCACCTAAGCAATTGTTTAGTGCAGTTGTTACAGAACAACGGGGGGGGGGGGGAAGGGAGGCCAAGGGCAATGTACTATTACCTGAAACGAACCCCCCAGGTTCGTTATGTCCTCCACCAGAGGAAAGACATCTCTCAATGACAGAGATTCGTGAAAAGGAAAGGAAATGTTTATTTAATGCTGTACAGACTTAAAGTAGTGGCCTAATGCCTTCATCAAAATCCCAAAGTCCCTTAAAACACCCACAAACACACATAGTCCTTCCTTCCCCTTTTGCCCAGTCTGGGATATCGTATCTCAGGAAAAGAAATAGAAGTCCAAGGCTCAGGCAGCCCCCGGTTCTTCCCAGTAATCCGTCTCAGCTGGTTGGCCTCCCTTGGTTCCCGGAACCATCAGCTGTGTCACCAGGATCTCTGCTAAAGCCAGGTCATGGTTCCCCCTTCTAAAGCTGCAGGGGTCCCCACCTTGGCAAAGCCGAGAGGCTCTCCTTTCTATTGCCACAGCCGCATAGTTCTCTCTGCACAAGGGCTGCGGGAGTCTCCACTCTGCCAAAGCTGCATGGATCTCCTCTCTATGGCTGCCGCATCTGTTTAAATCCCCACGCCAATCTTCCTCTGCAGCCCCATTTCCAACTCCTCCTACAATCAGTTATACCTGCCAGCACTCTCAAAGCCTTCCAGCTTTACAGGACTGCCATAGAGAGTCTGGGCAGGCGTGGCCCTATGTCATAGAGCCAATCTTTTTCAAGCTCCCACGTAGGCACTGTAACTTGGGGGACCTGCCTCCCAGTTACATCTTGGTAGGGAAGTTACTTCCATTCCCCTGGCTCAGGGCATGGCCACAGCTATTTAACATATCTGTGTAACCAGTTAAAGGTTATAGATGTGTTAAATGACCAAACTAGAGGTTAGCTGCAAAGCTGTTGCTATGCAAAACAGCTCTCAAAGGCCCTGCTCCATTTGTCCCTTTCCCCAACCCACACCTGTTGGGTGTGGGGTGAAGACATTCTAATATTTCCTGGACACCTTGAGTTCTGGGCCCCATTCCAAACCCCTATTTGGGTCCCCCTCTTGGCTGCACCCTGTAACACAATCAGTGTCAGTAGTGACTTTCACAAAGACTGTAAGATTATTTTGAAACCAAAGTGGACATTATTTTACCCATATCCTTCTGTTGTTTGCATTTGAAATTCTTGTTTTTGCCTCTTGTCTTACCAAATGCATTTTCTGAATTCTAGCTTTAAGGTTTCACTAAATAGGCACAGCTTAGTTACTGTTTCCAAAACCAAATTCTAATTTAATACTTTATAAAAATGGTGTACTGAAAAGAAGCTATTGAAATGAGAATCTTGTCCCAAAATTTGTAATTTGTGGGCTTTAGAGACCTGGGAGGGAAGTAATTTTGTTTCCTTTTTTTTTAAATAAAAAAATTGAAATAAAAACACTTGTAAAATTTCTTTAATTTAAAACATTTTATGACCCCATGTATTTCTTCACATATTTCAGTCCAGAGATATACCGAACTCATTTTAACTGTTAAGATACATTTTCTTTTTCAGGTCTCAAGTTACTCATTTACAAAGTAAAGATGATAATACTTCTCCCTATTGCTCCTGATGATATTGCAGCAATAAAAGTTAACTTGAAGAGTGTTTGTAAATTATTGAATACCTGCTCCATTTTCCTCACCATGGCATTTTGAAGATTACATTTGATAATGTGTAAGTGCTTTGAAAATGACAAGGTTCCATACAAATAGGATTGTCTCGGATTTGTAGGTCAATTTAGCTGGAAGACACAGTCTGTATGGTGCCAGAATTAACAATTTAATGCCATAAATTTGATTTAAGGCTATAAACTTAATTTACACTTTTATTCCAATAAACAAGCTGTGTGCCTTGTGATTCCTGGGCTATGTCTTCACAGCAGGAGTGTGGATCCTGTGAAGCACAGGAGTGTGCACACACATGGCACAGGCAGAATTTAAACCACAGGGAAGTGAGTTCAAAGTGAAAATAAGTTTAAGCTGTGATTTAATTTACCAGTCTTAAATGAAATCTGGAACTGATATTTAGGTGATACACAAAATGATATTATAATGGGTGCTTACGTGGTGGAATTTTACATAGCAATTTGAAATGGCTACAGGGCTGAGATCCCCAAGAACCTTGGCACACTGGCCTGGTCTTCCCTCCTTAGAACTTCCCAAGACCCAGCTCCTAAGGTTCAACCCCTGGAGCTTTCCTGGATCCTGGTATTCCTGGACCCTGTTGTAGGGCTGAGGCAGCTGCTGTTTTCATTGATTGCTACCTTAACTTGTACTCTTTCCTAACTCCACTTGAGGCAGAAGATGAATGGATGAATCAGATCTATATTGGGCCTAATTTTGATTAATTTGCTTTCCTCTTCATCATCAGTACCTCTAATCTGCCGGTATCTACCATCAGAGGCTATTAAGTAGTGAACTAAAGATTCAGTATGCCTTAGCCTGGACCACTTGCAGTTCCTCTAGTTTAAGAATGTTTTCTTGCCTCTTCTTTCACCTAATTAACTCTTTTCACTCTTTATTTGGCTGACCATTGCCTCCTCCTGGAAGTTTTTAATGACACTCTGGCATATCTGCATGATACTCCTGTGTATTCCCCACCACTATGTGTTTACACATCATCCTATACTGTAATTGACTAATTCTTTGTGTATCTTTCTTTCTAGATTCATGTTTCTTAGTCAGGAGCTTGGTTATTCAATGCTTAACATATGGTGTCTCACGAAAAAAGAATAATACAGTTACCATGTGGAGGCAAAGTACATATCAGGCCATCTGATAGGTTCTCTATAAATTTTATCATTTGAAAATAATTCTTTGAAGACAAGGTAATGCAGAAAGAGGAATGAATTGTCTTGAGTGCATACTGCCTGGACTTGAACTGGAGTATTTCATACTCTAATACCCTTAGAATAATGACTCAGAGACTGAACTCTGCAGGGCGGGTGAAAATGGATCTGTTGAAGATCTTTACTATTGTAGTAGCATGGTGCAGTGAAAAGAACATGGCATTGGAACCAAACAGGAGGGCGTGTTTCCTTATCTTGATTATATTGTACATATCCTGTGTAGATTTGGGTTCATTGCTTCGCCTCTATAATTCCCAGTTGTGATAACATACCAAGTACATAGTTGTTAAAAGTAAAAATGGCATTGTTTTTATGTCATTATGATTTTGTTATATTGCCATAGTATTGAAAAAACAAGGCTGTTAATAGATTGATGTGAAAGCAAAGAAGTCAAGACATGAAAGATAAGATGAGATAAAGAAAAGTAGTAAAAGTAAGGGAGATGGAACAATTGGTTGTATTATGAGTGAAATGTTGGAGTTGAGTATTTCATATATCAAGCATTCTGTGTTAATGAAAATGTCTAGGCATAGCCTTGGGTATAGTTTACTGGAGTGCATGTGCAGGGCCTTGGAGGAGCAATGAAGAGACATTAGCATTATTGTATAAAGTAGATGTCAACATGAATAGTAAAATCACCCAAAGCCAAGGAAGAGGCTTAGTATATATAGTAAAATAAACCAAGAGTTTTGCAAGAAGTATAAAAATGATAGAAGCTTAGCAAGATGAAATGAGATTTAAAAAATTACTCTTATACAGGAGGGCAGAGGTATCGTGAACAGGAAGCAGCACAAATGGCCTGGAGAAGACTGAGGCTCCCCTCACCTAAGGATGTGATGTTATGTAGGGAGAGGGAAACTAACTCAGTGGCTAGGACACATATTACTTAATTCAAATCAAATGGTCCTTCATACTACGTTTGTAACATCAAACAACTTATTAAAGTCTTCTGAGTCTTAGGTTCTATAAAATTGGAGTAAAAAATGTCAAAATTAGAGGATTCTTATTCTGATAAAAGATGCAATATCTATAAAATGCTGAGAAGAGTTCTGGATGCCAGTAATCCCTCAACAAATGGCAGCTATTTCCATTAGTATCCTCCACTGGGAAACCAAGGGAACATACGTGGCCCCGGGCGTAAGTTCAGTTTTAGTTAAGATAAGGAGTAGCAGGAAAGGGTCAACAGTCCTCCAATCAGGCCAGCTGAAAAGAAATTTGGAGGCTGTCATTGCAACATCCTGCAGCAATCACCTATGGTTTAAAACACTGGCTTAGAAGTGGGAAAAAGCAAATAAAATTACCTCTCAACTGTGAAGTCTTAAAACTGATTCTCACCTGGATCACAATGAAATGTTTCTCTTTTAGACATCTCATCAACAGTTTATATTCTCATGCCTCCTGGTAGACTTTCATCAGTGAGAAGGTAACTTTTAGCTAGCTATAGAATGTGGTAGGGGAGCAGTAATCAATGAAACTTTCAGGTTTTGTAAACGACACAGCCAGTTTTATCATTTCTAACATGCTGAATTGTATCCAATTATTTGTAAAGAAAATAATACTATGAAAGAAACTGCCATTAATATAATAATGTCAAGGAAATGTGAGAGAGAAAGGAAATGATGTGTTTTTTTGGTTAGTTCTGATAATCATCAAATGCATTAAAACTTGTTCTGATACGCGCACATGCTTCAGTTTGTCATGGCAAATGGATTCAAGCCTTGATTCAAAATCCAGGTTGGTGTGCAGAAAAGCACCAGGAGAAGTAACATAACTTCTCATGTTATTTTGTGGGCTATAAATTTTCATTATAGGGCTTTAATTTTTATCGGTTTACTAAGAAAGGAATTTTATTTTTATAGCTGTGTTGTTTGCTCCCCTTCCTTGCACAGAGCTTGTAAAACCCTTGCAATTTTCAAGGTGATAAGAGCGATAAAGGTGTCTTGATATTCATAACAACCCCTTCTAACTACACCAGTTTACATTAATGAGGTGATTTTTAGAAAGCACCTAAGGATGAGGTTTTGTTGTCAGGGGAACCAAGACTTGATTACAGGATTAGGATTGTTTTTTTTTTTGTAAGTAATCTAGTAAGTAATCTGATTCTAAATTCTGTGAGTCAGTCTAGCAAACTAATCATATCCAAGGAGGGGAATCTTTGGAACCTCCAATTGAGAACTGCCCAGTCAGAAGCACAGGTAACAACCTGGACCTGTGATTGGCAGGTGAAGTGGGGGAGGGGAGGTGCCATCTTGTAAGACTGAGTCATTAACCTGTGGGATTTGATGCTCTCACCGGGTAGGGAGTATCAGAACTGAAATGAATTGTAGGAAATTCAGCTGGTGCTAGAGAACTGCTTGGCGATGTGATAAAAACCCACGCATTAGTGTTGCTTTCAGAATCATAATATCCAAACTTGAGATGCATCATTTTCTATTATATGAATATTAAAATAACATATTAAAAATGTGCATCCTATAAATATGAGTTTTATTTTACCTCAGAGCCAAATAATCACCTTTTAGAATACATCAAATTTGTACATTTTAGTTTAGATGCAGTTGATCAATTTTATTATGTTGACACAAATTTCTCAAAGCAATCTGGTCTCCAAGAAGCCCAGAAGCACAGAAACTCATAGACTTGAATTAAAAAGCAGTTAGAGACTTTGGGGCTTTTATGTTGTTTAATAAACATAAAAGGAGAAAGATAATAAATCACCACTTTGATACATAAGAATGCCAAAGTCAGTCAGCCATTTACAAACACTCTTAATACAAGGTTTTAGCACACAGAAACCAGAGAAATGTTTCCAAATGCAGGAAAAAATGTAAAATTTTATTACTTGAGAATATGATTTTTTTAATTATATTTAATGCCTCAGAGCAGGTATTAAGAAAAGTTAAATGGCTATCAGTTTGACAGGGTGTGACCATGATGAGTTGGTTGAATATTGGAAGAGTGCGTCCATGAAAAGAAGAAAGTTTTTAAGAATTGTAATAATACAAAACAGCTTTTGTCAGCCAGAGTTAGCAGCGTAGATTAAAGCACTCTGCAAGGGTTCAAAGCCTCTTTTTCTTCTCTATTACTAAATCTTTGTGCCCTGGTGGGCTAGGCTTGCCCAATTTAGCCTTTGGGGCTCAATGCTTCTTTATTGTTGGAGGCAGCCCTGTGCATTTAGGATGCTTAGGACCACTTCTCGTCTCTACCCAGTTATGACCACCAAAAATGCCTCAAACATTGCAGAATGTGCCCCAGAGGTGGGAGCAAAATCACTCTTGACAGAGACCACTGAATTATATATTTTACTGTTATAACTGATACCCCGCTGTGATAATATGCTAATTTTTAGATCAATTTTTCAGTTTCTACGGATTAGTCTTTTTGGATTTTTGTAGGGATGGATTGCATTGACTTTATACAGCAAATATGAAGAATTGCTACCAGTAATGAGTCTTCACAATCCATGAACATGGTGTATATGTTTCGTTAGTTCTTGTTTATTGTTTTTCAGCAGTGTTTTATACTTTTTAATGTACAAGTCTTGCACATTATTTGATAAATTTTTCTTAAGTATTGAATGAGTTTTGGTGCTATTGCAAATGCACTTGTCATCTTACTTTCATTTTTGAAATACATTATTCTAGTTTCATAGCAATGTAATGGCTTTTATATACTGATTGCTTATGTTGCAATATCACTAGCCTCACGTATTAGTAGTCTTGTAGATTCCCAAGGACGTTTTGCCTATAAGATCATGTCTTCCTTGAATAATGGCTGTTTTACTGCTTTCCTTCTAATCTTTATGAATTTTATTTCACTTGTTGGCCTTATTTCACTGGGTAAACCATCTAGTACTAATGTTAAATGGAAGTTGCCAGAGAAGTTCTTGCCTTGTCCCTGAACTTCGAAGGAAAACTTTTTCTCTCTTACTATCAAGTGTGATGTTGGCTATAGGTTTTCTGTTGATGTTCCTTCTTAGTTTGAAGAAAGTTCCCTTTTATTTCTCAAGTGTTTGTAATATTTATCATGAATGCATGTTGACATTTTTCCATTTTTTCTGGGTCAATTTAGATTTCCATGTGGTTTTTATTCTTTGTTAATATGATGTAGTATTACAATAATTTATATGCAGATGTCAAGCATATATGGCTAGTGTTCTCGGGATCAACTCTACTTGGTCATAGTATATAATTCTTTTTCTGTTACTCGGTTTGATCTGCTAATGTTCTGTTAAAATTTTCTGTATCTACATTCATGAAATATGTGTCTAGTGTTTTTTATTTTGTTAATTTTCCCTCTTCTCTTAATATAAAATAAGAAATGGCTCATCCTGCATCTTTTGAAGTATTTTATGTAGGATTTGTACTATTTAATCCTTAAATATTTTTTACATTTCACCAGTGTCACAACATAGTGACAAACTTTCCTTTGTGGAAAGATTTTAAATTACAAATTCAGTTTCTTTACTTGATGTATGCCTAGTCAAAAGGCATATATTTTATTTCTTCTTCAGATAGGTGTTATGTTTTCCTAGGAATGTGTCCATTTTATCTAAGTAGTATCATTTGTTAACATAAGTTTATTCATAATATTCCCTCATAACCTTTTAAATTGTGGTAAGAATTTTAGTAAAGCCCCACCTTCATTGCTGATTTTGGTAACTTGTACATTCTTCTTTGTATTTTTGTCAGTCTAACTAAAGGTTTATCAGGTTAATTGTTCTTTTCAACAAATTGGCTTTTAGTTTTATTGATTTTCTATATATTTTTTCTGTTTTCTATAATATTGATTGCTCTAATATTCATTATATTCTTCTGAGCCTGGGTTTTATTTGCTCTTCTTTTCTTGCTTTCTAAAATATTTGCTTAAACAACATGGATGCAACTGGAAAACATTATACTAAGCGAGATAAGCCAGGCGGTGAAAGACAAATACCATATGATCTCACCTTTAACAGGAACCTAAAGAATAAAACAAAGAAATAAGCAAAATATAACCAAAGACACTGAAATAGAGAATAGTCTGACAGTGTTCAAGGGGAAGAGAAGAGGGAATTTAAGGGGAATTTCAGGGGAAAAGGGGAAGGGTTTACAGGAAGAAGTATAAAGGACACATGGATAAAAACTAGGGGTGCGTGGAAATGGGAGGGAGGTGGGGAGGGCTGGGTGGGTGGTTTGGGATGGGAGTAAAATATAGAAAATTGTACTGCAACAACAATTAAAATAAAAAATATTTAAAAAATAAAATAAATAAAATATTTGCTTAAACTCTTGATATTAGATAGCTCTTCTTTTCTAATACAGGCATTTATAACTAAGAATCTTCCAGTTTCATCTTTTACTTGGTATGTTATCAGGACTACTTACTTAATACTTTTGTATGTGTCAGTTATCTGTATATTGCAAGGATTATTTGAATTGTTGAAGAGCTTAAAATTATAACTGATATATTAAGTGTCCTTTATGTGTTAGCTTTTAATATTATTATTTGGAGGGATCTGCCAATTAAATTCAGGTAATAACAATAAAACAAATTGGTCAACATAAGAGAAGAGTTGGCAAACTTATTAGTATTCAATTTGTGACACACTAAATAAAATACCACAGATTTAAATCTTGAGAATACACAATATCTTCACTCAATCTTTTGAATTCCTTATATAAGCAAATAAAAGGCACAAGGCCCAGCTAGAACATTTCTTTTAAACATACCTGAATGATGGTATTCAATTTAGTCACTCCCTGTAGTTGGGGATTTATTTCAATGATGTATAAGACATTGCTAGAATTTCTCAGTAGGATATGCCACCAGAACTTGGAAAAGATTACTTTAGACAAACTCAGTAAATGAAAATTTTTATGCTTTACAGATAGATGATAGACTTTGAAAAACAGCTAATTGTTTTAGATACTAAATAAGGCTGGATATGAAGTTCAGCAGTACTACTTTTGTTTTTAAATTAAATGAGATAAAGAAACAAAAATAATTATTTGTTTTTCTTTTTACACAACTGAATAAATATACCTCATGAGGTAGAGCTAAAAAAAGTGCCTTGAAGATATACAAAATCTTAGGAGATGACTGATTAAAAAATTAGTGTTCACTTGATTTTATGTGGGTTTAGTATTTGTTTCAACCAAAATCATGGAAATAAACTTAAAAAATCTAACACTACAATGAAACTAATAAATATGAACTTCATGGATTTATGAACTAACCCCTTAGAACTAAACATTATACTGTTTGGGTCCTACGAGGTTTAATTTTCATTTGAATCCCATCCATAATCAGGTATTATTGAGTTATTTTGTGTAGGCATCCTCAAGCCAATTTAAATCATGCTGGGTTTATTGAAACCTGAACTGAACAATTAGGATTCCAGACAAACAGAAAGTGCTGGCTGTTACTATGTTAGTTACTTGGAGCTTCTGTTCAGAAGCTGCCACCCATGGAAATAAATAACTTTAAAGCTGCTTCTTCTTCTCCTGCTTTTCTGAGCAATCAGCCTCATCTACTAGTCTACATGTTTTTTGTTTGTTCGTTCGTTTGTTTGTTTGTTTCTGTACCTAAGTTATTATTCACAGTTTCTGCCATTTCTCATTTATGGTTTTCTCACTAGTCCTTCTTCGCTATGTCACTTCTGCTTCTATCCTCACCTCTAAATGACACACTTTCTTTGGTATTTTTTAGTAAATATATTCAAGGAAATTTATCCAATTTGGTGGTTCATGATTTCACTATAGGTTTGTAATAAACTGGTCATTGATTATCTTAATGTTTGATTTCAGTTGGGTTCTGTGTCCCCAGCCTGTCTATTTACTATGTATGGTTAAGAGTGGGAGTGGGGTGACATCCTGGCTCCTGGAAAGCTTCTTACCAACAGAGAGCAGAGGGATGTTCAGCCACTCTGACTGGTATCTACTACATTAAATAGGCTTGATATGATCTACCCAGCAGAACTGAATGAGCATTAGAAATTTTGTATGTGAAAATTCCCTAGCGTTAGGGGTCTATCGTTTCCCCCAAGAATTAGCTGTTGCCCGAGGCAATAGTTCCTGGAACATTAGCTTACAAAAAATGTTTTTGACACCTTCCATGCTCCAAGCAAATATAAATATTAAATTTATAATATTATAAATAATTAATAATATTTAATTAAATATTAATTAAATATAAAGCTAGTGCTTGGCTAGCTTTAATTTAATTAAGATAAAGACTCACCTCTTCAACCAGTCTTTCTGGAAGCTACCAGGCAGGCCAGACAAATAAATGCAATTATTTGCAAATGAGGTTTGTTTTAAAACCTCTGATACTTGGAATGGAGGCTGTTTTTTTCATGTCTACCACTTAGCTGGAAAGTGGGATGGGACTGTGTTACAATATAGAAAATGTACTGCTCCTAGTGAGAATCCATTTTTAATTAACTAATTAATTAATTAATTAATTTTGTTTAGTGCCTCTTAGATTGCTGAAAGCCTTTGGTTAATTTACAGAGTTCCAAAGAAGTTGATTTCGCCAGTTATGTTTTCCTTTTATAGAGGAGGAGACTTTCTTACTCCTCCATTTTCACTATTACTTTAATATTAGAACAATAATGACCAAACCAGTGAGTGTAATACAAGATGACATTTTGATTGCTGACTATGAGGGGAAACAGAATATGCCACCCCAAAATGTAGCATTAAGGCGTATTGTTTAAAATTACTTAGGAAACAACTGGTGCAAGAAGGTCACTCTGAGCATCCTTTGCTCCCCTGAAGGCAGGAGAAAAAACTCCCGTGTAGAAGGTGCTCTCCCTGTTCCAGGAGGTACAGGGACATCCTCATCCCTAGACAAGGGGAATTTAGAGCCTTAGAAAGGAGAATAAACAAACCTTGTTACTTCACTAATTTCATCCACAAGCTCAGACTTCTTTGTTTTGTCAATTCTTCACGAATGTGTTTTTTTATTTGTTTAAAGGGTTTAAAAACTGCCTGCCTTAGTCACAGCTTTATGAGCTCTCATACATACAAAATGAATTGTGTTTTTCTCCTGTTAAACTGTTTTATGTCAGAGGACTAGAGCAGCCACAGAACTTAGGAGGAAGGAAGGGAAAGGTTTTCCTCCTGCGTGACGGCTGCAGCAGACACTGAAGGAGTACATTCAGTGTTCCCTCGCTCCCACCTCTCCTGTGAAGAGTTTCATTTTGTTGGACGTAGCAATATTCCCAGCTGAAAACTTGCTATTCTTCTCAGCCGCTAGTAAGGGTTCTGCCCAGATTTGGACCATAAGACATCAGTGAGTCTTTTATGGAGGTGGGCGATCGTCACCTTTTCTAAAGAAAAGGAACACAATCGTCCCGTGGATAGCACCCACTCCTGCTTTTTCCTGCATTGAACACAGATATGGTAGTTTCAGTAGAAACAGTCACATTACAAGCATGACTAAATGTAGAAGAGCAAAAGTGAAGAGTGAAAAACAGTCAAAGTAAAGAAAAATTAAAAACTGGGGTCTCTAAGGATCACTGAGCAACTGATGCTGGTAGTAACGCACCTCACTATTTCATATTACTGCATGAGGAAATGCCGCCCTTGTATGTAAAGTCAATTTTGTAATTGCTCCAACCATTTGATATTTACTTTGAAAATCAAATAGGAACTATGCAGTTTAATTTTCTACCCTGTTTTCTTTGGTGCCCCTGTGTTCCTGTTCCACTACACTTGTGCCCAAGGCTGTTACTCTGAGCTTAATGGAGGTCAACAGGGAGGGGTCGTATTCACTGAGCTCCATGTGTCTAATTAAGATCTTAGAGGCAGGTCTCATTCATTTATCCCAGAAACCTTATGAATACAGTGTTACTATCATCCACAGTTTATAGATTAATCTGAGCTTCAAAATTATGAACCAACTAGTCCAAAGTTATACTTCTAAAGAGTGCAGAATGTAGATGTGAACCCAGGTTTGTCTTTCTCCTACTTTTAATCACTGTGTAATATCCGTTTCTGGAATGAATAATCCATTTTATTACACAGGTTAAAGGACCCAAAATGTAACTTAATGTGCAAGACCTGATTTGATCAGGATTGAGAGAAAAAGAAAGGAAAGTAGAATTTAAGGTAACATATATAACAAATGGATATAGTCAAGTTCATTGTTTCTACTCTCTCAGGAAATAATTATAACCAAAGTGCTGAAATTTATCTCAGTGGAATTGAAAATGGCCAAGTAATAGATGTTTCAAATTTCTTGGAAAGCTACTTCAAGGAAAATACTAACAAGTTGTCAGAAGGCTGCTTTGCTATAGTAATTAGATTTATTGAAAACAGTGTGTTTCTGTTTGCTTTAAAACCTGATATTTGTGGAAACATTTGAACACTACTGAAGCTGTCTTCTCCTTGACTTAAGCTCCCACAACTCCCAGGGACCTTGGCCTAATTTCAGGATTTTTTGTGCTGCAAATGCAAGGCCAATGAGCAGCTACGGTCCTGCCAGTTCAACTCCTTACAATTATGCAAACAAAAATTTGATAGTAAGAAGCCTTTATATAAATGAATAAATTGACATTTCATATATTCAAGGGAACTTTCTCATAGTTTTCATCTTTCATGAAAATAGGAAATGTTTGAAGAGCTCACATACTATTGTCTGTGTGCTTCCTGCCATCCCCCTACCCCTTCCTCTCAGCCTTTCTCTTTGGAAGTATGTTTTCTTCTTTCATGATGAAATTGGCAATAGGCAGGCAAATTAGTGAGCTGACAATAAAAACCATTACTGTACACAATGCCAGCATGCTTCAAAATAGCTAGTATTATACCTAAAGAGGGTTGAAACATGAAAACTATTTTGTAAGCAGAGTTAGATCAATAAAATGATGAGGGAAGGTAAAGAGGTTTGGTTCTAATGAAAAACATTAAAATCAAAGTGGACATTTGTTAAATATTCATGGACCTTAAATCTTCATCCCAACAAGAATAGCTATATGCTGATTTTTTTCTTTATTTTTTGAGACTTGTTTTGTTTTTGTTTAGAAATATTTTGACAACATCTGCAATTTTTATATCTGAAATTAATCACACTCTTTATTTCTGTCAAGAATGAACACAGCAATACTAGTTCTTTTTCATGCACCATCACATTGATGGTTCTGAATCAACCTCATGATGTAAGGAAACTTTATTTACAGATGAGAGAATATGTTTGAATATTTTCTAAACATTTTTTACCAGAAAATATCAAAGCCTGAATTCATTTTAGGCCCTGTTGACTTCAGTGCTGCTTCTCCACTAGGGCATCACAGAAGTCTTAAAATATTTAATGTTGCAAGATGCATCTCTATGAACATTAAGGAATAAGATAACCTACTAAAAATTGGATTATTTTACTTCTCGATCAAATAGTGTCTGTTGGGTTCCTGTTTGGTCAGATACACATGTAAAAGTAAGATCTGTTCTCTATTACTTTTCATAGAGAAATATCATCTAGAGTAAAAACTAAATAAAGCAAAACAAACTGGAAATTAATTACTATTAGCAATAAATTATTTGGTGCTAGCCAAGATGGAATAGGTATTCAAGACCCAGAGGAAATGAAAATTAACTCCATAATTGTGTAAGATTTAGTGAGATAAAATAGAAGAGAGAAGCCATTATGCAATGGAAGACTGTTTTTTTAAAAGACCCTCCTAATGTTTTTAACACTAGATAACTTAGTATTTCCCCTTGAATATTTATTTTTTTAAAGATTTTATTTTTATTTATTTTTATAGAGGGAAGGGAGGGAGAGAGAGAAACATCAATGTGCAGTTGCTGGGGGCTGTGGCCTGCAACCCAGGTACGTGGCCTGATTGGGAATCGAACCTGCGACACTTTGGTTCAGAGCCCGTGCTCAATCCACTGAGCTACGCCACCCAGGGCTGAATATTTATTATTAATAGACACTTAGAACTTTATGAAAAAGGACACATGTCCCATGAAATAGATGTAGACGCTAGCCAGAAGAGTGTTTTGATGGGAGAAATTATGACATCAAAGCCACCATAGAGAGAACAAGTGGGCAAGAACACAGGCTTGTGCTTTAAGGTAGTGAAATCCCAAGGTTGATTATCTCACTCTGAGAAGACTGTACTGTTCTCTTAGCTCCAGTTCCTATGATCTATAAAACAATAGTGATTGTAGCTACAAAACACAATTGAAAAATAAATCAAAACCCAAACAATAAATATTCAAGATAAAGTGCTAATACTTTTTAATATAGCCAATGTACTAATATAATGTTTGGTACTTGTTTTATAAATACCTGTTCCTTCCATTTAAATGAGACTTCAAGAGAACAAGTCAAAATATATTTCTAGGGTGTTTAGCAATCTGGTCAGTCAATAATTTGAGGAAAGGAGAAAAATATTCAAGGGTTATCAGCTTTTAAGACATAGTAATATAAGAAATTTCTAAGCCTGGTTACTGATGCTCATTATTTCATAATAACGCCATCCTAGTGCTACTCAATAAAAAAGAATTATCCAAAAAAATGTATGTATTTACATAATCTAGCCAAGAATTCCACCTGTTTTCCTTTCTGAGTTAGTTTTCTGTGATCTAGTGCTGGTCGACTTGGCAGTCTTGAAATCTGGCATGAGTGTTAATGTTGCATATCCAACCCAGCTTGAATGCCTCGTTTACAAACAAACATGCTACCATGTTAGCTATTTATTCTAGCATTCCCTATAACAGCTTGGATACCTGTGCATAAAAGGAGGGTTGTAAATGGGGGAAGGAGGATGGTACACTTTTCTGGATGCAGTGGGCACAGGAGGCAAGCAGCTGCTGACACACATAAACCCTCATTACGCAATTGGATACAATATTTAAGTGGGTTCTACTGAAGTGCCCAGGAAAGCAGACTGTGAGTGATTATCACCATGTTCTTCTTAGAGCCCTCTTCTGAAATTCCCAACATGGTAGTGTGAAAGCATGCCCAGTTACTGCAAGTAAGATGGTAGCAACACAAGGAGGAGCCGAGGAAAATCTTCTCCTCTAGCAGCACCATGGGACTGTTGAATGGAAGTCTGAATCTGTTACTCATGCTAGGGGAGCTGCAGACACATTGTGGCACATTCAAAGCACAATAGCCAGGGTTAGAATCGTATAAGCTGAAAAAGCAATGCAGAAATTTGGGAATACAAATATTTAACCTACAGAAGTCATCGGGAGTCAGGGATAAGAAGTCTCAAAAGTTCCTGAATATTCAGAAGCAGTATCAAGTCAAAGGGAAATTAGAAATTATTTCTCTGCATCCCAGAATATAAGCAAATTCAGTATCACTTGTTAAGAAGGAGGGCAATTCCAGTTTGAATCAAGGGGGAGCATTCTGATATTTAGAATTATTCCAAATTAAATTGTGTGGCCATGAGAAACAGAGAATTTTCCTTCACTAGAAGTACTCAAGAAGAGGTACCAACAGATATGATACAGAGCATATTCAGTATTAGATGGGTATCTTCTAATAATATGAGTCATTAGTTAGCCACATAAGGCCAAAGGAGCAGACAAAGACAATCTGCCTTATGCACTTCTTTCCGCTGCTCTTATAAGTCCTCAGGAGTTCAGGATCACTTGACCTACTTTCTGATTGATGGATTAGTCCAGATGTATTCTTAGTTCATTGGAATGTTGAGTAAGCACTGTGCATTTGCCATGAGGTGGAAAGAAGATTTTAGCTGACTGCAAAATCTGCCCTGAGGTTGGCAACACCATTCTTGCCACTCTTGCATCCTCACCTGAGACCCACAGCTGCACTGGTTGTTATAGTAGGAAAAATACATTTCTAGGTTAGTGAAGTTTTAAAACTGGTTATTCTAGATAACAGTTGCATTTTTATATCAATTTATTTCTCTACTTTCATTTGGGTATATACTATTAAGAAAACCTGATGGCCAGTCATGGCAAATTATAATCTGTTGTAAAGTGGGATACCAAAATGTGTTCTAATTAGACATCCTCATGAGTGGAATAGTTATAGAACTTCTAAACTTGCAGTGCTCCAGCTGGGTGGGCCAGTAGTTTGAGAACAGAAATAAAACATTTCATTTTCAAAGCTGAGGTATAAAATACTTTCTTTCTTGAATTAGTAAATTTGCCATTTAGACAGAGTTGATGAATAGGTTTTCAGCAATTTTAGTTTGTTTTGGGGGTTAGGTGTTTCTTTCCTAACATTTAACATTTTTGTATTTCCAAGAATATCTTTTAAAATATCTCATACTACATTGCTTTCCTTTTAAATTAATTATCTCAAAGTTGTAAAAGTCAAATGGTTAAAGGAGCCCAAACTTTGAATTTTCTCATGGAAGTCTGAATCTTTCATCAAGGTGGTATCTTTGCAATAAAAAAATCACCAAATCAAGTTTATTTAGCTTGTTAATAATTGCAAAGTATGCAAGTTAGTATAATCATAGTTTATCAGATAAGTGTTTTAATAACAGATTTTCTTTTTCATGAAATAGTGGTTTCCTGTCTCAGAAAAACTTGTACCAGCACCTTCCCTCAGATCCCCCAATGAGCTTCAGTATAAAGTGGACATTCTGCTAGTTGCTTTCTGTTCCATTATATAGGTATCTGGAATGCCTGCCAGCAAATTACATACTTGAATTCACATTTACATTTTATTATTTGACATGTTTTTAAATCAACATTGGCATCACATAAACTGTCAATGCTTACATACTTAACACACCATAGCTGTCTGACCACATTTCAATAGCAGGTTTAATATGCGTTGGTATGCCTTTAATTTTCTTTCATTGTTTTTACACTAAAAATTTTCAGAAATATTTTCTCTTGTTGTCTAACTTCTATATTCTGTAAAGAGATACAAAACACCTAAACTCTCATGTAGATGAAGTAGAAATATTTTGCACAAAATTCACCAAACTATTTCATCAACTATACTAAATGTACAAATCATTTCATTTAGATCTCTTTAAAAACCAAAACACTTAGCTAGCCAACTATATCTCTCTATTCTTGGTGTTGGTTCATTCTTCTTCATGGAGTCTCTAATTACATTGCATATCTGTCTACTTGCATATGGCCCATCTCCCCCTCTACAGTGTAAGACTTTATGCGTCTTATTTTCTGCTGTATACTTTGAGTCCATAAAAACACTGTACTTGTCATAGGTGCTCAGTAAATGTATTCTTAAAAGAATTAACTAATATAGATATATTCTCAATTTCCTCTTTGAACTAAATAATACTAACTGGGTTTTCATAGTGACTTCTTTATAACACTTGTAAGCAATGTCAGAATCATGGAATCTATTCAATGTTTCTTTCTGAAGATGTATGTCTCTCTTCACTATGTATGTGCATTTATATTATAAAATTCAATTTTCTTTGCGTTGTTTTTCTTACATACAAGGTAATTACATTTAGGCTGAAAGCAACAGAAATTATTCTTTGCGTATTATATTTTGTTTCAGTATAATATCATTTGGCAAGGATCATGCGATTGCTTTGCAAAGTTATAGTAAGAGTTCACCTTGCAGATTTGGGTAATATATATTGGAATAATAATGAAACCCACATAAAATAACTTTTAAAAATTTGTCCATATTTTGGTGATTTTTTGTAAGTAAAGTCACTGTCAGGATAAGATATAAAAACAGAATATGCAGTCTTGACCCCTCCTTATGAAAGCAGATGGCCGAGTACCCCAGGCTGAATGGGAAATGTAGTGCAAGCTTCTAGAATACCACTCGATCACGGTGGGACACATCATTTCTATTTGATAAACAATATTTAACAATTACATTTACCAAATTTTTATAAGAAGATAAACAGAACTACTTCCTTCAATAAAATATTCACAGAGTCCTTACTGATTTTTTCCTCTCCTTGGTTACATCAAATAATAAAAACAAAGAATACTTAAATTATAGTTCAATGAGGAAGGCAAGTAGGTTTTAGGTAAGGTAAAAATAGTGAAAGAAGATTCCCACATAATATTGTAAAGAAAATAGACTACATTAAATCCCTTTCAACATGGACATTAGATGAAGAAAATTGGGGGTGGGGAAGGAATAAAGTTTACAGGCCAAAGGCAGATGAAAAATACCTAAACAAAAAAATGATTTGAGAGAAATATAAAACTTCACACATAAAAAATTTTGCTATAGCAAAATTTACTGAGAAAATGATCTCGATACAACAAAATCTCAAAGGTATAAAGACAAAACAATAGAGGTAAAAATGGATATTGCAGGGGAGGGTAGTAATGGGAGGGAAGTGGGGAGGGTTGGGAGGGTGGGCTGGATTGGGAGTAAAAGGGAGAAAACTGTACTTGAACAATGATTAAAATAAAATTAAAAAAACAAATATTGCAGGAGTAAAGAAATAAATTGATGAGCAAAATAAATCCACTAAAAACTGAGATATAGATTAGAATACAAATGGGTCAGATCATTCATTGTGAAAATCAAATATCCTCTGTAGAAAAAAATTATAATTTTATTAAATGAAGAAAAAAAGTCACTGAGAGTAATGGCAGTTTGAAGGAATAGCAAAGTTCAGTGGAGGTTGGGGGAAAGGAAGAAAAGTTAGCAAGAACTTTTATAGTTAAAGCACCCGAATACTGAATGACATAGTTAACTGCAGCTTCTTTTGAAGTTCTCCAGAATCTTAAACTATGGAGTGGTTGTTTAGAAATAAAAATTCTATTGGAAATGAATGATGATTTAACTCTGCTGTTCAGTACTGTGTCACACGTAGCTGCTGGGCAGGTGAACTGTACCTGGTGTGAATGAAGTATCTTCTAAGTGTAAAATACATGCTAGATTTCAAAGACATAAAAAAAATTAAAAACATCCAATTCAATATTTTTTGTATTAAACATTGGAATTATAATATTGTTTTAAGTACAATACATATTAAAATTAATTTCATCTCTTATTTTTATACTGTTAAAATGTTGTTACTAAAAAGTCTAAAATTATGCATGGTCTTCACATTATCTTTCTATTAGCACAGACCTCTAATATTTGATTTACCTTATACATTTAATACCTGATAGGGCTGTACCTTTTAAAAATCTTTCTTGGATATATTATATATCCATATTAACCAAAATGATCCAACAAAATAAAATAAAATAATATGAATATTAAAATGAAGTACAATTATTTTTTGTTACTTGAAATTTATTTCAAATTAAATATGATTATAATGTAATACTATGCCAACATTTATCAACTGAATATCACACACAATCTATTGGTGAGAAACAAAATTAACAACACTTTACATATGAGGCTTATGTTATTATTTAACTTGACTTTGGAAAGCTGTAGCTTTGTTTCTTTGTTTTCTGTATTCTGTATCAAAGGTAATGGTTCCCATCATTATTGTCTCATTGTGCCAGAGATACTAGCTGTATTACAATCTCATTACTATTTACATCTATTGTTTAAGTTCTTTCGGATAAATTACCAAATTAAAAATATAAACAACATTTATTTTTAGATCATTTAGTTCTTCCTTTGTACCTGGTGGTTGAAGTGTTGTGAACATCCTTCACTTCCATCCCTTTAATGAAGCAAATTGCTGTAAACTAAATATCCTTATTTTCCTTGATATTCATAAAGGTCTTTTTAGAATATGTTCTGTTTTCTACATTTTTTCACCTTGCTTTTCTCTCCTCCAACATTCCATTCTTGGGTATGTTCTTTTCCTTGGCACAAGTCCCATAATTTCACTCATCTCTAAAACAATAACCTCTAAATTTCTATCCCCGCCCTGAACTGTTTATTGAGCTCCAGATCTGCATTCACCCTTGGCTCAAGCTTCTAGAGGCTTAAAAGACTTTTTGGATTTCCTGGCTTGAGTTTCCTTCATCTTCAAAGCTAATATGGCGAGACAAGTTTTTTTCATATTTTGAATCTCTCTGATCTTCCTCTCTGCCCCATTTTTTGCTTCCTCTTCCATGCACCTCTGCTGTTTATAGTCAGCAGATAATCCATAGTAACTTCCATATCTTTAATTATATCTGCAAAATTCTGAGAATTAAGAGCATCCTCTGGGCAACAACTGGTGACCTTGAAGGATCTATGGTCCACTTTGCAAAAAAACATTCCTTAAGCCTGTGGAGGTCAAACTTGTCTTCTCTTTTTTAAATTGTGGGTCATGTAAAAAGTACAAACTCCATTTAATACCTTGTTATATCTATTTCGAGTAGATCTTTATATCCAACAAAGAAAATGCATTTCCCATCCTAGTGCCTTAACTCTTTGTGACCTGGGGTGGGCAGGGAAGGGGAGAGCAATGGCAGAGGGGGAGGGGGAAATTGGGACAACTGTAATTGGACAATAAAAAAAAAGTGTGATATGAGTTGAAGAATAGACAGATTCTGCAGAAAATTCACTTCCACAGAAAAAGCAGACTAGCTGAGCAAGTATTATGTTTTTCACGCTCCCAGACTGCTGTGTTTGGGCAATCCGAGACAGCACTAGGAACATTTCTTGACTATTCCCTTAGAGACACAGTTTCACCTTGAGGATTCTTCTTTATATAAACTCTGACTGAATCGCAGCTCATTTACATCATTTAATAGCTCTAGATAGATCTCCCACAATTGGATAGGTAGCAGAGAAATATTGTGGCTCAAAGGCATCCATATGAGGGATAAATTTCCAATTTTGAATGTTCTCTAGGCTAGTTTCCCAGTCCGACTCTCCAGCAACATTCTCTTTATCCCTTAAGTCCCTGTCACTGAAACATGATTTTATTTTTTCCTCTGAAAGCATCAAAGTCTCAAAAGCTGAAATCCTTAGGCTTTCCAAAAGTCACTTGCATAGTTGGCTATAAATAATTTCATTTCTGCACTATTTTGGTAGTAGCTTTCACCAGCATTCATGGGTACATTCTTTTAAGGCAGGTACATATTTCAGAGAAGATCATTTCATCAGGGGCTAAAGATCTCCCTCAGGGCCTTTTTATTATCTTAAGTCTGGAGTGGCATTTCCTGGGTTTGGAAGAGAGGCCACGTGGACCACTATTTGCTCCTGTCTTCTCAGGGATTAGATAACTCACCCTCTAGGAATTCAAAATGTTAAAGAGATCTTTAAACTTCCCCTGTTATAGTCTTCCATTCATAGTTTTTGTTTATTGTTTTTTTTTTTTCGGATAACTACTTTATACCTTTCAGGGTTATTAAGGATTTCTGAAGAACTATGTAATTTTCCATCCATTTTTCATTTTAATTTCAGTGGCTGATAATTATCTTCCATTTTATGCATAATTTTTTTATTTAACCAAGTTATTAACTTTACTACTGCTAATTTTGCTATGTTGAATAACCTTGTAACTATTTCATCAAGATACATTAATGTTTTATTAACACAAGTTCTTAGAAATTATAGAGTGAAGGAATATACTCAATTATACAGCTTTTAATACATTTTGCCAAATGGTTTTTTAGAAATATTAAACCAAGCTTTACTCTCACAAACCAGGTAGGAAATTTCCATTTTCCAGTGAACTCTTACACACAATGCTTATCATGATTAAAAAGCTACTTTATTTTTACCTGATTTTGTGTTTTTATTCTATTTTCAGATGACATGAGCAGTGGGAACTTGAAACTTCTAATTCTTTCTCATAGCAAAACAAAGGTATAAGTGATTTTTTTGCTCAGTTTCAAAAGATTTTGTGAACTCAGCTTTAATATACTTCTTTTTGATATATACTCTATATAACAAAATAAAACAAACATAAATGTTGAAAGCAAAGATTTGATTAACATACATCTCCAATTGTATGTCAAGAAGTTCTGAAAACTCAGAGGAGTTAGAACAGGGAGAAAGGTAGTCGTTGATAGGAAAAACAATATTTTCAGTAGCAGCTGCAGACAAAATACCGACCTTGACAAAGTCCTTTCTTTCCCAGGAGAAAAACTGGGAGTTCTATAAAATACGACCCAGGAAAGAAGTGTAAGTCCCGGTGCCATGAAGCAGAACTACAGACACCGAAAACTCGAGCTTCCTGCCCCACCTCACTCTCCGTGAGATCCAGCGTTGTTTAGCTCTCAAGCTAAATAAATCAAGAACATCAATTAAAAGTCTCCTTTCCTGTAGCAATCAATTATCAAGGTTGCTTTTGTGCCTAATTTTGTCTCAATGGGGAACGTTACATTTTTATTAACTCTTTCTTGAATGGCAAGTACACATAAAGTCTGCAGAAGTGTTACTTTGGTGTCCTAATTTCCTTTGCTAGAAATTTCCTTTGCTAGTTGTTTAACAACAACTATTAAGTAGATATTATTATTTACGTCATTCTAGGAATCAGCAAACAGCCTTATGGTATCTTAGATATTCACCATAGTCACAAAGTTACTGAACGAAAGACCTAATATTTGAAACACTTTTGCCTTTTTTCCAATAAGCACCTTAACCACTTATCAAAACTCAATAGAGCAAAACACTTAAAAGGGGGCAATTTCACAGTATGCGATTATACCTCAGTAACACTGAATTTCAAAAATGAAAAAGGGAAATTGGGGTTTTCTGGGCAAAGGAAAACTTGAGTGATTTTTGTACTTGTTCTTTTTTGTATTAAAAGCTCATGAATAAATGTTATATAAAATGCAAAAAAAAAAAGGAACGAAACCACTACAGGAAGCAATTTAGTATTGAGATTAAGAGATGAACTTTGGTGTCCTAAATGTTTCATTTAGAAACTTGTCTCTGCCTCTAAACAGTTATATGACTTTAGGAAGAATTACAAAATTTCCTCAGCTCATGTCTTCATCTGCAAAATGAACTAACCATACTTATTCAAGACTTTTTAAGATTTAATAAAATCATATATATCAAAATTTAAGGAAATCACTGTAAGTATGTAGTCTGTCATAGTAGGCTGTCAATAAATGGCATTATTAGTGGATTTATTGAGTTTCTTTTCCTTCATTTGTTGCAGGTGAATTGGAAGGACATAGAGGGAACACAACATGTGTGTATCCAAAAAACAAAGTGAGCACAGGGAAGAAAAGACACATTGTGGCATTTGCCACAGGAGAGACAAAGAGGTTCATCAGGGAGGCAGCGGAAAACAGCCAGGACACAGCCTGCACGTCCACTAAGTCTCCCACGAGATAGGAAGGTTAGAGCAGTATCCTGTGCTCGAGTTTTCCTTTGCAACAGGAATGCCCTCTGGAAAAATTAATGTATTCAGCACACGTTTAAGTGACACAGAGAAGTCTAGTACTGGAGGTTTGTGTCCTGAAACTGTCAGAAATAATCTCAATACATTTGGGGTCATTGAAAAGTGAAACTGGGAATGACCACTGAAATATTGTAGCCCTCTTATTTCCAACATGTGTCTTAACCTAGATTCCCTTTCCTTCCCTCCATCCAACCCCAAGCAGCCTCTGATTGTAAGTAGCTGTTTGGGAGGTAAAGCAAATATCAGGAAAGAAGGACAGGGAAGGAATGTTAGTTGAAGAGTACATTATGGGGCCAGATTCCACGGAAAGTGACTGGAGCATAGTCCTTGGGGGAACTCTGGAAGCCAGTGTCAGACAGACACTTCAGAGTGTGAGGGAACAAGAATACACCAGCCAGCAACATCTGCTCCAGCAGAGGGATGCTGGGTGCCGGCAGAGTTCATTGCTGAGCATCTCTGCTCCTCCTGTGGGCAGACAGAACCCTGGTGGTGGAGACAGAGAAAGCCCTCAGGCAAAGAGAAGCAGGCACTGGCAGATTGAAGTTGGGCAGATTTGCACTAAAATAGTAAGGGGAAGGGGATCTGGGTGTGGCTAAAGAGTTTCAAAGTCTTAGACTTTTACTTTGATAGGAGCTAGGTTAAGCATAGAAGAAGGTTTTTTATTCCAGGTCTTTTCAGTTCTATTTTTATCTGAACCTAAATGCACATTGTGTAGCTCCAAGATAGGGGCATATTTCCAGTGTTTCCCAACCTGCTTAACAAAAGCCAATATCTTATGTCTTTTATTTCCTAAATATCTTATAAGACTAATGTGCCTCAGAAATATTTTAGGGCTCTGAGGTATAATTCAATCAAGTGCCTATATTTTACAAATTAAATTACAAATCTAATTGCCTCTTTACAAATGAGGGAAACTAGCTCCTGATAAGTAGTGACATATTCATAAGGACAGAAAGGGTAGAAATGTAAAAAAAAATATTAGTTTATCTGCCAAGAGGTAAAAGAGTGAGGATCTAGAACATGTAACAGGAATTTCCTGTTAAATATGTCCTTGTGGTCACCTTCCTCATTCTAGTTCAACTTGTTCTCCTAATAGCCTTTAATACTTTGGCTCTGCTTTCTGAGACCAAACCTTTCATGACTAGCAACTTATATCTACTAATGCATTGGTCGTAATGCGTTAGTATTATGGCAATGTTATTATAAAAATTCTCTCCTTAACAGAGAAGTTCAAATTCTTTGTTTTCTATTAATGATCCCTATGAAGACACTCTCCATATAAGATTGTTCTTGTTTTATTGTGAGCAGCCTAAGACCTAGAAGTATTGGCGTTTTCAAAAAGTAATAGCATAACTTAGATTCAGAACTAAGATTCATAATCAAATATTGAATCCTTGCCTCTTGACCCATTGAGGCTTGGTGCTGGTTCTACCCATTTCCTTCACAAAGCAACGTCCTTGAGTTAATGTTTTGGGATATTTTAGTTAGAGCCATAAGGTCCTAATAGAGTCATTGCTCTTTAAAGCAATGGTGGCCCTCAGGCATGCATTTTATAAGTGGTACCTTGTGAAAATGCCATAATGTGAAAGGAAACTATGACCAAAAAAAAAAAAAAAAAACAGACCAAGTAACCCCGATGCACAAATAGAAAATGGTGTAACCGATTTATCCATATAATGAAATTATTTCTCTGATTTGTTACCTGTTTTCACCTTAGCCCTAAATTGTTTCCAGTCCATAGAATCAGTTACCTCTAGAAAATCAGTCTACAGAAGTGTAGACCAAGCCTCCCGGGAAGAAACTGATGCTGATAAGAACCTAGACCGGGACGGCTTTAATGTATAGCAAAGGCTTAGTTTACTGATCAGAGGGGACCTTCTGAAAAACTTAGCTTTCTTGTTTGAAGAAGCTTCTTATACGCAGCACTATGTAATAATTCTTCCATAATCTGGTGGTAGAGAAGTGCATGGTTAAGGGGGAAGACAGAAATAAGCATGTCATTTAAAAGACTGCTAAACATTTTTGAGGGTCAAACAGCACTACGTCGGAAACAACAAAGAGCAGTGAAAGGAAAGAATTGTCCTGTCTGGGGCAACTCAATTTTTGACTCATTTCATTGTTTGGAATCTGGAAGGAGAGTGGAGCCACAGGTCAGTTGGTTACACTATAAACATTGAGTGAGGTCTGAGGTGAAATAAAAGTGCATTCATCAGCTAGAACCCGTGTGCACCAATACTTAGGGGACCAATGTTGCTGGAAGTTGGGGTATTGCATTATAAAATTAGTTGAGGGCATTTAAAACGGAAGCGAAAATGATAGTATCAGAATTAAAAACAACAATGCATACTTTATGGCCCTTTACAGTTTCAAAAACGCTTTCATGTCTATGGTCATCTTTGATTTTAAATTATTCAAGTTACTCCAGGAGAACTGAGATCCATAAAGTTACTGTTGCCATATCCGTGAGCTCAGACACATGTTTCTTTTTCCTTTAAGTGGTCCATTTATTGACAAAGCAATAAATAATACGCTCAGTTTATGTTTTCACCCTGGTTATGTTTTCAGTCTGGTTTTGGTCATCTGGAAGACTCAGCTCCTATTAGTCACTATGGTCGGAGTCAGCACCACGCTTCATCCACGACCTGCTTAACCCACATGCGCCTTTGAAGGCCCCTCAGACACATGGTGTGTGAGGAATACAATTTGATACTAAAGCAATCTCCCTTTAGTTAAGTTGCTGTAAACACATAATGAAGCCTTAAGAATTTTTCTTTTCTTTTTTTAATATTTTATGTCCTTAAATAGACAAGGTAAATTCTAAAAAATGTTTCGCTCATAGCCCTGAGGTCTCTACTAAGTATTAAAATAATTCTCCTTAACAGATGCATAGTCTATTTGGTTGTGAAGTTTGGAGAATGCCAATATTCACAACCACCATTACTGTAAATATATATCCTTCATTGACAAAATTGAGGTTAAGAAAATTTCAGGTTTTTTTTTTTTTTCTTAAGAATCACCAATCTGCAAAGTGGTAGAAAAAGGACTCAGCTCAAGTCTAGACTCTGGATTCCACAATCATCTTATTCTTTGGAGATGGTAAACTTTATAATGCAAGGTTTATACCATAAAAACCTTATTTCACTTAAATATTAATACAGAATTGCTGTATAGTATGCTGTGGATATTCCATTTATATTGAATACCACCATAAGATGCTTGCTTACAGAACACTATGGATTAGAGGAAGCTTACACAGAAATAGAAAAAGAATGCCTCCTTTGAAAAAACAATCTTGAATCCCTCTCTCACTTCTGAGCTCTTTGCTTACCAGTAAATGATGTGCCCAACAACTCAGATCTTGTGAAATATCAAGAACCTTTGACTTACACTCATTCATGAAGTGGTTTGGCAGTTGCTCTTACACACAGCTGACTCCGGAGACTCAGCTTCTATTTCCAGCTCTGCAGATGAGTCATTTAACCTTTTTTTACCCTTTAAAGATAGGAATAAATTGTTCTTTGCCCTACCTTACTGGGGTGCAATGACTATTGGTGAGATAATGCCTATGGAGCAATTTAAATGTCTCACACAGAAAGCGCCAAATGCTTTGAAAGCAACTTGCTGGATTTTCTGACCCAGCAGCAGTAAAGGAAACCCATGAAATTAGTTCTTTTAGTGACTTAATGAAGATTGGGACTGAGCGACATTCTTACTTGCCTGCAAAAGGTTAGCATCGTTCTCTGGTTGCACAACGGGGTAAAAAGAGAGGCTTGCCTGTCTAATAAATTTCTGACAAACAGTTACTGCTTTCACAATGACTCACCGGGCATGGCTATGTCAAAAAGATGCACGTGAAACTGTCAAAGGCAGAAGACTGAAGGAGTCTAACTTTTGAGAATGCAACTCTCTTCCTTGTTTCCTGGTTTATGGCACTAGCACCTACCAATCTGTCTTGGGTTACAAACCTGGGAGCCACTTTAGTGTTCTTATTTTCTCTCCACATTTAATCCATTTCCAGATCCTGTCCACCCTGTCTCATCACTTTCTTATGAAGCACTACTTGCTTCTCGATACTTTCCACAGCGCTTTGTTTAGTCTACCAGCATGCTTTTAACTTGATTATGGTGGCCTCCCACCGATTCCCTGACCTACCTTCTTATATTTCTTCATTTTACTCTTTACATCTACAGCACTACCAATCCCTTTTGTCTGATTCCTGGTGGTTCTATCAAACCTTTACCTTACCTTTCCCAAATTATATAGCCTGTGCTCCAGCAGTGCTGAATTATTTATAGTGCTCCAGAAGCACAACACTATTTCATACCTTTTGCTTTTGCACGTATGACTTCTGCCCAAAATGACCTTCTCTCCTTATACAGGAGTAACCATACAGCATAGTAGTTGAAGCAAAGACTTTAGGAAGCTTCAAATGCTAGCCTCCGCTATCTTACTAGATGTCTTCGGGGAAAGTTCTGAATTTCTCTGTCCTTCAGTGCCTCCTCTCCAAAATAAAGATAATAATAATACCTATGTTATAGGTTGTGATGAGATCAAATGAGAAAATTTATGCAAATACCACATATTAAGAAATATGAAACATCAGTTATTGCTATATTATTCTGGCTAAATCTCATTAAAACTTCAAGTCAAAACTTGCTCTTTTTTATAAACCTTTGTTATCATCCTCCTCTCCCTGCAGCAGGGTGACCGCTCTCTTCCTCCTTTGTCCTCTTTTATCTGAGGTGCACAGTATAATAACCATAACACAGGTTTGAAGTTGTTTGTTCACATATCTGTCTTATACACAGGAGTGAGAGAATTGTTTGACGGTAGATCCAGGTGTCATTTATTTGACAAGTTCTGGCAAATAATAGTTTCTTAATAAATATGTATCAAAAGAATAAAAGAAAAGTGGCATCACTGATCTTCATCATAAAATATCCTACAGAGAGAAAACAAATACCTCTCTTGTCTTCCTCTAGAGCTTCATGGTAGGAATGGCTTTGTATTTGCAAGTGATTTTTTTTTCCCCAACTGATTTCTTCATTGACATGCAGAGCTATAAACATTTTTTTTTCAGTAGAAAGCCCAAAACAGCTGATGGTAGTTACAAGTTAGTAACTAGTTACTAGACTAGTAACTAGTTAGCTAGTAAGTTAGTTACTAGAATAGAGATTTTTTTCATTATAGCACAGCTAAGTTTCATAATTTTTGGTAGCTGACATGTTTGGGATTAAAACTGATTATTACTAACCTGTTTTTACTGAACCACATCGATCACATAGGTTGAGAATGGGATACTGAACATTTATTTTAAAATGCAGGTTTGAATGTAGAGGTGGAAAATCGTTAAATATTCATAATTAAATCCTACACAAATTTGCATATTAAAATGGCAACATTTAAAAATCTATAATTATATCTATATTATTATAAAATGGTAAATTATTATAATTTATTTTTAAAAGTATGAACAATTACCACTTTTTAAGTCTTAGAATTAATGTCGCTATTACTGTTTCTGAAAGCAATTTCTATGCTAAATATTTTACATGCTGAAAGAAAAAAAACAACTGTATCTTTGCTGATAATAAAAATTAAGCAGACATTTAGCTTGAGGCTTTGAAAAATGTTGAATTAGATTTTTTAGTAACTTGACATTTGTCTTTAATGAACAAGTTTTTTAAAAAAAGTGATCAACAACAAATTCTGTTTGCCTCAATAGTAACTGCCCTGGCTGGTGGGGCTCAGTGGATTGAGTGCGGGCCTGCAAACCGAAGGGTCCCCTGTTGATTCCTTGTCAGGGCACATGCCTGGGTTGCAGGCCAGGTTCCCAGTAGGGGGCGTATGAGAAGCAACTAAACACTGATGTTTCTCTTTCTCTTCTTCTCCCTCCCTTCCCCTCTGTCTAAAAATAAATAAATAAAATCTTTGAAAAAATGATAACATCTCAATTCAATGGGGTCATATAAATGAAAGCTGAAAGTAGAGATAGCTCTTACCCATGGCTTCAAGACAGCATCAGCTCTTCCAAACCAAAGCTGGATGGGGTGTTTTCAGCCTGCAGCTCTACCTGCTCCTGCTTAGTTCAGGGAATGTTCGGGGATGTTCGGGAGCACATACTCCTAATCAAGCTTAATGCTTTGAAAATACTTGGTGTCCTATGTGCTATCAAAGACTTTGGAGAAATGTTGTTTATAAAATGGGGATGTAATATGTTAATTTCCATCATAGATTATAAAACAATCAGAACTATGGAATCTAGATCAGAACTGTTTAAACTCTTTAGTAGCTGAGTGCACTTTTCAGGGGTATGAACCAAATTTGAAAAGAATACTTGGGATCTATCATCAGGATAGTATACTGAGATCTCTTCTGGGGAATGACACACTTTCCCTGATTTTTTTCTAATAGCAATGAAATACATTTATGATCCTGGTCTACCATTTACAAGTTGTGTGTAGGATTAAGTTACTCAAAATTTCAGTGCCTGATTTCTCCATCTGTAAAAGTGTTTGACCACGTCTACTGTATCATTTCTCTATGGCTGCTGTTACAAATTACTACCCTTATTGGCTTATAATAACACAAATTCATTATCTCACAGTTTGGTAGTTTAAAAGTCTGGCACAGATTTTATTAGGCTTGAAACCAAGGTGTTTTAAGGGCCGTTGGATGCCCAGGAGAGATTTCTTTTCTTGTTTTCTCTAGATTCTAGAGGCTTCCTACATCTTCAGCATGCGTCTGCCTCCCTTCCCCTCAAACCCAGCACCTGTCAGAGCTGCATCTCTCCGAGAGCTCTGACAGATGCATGCCCCTCTGACAACATCCAGGAAAAGCTCTCCACTTTCACGGATGGGTGAATTTATGTTGGGAACACCTATGTAACCCAGGATTCTCTTCAACTCAAGGTCCTAGGCTGATCCATTTTCAAAGTCTCTTTGCAGAGGTTCCAGAGAACCTCTTTGGACATGTCCATCTTTGAGGGTCTGTTGAGGTGCCTACAACAGCTGCCTCCGAGGCTTGCTAAGCTGATTAGAGGTTGTTTTGTGATGCAGCACACCGGACTCAGTGGCTACAGTAGCTGGTACAAACTCCCTTCATTGCCAGGGTTTTCTCTGCTTTACAAACTATGGTATTTAGACCACTTTATTTTCAAGCTTTTTCCCCCAGCTGTTAACAGCTTAAAACACTGTAAGTGTGAGTTGACTTGTAGAGTATAAATGTTTGGAGTCTAGCAAATTAAATGGAGGAAAATGGCTTAATCTCCTTAAAGCAGACTTAACCTTAGTTAAAATCAAAGTTAAAATCAATCTTGATTAAGATCATGTTCTACTGCACCCAATTCTAGTTTTTTAGCTTTCAAAGGTTTTTTTTGAGGTTCTAAATTTTTATGAGGATTGGCATATCATTGTTCCTTAGAGGTTTCCCAAATAATAAAGTATATTTATTTAAAATTAAATAAAACTAATTCTCTCTTGAAATCACTCTGTAAGAGTTGAATTCTTTTATAAATCTCAGGCATATTATCAAATCTTATTGATCTCAGTTTTTTTAATATTTTGAAACACTTTCAACCTATTTATCTTGAAATTTATTTCATTATTGTTCATCACTACTCATAATTGTTTGCAATAATATTCTAAAAATAAAAGAGAATGAGAAATATATTAATGAAATCACTCTAGCAAACTATTACTTGTCTCATGCCTTCCTGCCTTTGATTACACTGTTCTTTCTTACCAGATGCCTTTTTTGCTTTTAACACCCATCCTAATACTTATCTTTTCACTTCTAGCCTAATCTCCTCTGTGAAAATTTCAGTATCATCCTCAGTGAACTATGGTGTTCCTTTCTTCCTACTGAAAAAGTGTGAAGAACTCCAGTGTAGCCCACATCTTGTCCAACTGTAATTGTCTGTCTGTGAGTTGCCCTACAAGAATCTCTGTCCCTAAAGGAAAGAAAACATTTTTTCTGTACCTAGTCCAGCACACATAGCACGCTTTTGATACATATGTATTGACTGAATATGCTACATTAATACAAACATTGCTAACAGTCTGAACGAGACATCAAACAACTTTGCATTAACACATGCTTCAGAAACTGTGAGCAGGTGGGGTTATGAGGGGTGAAGGATGAATCTCAAGTGCTCTGCGTTGTATCCCACCCAGGTGATCTCAATCCTAGAACTTGTAATTCAGTAAGAAGTTTAAAGAGAACATCTAAAACTTCCCAGAATCACTTTACCCGAGAGAACCACACAGGTTATTTTTTTCAAGCACACATTTCAAATATCCTGAACCTAAGAATTTAAATAACCTTGTACAAGATAATGTGCTTATCTCAACTTCAGGGTTTTTCCCAATATAAAAATAAAGAATTTTTTGTTAATTTTTTTTAAAAAGACTCAGTCATAGGCCAATTTCTGAGAAAACCTTGATTTTCCTTAGAAGATGATAATTGTTTAAAGTCTTTCTTCTATATCCTTAAACATTCAAACCTTATATCCCATTATGCATAAATAGAAGCCCTACATGAGTTTTATTTTTTATTCAACAAAGCAGAAAACAAAGTGTTTTCTAAAGATGGCTTGGCATGGATTTTTAAAATCTGCCTCAATCTATCATCTATCTATCTCTTATCTATCTATCTATCTATCTATCTATCTATCATCTCTAAACATTTTTCTGTCACTCTCCTCCTATGAATCACTAGAATGTTATTATTCCCTTCCTTACCTGTTTCATTCTTGGAGAAAAATGTGCCTATACTGCTTGCATTTAACTCTCTTAATGAATTCCTTTTTTAATTTGGCTCCAGTTACTGTCAGAGTCCATAATATTTAATGTTTTATAGTCATACAATTCCACCATTTTTATAATCCATTTACCAAAAATTGAAACTTGCAATTATTCTGGGTTTTTTTGTACCATAAAATATAAGGCACAAATATGTATCTCTATGATTTTTTTTATCTTTTATAGGAGTTGGGGTGTATGTGGCAATTTTTTAGACTATGTGTTCTAGACTAGATTTCTTAGCTCTAAGGACATACAAGGCCTCATAGTACTTATTATCTACTATTGTGGAATTGCTCTCTGAATGGATTATAGCAGTGTTACAGTACATTAGCAATGGCAGTGTATATATATTTTTAATTATTCAAAGTCCTGCCAATTCTGGGTTTTTATTATAGTCCATATGTCCCTTCTAAATATACTAATATATAGTGATCTGTCATGAAGTATGTGTGTGAATAATTTTGTCTTGCATTGTCCATGTTACTATGATTTAAAACCTGGGATTGTGTGAGCTGTCAACTATACAGCTATTTCTAGGAGCTTGCAGAACTGCAGATTATACCCAAAGCAAGCTTGGCAAGAATGTGTATTGAGTTTATGTTTTGTGATCTTCATAATTTACTTATTAGTTGTATTCATTTTGTTTTTTAGGTTCTTTAAGTTTTCTACAAGTAAGAACACATTATCTATGAAAAACAGTTTTAATCATTGCTTCCGAAAAATGACTTTTCTTTCTATCTTCCGTGGCAGTGGGTTGGGGCCAGTTGCCCACCCTAAATGAGCTCTTTGGACCATCTGCTTTTGCCCCTGCATCCATCTGACAGGATCAGCAGACTTGGATCCAATTCTGCCTCTGTTCTTGCCAGTTGTGTGCTCTCAGAACCTCGGTATTTTCTTCAGTAATGGCGGTCACAGGGCACTCAGGTCTGGGCAGGCCTTACACCACGACCCTAAAAGAGGAAGCCCAGCAGTGTGTGGTCAGCAAGAGGTGGGGCAAGAGATGGGGCACAAGGCCCATTGCCTTGGGCCTGCCAGCTACTGCCAAACCTGAATAAGAGAGGAGAAAGTCCTTTCAGGGTGTGAACAGAGCAGGGACAGGTGTGTCATACCACACAGGGTGACGGTGCAGATGAAAACAAACAGGAAATTTGCTGATGGTACTTTGCACACAAACATGGATAGATGGTCCCTATCATGTCACCACCATATCTTCCCCATGGCAGGCACCATGGGTCTCTGCCATTTCTCAGAGAGGGTCTGTGGACTCCGATATCCCCTGACACTGGCACACAATTTTTAAAAATTTAAAACTAATTTTGGTACCTTTAGTAATATGGTTTTTAACAAAAGCAACAAGTGCAATTCACATGAATTACACATCTCAGCATGCCATTAAATGATCATCACTGACATCATTTTAATTGGCTGAATATTATTTTCCTATAGGGAATGAAATATAAACTACTTAACCATACATTTTTGGTGTTTTTATGATTTCATACATTTTCTCCAGGGTATAATAAAGATTTTTACTTGCAGTTTTGTATGCTGTACTTCCTGTATTTTTCTCTCTCAGGATACAAAAATAATTATAAATAATGTGGAAGAGATTGCAGGTGGGCTCATTAAACACTAATTCTGACTCCCTTCAAGATCCTTTCCTGCACTATGGTATTTGAGATGCTACATTTCCCAGACGCCAGGGTTCCACATTTGTCATAGATCCCATCGAGTAAAATCGTTTTTGTAGGATGTGAAGATGGAAGTATGAACTTGAGGAGGCGGCCTTGGGCAAGGAGAATGGCCCTCCGAAAGCATAAAAGTTGTAGTGGTTACTGTTCCACTGAAAGGTTATTTTCACACACACAAAAGAATACAAGATTAACTCAGAACCAAGATTGGAACACCTGATGTCCTCTAAGCCGCATTTTTCTAATGGTCAAAATGATGATAATGATATTTGACCCATAAATCCACTACAGTGGAAATAAGGAATGAATAAGAAAATACGTAAACATCTTGATGGATAATAGTTTAAAGATCCCTGTTTTACTTTAGATTTTGCCACTTATTGCACTAGTCCATGCTATTTAAATTCCCCGACTTTGTCCATTGATAGAAGGAAATAAAGGCCACTACTTTCTGTGGTTGCTATTTAAGCCCAGGATATCCACTTTACCCAGCAGGATTTCCTTGAGTATTGATATCAGCATAGACAGTTTCAGCAGGAGGGAGTTTAAACTGATAAAGAATGAGGCCATTCCTCTGATGTCACTCCCCACATTCACTTCTGATTAACACTCTTCGTAAATTTACCTTTACTTAACTTCAAAATCAGCTCACATGCTAACAGGAAGGCCTTTGGACTTAGCTAATTAAGATATCCCTAAAGACAAATATTCTATTTAATGAAAGACCTCAAATCATTGTTCCTTAATCAAATAACTGGCTGCAAAGCATGCTGATATTCTGCAATTAAATCAAGTAAGACCAGAAAGTTAGGTGGACTTTTTAAATTAAACAAGAGTCCACCTTCATTTCCCTGGTATGGGCACAGGTATAGTTCATTAAAACAAACAAACAAAAAACTTTGATGTAAATACTTAGTGATTTTACAAGTGGTTTTATTTTTAAACTTATTTTTGAGCTTGTTGAGACTGGATGACACAGAGTGAAGTGTAACTGGATGGTCTTAGCTGCAACAACACTGAATTATGACTCACTTGGCTTAAACTGAAAAGATTTATTACCTTATAAAAATGGCTTCTGGGTTAGTTAAATCAGTGGACTAACAATACCATAGAGGATTCAGGTTTTTTTCCTGTTCCTTTTCTGACATCTTCAGGGTGTCAGTCTAATCTAACCCATGGTTACAGAATAACGGACCAAGTCCCAGGCATTGTAGGAAGACCATCATCAGAAAAAGAAGATGTTTTCTGCCCCCATGGATGATAATCAGTTTTATGTGCCAATTTGGCAGGGCTACAGTACCAGTTTTACCATCCAACATTACTCTAGGTATTACTATGCAGGTATTTTATAGATGTGATTATCATCTATAATCAGTTACCTTTAAAGGGGGCATTATTCTGAATAATCAGAGTGGGACTCATTCAATCAATTGAAAGTCTTCCAGAACATACTCGAAGATTACCTGAGGAAGAAGAAATTTCACCTCTGGGCTGCGACATTAGCTCCAGCTGAGAGGTTCCAGCCTGTGCTTCCTGATAACCGGCCCTATGGCTTTTGAACTCGCCTGGGCAACCCTCACATTTATGGAATCTGATTTTTTGCAATTAGTCTCATATGTACATCTTGTTGGTCTATTTCTCTGATGAAACTCTGAGTGATAAACCATGGTTTTTGTGTTTGTTTTTTTTTCCTCTTAAATCAGGAATAAAAGCTTTACCAAAGGCCACTCACAGAGGTTTTCCTGCCACATTACATTGACAGAATTATATTAGATGTTTCTTCTGAAAATAATTGCTATAAAAGGTAAAGAATTCCCCACTTAGCAGGATTTACTTCCAGTCTCTTAGCTAGAGGTGGACACAGGAACAAAAATGCAAGTTTTCTTAACAAAATAGTGGCTGGTCATTATTGAAAGATTTAAGGAAAGAAAACTATCAGCATCCTTTCTTCATAAGCAAGGCTATAATACTTTCTGTATAACAGAAAGATGATCAACCCATGAATACTTTTGTAGTCCCAACCCAAGCTCTAGCTCAAAATCTTCATGGAATATCAGCTATGTCTTAGTACATCTCTGGCCTTCAGTTTAATCAACAGTATAATGAAGAAGCTGAACTAAGTGATCTCCTAGCTCTTCCAAGCTTGTTCTGGGATGGAGCTGAAATTCTGTTCTTTATAAACTTGATGAAATTGAATACATACTTATGACCCAATTCATATTCTTCCTCCTGGATTAAGTCAACTATTACTGCCTGTAGAGAGCAGGCCTCAAAAAATGGCATTGGTCCAGTCAAGACAGCATAAGATAAAGAAGTCAAAGTGGAGTTGCTCATGTCAACCAAGATGGCTGCCAGTCAGCCATGACACTTTGGTTCAAGAGGAAAACTACCTAGGTCACACTAGACACATCTGGCAAGGAGACACACCTAAGAAATCTGCACATGTGACCAGAATAGCCACCTCTGCAGAGCAGGACCACCCATACATAGGCTCCTGGGGAACTTCCACACTTGCCATCAAGGGTACCAAGCAGAACAGCCATGCACCACACAAAGGCTCCAGGGAAAATTCCCCAGTTGTCATCAAGGGTGCCAAGACACTTAGCAAGAGACTCAGAAGGGTGGAGTACACTACTTTCAAGGTATAACTGAGGCAGTGCCAGACCACTGCTGAGATAGCCGAGCTCCACACACCAAAGTGCTGCTGATCCCTTGGCAACAGACACTGGAGGCTCTGCCCTGGTGGACTGAGGACTCTGTCTGCCCCACTCCCCACCTAGCTCCAGAGATCCTTTCTTGCAAGACACTGACATCTCTCTTGCTCACTGTGCTGTTTCCTTGACCCACAGACTGAGACTCTGAAACTTGGGTTCATTATCCCCCAGTTCTCTCATGTGATGTTATTATTGATTGTTTCTGAGTGATTAGTATCGTTATTAGGTTATTATATGTTTGTATTCAATCTGCATTAATAAAAGCTGGGTGAACCTGCATTAATAAGATTCAAATTAATAAAATAGTTACCTGTGTTGTCTCCCTGTTATTTCTCCATGTTGGTGTCACCTGTAGGACTGGTGATCATATGGGTAGCTCAACACTTTTGGTTCTTAAGGACTGGATCAGACATCTAAGTGGGGACTGAAGACTGGCTTATAGGAAAGGCTGTATCGTGAATATACCCTCTCAACACTGCCCCAGAGAGATTAAACTTCCACTCAGCATATTCAAGCCTGAATTATCATATATAGAGAGGTTCTCATAGGAGGTAGCAGCTTATATATAAGAAATCAGAAAACAAAGAAGAATAAAACATAATCCCTGCTCTATCTTCCCATGTCTTTCTGTCTGTGATCTTCAAGATTCAGGTCAGGATGCACTTCCAACTATCTGCTCCTATGGGTGCCTGGCATATACCTTCTTAGTGCTAGGCTCAGTTTTGAAGGCCAAGGTTATTTTATGTTTATATTTTTATCCTCGACTTTTAACAGTCCTTAGAACATAGGACTTAGAATATAGGTAGATCAGTTTCTAAAATACAATTTTTAAGGCATGGAAAATTGAAGAGAGCCCCCAAATTCTGCTATTTTATTTTTAAAATTTTCTTCTCTCCACTGGACACACATTTTTCTGTAATTGGATGAAGTTAGATCTGTCATTAGGTTGCAGTACAGGCAAATATATAATCCAAGAACAAAGCACCATTAGCCAAAGAAGTCCGTCTCACACTCTCTCTGGTTAAAAAATAAGCCATTAGACACACATACAAAACACTTAAGTAAATAGCAAGATCAGTTTCTCTGTCCCCCTAGACTATATTATGAATAGCACATCAAATAACTCCTTGTTACTTGCACAGTTTGGAAAATTATCAGAAAAAAAAGGTTGAAAACCTGTATGCCATCAAAATCTTTGTTAAAAGTAAGGCCTTTTATCAGCTGTCAAACCATGACAGCTCTTGCCATGTGGAAATTGAGGACAAAGAGCAATAATGAGTTTCTAGAGCAGTGTCACTACTTGGTATTTAAACTATGCTCTTCCCAATTTGATGAGAAAAGATGCTGCCCGTATGAAAGAAGGAGTTCCCTTTTCATGACAGAAGATGGCATAAAAGAGATGGGTGATAAAATTGTGGTAGATAATTATTTTACTGGAAAGAGTCTAAAATTGGAAGTTTTACCATTAATTAATCATGACCCTGAGAAAATTAATCTCTATAATCTTAATTATCCTTGTGCATAGAATGAGAATTTTAGAAATGATAATCTTCAATGTCCCTTTAAAATTCTTATATTTAAGGGCTTACTCACCGATTTCTAAAATGAAATCTAAAAAAGACAAGAGCAGACTCTTTGTGTTGGGTTGAAGCTATCAGGAGTATATGGTCCAATTCAAAGAATGAGACACTTATTCTTGGCCTAAATCTGAAATTGTGGAAATGCCTACTATTCTTGGTTTTTCAATTAAGGCCCTAGGATGATTTCATGTGAGGTGCTATTTTTTAAAAGATTGTATTTATTTTTAGAGAGAGGGGAAGGGAGGGAGACAGTGAGGGAGAGAAACATCAATGTGTGGATGCCTCTCATGCTCCCTTTACTGGGGACCTGGCCTGAGATGCAGGCATGTGCCCTGACTGGGAATTGAACCAGTGACCATTTCGTTCACAGGCCCACACTCAATCCACTGAGCTACACCAGCCAGGCTCATGTGAGGCTTTTAAAGATGATACCTTTATGCTTTCAGAAGAAATAAGCCAAGTTGAGAGAGAAACATTAATTGGTTACCTCTCATATGCACTCCAAGTGGGGACCAAAGCTGCAACCCAGGCATGTGACCTGACAGGGAATCAAACTAGCCACCTTTCACTTTGTGGAACAACACCCAACCAACAAAGCCACATCAGTCAGGGTGAAGTTCACTTTAGATGTAAAGACATATTATGTTAAAAGTAAAAGGACATAAAAATATATACCATATTAGCACCAAGCACAAAATAATTGGAATGACTATATTTATATAGGGTAAATCACGTTTATTAAAATATTTGCATATCATATATCTGACAAAGAGGTTTTGTCCAGAATATATATAAAACTTTCTAATCTCAACACTAATAGTAAAACATCAACAAACCAATCCAATTAAAAAATAAAACATTTAAATGACTCTTAAAGAAGTTATATGAATGAGAAAGAAGCAAAATAAAAAATTCTTAACACCATTAGTCATTAGGTTAATGCAAATTAAGACCACAAAGAGATATTTCCACACACAAAGAAGCGTGAATGGACTTTAAAAGGCTCACCATATCTAGTCTGGGCAAGGACAGGGAGGACTTAGAACTCTCACAGTTTAATGAATGATATGAAAAATGATCCTACCACTTTGGAAAACAGTTCAGCAATTCCTTAAAAGTTAAATAGTCTCCAACCATATATCTAGCCTATCTACTCTTAAGTACTTACTTTCTCAAAATGAAAGCAAAAGTTTATACACATACATGTACATAAATATTATAGCACCTTTATTTGTAACAGCCCCAAATTGAAAATATTATAAATGTACCTAAAGAGGTGCATGAATAAACAAATTGTGGTAGATCTATCCAATGAAATACTAGGAATTCTACCATGTAATTAAATGGAATGAACTATAGACATATGGGTGAATCTAAAAGTCATATACTATGTACTGTATGATTCCATTTACACGAAAGTCTTGAAAACACGAGTGTCTCTGTAGTAAGGGAAAGCAGGTAGTTGATGCTTGTAAATGGGGCAAAAGCAAGAGAGACATCACAAGAGAGCATCAGAACATTTTTCAGGATCATATGTATTTTCATAATCTTGATCTGTGATGTTTTCATGGATGTATACCAATGGCAAACTTGCCTGTATTTCTTAAATGTAAGCAACTTATTGTGATCATTTTTTAAAAAAAGGTTGTGTGAAAATGCTTTGTACAGCTTTATTAAACCTATTGAGGTATTTCCATACATTAAAGTACTCAGCAGTAAAAATTTAAAAAAACCTCCATGCAATAATATGCATTTCACATCAAAAGCATAATGCTAGGTAAAGAAGCTAGACTCAGAAGCAACATACTGCATGCTTTTATTTATAAAATATTCTAGAAAAGGCAGAAGTGTTGGGAAAGAAAACAGATTAGTGGTTTCTAGAAATGGAAGGAGAGGGAGTCGATTGATTGCAGAAGAGCACAAGGGAACTCCTTGAGTTGATGGAAAATTTCTATATCTTTTCTGTAGTAGTATTTATATGACTGTACACATTTAACAAAATTCTCAGAACTATGCTTCTATGAGAACTGAATTTTACCTCTGTGAATTATGCCACTAGAAATCTGTCTTCAAGACATTTTAAGTACATATTAACAATGCCTTATCCCTTCAATTGACTACATTTATATAATCAACAATCATTCACAGGCAAGCTGTGTGGTATACACATTTAGTACATAAGATTTTTAGACACATTCATACCTTTTATTTCATCTTAGTGCCTGACTCTTACACAAAAACATTTTATCTTGCTGCACTTGTCACACAGATTTGGAGCTTTGCTATATTTAAACTGATGCACTATAATCCTTCCTACTATACTGAAGAATTAAGAAAAATGTAAGAAAATATAGAAGGCTTTCACCAAATATGTGTGTGTGTGTGTGTGTGTGTGTGTGTGTGTTTGATTAAGCATGCACATTCTCTAAAGCAGTGCTTCCCAACCATTTTAACCCCTAATTTTCCACTCATGGAAATTTCCCTGAGCTGTGCATGTTTTGATTTGTATTATGAGAACAGTGGTACCTTTTTAGGTTTCTCAGATATAAAATAATATTTTAACATCATAGGACCATGGTTTTGCCTTCCTTCTCATTGGCCCTCCACAACTGCTCTGCCTTGTTATGAACCTCGTGGACATTTGTTAATAGAAATAAAGGATAGATTTTTACATTTTCATTCTGTCTTCTGATTGGCAGCTTTAGGAACAATTTTTTTAGTTATGAGAAGTGTAATAAAAAGAAAAATAAAACCTACTAAGGTCAAGTATTCAAACCCCACTGTCTTTGCTATTCTTTCTCCAAGGAAATTAGCAATATGCCTGTTGCGACGTGCTCATTTTATTTTATTTTTTAAGAAATTTTATTTATTTGTTTTTAGATTGAAGGAAAGGAAGGGAGAAAGACAGGGAGAGAAACATGAATGTGCCAGAGATACACCCATCATTTGCCTCTCTCACACCCCCAACTGGGGACCTGGCCTTCAACCCAGGAATGTGCCCTGACTGGGAATCCTGGGAATCAAACCAGTAACCTTTTAGATCACAGGCTGGTGTTCAATCCACTGAGCCATGATGCCAACAAGGGCGAGGCCTGTTCATTTTAATCAGACCCTGGTGAACTTGCTATTACATTTTCAAGAGACGATAGATTGAAAAAAAGAGCAAAGGAAACTCAATTGCCTTGTTTGCCTTTGCAAAAAATAGCTCTCAAGGACTTCAGTTGCATGCCCTGTCTTGTGCAAATAAGTATTAACCAAATATAAATTGAGTAATGGTTTCCCCCAAAATATTCAGGTCTGACAAAACTGGTTATTATGTTACTTATAAGAAAAAATGGACTTTGCATATGTGACTAAATTATTAGAAATCGATAAACCATATAGTTAATTGAGAATAATCTAGAATTGTAATTTTTTTCCTGGTAATAAAATAATCTTTAACATTTTAAAGTAGCCATCTTGATGTTTCTTGAACATGCTAGGCTTACCTCTCACTTGAAGCCTGTATTTATTATCTGTCACTGCATCACAAATTACCCCCAAATTCAGTAGTTTAAAGCAGCAAATTTAGATCATTTCATAGATTTTGTGGGTCAGGACTTTAAGAGAGGCATAGATGTGTATCTCTAGGCAGGGTTTCCCATGACCTTGCAGTCAGAACGTTGGCCAGGGCTTCAGTTGTCTGGAGATTGGCTAGACCTAGAGAGTCTACTTCAGGATGGCCTGTTCACATGGCTGCAGGCAAGAGGGCCACATTCACCATCAAAAGGCCTCTCCCTGGGGATGTTCGTTGGTATGTCCTCGGGACGTGGTAGCTGACTTCACTCAGAGTGACTGATCCAAAAGGAGACCAGGACAAAGAAAGCTTTGATGTTTTTTATTCCCTCATTTCAGATGTGACACATTATCACTTCTGTTTCACTTGATTCATTAGCAGCAAATTATACGGTCCAGTCCATACTAAAAAAAAATTTAGAACCAGTTTTTGAAAAAAATATTAAAGAATTTGTGGACTTATTTAAATCATGACATGCCTTTGCTCTAGGTTTTCTCACCATTGAAATTCTCTCCTCTTTTACTTCTGCTTGACTCCCTCAAGTTTCAAGTCTTGGCATGAGTCTATCTTGTCATTGAAACCTACGATGACTATTGCAGCAGATACCACTGGTGCTCTGCCCAGCTCCCCTCACATTCAGTTCCTTTCCTTATGCCTTTTGCCAGCTTCCTTCTCACACCCACATCTGTGACGCTCCTGGGAGGATTGCTTTTATGCTACTGGAGCAGCCTTGCCATTTGCAAGACCATGAAGGGACTGAAAGTTTACACTCTACCCTACTTCCACCAGGGTGGCCCTTAGCCAATGACTGACTGATGTGGAAGCATAATCTGGAATGCTGTCTGTCCTTCCCTCCAAGGAAATGTCCACTCTTTCTGGGGAAAATCTCTCTCTTAACAAAACCAGTTTCTTTGTGAAATTGTCCTTGTCTCTCAAACAGAATTAATTGCCATCCATGCTCTTTTCTCAGTGTCACCTTGCAAAAGACTCGATTTTAGCCCTAAACATGTCCAGATTTCTATTTAGAGTCTTGCTTCTTTTACTATAGATTGAACCTGAAGAAAAAGATCTAACTTACTCACATTTGTATTTCTAGTGCTTGTATGATATCTACATATATTAGACTTCAATAAATGTTTGTTGACTTAATGACATTAAGGAAAAGGAAGGTATGCAATATTCAAACTTCATCTTGCCAGCCAAAATATGGGATGTTCTTTCAGATATTTTGTGAAAATAGATTAGATTAACATTTGTAGGAGAATTAAAAAATCTGTTATGGCAATGTCTTGCCAAAAACAGTTTTTATTCTTGATTTCCTGATTTTATCTATTACCGTAATTTGCAGTACATAATGTGCACTTTCTTTGCTCAAATTTTTGAGGGAAAAGTAAGGGTGCATATTATACATGGGCAGTATTAATTCTGTATCTATATAAATGTTTTTCTTTTATTTATGCTTATGATTTAAAAGTGAAACTCTAGAAAGCAATAATGATACCCTGGAATACAATAATTAATTTTTGTTTCTAAATAAAAATAAATAGAAAGTTCAATTAAAAAATTAAAATAAAAAATTTTTTTCCTGAAAGTTTGGGCCCAAAACATGGGTGTGCATCACACCCAGGAGCACATTATACATGGCAAAATGTGGTATTTTCCAATGATTATGTATATTTTCCTCTTTTTATAATAGGGTTGCCAATGATGATTATGAAGCTCTATTTTAAATAGCTTCATGAATAAGTAGAAATAAATTTCTTTATAGGTCTTCAAGTACAGCACGAAGATACAAAATAGTATTTGGTTAGGTAGTCAATTGTGATCTGCCCCCTCAATGATCTGAAAGTCATTAAAGAAATAAGCAAAGACCAGCACATACTACCAGTTTTATGCATAAAGAGTCCTAGCCCTGGTCATAGTATAGAACACAGTTTGTGCTACATTTGTTTGTATTTGAAGGTGGTTGGGTAGAGGTCGAGGAGTGTGGATGGGGTAGCTGATTTTGAGAACAGGATGTGGGCCCTGGGCAGTGAAAAGAAGGGCTTTCATGTTGCTGTGGGTGACTTATCATTTTATACTAGGTTATGGAATGTCAGAGTTGGGTGGATAGTAGATATTATCTCTTTTGTTATCCTGAGTGAATCTCAAAACACAGAAATATTAAACAAAAACCTAGTGTCACACAGCAAATGAGTAGTAAAACATCATGAGGCCTCTGATTCCCATGCTTGCCTATGTATGTATTCATAATTTATGTCCAGGATACTTCTTAAAAGGATTTTTAATGACATACAATACAATTCACTTGAAAATCAATATTAACTCCATAGAAATAGGGGGATGCCATTTGAGGTATTACATGTAGAAAATTTATCCATCTCTTACTTATTGAGCTAGTTGATCTTAACCTCTTCTTCCCTTGGGTTTATTGAGCTGCTGGCAATGGGTTAAAGAACATATCTTCAATAATTGAAAAATTTGTAGGAAACAGGGGTCAGATGGGGTTTAAGCAAGGGTTATGTCACTCCCATCCTTGCTCACTTTGTATTTTGCTGCAGAATCCAATAACTAGTTAAGATAAACAAATGAAATCAATTTCCTATAAATAACATATCTATACCATAGCTATATCTATCTATATCTACTTAGGGGAAAGCTAAACATGGGTATAAATAAAAATTAGTGTGTTATAATGGAAAGAGAAACAGAAATGTATGAGCCCCTGGACCTCATTTTCTCCACTTATATAAAATAATTCTTGACTGCACGATGACTTAGGCCCCTTTCTGCAGGACTGTTCGTCCTGTGAGCATGAATGCAGCAGACGGTGCACATGTAGGCTCTGCGGCAGGTCTGCTCTCCAGGCCCCTGCTAGTCCTTGGTCTCCCTGATCTCTTTGATCACTGATGCTGGATTGATCTTAATTTCTTTAAAAACTAGTGAATGTGCCCAATTATCTTGAGCCCTCTTTTCCTCACTCTTTTTGATTTATCCTTTTGTACTTCCAGACTCACTTCATTTCTCTGCCTGGTGTCTTTAGTCCATCTCTCCCCATCCTACCCCCTAGTCACTTTCTGCCTTCTTTTTTCTTCCTTGTTCTGTCTCAGTGTGAAATGTTGCACTGATCTCATCCCGAGACTTAAATGTCAACAATGTACAAGGGAAAGTGGTAATAAGTCACTGCTTAATGTTTTTTTTAAAGAAATAATGCTTTGTACTCTCCTAATAAGTAAAAGCCCTTAAAAGTAAAAAAAAAAAAAAAAAAACCAGAACACTGCCATTTATAAGTTGTTGTTAGTAGCCTAAGATTAGAAGCCATTTATCATAGGTTTGAAAAAATACGTCCTACATATGTTGCCCAAAATTAACATGTATGATTGAAGAAATGATCATGAATTTGGAACCAACAAGTTCTTAATTCGAGTTGTAGCTCTACCATATAACCCACTAAGAGCTGATCAACTTATTTATTACTCCTAAACCTTTATATTCTAAACTGTCTCAGGTAATCTTGTTAAAGATGTCAAGATATTTAGTTTTGTGATTTCCTACTTTTATCAGGTGACTATAAAAGGGAAAAGAAGAGTCATTCTAGTAGTGTTAGCTATTTTCTCCTTCTTTTAAAACTACTTCTCAAAAAAATTTATTGATTTATTCTATATACCTAATGTTTGACATTTTTCTTAGCCTAAAACTAAGCTCCTTTTCATATATTCTTTATGGACATATTAAGAGGATAGAAACTAGAAAAAATGGATCTCAAGGTTCTCTAATATTTATGATGTAGAAAATCATGTAGCTATACCTATTCTCTTTAGAGGGGTTTAATTATGTGTTGATAAATAAGTGGATTTCGTATAGCCAAGCATTTATCGATTACTATGAGAGATGAGCTGATTCATTCATTCAATCATTTGAATATCTCTCTGGACACATAGTCATAAATATTGTGATATAGTCACAAGCATTAAAACGTTGCTGTCTTCACAGAACTCTATGTTCAAATGCTTATCTGATGTGAGCAACAAGACACTAGTTACTGTATGACTAGATAAATTATATAAGCATTATAAATATATACTAAATCTAAGGAATACTAGAGTTTCAGAAGATCTCATTTTAACTGTACTTTTCCAAAGCTTCCAAGAAGGCCTGAAAAATATATTCACATGTTCATATGGCTTTACAGATTTATTGAGATATGGCTGAGATATAATAAATTATACATAAATTGTACAGATATGTAAACATCCATGAAATAATCTCCATCTTAAATAAAATGAACATATCCATCACCAACAAAAATTTTCTCATGATCCTTGATTTTAAAAATAATTATACACTTTTGATTATTATAGATTTATAATAATCTCACTTTCTCCATTTTTATCCTTTTTAAATTTGGGTTAGCTATTCTAGTTCCTTTATATTTTTATGCCAATTCTAGAATCACATTGCTAATTTCTAATCTTGTATTTTCATTGGATTCATAGATCAATTTTGGAATTGTTGACATTGTAACAATATTGATTCTTGTAATCAATATACCTGATAAATTTATCCATTTATCTTAGGTCATTTTTATAAACAATGTTTTATGGTTTTCAGTGTAGGTCTTATAAATATTTTATCAGATATATCTCTTAGTATACATATATAGTATTACATTTGTATACTATCATAAACTGGTATTTTTTAAATTTCAATTTCTCTGCCACCATGATAAACTCAGTTATTAGTTATAGTAACATTTTGGTAAATATCATAGACTTTTCTAAATAATCGATCATTTTGTATGATTATTACTAAACAGTTTTTATTTATTCTTTTCCAACTCAAGAGATTTTATCTATATTTCTTTCCTTATTACTACCTAAAATCTCATGAATGATGTTAAGAAAATGGTGAGAGAAGTCATCTTTACCATATTCCTGACCTTAGAAAAGAAGGATTCTGTCACTCATTATTAAATATAAGCAAACTGTTTTTCAAAAGTATATTTTATTGGATTGAAAAGTTCCTTTTATTTATTTATTTGTTTGTTTGTTTACTAAGCATTTGCATCAGGAAATATTGGATCCAGTCTAATGATTTTTTCTGCTTATGTTGAGTTAATCCCATAATAATATTTCTTTTTGGCCTACTAACATAGCAAATTACATTAATTAATTTTCAAATGTTAAACAAACTTGTATTTCTGGAATAAAATTTACCTGTAATTGATAAAGTATACATTTTATGTAATGTCTTACATGATTTTTAAAAGTGTATTAAGAAATTTTGCATTGGTATTTGGTACTGGTCTATAATTTTAATTTCTTATCTTGGTCTAGTTTTGATATAGAGTACACTAGCCTTTAGAATGAGTTAGTAAATATATCTGCCTCTTAAATTTTCTGGAAGAATTTGTGTAAAATTGGTACTATTTCTTCTTAAGTGTTAAGTACAATTTACCAATAAACCATGGACATAGAGGATTTTTGGAGTAAAGATTTTGTCAACAGATTTGGGTTGTTCAGGTTACCTAATGCTTATTGACAGAGTGTGATGTTTATGGACCAACTTCAATGGGCCTAGGTATTCCCTTGTAGCACAGGCTTCCCTGCTTTGGTGAATATTGTTCTAGGAACCCACCTGTATCCGTGCACCAGCTGGCATTGTCATGAGAGGCTTCTTTCAGCTTCAGTGAATTTTTTTGGACTCTTTCAGTGTGTTTGCCCGTTTCATCATGGGTGGTTTACGAGCACACCTGCCCACAGCATGTTAGTGTTCAGCAGTTTTTGACCGAAAACAGCATGGCTCCCATGTTCCACCCTCCCTATGTTCCCTTCCTTGCCCCAAGTGACAATTGTTTGTTTCCCCAAATGAAAAAAGTCCTCGAAGAGAACTGTTTTGCTGATGTGAAAGAGATAAAACAAAAAAATGGCAGAAGCACTGAAAGATATCAAATTGATGAGCTCAAAAACTGCTTTGATTAGCAGAGAAAACATGTTATGAGGTGTATTGCATCAAGTGGAGAGTATTTGGAAGAGGACTGAACTTTAAACATTTAAGAATAAATACATGATTTTTTAATAAAAACATTCCAGGTTTTTTGGGGTCATACATATATGACCCAAAAATACACACACACACACACACAGAATTTATTTATAAAAATAAATAATAAATAAAAAGAAAAATAAATACATTTAAGTAATAAGCTTATTTAATAATAAAAATCAATTTTGGGGTTTATGTGTATATATCTGCATATACATACATATATATATAGAGAGAGAGAGAGAAAGAAAGAAAAAGAGGGATTCTTATATTTTACTGGTTCTATTTCTTTGGAGAATTCTCTTGAACAGTGACCTTTAATGGTTTGTATTTTAAAAGAATATGTCTTCTCTCATTTGTTTCTAGTAAGGGTAATTCTAGACCTCTCAGACTTAATACTTAAAAATATAGTGTTTCTTAACATATGACTATGATTGGTTTAAAAAGACAGAACATATTTAGCTCTGGAAAAATTTTATGGAACTTCTTTTTCCTTACCAGAAGTTTCTGAGCTGACTCCTCATGCCAATTTGCTAAAAACAATATATTCTACAAGTGTGTACCTTAAACTCAAAACCTTCAGTGAAATCCTCCAGATTCTTTTTTGCTTGATTGATATTACTCTAGAGTGTCGTAGGATGTTATGCTGGCATCAAAACACAACACATTGATTTGAATCATACATACTTACATGTTTTTATGTTCTTCCTTAAATAGGGGTATTTTTAGAATGAGAATCCTTGCCCTGTTGACTCTGTAGTCAGAACCCTGAGACCATAGAAGGTATTCAATAAAAAATTTCCAATTGACTTGTGAAATGACCAAATTTGGTTATCTTGAGACCATTAGAAAGAGACCACCAGATGGCCCTTTCTCAAGAGTGATTAGTTGGAAACAAATAAAAGGAGGTTAAAACGTAGGAGGATGTGAGCAAGTGAAAGACAGCAAGTCATACTCGCACATGTTACACAGTGTGGAGCTGCACTTTTGAAGTGCAAAGTTTCTATGACCACGGCTGTGATAATTGGCATTAGCACTGTATATTTTGACATTTAAAATAAAATTACTGTCTTGGTTCATACTCCCACTGTTGTGCTAAAAAGCTCAGCTACCACACGATTTAGAACTTAGTCCCAACAAATATACTTAGATCATTTGGTTGAACTGATTCTTTCAATTTTCCTGTTTTTTATTTTAAATTATCCATCGCTCTTGCTTCTCAGGTGCTCTTTTAGAATCTCAGAGAGGCCTCTAACATGTTGGGCAGTATTCATTCTCTGTCGCACATAAAGGGGACAACTTATGTAAAGTTAACCTGTTACTTTTTAACCATCACTGGGAGCTCCAGCCAGGAAAGAAGACTTGTGTTATCTACTTACTAACACCAGACTTACATAATTTATACATATCTATCAAATTGGTAGGATGCGTTTAGGATAGTTTGACTTAAAATATAAACTATAGGTAAATATGTGTGTATTGATAAGCTAGTACCTAGGGAGATTTTAAAAAGTATATTTTATTGTAGATTTTTAAATACATATATTGTTTTACACATATACATATATAACACATATGCATATGCTTTTAAAATAATGTATTTATTTTAAATATATATTTATAGATAGATAGAGTCTTTGAGAATATGCCATTGGATCAGCAATGTACATTTTTCAAAAACAAAAGACTTAAAGGAAATGTAGCTACCCAAACATAGAGGCTATTGTTTCCAGAGAAGCTGATGCTGAAGTCGATTGAAAGACAAACTGTTGATTGCATGAAACATGCTCTAGTATTAGGAAATGAAAGTAAAGTTTAGAATGAGCAATGTCCAGGCAATAACTATGAGACAGGTCAGCAGTATTAGGCTGCCTTTAATGTAGGAAAGTCAGATGATTTCAAATAATATTTCACATATATTATGCTAAGAAACTGGTTAAGTGGTTCTGAAAATACTTGAAATTTTCTACTGATGTAAAATCTGACGTGGAAAGGAGAGCTAACAACATTATTAAGTAGAGCATCGACGAGGTCATGTTTCAGCCAGTGTTTCCAACCCGGTGACAACCTTTATTAATAAAGAAATTTTGTGGGTCTAAACATGGGTAACAAAAGAAAAGAACAATAAGTTTAAGTATGTATCACCCAGGTATCACTCATTCCCTCAAAATAAGCAATTATTTTAAAATGTATTTAGATTATAATGAGCTTCACCAAAGAAGACCACAGTATAGGCTTTGGTTTTGATCAGGCTCCTTTTTTGCATGGAAAATTTTCAATCTGTGGCCTGGAGTAAGCAGCAGAGTAAGTGTATTTCTGTGGTCTCTGGATAATATAGAATATGGGATATTAATTATTAAATATTACTATATAATTAAAAGTATATTTTTACTAATTATCACAATTATAGAAAGATATTACAAATACATATTTTCTATTAAACTAATAGTGACTAATGATTCTCCCCAATACTTAAAAATACAGCTAGTAATAAAATGTTTTAACACTTTGTCTTTGATGAGTGTCTACCATATATCAAATATTTTACACATATCTTTAATCTTAATGCAAATCTTGCTAACTATGTTTTATAATTTCTGCTTTGTATATATGAAAACTGACAGTCACCCAATTTAAACAACTTGCCCAGGGCCACATATATCAAATAATTAGAAATATGATACTAGTGAATAATCCTTTGATAATTATTTATATAATGTGTATCTTTGATGTTTATCTCTTTGGCTAAACTTTAAACTTTTTGAAAGTTGGGACTCTGTATTTACTACTTAGACCTCCTGCTGGCACAGCAAAGAGAAATAAATGCTTGTTGGGCTGGATTTTCAGAGGTTTGAGATTGCTGAAAAGCAATTGCATAAAGAGGTTCTTGCTGCATTTTTATGAATTTCTTGGTGTATACATATTTTTGAACTTAAATATGCACATGAGTAATGTCACGTTGGCTCAAAGTATTTTTGGAATTTCCATTTGTGTTTGTTTTGGAAGCGGAATTTGAAACTTGTTCATAAGAATTTTGTGGGTTGTGTTATATATTTGTCATTTGTGGGTAGGCTTGGTTTTAGGACAATGCAAAATATCACTCCAAGTTCACTCTAGAGTCTACAGTTGGTAATTAGAACAGAAAATGCATTAGAAATGACATGTATAATAAAGTACATAAGAGGAAAATATTACCGGGTATGCAAAATGTTGTACTTGAAATACCCTTAAGTGTTGTGAAAAGGAAACACATGCATACCTTAGAAGCAGATTACTTGAATGCAGTCAATGTTTATTTGGGTGTATTTTATTTTTTTCTCCTATGGAAAGTTGATTTAAAAATCAAACCAAGTGATTACTACCCCAGACTCACATGTCTGTGAAGTAGTTCCCAGAAGCCTGTCAACCCAGGTAAGTGAAAGCACAAATATTTTTTTCCATTAGAGATTTGGCCTATAACCACAACTCCATGAAGGAATGAACATAGGACAATCTGTACCAAAAAAAAAAAGCGGGGATGATATTTACTAACTGCAAAATCTGTTTTTGGTCTCTGTTGAAGTCAACGTATAAGAACAAGGACACTCAAGTTTCTCCAAGCAGTGTTTTATTCTGAAAATTTGGAAGCCAGTACACACAGTAAATAAAGCATTTATCACTGTCTGAAAGTGGTTCACAGGGTATAGTTTGAAAAAAATTTTTTTCTCAAGCAACTTACTATTCTTTCTCAGTGTTCAAAAGAAAGAATGGAAAAGAATATGTTAGAGACAGTCTAAGCCTCATTAGTGATTCACTCACCTCTCCCATGTCTAAGAAAGTAATGAAATTAAAAGCGCTCTTGGTAAACCGTGCATCTGGGTGTCATTACAATGAGCTTAAGCCCATATTGGGTTAATCTTGTGTTTTAGACAGATTTAGAGAAATAAGGTTGTGTGACTACTGAGTTTGGTCAGAGAAGAGATCTGTTCGTTGATGAACACTTTATTTATGTACTGTTTCGGATTATTTAAAGTTTGTTGTGTTAAAAGTAGCAGATGAAAGAAAAAGAAAAAAAACTTCAGTTGTCTGCTTTTAACCGAGTCCTTGAGAGTTTCAACGGAGCCAGAAATTCAAAAATTCATGTCAAATGTGTTAGCAACTTAATATTTATACGCTTTAAGCAACTGGAAAATATATGACATTTTTACATATTCATAAAAGGAGATGTGCTATTTAAATGAATCCTAAGTATATGTGAAAATCCTCTTTTATCACTCATTATTTCTTAGAATTCAGCAAGTTTAATATTGAAATATGAATTTCCTTAAGTGAAAATGATTGTTTTAAAGCAGGAGACCTTGGGATAAACTTGCAGGGATTGAAATAGGTAACAGAAAGTAAGAAAATGTATCTATTTTTAGTTACTTCTCTTAAATGGTCATTAAGGATAATTTTAATTAAATGATTCTTGTGATAATAGGTGTCACACAAATAAAATAAAAACTGATTTTGGAGAAACAATCAATGAGTAATCAAGACTAAAAGAAAGTCTCTGAAAGGTTTTAGAATTGTCCCTAGCCACGAGCATTCCAGACAGCAGCTTGAACGAGTCCCTTGTGCCCTTGTGCAGGCCCCTTGTGTCAAGGCTGCTCATAAGAGTGCTAGTCTTTTTTTAAAAGTTAATGACCGAATTCTTTTCAGATTTCTCTATCAAACAGTTTTTTTCCTAAATACTAAGCTGTATTGGATTTTATTTGGTTGTATCTCCTTAGCAACCTCATTTGAGTGAGAATAAGCTACAAACAAGTATTATATAACCTTAAGTTTTGGAGGCACCCCAAAAGAAGGCAGCAAAGATGGAGGGAGTGTGCTGTTTCTTTGGTGTGTATACTTGAAGTCAGTCAACAGACCCTACTGATTTTCTTTCTCAACAACACAATGGGCTTGTGCCATGCTTGTCTCCCATGACTGTTTCATACTTCTACTAATATTAAAAATGTTTGACTGATCTGATGGCAGAAAGTGAGTCATTGCATTCACTCACAAACAAAATGCTCTGTGTTCCTGAATGTATATTCTAATGACAAAGAAAATAATAAATAACTAAACAAATATTGTATAGAATGCCATGTCCTCTGAAGAAAAACACAGCAAAGAAAGGCATAGAAAATATTTCACCCACAGGGTTATTAAAGAAGGTATCTCTAAAGAAATGATATATACACAAAGTACCAAATACAACCAGAAGCATAAAAATTCTTTGAATATTGGAAACATTTAATATACAGACAATAATACTATCACCCTACTATTTATCAGAGAAAGAAAAAGAGAGTTTACTCAGAATTCAATCTTAAGCTTAGTTAGGATAGACTGATGAGACGCTGAGTTAACAGCTCAAATATAGCCCCTGGAAATTTTAAAAAACAAACCAAAAGTCAGCTCAATTATTTTTATAGAAAAGTGTTATTTTTCTTCCAGAACATTTCAGGGAGATTGCAAATAAGACATTTCTCTCTACTACACCATTAGGCACAGTTACTCCAAGAGAAATAAAGGGAAGTGTTGGCCCCCACTGAGAACCTGATGGCTGGTAGTGACAGCTTGGGGGCAGTTTATTGGGAAGGGGAAATACACACGTGTACTTTATTAGAAATGTCTGCTCTCAGCGTAAGGGAAAAGAGCCTGCCAACCCCTTATTTACCAAGATGTAAAATCTGCTTAATGCCTGTGCTGTCTCTCAAGTAGAAAGTCTTGAGGTTTCTAACTCAGTTTCACATATTAAGCACACAATTTGAAGTGTGGAAAAATAATATCTCTGTTACTCATGAGCATCATGATATGTTTCCCTCTGAATCAAAGATGTCCATCTCTACTCTCCATATCATGACTCAGCAAAGAAACAGATACTGGTAGCACATTTGTAGGATTAAAAAATACCCTTCAGTTGTGCATGGTGAAGCAACTTTGTTGATGTATCTATTGTCCTTGTCCCTTTGTTTCCAGGACATGCCCATTTGTATTTCCAGTGGCCAGCACAGCATCATAGGCACTTAATAAATATCTGATGAATGGACATATAAAAAGGAGCCCTAGTAACAGTTATCTCACCAAATGTATGATGGTGATGGTGGGAAGGCAAAGTACATTTAGTTATTTATCTAAACATAGCTGCTAATGCTGTAAGAATATCATACCAAGAATGTGATTTGTAAGATAAACCCAGGCCAGAAAGCTGTCTTTAGATTTTCTCATTTTCAGGCAGAGTGAGCACCGCTGGCAAAGACAAATTCAGGGCTCAATATCTAATAGATATGGCAGTTGTGTATCCAAGCCATTTCAAACAAGTATGGAAAGATGTCCCAGAAACACGTTTTTCTCTTACTTTTCAAATTTAACCTTGTATTAAAAGAATTAGCTAGTGAAATGAGAAACAGAAGAAAATATGAGGCACACAAATTAGAAAGGTGGAAATAAAACTGTTTCAAATATAGCCCCTAGAAATTTTAAACTTTTTGCAGACACCATGATTATCTTCACAGAATATCCCAACTGTTATACAAAATCACAGGATAAAAAAAATCAATTTACTAAACTCAATTTTATATCTGTATACTATCACAACTGGAAATTGAAATAAAAAATAAGACAGTACAATTAACAATAGTACCAAAATAAAAAAATCCCTAAAATCATTGAGAATAAATCTAACAAAATATTTCTATAGTTAAAAAGTATAAACCCTTTATGGAAGAATTAAGGCTTAAAAATGTAGAGCTATACCATATTTATGTACTGTAAGTATCAATATTAAGATAACAAATCTTAACAAACTGGTATATCAACTCACTTCAAAATTTTATAGGTATTTTTGTAAATGTCAAGAAGCTAATTTAAAAATGCATAAGAAAAAGGAAGTAGAATAGTTAAAATAACTTTGGAAAAAGAACAGAGTAATCAATCAAGACTGTAGAATTGATGAAGGGATAGACATGGAACAATGAAACAGAAGAGAAAATCCAGATATAGACCCACATGTATAAATGGCCATAAATGGTAATGTAATTTTGAGAAATGTGGAGAAGCATTTAGAACAAAATTGTGTTTTTAAACAAATGGTCTTTAAACACTTTAAGCCCAAGGTAAGAGCAGTTCGCCTCTGGAACATTATGGAATAATGTGGTAGACAGAATAACTACAAAATCAAAACCCAGGTTTACTGTTGACTAGATTGTCTTAATGTCCCACACTAGTAGTCTATTGGAAGAGGCATACCCACTTTGTGAATAAAGAGTGTTAGAATGACTTTGTAATACATACACTTGACTAGGCTAAAATACATTTTCCAGAATCCCTTTTCTTCTGTTTCTTTTTTGAAAGGGCCACAAAAGGGATTCATGTGAGATTTGGAGGGCAGAAGAGAATGGGCAGCTATATTTGTAGCTCACATCCTTTTTTGTTGAACTAATTATGCACCCGCATGAAGCAGCAGCTGAGCCTGCAACTGCCCCCACTTCTCCAGATCCTCCTTCGATTTCTCTGACTTCTCAGCTAATTGTGTGTGCATTTAGCTCCTGGACAAATGATGCCAGCTTCTGCAAGATAACCCATGTTACTAAGGACAGAAGCAATAAGAAACAACGTGGGCTTCAATCTGTCTTTGTATGGTCCCTTGTATGGCTTGTGGATTCCAGCCTGCCTTTGATCTTCTCCACATCACAGCCATCATCACTTTCTGAAGGCCTTCACAAGGGTCAAGCTCCAGCACTGGACAAAAACCCTACAGAGACAGCTTAGCTAGCTCCCACATTTATGTGGAGCCAATTCCTTGTAACTGAATTGGGTGTTCAATTTACTTTCTCATGTTCATTCTGCACTTTTCACTTAGCAGATGCTCTGCACAGCTGCTTGACAACTACACATTCTACACATATCTAAACATTAAGCCAAAAAAAATAGAAGTTTCTAAACAAAGTGGAAATATATGTCACTTTGGTCAATTAATTGTTCATAATAAACTCTCATCTTTGCCCATTTCTGGCCATCTCCAGTCCATTTATTATTTTATGTGCTTTTTTGGAAAACACATGTAATTGTCTTTACTCAACAGAATAGCCTTGCTGAGTCATTGTATCAGTGAAACATAATGAAACCTATTTCCAGCATTGTGTTAGCTTTGTAACACTGACTGGCCTAGAAAGAGCTAGTCTCATGACCTTTCTGACTATTGAGCTGAATGGAGAACCATGAAAGCAAAATTGCACAGCCAGAAATCAAATCATGAAAGAACTTTTACCAGAATGGATAGCTGTTTCATCAAGCAATTTCCAAGCCTCTCTAATGGGGTAAAAAAGAGTTACTAATGTAGAACAAGTAAGACAAATAACAAAGAAGAATGTTAAACTTCATTAGCACTGTGAAGGATTCTTAGCAGCTCAGACAGCTAAAGTAGTGATTAGCTCACACTTCTCTACTTCAGTTTCTTCACATTTCCTATGAATACAATGGTCAAAAGTTTCCCTTTTTACATTAAGTGGGTTATTTGCATGAGTGTCCTTGGTCTAGAGAGACATGGAGCCTTGGGATTGCTAACGGCAAGAGAGCTCTCTAATGGCAGAAATGCCAAACATCTTGACAGCTACCACCTGAGGAACTACGAATAATCAGATTTCCAGGGCTAATTCACTACACTCTTCAACTCAAATTACCTGAATGCATTTTAAGGGTTTTCAATTTTCCTGGGGTGTAATTTTATATTGTCAGATCTTGGTTTTTGCCAAAGCTCTGCAATTTAGCATCCATGTAAACTTTGGTGTGCTATTTCATCTCTCATGTCTCAGTTCCCTTCTCTTTAAAACAGTTTAACAGCTTGGATACCTTCTGTACTTATAATAAAAATCCATGAAGACCATAGACTTTAAAAATAATGTGTAGACATTTAATGATGTGAAGAAACTTATTTTCATTAAAATGTTCTGTGGGAGTTCTGGGGGATGCCAAATTGAGAAACAAAGGAGGGATAAAAGGGTCAAGATATTTGTTGCTGTAATTGAAGTAAAGAACATAACATGATTCAGGTGCAAAATTGACTTTTGACAGCTTCTCCACTGGAATGAAATTATATACATGTACATAGAGAGAAGAGGAAGAATTGCTGGCTTCTGTTGTGGAAAAGCAGAATAATTGGAGAATAATTTCAGGCTGAAAAAAGGAAGATACCAAAGAATAGAACCAAAGGAGGCTATACCATTTTCTCCAGCTTTAACAATCAAATACATATAATTAGAGATCAAGAGGTAGAGATAGCTTTCTTCTCAATACTTCCAAGAGGATGCACATTTATGTTTTTTTCAACCAAGGTACAAGTGCAGAAAAAAAATAAATAAAATGCTCTAAGCCCTGACCAAGACTGTAGGACTTTGATTATAATTTTAATGAGAAAAAAGTCATAGACTATGCCAATGAACAGATAAAAGAGAACCAAATGTCCTTATTTTACAGAGTATAACAATTTTTTGATTAAGAAAAAGTTAAACCTGAGTGAAATTATAAACACAAAATCTGAAAGTAGTGATATAAAAATTTGTGCCTGCAAAATGATTTATATACAAAACCAAGTATTAATCAAGGTAGAATTAAGATGGTGGGAGCAAATTAAATTGTTACTAGAGTTATTGGGAGCCAAAGTGATTACATGGAAGAAAATCAGTGAGGGTTTAAAAATCAAATTGAGCATTTTTTCTTTGAAGGAAAATTCAGAACCAAGAAGATATTGAGTCTTTGCCTCTTAAAGCTAAAACCAAAGAGTTAATAGAAATAATTGTGAAGCCTGGAACAACAACATACTGTTGTTACAAAAAACTCACAAATTTGAAAGGCGATATTAAATAAATACATCAAGCTTTATCTGGTGAGATTCAAGGTGATAATATTTTTCGCTCCCGTATAGGTAAGGCAATTGTATGATGTTCATCCCCAGTGCATATATCAAATTGAATTTCAAAGTGAAACATCAGAAAGATGAGCCATATGGAAGAAAGTTTTAGGGAGAAATAGGAATGAATGGAGATACTTCTGGAGTGAAATTATACTACTTAGAATGGTGGAGAGAAGCCAAATTTGTTTGAACAGATGAACTCTCATTTACTTCATTTTTCTTGCTCCAGAGAATATTCATAAATCCAGATATAATTAAGTATGTAATCAGAACAAATGCTTGCCCTTAAAGCAAGCAATCAAAATGGAAAATAAATTAAGGCACACTGTTCTGATCCAATCAGCAGTGATAACACTACACAAAAGAGAAAAGTGAAACAAGCAGAATAAAAAGGAGGCTAAAATGTTATAAACTAAAAAAAGCTGTCAGGGTAGGAATAAGGGAAAAACAGGGAAAGTATAAAATTAGGGCCATATTTCAATGCCACAGAAAAATATGTGGCAGAAAGCAAAGATTTTGAGGACTTCAGATGGTGTTGGTTACTGAGGAAAAAAATATTGGTCTTCATTGGGTCTCTGAAGGCATAAAATTTCCCAAAGCTAAATGTTACTAAAATGTAAGAATTTATTACATGCAATTATTTTATAAAAGCGAATATAGGGATGCTGAAGAGATATTTATACTCCACAAAATTGTCAAGAATAACACAATTATAATAGCATAGAGCTAAAAGTCCTATGTTGCATTGATATATAATATGTAATAAAACATTATAATATAAAGACAAAGGTTGGAGACATGAAAGCAAATGAAAGGAAACCTAGGACATGAGCTTCAAAATTCATATATATATATATATATATATATATATATATATATATATAATCAAGTATATATATTGAAATAATGTATATTACTTCAAAAATGGCCCCCAAATAGTCCTGGTCCCCTATGCTGTCCCAGAAATTTGCCACTCCCTTATAAAGAAATGGTACCTTGTCTTTAATGTGGGCAGGTCTTGTGACTGCTTTAACAAATAGAATGTAGAAGTTACACTTAATGTCTTCTGATTTAGGTTTCAGAAATCAATGTGGTTTTCATTTGGATCTGAAGAAACCCATATGAAAAGGCTACATAATGAGAGAGAGAAGTGCTCAAGCAATCTCACTTATTCCTGTCCTTTACTGTCTTTCATTTCCTAGCTCTGCTGTGTAATTTGGAGATTTCAGAACTTTCCAGCCCTGGCCACTATCTGACTGCAGCTTCCTGAGAGAATCAAGTTTAAGAACCACCTAGCTAATAGAGCTAATCCTTCCATCATGTGATGATGAAATATGTAGTTTTTGATTCACTAAGGTCGGTACTGTGATATCCTTCCTACACAACAATAATTACTGGAAGATGTTTTAGTACCTGAAAGAGGAGAAATGCTAAAATATACAGAAGTGGCTTTTGGGCCAGAGAGAATGAATAAGATTAAAATGGACTTAAAAAACATAGCAAAATCCTGATAACCCTTGAGGAGAGAATCAATAAGAGCTTCAAATGAGGACAGACACACTAGGAGCGGTAGGACCTTGGCCTGCAGTGACAAAGTTCAGCAACATTGTTACATGCAATGACATGAGAAATATAAAAAGTACCTATTAACTGAAACTTTCTAAGATTTCCAAGCAGACTGTTGAAGGTGCTGAATGTTTTCCGGCTAAAAAACATGAGAGAAGAGAGATAAGCTAATGAGATAACTGTAAATATAAAGGCACCAGGATCTCAATGGATCTAAAATAAAACATTTATATTTTGATTACCTTACAATGTTAAAATTGAGCAATGGCTTCTGGGCAGAAATAAAATCCAGGATGCCGTCAAGGAAAATGGTTTAAATATGGTGTGTGACAAGGATGGGACTTCTTTTTTTAAGACACCTCAGGAAGATTTAAGGATATAGAAAAAACTCCATTTAAGGATCTTAGTATGCCTTACAAATATTTTCTGTTAAAAAGATTCTGTAAACATATGGTATAACAATTGATTTCTTGCTGAATGTTTTTTTTATTTGGTTTATTTCACAAGTTAAAATTTCAAAAAGTTGAAATTCTAAAGCTATCAAAAACTGTCTGGTATCATGGTTAAGCTGATCCAATATATTTTGTATTTATTTTTTGAGTACTTTTAATCCTCAGATACATTCTCTATATAGTAATTGACTACCAAATATAGTGATAGTGTGTTTGGAGCATGAAAATACCATTTTCTAGGGATAACCATTATAGGCTTAATGATTTACTTGGTTTTCTTTTTCTGGCTTTATTTTTATAAAAATACATCTTATTTTGACACTTTGGACTCATTTAAAAAATTAGTGTGTCTAACTCAATGATAGTTCATGAACTAGAGTAGATCATGCATGAGAGAGTGGCTTAAAATTTGTCTGGAAAATATTGGATATCTATTTTTGCGTTGATTGAAATTATGAGGTTTCCATCCTTTATTCTATTGGTATTTTTATACTAATTGATGTCAAACATACCTGTATTCCTGGGATAAACCTCATTTGGTCATGGTCAGAGAGATGCAGTATTGCTGGCTTTGAAATGAATGAGGAAAGTCACTAACCTAGAACTGTGGGAACCTAGAACTCCTACAGAATATGGAAAAGGAAAGTATATGGATTCATTCACTGAGCATACTAAAAAAAGAACTCAGTCCTGCCAGCATCTAGAATTTTATCCAGTATTAAGTCAGACTTCTGACCCAAAGAGATGTAAGAAAACAAGTTTTTGTTCTTCTAGGCCACTAAGTCTGCAGTGATTTGTTACAACAGCAATAGAAAACTAAGGCAGTGCTCCTAACTGAAATACTTCTTAGGCAATGGCAATTTATATAATGTCTAAATGCAGCTTTTTTTTCATGTCATTTCAGGCAAGTTCTCACTGGGAAATTAATTAGTCTTTAAGTATATAATCACCTTGAAAAGTATGACAGTCAACACAATGCTGTATATACCTCTTTCCATTGTGTATTGACTCAGCATTAAGCTTTGCATTCTCAGTCTAAATAAGAATCAAATTTAAGGTTTTTCCAATCAATTTATAGGACACTACAATTATGATTCAGTAGGATATTACTTAAGCCATTTCACTTGCTTCACTTTAGTCTGTAACAAGAAAATATTAATGATTAGAAAAGTTGAATGCCAAATTCAACAGATATATATTGCAGTGTACATTTCCAGCAAATGTTTCATTAACAAGATGAATTTTAGGGGGTAGACAATAAATCAAAATAGTATGCTCATCTTTTAAAATGTTACTGAGCTCTCAGTATTTGCTAGACCTTGAGAGTACAAAGATGAGTAAGATATCTTAGCCATTAGAAGGAATAAATCAGTCTACTCTAGCTGATGAAATACAGAAATGCAGTATCTATGAAATTGTGTGTAAAGCACATACACATACATAGGACAGAAGAATGTAGGTAAGATGAAAAATGATATAAAGTAGGTAATCAACTTATGAGACAAAGGTTATGAATGGCCTTACCAACTGTGCCACTAGGGTGGGACTTAATCCTGTAATGCCTGTTTTCCAAATGTTAACATGTATACAATTTTCAGAAGTGAAATCATTTCTACACATTGACTAAGCAAAACACTTTTATTTCATAATTTCTCTGTACAATATATATATTAAATCTCACTCTAACAAAAAAATATTGGCTTGTCACAGATTCATGTTGTGGGCAATTTTTACATGCTTTTATGTAGATCAGACAGATATTACTCTGGTTCTCTGTTGCCATTTGCCCATATGTTCAAATATATAGATGTGTCTCTCTCTATATATATGTAGCCCAAGCAAGTGAGAGCCAAGTGTTAATGTGATCTAATCTTGACCACAGGCTAGAGATGAAGAGGGGAGCATTTCCATTACTCACATACTCCTTACTTCCCCAGAGACTAGCTACCCCCTGGGTCCCACTCTGTCTTACACAGCATTTGGTTCCTGTTCAAGTCTTTTGAATTTATTTTGAGCAAAATATCCCTTGGTGAAAATAAAATTTAGAGGAATGAAATAAAAAGGTAAGTCAATTTTACTGCCTGATAGGTTTGAGTTGGTTTTGTTTGTTTGCATGTTTTTTATATCCTGAGCTCTGTAATAAGAGGAAAGTGTAAAGCGTCCTTGAGTTCTAAAGAGAATTATATGAAACTGTTTATAACAGACATTTTGCAGAATTCTCAGAGTGTAATGGGTTTCAGGTTGACAGGATCCAAACAACACAAAGGAAAGGACCAAAATGAACTTACAAAGGGGTTTAATTCTTTATTTAGAGGTTTCTTTTTATTGAAAAATATCTCATTAGACAACTGTACTTTAACAATTAAAAGAAAAAATAAATCAAAGTTGGAAAAATATATATGTATAATCATACAATGAAAACTAGGTAAAGAAACAGGCATACATGTTATCATGAGAACAGAAATGGACATCACCTTGTATAAGTGAGTTTGCTACATTTGGCACTCTCAAATCTACCACCTCTCTAAATGGTTCATGTATAAAACTATTTGGGTGGCTATATTTTAGTCACATACCATGGGAGGAAAAAAAACAAAAACAAAAAAACCCTCTACATGTGGACTTTACAACCAAAAGAAAGAGCTAAACTTTAAACAAATGGCCACACTTAAAATGTAAAATTAGAATTATGACAATTTCAAAAAGGTAACATTCATAGTTGTCACAAGCATGTTCACTATGCAGACTTTCCTATAAGCCAGCCTTCAGTCCCTGCTTGGGTGTCTGATCTGGACCTTAAGAACCAAAATCACTGAGTTGCCTGTATGACCACCAGGTGACACTGGCATCAAGAAACAAGGAGCCAACATAGGTGATTATGCTCTTCACTTGGAATTTTATTAATGCAGATTCACTCAGCTTTTGTTGATGCAGATTTAATCCATATCTATACTAACCTAATAACAATACTCAAAAATAATCAGCAGTAACATCATGAGAATTGGGAGATAATGAAAATGACTCCCAGTGTCTCAGTTTCCCATTCTGGGAGATGGAACAGTGTGCAAGGGAGCTGTCAGCACCTGCAAGTGAAAAATCTCAGGAGCCAGGTGGGCAGTGAGGCAGGCGAAGTCCCCAGTCCAGCAGGGCAAAGCCTCTGGCAGCCAATGCCAAGGGGAGATCAGTGTGGCATTGAGCTCAGCTGTCTCAGCAGTGGTCTGGAGCCTGACTCAGTTACACTTTGAAAGTTGTATACTCCACCCTTCTGTGTCTCATCTTGGCACCCCTGAGGGCAAATGGGGACTGTCCCCAAAAGTCTATCTATGGGTGGTCCTGCTCTGCAGACACAGCTGTTCTGGTCACACGTGCAGATATCTTACGTACCCTGCCAAGTGTGTCTAGCATGACTTCAGTTTCCTTCTTGAACCAAAGTGTCATGGCTGACTGGAAGCCATCTTGGTTAACATGAGTGACTCCTTTGTTTAAACTTTATGCTGTCTTGACTAGAAAAATGCCATTTTACTCATCCTGTTCTCCACAATAGTGCTCTAGATTATAATAGGTAATTTGATTTCTTCATGGAGATAAAGTGTAATGAAAGTGATGTGATACTTAGGCTGAAATATAAAGGCATTTATAACTAACAGTTGAAAAGAAGAAACAGTATGCCTGGACGAGTACCTAAATGTGAAATCCCCTATAGCTATACCAGGCAAAGCACCTGTGAATACAAAAAAGGCAAAAAGACTAGGACAGGTCAATTGGGACACTGTTTCTAGAATCATTCTTTAGCTACTAATTGAGACTTAGGTAACTAGTGTTGTAAGGCTTTTGTAGAGATCAATTTAAGACTTTGGGCTTCTTGGACACATTTTGTGACCTTGACAGTTTTACTAATTTTATTGTCAACTGTTGTAACTTCACTCAAAAGTCTGCTTTATATCACAAACAGCAAAATAACTTAAGGGAAATTTAAGTGGGATCCCTGTGTGCAAACTTTCTAAGGGCCATATAAACATAGAATGATGCCATTTTTATTCCCATCAGAATAATGATTACCTTTCTCCCTCAGTTCTATAAAGCTGCAGGCAATAAGAAAGAGGACAGTCCAGTACAGATAACAGAGCAGCCTGACTAGCTTCCATTATCACCACCTCCACAGTAATGTGGGAAGATTTTACTGGTGGTTATTCCCAATGTCATCAAATGTTTTGCCTTGGTCAAGATCTTTGATACTAAAGCCCGTGTTGTCACCAGGCCAAGCTTCACTCAGAGCTGCTTATTTTTCCAGATTGAACTTCAGTCTTAACATTAGTGGGGGCAAAGGTGACTTGGAAGGTTAACCCACTGGGTGGAGGGGTCTATTTCATTCACTACTGCATCCTTAGCCCCTAGGACAAGTCCTGCACATACTGGTACTTTAATAGATATTTGTGGAAAGAATGACTGAACTCTTCTGAAGACCTTGACTATGTAAATGACAGAGAAATCTGACAAATGAGAAAAATGAAGTCCTTAGTGTTAATGTCCTTTTAAGTATTTTAAAAATAAAAATGAATATAGATGGCATAATATCATGACCCTATGCTCACATCAGAGGTATCCAAGTTCAGTCTAACAGGGAGACTGGCTGAGGACTACATACTGGTTTTCCTTAGTATTCTCGTTTTAACACTTTTTTCCTTTGTAGTTGAGGTTAGACAGGATTATCTTTTCACAAATTTCCATTAGTACTTTAGGGCTTAGTTGGTATGATTACCGTAATACCCCAAAATGCATACAAGCTATACACATTAACTAAAGAGACTTTTTCTTATATAAATGTCCCATGTCTTCCCCTTGCCCCCACTATTGACCCTTGACTCTAACTGCTCTTGGGATTTTTTTTCCCTTAAGTGTCAATAACTGATAGTTTTGTGTTTATGTAAGCAGATTTCAAGCCTTAGTTTAAAGCAGTAGTGTCCAACCTATTGGCATCTCTGGGCCCCGGCTAGAAGAGTTGTCTTGGGCCACATATTAAATACACAAACACTAATGAAAACTGGTTAAAAAAGGTCTGAATAATATTTGTGGTATCTGACACCACAGATAGGCAAAAAAGTCCTCACATAATAACCCTAATTATGCAACAGCCCTTTCAGTAATCTTTTAAAATCGTCAAACAGGTCCCCAGTTTGTAATCACTAATATAGAGAATGTATATATCTAAGTAATAAATGTCATTGTTTTTTAATTACAAAAGAGGGCAACATAAAACTAGTGGGGTGTTTGACACTGTATTTGAGAAACTAGTGCATCAATATCTGGTTTGATAGAAGTAGTTGCTATTTTCAGTGAGTTCTCAAGGTGCTTATCAGATATTTTGGTTCTAATTTTACTCTTAATGTGTTTCATTCTTGAAAATAGTTGCTTGCAAATGTAGGTGTTGCCAAATAGCGATGCCATAAATAAGGCATGATTGTGAAGCAAGGGATATTTGTTTCTGGGAAGATAGGACCTATAAAAGTCCAGTAAAGAGACACGATCAAATTTTTCTTTAAGTTGAATGTCAGATTGCAGTTCTACGCATTCCATTTGAAAATTGGCAGGTAACATATTTATGTCAACTGAAAATGGAGTTGCAAATATAGCAAAATATTGATTATATTCATGGAAATCGTGAAATCTGTTGTCAAATTCTTGTATCAGATCAAAAATCAAGGCTGCATATTTTTCGCTGTTCACAGGACTGTGTTTAGCCAATGTGTCAAAATGCATAAAATTGTTTGCCTTAATTTGAGCTTGCCATAATTTCAGTTTAATTTGGAATGCTATTATGGTTTGAAACATGGTATTGATAAGTTGGTTTTCACCTTGAAGGCGCATATTTAACTCATTTAAATGAGCGGTTAAATCCACTAAAAATGCTAAATCTGTTAGCCAGTTTTCATCGTCAAGTTCAGGTACAAACTTGTTTTTTGATACCATAAACGACCTGATAACATGTCGCAAATCATAAAATCTTTTCAACATTTGGCTTCGACTTAGCCATCTTACTCCTGAAAAATAAATCGTGTCACCATAGTCTGCATCAATACTTTTAAGGAATTCCTGGAACTGGCGATGATTCAATCCCTTGGCTCTTATGAAATTCACAGTCTTGATGATGATTTGCATGACATTATCCATTTTTAAAGCTTTTGTGCATAAATTTTCTTGATGTACTATGCAATGATACTTCATCAAATGTGAGTTTTGGGTGGCAATTGCATCATCTTCTATTAATTTTACAAGTCCCTCTCTTTTACCTGCCATCGCTGGGACACCATCAGTAACTATACCAGATATGTTGACAACGGACAAAGAAAATTGCTTTAACATACTTTTTACGGCTTCGTATAAATCTCTTGATTTAGTGGTGTCTTTTAATGGCACTAAAGCAGCCAATTCTTCAGTGACATTATATTCATCATCAATACCTCTAATAAAAATGGCAAGATGAGCTGTATCTGTAGCATCAGTGCTATCAACCATCGCCAAAGCATAAAATTTAAAATTAGTAGCTTTACTCTCCAAACTTCTTTCAATAGATTTTCCAATTTCTTCAATATGCCTGGCTATGGTCTGGTGAGACAGACTCATTTTAGAAATATCCCTCTTTTTTTCAGGGCAAATTATACCTGCCACACTTTCTATACATTGCTTAATAAACTCACCATCAGTAAATGGTTTTGATTTTTTTGCTATTAAATATGCTATCACAAAACTAGCTTTTACAATGGAATCTGCCCGAGTTGTAACTTTTTGAAAAAATGTTTGTTGAAAAGACAGACATTTTTTCAGTTCCGCTATTTTGTCCTTACGACACAATCCTTCATACGCATTGAATTTGGCAGCATGTTTTTGCATATAATGCCTTTTCAAATTATAGTCTTCAAAAACTTGCACAAATTCTCTACAAATTAAACAGAGCGCCTTACTATTTGCCTCGACAAAAAAGTAGTCATCTGTCCACTTTTCATTGAACATTCTTCCTTCATCTGTAATTTTTCTTTTGGGGGGTTCTTTTTTCTTTTGAGGCATTGTAGAAGCCATGCTGGAATTAAAAAAAAAATAGATAAGCGACTTTACTCTTATGAAAATTGACAGGGAAATAAAAAGCAAGGTTTGGGCCCTTCCACAACCCTCTTGGCTACTGAAGCAGAGTGAGGCAGAGAGATGACTGTAAAGCATGATGGGCATTTTTTTGTGATGTACTGCCGAGGTGTGGAAGTACCTTTAATAATAAAATGAGAATGCTTTCCTGACTTCTAAGTAACATTAAATGTCTAACTTTGTAATCACAGGCACATGTAACATCTGATGGTGTCAATTCTACTGCCTGCACTTGGAAGGTAACATACTGGAAGCTGCACACTGTTATAAAACTGAAGCCACACATGTGTACAGATAGTGAGAACGTATATATACTTATTTCACATGACACTGCAAAAAACCCTGTAATGTTTTAAGTCAATTTACGGCTTTGTGATGGACTGCATGTGCCCTGTGGGTTGCATACCCCTGACTAAATGGTCTTCAGCTTTTCTTGCTGATATCACTAGCAGTCAACTAACTCCACAGTGTACCTATCTATCCCCCAAACAGAACCCATTAGCTTCTCTTTTATCTTATGTGTTCCAAGTCTTCTAGGACTATGGCTTACAATTTCCACATAATTATTTCAAGTAACAAACCTTGAGATATTTCTTTGTATTTTCACTGCTACCAGATCAGTGGAATTTTCTTCTTTTTCCCTAAGACTTGTTATCTTCAAGGCATCCATTAACTGTCCCTCCCTATGCATATATCTGCCTACCCTTTCTCCTTACATGAAAACTGAGTTGAACCTTAACAACATCTATACTTTGCATTCTTTCTAACTTAAAAATACCTTAGAGATGACATTACTATGTTGTTCTCACATTATAATTATCTTACATTGTGGTTATATCAAAATTCACCCCCATTTTAAGGACAGGAAATCTTCCAAAGCCCAAGCAGAATCAACATACTAATCAGGTCCTATTTTCTAAAGCCTTCCTGGAAAGGATTGTCACCAAAATCTCAATCCTTTTGTGCTACTGGACATTCACTTGTGCTATTGGACATTCACTTGTAAACATATATATAAAAAGCTAACTTGAAATCACCAAAAACTAAATAAACTCAAGCCAAAGTAAACACCACATATCATCCAGATTTCTCATTTCTGCTCTGCACCCATTTTCCATTCCTCTCTTGGTGTATTATTTTAATTCTTACTAATGGCAAATACTCTAAAAGTAGCAACAATCAAATACCCATCATATTGGATCTGTAAGTTTGACATTAATTCTTTTAAGGATTAAACTCTTTCATCCTTTTCCTATTTGCTGCATCTATTGTCATGATCAAAGGGCTTTTTAAAAACAAATATGTGCTTAGCCAGTTGAGTTAACTAAAAACCTAACTTTCACAGGAAAGCATTAATTAACGTGTTCTTGGAGAGTCTTTCTTAGATTTTATTTAAATGTTTTCAATAAATACATATGAATCAATCTGGGAACTTGGCAACAAAGTGGATGGACAATTAAAAATTCAACATATTAAAAGTTACTGATACAGCTGCACATAAGGAAAGACTGGTTATGAGTAGCATTTTATTCCACAGTGTGCATGTAGCTAGCACAGCCTGACTTGGATTTAAAAACACACCGAATCTTGTTTCCAACCAAATTTTAAATTCTCCATGAAAATTCTATTCTTTAAAATTTTCTCAGTAAGGAACAGAGATCTATGGGCAAAAATCTTTTTGGGGGGAAAGGGTAAAGAGGATCCAAAAGTAACTTACAAAATGTATGTAGCTGGAGCTACTCAGATTCTCTTTCCACCCATTTATTGTAAACTGTTCAGCATAAGATACACCAGACTTATTAGTGTACAGTAATGTGTCCATTACAATCTTCCTCAAGAAAAAAGTATCGAATCAAACGCATTTGGGAAATCCTCCTGAATATCTTCAATGCACTGTAGTACTTTAATGGGTCTTAGTTCCAGCAATACCCTTTTTTAACTCAGCTCATTTAACCCAAACTGACAACCACTGACAATTATCCTTTATTGCTCAGTGTTCCACAGGAACTTTGGTAAATAATTTTCTTAAAACTTAGCCTTACAACCATGTCAACTTTCCAAGTGCATACTTACACTTTGGTGTCCTTGTCTTCATTATCATTTTCATCATCTTCCTTATCAGCAAGTTTTACTTTTTTCTTTAGAAAGAAAACCAGAACAAAAACAAAACAAAACAAAAAAAACTCGTGAATAAATGCAGATCCTAATCACCAAACTAAAGGCCAACATAAGGTAATTGTAATCAATTACATCTATACCTGTGGAACCTTGCTACCACTTGCAGGGGCAGAACGCTTCTCAGACACACTTAAGAGTTTCACATCCTCCTCCTCTTCCTCTTCTGACTCTGCATCTTCCTCCGTAGCTAAAATTAAATTCTGTATTAGCTACTATTAAATCTCTATCAAGAAGTACTCAGAAAAAAGGGTACTAATATACAGTAGAGTATTTAAAAACAGATTCTACTGAAAAAAAAAGAAAAAATACAGCAAACAACAGAAACTTTTTAAAAAGGAATTTAGGGGCTTAATACTCATTGCTAGGTTGTAAATGCAAAACACCACACTTTTTTAGTTATAAATTACTAGATTCCCATTTAAATGTACTATAAATAGTAATCCAGTGGGGACAAAATAACTGCAAAAAGTTAATAAACAGTGTAATAAGTAAAAATAACATACCTACTAAGTGCTGTCCACTAATATGCACAGGCCCTGAACCACACTTCAAACGTAAGACCACAGGTGGTGTTACTTCAAAGCCGCCAAGGGAAACCTAAAAAGGTTACATTTAATGTTTAGTATAAAACCTGCTCACAGATGTTTGTGTTAACACAGTGACAGGCAAATCCATAAACCAAGTAAACCAATGAACCCAGTTTTCCAGCCTACACATGAACAACCACTGTGTTTAAGTGTTCCATCATTCAATCCCACAGCAACAGATAATGCAGCTATGACTGCAAGCCCTGAACCAAATTCCCCTCTCTCTCCCTGGTGTGACCCAAATGACACCTCCCCAATGCAATAGAATTGGACCTTGACGTACAATCCAAAGTATAATTGCCCTTACCGTTGGTTGTACAGACATTTTCAAAGTTGCCAGTGTTATTTTAATTGAATTGCCTTCATAATTCATTGCCTCTACTTCAACAATGTGCAATTCATCCTTTGCATCAGCCCCTAAACTGACCTGTGAACAGAAAATAGTACCTCAATTTCTGCTATTTTACAATTCCCTAAAAGTTCTTACATTAAAAAAAATTACAAACTTTTCACTATTACCACTGATAGAAAACTAATTTGTGCACAATGTTGTCAAGTTTTATGGGACCTTAACAATCAATTTTTCATATTCAGTAAATTTTAACAAATGCATAAAAAAGGCAGTTGATGACACAGCTGTACATGCTACCACCTATAATCCCCAGTATGGATCACCTAACATTTATTGACTACTTACAAGCTGAGCAGTTGGCTATTGACTAGTCTCTACAGGGAACAAAAAAGATTTATCACTTCCCTAAAGGAGTTAAAGCAACTGAGGTATATATATATGAAGAGTTGAACAGCAGTATCACTTGACTTTTACATTATTACCAAAGCAGTGGTAAAGATGTCAAGTTTTGTGTCCCAGGTACACGGAACTTCAGGTATATACAAGACTCAATTATAAAAATACAATTGTAAAAATTAAGTATTAAGCCATATAAATAGGAACTAAGACTAAAATAAAGAAAGATTAAATAGTTTATTTTGAAAAGTTTAGGTACCGTTTGTAAACATAATTGGTGCTCATTTTCATCATTATCCACCTTAAAGTGATAATCTTTATCAGCCTGGAGTTCACAACCTGTAAATGAAAAAAAGAAAAAAACAACTATAACAGGGAGAATGCATAACACTGAAACTTCAGTAACCAAAAAGGTAACATTTGAGCTAATTTTTCCACTATTCTATCAGAAGGCCTCTTTCTAGATTTCTTGAACACAAATGAATATAAACAATCAAGTAACAGGCTATATGGGCCTTAAATTCCACTTTCCCATTGCACTATCCCATTGCACTATTTCATTCTTAACTACACCACTATTACCATTCTCAGATATAAACAAGCTCAAAGATTTAGTAAATGAACTAAAACAAGTATCTGAAACCAAACCTCATGTATAATGTTGATAAAATCCCACCATTTAAAAAAGCTGAATTATCTACCTAAACTTCCAAAACAAGTATTAGAATTGAGAATGATTATACAAACATCTACATGAACAACTATATACTTCTTGTCTACAATAGAAAAACTACAAATGTAAAAGAACTTGTTACTGGCCAACATTTCATCTTTGAAATAACAAATGATGCACATTAAATTATGTTCAGAAATTATGTTTAAGGCAAGAATAGACATATCCCAAGAAGTATTTCCAATATAAATGGTTAAGAAAAATATCTTGATATAAAGTGATCAGAATCCCCAGCTATTCAGAATGGCTAGGAATAAAAACCTTCAAGTATAGTGTATGTTACCTAGTCCATTACTAAGTAAACTGTTTTAAATACCATCAAAACAAATTTTTAATTAATTTAAATGGTTCCATTTAATTATAATCTAATAGTCACTGGCACATAGATGCTTAAATGTTATCACTCAATGAACAAACCCGAGCATGGCATATAAAGAAACAAAATAAATTGGGGGCAAAATTTGCAGTTATTTAAAAGCCTAACACAAAGAAATGGCTTCAACAACTAAGTTTACTGAAAACCAAATTGGGTCTCACTTTATGGTAGGTACTGTGTGTCCTGGGGTCCCAAAACCCTGGTATAGTATTACTACAATAACAGGTCTTACTGGCCCAAATTGAAGCTTAACACATTTCTAATCTTTAAGAATAAAAAATTGTTTGCTGGATGCCTCATGTAAGTCACCCCCCCCCCCAAAAAAAGTCATTTACATTTATAGTGCACCAGCTCTGGAAACAAGGGTTGTGGTTTAGAGCAGATTTTTATTTACCTACAAGTGTAACCTTCGTTAAGTCATTTTAGTTCTCAGCGTATCACAATCGCCATCTGCCTAGTGGGCTATTTTTACCTCCCTCAGCAAAATGGAAAAAGGGCTCCATAAACGAAGGTTGCCTTCAGAGATGTTAAGTCCTGAGCAAAGACGTTCACAACCCTGGTAGCACCAACCTTTTCACCTAACATTTCTTGCCCAACAGCCGCAATGAATCCCCAGGATCCCAAGCTCACTCACGAGTTCAAAGGAACCAGTGAGCCCCGGATGTACTGCCCACATCCCTTCCCCACCAACCACGCGACAACCATGTGCTCCCAGCACTCGAGGCCCCCTTTCACCCCGCCAGGCAGATCCTCCCATCCCCTGGTGCTGCCTGGCCCTAGAGCTTGTAAGGCCTGGAGGGCAACGTCAGGCTCTACCCACTCTCCTTCAAAAAGAAGGCTCGAGCTTCCTGGACCAGCCTCCTGTACCAACCCCAGGCTCAGCACCAAAGACCCCGGCCGAGAATCACAAAGCAGTCTAAAAACTCACACCTCCCTAGAGGAAAAAAAAAAATGATGCCCAGAACTCCATCGTGTGGTCCAGGAGCCAAGTCCTCAGCCAGTTGGTTCCAAGTTACCTCAAAATCTAGGCGCCCGACCACTTACACCCCAGACTTCAGGTTCAGGCTGCTCCTTCTTCCCGCCCCTCCCCATCAGACTGACAGCTCTGCCCCCCCACCCCCGGCCCCCACCAACCACGCCACAACCCAACTCTCCATCCCTTAGACTGCAGGGCCCCGGTGGCTTGCTTTCCACTTCCGCAGGCCGCTACAGCCTGCTTCCCTTTCTTCTCCAACCCAGGCCTCAGCCGGTTCCCGCTCCCCACAACCTCCCACCTGTCCTCAAAGCCACCAGGCCCTGCTCCGAACCCCCTCCAATTCCCCACCAGTTACCGAAAAGATAGTTCTGGTGCCTCAGAGGGCTCATGACGACGTCCATAGAACCTTCCATGGTATAAGTGAGAGAGAAGGCGGACCGACGTAAACGACGTCCGCTCCTCAGAACACCCACACACAAGGAAATCACACAAAAGAATGAGCGGGCTCTCTTGGCACGTCTATATATCTCCTGAAGATCTCGTGAGATCTCCCAAAGTCCTGTTGCTGTGCGCATGCTCAGGAAGCCCCCTGCCCTCATGGCAACCTTCCCGCGCAAGCGCTCTTCAAAGGTGCTCCCTCCTCGCCCCTGCTCACCCCTCCACCTCCACCACCTTTCAGCTCCTCCACCTTCCAGCTCCTCCGCCTTCCAGCTCCTCCCCGTACTTCGAGGGCTGCCATTGACCTTGTGCACTGATGCATGGGCCCCACCCCTTGGCTGCCCACTCGGGTGCACATGCTTGCTTTCCCTGGGTAGCTCGTGCTTCCACCCCTCTGAAGTTGTCCATGTCCTGCCCAGGCATGGGGGCCCTGGCACCTAGAGCCTGTGTAGCCCACCCTACAAAATGGCGATGACAGCCTTCAGTGTGTATCGGGAATACAGGGCGAGCCGGTTGTAAGACAGAAAGTAGCTAAGTTTACCTTTCTCCCTCCCCTCATGCCTTACAGGCCTGCAAACAGGCTTAACTGCTTCAGGATTTTGACTTACCTAAAGACCTGGGCTCTACAGTGTATTGTTTTTCCAAAGTTAAAGCTTCAGGCACCAGAGACAGAGTGGACTCCAGATTATTCTTTGTTGGGGAGAAAGGATGTAGCTCCTGGCCTGACTTACTCAGCTGTTTTTATAGCTCTGTTCTTTCTGAGGAAACATCTCTAAAGCGAAATCCCTTATCTTTATGTCATTTTGGGGGCCAAAAGGGGACCAAGTCAGTCTCTTAATGAGCAGGGCAGGAACGAGGCCTGGGTGACTAAAAAGGCTGTATATCCACAATATGTGTGTCTATCCCCACTTTGCAGACAAGGAAACAGGTGGAGAGGAGTAAGGTGCCCAAACAGATGATGCGATGACAGTTTTCTAGCTCCAAAACATATGCAGACTTAGTCGGTATCTTGGTAGATATATCCTCAGGGATATCTAATATATGTACACATAAATGAATCTTTTCATTGTGTATATAAATAGGGGCATAGTTTATATATCACTTGTCTTAGTCTGTTTTGGTGGCTATAACAAAATACTGTATCTTAGCAACAACAGAAATTTATTTCTCACAGTTTTGGGGGTTGGGAGTCCAAGATCAGAGTGCTGGCATGGTCAGTGAGGGCTGTCTTCCAGGGTGCAGACTCAGTTGTGTAATCAGGTGGTGGAAGGGAAACTCTGTGGGTTCTCTTTTATATGAACACTAATCCCATTTGTGAGGACTCCACCCTCTTGGCCTCATTACTCCTCAAAGGCTGTGTCTACTAATGCCATCACCTTTGGGGATTAGGATGTCAGTATGGAAATTTTGGGGAGGGACACAACCATTCAGACCATAGCAATTGTTCTGCAACTTCTCTTCCTAATTTCATGTTGTTTAGATATCTTCCCATGATATTACATGAAGGCCCACTGTGTTCTCTTTAGGAGTCATATCACAGTCCATAAAATGAACACATATACCATTTTTTTTAAATCTAGGTTTTACTTATTTCTTCATACATTTGTTAATACATTTTGTGATGGAAATTTTCAAGCATGTACAAAAACAGAAAGAACGTTATGATGAACACCCCTATTCTAATCACCCAGCTTCAACCATTATGAACAAATAAGGCCTTTCAGAGAAGGAAGCATTTGAACTGACTCCTGAAGCATCAATGGAGGGAAACCATGTTTTAAGCAAAGGAAAGGATATGAGCAAATAACATGAAACAAAATGCATGCAAGGGACTAGCAAGTCATTGTTTTGCCTGAGGTTACACCAAATTAGAGTTTAAAAAACTGTGAAAATAAAACTAGAACTATAACATGGAAGACCCTTAAATGCCAGATTAAAGATTTCTATAGTTGATGAATAGTCATTGAATATCTTTGAAAGGAAGTGTCATTAAGAGTAATCTGTCATCAGACAGTAAAAAGGAATAGGGTGAAAATAATGCTCTTTCTATCCCAAAGCACACAGTAAACCAATACATAGCTCTGCCTTGAATAAAAGACTACCAATACATTTGGGTATAATTAATGTCTTACAGATAATCTCTTTAGATAAATTATTTGATTGCAAAGATGGTGTAATCATCTAATATGTTTTGGTGGCTATATATGATGTTTCTTACATATGATGTTGTTTTAATGTTAGCTTCGCTGAAATTCACCATCTAGTGTCTCTAAACAAGACACAAGCTGGCAAGCAGCTCCTCAGTTCCATTCACTTTCAGAAATGTTTGAGCCGATCCCTTACAAGGGTACCATTGAATTTCTTTAAGCAAAACAAAGGAAAGGATTGATAGGGAGTGCCTCCATTTCCTTTTCATTTGAAACATGTTTGGGAATGTTTTCAGTTGCAGATGTTACAGGATGTTAATTGGCATTTTAGCCATTTTCTCAAGCTCTGGTTTCAGCCTTGAAATCAGATGACAAAGTGCACTAATATGTAATTTACTGGAAGGTAGCTAAATCAGTCCATCACACAGACTAGAGGAATGCAACCAAGAGAGTCACCCAAGAGAGAAGAGAGTTCCTTGAAAGGTGTCACTGGTCTAGAAGTGAAGGCCATTCCCTACCCTTACCTCCACTAGCCTTGGTGGCTACCATGAACTGGAGCAAAGGGTGGAGAGAGAGTTCTGGAAAGCTTGATCTGTGTCCCCAGGAGTTTAGGTGGGTCCTTACACTGCTGCCTGACTCTTGCCTGGAAAAAATCTGTGATGGCAAAGCAAAGATAGCTGTAGCAGGCTTGGCCTGCACTTCCAGAATTTGGCACAACCAGAAGCAACCTGGTACAAAAGTCTAACAAGGCCTTACCAAGAGGATTTTGTCTGCTACACTGAGGCAACTCAAACCTCCAAAGACTGATAATTTTTTTCCAGATTTAAATAAATTGCAGAAATAGAACAAAGAATTTTTGTATATCTTTTATCCAGATTCCTTAAATGTTGACATCTTATATAACCCAATACAGTGATAAAGGCCAGGAAATTAACACTGATACAACACTATTATCTAATCTATAGACCTTATTCAAATCTCATCAGCTGTCCAAATAATATCCCTTCTCCGTGCACTTAGCTGTCAAGTCTCCTTCACACCCTTTAATCTGGAGCGGTTTCTCAGTTCTTTGTCTCTCGTGACCTTGACAATTTGTGAAGATAACTGACTGAAGTTGCTTAAATTAATCCTTTTCTGCTGTCACTCCAAGTATGGTTATATTGTTCATTTGTAACTTGGGGTTGATAACTATTTTAATCTGTGTATTAGTTTGCAAGGGTTTCTGTAACAAAGTACCACTAGATACTTGGACTGGGTAACTCCAACAACATACATTCACCATCTCACAGGTCTGGAGCCTGGAAGTCTGAGATCAAGGGTTGGATCCTTAGCTTTTAGAGGCATCACTCTGATCTTTCCCTTCATCTTCACATGGCATTCTCCCTGTGTGCATGTCTATGTCCAAATTTGTGTTGGATTAGGAGCCTTCCTACTCTAATATGATCTTATTTTAAGTTATCTAATTTCATCTGCAACTATCCTATTCCCAAATAAGTCATGTTCTGAAGTCCTGCGTGTTAAGACTTCAATATATGAATTTTTAAAGGACACAATACAACCCATTAATAATCTGCATTTAGCAGATGTAAAAGTAGTATTAAACAGGTTATAAGTAACTTCTCCAAAACCGATAGCTAGTGAAAGGGGGAGACAGATCTTTGCTTGCCTTCTAATCCCATGCATTCACCACTTTGTTATTAGCTTCCAACAGATGATCATTACCCAACAAACTATCTTTTCTTTTTCATTTAGGTAGAGGGACCATTTAACTCAGTACATACTTACATGTTCAACTCACTGCCTCTCCCCCACTCTCCTTCTACATTCCCAGTTCACCTGCCCAAAGAAGATATTGAAAAAGTCCTTGAATTAACAAAAATACTTTCCTGCTATGCCACTTGGGCACCAGCAGACTAAATAAAGATTTGGGTTGCTTTATTTATTCTGTTGAACTATATTGCATTGAAAAAAAAAAAACACCGCACAAAGATGGTGCAGTATAAAATTGGAGGCTAGATCTAGGGATAATCCTAAACTACCATCTTCTTCTCTCTTCTATTACTGTTACAGAACAGACCCAAGGGGGGTGTACAGTATACTATTACCGAAAGGACACCCCACTAGGTTTGCTCTGCCCACCGCCAGAGGGAAGATGTCTCTTAGTGCCAGAGGTTTGTGAAAAGGAAAGGAAATATTTATTTAAAGGCTATACAGACTTAGAGTAGTGAGTTAGTGTCTTCATTAAAATACTAAAGTCCTTTAGAATACCCACAGATGCACACAGCCCTTCCTCCTCCCTCTGCCCTAACCTGGGGTACCATATCTCAGGAAAAGAAGTAGAAGTCCATGATTCAGGCTCCCAGCACCATCAGCTGTGTCTCTGCCATGATCTCCAGTTAATCCAAAGCCATGTGGCACTTTCCCATGGCCCACCAGCAAAAGTCCTTTCACTCCTTTTCTTCCCAGCAAAGTCTTTCCTGCTTCCTCAGCCACGTAGCAAAAGGGAGTACCCCAAAGCCAAGGGGTCCCCACTCTGCCAAAGCCAAGTGATTCTCCCCTCCTATGGCTGCTGCACCTAAGTTTAAATCCCCACGCCAATCTTCCTCTACAGCCCCATTTCCGACTCCTCTTACAATCAGTTACACCTGCCAGCATTCCTGTATTCTTCCAGCTTTACTGGGCTGCCATTGTAAATCTGGGCAGGTGTGGCCCCATGGCACAGAGCCAATCTTCTCCAAGCTCTCACACAGGTGCTGTAACTAGGGGGAGTTGCCTTCTAGTTACATCTTGGGTGGAAGTCACTTCCACCCCATGGCTCAAAGCATGGCCATAGCTATTTAATATATCTATGAAACCAGTTAAAGGTTATAGATCTGTTAAATGACCATGCCAGAGGTTAACTGCAAAGCTGTCGCTATACAACAGAACTCCCAATGGCCCTGCTCCATTTATCCCACCCCCCTAGCCTCATGGGGAGGTGAGGATGTCCTATATATTTTTCTAATATTCCCTGGACACCTTGAGTTCTGGACCCTATTCCAAATACTTATTTGGGCCCCCCTCTTGGCTGCACCCTGTTACATTACCAGATATTTTAAATTTATCCTTTCACCATGTACATGATTGCATCTTCCACTTTTGGAGAGGATAGTCCAGTTCAATGAGAGGAAATATAAGGACCACTATAGGTAGGTGCAAAAACTAAGTGATAGATGCCATACAATGGATTTCAACATGTGCTTAAACAGCTTCCTTTGGGATGGAGAAATTTTGCTGAAGTAAAGATCGAGCTAATTAGAAATAAGACTTTCCTTCCATTCACTTTCACTATTAAACTATGCCATGTTTCATTGCATTTACATAACTATCTTCTTACAGTGAGTTCTTTGAGGGTAAAAAAAACCTATTTCATTTAGGGTGCTCCCCTAACCCATAGTTGGAGGAAGGAAGGAAGGAAGGAAGGAAGGAAGGAAGGAAGGAAGGAAGGAAGGAAGGAAGGGGCTGGCAAGAAATACTAATTCCTATACATTAAAATTATACCAAAGCTCCTTATGTTATTTGAATCCTCTGTTTTTCAGGTCTGATCATTTTTTCTTGGTCTACTATATGACAATAATTAGAAGATTCAATAATAACATTCACAAGCCAACCCTCTTTTAAGAATATTGCCTCTTTAAAACTGTATCTTCTATACTTGCCATGTAACTCAGTTGGTTAAAGCATCATCCCAATATGCCAGCGTTGTGAGTTTGAGCCCAGGTCAGGGTACATACAAGAATCAACCAACGAATGCATAACTAAGTGGAACAATTAATCTCTCTCTCTGAAATTAATCAATATATAAAACAAAAAATAATAATGTATCATCTTTTAGGGAGGGTGGTTTAAGTAGAATGAGTGAACAAGGAGAATAATAGTATACTTAGAAAGGTTTTACCCTCAAAATTTTTATTAGGGATTATTCAAGTAGGTAATAAGAATCAGGTCATTAAAGTTTGGGAGCCACAGGAAATCAATATGTATAATGAGGGTGGTAAATATTACAGATCAGCTTATTCAAAGCTATTTTAACCTTCTAAATAGTATAGGCTGGTCCTAGGAGCAGGTCCTGAGACCATTAGGAAGTGCTCCAAGAAAAAGCAGGCAGGGGCATGGGGAAGTAAAAGGAGAAGGGTTTGAAGCCCAGCGAGTGACATCCAGTGAAGTCCAAAGAAGTAACTTTGGCTCAGCTGCCCAGGAGAGCTCTAGATACTGTGGACAAGACTTATACCATCCTGACTCTGGGGACCAGGGGGTCTGAATAGTTGTGCCTCCATGTTCTTCAAGTTAAGGGCTAGGAGTCTGTGTCAGGGTGGAGGGGAGGCAGCAGCAGTTTAAAGCCCAAGTACTTTGGCCTTCGGTGCCCACAGGTAGTGGTGCCAGCAGCCTGGGGGCAGCCCTTCAACAAACAGCTGCAGGTGCTGGCTTTTGAAAGACAAAGTTGCCAGAGAGCTGGTGTGCCTGCATATGGTAGTGGATACTAGAGGATGTAGAGAAAACATTCGTAACTTTCATGTCTCATGTGCCATGGCTGAGGTCCAAAGCAGTGGTTCTCCAGCAGGGTGGACTGTCACAGTTTCTGACCAAAGGGACATATAAGAAAAAAGACACGGAAGGAGCTGCAGATCCTGTTTCTATAGTTGGTTCTGAGGTGTCCACAAAAAATGTCCAGCCTATAGAAAACTTTTATAAGAGTTTATTTGAGCCAAAATTTTGAAGACATGCCCAGAAGCAAGATCTCAAGGGATAGAGAAAAATTTTATGGAGAAGGCAGTTTTGCAGCTTATTTTATACACTTAGAATCAAAGGAGAGAATATAAGGAAGGTACATGAAATCCATCGGTGGTAAAGAGGCAGGAGAAAGCCAAGTGGAGAAATCTCTAGGATTGGCTAAAAAGCAAAATGGAGGAACACATGCTTCTTTTACATTTGCGGGTGCAGGATAGTTAATAATGAACATTTATAGCGTGTATGCGGGGGACAAGGTAACAATGAAGTGTTCTGCAGTCTCACACTCTGGTGCTTTCAAAGGGTCTAGCAAAGAAAATTACTTTGACAATTCAAAGGTCTGTTATCCTAGATGCATGAGAACAATAGACAGAGCTCACTTAAAGTAAAGATTGATCTTTGCTAAGGAAGCTATAGGCCTAGGATGTGACTGCCCACTTGACTTTCCCAGTTAGGAATTCATGATCAGACCACCTTCTGTAGTCACTCTAGCAAGGTGTCCATTTGAAATTTGGATAAAGAAAATTCCTATCAAGAGACACAAGCCATAATTCTGCTGCTTCTGCTAGGAAGCAAGGTCATAGAGGCATGTGGAGTTTCTGTGGCATTTGTAATAAAACACCCAGGTGTTGGGAACTGCCCTGCCTGGTTTCAGAAGCTGTAACCCCTCCATGGCTAAAACTGAGAAAGTGACCTTTGGACCATAAGCCACTAAGGAGGCAAGGCTTATCTCCCCGGCAGGGGCACCGCTTCTGCTCTTTTTCTTCATCCATAACTGACCCCCAATGCTTGGTCGGTTAGTTAACGACGGGTAAGATTCCCCAAGGGGGGAACAACCTAAGAGTCACAATCACATGGAGGCTCCAAGGAAGGGCTTGGGGGGCTACAGCAAAAGGGGTGATGGATCCTTACCTCTTGGCTTTGACAAAGTCTGAGTCCTCATTCTGTCTGTGAGAAGTCTCCTAATCTCTCGGCTGCCTTACTTCCCCTACCTGACTTAAGCCTGAAACAATGACAGAGGGCAGTGCAGCCCTGTGCTGGAAAGGGCGGGTTCCCTAGGTCAATCAAGCCTAAGAAAGAATATGTAAAATCTTGTGAAACCTGCTTTGTTTAGAATGCTCTCAATTAAATAAGGGTCCAAGCAAGAAGTGAGTTTATTCCTCAAAGTTTTACAGCTCTTAGTTATCTGACCCTGACTCAAAATAGGCCCTCAGAGTTCTGATCCTTACTGCCTGACAATGACTGATGAGCTTTACCTATATCTCTGGGCAAACGAACCCAATAAAAGCTCATTGAGGAAAAGGCTCTTGGCCCTTCTCCTTTGAGAGATCAGCCACCTTTCCTTCCCAAGCAGATCATGTTTTAGTAGACTTATCCTTATCCGTGGCAGCTGGGGGGCTCCTGTGGACAGAGCCTCCCCACACCCAGGGCCCAATTCCACCTTAATGGGGGTATAGAGACATCCATTTTGATAGTACGGATCATGGCAAAGGCACTGTGAGCCTGGAGCCTGCAATTGCGATGACAGCTTTCTAGTTCCCAGCTTCTGGTCTTAGGTAAGGACAGCTCCCTGGGTGAGCCACTTCTGTAATAGTTGTGCAATTCATTACTGGGAGCTCATTCAGCTCTTCCAAATTTTCTAATGATTACCTAATAACTGGTAAGAACTCTTCTGCTTCCAGCTGGAGTGGATTCTGTTATGTGCAATAGGACCTTGATCCATACAATTGGTAATACCCAGAGTCCCCAAAGATTCAAGGAAACAGGGCCTTTCACAGCCCATTGAGGGGAACATAAGTTGATGCAATCATCATGACATCTCTTGTGTCTTTAGAATTTTTTAAAAATATTTACTTTTTTTGGAGAGAGGGGAAGGGAAGGAGAAAGGGAGAGAAACATCAGTCAGTTGCATCTCGTGAGCTCCCAACCGGGTATCCGGCCTGCAACCCAGGCATGTGCCCTGATTGGGAATCTTCAGTTTGCAGGATGGTGACCAACCCACTGAGCCACATCAGTCAAGGTTACCTTTAGAATTCTTACCTTCCGGTTCTGTTATTCACTGCTAGAGCTGTATCCCAAGGCAGTAATTAGAGATGCACACAAAGGTTTGTAATACATATAGACAATGACAATACTTGACAGTAGTTAAAAATAATGTTTTAAACCATAGTAAATAATGTGGAAAATATTCATGATGTCATGCTGAATGAAAAAGGCCATCAGATTATATATACATGTCAGTATTGTGAGTTAAATGACACGATGCTTTGGATTTGCTCCAAGAGACCCTTGGTTTAAAGCTTTAAAAGCATATAACTCTGAAAATAGATGTTGAGTTTCTATAAGTCCAAAAGGAAGTTATTTCTGGCCTAGAAACTCAGTTATCACACACTTTTTCCAGATATCTTTTTTCTCTATGTTAATCTGGTCCTCAGTTGGAAAAAAATGAAGGAAAAATAATAATAATATGAATTTTCTGTAGCTATGACGACCCTTTATAACACTGTATTAGACACTCCAATGAAAAATGGCAGAGATAGGTGGACTCTTACTGTTCAAATGTGAAACTGAAGGCCAGAAAGAAGAAATTTAATATGAGGCTTTTTTATCTAATTAGTATCAGTGAAAAGACCAGGACACTGGTCCCCAGTACAGAGTCCTTTGAAATTTTTGTCTCCTTGTAATACCAAATTTTAAAGCTCATACTATCTTAAAAAATGAAATATGAACTCAGCAACAAGAAATATTAATCTAGAAAAAATTTAACTGTTGATCAGAGAAGAGTGGGCTATAGTCACAAGAAAAATAAAAGTTAGAATTAATGTAAATTATTATTTTAAAACTCCTCTCTGTGAACAATAATCATGCTTCACTGAAATTATTAATATATCTTTGTAAGAAAGTATCATTTATAGTTCTTATCATACCTATATTTATGTATCACTTATATAAATATGATATAATATTAAAATTGAAATAAGTATCAATTATAGTAGACCTTTTATTTGTTATACATTTTGGTCAATCAGTTTAATAAATTTTTATGATTAGCTTTAAAAAATAAATTCTGAAAATTATAACTCAGTGTATAATTGCTGACTTAATTTTAACACAATTTAACCCAAATAAAACTGTGAAAATGAAGGAGTTGACATAAAATATGTTAAGCAAATAGGTAGGTCTTTTAGTGAGTAGAATAGAGAATAGAAAGAATTAAATAACCAAGATGATAAGGTTTATTTTTGATATCTATGCCTCTTCTACCCCACATCTCAAAAAGCATTTTATCATTCTTTCTATTTCTCCAGCTTCCCTGGGCTCTACTACTGCCTTTAAATTTATGCTATATGATACACCATAAAGCAAATACATTTTTCTTTATTAACTTACAAAAATTTTAGCAACTTCCTTAATTATCCCTAATGTGTGCTTGGATTTTTTAAAAAGGACAATGTTTAATCAAAATAAATAAATTTGGACTGATAGTGAATAAAAAAAGCTGTGGTACAGTTTTGAAATAAAATAGTACATGGCAGTAAAAGAGGAGGAACTTTTACCTATTATAACAGCATGGATGGACTTGGAGATTATTATTCTAAGTGAAATAAACCAGTCAGTGAAACATAACATATGATCTCTTATATGTGGAATGTAATATGGAACAGACTGACAGCAGTCAGAGGGAACGGGGAAGGGAGACTGGACAAAAGAAGGTGAACAGATTAGCCAAAAAACATGTATGCATAACCCAGAGACACAGATAAGTGTGGTGATGGATAGAGCAAAAAGGGTAGGGGGGCTGGATGGAGCTGAGTGCAAATGGGGACAACTATAATAATATGAACAATAAAAAATAAAGTTAAAGTATAAAAAAAAAGAGTAGCAACAACAAAACTTGCAGATTGGGTAGCAAAAGCTTGGAAGAAAATCCAAGAGGCAATAATGAAACATCATTTAACCCTTAGTGACCAAAAAGTGCAGAAAGGGTAGGTGCTGAATCGAACATGTTTATAAACATTCCTAAACAAACTTGAAGTTAAAAAATAAGCTAGGTTTACTTAATATCAAAGTCAGTTTGAGAACTCAGTGTCATTTTTTAAATATTTTATAAATTGTCTTGAGATTTTGCATCCCAATACTACTTATACAAAAAAGGATGGTGTATTTAAAAACAAGAAAATTAATCACTCAGTTGAAAATTCAGTGGAAATATTAGACTCTGTGAAAATATTTAAAAAGTTGGTTAAAAGTACATAAGATATTTTGGTTCTAATTTCATTTTACATGTAAGGATGCTATATTAATAAAATCTCTAATAAGATTTAATATAGCTCTTCCAATAAGACTATGATAAAAACTTAGTAAAAATAAAGTTTAATTGCCAGATTATTTTGTCTTAAAGTACATTAAGAATGGATAGCTATTTCACAAAGATGTTTCAGAATAGATAAAATATCATTTTCCCATTTTATTGATGAGAAAGCTAATGTCTAGTGTGACTAATTCACTTGTGTAATGTTCCAAACTGTCAAAGCTGAGGACACAAGTTGGAAATAGTTAATATAAAAAAACTGTAAAAATCAGCTGTTGATCCATAAGTAACCTAATTAAACCAACTTAGTGTGAAGATTTAATTGTCATATCAAATTATCTGGGACAGCTGAGGTTTGCTCCTGGGAAAAGGATCTTTTGATTCAGTTACACTGCAGCAGGAGGATAAAGAACCACTGACAAATAAATAGCCCAGGATAGAAGTGCTTGCCCTGCCCTTTGATCTTTGGCATTAAACTCAATTTTAGTTGTGTGAAAAACAGTGTGAAACTACCATTAAATCTTCTTTTTCTGTCATATGTTCTCTTGCTGTGCTTCATTCTTCCCTGTCTGATCAGTAATATATATTACATATCCTATTATATGTGAACAATCTATGGCATTGGACTGGATTTGATTTTAAAATATAAAATCTCATATTTAGAAAATGTTCAATTCAAACGATTTTCTAAGCAGCCTATTCACCTTCATCGGGCCTTCAAAGTGCCATTCTCTTTTCCAAGAGTCCCTTTCCCCTGATTCTCTCCCTTCAGCCCAAGCCACAGTACAAAAGATCGCTCCTTTTCCTAGAAGTTTCCTTGTCATGCCCCACTCACCTTGATAAGGTTACTACATCCTCTGTGTGTCTGTATAACACTAATGTAATGGCCGTGCAAGTGTTTATATTTAAGCACTAGTGAGCTCTTCCATGCATCCCTATGTCTACCCTACTATAGGCTCTCCATAAGTTTTCAGTGAATATTAAATAAAAAAGGAAATACAAAAAGGTAATTTAATCAAGAAATTTACCCTTCATTATTTTGTATAGTTGAGTAAAACATCTAATATAAAACATAATACAAATTTTGAAACAAATTCTGAAAAATAAATCCTCAGAGAAACACTGAGGATGAGAAATGGTCTAATATTTTAAAAAGCAGAAATGCAGGGATTTCGGAAGATAAGGACATGGTTTTATCCACTGAAGCAATTTCTGGTCAAAAATAGAAAGGTTATTCATTTCTTTAAAAATAGGTTAACTTATCTTAGTAGAGGTTCCTGATTAATTATGATCCACTTAAGATTTTTACTGTAGCACGATTCACAATATATTAGAAAACTGGGATCATAAAAATGTTTTGTTTTCTTCATTTGCTGTGTAATAAACATTCATTGGAGAGACTGAAATGTTCCCGTCAGGAGGAAAGGGTTAGAAGTAATCATTTAGCTTACCACAGTTTGTCAAACTGGTGTCTGGTATTGCACTTTATATTTTATGCTGTGCTTCGTAAAGAGTATATGAGAAATAGTGAGGTGTTCCACAGGATCCTTGAGATAAAAAAAAATAGAGTTGACCCCTGAGATTTAAAGTAATCAAATCAGCAGACAAATGGGATGAGCTAGCAAGTTTGCTAAACTTGCTGGAACCGCTATCTAGACTATTACATTGGAAGAAACGTGGTATCAAAAGAAGGAAGTGACCAACTTAGAAAATGAAGTTTAGAGTATCCTCCTCCCTGAATTTTCACTAATCTTCACTCACTATAAATGCACTTTCTTGCTATTTTGGCTTTACAACAGCATCAATAGAATAAAAGTCTATGTGTACCAAGTGAGTGGGTGGGGAGGATCCTAGCCATCTCATTCCAACAGAAGAATAAAGAGCCTTGTAAATTCAAGTTAAAGTTTAGCTGTGAGTATTTCTTGATTGATCCCATCTTCATGGAAATCCTCTTGTCTCGCTACCATAGTATCTACTTTGCCAACTTCAATTGTTCTTTTCATTTTTATCTTAAAAATTGATGTGACTACATTTCAAATATTTGATTATTTTTCTTTCAAAGTGCAAGATTAGAAACTGCCTACCCATAAAGATTACAATGGTCTCACCCTACTAGAATCCAAGACATGAATGTGATACCATAAATGAGCTGAAATTCAGTTATTAACTTAATCTCTAAAATGATAACAGTACAATTTTTCACATTCCCCATGTCAACTGAGAGCTTTCATCTTAAATGTTGCAAATTCTCACATCATTGAACAAACTCAGTTAAAAGACTCAGAGAATCAAAAGTTAAAAGGGCGTCATAGAGTTTATCTTATCTAACTATCTACCTGAATATTTAACCTCATGAAAATATTTTCAAGTTTTAAAGTGAGGCTTGACAACCTTGAAGAGCCATTTACTGAATCACCTTTTGAGGTAGCACATTTAACCAAAACTCTGATTACAAAATGTATATCTCTCCACAGTTTCCAAAAACTTACCAGGTTGTAACTTTGGTCATACAGGAGGTTAGATCCCTTCTGTAAATATTGTATTCATATATGCATATGCATAGTTTTGAAAAAAAAGAGGAACATGTAACTCCATGACTCAGTCTAAAATATTTTTGATGGTTACCTTCCAAATAGTGAGATATACATACATGCACGTTTTTTTTTCCCAGAAGTGAGATTGTAGTAGGCAGTTAGATGGGCAAGAGCAGAGAAAGAATGATGAGCTAAATGGAGAGGGTTACCAGGGCAGAGAGCTCTGGGTGCTTAGCAACAAGCAAAACTATAAGTCCTTGTTTATACCTTAAGCATTAATTCATGAAAAATGACATCTAGGTTTCTGCTCTGTTTCAGTTCTAGGCCCAGAGAAGCAGTAAAATCAGATGGAGTGATGCCATGGTTGGCAACAGGCCAGCCACATTGACTAATGACTCCCTGGTGCCAACCAGTCAGTGGAGACCAGGAGGGGACACACCTGGAAAATTGATGAATATTCTATTCAGATCTTCCCCTGAGACCTCAGATAAAAGCCCTCAGGGTGGAGGACCCTGTGTGGCTCTCTCTAGGGAGCTCACTTGTGCCTTTCCCCACTCCCTTCTTCCTCCAGAGCACACTTGCACCCTGTCTCCCTCTCTCTCTTTTTCCCTCCCTCTCCCCCTTTCTCCTTGGAGCCTGCCCAAACCTCCCCCTCCTCTTTCATCTCTCAAGCCGTGTATCTCCTTTGTCTGTATTCTAGGGCTCACTTTTTCCACTTCTGTGACTTTCTAAATAAACTTTCTCTTATAGTTTGAGTCTTGACTGTGATTTCTTTCTTAGCCAAAACTCAGGTACGGAGGTCGTTGAATGAAGGTCTGGCCTAACTCATTGCTAACACCTGGTGTTGTTTTTCTGCCACTGACATGATCATTTTTCCTAAAATATAATCACACCAAAAAAAAAAAAAAAAGCATGGGCTTAATAATTCAGAAACCGAGGCCTTAACAATATCAAAGCAAAAGTTGCACTGGATGAAGCTGAACAAGAAAAGAAGATTTTATTCAAAGATACTGTAATGGAGGAGAGAGATCAAACACACTGTGAACTCATCTCCACTGAAACAATAAGTGAGACGATTTCTAAGAGTTGGGGTGGGAAGATTATGGGCCATCTATGTCTGCTAATTGGCCTTAACCTAATTAATTAATTAATTAATTAAACAAACTTTTTGTATCTTCATGACAGGAGGTAGTTTTGCAACTTGGAGAGAGACACCCCGCAAAAGTAGGCTCCTACTCTGCCACAGAGGCTGGAAGACAGAGGCACCATCTTCCTTGATGACTATATTTCAAAAGGATGGTCCTTGAGAAGGAGTCCTGGGTTGTAAAATGGCAGAGACTTTAAGAAAAAAAGATTTATGCACCAAAGGGGCAGAGAGAGAAATAATAATGACAGTGTTTTAAAGTAAATGCCCTCAGAAAGGGACGTCATGGGCCTACAGTCAGAAAAGAAGCCCGCTCAACGTTTACTTGAGCTGAGGATAGTGGTCTTTTCTGTCAACATTTACTCAGTCTATAAATCTGAGTGTTAGAATAAAAAACAACAGCAGGATTATTTTGGGACAATTGCTTAAGCTTTCTGTACCTTAGGACTCTCATCTCTGGAATGGAAATTTGTTACACCCAATTTATAGGGTGAATTGTAAGTTTTTAATGAAATAATGCATATAAAACACTTAACTCCCTGAAGATGATTTTGCCCTCAACACAGCGGTTGCTATTTTTATTATTCTCATTGTTTTTACTCCATGGTACAATTTCATTTGCTACTTATAATATCGACTTACCACTCTGAAATGTTGACTGTAGATATTTTTAAAACAAATTGAAAAAGTGTTTCAAGCGGGTGTTTATGCATTAAAGCTCCATAGCTAGTACCTTTTTGCTAGTTAATCATTGAGAGTTGAGGTTCTACTCTGAAAAAATACTTTTGACTTGTTTCAATAAGACTGATATCTGTTTCAACCATGAATATAAAAATCTGATGTCAGAAATATGCTTTTCACATTTAAATATGCATTTTCATTTTAATGAGTGTTTATGTTTTAATAAAAAATATTGTTTTTCCTTATAATTATATCTTTGGCACTGGGAAACATAGAGTGTCAAATCCTGTAATTGTTAAGGGAAACCAGAAGTTTCTATATCACCATCTGCGGTTTGCAAGGTTCATAGTTCCAAAGTTAATAGTCTAATTCATCAAACAAAAAACAATCCATGTGAACGTGGTGTCAAATTAATGGTAGCAGGTCTAGGAGGTGACTAGATAAGTGAAATATGTTCTCTTTTTCAAAAATAGTACTAGCTTTTTGTTCTAAGCAATCTCTTTGAAGAAGCCAGATGATGCGTAATGGACGAATGAATTAATGGAATTTTAAAAGAATTAAATGTACTTAAACATAAGATGTTCCTAATGTGTGAGGTCCCAATGTGCAGTCCTAATGGGCACTACTTTTAAGTAAAAATTTCATCAGAAGTTAGCCTAGCTTTTGCTTATCTCACAGTACTGGAAAAAGAAAAATTAAAATTTGAAACTTCCAAGATACGTGGAAGTGAGGGGCCAGGATTCCCATGAGAAACAAATAAGTAAGCCACACACTGTATTTTCTTCTTTCGAGGCATTTACTGAAGTCTTACGCTGCACTAGGCAGGTGGCCAAGTCATTAGGCAAAAGACTGCTAAAAAACAGAATAGATTTTAGCAGTGGGTTTTAATATTGAAAAAGTGAGATGGAGGGCCCACAAAGAATGTGAGTCCGCAGTAAATAAGACAAATGCTCAGTGGGAGAGGGCAAACACTGACCTCATAGGAAGCAGTGGTTATTGACCTTATAATAACTATGACCAACATGGCTTTCTATTTGGTTGTTTTTGTTTTTAATTGGATTGAAGTAACTACCTCATTCATGCTGCCTACCAGAGAATGAGATAAAGCCACACTTAAATGAGTATATTATCACACAGAGCTCCACAATTTTTTATTAAATTTCTACTTTTCAGTTATGAGTTTCCAAACACAACAAATTAAAGAGATAAAAAAGACAATATACATGCAGATTCATCAGTTACCTGTTTTCAGAAATGAACATTAATATACCTATGGTTAAATGTTTCAAGAAAATATATGTCACAGTTGAGAGTTTCCCCAAAGAAGAGAAGTAAAAAATAATTAAAGTTAAAAAACTAAAAAAACTTAATAGCTGAAATACAAGATATATTATTTTAAAATTAAACCAGACAAAACAAAGGAAAGGATTAGTGAACTGAATATAGGTCAGGAGAATATAGGTAATATACAGAAAGAGCAAAAAATATGAGATAAATTCATAAAAGGCCTATGATCTGTGTGCAAAAGGCCTGACCAAGTGCATTTATAGATCTATAATGTAAGGGGGAAATGAGATGGAAGTCATATTTGAAGAGAGAACAATTAATTTTCCAAAACATGAAATACTTCAAGCTAGGTATTCATAAAGCTATAACAAATTCAAGCAATGTAAATCCAAAGATATACATACTCAGATTCATTATAATAAACATGCTAAATAAAAACATTGCTTTCAAAGAGCAACATAAGACCGATCAAAAGAATTGATGGAAAGCAGAAGGTATCTTTTAAAGATCAAAAAGAGCAAATAGAAGAATACACTTCTAATGAAAAATTTTATAATCTTCAAAAATAACCTTCAGAAGTGGAAATAATACTTGTCTCTTTAATTTACTTAGAAATGTATCAAAATAAATAGAATTGACTAATGACTGGAAGGGGTGAATTTATAAAGAAATAATCTGATGAAGTAAATACAGCAAAATATTAACAGTCATATCTAGGCAGTAGCTATACTGGTTTTTAAAAAAATCTGTCAAAATTGTTCAATGTTTGAAAATTTTCAAAATAAAACATTGAGAAAAAATGAAAGCACAAAGGCTATCCTAACAAATAAAAACAGAATATGAAAGCATCTGATATGAAAAAATATTCAGTATACTTAATCACCAGGTAATGCTATTTAAAATATGGTGGAATATCACTAAAATTCCTGACAATTATTAAAATTAACTGAACCAACAGAAAGAAAACTGATAACACCAGATGTTCACTAGAATGCTCAGCAACAGGAGCACTCACATACGTCAGTGGGAGTAAAAATTGATACATATCTACTAAAGTCAGAGTTATGCTCTTTTTAATCCCCAGCACTTCCACTTCTAGGTAACCATATATGCGAAATATATACCCTGTATAAAATTGTTGATATAGATATTATTCACATTAGCCAAAACTGTAAACTAACCAAATTCAATGGATATATATTTCACCACTAATTGAGAGGCAATGGTCTAGAGCTATAATTCTTTTCAGCTTTATTGTGGTATAATAGGCAAATAAAATTGTAACTTATTTAAAGTATACATCATGATGATTTTATATACATATACATTGTGAAAAGACTCCTCCCATTAATTAGTTAACACATCCATCATTATGTATATATGTACATTCATATTTTGTTGTCTTTTCAAACTGCATTCCCCTTGCAACAGAAATCTCCTCCTAGCCCTCTTTTTGAACACCAACAATAGTGAATCATTATTTTTAAAGAAACTATGACGTCTCCTTATTATCCCACACTTCATGTGAGAAAAACAAAGCTTAGAACTATTAAATTATTTGCCCAGAGTCACATACATTATAGATGGTAGTAAACCCATCTGTTTTTATCTAGTGCTTACTATGTGCTGGGCACCATGCAAATACTCTACTTTCATTATTCATTTTAAAATCACAGAAAACCAGCTAGTGGCTTATGTGGTTCATATATTTGGTAATAATTTGAATTAATCATACTTTCAAATTGCTTTTATTCCTTAGGTTACTTGATGGGACTTTGGAAAGCACGCACATCATCCATGGTTAAAAAACAAAACAAAACAAAACAACTTGGTAGTGTTTTTGCTGTAGCAAATTTTAAGGCATATGTTAGATTGAAAGAAATTCATGGTGATTCCTACTGCCTCCAGCATATGTAACAAAATTCAGTTACTCTTCTGAGTTTCTATACTATCATCTTAAGCTTTTCAACAGTACACTAAATGGTATGCTAATATAATATTTTCTTAAATTATTGCCAATCAGAATCATGATTTATTTGTTTTGTGTTTAAAAATTTGGGTAACTCTATCTCATTCCTTCCAAAACAATGTGGTTCTTCAGATGATAGTGTATACCATAAAACTTAGCAATATGTAAAATTATCTGGTGGCTATCTATTTCCTCCAGTGAAAGAAAAAATCTTGTCTGTCTTGTTGACTGCTCTTTTCCTTTCACATACCAGGTCTGTCTGGAAGAAGTCCAACCATTGTTAATTTAACAAGAATGGTTTGTATGACATCAGTGTAACCTGGCAGCCAAGGAGAGTGGACTGGAATTCAAATGTGTGAACAATGAAGACTTCACTGTACTAGTCAGTGAAGACTGTAATGCCATTGAATGAGAGTGTGTACTGTGTGGCCATCACATTCTACTACATTCTACTGAGCAAGTAGAGCAACGAATCTGCATCAAATTTTGCATTAAGCTTGAATATTCCTCTGCAGAAACAATTCAGGTGATTCAGAAGGCTTTTGGGTTCCATGCAGTGAGTGCAGTGCAAATAAAAGTGTGGAACAAATTCTTCAAAGATGGTCAAGAATCTGTTGAAAAGGATCAAAGATGGTCAAGGATCCACCTGCTGGAAGGCCTGCAATAAGCAGAACACCTGAGAATGATGAATGTGTACAGGAGGCAGTCAGCAAAGATTGGCGACAGACAGTATGAGAACTAGAAGCTGATCTGGGGATTGCAAAAACTACTGTGTCTGAGATTTTGACACAGGATTTTGACATGAAACGTGTTATGGTAAAATTCATTCTGTGGCTTTTGCTACCAGAACAGAAGGAACATTGTGCTGCAGTTGCTAATGACTTGATTCAAACTGCTACCAATGGACCACATTTTTCTCAGGAAGGTCATAAACAAAGATGAATCATGGGTCTATGGCTGTGACCTGGAAATGAAGGCCCCATCATCCCAATGGAAGTCTCCTGGTTCTCCAGACTGGAAGAAGGTATGGCAAAGTTTCAGCAAGATCAAGACCATGCTAACTATGTTTTTTGTTTGGGAAGGTGTTGTCCATCATGAGTATTCCCCTCCAGGACAAATGGTTAATAAATAGTACTATTTCAATGCTCTTCATCAGTTGAGAGATGTAATACAATGAAAACAGCCATAGCTGTGGTCACTGGTGATTGGCAGCTTCATCATAACAATGTACCTACTCATGCATCACATTTTGTGCAGAGTTTTTTTGGTGAAACATCAAATTACCCAGGTAACTACAGCCCAGATGGTACTCTACAACTTCTAGCTTTTCCCTAAACTAAAATCATTTTTGAAAGGGAAGGGATTTTAGACTGTGTATGAGATTCAGGAAAATATGATGGGGAAGCTGAAGGAGATTCCAATGAAGGATTTTGCAGTAGAAGAGATGCTGGGAGAACTGCAACAGCAACAGGTCCCAAGGTGCCTACTTTGAAGTGGACTGAGGCATCATTGTCCTATGTACAATATTTCTTGTATCTTCTATCTTCTTCACTAAGTGTCTATTTTTCATGTTATGTGGCTGGATACCTTCTGGACAGACCTCTACAAATGCATGACATACAAATCTATAGGATGAATAAATGAATGAAATGAAGGATATATGTTTTATTTAGTTTATCCAGGTGATTCAATATGTCCAGCTAGCCAGTGGAGAACAGTAAAACTGAGGGACTATTGCTCTCGAGTATGTGCACTATTGGTGTACCTATTCTCTACAGTCCCCAGTTCTTAAGTGTGAGCTGTACTCATGAGTATAATGGGATATTACTCCCCTGATTAGCTTATGTTATATGACAAAAGCAAAGTGATTTTGAAAATATAATTAAGGCCTCAAATCTGTGATTTCTGAGTTTATCAAAAGGAGATTATCCTTGGTGCTCTTGGCTTGATTAGATGAAAGCCTTTAAAATATGGTCTGGGTAACTCCTGAAGAGAACCACAAAAAAACTAAGTTCCTTTTGCTGCCTTTGAAGAAGTAAGCTACCATGTTCTGAGAGGGTCACATGCAAGGAATTGTGGGAGCTTATAGGAGCTGAAAGTGGCCCCTGGGTGACAGCCAATAAAAAAATGCAGACAGTGCTACAACTACTTCAACCTGAATTCTACTAATAACACATGAGTTTTGGGGAAAAAAACTATAAGCTTCAAAAAGAAACACAACCTGGTGAACATTTTAGATTTCAGCTTTATCAGAGCCTGAGAAGAAAACTCAGCTAATTCATGCCTGGACTCCTGACTCAGAAACTGTGAGATTATAAATGCATATTGTTTTAGGCTGCTAAATTTGGGGTAGTTTGTCAAAGAGCATAGAAAACAAATACAGGCTACTAAGGAATAAATCCAGATTATGTCATTGTGTGAGAAATCCTAGATTTAGGGAAAAAGCTCTAGCTGTAAAGTCTTATACCCCCTAAATAGTAAAACCATGTAGACACTCCAAATTATTGGTCTATCCACAATAACAAAAAGCATTTTATGACTATTTGGTAGGCATTTAGGATGATAAATGTTTTTTTATCACTGCAGCATAACTTTTTTTTTTTTTGGATGGTTTTAGTCTAAAATGCCAATTGACACCAAAACAACATTAACTAGCGACTCATAATCTATGATCATATTAAAAAAAAAAAAAACTGGACTGCATGCACCAGAATATACTTTCAATTTTGGTTAAATTAGAGTTATCTACCTTTAACCTGTATTTAAAAAAAAAAAAAAAAACTTCTGCAATAAATCACTGCAACATTTGCTCTTTGGAGGGGAAACAGGAGTTGGAGTTTTGCCGGTCAAGCAAAGCCCTTTAATTTATACCCAAAGCAGTATTTGGCAGCTCCCATTGGAGCCCTGAAGAAAAAATATATGTTGCTCATTATGATAATTCTAGAACTGCTTAGTTAATCCCAGCTTGAAGTTACATGTATTCCGTTATCATCCACTTAGTTATTGTGCCTTTACCATGTGAAAGATGCTATACAAGGAGCTCAGGAAACAAAGTGTTATAAAATGTATTTTATGTCATCTTCTCAGAGTCATTTTCTGATCCCATTGTATAAGGGGACCCTTTATGTCTCTTTTCTATTACTATGCCTTATTTTTCCTTTCTTCATTATAATTTTTTCTAACACTTTTTCAAAGTTTATTTTATTGTCTATTCTTCCTAGAATAGAAACTTCATGTGCACTGGGGCTGAACTATGTTATTCACTAGTATAACCCCAATGCCTAGACTAGGCTCTGGCATATAATAAGAGCATAGCAGATATGTGTGTAAGAAAGGAAGGTGTTCTTGAATTTGTAGAAGTATTATGAGGTTTGAGTGGTCAAAGCTTAAAAGAGAGACTGCTTTGTGGAGTGGAAATTAGGGGAAATATCCCAAAGAATGTCCCAAAGTCATGATTTCTAACCCACTTTGCAAAGATAGATAGCTACTTGGGGTTAGGAATATCAGTCTATTGGACCTAATAAACACATGCAGGAGAAGATTCCCATGTTTATACCTTTTCAGCCTGATTCTAGAATTTTCTCTATGATGAATTTTTATATGGTACCGCTGGGAGAAAGGAATATAAAAGAAATGAGGCAGCTGAGATAAAAAAAATATTTTCAAAATTAAATAAAACTGTTTAGAAATTAAAATGTATTTAAGGGCGTTAGTATTTGATTCTAAATTCATATGATATCTCGCTGATTTTAAAAATACTTGAAATACATTACAGATAATTCTATTGCATCTCTGTAGTTCAATGAACACTCAACACTCTGAAATCAGCAATGCTGAATCTACATAGCAATGCAGCATATACCTAAAGCACAATGAACATAATGTACATCAAATGGAACAGAAATAAGAGCCAACTGGCAGTGTGAAACAGGTAACAGTATTTTGGCTTTTCAATAAATGCTGAGTGGGTGGAAGCCACATCTGTGCTTGTCTCCACTGAATCTCTTCCACTTTCATAATGCTTGACAGAAAACGGACTTAAATCTTGTTTACGATCAAATATTTCCACTTTGTTTGTTACTCTGTTCAGTCTAAGTTTTTGTTAAAAGAAAAAGCAAAAACTGCCACTTAGGCTTTTAAAGATTTGTAGTTTAGCGTTATGTTCTGAAGATTTTGAGCAACAGCACGTTTTCTGCGACTCCTAAATTTCAGTCTTCCTTGACCTTGAGCATTAGAGAATTTCTAGGAAGGACTAGAGAAAAAAAGTGGTTATACGTGAAAACTGTATTTTTCAGAGTTTTAAAGATTTTATGTATCAATTTCATTTATGATCTATTGAAAATCCACTTCCATTATCTTGACATATTGCCTGGGGGAATTGTCAAGAACTCTTTGTTATGAAATGGCTAATGGAAACTCAAAACTCCCATGGTACCTAAGTTTCCCTGTAGTGTTTTGTCTCCCGCGCCCTCATCATAACGGGACTGTGACAGAAGCAAGAGAGGGAACTAAGATTTTATGTCGTCTTTGTAGCCTTTCTAGAATTGTTCACTCAGAACTGATTGTCTCTTCTTTGTGCTTTCACGCTAACACGTGGCTTCACTGTGACTGACTACGCCTTATCTGGTCCATTAGAGTGTAAGCTCCTCGAGGTGAGAGATCGTGTCAATTCATTTGCATGTAATTGGCTCCCAGGATAACGGCCTTGTACTCGCACAAAAAGTGCACGTTGAGTGAATGTTGCCACCAAACCGCCGTGCATTCCAAACACTAGAAGGTACTGTAGCTCATCTCCCAAAGGCATTTTCTTACAGTTGTAACCATAAATTAACATTTCAATTAAGCGATAAAAGTTGTGTATTTTGCATAGCTCAAGGCTACAGTCAACCCTCCCTTTTCTTAGAGTATGTAAATAGAGTCTTGTGTTTTCCCTTCTTATCTAGCTTTTATTACTGCTTAGAGAAGCCCTTTGGGACTGCGGCTTGGGGGACGGTGAAGAAGAACAGCTGCTGGCGCCAGCCCAGAAAACCCCCAGGTGTCCGCTGTAAATCTCTTTCAAAAGAGGTACTTTCGGAACGAAGGCAGGGGGAGGAAGTTTGGAAAGGAGCTGCGTGACTCCCCAGAGACCCCTCTATTCCCCCTGCCTCCCCTTTCCTTTACTCCTGGGAGAAACTGCACGTCCGTCTGCATTACCCCTGGGGTGATTCCCTCTCCTGAATTTCTACTAACGCCCTTAAGAATCACTGGCTTGACCAGAGATTTTAAGAAGGGTTTTTGAGGACAGGGGTCCACTCATCTTTTGTAGATTCTGGCACTCGAATAAACTTTGCGACTAGCCAAAAACTGTCACGAGTTCGGCTTTGATGGGGACAGGCTGCCGAACCCCGTTTGGTTACCGAAGGCTCCTTGTGTTCTTTTTTTAAAATTTACCAGACTTCGTGCTGAGAGAGTACTTTTGGCAGCTTCATATCTTGTCAGTTTGTCAGAAAATGTTATGTTTCCGTTTAGCATGAACTAAACAGTAAGGACGCTAAACAGTTACCATGGCAATAGAAGTGAGGAACACTAAAAGGGACTGACACATCCTATTGGAGGGATAAGAGGGCTGGATCTTCCAACAGAGGTGAGCTGCTATTGTCCCAAAGCAAAGTGCTTTCCTCTTCTAGAATAGAGGCTTAAGACTCTTTGCGATGACAAGATTATCCTGACTCTGCCAAAAAGAATGAGTCTAACATTCTATCTGAATCAGTCTGCACTGACTTAGTGAATCAGACAGCTCCTTCCTCCACTGCTCCTCTTGCACCAGAAGATGAGACGGTAGAATTTTAACCATTCAAAGCTTAAACAGAAAATAATGACATTCTTCCCAACTGTTCCTAGCTGCTTTCAATTGCTCTTGAATTTACAAGCAATTCAGGTCTCTAAGGACACAAGATTTGAAACATACTTCCCAGGAATTTGAATTCTAATGTACTCATGATCAATTATCATTCAGACTTGCAGTGCTAGGTTCGAATTCCCTTTGCCAGAATGCCTACAGTATGGTGAAGAGAGGCAAGATAGTACGGCATTCCTAAGAAAATGATTAAGGTAACAATAGTGAGAGTATATCAAACAGTTGGGCAATTATATTATCTTTCCATGAAAACGTGTTCTGATCAATTTGGTAAATATTCACAGCAACCTGAAATTAATATGGTATTTGTAATTTTCTGTGTATACCATGTTTTGCATGACAATTTGAGGTCAAATGTGTTATTTATATGGTTCAGGCTTTCCATCCTCGCAGAAATTTGTTTGCTTATTCTACTAGCTTATTAGATACATTTGCTAAAATCTGTGACCATGATTATGATCCTTTTTTCTTCAGTTAATTTCTTGTTTTATATATGTTGAAGCTAGGTTATTTAAGGAATATATATTTAGAATATCTTTCTCCTAGATACAATTCTTTAATAATTACAAAATTTCTCTTTTTTATCCCTGGTGATGCTTTTTAAAAATTAATGCGATTTTACATGATATTAATGCAGTTTACCAAATTGCTTTTGATTGACTTTCTATGTGGAATTTTAAAAAGTCCTCATCCTTGTTTTTAAAGTGTATCTTTCATAAGCAATATGTAAGAGCAATTTGTATTTTTATGTATTCCCCAAATTGAGTCATTAACTTGAAGTATTGGGTTGGCAAAAAAGTTTGTTTAGTGTTTTTCCATGTGATGGCTCTAGTAGCACACAGTTGTCCTTAACTTCATTAGAAACAATTTTGTTAGATTGTATGGTCACAGCTGTCACACCATGCATTTAAAAAAACTTATCAAAATTGGTGAACTTTTGTGCAGTTATTTTAATATTGAAGATGGAAGAAAATACACAATAATTTTTGACACATTATGCTTTATTATTTTAAGAAAGGCAAAAGTGCAACTGAAGTGCAAAAAAAAAAGATTTGTACAGTATATGGAGAAGGTGCTGTGAGGGATCAAATGGGGTTTGAAAAGTTTTTTGATACTATTGACATTTTGGCCAAGTAGTCCTTTGCTGTGGGGCTGACTTATGCTTTGGAAGATGTTTAGCAGCACCCCTGGCCTTTACTCCTTAGAAGCCAATAACAGTAGATAGCTGGCATACTCAAAATATCCAAATCAATAAAGTTATTGCTGAAAATGAGAAATGTTTCTTTTATTTTATGGAAAATATGAAATGGATTTTCTTTGCCAACACGATGCCATATATATTCACATTTAATATAATTACTGATGTAGTTGTGTTTTCTTTTACCTTTATACTATTAATTCCCATTAGTGTGATTTGGTTTTTGTTACTTTTTTCTCCTTCCTTCTGAATATACACATTTGATTACATATATTTATATTATATATTATGATGTATAATTACTATGTATTATATCTTATATATGATATAATATCATTTTTAATTTGTACCAAATTGTCATTTATATACTGTTTTACTTTTCTTTAAGTAATTACTCAAAGGGTTATAACATCAATCATTATCTTATTTCAATATAAAAATAATATTTACATCTTCCCCAATATTCCTAGAGCCCTAAAATTAAATTATAGCTATCTTGTGCATCTTTGTTACCATAAGTTTTAGTTTTATATAAGATTAAACTTATCAAAGCAGTATAAATATTTTTTGTTTGATCAATGTTTCTTTATATTTGCCCATTTATTGACTCTTTTTGTTTTCTTCCTTTTTTCCTATGTGTCTATATTTCTATTGGTATTTCTTATGTATTATCTGAATAAATTCCTTTCTTTATGTATATCATATATAAATATTGAAAGGAAAACAGAAAAGGCCAGCCACCCTTGACACATCTCAGAAGTGTTCTCTTCTGTGAATTGTACCTCATCTAAGCCTTGTTCCCTCCAAAGTCTTCTGATGCCTTTAAAAATATAGTTTGGTATTATATCTGGCTTTACTAGTTGTTGTAACAGGAGCATTACCCTACCACAAACTATTGCGTTTTACCTGGAAATATTCTAGTTGAATTTTTTCACTGAATTGTACATAAAAAAATCATATAGCTCAGTAATATCTCTGTAGACACCTTCTGGATAGGATTTCATTTTCTTCTGGCAGGCAGCTAGGTTAGAATCAGATTACCTTAATCTTCTCAGAAATTAGGTGCCTCACATTTATTTTCAGTGATAGCTGATTTATCTCCAGTTTATCTTCTTGGATGTAATCTTTCAGATTCTCATACAAAATCCTAGGTGTTTACTAGAGTCTCTTTAACATGATAGAAACTCAAATCTAATTTTTATTTTACCAATATCATGCCATGATGAAAACACAGTTTGGACTCTCAAATATCCAGGCTTGAATTTCTGCTTAGCTCCTCAGCTCAGGAACCATTTTCTGCCCTCTAAACTGGAAAAACACTTCAACAGGAAAAGTGTTTCCAAATGTCTGGCTCATTTTGCTTAGATTCTTTGTTTCTGTGTATTACAACCCAGTAAGTCTTTGTTGCTCTGACCCTTCTCATTAATTTCCTTTTTTCTCTTCTCCAATCTGTCCTCACACATTTTAACACATCTCTGGTATTATTGATATATATTCATCCTTAATCTGAAATGTTATAAGCCACCTCAAATTCTTCTTAATTCACATCTAACTCAGCGGTCATCTAAGGGTAACTAACCGATTTGTTAAAAGAGAAATAGAATCTGTGTTTGCGCTATGCATTTTGAAAAAAATAATAAATAAAACAAATGTCTAATATTTATATGGAATACAAAAATAAATTAAATTATAAATGTGCTCTTAGTAATTTTCTGGAAACTCACTGGTTGCTATAAGTAGGATTAATGGACACTCTTCGGCCTTAAATAGACATGTGGGCCATGTCCAGATCCTTCAAACCATGTGTGTAACTCAGTTCCCTCTAAATTAAGCACACTTTTAAAATCTTAATGGCAGCTAGGCTTGGCTGAATTTCTAGGTTATTTTTACTGACATTGTAAGAAAAGCTTAGAAACCACAAAATGCAGGAGAAGAAAATATTCTAAATGACTTTGGATCAATCTAAGTTCTATGGTCACATAATAATCATTACTTAGTGGGCTGTTGGCTGTGCAAGGCTGCCACGCACTTCATTTCAATGACCGTGCAATCCTGGCGTCAAAAAGACTTTTTTTCTCAGTTAGTAAAAGAGGAATAGTTTTTGATAGTATTGGATTTGCCAACAAGAGATGACTTAAAATATATATAACACATATAACAATATTTGCTTTAAAAATAAATAAATATACCTTTGATAAAAGCTTAACTTACCCTGGCAGATTCAGCATGCCATTTTCACTCCTGAAAAATGCTGCATAACTAGGATGGGACTTAATTACGGCGCCACACTCTAGGGTGAAGCCGATCCTAAAGGAACAAACCCATTTGAATATTGAAAGGAATTCTTGATAGCATGGCAGAGAGAGGAATGGACATCAGGCAGATCCAGTCCAGCTCAGTCTTGAAATAGGAACACAATGAATGGGATCAGAAGGTTATCAGCAGGGAGTAAACAGGAAGACAGTGATGTGGGAACAAGGGACAGGAGTAAAACCCCAAGGGTAGATATATGGAACATGGTACTGGCAGGACTGGAAAGTATCACTGGTTCTAGAAAAGCAGATACAACAGCAAGCTTGTGATGATGTGCCCATGGCAGAGTCTAAGAGCTGGAGTGAGGTCATGACTGGAATTACCACAGCCTGACTTGAAGTGGAGCATACAAAACCAAAAATATAAACTCACGTGATGAAAAGACATCCACATTTTCAAAGCACGTCACCATTAGCCACTTTGGATTATTTTCATAAGTGAATAGTTCTATCTTAAGCATTCAGAGTGAGGTAGTGCTTTTTAATTGTTTATTGTTGGTTTATATTTAGACATGTGAATTTATGGAGATCACTGATATAAAAATTATAAGAAAGGCAAATTATTCCCTAAGTACTTCCACAAAGAAAAAGCAGCCAAGAGTATGTTGCAATAAGTAAGAAAATACGTGGACTTTGATATCATACACCAAAAAATAACAATGAATGTGGTATCATCGGGATAAAAGTCAGGACTTTTTGTCCATGGGGGCATAAGTCTACAAATATTCATAAAAATGTAGATGTAGAATTGTTTTTTAATAGCAGTCAGAGTTACTGAATTACAAAGTAATCAGAGTAAATATTTTAATAAATGGAAGAGCTCTTAGCCATAATCACATATACTTAGTCATTTACCTGCCTGGTATGTTAATTATTTTTCAAGGACACAGACAGGCAATTTTCCAAGAAACAAATGAAAGTAACAAATAAATATACACACACAATTTTACCTCATCAGTAATTAAAAAACATATTGAAGTATTTGTCACCTATGGGAATTAATAGACTAAATAAATTATAATGCAAAAATATAAGAATAGTAAACAGAAGCATATTCTTGTCAATAGATATACATTGCTACAATCCCAACACATTCAAGTCAGCAGTTTAAGAGATGTCAGGTATTTGCATCCTTTACTCAGTAATTCTACCAATAAAATAATTAGAGACATTGGACAAACATACATTCACACAGATATTTATTGCAGCAGACTGAGGACTAAAAGGTACATACATACTTACATAAAAACCCAAATAGTCACTATTACAAAAATATTTAAATAAATAATGGTGTAGTCATATAAAGTGATGGGTTTGCCTTTTCCTCATGAGAAAATTCAAGTTTTGCTCTTTCCTCATGAGAAAAATCAAAGGTCATTGATATAAGTATTATTCAACAAGTAAATAACTGTGGGTTATTTGAACAAGAAAAAAATTACCCTGTTCATAAAATACCATCAAAACTGAATAGTTAATTTATAGAAAAGTATGAAAACTAAGGTACATTACATTTTAATAATTTTTAGAGTTATAAACACACTCATCTATACATCCAAACCCAGCACTGTAACTAGTTTATTTTACTCATAAGTGAAAAAAATGATTGTTTCTTTAAAGAGAAAAACATAGGGTTAGGGAAAAAATGAAATAGAAATACAACAGAAGCCCTACTTACTGAAATTATATTGAAAAGAGTATGTCAGTCAATCACAAAAAAGAAAAATAGATGAATCTCCTTTGTCTAAGATACTAGAAATGTTTCAGATTTCTAATATGTATTTTGTAGTCAGAGTTTTATAGTTCAGTCATTAAGGTGGGTTCTGGTAATATGAAGACCTTGGTCATCATTAAACTGGGAAATTTGTGTGCAACAGAAAAATTAATGTAAAAATTAATACTGCTTTCTAAAATGTATTGCCCATGTTTAAAACAAAGATGCTATTTTTTTTTTATCTGAAGAAATGTACACCATAGAAAAAGAAGAATGGCAGCATGATATTTTGGCAATGTTAGGACTTTGACGGGAAAAGAGTGGTTATGAGCATGGGTACTAAAGTAAGAAAACTTGAATTTAAATTTTAGCTGTCACACTCACTATACCTATAACCTTGAGCAAAGTGTTTACTAATCTCTTTAAGCCTTCACACTTGGGAATTGTGGTGGACCCAATTGCCTATCCAAAGTCTGCCCCTTATTTACCATTAACAGAACCCTGATGTGTAGGTAAGGACCATGATTAGTTGGTCTGTAATGGTAATCTCAGTGCTCAAGATCACTGATTTTCTAAAGATGGATACATGATGAATTTCTGACTAATATCTACTGAAAAAAATGAACCCTTACTTGTACAGGCCCATACATATTGATTGTCCGCTATTGTAAGCCAGAAGCAATTCTGATTAGTAGAGGAACATTGATGCTTACTTGTGTTATTTTAACATGAAAAGGATAACACTTACAAAATGTCGTAACACTTTTTGGCACAAATTAAACACTCATTAAGTGATAGCATTGTTTATTTACTTTTTTTGTGATTTTGATTGTTATTTAGTTCTCAGTTTGAATTCTGAAAAACAACACAATTTTTTTTAAAATTCAGAAAAGACCTTTAACTACTTTGATTCTAAATTTTCACCCTAACATTTCTCATATCACTTGATACTTATAAACTATAAAGAAGATAATGTATATAAAATTTATAGCCTGTAGTCTAGCACAGACAAGGTCTTCTTTAAGCTTTTATATATTATCATGTTAATCTTACAGTATCTCAAAGGAATTCTGTATTTAATGTAAAGAGAGGAAGAAACAAGCATTCTAACATTGACTTTGATCCCTAGTCACATAGCAAATTCTAGTAAAGGGACAATAAAGTAAAAAAATTAAATAATTTTGTACTTATATTAGACATTCAGAGATTACAGACTGTATACTCATGATAAATGCAAGATGGATAGAATAATATACCCATTCATTTTGGAGATTAAAAAAAAAACCCTAAAACTCATTGATGTGAACTTACTATAAAGTCACACAATTAGTGGAAGAACTGCAAATGGAACACAAATGACCTGTCTCCTTATCTGTTGACTTATGCAGACCCCTTCTTATGCTGGGATGTTCTGTTTTTCTAAAGCTGGTAGCATCATTGGAATCTGGTTCCTGCACTCGTCTCCTTTTATCCCTCACTTGCTATAGCTTATTTTGGTAACCCCCTAAATCAAGTGTGAGTTTTCAGATTCTGCTAAGTCTTTGGAGGTTTTCCATTTTTATAGAAGATTGCAGACATTGTATGTGTGGGTATACATGTAGTAGTGACATTTGAAAGGGGACGTACATCAAGTTAGATAATGGTGTAAAGGGAGGAAGCAGAAGGAATATCAAGTATAAATTCTGAGGAACATTGCTCCTTCCGGGAAAAACAGGAAACCAGTATAACAGGATCAGTGCCCAAGACAAGAAGTGTAAGACGTGAGGTGAGGGAATTGGCATGAGTCAGATCATAAAGGCTTCAATCAATAATTCTCCTAGCCTGGTAAAAAAAAAAAGTTAGCATAGACTAGGAGTCATAGGATGAAGTCATACAGGAGTCATAAAGGAGTCATACAGATGAAGGGGGGCAGTTGTAACTTTTGTACTAATAAATGGTAGATTGGTCGGAGTATCTAAGCCATGTAGCAAAATGAAATTGATACCTCATATTAGTGCTGAATTAGTACTAACCGGTTTGTAATTCACCTGGTGCAGGCTTTCTTTTTTTTTTTTTTTTTTTTTACCACATGTCAGAGAGCTAACTAAAATGTGTGTTACCTCCAGATGGGCAGATCTCAGTAAAAAGAAGGGAAAAGAGAAAGAATTTATTCTTGAAAATTTATCAGAATCAGATAGGCTGCAGCCAGCAGCAAGGGAAAAAGTAAGGGGTGGAGAGAGAAGTAAGTAATGTCGCTGTCATCAAAAGTCAAATCCATCGTTGTAGAGTCATGGTGGTGAGGGTTTAATTGTTCTAACTTTAGAGCTTTGTGCTACAAAATAACAAAACTTAAAGACAAAGCAATCTGCAGCCAAAAATAAAAACAAAACAAACCATGACAGCTGACTCAAAGTATTCACATTTGGCCTGGCAGGTGGCATCTTCCTCCTCTGATGGTCAAAATTAGCATTTTTGAAAACTTTTCTTGCCACAATCTGCCATGAACAAGGGTTTGGAAGAAGAGCTGGTGTTTAATTTTCATTCTTATTGCAATGTATATGTAAGACAAAATCAATGTGGTAATCAGAAATAATATAGATTTTTAGAAGATAAAAGACTAGGCTTAAAACCCACCTTTGCTGTTCACTAGCTTTGGGCCTTGAACAAGTACCTTCATATTACAGATTCTCTATATTTTTATTGGAAAGGTTAGAACCTTTCCAATAAATTCTATTGGAGAATAGAATTGTAATTCTATTACAACCTCAAACCCTGCTATTGAAATGGAGGCAACATATTGTGAAGGGGCATGAAATATTTCTTTACCTTCTTACATATAAGAAAACTGCTAGTTCTTATTTCTAATTTTCAGACAGAATTTTTATAAAAATTTACCGAGTATACGCACAGCGGTGGAGGAAATTGATTCAAGTCTATCTTTCAGCTTCTAAACATGGTGTTCTCCAGCCCGAGATAATGTCTCTAAATACGGAGATCAGAAGTCTTACAACACACCAGTGAAGCATGGTTCAATTACCATGATTTGGCTGAGTAGATAAAAGGGAAAACAAGGCCATGTTCAAATCAGTCCTAGTGAGAACAAAAACTCAGAGCAGAAACATTTCTCAGAATAATTGGCTATCAAGCGTAGACTGTGAAGGGGTGAAGTGGAATGAGGGTGAACACTTGAATGCGTGAATGTTGCAGGTAAAACCTGAACTTGACAGAGTGATTAGCACTAGGCACAGTCACCTCAGGGAGATGCCAGCAAAAGAGGACATCTAGCGCTAATGAAATGGAAGATCATTTTCTAAATAGTTTTCTCAGGACAGTTTTTTAAATGAGCTGTTTATCATTAATGAGCCACTTACTAAGCAGAAAAAGTTTGTTTAAAGCAGACCTACATTCACATTGGAGCTCACAGCTGTGCATTAACTTCAGTGGCATTTATGTCATAACCTTAACTGTATGTTTTCTTTTCATATTTCCACATTATTGTCAGTGACACACTTACCCAAGCCTTCCATTGGTATGAAAAATTATGGGTATTTTACCAATTCTCCCATCTGAATTTAAATTGAGATAATGCTTGATACAGAAATTGCTATACTTTTTTCTTTCTTTCTTTTTTCCTATTTTTTGGCAGTAGCAGTCTGGTGAGATGTGAGGAAGACTGGTGGGATTCTTAGTATGTGCAGTCAGAAAACTTGACTTCTGAAATGGGTTTTTTTTTATTACTCTCTTGGTTTTTTTGGTTGTTTTATTAATAACAGTCACCTGAAGTCCATCCAGCTCTGCTGAGTTCAAGGAGAAAATTGAGCTAATGGGGCAGTGTTTTACTCAATTTAAACTGCTCAACTGATTCATAATAAATCAGAACAAATGGAGAGCAATCAGTTTAAAGACATGTTACCCACACAAAAGTTTTTATATTTGCCAGGCCAAGTGTAATTTCTTTAATAAACTTTTTTTTTAACATTTTGTGATAAGATAAATAGATAAGCTCTCAGCTCACCTATTAGCTTACAATACTTACCAATCCCAATTATGGGACTCATTCTATATTGAAACTACATATATTGGAATTATATATATAATAGTATTGCAACCATTATGAAATGAGTTTTAAGAATGGTATTGAATGATCATGTAATTTCCTTTCTTACTCAGAAAGTTCAGTTTTTAATGATGATTATTTGAAGCTGAGAAAAATGCTTATAATGGTCCACATCAGTCTTATGGGGTATCAATGTTTCCAGCCTTTGTTTCCTAAAAATTGAATAGCACGGTTTTCAAAGGTTTCTCCACTTACTCTCAATTATTCTAAATAAAAAGAGCTATGTGAACCAAATTCTGATATTTTCCAACTGGACTATATCTAACAAGCATCTCTTAAAGCTTATTGGAGATTTTCATCATTGTATCTGCAGTGGGTTGAATTATGTCTCCCCTGAAATAAATATCCACCTGAAACTTAGAAATGCGACCTTATCTGAAGAGTGTAGATATAAAGCAATGGTCCACATGAGATAATACTAGATTACTGTTGGACCTAAATCCCATGAGCTTATTCTTTTAAAGAATTATTATTTTATATTATGCCAGGTATAGAGTGCAATAGCTAAACAATCATATAATTTACAAAGTGATCCCCCGAATAATTCAAGTACCCACCTGGCTCTGTACATCAATGAGTAAAGATTGCTGTCCAAGTCAGGGAACACCGTGAGTCCTTGGAAGCTACAAGCGTGAAGGAAGGATCTCCAATGGTATCTTTGGTGGGAACATGAGTACTGACACCTTAATTTTGGACTTCTGCCCTCCAAAACTGTGAGAGAATAAGTGCCACTTGTTTTAAGCTAACGAGTTTATGATTAGTTCACTAGAAAAATTAACATAATGTGTTGATTTAAAATGTGCTGGTTTTGGTCATTTCTGTAACTTTCTGAGAAGAGTTTTTGAGCTCATTCTTAAGCTACCACTCTTCTCAATCACTCTCTTTTAATTTTAAAGAAATTAACTGAAAGTTCTATTTTTAAGCTATGTAATCAATTGTCAAACTCATAAAAGAACTGGTTAAACTAAAATAAATTGGAATTAACTTTTGTTTTGGATGGGGTTTGATTGAAGTATATATACTATGTAGTAACTCAAAGATTCCAAACTTCTATCTGTAAGTGTAAACACACTTCTATCAATAAAAATACTTATTTCAGGTCATGGTCAACTCTATTTAGAGGTCTTAAGACAGAAATATGGCACTAAGATACATATTATACAATTTGCAAAATACAACACTAGTAGTCGTTTCGATATGCTGTCAGGAAATCTTTATTCTCCTTTATTTGATAACTACTAGTCTGTAATTACCTTCAGTTTTCTACTGATTAGACCACCTTCCAAAATTCCAAATTTTAAAATAACATAGAAACATAAGTTCATAAATGAAGAACTCAAAATAATTTTACATGATAGAAAGAATAGGAGAAACATTTTTTCATTAAAAGAATAAGAACACAAAATTCAGGAAGACTAAATATACACATGCAAACTTTGGAAAATGACTTAGCTTCCTTCTGTTTGGCCTTCAGATATTTTGAAATGATTAGAAAATAAACTCTTTAAAAAAAACTGATATTAATGAAAGGATTTTCTAATGGCCAGAATTTTCTGAAAATGGAAAGTACTGCTTCAGGTCATAGGGAGTTGCACTGGGAAATCTGGTACTGAATTAATTTTTCTAACAGTGAGTTCTGGAATTCCACTCCATGGGTTAAAGCAAGGCACATGTATATCCTGATAATAGGTTGTAGATATGCTTGACTGTAACCTCAAGAAATAAAAGAAAATAATAGAAGCAAAAGGCAAAATGGACATACCTCTTAGATGACAGAAAAACTTAAATGAGGGATTAAGCTGTCTTGATTTTTCTCTAAACAGTGAGACTGGGAAATGGTGTTAGGAGTACTTTTTGACATTTTTGCATAGTTACACAAAAAATAGATTTTTAAAAATGAACACGATGAAATAAAAGATAATTTGAAATAAACTCCATTTATATTTAAAAGGGTTTTTATGTATTTGGTTTTATCAAAAAGATACTTTCATTTTCTAAAGTTTGTTATAGAACATTCTCATAGGAATTGAAAAAATGCAATAAAGTAAAAAATATGTCAGGCTTAAGAAACAGAGACATGAAAGGAGAATAATAATAATGAAAATTAAAATACATAAAAATCTAATCAAATGGACTAAGAACAATTACTACAGGAATTCAGTAGAATCTCAGTTTCTTGATTTACATATTCTATTGCTTAGCCTTTGAAGCATCAAGGGGTGCGGATTTCTGTTTCTCAGGGCTATGAATTTCCTTGGAAGTCTACAGGAAATCCCATGAGCACAGGATAATAGCAGTAATGTACTGTACATGGCTGAATATGACGGTCCCATTCATGAGTTTACTACTAAGTGTTACTTTCAATTCATAACTTAATGAGAATATTTACACAGTATAGCATAATTGCTGAGGGAAATATAAGAGTTTAGAAAAAATTTGAAGCTGACTTTCACTGCGTTGAATGACTTTCTTTTTGTGTGGAGGTTAAGAGATTGTTGAACATTCTGGCAGGATCAGGCCTCATTTGGCTTTCTACAATATTGTCCAATTTCAGTCTTAGTTGTTGAAGACTAAGGTTGTAATTTATTCCATTTTATTTTTTAAATATCACCCAGCACTTCTGCTTTTTTCTTTCTGAAGTCAGTCAAGGAGTTTCACGCAGAATGCAAAATGTATTTCTAACAAAGGGCAGTTGAGCAGCAGGAAGTTGTGTTAAAGACAGGACTTTCTGGCAGATTGCAAAGGTAAAGAACACATCAGAGAAAGCAGGCAGTGTACATATATGCCTTTTATACTCTTATGAATAATTTGTAAATTAATTGTATCAGCTTTCTTCACATTTTGTTTGTTCATTTGTTCAACATTACTAAATTCCGAGAACTATCTCATTTAGGTGCTACAAATGCAGAATTGCACAGCTTAATTCCAAAGAACTCACAGCTGACAAAAAAAGAAAAGAAACACATGTAGAAATTTAAACCAAAATATAAAGGCGGTATGATAATTAAGCAATGGGAGGTCATTTCCAGGAAGTATTGGGGTCACAGAAGCACTCAGTGAGGAAGTGATATTTGAATTAAACTTTGATGAGTTTTTGATGAAGGACCCAAGGAACTAGAGAGAAGAACATTCCATGGAGAGGAAAAAGTGTGCATTTGGCACATAGGCAGAAATGCTGGGATTGGGTGACCATAACTTATAAAAGTGGAATTGGCTGAAATGTAGGACTCAGAGTTAAAGAAAATGTTATCTCAATTTGAAGCCTGGAATAGGTCATGAAATTCTGTTAATAAGTACTTTATTACATCCGTAGTGACCTTTTAAAAACAGTTTCATGAGTTAACTCATGATGTGCTTTTTGAGAGAAGCATAAGAGCTCTGGAGACTACATTCCTAGTGTCCAGTCCTTAGTTCTGAACTCGTAGATGCTCTCTGGCCCTTTTGCATTCAGTGTGGCTTCTTGTGGTTCATAGAATTCAACCTCATTTCCTCAGAGCATCTGGCATCTTTAGTGATCAGCATGTCTTCTTTTATAACTTCCAAATACTCACTAGGACATTTGTTACAAAATACTTCGTGACTCATCTCTATTACTGGGATTTGAACTAATAAACTAGTCCCCTTACTGCAGTAATTCAAACCTGAGAATGCACTAAAATGTACCATTAAAGAGAATATAGTTTTACATGATATTTTGAGGTACATTTTTTGACCTCTCAGTGGTTTACAAGAGGCAATATCTTGCAGGGATTCGTTTTACCATTTGATGGCAAATATTGAAAGTGAAATGCATAGCACTGGTTGGTTCATTCTCTAATTTTAAAGGTCTACAAACTTAGCTAGCCAACTGAACCGATATACCTTGCTTTTTATCCTTTCAAGATTGAGCTTGAATGTTAGTGCAATTATATGGCTCTAAAATGTTGTTAGGGAGGTGTTGACAAATGGGAGACCTGAAGTGCTGAGGGAATCTGAGTCTGAAAGGTGCATCCTCATCGTATAGATAGCCCCAGAGAAGTGTCTGTCTGTCTCCTGTGTGAGGCTCCTTTAAGAAATTATTTCAAGTTACATATTGTCCAGAGTGATTCTCTTCATGTTACTAGCAGTTGAAAAAAATACAGTTGTAACCATGATAGAGTAAAAACCTAGCATTTTTTTTCCACTTAAAACAAACAACAACAACAATAACAACCTTGATAGTTCTGGGGGGAGAGAGCTTAGTAATTTATAATTAGCTTATATTGTCTTATTTAATTTTTTAAAATCCACCAGTTGAACTAATTTCTTGAAATGCATTTCTAATCCAGAGATAGATGATCTTCTGTTGTTTACATGTATTTCGATACTTCTCAAGGAAACTGGTAAATAGCAGAGACTTGAAAGATTACCTTGGATTTAAATCGTACTCCTACCTATATGATCTTGGGATCAACACCTAGTTTCTATAAGCCTTATTTTCTCCATGTAATATCTATCCCAGGCTAGTGGTGAGCATTTAACAGAATACCATAACTAAAAACTCTAGTACACTTTCGAGTAGTCATTTTGTTTAATGAAATGACACAGTATATTCTTGAGTGTTACCCTTATTTAAGTGGAAGTATCAAAAACCTGTTCATTGTAAAATTGGTAGACTTTCTTTAAGGCTCAAATTTATTATATAACATTGCACGGACAACATACAACTAGTAGAACTCCCAAACGAAGTTTTAGGCTGATTTTGGAATTCTGAAGAACTCAAATTTGTCTGGGTTGTGAAATTTCTATCTTCCTGCTCAAATGGACCAGAAAGGCACATAGAGTATTTAGAGCTCTTATATTTGTACTTTATTCTATTTTTTATACTTGCAACTATACTGCAGTGTTAAATTGTTTTGACTGTAAAATAAACATTAATGTTCTACAGAAAAATACCCCAAATTGTATTTTCAAAATTATTTGGTTAATTTTGAAAAATTTACTTGAATTTTAAAGTGCATATAATGAAATGCAAAGAACTTAAGTGTAAAATTTGATAACTTTTCCAATGTTTTATTGCCATGTTTTACAAAACACCACCAAATCATATATTAATATCTTCTATCATCTCTTAAAGGTCTCCTATGTTATTGTCTAGTAAATTCCCTATGAATGAGATAATCGCCATTTTAATGTCTACTGTTATTTCTGAGATCCCTGCATTTGGAATCTTTTTGTGTGAACTCTTTCCCACATCTGACTTCTTTTTCATGGCATGATATATGACTTTGATCCACATTTTTCCATGCAGTCAACTGTTGGGACATTTTATTAGAGCATAGCTTTCCACTGTATCTACTACAATGTGTTTATCCATTCTTTAGAGATGACTTACTTGATTCTGGAAGGCGATTATACCTGGAAATACAGCATCACTTTAATTTAATGCTTTCAAATACAAAACTGGGCTGTAGCAGCTGTGGGATTTTATTTTCAGTTCACCCTGACACTGACTATATAAGACTTCAGGATCACAGTTGAGTGCTTGGGCTGTTCACCAATGTCCCTCCATCTCTATAAGCAATGGGTGATTTGCAACTTTGGTTTGTTGTTTGCATCACCTAAGTTCTCTAGATATTTTTTTGTAACTTCTGCCAAGCAAGCTTTTCCAAATCCTGTACTTTAAAATATGTTTCCAGATCTAGAGATAAAATAACCTTGGATGATTCTACTTCTCTGAAACACAAAGATTATTTTTCCTCACCTACAAAAGCAAAGAAGATACACTAGTTTTAAAATGTGTTTTTTCCACCAATGTATCAGTCCACACCAAGCTTTTATTCCACAGTAGTCTTTTTAAAATCAATTTCCAAAAAGCTTTCATCTCGCTTTTACCTGCTCATAAAGGCCCTCCAGCTTCATTTGCTGAGATCCTTTCAAGTATTTTATAAAGTTCACAGAGGATGTCTCAAGAGTTGTTATTGCACTATGACACAATGAGCTATATACAACCCCTGTGCCGTATTTGTTCATTTTTACAAACACACTGCTCAGCTTCCTCTAGCCAAGGAGTCTCTAATGGGAACGAGCTGCCAAACCTTCTGTGTGCCCATATTATTGCCCTCTAGTCTGTGTCATGCTGTCTCCTGTTAATCCGAAATTTGTAGGTCAGAGAAGCCACATCAGAGCATGGAGTGTGTTTTGTTTTCGAGCCTTGTTTTGTGTTTCTAGGCAAATTCTCTCAAAACAGCCAGATAAAAATAATTTGTGGAGTTCTGGCTCTCACCTCTTAATCACGGGCATTAAACCCAATTCAAAGGGCATAGATCCTCTCCTATCCCTTCCATGGGTTCCCCTCTTTTCTTCTGAATGCTATTCCCAGCAAGGTTCTTAATCAAAAACAGTTATTTTCTTAAGCATCTGACCTAACTCTTGTCATTTACTAGATTTCAAAAACAAAACTGGCTATGCTATGTGTGTATGTTGTGGCAAATGGGATGTTCTCCACATTAACACCTTAGTCCTTTTGTATCAGGGATTCAAAATGCTCTATTTTATTTTTAAGTGTTATGTAAAGGGGCATCCTATAGGATGAATAGTTCCTTGTGAGAACATTTAGATCCTAATGTTTAAATAAAGGTTGACTAACCTTTGTAATAGGTTTTAGTTATTAGGTATTCGTTTTTAGGTTTTAGAATTATGTTAGGGTTCTACTTTTTTTATTTTGTAAATCTAAAGTAGGCACCTGATGAGGCCTATGCAAAAAACTAACAGGTTCACTTGCTACCAGCTAGCTGCTGTAGGGGTACAGGGCCCAGTAGGAATTTTTAAATAGAGGGCTGTTTCATTTTTATCCATCATGCTGAAAAAAAATTATCTCAATATTTAGGGTTTAAAACAAAACTTTTGTCATGAATTGTATGGATTGGGGGTTTAGGAAGGACTACTGAAGGCAGTTCAGACTTGAGATCACTCATGCAACTCCAGTCAGACAGTGGCTAGGGCTGGACAAGAGGCCGGAGCGACTAGGAGCTGGGTAGGCATTGCTCCCTTTTCATGCAGTTACTTTGAAAACCCTTTTCTGTCTGAACAGACTGGTTTGTAGCTTATCTACTTTCTTCATGTTGCACTCAAAAGCAAAATATTTCATTCTTTACCTCACTCCTCTATCATTGCATGTTAGTTACCAGATAATACCTTCAAACTTCGCAGAGAAATTTTCTCTTCCAGGTCAAAGTTCAACAAACTATGGCTTTCAGGCCAAATCCAGGCTATTTTGACCAGATTTGGCCATGCTAATTTTGTTTTTATCTTATGCTACGATGGTAGGTGTGGCAGAGAGTATGGCTCGCAAAACCTTAAATATTTACTATCTTACCTTTACAGAAAAAGTTGGACAATCTTTGATCAGGACACAGAGTTTCCTAGATAGATGTCCTATTTTGCATATTACTACAGGTGATATTTTCTGCCACTATATAAAAAGGGTTTTGTTTCCTCCAACTCTAGTAACACTTTTCTAATTTTCCTTTAAATTTTGATTGTCAGCCACCTCCAGGGCAGTCAGTACTCCAGTAACAGTCTTTTCAAGGTCTCTCCAGCTTCTATCTCCTGCTCATTCTCAAAGTCAATGACATATTTATAGAGTTTCATTATGAAAAGTCTTGTTCCTAGTACCAAATTTTGTTTCAGTTATTTTTGCTGCAAAAAAAAAGCAAAACAAAAAGCACCAAGACTTAGTAATTTAAAGCAATAACAAATATTTTATTGTCTTTCACGGCTTCTATGAGTCAGGAATTCAGGAAAGGCTCTGTTGTATGGTCCTGCATTTGGGATGTTGCATGTGGTTACAGTCACATGGGAGCAGGAGCTAACGTGGTGCAAATGGCTAGCCATCTCTCTCCCCCAATATATTCCCACAGCCTCTCCTTCTAGTCTCCTCATGTTCTCAGACCATGGCAGCCTCATGGAATTTAAAATGTGTACATTGGGGAATGGGACTTTAAAAATGACTATTTCAGTAAATAATTTGAAAGCTGCTTCACCTCTTCTGAGATAGCATGGAAGTCACATAACTTGATTTCTGCTGTAATTTTTTTTTTTTGGTAAACAATGAATCACAAGGCTGCTCAGATTCAAAGGGAGGGAAAACTAACACCACCTCTCAATGGGGGAGAGGCAACATGGGTGATGTGATTGTGGCCCCATCAGCAAAAAAAATCAATCAAAATTTAGCATTCCACATCAAACCCAAAAAGAAAAGTAGTATTTCTATCCAAAAATAAGGTCTTTGAGGACTCTGTTTCTCACTCTCTAATTTCCATTTGAAGTATCTTTTTGACATCAAGAGTGTATATTTTATTAATTTGCAAGATAAGTATTATTGAATGAAATGATTGGTCAGTATAATATTTGATTTGTTCTCGAGGCCTACAATGCACCATTACTCTAAATTGTAACACTTGACATTTCAGGTGCTTTTTGGTCACAAGAGGAAAGTAGCAGGTTATTTAAAATTTCTCACCTTAAGTACAGTTTATATGTCTCTGAGTAAAAAACACCATCCTTTCTCAGGGAAGGCCAATCTACCTGATCAAGCAAACTGTAGAGGCAAACCCCAGATGAAGAAATCAGATCAGCTAAATTAATAGCATTATTCTATTTAATACTATCAAGGCATCGTTGCTAGCTTACCTCAAAATTTCACGTCATCGAAAAGCCATATAATAACACTGATTAAGTGACAATGAATGTAAATTACTTAACATGGTGCCAGGGATATACAAATTCATTAAATCAATGTTGCTTTGAATAATGACTATTAGTAGCTACAGTGGTAGATACAGTCATAGCAGTAATATTAACAGTACAGATAGTATTTCAATAAAATTTGAATTGATTAATGTATAGCCACTATAAATAAAGTCAGCTAAATTTGGATCATATTATCATAACCATCATATCATTATAGTTTATAAAATGTTAACTTTTAGTAAATATTTTAAACTTTTAACAAATCCCCACTAAAAGTAAACCAGAAGGAACTGCACACTTTTTTCATTTTGACTTGTATTTAAACAAATTTTTGCAAATCTTTTATTTTATGCAAAAAAACTCTATTTTGGGTATGATATTATTTGGGGATCATCATGACCAATAAATGGTATATTAAAAAATTTATAATTACTGGATAAAACTATATTTTTCACAGTACCAATATAAAGATTTACGCTGAAATTTTATTTATTCAGCAACATAATGTCATGACAATTTTGTTTCCTTTTTTATTGTCAATACATATAGTTTATTTCAAACTATATTTAAGTGTCCTTATCAATAATCCTTGTCTTCTACACACAACATACACTTTCATTCCCCCATTCAGAGATTTTTTTTTAGTGTCCTTTAACAGAGAGTATAAGAATTATCTGAATGGAGTCATTTCTAAGAAATGTGTGCATTTTGCAAGAAACACTAATAATGCTGAAAATTGTAGCTGAATACTGAATTCTTTATAACTTTCTTTTTTGTTTTTTAAAAATATATATTATTGATTGTGCTATTACAGTTGTCCCATTCCCCCCCCTTTATTTCCCTCTGCCCTGCACACCCTCTCCCGCCCACATTCCCCCCCTTTAGTTCATGTCCATGGGTCATACATATAAGTTGTTTGGCTTCTACATTTCTTATACTATTCTTAACCTCCTCCTGTCTATTTTCTACCTACAATTTATGCTTCTTATTCCTTTTACCTTTCCCCCCTCTATCCCCCTCCCACTCCCCTGCTGATAATTCTCCATGTGGTCTCCATTTCTGTGATTCTGTTCCTGTTTCTAGTTTGCTTAGTTCTTTTTTATTTATTTATTTTTTTGTTTGGTTGTTAATAGTTGTGAATTTGTTGTCATTTTACTGTTCATATTTTTAATCTTTTTCTTAGATAAGTCCCTTCAACATTTCATATAATAATGGCTTGGTGATGATAAACTTCTTTAACTTGACCTTATCTGGGAAGCACTTTATCTGCTCTTCCATTCTAAATGATTGAATGCTTTATAGCTTTCTAACAAGGAATTAAATGGTTTAAATCTATGTCTTTAAGAAACAATCCACTGATCATTACTGCTTTAAAGCAATATAGAAATCTGTATAGAACAATTTTGGCAAAGAATTTAAGGGCTGATTACTGACAATTAAATAAAATCATATTTTTAAAAATCAATTTTTGTAGCTGAAGTAATTTGCAGGAATTATTAAATTTCAAAAACTTATGGGAAAGTGAGTACAAGATCAGAATAAAATTAATGAAGAAGATAATCTCATATTGCTTCCTGCTCCTATAGTGCCAAGGCTAGTTTGTAATTATAATACTCAGGTCCTTTATCAAATGTGACTTTTCCTTGAATGTTTTGAATAAATGTTTTTTTAAAAGTCATTACAATAGAGAATTTCCAATGAGATTCCCCAAGAATAAGAATAATAAAATAAATCTAGTAAAATATTTGGACCTAATTTTTTAGGTAAACTTATTTTTGTTTGCTTATTTATATATTTATTTTTTGACACTTGTGTGAAATCAAGATGTCTTTAAAAGCAGCAACTGTTTGATCTCAGTCAGAACCATAACTGAGAGAGGATTTAGTGATACAGAAATGAAAGAAGCAATACTTAGGGAGAGCTTTATGATAAACCATCTTCAGTCTCAGAATTCCCTTTGTACCTATCTTTGCAAAAATATATGTGGATTTATTTGATATATTATTGTATCTCTACTTTGGACCAAGGATTGTGCTAGACTCTTTGGATAAAATAAAACTATAACACAATTTATCCTCTCCAGTAGCCTATAATTTAACAGTTTAGTATTTTTTCCAAATAGTTCATGAACACTAGATTGAAAATTGTAATAACGTGTCTTCAACCTAGGGTCTTGGCCAGTTACAGAGCTAGTAGTTCAGAAATTATATAAAAATTGGCACTTTAAGTACAATTATAATTTTTATACAATTTTTAAAAGTTGATTTTCAATTAAAGCACCAACTTCCTTTGAATTTTGATTCAGAGCACAGTAAAATTATTATTATTTTTTTCCTTGAAAACCTTTGTACTCAGTTCACAGAGAAAGCAAAGTAGTGTCTGGTGCTTTTTCCCTGGGAAGACACCTGGTCACACATCAGAGGTTCTGAGATACTCCTTTTTACTTCCTTCTTTCTCTGTCCATTGCAGATTCTCTTCAGAGAATGTTAAGGAAATACAGGTTCATTACATTATTCCTCAAATCTACATTGTTCTTATTTATTCTGCAAAGAGAATTTTCAAGAGAAGAAGTCTTTAGCTCATTACACAGGGCTGCTAATATTTTACACCATGAAGTTTAGTTCTTTCACAGATATCCTGAAATGTAGCATTCACTTAAAGTTGTTTTGCAGATAATCCTGTATTATTATTATGGTGAGACCAGGCACTCCAAATTTACTTAATTGTGGGAACAATTGTAATAATATAAAGGTAATTTGAGGACTTCTGGCAAGATGGAGGCATAGGTGGATACACCATACCTCCACACACAACCAAGATTAGAACAACAACAATTTAGAGATAGAATAACACCCAGAACTGACAGAGAATTTATCTGAATGAAAGTCAGACAGTCAAGAAGTTGAAGTAGACCTGTTTGTCCAGACCAGTAGGAGGGGTGGAGAGGAGGAGCGGGCGCAGTTTGCGGCGCACAGTGATCGGGGACAACTGGGTGCATAAGGCAACTGGGAGTGCATAAGCCTTCCGGGACATGCAAGATCGCAGCGGTGGACCCTGAGTACGCAAGCGGCGGCTGGCAGACCCATTGAGGCGGCATTGTGGACCAGGGCAGAGCGCGCAACCCAGGATCCCAGGGAAGGGACTGAGGTCTCAGGAGAACGAAGCCACCGCCATTGTTCCCCCACCCCGCCCACACCCACACCCCCACCCCCACATACAATGTCACAATCTAGTGACTGGGGTGCCCAGCCCCGGTGAACACCTAAGGCTCCACCCCTCACCGTAACAGGAGCAACCAGACTGGGAAAAAAAAAAGGAGAGAGAGAGAGAGAGAGATGTCTCCAACAGAACAGATCAATCCCCCAGGACTCATCCTTTTGAGCGACTAAGAGATAGCCAATCTATCAGATGCACAGTTCAAAACATTGGTGATCAGAAAGCTCATGGAATTGGTGGACTTTGGGCGCAATTTTGATGAAAGGATGCAGGTTACCATAAAAGAGATGCAGGAAGATACACAGAGGAGAGCCAATAGTGAAAGGAAGGAATGTGAGTCTCAAGACAACACAGTGGACCAGAAGGAAGATAGAATCAACCAAGCAGGAAAGCATGATGAAATAAGAATTCAAAAAATCGAAGAAAAGCTTAAGAGCATCCAGGAGACCTTTAAACGTTCCAACATCCGAATTATAGGGGTACCAGAAGGGGAGGACCAAGAAGTGGAAAAGTTATTTGAACAAATAATAAAGGAGAACTTCCCCATTCTGGCAAAGGAAATAGACTTCCAGGAAATCCAGGAAGCTCAGAGAGCCCCAAAGAAGTTGGACCCAAGAAGAAACACACCAAGGCACATCATAATTACATTAGTCAAGATAAAAATGAATGAGAGAATCCTAGAAGCAGCAAGAGATAAGGGGACAGTCACCTACAAAGGAGTTCCCATCAGACTGTCAGCTGATTTCTCAAAGGAGACCTTATAGGCAAGAAGGGGCTGGAAAGAAATATTCCAAGTCATGAAAAGCAAGGACCTACATCCCAGATTGCTCTATCCAGCAAAGCTTTCATTTAGAATGAAAGGGCAGATAAAGTGCTTCTCAGATAAGGTCAAGTTAAAGGAGTTCATCATCACCAAGCCCTTACTTTATGAAATGTTAAAGGGACTTATCTAAGAAAAGAAGATACAGAAAAAACATGTATAGTAAAAGGACAGCAAACTCACAATTATTAACAACCACACCTAAAGCAAAACCAAAAGAAACTAAGCAAACAACTAGAACAGGAACAGAACCACAGAAATGGAGATCACATGGAGGGTTAGCAACAGGGGAATGGGAGGAGGAGAGAGGGGGAAAAGGGACAGAGAATAAGTAGCATAGAATGTAGGTTGAAAATAGATAGGGGGAGAGTAAGAATAGTATGGGAAATGTAGAAGCTAAAGAACTTATAAGTATGACACATGGACATGAACTAAAGGTGGGGAAGTGGGTGGGAGAGGATGTACAGGGTGGAGGGGAGTGAAGGGGGGAAAATGGGACAACTGTAGTAGCATAATCAATAAAATATATTTAAAAAAAGGTAATTTGAAAAGTAGAGAATTTTACTACTTTTGAGACTTTTAATGTATTTGAAATGAAAGAGATTTACTTGAATGCAAATTAAACTTTATGATTCTATGCTTCAGTGTGTTTTTGGGGAACACAAATATTCAATATTATTATTCTGAAACTGTGGCTTTAAAAAAAGATTTCATTTATTTTTTTTGAGAGAGAAGGGAAGGGAGGGAGTTAGAGAAGGAGAGAAACATCAATCAGCTGCCTCTTGCAAGCTCCCTGCTCCCAGGGACTGGTCTGCAACCCAGGCATGTGCCCTGACCAGGAACCAAACCAGTGACCTTTCCATCCACAGGCTGCACTCAATCCACTGAGCCACACCAGCCAGGGCAGCTTTTTGATTTTTAGTTAAGAAACATAATCATCTTCTTGGATAACATTTTTTAATGTCATTTTTGTTTTCCATAATACAGATGTATGTAGTAGTGATTTTTCAAATTATTTGCTTAGTTGTAAAAATGACTTTCTTTGTTCACACCTTCCATCCATATGACAGCTGACACAGGAGGTAAATTATGGTTTCAAATTGTTTTACCTGTATGCTAATGTTCTTCATTCCAGTGCATCTTAGAAAACGCCCTGTTTTTCCTACTTCTTTTAAATACATAAAAGCTCTGCAAAGATTCTTCTCTCAAAGAATACATCTGTTTGCCATTCAGAGCATGCAATGCAAGCTGAACAGCTGACACTGTTACTTATTTACTCAAAATAGCCAAGGGGTGTGAAGAACCACAAGGCATAAGGAAAGAAAAGTCAGACTATGTTGACAGAACTATTACATGCACCTAGAAGAGTTCAAGAAGGTCAAGTGTTGAGCTGTGTGGCTCTTCTTTTTATGAACCAAATTACTACTTTACTTTTACAAACAGGTTTTATTTTTATGCAAATGAATTTGTACCATCTGCTCTGTTAACTCCTAGATACACAAGAAGAAGGTTTAATCCTTCACTCAGTGTGCTGTGGGATAACACAGAGCTGCTCAAACAACCAGGCTGGTAAGTAATAATCTCAAGTGTATATTTTAATGCTTTATGTGACAAACACATACAGCTCAATTTGTGTCATGATAGCGTTGGAGATAAAAGGGATACATGCTCTTTTCAGGTATCGTTAGACTGTGATTCCCTGGGCAATGGTGGGAATGGTTGGAAAACTGGAAAGGGATATTTAATCAACAAGCTGAGGGCTCCTTCCCTCCCCCCTGAGCTCCAACAGCATGAGAGATGAAAGAAGACACTCTGGCTTGACAGTCTCCATAAATATCATTCTGTGCCCAAATAATAGGAAAGGAGAATGGTGATTGTGATCATTCTGGACAGCCAGAAACATCCTGGCATCACGAACATACAAGGATGTGGCTCCTTGAAAGAATATTGAAAGGACCTCCATTTGGCAACAGAGTGAGGAGAGAAAGAAAAATCACTGCCAGCATAGGCACTTGGGACAGTCATTTCAGAAGCACCAGAGGTAAGGGTAGGCCTGAGTGAGAACAAAAATAATGTCAAAGAAGAGGATTGAAGCAAGGAAAATAGCATGATTAATAAAAATAGCAAGAAAATACACAGATGAGACAGTGTCATTCTTAAGTTTACCTAATTGATTTCAATGACCTGGGCAGTTGCAACCAGAGTTAGTGAGCGCTAAATGAAATTCTTGTCTATTGTTTCTGGTTGGCTGAAAACTACATGGGGCTAGCTGAAATGAGGAAGCTATGTTGATTCCTCATGTAAATAAAAATTCTGATCATTAATATATTTAATATATATATATTGGTTTGAAAGACTCAAATGTATCCTTGAGTTTTCAAAGTTTATGTGTTATTTTAGCTAGCATTATCATGATTAATGCAACTTTGTTTTCTATAGACTTACATCCTCATCTTTAGTATTGAACATCTAACAACACTTTCCTACCTAGATTTGTACTGAGAATTTAACTATTAAATCACAAGTTTAGTTAGAATGAAAGGGTTTTATTTGAAATCTATCTTTCCATTGGAAGAAAATAATACAGTCATTAAATCACAATGCATATCTTAAAATGATTCATTAATTTCTAAGTATTACTCACATGATTTTCAATTATACAGATGGATCTGGAATAGAAAATATGCATAATGTACAATAGATTACAAATAACTAATTGTTGTAACTTTACCAAGAGCTAAAACAGTTAACATAATTTAAAAAATTACAGTAAAATGAGAATGCAGATTCACATGGTAATTCAGACTAGCCCAAGCTTTGCTACACCACATGCAACTACTTATAAAAAACTACAGGGAAATATGACAAGGCTACTATATGGTAAATTAGATGGATGACACTTTTGCTACTGTATAGATATAAAACAAAACTTGTCTAATTACTTGGCTCATTAAAATTCTCATAAACCATATTAACCAGTGTACAAAAAAAAGAGATCAATTACATATGCCTCAAGTGGGGGTAAAATTAAATTAAAGAACTGTCCTCACAACACTTTTGAAAGAGACTAAATAAGTATACAGTGAAATTTTACTTAGGAAAGCAAAAATATTCTCAGACACTTGCACAAGAAAAAATTATATAGGAAATAGTGTAGCTAGGTGATAACAATTTGATTCTTTACGATGTAGAACACAGTTGAATAAGAATGAAGATGGTTATGAAAACAAACAAGAGTTGACCAGCAGTCCAACTGGTGGCTCCTGCTGGAGTCTGTGTACTACACTGCAGTGTACTTAGTAAAGAAGGGGATAGAAGAAACTCTGAGCTCTTTATAATACTAAGATTATGAGTCAATAGAATAAATCTTCATAAAATAATAAAATAATATTGTTTTACCAGGGTGTATTATTGCATCCTAGTTAACATAAGATATGTACCCTGAATATGTAACATCTCCTTTACTCTATAATTGAAATAACCTGAGACAAGAACTATACCATCAGACATTAAAAAGATGTGTTTTCTTACTTGACTTTTGTAGATAATTATATTCTGCAATTTTCTGTCCTAATTTATATTTGCTGATATTTTTACAGTGATATGCAGATAATTATTATATCAGTTTTCAGAAATTAAAGTTTAAAAGTTAAGATTTTTTCATTGCTTTTAAGTAGGGTTATTATTTGTTTAGAAATCTGATGACAAATGGTGACCCTTTGTCAAGGAGATGAGTGGATCAGCATACGGGGGCTTTACCACAGGACACTAAATTTATAGCTCATTCTACAGGACCTGAAATCTAATAGGTCTCTCTATCATCCTCCAAAAAGAAGTAAGAAAATTTCAATATATCTCTGCAGGCATAGACTGGTATTCAGAATCTCTGCTTTTTTAAAGAAGAATTTTGAGGAGAGGGATAAATGGAGAGGTATAAATGGCTGGGACGGGGAGGAATAGGGACAACTATAATAGCATATACAAAGAAAAATATCAAAAAAAAAGAAGAATTTTTTTAAACCTAGGCAAGTATAAAATTTCTAAGGGTGTCCCTCTATTGAGATCTCTGAGGGATAGTCACCCCTTAGAGAAAGGAGAAAGCCATCTTTCATTTTTAGCCCATTTCTGATTTTCCCCTCTTTAACTACAATATTAGCACTATTCTGGTTATCTAAATCAGCACATTCCCAAGTTTGTATGAGTTATTCAACAAAACATGTAGTCATTGATCTGGTGGAAACACACTTACCTTATTATGGTGTTGATAAAAAGTAAAATGAGTTGTCAAAGATCCAAAATAACATGGAATTTCAGGGTTTGCCTCCCAAAAGAGGAATTTACTTGATATACCATGATCTTCTATGCTTTGTTTGGGTTTTTCTTTAACAGCTTTAATAGTAATATTGGGAAAACCACATTTTCTCTTGCCAGATAACTGCTGGCATATCAATATCATAAATATATCTTTTGAATCTTATTGTAATACTCCTCTTGCTTGAGCTTTCTTTTTTAACTTACTACATTTCATAAATATGATTACCCTTCTCCTCATGTGTTACTTCCAAAAGATTCCTATTTTCTTTGTCTAAAACAGTCAGATCTAAAAATTATTCTTTTCAAAGGACACCATACAAAATATTTTTGTATTTAATTCATAGCACATTTTTTTCCTTCAACAAATGTGTCTTTTGATATATGAAAATACACCTGCTTATAAAGTACTCAGCTTTCACTAAGAAAAAAATATTTACTTTGAAGAGTTCTACTGAAAGTCCCATTAGAAAAAAGTGGAAGGTTATAAAAAACACTAAAAGGCATTTCCAAAAGACATAAATTCTCATAGTAAAACTGCATTTGTACATATTCAAAAGAAATAATTGTTATTTTAATAAGCCAAATCTAAACCCGAGATTCATAAGTATGGTTAGTATGTTTAATTCATTTTCCAAATGGCTGTTTTGATGAATTATGTATATGAGTTTTTACACATGCACTACAGAAATAATCTCTTCCTAGCATCTTTCAGCCACCAGGAGACAAGCTCAGAAATCTAGGAGAATGATGTAACAGCCTAATGCTTTATGAATCTATTCTGCCTGAACTGAATAAACATAGTGTAAATGTCACCATTTTTTAGATGCTGAGACAGAATATATGGCCTTGAATCACTTACAAGTCTGACCTTTCAGTGCAATATGTTCCCACAATGCCATGCCATTGGAAGCTAAAAATATATTTTCACTCATTTTCTAATTGCTAAGTAATCCTTAAATTCCTAGCACACTGTCACACAACAGGGAAGTGTTATTTTTTTTACAGTCTGCAGTCCCATCCAATGTAGTAAGATGTTCTTTCCCGAAATTTTCAACATTCCTTGTTTACAAAAACTGTTATTGCTGTATTGTGGAAAGTAATTAAATTAACAGGCGATATCAGGAATGGGCATTGTTTTTTTCAGCTTCTATATGATACTAGAAATTCCCCTGGGTTTATCTCTATATCTTTCAATACTTCTGAGGCCAAAGCAAACACATTAGGGAAACTACCCGCAAGACTGTGTCTGAGTATCCAGCTCATGGCCCTGGGCTGGAATGGCTGGTATCACCTCAGAGAGAATGTTCTTATGATTGGGGCACAAAGTGAAATATCTCAGTTAGAGGTGCATGTATGAATATAAAATCTAAAGAGTGAAACAAGACAAAGAATGGGAAATCATGAGGTCATGTATCAAAAAGTTCATGGATTGAAGACAAATAAAATATAATATAAATTATGGCAAAAAACTGAAGGCTTTTTCCTATGTGACTCTGTGAGGTAGAGTGAGTCTGCGTGCTTACAAAGTTCAGGACCCATCAGGTGGCCACTCACAGTCGCCGAGAATCATCTTGTAGGCAAGCCCGCAGGGTCTCTGGTGAGCTCTCCTCAGCTTCCTCCCACCTAGCTGGTACCTTCCTCAGAGTCAATTCATAAAATGATTCCATTTGAACACAATATCCTCTTGCCAAGGCAAAATATTTCTGTTTCTTCATAGAGCCAGTTTCTTTTATTAAAATCTCATTAATAAAACAGTGCCATCTCTAGTAACTTAGAAGGAGAAATTGTTTTCTCCACACCCTAGAAAACAAAAGTGGAAGCTGTGACATTCTTTATATTCTCTTATTCATAAAGAAAAACCATGTATTTAATAAAAACAATTCAAACCCAGAGGAAACTTTTGCTCACATATCTGCATGTTTATGAAAATGAAGTTACCTTTGTACCAGGTAATTTCTTTTTGTGCATGTAGCCAAGGTAAATTTATCTTCCATAGTTTGTAGGTCCATTGGTGTGTGGCTCAGGATCCCACTAATACTATAGAGGTATTTTGGATTGAGGATGGATGCCAAATTTTAATTGTTAAAAACTAGGGACAAAAGGAAAGCAGTATTATGCTACCATGATGTGGACATCATTCTGACATTTTATAAGTTGGGGCATAAGTAGGAGGTTGTGCTAACCAAACACAACAAAATAGTTTCTAAAATTTCCTTGCTATTCCTTTTTTTGACCAAACTTCCATAATTTTTGATGAAAGAAAGCAGTTATTTACCTTGTTCTTTTTATTTTTTCTTTTGCATATCAGAAAATCCCTTCATCTCTTTCAAATTATTATTGTTATTTACCCACATGTCTCTAAATTATGCATCTATATTGAGAACTTCAAGTTTTTCATTTATGGTATTATTGTACCCTCTATTACCTACTATAGAAGGGTGGGGATTAGTTAGTCTCTGTCAACCAAATACACACGTACACACTCATACATGGAAATCAGGAGTACACATAAACATGCAATTCCCATCATCCCATTTATCCAATAAAGTTATATCATGATTTAGGTTAGTTTGAAATTCTATTATTTATATTTACTAAACTACATTAAGACTCTTCATAGCTCAGTTATGTAGAAAGTGCTTTTCTTTTTCTTTAAAGCATTTTTGTTGCTCTGAATTGAAAAATTGACTTTAAATTTTTCCTTATGTTCCAGATATTAACAGTAGTTAATTAAACTCCAAGCTCTCAATATTTAGTCTCTCAACATGTTAAGACACATTACATGCACTCTCCATTTCATTTTTTGGAGAATTTTCCCCTACACCTTTCTGGCCAGTTTTTTAAAAATGATTTTTATTGCAATTTTTTCATTGCCTCTTTATTCCTCTTATACACCACTGACCCCACAACCACCACACTGTTGTCCATGTCCAAGAGTCAGTTTTCCTTTTTGCTCAATCTTTCCACCCCTACACCCTCTTAGCTGTCATCCTGCTATGAATCTGTTTTTATTTGGACTGTTAGTTTAGTTTGTTCATTAGATTCCATGTATGAGTGAAACCCCAATCCCCTCTGACAGCTGTCAGTCTGATCTCTGTATCTATGTGTCTATTTCTATTTTGTTTGCTTATTTTGTTCCTTAGATTCTACATATAAATGAAATCATATGGTATTTGTCTTTCTCTGACTGGCTTATTTCACTTAGCATAATAACCTCCAGGTCTATCCATTCTGTCACAAAAGGTAAGATTTCATTTTTAATGGCTGCATAATATTCCATTCTGTAAATGTACCACAGGTTTTTTATCCACTCATCTACTGATGGACAATTGGACTGCTATCAAATCTAGCCTATTGTAAATAATGTTGCAATGAACACAGGAGTGCATATATTTTTTTCAATTAGTGTTTCAGATTTCTTTGGATGTATTCCCAGAAGTGGAATCACTGGACCATAAGGCAGTTCCATTTTTAATTTTTGAGGAAACTCATGCTGTTTTCCATAGTGGCTGTACCAATCTGTATTCCAACAATAGTACATGAGGGTTTTCCTTTCTCCACATTTGTTCTTTGTTGGTTTATTGATGATAGTCATTCTGACAGGTATGAGGTGATATCTCATCAGTAGACTCTTGAGGAAGAACAGGCAATATCAGGGAATGATGGAGCAGCCAGCAGTGGGTAAAGGCAGACCTTGGGATGCCTAGGGCCTTTTACTGATCTGCCCCTGGCTTCAATCGGAAGGAAGTTCATACTTGTGTACAGCTTGGCCCCTCCCATCCATATTCCAGCCCAGAAGAGACAGCCACAAACAGCAAATCATGTGGTAGCTCCAGGCAGGCAGCCCGAGGCTGAGTCTGATCTGTTCTAATGTAAATTGATTGTTATCACATGTGATTCACATCCTTGAAGATTTCTGTTACCATAATCATGGAATTCTTTTTTATTCTTTTCTGAGTTTTCTATATACAGTGGCTTCTTTATTAATGGTTTCAGAAAACAGCATTCTTTAGTATCTTCCTAAGGGAGGTGCTTGAATGGCAAACTATTTAGAACATTTAGATGTGAAGATAACATTATTCTACATTTGTATGATGGTTTAGCTGGTTATAAATTCAAAGTTTGAGCAGTTTTCTCTCAGAATCTTGAAAATACTTTTCCAATATCTTTTTGCTTGCAATGTTGCTTATGAGAAGTCTAAAGTCATTCTAATATTTACTTTTCAATACATATTTTAGTTCATTACTGATTCACTTTTTAAGTGGGCTATTTCAAACTAGAAATTGAAGTCCTTCCATCATCAAAGTGGGCTTTATTGTCTAGTGGGAATCTGGAAGGATTCACAGGTAGATATATAGTTTTAGTCCATTATCTGTACTTAGAATTTGCCAATTAAGATGTCAAAAAAGAAAAAAATGTTAAGCTTCATATTGAATGCCTGTTTCTAATAGTACTCAGTAGTTTCACAACCACTTTTATCTACTTTTTTTTGTGGTACACAGTGAGTAGTAACATCCCATTTCCCCTTCCCCTCAGTGCCTGGCAACCACTATTCTGTTCTTTGATCTATAAGATGGACTTTTTTAGATACTAATAGTGTTACCAGACAGAAGCTTGATGTAGGGTGTGGGTTCTTGACTTTGTGTAGGAAAGATTTCACAACGTGAGTCCAGGTGACTATGCTGGTGCATTTATTAAAACTGGGGACAGTAAAACAATTAAGGGCTTAGCAGAGAAGTGACAGGAGAGCCTACTCTGGGCTGCCTTAGCTCACTGGGAAATCTGAGAAAAGGCAGCTCTGGGGTCAAGTTCAGAGGATTAGCCTGGAATGAGATGCCAGCTGTCCATTGCCTTAACATTTAGGTGACATATGCCTGTGGAGAAAGAATTGGGCAGGGGGAGATGAAAAAAGGTAATGGTGTGGGCTGCTCCCCAGAGAGAGAGAGCTTGCACATTGGGTCCTTTGTCTTGAGGCTTTTATTTCTCTCTCTTGCAGGTGGGAATCTTAGGGGAGGTCTCTAGGGAGGGTTTCGGTAGAATATTCATCAGTTCTCCAGGTGTGCCCTTTCAGGGTCATGGTCTCTGCCTACTGGTCACTCACAGGGCAGTGGGTCTTTAGTCATGGCAGTTCATTCTGGTATCAGGCACCTGGTTTTGCTGCTCTTCTGGGCCTGGAGCTGAAATTCAACTGAAACGTAGATATTACCTCTAGGGAGGGGACTTTGTGTATCTGGCTGTAAATTGCTCCACCATTGTGGAAAGCTATCTGTCTCAGTTTCCCTATTTCACTTGCCAAGGAATATTCCTAGCCTCTCAATATCCTGTCTCAAGAGCAGTGGAATCATGCAGTATTTATACTTAACATGACTAGTTTATTTCATAAAGAATGGTGTTTCTTTTTATAATGAAACCTAACTCCTGGGCAGTGCTTACAACTGACTTACATTTGGTTATTGCCTGTAAAAGTCTTCTTACATGTTTGAGGACAGCTAGGATGTCCAGTCAAAATTATACTTGTTGGAAGACCTACCTAATTTTAACATAATTTCCTTTGTCAATTATATACATAAACATATATATATATATATATAATTATTGATTTTATATATATGGGAATTTCATTAAAATATTGAACTATTTTTGCAATGCATTTATTTTATCATATAACTCACCACTGTCCAAAAGGCTAGTCATTTTTATCCTGAGTTTAATGCGATATAGTTTTTAAAGTTTTGTCATAACTACTCATTCTTCCATTTAGTTATTAATCAAATTATTTTTATTCCTATACCATTATCTGGGTACTACAATCTAAAAATTTGGTAAGTATGCTTTTAAATTCAACATAAAAATGAATGAACCAGAGAACCAATAATAGATTTTCACTCTGAAAATGTATGTATAATTATATGCTCTGAAAAATCTGCCTGTTGAGTCTTCCTGTCTCTCTTTCATCTGAAAATCTATAATGACAGCCTTGCCTCAAACAAGGCAGCCTGTGTGGCAGGAGAGGATGGAGGAGCCTGAGGTGCTGCTGTGTCAAAGAGAACCACTCAGGGGCTCTGGACCCATTTATGCCAAGGCTTCGGGCATATCTTTAGTCTATGATCCAATGTCACAAGTAGTGACAGGTACTTTATATAAAGAAATGTCACTGAGCAATAATAATGTGCTATGTGAGTGGAATGGACATTTAGCCCTATAGAAGCCAAAAGAGCTCACAAATATCTTGTCATATTTTATCAGAATTGTGTGGTGGTAGCGAATTTTCTTAGCACTGAAATAGAAGAGTAGACGAGAAATCAGAGCCGATATTTGGTTCAAGTAGTCAGAGTATATTTGAGTGTATGGTCATTATCATCAGTAAAGAGAAGAGATATACCATAGAGATTGTGAAGTTGGAGGGACTGAGATGGACTGGGTGATTCTCTGTGGGGAGAAAACAGAGAAGAATAAATGAGGAACAGGTGGAGGGCAAGGGATTAGACCAGTTGGAGCCATTTATTTCTTAGAAACAGCTCTGTGCGCCTTAATGCTGTACCGTCTCTGCTCTATTCTCATAGGTGCATGACCACCTATATGTAACATGCAGCTCTCAGGATCCAGTGTTTACCAATAATCACTGTCAAGTCATGGCAATGACAACTCAGCATAACAATCACATAGCCCCAATACCTAAAACCAAATTCTGAAAAAATTCCAAATGTTTACAGCAGTGGGTCATATGTTTTTGTTAATTTTTTTTATCAGGAGATATTGAACACACTGTTAGTTTTGGTTATATGTGTGTGTGTGTGTGTGTGTGTGTGTGTGCGTGTGTGTGTGTGTGTATAGTCATTTAGCAGAGGCAGTATCTAAATTTATCTTTGGTAAGAGGGAATTCGCATAACTGCATTCATGTAGAGCCTTCCTCTCTGACGCTACAATGACTTCATTCATCAACTAACTGTGCAAAGCTCTAGCAAGGTGGTGGGCAAGGAGGTTGAACGACATTATCAACCTGCTAAACTAATTTCTACTGCCCTAAACTCTCCAGGCATGTTTGCCTTGGACCCTGGGCACATTTACCTTGAACTACTTATCTTCATATCACTCTAATTTCTGCCTGTTGGGAGGACTTCCCCAGACCATGGTTTTGCAAGGACACACTGAGTATATATGAGGGGCAGCAGCAGCTCACTTCCACTTTGCTGCATATGTTGTGTTTACCCATTTGTAAAGGTACATGCACTTACATGAATCCCCTCTCACCAAAGATAATTTAGATACTGCCTTTGCTAAATGACTAGAATGTCAACAATGGACGCTAATAGGGAACTGTTCCTTAGAGGATTACTAGCTACTTATTGTCAAATTGATTTCCTCGGACTCCTTCAGGATTGAAGGAGTTCAGTCATTAATCCTGACCAGAATTAGCATATATTCCAGGAATTGGTTTGCTTTTCTTGGCAAGTAAGACTCTTGCCTTCAGAGTCTTACTGAAAACCACCATTTGTGAGCAGAGTATCTGCTTTCACCTACATGGAATCTAGTATCGCATCATTTCAGAACAAGGGATCTGTTACGGCAAAGAAGGTGCTAACCTTAATCATGTGACTCACTGGTCCTTCCACATATCAAACCAATTACCCATGTATATCGGTAAATACATATTTTTGCCATGTATGATGCACCTTTTTTGCCCAGATTTCTGAGGGAAAAATAAGAATGTGCATTATACATGGATAGTACTAATTCTGTATATGTATGTTTTTAAGCCTTCTACTTATCCTTATGCATTAAAAGTGTCACTCTAGAAAGCAATAACAATATCCCTATGTTCAAAAATAAATGCTAAACTCTCTTTAAATATGAAAAAACATGTGTCTGAATGTAAATAAATAATAATATTGAATTAAAAATTAAAACAAAAGATTTCTTCCTGAAAGTTTGGGCCAAAAACATGGGTGCACATTATACGTGGAGAAATACGGTAGTCAGTGCTGTTCTGTTAGTGTAGTTGGTGTAAAAGATAGCCTTATAAGATGCAACTGGAACATCAGGTGGACAATGACACCTTCAAGAATAGGGCTGTATTCTTCCTGGCTGTGTTTAGCCTCTAAATGAATAACCGTTAGATGATACTTTAGACTAAGTAGGTGGAATTCACAGGTGAAGGAACCAAGAAGTAAAAGTTGTAGTGGCATGGCTTACCAGTGCTTCCAGTGACTCAGGGAATTGTACTTTTTCAATTTTACTTGACCAGAACACTCTGGTTGTCACCAGGGGAGCTAGTAAGAGTTCCATTAAATTTAACGTTAAGGATATTGCTTGGTCATTAACTTTGAGTCAGTAGACAAGGAAGTTAAAAAGGAAAAGAATTAGTACTGACAAGGGTAATTAGCTTTGATAATCGTGAGGAGACAGGACTCATGCTACATAGTGGGGACAGGGAGGAATACATTTCTTAAGTCAGCCACCACTGAGGCATCTATTTTACTCCCAAGCCCAGATTTAACTTTAAACTGGCAAGTATAAGAACATGATATAATAAATGTATAGTAACCAAGGTCTCTAATACTTCAGAGATGAAGTGTCAGTCTACCAAGCGAGTACCTTAAACAAGGAGACATCCTAGCCAAAGGATTAGTGGAGAAGAGTTGAGAATGGACAAGGGAAAGAGGAGATAGCAATAGTCAGATCCTTGGATGTAACTAAAAGCATGGAGTAATTAAGACCAGGAGCTTGTAGTTCATACCATTAACTGATCTCCTGTAAGTTTTTTTTAGGAATTATGATAAGTCAGAATCCAGATACTATAATGGATAAAATGACTTAATGTGAGATTCAAGTGCAAAGAATCTACTGTAGTAAATGCCCTTATTGATTCCACTGAGATTGTTACAGAACACACAAGGCGGGGGGCCTGGGACCATATACTATTATTGAAAGAAGACCCCGGGTCCGTTATGTCCACCGCCCGAGGAAAGACATCTCTCAATGCCAGAGATTCGTGAAAAGGAAAGAAAATGTTTATTTAATGCTATACTAACTTAAAGTAGTGACCTAATGTCTGTATCAAAAATCCTAAAGTCCCTAAAAACACCCACAAACGGACACAGTCCTTCCTTCCTTCCCCCTTTGCCCAGTCCAGAGTACCGTATCTCAGGAAAGAAAATAGAAGTCCATGGCTCAGGTAGTCCTCTGGTTCTTCCCAGTTAGTCCTCCATCTCGACTGGGAGACCTCCCTGGATTCCCGGCACCCTCGGCTGAGTCACCAGGATCTCTGCTAAAACCAGGTGGTGGTTCCCCCTTCTAAAGCTGTGGGGGTCCCCACTCTGGCACAGGCACGTGGTCCTCTCTCTCAGGGCCACGGGAGTCTCCACTCTGCTAAAGACACGTGGTTCTCCCCTCCAGGGCTGCCGCGTGGTTCTCCCTCTCTCAGGGCTGCAGGAGTCTCCACTCCGTCAAGTCCGCGTGGTTTCTCCCTCAATGGCTGCCGTGTCTGGGTTTAAATCCCCCGCGCCAATCTTCTTCTGCAGCCCCATTTCCGACTCCTCCTACACTTGGGCACACTTGCCCTCAATCTGCTGTCTTTTCCAGCTTTTCTGGTCGCCATCGTGGGTCTGGGCAGGTGTCACTCCATGTCATGGAGCCAATCTTCTCCCAGCTCCCACACAGGCACTGTAACTCAGGGGACCTGCCTCCCAGGTCCCATCTTGGGGGGAAGGTCCCTTTCCATCCCCCTAGCCTTGAGCATGGCCATAGCTATTTAGCATATCTAAGTGACCAGCCAAAGGCTATAGGTATGCTAAATGACCATGCCATGGATTAGCTGCAAAGCTGCCCTGCATGTTCTTGCTCTGTGTGCCCCTTCCCCCAACTCACACCTGTGGGGGAAGGGGTGAAGACACCTTAAAATCTCCTGGACACCTTGAGTTCTGGACCCCATTTCAAATACCTATTTGGGGTCCCCCCTCTTGGCTGCACCCTGTAACAAGATGTCCATTTGTGTATCATCCTCCAGTTAGTGTGAGTGTTAGTTTTTATCAGTTCACAACTACCCTTTACTTTGGAGAATTGTTCTCAGCTTTCTGCAGGAAGGTACCCCCTGCTCCCCAGCTGCTTCTTCAGCACACTCACTGAAGCTGAGAGCTCACAGGTGGCAGTCTGCTGATATATCAGTGTATCTTCCTGGCCTTGAGTTGAAGGCTAGTCTACAATGTGATTTATGCTTCAGATCCTCCTGAAACGAGGCCAAGGAAGGAGTGGCATTACCTGAGATGATGGCATTCCACATGGGCATTCCCTATTTTACTGTCTTTATTTTCCTGTAGGTTTTCCTGAAAAACACTCCTTAAATAAATCAAATACATCTGAATATTTGTTCCAGTCACTACTTCTTGAAAACACACCTGAGGCATTCTATGACCCAGAAATACTATTTCTAGGATATACACTAGTAAAAATGCATACATTTTACATCATATAACAGGTATAGAATGTTCATAACAATATTGCTCATAATAACCCCAAACTGAAAATAAATCTAAAAAATCCAAATCTATTAACATTTAAATGAATATGTATGCTTTCCGATTTGCATTTTATTGCCTTATATTTAAATACAATGTATGGCAGACTGTATTTTCCAAAGACAGTTAAAAAAATAATTCCCATCCTATATGCCCTTAACATTCCATTAAAATGAGACCTTAACATTCCTTCCACCTAGAAGAGTTTTCTATAGCTCTTTCCTTTAAGCCTACTTTCTCCTTTTTTTACTGCCTTTAACAATAGAACATGGGAAAAGCTGATTTCAGGATATGCTATGTGACTTCTGAGGAGAGATTATAAAGGTGCCAAATTTCATCTTGATTCCTCAGGATGCCAACTCTTGGAACCAGCCCCCCTACCATGTGGAAATCCAACTAGCTAGACTACACAGAGAGATGACATGTAATGTTCTAGCCAACTTCCCAGTGGGGGTCCTAGCTGACAACCAGCATCAACTGTGAGACATGTGTAGAAGCCTCCGAATGGCTCCAGCCCAAGCCACGGAATCGTCTCTGGCCTTCATGAGTTCCCTGCTGAGGCTCCAGACAACGTGAGGCAGAAAAAACACTGTCTGTACTGTAACCAGTCCACATTCCTGTCCCACACAGTATCATTAAGAATAAAATTGCTGTTTAATGCAACTGATTTTCGCAGCAGTAATAAATACAATATATGTATATAGTGGTGAGAATTAGCAGCATATGGATGCATCTCTCTTACATAATGATGAGTGAAAAATACATGTAAAGGTATACAATGTACACACAGTGAGATTCCATTACAAATATGAAAAACAGGTAAAATTAATTTATGCCATTAGAAATCAGGACAATAGTTTATTTTGGGGAGAAGAGAAGTAGTAGAGATTTGAGCAGACATGAGGGAAACTTCTGGGATATTGGTAAACTTCTACTCCCTGACTTGAGCAGTGGTTACACAGGTATGTTACTTTTGAGGCAATTCATCAAGTAGTTAATATTTTTTTAAAAATTCTGTAGAATTGTACAGGTTAAAATAAATTTTATCTTAATGAATACAAATTGAATTTTATAATTTTTGGTATTTTAGATTATTCATGCTATTTTATCCTTCACTTTTGTATACAGTTGACCATTGAACAATAATGAGTTTGAACTGCAAGGGTCCATTTATTCATCGATTTTTTTTCAATAAATACATACAGTACTGTAAATGTATTTTTTCTTCCTTATATTTTTGATAATATATTTTATTGATTATGCTATTACAGTTGTCCCATTTCCCCCTTCACTCCCCTCCACCCTGTATCCCTTCTCCCACCCATGTTCCCCCCCTTTAGTTCATGTCCATGTGTCATACTTGTGAGTTCTTTAGCTTCTACATTTCCCATACTGTTCTTACTCTCCCCCTATCTATTTTCAACCTACATTATATGCTACTTATTCTCTATACCTTTTCCTCCTCTCTCCTCCTCCCACCCCCCTGCTGCTAGCCCTCCATGTGATCTCCATTTCTGTGGTTCTGTTCCTGTTCTAGTTGTTTATTTAGTTTCTTTTGGTTTTACTTTAGATGTGGTTGTTAATAATTGTGAGTTTGCTGTCCTTTTACTATACATGTCTTTTCTTTATCTTCTTTTCTTAGATAAGTCCCTTTAGCATTTCATAAAATAAGGGCTTGGTGATGATGAACTCCTCTAATTTGACCTTATCTGAAAAGCACTTTATCTTCTCCTCCATTCTAAATGAGAGTTTTGCTGGATAGAGCAATCTGGGATGTAGGTCCTTGTCTTTCATGACTTGGAATGTTTCTTTCCAGCCCCTTCTTGCCTGTAAGGTCTCTTTGGAGAAATCAGCTGACAGTCTGATGGGAACTCCTTTGTAGGTGACTGTCCCCTTATCTCTTGCTGCTTCTAGGATTATCTCTTTCATTTTTACCTTGGCTAATGTAATTATGATGTGCCTTGGTGTGTTTCTTCTTGGGTCCAACTTCTTTGGGGCTCTCTGAGCTTCTTGGATTTCTTGGAAGACTGTTCCCTTTGCCAGATTGGGGAAGTTCTCCTTTATTATTTGTTCAAATAACTTTTCCACTTGTTGCTCCTCCCCTTCTGGTACCCCTATAATTTGGATGTTGGAACGTTTAAAGGTGTCCTGGATGCTCTTAAGCTTTTCCTCGTTTTTTTGAATTCTTATTTCATCATGCTTTCCTGCTTGGTTGATTCTATCTTCCTTCTGGTCCACTGTATTGTTTTGAGACTCACATTCCTTCCTTTCACTATTGGCTCTCCTCTGTGTATCTTCCTGAATCTCTTTTATGGTAACCTGCATTCTTTCATCAAAATTGCGCCCAAAGTCCACCATTTCTGTGAGCTTTCTGATCACCAGTGTTTTGAACTATGCATCTGATAGATTGGCTATTTCTTGGTCGCTCAAAAGGATGAGTCCTGGGGGACTGATCTGTTCTGCTGGAAACATATCTTATATCTTTCCCTGTCTCTCCTTTTTCTTTTTTTTTTCCCCAGTCTGGTCGTTCTTGTTACGGTGGGGGCCGGAGCCTTAGGTGTTCACTGGGGCTGGGCACCCCAGTCGCTAGATTGTGACGTTATATGTGGGGGCGGGGGCGGGGAGGGAACAATGGCGGCAGTTCCGTTCTCCTGGGCTCAGACACTTCCCTAGGATCCTGGGCTGCGAGCTCTGCCCTGGTCCACAATCGCTGCCCCACTGATTCCCCCAGCCACTGCTTGCATACTCAGGGATCACCGCTGCACCGCTGCGCTCTTGCGCCCCAGATGGCTGTCACGCCGATTTTGTGCCAAATTTCCCCCGACCTCCGCGCGCTGCCGACCAGTGCCAGCCCCACGCCCGCCTGGCTTGTCGTCCCCTACCAGTTTGGATGTACGGGTCTACTTCAACTTCTTGGCTGTCCAACTTCCATTCAGATAAATCCTCTGACAGTTCTGAGTGATATTATGTCTGTAAATTATTGTTGTTCTATTCTTGGTTGTGCGAGGAGATACAGTGCGTCCACCTATTCTTTCATCTTGCCGGAAGTCCTACTTTTCTTATTAACATTTTTCTAGCTTACTTTATTATAAAAATACAATATGTAATATAAATATAACATAAAAACTATATGTTAATCAACTGTTTATGTTACCAGTAAGGCTTCTAGTCAAATAATCTGTTATTAATTGAATATTTAGAGAATCAAAAGTTATATGCAGATTTTCAGTGGCACAGGAAGGCCAGAGGCTCTAACTTCCATGTTGTTTAAGGACTAACTATACATCATTTGCTTAGTATTTGAGTTTTCAATATTTTTCTCCAAATATAAATAACTGACTAAAAAACTTTTATTTGGTAATAAATGACATAATTATTGAATATGTATGCAGTAGTAAGAAATATTTATAAACACTAATGTCTTAAATATTTATAATGCAAGAGTTTCAGTTTTAAATGTTTCAACAGTCTATGGATAAATTCCCAGAAGTGGATTTACGGGGCCATAAGGCAGTTCCATTTTCAATATTTTGAGGTGTTTCCATACTGCTTTCCATAGTGATTGCACCAACCTACATTCCTAACAGAAGTGCACAAAGGTTCCCCTTTCTCCCCATCCTTGCCTGCACTTGTTTTTTTAGTTTATTGATGATAGCCTTTCTGACTGGTTTGAGGTAATATCTTATTGTGGTTTTAATTTGGATTTCTCTGATGATTAGTGACACTGAGCATCTTTTCATATGTCTATTGGTCATCTGTATGTCCTCTTTGAAGTAGTGTCTATTGAGGTCATTGGCCCATTTTTTAAGTGTATTGTTTGCTTTTTGGTGTTGAGTTTTATAAGTTCTTTATAAATTTAGGATATTAACCCCTTATGTATCAGTGAATATGTTATCCTATTATATGGGTTGACTTTTTATTGCCCTGCAGAAACTTTTTAGTTTGATATAGTCCCATTTGTTTTTTTCTTTTGTTTTCCTTCCCTGAGGAGATATATCAAGTAAAATATTGTTACAAGCAATGTCTGAGGTTTTACTGCCTACGTTTTCTTCCAGGATTTTTATGGTTTCAGGTCTAACATTTAAGTCTTTAATCCATTTTGAGTTTATCCTTGTGTGTGGCATGAGAAGGAGTCTAATATCATTTCTCTGCACCTATCTGTTCAATTTTCCCAGCACCATTTATTGAATAAACTATCTTTATCCCATTGTATGCCTTTGCTTCCTCTGTCAAATATTAATTGACTATAAAGTTGGGGATTTACTTCTGGGCTCTCTATTTTTTCCATTGATCTATGTGTCTGTTTTTATGCCAGTATCATGCTATTTTGATTACTATGGCCTTATAGTATAGTATGATATTAGGTAATGTGATTCATCCAACTTTGTTCTTCTTTCTCAAGATCACTGTTGCTATTTGGGACCTTTTGTGGTTTCATATAAATTTTTGAAATGTTTGCTCTAGTCTAGATCTAGCATTCTAAAACACATGTCTAACTTCCAACCAAGATGAAGGCATAGGTAGACATGCTTTACTTACTTATGCAACCACAAGAAGTATAACTAGATCTCAAAATAAATAACACTTAGAACCATCAGAAAATTGAGCTGTATCGAAGTCTGACAACCAAGAAGTTAAAGAAGCCGCATCCATCCAGATGGATAGGAGGGGCAGAGACTCAGAGATGGGCAGGGAGGTGAGGAGACACAGTGTGGCAAGAAGTGGCAGTGGCAGAAAGGGTTGTCCCATATTCACCTGTAGTGGATGAAAACCAGGAGGGATACCTTGGAATCGTGCAATCCCAGTCCCAGGCCAGACTGCACAGCTCAGCGTTCCAGCACTGGGAAGATAAATCTCCATAATTTCTGGCTGTAAAAACCAGTGGGGGTTAGGGTGACAAAATAAACTTCCAGATTTCCACAAAACTTGGCTTAAAAGGCCCACACAGACTCAGAATGTATGCAAACCCACCCACTCTGGGATTCAGCACCAGGGCAACAGCTGGAAGGGTACCAGTACCATTCAGGGAGTGGTTGAAAGGGCTGGAATGGGGTGAGTGCTGGGAAAACCTCCAGAAGCCAGGCAGTGGTATTGTCCCCTCTTGAGCCCTCCCCCAACACAGAACCACAAAGCAGTGAAGTAGGTTGCCCGGCCCTGGCAATTACCTAAGGCTCTGTCCCACATAATTTATAGGTGTCTATTCTACAATAGGGCAAGTTGTTAAGATAGGGAGTCAAAGCAGCTCTACCTAATACATAGAAACAAACACAGTGCAGTTGCCAAATTGAGGAAACAAAGAAATATGGCCCAAATGAAAGAGCAGAACAATACCCCAGAAAAAGAACTAGACAAAAAGGAGATAACCAACCTATCAGATGCAGAGTTCAACATGCTGGTGATCAGGACACTTGAAGAACTCACTGAGTACAGAGACAACATAAAGGAAGAAATGCAGATTACACTAAGTGAAATAAAGAAAAATCTATAGGGAACCAACAGTGGAGAAGAGGAAACCAGGATTCAAATCAATGATTTGGAACATAAGGAAGAAATAAGCATTCAACCAGAACATCAAGAAGAAAAAAGAATCTAAAAAAATCAAGGATAGTGTACGGAGCCTCTGGGACATCTCCAAATATACCAACATTCAAATCATAGGGATTCCAGAAGAAGAAGAGGAAGAGCAATAAATTGAAAACTTACTTAAAAAAATAATGAATGAAAACTTCCCTAATTTGGTGAAGGAAATAGACATACAAGTCCAAGAAGCACAGAGAGTCCCAAACAAGTTGGACCCAAGAAGACCACACCAAGACATACTATATTTAAAGTGTTAAAGGTTAAAGATAAAGAGAAAATCTTAAAAGCAGCAAGAGAAAAGCAGAGTTACCTGCAAAGGAGTTCCCGTAAGACTATTAGCTGACTTCTCAAAATCAAAAGAATCTTTGCAAGCAAGAAGGTACTGGCAAGTATTCACAGTGATGAAAAGCAAGGACCTAAAACCTAGATTCTCTACCCAGAGAAGTTATTATTTAGAATGAAAGAGCAGGTAAAGTGCTTCCCAGACAAAGTAAAGCTAAAGGTGTTCATCATCACAAAACCATTATTACATGAAATGTTTAAAAAAGTTATTTAAGAAAAAGAAGATAAAAACTATGAACATCAAAAGGGCAACAAATTCACAACTATCAACAACTGAATCTGAAGCAACAAACTAAGCAAACAACCAGAACAGGAATAGAATCATAGATATGGAGTTCAAGGGGAGTTATCAGCTGGGAGGGGGGAAGGAGAATAATGGGGGAAAAGGTACAAGGATTAAAAAGCATACTTTGTACGTACAAAATAGACAAGAGGATGCTAAGAATAGTATAGGAAATGGAGTAGCTAAAGAACTTAATTCATGAGCCATGGACTTGAATTAAAGAGGGGCTTGCTGGAGGGAAGGGGGGTACTAGATGGAGGGTAGAGCAGAGGGGAAATTGGGACAACTACAATAGCATAATCAATAAAATATATTCTAAAAATAAAACAGGTGTCTAAAACTTACTAGCGTTTAAAAATCATATCATTATTGTGTGTTTCCTAAATCTTGAATTAAAATTAGGCACTCATTATTCATAGTACTATATTCCTTTAAAAAATAAGTGGTGTTTTGAGAGCTCAATGGGATGTCAAAGAGCAAAGGAGTAAAACTGTATAGTATATATCAAGCTAAACAAAGGAACAAAAGATATTTGTATAAGCAATTTCTTATATCTGCAAAATCCATGAAAATTTTCTGTTGAATGAAATTTCAACTCTTGCTAAGGATGAATAATTCTACATAGTCTCTTGTGTCCTAGAGCTAATTATCTCTAAGATTATGTGTTCTTTTTTTTTTTTTTTTTTTTTGGCAAGGATAATCAGACCAATATCTATGCCATTGTTTGAAAGAAGTAGCTTACCCAAATACTTATATAGTTCTGTCCTTTTCAGGGATATCTTCCAATTTTAACTAAAACTATTCCTTTCTCATCAGATCAACTCAGTGTGGATTTGAATAAAGAGGCCTAATGAGATTAATGTCATGGTGTGCCAAAATAATGGAGTTCAAACTTGTTAAGCTGAGATTCCAGTACCTTTTACCAAACTAAGCAGAAGTTATTCCCATCTTAACAACCAATGAATTTCAAGACAAACATCTCCCATTTCTAACACAGTTGATTAACTAGAAAACAAAGTTTCTCAGGTAAGCAGAGCTCATCTGTTATACAATCTAGTGTCTGACCTGAATTTTATGAAATAAGCTTAGATAAAAATGTAAAAATATTCATGAAGCAGACCAGATAATTTATTAATTAAAATTAAACAAGCTAATATAAAATTAAGCAAGCTGATTGCAAGTATAGATTACAGAATATTAAGAATTATCACTCTTATTGTAAAATAAACTTCTGGGCTTTGGAATACACCAAGGAATGATACAGCCAGAAGATTATGTCTCCTGATATGGTGTTTCTTAGTGATGCATTTTATTAGAAATAGCCTGTTTGCCACAATTTTTACTGGCATGCTACCAGACATTAGGGAGCTCCTGAAAGCACTGCAGCCTCTGTTTTTATACAGTCTTAGATAAATCAAAAATCTGCTTCTTAGGAATTTTGAGACATACACCAAAATGTTTTCTTTTATCTTTGTGTATTTCAGGTTTAAGAAATTTTTAAAAATCAGGCTTTGTGAATCAATTTGGTGTGATGGGAAGGCTATATAAGATTTGGAATAGATCATTCTGGGTTTGAGTATTAACTGCAATTAACCATGTAATCAGACTTAAGCATTTTATTCATTTAATCCTTCTCAACTGTAATTCATTCCTCTGGAAAATGTAATATATGCTATTTATTCCAAAAATTTCCTTTCATTATCAACTAACACATTGAATTTAAATCAAGTGATTATGTATTAGCTGTAAAAAGATATTTTAAAGAAGTCTATGTAGTGCAATACATTTCCAGATATAAAGAACATTGCTCAACATCAACATATAATTGGGTCCTACAGATGGCATTTTGATTTTGGGAAACAAGTCATACTTTTCAATTTACAAAATAAAAAGTAATTTGTATTATTTCATTTTTTCCCCTCCATATCATCACAAAGATATTAAAATCAATCTCACATACATGTTTTGTCAGCATCCCAAATCTTGTGTGTTGTGTTAGCCAACTGAGGTTGCAACCACTAGGCTGTATTATCTTATTTGCAAAACTCTATTTCATTTCTTAGTCATAGAATCATAGCTACTGTGTGAGAAAAGACTTAACTATTCAAGTTAAGTTCAATCAAGTTCAACTATTCTTTCTTGCAAAATGTCTCCAGAAATAAAAACAAAACATATAGAATATTCTTTGGGCAATCAAATTTATATTTTCCTGATTCTCCTGTAGTAAACACAGACCATAGCATTATAATTATGTTTTCTTTCTTTTTCAGGTTTGCGGGTACAGTACACTTTTCTTATAGAGTTTCCTTTAAAAAATAGGAAAGATCAATGCTATCATTCAGAATGAAACTCAAAAGGTTTTCAAATTTCAAAGGCTAAACTTTTACTAATTGAAGACTAAGTCATCAATTATAAGATAAAGACAAATTATGTATTTTTTATGTTTTTGTGTTTCTTTTTGTTTTGAGTTGTTTCTTTAGAGTCTATTCCATCATTATGGAAATATTACGTCTGTAAGGGAGTAGATAAGAAAAAGAACAAGCCACTGTATATTTTTAAACATTATTTTAGCCTGACTGGTTTTAAGGGGAAAAAAAGACAACCCATGGTCCACACTCTTAATAGAATGAAGTAGGACAACATGTACATAAGTAAAGAACAATATCTCAGCCTCAGAACTGTATTTTGGTATGGGCTAGACAATATTTAATTCTAGTTTAAACCTTAAGGTTGACAACAGAACATTCTTCGAAATATAAAAAAAAAGAAAAAGAAGAATGTAAAAACAAGAACATTTTACAAGGATTTCATCTTTATCTAAATTTCAAGCCCTGAAATTGAAGCAGAGATGCCTCCATGGCTGGATTTCCCAACAGAAAAACAAACCACACGCTTGTCACCATTCAATTATGAACACTCTAGCTTTGTTTGAAATAACTTGATACTCAGGATCTGTGTGTGTGTGTGTGTGTGTGTGTGTGTGTGTGTGTATGAGAGAGAGAGAGAAAGAGAGAGAGAGAGAACACATCAATTTAGGTATTGTGGGAATTCAAAGCTTAGTTATATGCCATTAATTTGAAAAAAGTGGCATTGTTTCACTTTGAATAACACATGGTTGGGCACGGTATTTTTACATGACTAGAGTTCTAAAAATATTCAGTTCCATATCAGTTACCAATATCCCGATTCTTAGTTCCAAATCCACCCATTTTTACCGTGTTTTACAGCACTGAATCTGAACTCTGTAAACATTTTTGCTTTGTTAATTGCCATATTACGCTCTTGAAGTGTCACTTCCAGTTGTAGGAACTTTCCCCCCTGGTCTGTACTGTAGCTTTCTTACAGCTTCCTGGCTAGTGATGGGTGATAAGACCCAGTGTGCACAACCCCAGAGAGTTTTACCCGCAGCAAAGCAGGTAGCTTCTCAATGAGTTTCACATGCACCCTGGTTGGGGATTTGTTTGCCAGCTCTAGTCTATGGCATCTCACTTCATTTCTTTCCTATCAGTGGGCCTCAGACATAACCTCCAGTGAAGGAAATACCTTAAATTTGGCGAAAGGCAGGTCCCCTTTCTATTTTTTTCCTTAGATTTACTTAGCTCCAAGTGTAGTTAGCTGCTTCCTACATTTGTCATTCCTGTATTCTTCAGAGTTTTCTTTACCCGTCTCACAAATTAACCCCCCTTTTATAGTATGGTATGTTAAAATTTCCCCGTTCTACTTACTTGTGTGGTTTCTGTCTCCCAACTGGACCCTGATGGATACATGTCTCTGCAATCTCCTGTTTCCTTTCTTCAGGAGCTCTTATTCCCATACTTCACAGAGGTTGAAAGCAAAGGCATAGATTTCAGGTTGCCTGAATCTGAGTTGTGGTTTCACTATTTAATTTCTTGGTGTTGTTTTGGGAAAGTTATGTTACTTCCCTGAGCCTCTAATTTCTTTTCTGCAGAATGGGTGATATAAGTAGTACTTGCCTTGTGGCATTGCTGTGAGGACTAGATAAATTCATGGAAGGGCCATAGAACGCTGCCAGGCAAATAGAAAACTATGAATGGAAACTATTATTACAGTTTCTTTACTCTCCTATTCATGGAATAATAGCCACAGAAAAACATAATGTACACATTCTTAAATTTAATGTAGTACTATAGAAAAAACAAAATGCAGAGCCTAACTTAAATATTCATCTTTTATAGGAAGACTTTTCTAATCATCTTCTCATCTTCCTATTTCTTTGTGTTATACATGACTTAAACCCTGTAATTATCACACCATACTGTAGCTAATTTCTTTAGAAATCTATCATCTAAACTAAAATGAGAGTGGGATTCCATATCTAACTCACGCCTCACACATAGCAAACACTTATGAAATGTTTAAGGAAGGAGGGTGAGAGGTAAAGAATGAATTTATTTATTTTTACCATTCTCCTCAATTTTCAAGACAAAAAAATAAACTGACCTAAAATATGATCCCCATGTCCTCATCTCCAATCAGGAAAACTATTTTATTTCTTGTGACAAAAAAACTGGATGGAGAAGGAGACATTTAACAGGGTTGGGTGTTCAAGGACATTGGGCAGAGATCTGATTTGTGCTTAGAGTTAAACATCTGTGGGCTCTGTTGCTGTGCACTGTCTACAGTAAGCAGTATCCACAATCCCAAATCACTTCTCTTTTTTCCCTTAGTTTGTGAATAAAGGAATGTTTTCAATGGACTGAAAAATTAAAACAATGTGCTTTCTACTGTGATTGCCAAACATCTTCAGCCGACATAAAACGGGTTTCACCCTCAATGGGATTTTCTTTCATCTATTGATGAACAAATCAAAATGACAGCACCCAAGAGGTGCAGGTGTCTGGTGGGTGAATAAATAAATACTCACAGCATGCAGAAAAATTAAATAATCTCAAACAAAATGAGATCAGAGGCAGATGCAGACACCACAGGAACAACACTTGACAGGCGAAAAGAAAAAGTCCAAATGAATCTCCCACAGAGATGCATGGCTCAGCAGGCCGGCCGTCTTGCATCTTCCCTTTAGTAATGAAGAATGCTGTGGACACTCTGTACGCCCCTGGGAGGGAGCTTTTCAGGCCATTCCGAGGGAAGAATGGTGGAGTTTCATGTCGCCACGTGATCAGATAGCATTACAGGAGACTCATAAACACAGGTGTCTAAAATTTATGAGTATTTAAAATCAGTGTACCATTTAATGTGCCTTCCTTAAACGGGCACTATACATTCTTGCCCCTGAGTCCTGTTCCTCTCCCTGGAATCATTTTTCTTGCTCACACCACCCACATTTTAATCTTTAAATAACAGTTATTCAAAAATCTTTAAAGGTCATGAAGCATTATCTAATCACTCTAGCCCTGAGTACATGAAAATAGCTCTCTTGCTTTAAAAATAAATCTTTCTAAAAATGTACCATATAAGTAAATAGGCTTTTCAGGGGGCCATTTATGGACTTTTGTTTGACGACAGGGCATCTATGACATTTACAAGCAATGTAATGAGCAAAGGAGACGGAAAGGACAGCGGTTTGAGAGGGAGAGATTTAATACAATGCTTTGGTGAGAAGACAGTGTAGATGAAAATGTTGATTTGAACCTTGAAGGATGGAAAAAATTTCAATAGATGTCCAGATAATGACAGGCCATTTCATACAGGAGTGTATGCAGCAAGAAATGCAGAATTAAGATAAATTATACTGGAATGGGGAATTAGAATTTGAACCATTTTGATTTTTGTGGTGGCTAAATTAGGATATATGAAATAAAGACTAAACAAAAAAAGAGAGATTAAGTCAAGTAAGGGAAAAATAAATATTAAGCATGAACTTTTGGACTTAGCCAATTAAATACATTAGGACAGCTAAAGGTTTCAGATTTAAAGTTTGAAAAACAGGTTTTACATTTTGCTGAACAAGAATACATAGGCTGATATTTTAAGACTGAAAGGAGTGAGGGGAATTTCTTATACTTCTAGTTGAATAGGCAATTGAACAGCATTGTCAAACTTTAGAAAAGATGTCTAAAATAGCTAATGAAAAGCAACCATTGCTTGTGTGGATAAAATGGCTTTGCTTTGATTTGCACAAAACACTTAAATATAAAGAAATCTACATTGCCATTTCAACACTTGTGGAAAACTTGCAAACAACAGCTAAGTCAGTCAGAAACAAATTGATGTGATTCTGGGAAATAATAACAAAGGTAGAAATCTGCATGAGCTTTTCAATGAAAACTTTTAAAGTCACATAGAAAAGCAGTTTTTAAAATCCTGTTGTCATTTTCTTACGGAATTTTAAACTCTGTGAGACAAAACATTATATAGACTTCAGAAAGGAATAAATGGCTCCATAGAAGGGAAAGAGTTCACATCCGTTTGGTAGTATGCATTGAGTACTCACTGTGAGACCAATTCATAAAGAGGATATATCCCCTAATATGGAGTATATGGTAGTTGTAGGTTAAAAAAATACAAACATTTTGTGGTGAGAATTTTATATTTCAGAGACCATTGTCTTGATTCTTGAAATAAATTTGCACAACTATGCTTTATGCTTTGACTAGAAATGCTATTTTTCTTGGGATAGACTTCTAAATGTTCTTGCATATCCCCCTGGAGTGCCTTGTGTATTGACCTGGCTGCCTTAACACTAAGGTAAAGGGGAGAGGGCAAGCCCTTGCTTCCTGAGGCATGGGTACAGGAGCTCAGCAGGACCCTGTCTTTAGGGTAAACTCTTAGGGACTGCATTACGTCTTTCTGTCTTAAACAGTAAGGGGATCTCTTTTGTTATTCTTCGCAGGATTTGATCTTTGGCTCATAACTTGGTCATTTTCTCTATGGATTATTTTTCTTATCTTGATTTCACTGTAAAGTGAGCTCCAGGATCTCTGCATGCAGGACAAAAATTTTGGTCTGTTTTGTCTTCTGCTATAATGCCAGTGCCTAGATGAATACGAATGTCTGGTGTACATAGTAGGTACTCAATAAAAATGTGTTCAATGAATTTCTAAGAAAAAGTAGGCATATGCAAGATTCTTGAGGGCTCTTGAAAATCACATAATTGGGAACTTTTAATTTAATTGAGAGTTCAGTAAAGGCTTCTTGGAGGGAATATTAAATATAGTGAGGTTCAGAGGAAAAGTCAGAGCCAGTGGGGTCGAGAAGATTTTAAAAGGCATTCCAGGCCGCGAATAACATGGACAAATGTACAGAAGTGGGAAATGGAATGCAGTGAGGTACCACAATCAATTTGCTACTTTATAGCATCAGCTACAGAGCAGAGCAGCCCAGTGGTTATGAAGGTAGACTCTCGAATGAGATATACCTGGATTCACATCTCAGCTCTGCTTTTAAAATTTTAAACCCCAAATCATAGCAGTGCTGCTAGGAAGTGGCCTGTGAGAGCCCCTACTTCAGATCTTGTTTTCTGTGGAAAACCTTAAATCAAAGTCATGTCCTGGGAAAAGAACCAGCAACATAAACGGGTTTGTCTTTGTTTACAGTAGCCCCAGGGTATGGGAATGTTGTCTTGCAGTTTAGGTTGCAGTGTCAATCCAGGCAGCCTCCGGTGCCTCCTGCAACCCCCTCTCTTCACTGGTGGAGGTGCTGCCTCTGGCACCACTTCTGGGGTCCCTCACTTGCTCTCCAGTGATCTGGCTTGACCCACCCTGTTACGTAAATAGGAAAACTGTTTCTAGAAAAGGTTTGGAAGAACTTCATTTAAGAAAGAGGCAGAAAGGAAGAGAAAGAAAGTAGTGTATATAAAAGATTAAAAAGATGAACATTCATTGACAATTTAGATAGGAGACAAATATATTCCTCTAAATAAGTATTTCCTTTAATGGTCATTATTTTACAATAACAGCATCCACTCATTTATTCATTTTTAATTAATACATTTGAATTATTTTATCAAGATCATATTACCACTGTATTTTATAATGAGGTTTACATTTTGATTCAAACTGACAATTTTACTATTATGATATAGATAGGAGACTCAAGACTTGGAAAATTTTAGGGTAAGGTAAAAAGTTATAAGTCTAGCAAGTAATGTGTATGCTAAAGCTTTTGTTTCAGAAACTACAGATAAGGCCCAGCCTGGCTCCTGGGAAAACAGCTGACCTCCTGGGGCACTGGTAGAGATTACTGCCTGAGGACATCTGGACCTTTTGTGTTCCAGGAAGATACAGATGACCCCCATTCCTGGGAACAGCTGACTTCTGAGAATTGGAATGTTGCAGTTCCACTCACTTAATCCCCTTTGAATTTCAAAGCCCTCACTATACCTGGTTTATTCCCTGTTGTAAAAAGTCTGGCCAGGAAAGAAAAGATGGTCCATTAGGGTATGAACCCACCATCTTCTCAGATCACCAGCCATCTGAATAAAGCGCCCATAAAAGATTCAATCACTGTTATTGCTTATTTGGTTTGGTAGTGACAGGCAGCTCGAACGCCTGTGTCTTTTCTGGTTACAATATCACTTTGATTTTCAACTTAAAATTACCTTTTTAGATTCACTATTCATCATATTTACTAGATTTATTAATTATTTATTTTTTAATGTTAAAATTAATTAGATAATTTTGTTTTTTCTTCAATGTATTTATCACCCCTTATTAACCTGAATATAGAGGAAAAAGAGAGGGAGGAATGAGGAAAGAAAATAGACCAAAAAAGGAAAGTAATTAAAAATATATACTAAAAGAACTGTAATGTAAAAGAATCTGTAACAGGTAATTTTTCTAATATTTGTGATGATTACAGAAGTTTGGATGGAATCTTACCCTCTGTTAATTAATGTATTTTCTCTTTTAGTTGAATTAATAATGTAAAATAACTCAGCTATTACTACTTTATATGTTATATTATTATTATAATTTCAAAGTCTGTTGACATTTACTTTTTTTCCTCCATTGCCACTAAAATAAATTATTCAGGATAATCAGATACTTTTCTTAGAAAAAAGAAAAAAATGAAAACCCCTGAATCATAGACAGAATAAAGACATTGCAGAGGTGACATGGCTTAATAAAAATCTAAACAGTACCAGAAACTTACCTTTATAGCTCCCAAGTCATTGATTTTTCTACAACAAAGGTGAAGAATTATGCTACACATATTTTATCCTCCTTTCTTCTCTCCTTCCCTTTCTTTCTCCCTTTCTATCTTAGCTTTTCTTTCTCCCTTTCTATCTTAGCTTCTCTCTCTCTCTCTCTCTCTCTCTCTCTCTCTCTCTCTCTCTCTCTCTCTCTCTCTCTCTTCTTTCTTTCTTTTTAGGGTTTATCAAACAAAGAGTCTTCTCCAGAGTCTCTTTAATTTAATTTTCTTTTTATATTATCATTTTGCCTAATTCCAATCAATCATATTCTTAATGATATCTATAAGATGTACCTATGTAACTTGTATCAGAATTTCTCTTTAGCAATAGAACCAATTTTTAAGTGTTTTCATGAGTGACATGCACAAAAGTGATTTTATACTTTTAATTAGTGGAGAGAGACTATCTCACTGCATATAAAATATCTCTGGCTAAGTGATATACTTGGACAGGTATAACATTTATTCAACTTAGAGATATGGTTTAAAATGTAAGTCTGAGACTATAGCTCACTGTAAAGACGCTCAATCTGAAATGCAGAAGACCCCTTTATGATTGATATTATTTTTCATTGTTAATGGAGAAGAGCCTTCTCACTTCTAGAGGCATCTGCACAGGAAGACAGATGCAGTGGCAACCATGCACAGGCTGAAATCAAGGTTACTGTGGATGATTGCCCAAGATTATTCAATTCAACTCAGAGACTAGATATTACCTTCTGGGCAGCACATCTAAAAAATGGGGTAAGCTATATTTTGGGTTAAAGTATCTATTATATGATGATAATCATTATTTATTCACAAAGCGTCTTTTTGAAAAATTATCATAGTTTGGCCCTGGACATACACCTATATCTTTAACATAATTTTCATCTTTCAGCATTCAAAAGAGCATTTGTTTTCTCTTTATTTAATTTATCCCCTAGGCTCCTCCAATGTATATTCTCCATACTTATATTCTCTGGCAGAATGTATATTCTGTCAAATACTAGACTATGATTACTGTGTGTTCTTATTATATATATATGGTGATCAAAGGATTGGATTTCAAAGTCACCGGGTACTTTCAAGTTTTTACTCATCTTTGAAATGTGTTTATTACAACATGTAGAAAATGTGTTTAAAATATTGACCATAATTATTACTAATAAACATATAATTGAGCAAAAGTGTGGATTAATGATTGCCGTTGTCTTGCCAGCAAGGCAGCTCTTAATATCCAAACTCCATAGGAATCTAGTTTATAATTAAAATAAAGAATACAAATTTTCCTGGATACTTTACAAATACCTACATTTCACATCGAAAGACTGATCACATTATAATGTCTTTTTTAATTCTCAGCATATCTTTTTATTTTGTTGTCAATATAGTTTTGGTCCTACTATTTTTTATCAATTATTGTTGCATAGGATACTAATGCAAAACCTAGTGACTTAAAGCAATAACCGTTTTTTTCATAAATGTACGGATTGAGCAGGTCTCATTAGAGATGGTTTTTCTCTGCTCCAGTGGGTATCAGCTAGGGTAATTTCATGTTGGAAATGAAGTCACCTGAAGTTTGTTCACTCATATGTCTGGCAGTTGATGCCGGTGGTTGACTGGGGTTTGTTTCTGCTGAGGTTGTAAGAACATCTAAAAGTGGCTTTTTAATGTGCCTACTTGGCTTTCTAACAGAGTGGCATCTGGGTTCCTCATGAGACATCTCAAGAGGACAAAATATAAGTTTTATTACCTTTTTGGACTTAACCTCAGTCATTTTAATTATGGAATGCTCTCATAAGAAATTGTGAAGGAGTGAGGGAAGCAACAGTGAGGAAAATAATCAATGGAAGTGTTATTTCAAGCAAAATATTAACGTCAGCTTTATGATGCTGGGGAATTTGTCCTAGATTTGGTTGTAACCAGGAACACATGAACGAAATTTTATTACTTCTGCATTAGACATTTATCGGTGAAGGGCTCTCCAGATTGGTGCAAACTCATAGACTCCTCAAGATCTCTGCATGTACAGAAATATGTGACTGGAGTAGCCATCCTCCGAGGACAGACACAAGTGTGGGTTTGCTGTAGCCCAACCTTTGTATCTCTCTGATCCTCCTCCATTGCACACGCTCACTGTGTGCTGTCAGGGCTTCTTCAAGATGGTGTTTGTTCACAATTGCTGGGGCAAACTTCACAATACATTGTTTCGAAAGATGAGCTATCCTTGACAACTGCAGTTTATCCTTAAATTGCAATGTATATTTGTTACCCCCTCCTCTACCAACCATTCTTGATTATACTCATCTGATTATGGCTCTTCTGCTGACAAAAAAAGTGTTCTTGGTGAGTATTCCAACTCCTGAGTATATTTCCAAGTAAAGTTGTAAAAAGGAGATATACTAAAGAATGTTCATAGTAGCACTATTCGGTAGCAAAAGAAAAAAAGTAAGAAAAGATTAAAAAAAGAGAAAAGAAAAAATATCTGCAAAAAGACTGTGTAACATGTCCACAGGAAAAAAAAATAATGTGGTAAATTTATGCAATTGAATAGTTTATACCAGTAAAAATGAATTGCTACATGAGATCACATCAATAAATTTTAGTGGCCTAATGATGAGAAAAATACATAATATAACTTTATTTTTATAAAGTCCAGAAGCACATAAGACAAACAAATGCATTATTTAGGCATATAAATGTATGTATATAAAAAAAATTCACAGTCCAGAATAGTAATCTTATCAGTGGGAGAAAGAGAATTAGTGTAAGAAAAGTCTATATGTATATAGGAGTGAATAAAGAGTTTAATGGTGAGTTTAATAATGCTCATTATGTCTGTCAATAAAGTAAATAAATAATCATGGCCTAATGATAATTATGTGCTTAGTATCAAGAATTATCACTAATCTGTCTGTACACCTGAGTTCAATTAAGAAGTAAAGTTTACAGGTAGACAGGTTTGAATGTACAGCTAAGATTGAGAATTATTATACTAGATGATCTGGAATGTCACTCTGATATAAAATTATTTTTATAAATATAATGATGCAAAAATAATAGGAAGATATTTTACTTGTATAAGTACTGGGATGTTATCTTTGAGGGAGTAAGTTATTTAAAAAGTAATTACATGCTTTAAGCATTTTATTTCTTGTATAATAAAAGCATGAATCAAACCATACCAGATTAAGATTTGATTTCAAAATGCCCATTCACATACTACATAAAAACTTCTTCGCTAGGAGAGAAATAACATCTATGACATCTATAACAGAATGATTTCAACAGTCCTGAAAAACAGAAATTGTTCCATTTTTGGAACAATAACACAAATAGTTCAATTAGATAACCCAAATAGTTCAATTACATACATACTTAATGGAAAGTTTGTAGAAGTATAGTTTTACTTTAAATAATGAAAAATCAAAAGGAGTTGTTAACAAACTGTAAACTCCATTTTATTCTTATTTCAACAATGCAAGAACCTGATAAACTGTTTATTCACATGGACACTTTCACCACTTTAAGACAAAGAGGAGCCATAGTAGAATAATAAGCCTGACATGAAGACAAATGACTCCAATTAGCTTCCTCATTAGTTTCAACTCAGATTACTTCTTTAGTCATGACTGATTTATCTCCGTTTCACTTCTGTAGTGCTTTAGAAAGTTGCCGGCCAGGCTACAGCCAGGTAAAGAGATTCAATTTAAACTCTAGATAGCAACCATCCCTTTTTCCTTGGGCTGATCAAGAAAGAAGTCACATATATGTGCTTTAGCCAATATTCCTATAGGAAAATAATCAATATTGAAAGACAACATTAAAAATATAGTAATGTGCAATATATGCCTAATTTCATATAATGAAAATTTACATATTTTAAATAAATATCTAGAGAATTCTTGAAAAATCTTGGATCAGATGTAGGTCCCAGACTCTCTCTTACTGTTTCACTTTTGTCAAAATATTACAGATAGTGGCAGTGTGGGGTGTTGAGAGTTTGGAAAGACATGTTGGTGGAATAAACTGAAAGCATTCTTGAAAAGCTTAGGGTTCTTCCTAGGTAACTGGGGTTGCCAGACCAGAGAGAGATATAAAATTGTATTTTTCTTTAGGTTTACAGAAAGATATAGTTCAACAGCAGATGGAAAACTTTGCCTTTCCTTCCATCTCAGGTGAAGGTGAATAGTTTATGCTTTTCAGATGAAGACTCAACCTAGAGAAGCCTGTACCTTCCTTCTGAGAGACTGTGTGTCTGTGCCCGGAGTGTGTGTCATGGAGAAAGTGCCCAGTTCTTCTGCCTCATACTTCTGGGATTTATGTGGTATGGGACTGATGTGATAAAGCCTTAATGCTGGAAAAGAGACAGGGGCTTTTTCTTGGAAACCTGACATCACAGAAGCTCTCTTCCATATTTAAATAGAAGACAACTGGTTTTCTCACGAATAGGAACTTCCATGCCATGTAGCCATCTGCTTTTTTTTTTTTTTCCAGAGTTGAACATACTTTGTACTGAGTCAGTTCTGGAGTCAAAGAAAAACTAAAATAAAGCAGGCAGAACAGCTCAAAATATTAACAACAAAAAGTTTACTTAGACTTAAGCGCTCGACGGTGCAAAACCAAGGTGACCATTTAGACCAGGAGGTCCACTTTGAAATAGAACCGATGGAAGAGTCCCACCTAGCAGCAGGCATTCCTCTAGGGCATTCTGATCTGTTTTAGTGGGTGGAAGGCATTAGGAAAGAAAGTTGGGGAGTTAGAGGCATTTGTTTCTACTGTAACGACATTGCCTCCAGGCCATTTAATAGGGCTTAAAAATATGTTTTAAAATGTTGAATCCAAACTAATATTTCCAATTCCATTGGGTTACTATAGTTTTTACCTATGTTTCTTTGATTATAATTATGTTCTTGTAACAATGGACATTACTGATTCTGAAAACTGTAAAACAAGTTCTTACTTGTTTTATTCTAGTATATACAGAAAGTTCTTTCAAAATAATGATGCTTATGACAATTTTAAACCATGTATAATGGCTTTATTTGCACCATGCATAATGGTAGATTTAGTAGAAAATAAAATCTATCAAATATCCTCAGCCATAATTATCAATAAGGAAAGGAAGGCAGAAACAGAATGTGGAGAGGGAAGAAAAAGTCTGGGATCATACGTTAAAGTAATATACTTCCTAATGAGAAAGGCAGATTTATGCACAAGTGTTGTACAAGGCAGAACACAATAAAGGGATGATGGAAATATGGACACGCGCTATGAAATTATGGAAGACAAAATACTTGATTGTGACTTGGAGTTTGGCACATCACAGAAGCTTTTCAAAGAGCAAGAATAACTGAAGTCATTCAGGAAAGATTGATTTTACCATCAACCTAAGCCAACTAAATAAATAGAAACCTAAATATAATGGAATGGTATATCACTTCTATCTTGATATTATGCATGGATTATAGTTAGGTTATGCTAGCTTCACCTTCCCTTAATTTGATATCTAGATGGTGACTGCATTTAATTTCCAATAGTTGAGATGAAATATATATATATATATATATATATATATATATATATATGTCTTTCTCTCTAGAATTCTTGAAAATAATTGATATTCCTTCATCTGACATTCTGTTTCTGTCACTCTATTGTTAGGTGTATGATTGTTACTTCCTGCTCTTCTCTATTAAAATTATTGAAGATTGCAAAAAGTAACAGGTACATTTTTAGCACTCACATTTAATAAAAGAAGTTACATCATACCTTGAAATTATGAAGCTGCAGACAAGATTTTTGGGAAGGTATACAACTTAGTGATTTCAGGATACACTGTAAAATTGTGAAGCTATTATTTATATTTAATAAAAAGTAAATAATTGATTTTAAGGCACAGACATTAATGATTCACATGAGCTTTATGACTTAGTGGACCCAATGACACGCAGAAAACAAATGTGTGCTAGGTATATCACTTCCTCTTTCAAGGAACATAAGACCTGTATATGAAAGTGGCTCATCAAAAAAAAAAATGACACATTAAGATAGATAACATTTTATTATCTCCAAGGCATAGTATACATTTTCTGAAATCATCTTATTCTTTGACAGATAAAGCCCAAACAAAATATGTGAAGCTTTATATACAGCAGTGTGTGTGTTTGTGTGTGTGCCACATGCCCTTGAGTTAGTTGGAGCTTGATACTCACAATGGCCTGTCCTGCAATAGCCCTCCCTAGCTCCAGGAAACTGGAGGGCGGGCTTTGCTTTAATTGAATTAATTCTTCTGATATTTGGTCTTACTCTTTCCTTACTGCCTTCTAGTTTTCCCAGCATTTTTGTCTTTTCCAAAGAACCCTGCTTTCCCATGGAGTACCCAAATTAAGATATCTCAGCTTTGCCATTTTTGCCTCCAATGATGTTTCAGGCTGAATCTTCTCTAGGGCCCACCTATTTGCTTTCCCAGTAGTCCAGAATATTTGTAGAGCTCTCTTTCAACACCATTTTTTACATGAATCAATATTTATTCTATTAGCCTACTTCACTCCCCACCTTTTATTCTTGTACATAGTATTTGGACATACAAGAATGCGGATGATCTTAGCTTTGGTCTCTAATGACACATTTTTGCTCTTAGTCTTTCATTTTAATTCTCTCAAGTTGAAGTTAAAGCAAAATACTCTTCTTTATTCTAGACTATACTCCCATGAATGGGATGTTTATACCTACTCTGGTATGGCATAATAGAACAATGTTAAACATTTATTTTTTATTCTTTTTTCTACAGATCAGTGAGTGCTGCTACCACCTCTCTAGATATTAGTTGGAACTTATTTTGGCTGCATGTAACAGAAAATATGCCCAGAGAAGCTTAGACAAATGGAGGTTTCTGTGACTTTATGCAGTAAGAATTAGGAAGAAGACAGCCAAATCTGAAAAAAAAAATGGTTCACTAATTGCATTAGGAACCTAGATTCTTTTTTCTCTCTCTACCTTTCTTAGTGTATAGACTTAATCTTCGAAGTCTCATGCAAAATGGTGACCAGCAAGCATTCACTATTCTCATCCAGGAAGGTGAGTAGGTAAACAAGGTTAAGGAGAAGAGCACTGATGATTGCATCTGTTTTTATTTTGTTTTATTTTTCTAACTGGTAAAGTCAGAATTTTGCCAGAAGCCCCAAATGGGTACCTAATCTATCTCTTTGGTAAAAATCATGCCAATTGGATATAGCTATCTATATGGAAGTCTTGGAAATCAAGTCTGCAGGTGGGCACGTTTTTATCTGAAATGAAATCCTATATGCAAGCAGCGAAGGGAAATAGGGATACTGAGTAGTCCAAAAACAGAGTGCCTAATGCAATCACCAGAGTATTACCATTCACTACATCAACATTACTTAAATGGAGAGATATAGCATGTTTAGGGCTCAAATGTCCATGTCATTAACATGTAAATTGGGTCATAAACATGACCAAAGCCCAATTGAAATTTCAGTAGAATTTTTTGTGGAAATAAAAAATGTTATTATAAAAATTATATGAAAATAAAGGAATTCCAATTTCCTAATTTTTAAAAAATTCAATTGGATGACTCACACTACTTCAATTCAAAAATAATCAAGTATGTATGATATTGGTGAAAGGATGTAAATATGAATCAATGAAACAAAAAGTTCAATACTTAAACTTCAATATATATTCAGTTAGATTTTGATGAAGATGTTAAGTTGACAAGAAAGGGGAATATTTTATATAAAGGATGCTTGACAACTGGACATGAATGTACTAAAAAAAGGACTTAATCTCTATTTTGCGCCAAATTAAAAAATTAATTCAATGTGGATATTAGACCTAAGTATAAGGTCTAAAATAATAAATCCTCCAGAAGCAAGCCTAGGGAAAAAAGTCAAAATCTTAAGTAATGATTTCTTAGATATGACACAAAAAGACAATCTGAAAAAGAAAATCATGACTAAAAGCTTCATCAGGATGTTAAATTTCTGCTCTTTGAAAGTCACTGTTAAAAAAATGAGAAGACAAGCCACAGACTGGGAGAAAATAATAAAGTACTTCTTTTTAGAACACAAAACAAACTCTCACTTCTTTACCTCTGCCCTCCCAGGACCTGCAGTAGGTGTTTGTATTACTCTTTAGAATGGGAAGATACAATGGGATCAGAACCTCATTCAGAGAACTTGAACAGCTGAGAAAAACAATTAAAAATTCGTTTAATAATCTTTACTAAGAAATAACTTACAAGATCCTTCACATGCCCATTTACTGCTCCACACATTTCTCACTATCTTCCCTTCAGACTACTTGTTAGAAATTGCCATTACTAAAATGATTTCAACAGAAATCTTAGTTCTGGATACAAAATTCACCTATAGGTCAAGGTATTCACTGCTTAAATTTTCAATGGAGCTAAGTAGTTAATTGTGAAACTTTGACCTTACTTAAGACTTTTTTGTCTTTTTGATACCAAAAACATACCTTCAAATATAGTTAATTGTTGATTAGCATCCTTCAGGCAGAGATATTTTACTGATTGTCTGAAATGACTAAATGGTTTGGGATTATAATTATATATGTAACCACTGCCAGGAAGGGTAATAGAATCCAGCACCTATTAACATGCAAAGAAAGGATGCATCAAAAAAATTACAAGCTGCTCACATTTACAAGTGAAGCTATAATTATCATACATTAGATGGAAAAAGCAATAACATTGATTAAGCACCTACTATGTATCAACCATCTTGCTATTTAAATTGCAAATATCTCATCCACAGAACAGTTCTTGGAAGTAAGCAATAAAATCTTCATTTTAATTGTGTGAAAATGTAGATTTTGTAGAATTAAAAAAACTAACAAGTTCATACAGATATTAAAGGAATAATATTGGATTTAAAAACTATGTCTGACTTCTAAGGCACCTTTATTTCTGATAAAAGCTCTGGCAGTGAGTGGATTCTAGGAATAGAGCAAAACAGGAAAAAAATGAGAAAGCACCTATGGACACAGACAAGAGTGTGGGGATTGCAGGGAGGAAGAGGTGGGTGGGAGTGGATGGTACAGGGAGAATAAATGGTAATGGAAAAAATATAATAAAAACTAAAAAATAAGTACCTAGAAAAAATGCTTTAAAGGAGAGAGAACTATGCATTACTGAGGAAAGTAATCCTGAGAAAGAAAAATAAAACAACTGGAGACAGTTATTAGAATTTAATGTCCTAGATCACACCTCATTTTAAAAATATAATTAATCAATTAATACATTGATTATTTATATTTTAGTGACTTCTGTTATAACTTCCTAACACTCCTATTTTAGTAAAGAATTGTAGCTATAGTTTATCAAAGAAAACACAAATTATTCCATTGGCATTTATTGCTGTGTACATAATTCATAGTGAAACAAGCTTTTCCAGTTATAAAAAGATTCTTATTGGAAAGTTTTACAGAAAACCACATGCATAAAATTTCATATATTTTAATAAAAAATTTAAATGACATATTCTAAAATGTCATTCTCTGGAGGACAAGTAATTATATACAATTGATTTCTGTCCAAACATCATTAAGAGAATGTGGATATTTGAGACATGAGAAAGCCAAGAACAATTAATTTCACCAGTGGCTAATAAACTGCACTTGGACTAACCTAGAACTCTTCAGTGAACAATCCTTAGTATATGAAAAAATATTTCCAAGTTTTCACTAAAAATCTGCCGAAATCAATGGACATTATAAAGATTATAAATAGCATGAAAATAAAAATATCCAGAAACTATAGCAAACCGAAAACTGTTCCACTTTCTGAATGTGCCCTATAACCAGTTTTGAAAGACTCAGCACTAGATAGGAACTCCATTAGAGAAGAACAAAACCAAGGACATTAATGACTAGGCCACTTCTACACATCAGCAAATTCTGGTAGAGTGCAGAGGTGGCATTTGGTACAGCGCTGGAAACTCTTCCCACCTCCGCTGCCCCAGACACTGACATGCTTTACTTACTATATGTGGAATAAACTGTTAAATGAAATTTGCTTCAATATTAATACCTAAGATAATATGAATCTGTTCAAGGCTTGACATGTTGTTGCTAACAGTATATATAAGTCACTGTAAAATTTATTTGCCCTGAATTTTGCTCCGAAATTATATGAATATTTTTGCTGACATTTATTTTTGTAGAATATGAAAATATAGAAGCTAGAAAGCTGTAACAGAAGTATGTGGTTTAATGGCTGTGCTAATTGTTTCTCCTTGCAGAGACACTTTGTGTGTGTGTGTGTGTGTGTGTGTGTGTGTTACCCTTTATGTGTAGAAGCAGTGAATTTATTAATAGCTTTGAAAAACAACTGGCATATTTCTTCTTATACCTGTTTTATTTGCCACTTTAAAATATATCGGTAAAGCAATATAATGATTCAACATAAAGCAAGTTAACAGCAACTGTTGAATTTACTACCACTTTATGGGCTTCTGTTTTTAAGGTCAGCTTTCAAGATGCAGCGGATGTGTCAGTAAAGAGTCAAACAGTTGCTGATATGGGACATACTAATGTCATACTTTGGACAAATGGACAGATCAATTCCAATGTCATGCTGCAAGAATTTCAAATTAATATATTCATAATTTTGTAGGGCTTCTTAGGACAGTACCAACAAACCAGTGTATTTATTGACTCCTGTCATAACTTAAGCTTGTAAGAGAATATAATCTTACCCTGAAAAGATTTCAGCTGCCAGGTGCAAAATATGTTGTGTTTCTCTTATTATATCTTTTCATTTAACCCTGAGAGACACAATTGTATAAAGAGAGACAAAGCAAAGAAAACCATACACATTAAAACTCAACAATAACAATACTTAAAGATATTTTTTGTGAAGGTGGATAGAGTCAGGACAGGCCTAATCACATTCTTCCAAATATAATGTAAAGAGCAATAAGGAGAGCAAGACAGAGGCTAAAAGTTAAGAATCATTTAAAGGCTAAATGAGGCTCCAAATTCAAAACTATCATTTTATAATACATTAATAAAATGATCAGCCTTATATCTTGAAGACAGTAAAAAAAAGACCTTTTAGAAAAACACTTTACTTTTTAGAGTACTTTTAGGTTCACAGCAAAATGATGAAAAATATAGAGATTTTCCATGTGCCCCTCCCCCTTACATACTTATCCTCCCTCATTATTGACATCCCCCACCAGAATGGTAGTTTTCCTATAATTGGTGAACCTGCATTGACACATCATAATCACCCAAAGATTGTAGTTTACATTAGGGTTCACTCTTATGTTGTTCAGGTCTATGGTTTGGGACAAATGCTTAATGACATATAGCCATCATTTTACTATGCGGAATATTTCACTAGCCTGGAAAACCCTCTATTTATCTTTCACTTTTCCCAGTCTCTGACAACCACTGATATTTTTACTGTCTCCACGTCTTTTATGAATTTTCCAGAATGTTATGTAGGAATCATATATAATGTGTAGCTTTTTTTCAGATTGGTTTTTCTCACTTAGTAATACATATTTAAGTTTCCTCCCTGTATTTTTATTGCCCTATAGCTCTTTTATTTTTAGCACTGAATAATATCCCATTGTTGGGATGTACAAGAGGTCATTTACTCATTTACCAACCAAAGGACACCTTCGTTGCTTCCAAGTTTGGCAACCATAAATAAAACTGGGTTTTGTGTAGACTTAAGTTTTCAGTTCCTTTGGGTACATACCAAAGACCACGATTGTTGGATCATAGGGTAGAAGATCTGTGTGTGCATTCATTTTGTGTGTGTGAATGCCCACTTGTTCCAGCACGACTTGTTGAAAAGAGTACCTTTGTTCCAATGTATTGCTACACATTTTAAATGCTGCTAAAATGATTAGGATTTTTGTCAATTCTAATCAGACTGTGTCTTCTACAGCTGTTACACTGTCAAGTTTTACAGAATAACGGCAAAACTCACAGTGTTTCCAATGATTTACAAAAGATGAAAATACAAATTGGTTTTGGAGTAATTATTCAGTGGAGTTCCAGAAAAACAAAAATGTGTATCTTTGTTTTCTGGGAATGCAGAACACCCAGCTAAAAATAAGAACGTTTTCTTCCCGTGGCTCTGCCACTTGATCACTCTAGGCCCTTTAATTTAATCTTCCAGAGCTTCATCTTTCTTCTTTGGAAAATGAGGGAAGAGACTTGACCAAAATAACCTTAAAATCTGTCTAGTATACATGTTATTCTAGTCTGAATACTCCCTCCTCTCTTTCTGTCTCTCCATCTCTGTCCTTCAGCTTCTCTTCTTTTCTGTTTCTCTCTTTATTCCATTTTCCCTATTGTTTACTCTTCTTTTATTTTTCATTGTTGTTCATGTATGGTTGTTTCCTTTTTCCCACCCATCACTTTCCCCTCCACCTACCCCCACTTCCCACTCTCCTTTATCTTTCTGAGAGAGAGAGAGAGAGAGAGAGGAAATAAAAAATTTCTTTTGTAATACAAGCACAATTTATGTTAAACAAACTTTTCAATTTTGAGAAATTTTTGAGCTATAATATATTTAAAGTAAGATTAAATTCAATCATTTCATGTGAGTGAAATGTGTTAAGAAAACTAATTATTATCATAAATTGACTACAGGAGTTGGTGAATGATCCAAAGTACAATCCAGTAATTTTTTAGACTTGGCTTCATAACTAGATAGAAACACATGCAATAAAACATACAAGGCCTGTCCAAAAAGTATACAGCCATGCAATATGAAAAATAGAGAGATTTATTGAAGAAGATACAAGATACAGGAAACATTGTACATGGGACAATGATGCCTCAGTCTCCTTCAAAACTGGCACCTTGGGACCTCACACAGTTCTCCCAATCATCATCAGCTGTCCCATTGTGTTCCTCTGACTCTCATTCATGGTCTGAAGTCTCTTCTTTTTCAATGGCGATTTTAGTTTTGGGTTTTGGGAATTTGCAGAGTACCAAATCTGGGCTGTAGGGGGCCTGAGTTACCTGGGTGATTTGATGTTTCACCAAAAAACTCTTAACAAGACGTGATGCAGGAGAGGGCTTATTGTTATCTTGAAGTTGCCAATCACCAATTACCCATAGCTGTGGCCTGCTGAATCATCTGAATAGTTTCTGTGGAGGAATGTTCAAGCTTAATGCAAAATTTGATTCAGATTCATTGCTTTACTCGCTTAGTCATTTTGCATGTGATACCCACACAGTACACATACTCACTCAACAGCATCTACTGCTTCCACTGTCTAGTACAGTGAAATCATCATTGTTCACACATGTGCATTCCAGTCTCCTTTTCACGGCTGCCAGGTTATACTAATGTCACACAAACCATTCTTGTTATATTAATAATGGCTGGACTTTTTCTGGACAGACCACCTTGTATACCAAATATAAAGCATAAGTGCACTTCTATTAGGTTTAATGAATACCTTCTTTAAAATACTAATGTTGGGAAACAAGTCCTGAAATTATATTTATTTATTTTATTTTTTAAGATCAATATTAATATACACTATTGATAGTGAACTGGCTTCACCTCTTAGTCCTCACACTGGTGGATGTTCTGGAGGAACCGTGTTACAACTACAGACATACTTTGTAAAATCCATTCTATTACCTACCCATTGGTCCACTGTCCTAAATTTGTACAATAATTGACTTGTGCATCATGAATTTATCTGATATCATAAACTCTGCCTTCTCCTGTCTTTTAGAAAGACTACCTTTTCTGTTCATGGCATCTCAGTTGGTGTCAGTGAAGGCAGAGAGGACACACTGAGGGGAGATGGAGATGGTGATATCAATAGTGACGGAGATGGAGACAGCAACATATATTTCTTAAAATTTGTCTGTCTATTATTCTAATGCTTAACCTTAGAGTCCTAATCATTTGGCTGCTTTTAAAAGGGTCTAATTCTCTATCTCACCCTTACCTCTCTCCCCAGGATATTAAGATTCAGTTGCTTGTTTGCATGATTTTCTCTCTGTTATTCCATAAACTAATTGAGAGGCATAAATTAGTTTTCACCTTTGCATGACCATCAAAGGGCCTGGGACCCAGGAAGCAGTTAAATATTCAATTAATTAATAATTAAGGGAAATGATATTGGATTATACCTCATTTATTATTTTCTATGATGTAAAAGTTCAATAAAAACTAACTTTGAATGGTACATTTATTTAACCTTAAAGATAATTGTATCTTTGCATCATGGTTTCTATATTTTAAAAATTATGAAAATGCTGAGTAGAAGGAGTGAAAAGTAATGCACATGAAGCAAACAGTGCTTCCTGGAGATTGCCAGCATCTGTACATCAATTCTTCTGCATACATGTTTTCATGCAAATTCTTACCTGTCTCCAAAGCATATATATATTCAACATTTATTAACAAACTGCTTTTCACCAGGCTTTGGAGCTACAGGGATAAAAAAGTTTCATTACTTCAAGAAATAACTATTTTTTTCTGATAAAATGAAAAATATATATGTCTAGACACTTACATATGCATATGTACATATATAATTATAGGAGACCATTCTGTGTGGTGTGGGCCCAGCTCCCACTTGGAGAGCATAGGACCCACGCCCACAGGTAGGCTCTCCCATGGGGAATCAGGCCTGCATTGCATCTAGACTGCTATGAGACTTGCTTTTGCTAAAACTCTCTCACCCTGAATTGAGGCAGAAAGCATTTACTGCATATCTTTAAAGTAACTTCCTAAATCCATGCTAGACCTTCCAAAGATGAGTGTAACTAGTTCAACCACTTTTCCCTTTGCATTTGCAAATATCCTTCTTCTGTGATGTGATTAGCGGCATCCTGTCCTTTGTTTTCTATAAAAGGCAATCACCTAAAGTGGACCTGTGAATAGTAATGAGGACCATCATGTAATGTGCCCAGAAAAGCAATAAAAGCTTGTCAAGGCAGGGGTCAAGGTGCTCTCCTCTTGAGAGAGTGGCTAAGGTGCTCCAAGACCCTCTCCCCTTGAGAGGGATGCCTTTTCTTCCACAGGACTGAGTAGTCTGTGTGAATTTGTCTTGTGTCTCATCCACTATGTCACGGACCCCACAAGCTGGGGTCTGCATCATATAATATCAGAGATCTTTTGAAGGAAAAGTTACTTGAACAATAATGGAATTTTGAGTATTTTATATAAGAAGGATGAAGGATGGCTGGGTCCATTTCAGCTCATGAGATTCAAAATGAAATTTTGCCCCTCATTCTCCAAGCTGCATAAATCTACACAACATCTTCCAGAAAGCTAGGAACCATGTGTTGGAGAGGCACGTGGGATGCTAGAAGGGACTTACTTTCCCATTCTCATTCAAAGTATACTGAATAGGACTGAATGCACATTTTCTTTGTGAATCTACTGTGTTCATGTTACTCGAGTGAAAATTACACAGTGGAAAGAACTTGGTATATATTTTTATATATAGGATCACTTAAAATCAAATACAAGCATAAGTAAGCATACTTTTTTTAAAAAAAAAATCAACACTGTAAATTCCATTTTCTACACCTCTGGCTCATACAACTGCTTCTCTCTAGGCATGATCAGACTACAACCTGTATCCCTCTGACTCTACTTCATTTGAACTGCAGATGCTCTGGCCATTCTTCAATGCTGTGCAGTGCTGTAATTCATTCTCCCAGTAATCAGCAAAATGAGGAGAGAACCAGTGTTCCAGAGCTACTTTCAATCCAGGAGGGAAAGTGTTCTGAGAAGGAAGCAAGAATGTGTAGAGACAGAAGTGGTATAATCAAGTGAGACTCATTCCTGCCCTCCAGTAGACATGCACTATTGAATTTACTCCGCTGAATTTACAGAACTCTTCACCTGATTTCAGTATTCACTTATTTATTGATTTATTTTCATGGGAACATTTTCTTTGCTACATTCTAAGCCAAATCCCCTGAACCAAATGACCCATGCTGTGCTATCCCAGTGGTCTGAAGAAATATCCAACATCCTGAAGTTCAGATGTGGCTGTGGAAGTGGAAAAAAAATAGGAGGATCCAAACTTTCTCTCTCTTGTGGCTCACAGAACATTTTAAAAATCATACATAGAGGGAATAAGGGAAAAACAGAAGTCCACTGAAAACTTTAAATGCACAGTTGACACATAGGAATGAACTAGCCTACAAGGGAGTATCTTCTTTCTACCCAGAGTTAAACCCCCTAGAAACAGAAATCACACTCAATTTAATTTTTCAAAATCTTCATTTTTCTCATATTTTTCTGTCAAAGTACCTCTTCCATTGCTACATTCTGGTTGCTCCTGCTCTTCATAACACTTTCAATTAATAGTCTCAGCAGTTCATCTATTGAAGGTGCAGGTCTCTTCTCCTACAGGCTAGGGATAGAAAAACTGGAAGAGTCTGCCTTGAAATGGAAGTGAGGAAAGGGGAAGATGAAGAAGTAAGAAACAAAGGCAATGCTTTCCAGCTTTTCCATCAAAGTACTGTTAGTATCTGAGAGGAGGGGAGATGTCGCTTCCTGAAGTCTGGGCTACAACGTAAACAGTCTCTAGCACAGATTTTCTTTTTCGTGGAACCATGAAGTTTAATAAATAAAAATAAGAGAATTTCCACTTTGTTATATAACATAGATGTTTGTTTTAATCAAAAAGTAAAGTAATGCTTTAAACATGCAGATCTATTACCACCAGTGCCCTTCAATAAAATAAGAGATCAAAATACAATAGCAGGAAGGTGCATGGTTTTACCCTAAGATTTTTCTCACCTTCTAGTATTCCTGGGAATACTTGTCAAAAAGGTTACCTCAGACCTCGGGCCCCAGAGCTAATCTAATCAAGTAACTAAAGGAGATTTGAATAGTATTCATGTTACTGAAGCATTATACAATGCAAGCGCATTTTTAAGAATATAAATAATACAAATATAAGATGGCATATCTTTTGATATCATAGGAAATCTAGATCTTCTCTTCATATGATTGAGACATATTTCCTTTTTTCTTATCCTCATTTGTGATTCAATTTTAATCTATCTCTATAAGATTTTCTAGTATTTCAAACCTATTCATTAAATTTTTATCTTTTTTTTCTTACTGGCTTTATGTGGCACATTTTCCTTTATATTGAAGATCCATATTCAATTTGGCCTATTTCTAGAATTTCTATTTGGTTCCATTACTTTGCATTTCTATTCATATAATGACATTAAATTGGTTTAATTATGGTGGAGTTTATTATCTATTAACTTCCCTTATCTCCATTAATTTCTTTTTACAAGTGGTTTTATGATAATTCCTGTTGTTTAAACTCATTTAAAAAGTGCATTTTCTATCATCAAAGTTCAGAGATTAATCTGTAAAAATACTTACATACTTGATTTGTCTTCAATTACAAGGTGCATGTTAAATATACCTATGGTTAAGTATAGTTATGTACTCCTCTTTTAAATTAATCATTTGGAATAATAATTTGGAATAAACACATTCAAATATTTTCAATGATTTTACAATATAAATAGCTTAAGAATAATGCCTTTGCCCTTCTAATGAGCAGTGCCTTGCAACACAGTAAGAAATTTAGAAATGAACTGTATTTGCTTAGTAGGCTGGTTTATACTTAGGTTGAACATCTGGTGACAAAGTAGGAAAAGCATCCCTACACATGCATAATCAACCCCAACTGTGAAGAATGCTCCTAGGACAATCACATTTTAGCATACTTACTTATATATTAAATCACAAGGCAAAAAACTGAGTCAGTTATAATGTATGACCAATAAGGATCTGCTGAATTTTTGTTTCATATAGCTATGTGAGAAAAGTATCTAAAAATATTCATGAATGAGATTCAGATTGCGGTCTCCTGCACAAGTTTAGAATAGTCCTTCTCAGCGAGAGTCTAATTAAAACTGATAAATAACTATGATAAAAATGTCAAAAGAAAATCATTTGATTAAAACATGTCTGTATAGGTTTCCCATGGCTCTATACAATCAATTAAACATTATCTAGAAAAACTGAAAATTATAACATCACTTGAAATTTCTGAAAGTTCTATTAAAATACTCTCTATTCATTTTCCTTAATAAAATTTCTGAAGAAGCTAGATCTATCAGGTAATCATTAAGCTTCAAACAGGTCTCACCTTGAATGTTCAAGGTTCCCACAGGAAGTGGATTAATAATATGTTTAAGTCAGCCATGAGAATTACATGTTTAAGATCCAAATGAGAAGAAGCAGTTCTTGAGAAAATGATACAGAAATATGTTTCTCCTCATTTTTGTTTCTGATATAAATTTTAATTTCAGTATCTGATTGATATCACCCCAAACTTCTGTTTTGCATTCTTTTTGTAGCTACAATAAGGCTCATAGCCAACCTATAGAAAGTAACCACTGAATAGTCTGTTACTATTTTTCTTTAATCTTCACTCAAATATATGTATTATTGTTTTTAGAGACAGAGGAGAGGAAGGGGGTAGAGAGGGAGAGGCAGAGAGAAACAGAGAGAGAGAGATATGGACAGACATCAATGTGAGAGAACACTGGTTTCCTCCTGTATGTGCCCCAACCTAGGGATTGAACCACAGGTGAGGTATGTACCCTGACCACAAATTGAACTTGCAAGCATTTGGTGTATAGGATGACATTCCAACCAACCAAGCCACCTGGCCAGGGCAGTCCATTATTATTTATGTAGTTTATGGAGATGCAGAAATAGATAAGATAAAGGGCACAGAGGGCTATTAAAATTAATTATTCTTATAATACTATCAATAGGTCAGCTTTTCTTCTTAATATAATAAAGGTTTGCCAATTTGTTTTACAAAAAAACCAGCTCAAGTTTTGTTGATCTGTTCTATTATTGTTCTGGTGTTTATTTCATTCATCTCTGTTCTGGTCTTTGTTATTTCCTTCATTCCTCTAATTCTGGGTTTGTTGTTTTGTTTTTTTTCTCTATTTCTTTGAGGTGTAAACCTAGTTGTTAATTTGAGATCTTTCTTTCCTTAGTGTAGGCATGTATAGATATATATTTTTCTCTTACTACAGGTTTTGCTGCATCTAAATGAGATCAGAAATTAAAAAGGAGACAGCAAAACTAATACCACAGAAAGGAAAGGATCGTTAAGAGTTTTTTATCATAGAAACCTGTTAAATTTTGTCAAATACTTTTCTGTATCCTTTGAAATGATCATATGGTATTTACCCTTCATTCTATTAATGTGATACACTACATTTATTGATTTGTGTATATCATGCCATCTTGTAGCCCAGGGGTAAATCCCCACTTTGTCATGGAATATAATCTTTTCAATGTGATCTTGAATTTGGTTCACTAGTATTTTGTTGAGATTTTTTATTAGAAATATTGGCCTATAGTTTTTTTCCCTATAGTGTCTTTATTTGCTTTGATATAAGTAATACTGGCCTCATTCAATGAATGGGGACTGTTTCCTCCTCTTCAACTTTATGGAAGAGCTTGAGAAAAATAGGGATTAATTTTCTTAAATGTTTTGTAAAACTGACCAGTAAATACATCTGATTCTTGGATTTTATTTGTAGGGAAGTTTTTTTATTACACTTCAGTCCCTTACTGGTCTGTTCAGATTTTATATTTTTTTACAATTCAGTCTTGGTAAACTGTGTTTCTAGGAATTTATCCATATTGAATATTGATGTATGCATCTTTGTTAGTTTAAAGGAAATTAGTCACAGAAAAAAATAAAAGGACAATTGTTTAAAGTAAAACTAAATGGAAATGTTATAATTCTAGAAAAATGAATATTTAAAAATTTACATATATGCTTAATAAAATATTTAGGAATACATTTAAATAGGGAAGTGAAAGATCTCTGACAGACTGCATCGGATTTTCTGCCTTAGCTAAGAATATGTACCTCTTTCACTTCTAAAATTTCATATATATGATAAGATATGACAAAAGAGTTAGATTATAATGTCGCTGTAAGGAAGTATTGAGACACCTGGAGTGAGCAGGTAGGATCTTCAATCTTTGTTCCGTAGCTCAGCGGGTGTATGACTTTGGATATACCACATGTCCTCCCTGAACTTTTGTTTTCTCATAAATAAAATGGCCTGAGGACTACACCACTGTTTGCTATGAGAATTAGGTAAGTAATCTCTCAAGAAATACTAAATACTCACTTTCCAATTTTAAAAGGGAACTTGAAAAGTTATGTTTGTGTCACTTCAAATAATTTCTATTAATGGTCATAGTAGATAATGTCATAATAATACAAATAGTAGACACCTGGATAGATATATGGGCTGAGGGAGCTGAAAATGCCAAGTACTAGTTCCCATCCATCTCATTCCATAACACCCGCTAAGTCTGAAAGAAGAGAGAAAAAGAGGATAAATTCTTCTGGAACTTCTTTCTTTAGAAGTGAGTTTGTTAACATTGCAACCACAGAAGTAGAAGATATTTTCAGTTTGTGTTAAAGAAAATAAAGCATGCTCCATTTCCCCATCCGTCTTCAGTTAGGCTGAGAAACAGCTCTTGGCAAAATACAAATTCCTCTGAACTGCTGGACACCACTGCTCTCCTTTTGGTCTTCCTGAGTCCTCTTGTTCTGTCCCTCCCTTCTTGCAGGTCAGGTACTATAACTCTTCTATTACATTCTGTTCACATTCATAGCCAGGAAAGTGTCTATACTCAGGGCCTTTTCCAAACTACTTCACCACTGCTCCCATTATAAGGATCCCAATTTCTCCTTCCTTCTAGGCTATGCTGTTCAAGGGCTTTTTAAATCATTTACCTTACGGATTTCTTTCTGTGATCGCCAACATATTGCATCACTTTTTCTGCCTCAGCTGAGAATGTACACTTCTTTAATTATAAAAGCCCAACCACTTTTTGACCAAATAAATAAATTCCAAGCTTCCTACCTCAGAATTTTAGATTTTTTAAGTTAGTCTCAACAAATGTCCTATTCATATAACTCATATAGTAAATTGTTATCATTGATTAGATATACTTGCATAATTAAAATATATTAAGCCATGTATTGTGCTAAGCAATGAAATATAACAAAATTAAAGTAGCCAAAGACATTGAGTCCTCTAATTTTCAAATATCCTAATGTCATGTAATTACAGTATAAGTACAAATTTATGTGAACTTCAAACTCATTGAAAATGCATATATAGCATCATAACTACACTAATATTGCAGATGCTTGCCAGTTGATTGTACTTTTCCAGTCTAGTGTCCCACATGTGCCCATCAAGTTCACGGAACATGTGATTCATATTTGCATCTCAACATAGCTTAAAATCCTAACCTATGGTAGACCTTTAAAATATCAAAGTTAAAACAATATTGTATTTTAATGAATGACATTAAAATTTGTATTACTAATACCATTTTCAAGAGCATTTCTATGTACTAACACCAAACTCTCAGAAACAGAGATTAAGAAAACAACCGCACTTACAATAGCATCAAGAAGAATAAAATACCCAGGAATAAATTTAACCAAGGAGGTGAAAGATCTGTACACTAAACACTGTAAGACATCGATGAGACAAACTGAATATACCACAAAATAAAAGGAAAGATATTCCTTATTCATAAATAAGAATAATGGATACTGTTAAAATATAAAGCAAAATAGAATGGGAATAAAGAACAAATTGACAGTAACCAGAGGGAAGCAAGGAGGGGGATAATGGGAGAAAGAAGGGGAAGGGTCATTAAGGAGGCATATATAAAGGACCCATGGACAAAGACAATGTGTGGTGTTGGAACCTCACTGCCTGGTATCAGAAGCTGTAACTCCCGCCTAGTCTAAGGCTAAGGGAATGCCCTTGGAACCATAAGCCAAAACGGAGACAAAAGCTTATCTCCCTGGCAGGGGCACTGCTTTTGCTGCTTTATTCATAACTGAACCCCAGTGCTGGGGTTGGTTGGTTAGCCAAAGACGGGTGAGATTCCTCAAGGGAGGAATGACCTCAGACAGGCATGATCATGTGGGAGGCCCCCTAAGAGAAGGATTTTTAGGGGCTACAGCAAAAGGGGGGTGACGGACCCTCGCTCCTCGGCCTTGACATAGCCTGTGTTTCTTCATCATCTAGGAGAAAATCTCCTTATCTCTTGGTTGCCTTAGTTCCCTTGCTCCACCTAAGCCTGAAACAATGACAGGGTGGTGCAGCTCTGTGCTGAAAAGGGTGGATTCCCTGGGGTGATCAGGCCTAAGAAAGAATATGTAATATCCTGTGAAACTTGCTTGTTTAGAATGCTCAGTTGAATGATAAGGGTCTAAGGAGGAAGTTAGTTTGTTCCTCAAGTCTTAAAGCTCTTTGACCCTGACTCAAATAGACCCCGCAGAGTCCTTGTTATCCATTGTTCTTCCTCGTAATGAGTAATGTACTTACCTGAATTATTATGCAAAACAAGCCCAATAAAAGCAGGTTTGGACTGTAAATCAGTGCTCTCCCCACCAGGGAGGTTGGCCATGGTGCCCTCCAGGAGAGAGGGTGGCCAAGGCTGTCCCCACGTGAGGAGTGGCCCTGCTGTTCCTATTCCCCCACAGGACCTAGTTGTCTCTGTGTATGTTTTTCTCGAGTTTCAACGAGCCATCTGCAGCGTTCCGTGATCACTGCTAGCCAGTGACCCATGCATCAGTGTGGGACAAAGACATTGAATGTAGGAAGTGGGGGTGGGTAGGGCAGAGGGAGTAATGGGGTAAAAATGAGGACTACTGTAATTGACAACAATTAAAAAAATGAAAAAAAATGTACAGATTACTCAAAGTGATCTTTTGGATTTAATGCCAGTCTCTATCAAAATTATAATATTATTTTCTACAAAAAAGTGGAAAATTCATATGGAACCACAAAAGACTTGGAACAGCCAAAGCAATCTTGAGAATGAACAGTCAGAGCTGGAGGCATCACACTTGATTTTAAACTATACTCTGAAACTATAGTAATCAAAGCAGTACAGTATTAGCATAAAAACAAAGAGCCATAGAATAGAATAGAGAACTCAGAAGTAAACCACAAAAAAGGTGTCAAGAAACATTAATTGCGAACACCACACTTTTAATTATCAGCCTATCTGCTTTTCACTCTATTCTGAGGGTTGAATTCATGGCAGGTGAAACCTAAAAATATTCCTAGATAATTCTGACATTCACTCTTGATTGAGAATCATTATTCTAATTGCAAGATTCTGCTGCTTTTGGAGCGCAGAGTACTCAGAGTATCAGGTTTTTCTTCCCTTCATATAAAAAAGGGATGGTGAATTGAATAAAAAGCCCAGTTACATTGATTAAAGAGTCTTTTCATGCTTGAAGTGAAAAATTAAACTAGATGGCATAATAGTTCTACACAGCACAGTAAAATGTTCTTATGAAAACAGTAGCTTGTTATCTTTTAAATCTGGAGCAATATTATACAAAGTGGTCAATAAATGTGGCACTTGAGCTTCACAACATCTGAATGTGCTAAATCTCATACATGTATAGCATGGGGACACTCTAAGCACTTTGGGGATAACTGTAAAATGCAGTTTTAAAATTGCCTTTCATATTATTTGTATCACATTATCAATTTTCAAAGAGACCTCTAAGGTAAGGAATGATGTTATTTTTCCCACTTGATCCAAAAAGAAATTGAGTATGAAAAGTGATAGCCAAGGTTAAGGTTATTGCTGGTTCTGAAAATCATGTTTGCTGAATTCTTACTTTGTCACCTGCCTTTGTTTAAAAATGTTCTTCTCAGATTTGTAAATGCAGGGTTTAATATTCAGCTCAGCACACCATTGCCATGCTGATGCATTTTGAATAAAAAGTTCAAGAAGGGCAGCAGCTACATAAACAAGCATCTGGTAGTCATCAACCAAGATTTACCAGACCCTAGGTAAGAACATGGGCCTCAGGCGGAGCAAAAGCAAATGAATTCTAGTGAAATCAGTCACCTAATACATTGACACTAAGAAGGTATAATCAGCTGCTTACCATGAGTGCAGATAAATCAAATTTCTGTCTGGGGAAGAAAGAGAAAAGTATAAGGGGACAATAAACAACTTGATTAAAATGCATCCCTGTACTTTGGTTTCTGAAATGAACATACAGTCCTTTGGTTTAATCACATTTGCGTTATATTTAGATTCTGACCTGGAGTTCTGCATTGACAATTTAGACCACGTTCACTGCTCAGACCCTGTAAGAGCCTCTCATCCACTTGAAGAATCCTTGCTGAATTTTACTTTCCTTGTCCTGTACACATGGATTTGGTACTTAAGGCCACGTGTTTTCCTTCTGGTACTTGAAAATGAAATAAACATTTTAAAGGGTGTCCCTAAGAGAAGAATATACTTCATTGAAAAAATCATCGAGTCTTAGCCCCCCATTTAATTATATAATAAGGCCTATTAATTCTGCCTCCTAAATACTATTTCAATTATATCCATATATCTTCCCAGTCCAGGCCACCGTTATCTCTTGCCTGGCAACATACTTCTAAGTGGTCTGCCCACCTCCACTACTTAATCCATTAATCTATCACCACTCAGTTACGACAACAATATTTAAAGTTGTATTGAAAACTTCAGTTGCTTACACATATTGCAAATACATTTCAATTTTTATCTTGGCCTATATCAGCAATGAATATATAATTTTTGTACAAATTAGGACACTCTTGAGACTGAAATGGCATTATTATAATCCTTCCCAGAAAATAGGCATAAACTAGTATTCTTCGTGACAAACCGGATCATACGCCCATTCCGTCTGGGAGAGCCTGTGTGCTCTGATTTACACCTGTATCTTCAAACTTTTGTCAAGCTCCCTCTCTCAGCCTGCTCCAACCACAGTGGACTCTTTTGGGTTCTTTAAAGAGATGACATTTTCCTTGTTAGCTCAGTTTGTTCATTAGATTCCACATATGAGTGAAATCATATGGTATTTATATTTCTCTGAGTAGCTTATTTCACTTAGCACAATGTTCTCCAGGACCATTCATACTGTGGCAAAGATAAAATTTTCTTTTTTATGCTGAGTAGTATTGTACTGTGCAAATGTCCTATAATTGTTTTATCCACTCATCCACTGATGGACACTTGGGCTGCTTCCATATGGTGACTGTAAACAGCGCTGCAATGTACAAGGGGTGCTTATGTTCTTTAGAATTAATGTTTTGGGTTCCTTTGGACATATTCTCAGAAGTGGATCATTGGGTCAAAAAGCAGATCCATTTTTAATTTTTTGAAGTCTCTCCATACTGCTTTCCACAGTGGCTGCACTGGAAACAATCTGCATTCCCACCAACAAAGCAAAAGAGTTCCCCTTTCTCGCATCCTACCAACACTTATTATTTGTTGATTAGATGATAGCCATTCAGCAGGTATAAGATGGTATCCCATTGTGGTTTTAATTTGCATTTCTCTGATTAGTGATGCTGAGCGTCTTTTCATATGTCTCTGGGACATAAGTATGTATGTCCTTGAGAAGTGTCTACTAGGTCCTTTGCCCATTTTTTAAGGGGAGATGAGGGGGTGGAGGGATTAAGCAAAAATGAAAAAGGACTCATGGACATGGATAGCAGTGTGGTGATTGCTGTGGGGAGGGAGGTATAAGGGATTAAATGAGAATGGAAAAAACAATAAAGATTAAATAAAAAATAAAGAGAAAATTTTGTGAAGTTATTTTCTGTTCTTAGCATTTTTCTCTTTCCTGACATGTTTTAAACGTCACCTCTTCATAGCTTTCCTGAACATCCCCTCTTGCATCATTTTCTCACCCAAAATAGTAATATTATATCCTGTACACATCTCATATGGAATGGTATGTAGTGATTTAATTAATTAATTTTATTTTTCTCTCCTTCAGTATAATATATGTAACCAGTTTAAGATAGGGATTATATCCTGTATCTGCAGCAGCTAACCAGAAACCCTGGTACATGTTCAGCAAACATCAGATAATAAATGAGGGGTACTAAGTGCTGACCGATCCCTTGTGAAGTTGTGGCTACACTGCAAGGGTGGCTGTGAAACATTGCTCCTTTATGATAAAATTTTAAAGGTGAGCCAGACCTTACTCCAAGAACATATTATTCTTTACCCTTGGGAAAATAAACCACAAGGAACAGACCGGCGTGGCTCAAATACCATGTGGAACATCCTATGGGAATGACTTCTGATATTTAATTAATACTAAACTTGGACTAAAGACATTTTAATAGAGATATTATTTTATGGGCTACAGAAGAGTAAGTATTATAAAATTCATTTTTAAATAGAATTATCATAGTAATAAAATGTCTCATATTTCTACCAAATTAGAACTGTATCATCACAACCCTTGGACAGATATCAATTCACATCCGTAAAATTAAAATTAACTATTGATTTTATTTTCCCTCTAAATTCATTTTTTAAATCACTTAGAAATTAATCTTAAACCAGGAATTCTTTCTAAAATCCTTAGAATTAATCAGTTGTGCCTTAAAACATATCCTACTCTTAATCTATACTTATGTTGTAGCATTTATAGAATCTCCCAACTTATCCAAGTATGTGTTTTTTTCCAGACTAAAATGAGTTTTCCAAATACACAGATTACATCTTATATTTGTTCCCCTGAGACCATACAGTGTCTAGTAGTGGATTTTTCAAAGACATTGCTTGAAAAAAATAAATTTTCTTTTTTACTTTGTAGTTTTCTCATTAGAACATCTCAAACATCCCTCATGATCAATAAGCAGCTATATAAACACACCAGCTTCACATTCAAAGCCTTCTGCCATCTGGCCCACTTTAAACATCCCCCCCAGACAAGAAACCCCTATATCACAATGCAAAAGTCATGCAGTTGCCCATTGTAACGTGATAAGCACCACCCAAGGGGTATCAGTTTCCTGATGAACTTTTCTCTATTTTGAAAGTTTTTCAAATTTTTCAAATGTTTGAATTTGAAAACAAATGTATATAAATTAATCTTTTAAGATATGTGATTAAAGAAAAAGTTATGTTCTGAGGAATAGGATGGCTGCATGTCTATATGTAAGACTTGTGGTTAAAGTGGTTAGATCTTATGGATTCAAGGTCAAAGCTAATCCTCCATGACTTTGAGTTTAGACACTACCTATAACAAAACTTCTGATGTTTTCTCTTCATTTTCTTTATTTGGGAGTTTCCAATAATAATGGATAAAATAGCAAGAGATAAAAGATTAGAAAATGTGGTGTAAAGTAAGGTTAGTTCTTTTACTTTAAAGTATTATGAAAGGAAATGAAAACTATATTTCTTATGTGGATGAGGAAGCAGAAAAATGCAAAAAAGTAATTTTGTTGATGGGGGTATGTCATTTTCTTTTTGTGTTTTACTTTCAAAAAGAGAAATGGCAATAATATAATCTTCAGAATCTTTTTACCATAGAAAAATTCACAATAAGAATAAAGAGCAAAAATATAATTTTTAAAAAACATCATTAAATTTTCCAATGATTCTATGAAATTCCATTAGAACTATACTAGTTTAGCTAAAAATATCATCATTTTCTGCTCTTACTAAAAGTGCTTCTACTTTCTAAGAAGTTTCTATAAGAGTAAAACATATTTACACAGATATTTTAGAACCTACTATGGGATTGTATCATGCTAAACAAAACTGTATGTGATTTTTGCCATTTTAACTTATTTAGATACCTCTTAGAATGATTAATGCTGTTCACATAATTTAAATATCATTTGTTACTGATTAAAATAGATGCTTATGATCTTGGAGGGATTTGGAACTGGAAAATGTATTAATTGTATGATTGTTAGTATTGGGAAATCTGATTGAATTCATAATTTCCACTTAAAGGCCATCCTCCTTTTCCCAAATATTGACTCACTTGAAGCAGGCGAACAGCTTGTTGCTTTATCATATAAGTCACTCTAACAACTGAGAACTCTTCCTTCACCAAATTTGTATACTTGCCATCTTTCAGATTTCTACTTTATAAGTGATAATGACTTTGCTGGGTAAATTTTTTGAGCATTATTAATTCCAACTCCAGGGTAACTAATGTGTTTATCATATTTAGTTGTCTGAACATTCATTATGGGGAAGATATTATTTTTATTCCCATTTTAATATGAAAGACTCTGAAAAACAGGTAAGTTAGATAATCTTCCCATGCTCACATAATTTTAAAAGGAATAGGAGATGGGACATACATAAGGGAAGAATATCATTCATCTCTAGTGTACTTTGCTCGGTAATTTCCTAAACGTCCTTTGGTCATCTACTCACTTCCCACCTTTAATATGAAGCATTTCTTTACCTTACCAGCCCATGTTTCTCTGCCTGCTTTATAAGTATTTGCCTAGAAAATGAACAGCATTACCCATTTCTAGTGTTTCATGTGACCCACTTCAGGTTTCATGAGATACCTTAACTGGTAAACTAAGCTTCCGCTCACTATACCAGTGATTAAAATTCTAATTAAAAGTTACTATTTCTATTATTATATTGAACAGAATCCTCCACAACAGAATTTCCTAAAAAACCAGTGTTATTCACCCATATCCTTTAAAGAAACACATACTGTTAGTGGCCACAAACAACCCACTAAATGCTTACATATAGCCAGTTACCCTTAGCATGCCTAAATACTTGTGTTCTTTGTTTGCCAAGAAACTACTGATTAAAATCTATCTTGTACTAATCTTCAAACTGTTCCTCTTACTGTCTTTATTTGTTAAAGAAATATATCCTGACTGTCAGAACTCAAAACTTTAATTCATTTTTTAAATATTTTAAATTCATTTTAATTTTATTTCATTAAAACACACAGAAAAGAGTGTGCAGTTTATAAAGCCTCACTGTTTTGAATGTTTTCTATTCATTAAAAAAAGTGTGTTTAAAAAAGTGATTGACTTTATATTTATTTTTGTTGATCATATTGATGTAATTCTTATAGAGCTTTTTTATGTTTTATGAAAGAATAGTATGATGACAATATTTGGTGTTGTACTTTTTTCCTTTTTCTTTTTTATTGTTGTTCAAATACATTTGTCTTCATTTACCCCCAATATTTTTCCCCACCTCACCCACCTCCATCTCCTACCCTTAATTGTACCCACCTTTGGTTTTGTCCATGGATCTTTTATATATGTTCCTTGATGAACTTTCCCTCTTTCCCCAATTACCCCCTTTCCCCCTCCCTTCTAGTTACTGTCAGTTGTTTTTTATTTAATATCTCTGGTTATATTTTGCTTGTTTGTCTTGCTGATTAGGTTCACTTATAGGTGAGATCATATGGTATTTGTCTTTCACAGCCTGGCTTATTTCACTTAGCATAATTCTCTCCAGTGCCATCTATGCTGTCATGAAGGGTAAGCTTTTTTTTTCAGCTGTGTACTACTCCATTATGTAAATGTATTGTAGTTTACATAGTTTACATTTATTGATGGACAAAGAAGCAAAATACATATTCTTTTCAAATCCACATGGAACATTTTCAAAGATAGACCACATGATAGGACATGAAAAAAGCCTCAACAAATTTCTCAGACCACAAGGGCTGGAAACTAGAAACCAACCTCAAGGAAAAAACTAAAAAATATTCATACGTATGGAGACTGAATAGCATACTATTAAATAATAAATATGTTAGTAATGAGATCAAGGAAGAAATAAAAAAGTTTCTGGAAACAAATGTAAAAGAATAGACAACAGTCCAAAACCTATGGGAAACAGCAAAGGCATTGTCCTTTAAGTGAATTATATTGATATTTAACAGACTGTTTTTCTAATTAGAACCAACCTGAGGAATCTAAATAGAGATATCATAAAATTTCATTAAAATAGAACTTCATAGATTTTAAATGCGCTTTAAAATGTAATAAATGTTTTCAGAAAGTAAGCTACATGTTATAGCAGCATGTTCAATGGGAAAGAACTGAGAGTTTATCTCTACAGTGCCGCTGTCTTGCTGGGTGTATTAGCATAGAGCTTCAGTAAAGTCATCTATTATAGGAAGTAAATAGGTAAAGCTATTCCAATAATCAATTCCAACTCTATTTTATATGATCAAAAAACTTTGAACCTTTAAGATTTTTCCACTAAGAAAATTTTTACTTTAAGATTTTACTAAGTTTATGAATTTCTGCCATTCTTCAAAGATATGCAGTATTGGTACTTATACTTACCATTCTCCTTATGTTACAATGTTTATGCCAGAATTTCTCTATTCTCCTGAAGAGGAACAATTTTTTTCTCAATAAATGTATTGCACTGAAACAACATAAATCAGAACAAATAGTTTTAATGGCAGGTTATCAAGTCAAAAGTTACAGATGTGATTTTATTGCACTTATTTGCATAATGACTTTTCTCATTTTTAATATAATAGTACAGTGGTAATTAAGCTTAGGAGCTTGTCTAGATGGGTGAATTTTGTTTTATTTACTCATCATTCACATCTGTCACATCTTAACTTTTAGTGTAAATTCATTTTTAATGGAATTGTAACTGTTGCATTTATTATTATAAAGATAAGTACCTTAGTATCCCAAGAGAATCTGAAGCATATAGTTTCTCTCCATATGGTTCAGCATTTTTCTTTCATTACAAGATACTGCAAATTTCAATAGACTCTACATAAATGCTCATTTATGTGACGATTTCTCTTGAATGTAGTAAACAATTGATGACTATAAGGGAAACATTTAGTTAATAATTTAGGAAGCTTTGTATTGTATAATTATTTTAATTGAATAAAAGTCATAAAAATCTTTAATTTTAAATCATAAATGTAAATTCTGATCATAAACATTGCAAAATAACAACAATGGCAAGTGTAGTCACAAAATTGCACTCTTAAATGAGTAAAAAATTATAAACTTAGCAATACAAAAACTCTTATAGCTTTCAAAAAGTTTTGATCACATAAAAAATATAATTGGAGGTTATTATTGAAGTAATTTCACCTGTTTGCTTTCTGCTGTATAAATAAGCTGCTTTTTATTTGTATGCAGTAAAACTCGCCCCCCTCCTTTTTTCAGGTTTTAAAACTTTATTTGCATATTAAAAATATACATTCCAAGAATTAAAATTTTTTTTTAAGATTTTATTTTTTTATTTATTTTTAGAGAGGGAAGGGAGGGAGAAAGAGAGAGAGAAACATCGATGTGCAGTTGCTGGGGGGTTATGGCCTGCAACCCAGGCATGTACCCTGACTGGGATAATTAAAATCATTTTAACCGAAAAAATGGCACTCTGATTAAACCGCATTTTACAGCCTGCAGGGCACCTTGGACCAGCTTGGATTTTACTCTAGATTTCGCTGTCCTCCCACCCAGCTTCTTTCTTCACCAACATGCAAGTTCTCTTCCTGCCCTGCCAGCCAGAGAGGCAGATGGGAGAAGCAGGTGAGGCTTTCATTGTCAGTAGTTCTCTGATGTGAAAAGGACAGCACAGTCATTTAAATTAATCCAACCTCTCCATATTTTACAAAGTTAAACAGTGAAAAGAAGTAGAATAAGAAGGAAAAGTTTGTGGAATGTACAGTGCATATTGGTGGTGCAGGCCTCGTTATGATTTGCCTGCTTGCTTTTCCTGCTCAATCATTTTTTGGAAGGCAGCGGATTTTTATCTTGCATTTTTGTCTTCTTCAATTTAGATTTATCAAATTTGTCAGTCTTGGCCTAGATTGAGAAAACGTCCCTTTATTGAATTCTTACTTAGTATCTCACACAATTAAAGGAAATGTTTTAATAACTTTAGTTACAAAACTAGCTCACATCTTTAGTAAAAATTATAATATTTATATACTAGAATAAAATTTCAAAGTTTAGTATGAGAGCATAATTTTGCAGGGCTTCAATTAATCTGTGTTATTTTATTTAAAATTAAATATATTTAGCATTATAACCACATGAAAATCTATAAAATGAGGTTCTAAATCTGAGGAAAAAAGCATCTGAGATCACTTGCCTTCAGTGTCTTCAAAACCTTACCAGAGGTTGAGGTTATGGAACTCAATAAACAATCATATTTTGTATAAGTATATATTAAAGAAGTTAGGTGGTCTCTGTGGCACCTCATTTTATTTCCCCGCATCCTGAAGCTACACAGGTGATGCTCCCTGTGTTCACACCAAATTACTAGATCAAGATTGAAGTCCTTCGACTTTTGGAGAAAACAAACAATACAAAGACACTATTGTTCACATGTGCATTCTTAGGTCTTTGGATTGTTTCAAAGAAGTAAAATGTTTAAAAAAATAAGTTCACCTGGCTGGTGTAGCTCAGTGGATTGAGCGTGGGCTGGGAACTAAAGTGTCCCAGGTTCGATTCCCAGCCAGGGTACATGCCTAGGTTGCAGGCCATAACCCCCAGCAACCGCACATTGATGTTTCTCTCTCTCTCTCTCTATCTCCCTCCCTTCCCTCTCTAAAATAATTAAATAAAAAATTTAAAAAAAGCGTATCCTCAGTGAGGATTAAAAAAAATAATTAATAAAAAAACCAAGTAAATTTCTAAAAATAAATAAATAAATTCAAAAAAACAGAAATAGCAATCTTAAATCTTTAAACTGCCTCACAATAATATATTTTATACTTTAAAATGTTTCCACTTACATTTTTATTTTTTCAAATCTATTAAGTAAGGCATTTGAGTACATACAAAAACATTTTTGCATTATTTGTATATTTTACATTTTATAGTCCATCTATTTTATTATCACTAAAATGAACTAATTTTCAACATCATTTAACAAAACCATTTTCTGTTTAGAATTCAAAAGTGCCAATATTTTTGGGTGCTGAAATATAACTGAAGACAGATAGTTTGAATTATATCAGTATGTAAAACATATCATTGAAAATCTCTCTCAGTGGCTGATCAAAATTTATTTGAGTGTTTAACAGTATGTCTTATAGCGACAGCAATTACAAAATAATATTACATTACATTTTCGCTTTATACTCATGAAGGTAGATAAGACTGTTATATGAGAAAGTAATTTCAAATCTGAATATTTTGTTACTCTATTTGGTTTTCTAAAACAATCCATTTTTGGAAGGTTAAGTAAAAAATTGTTTGGAGGTTACACAAATAAAATTTTGCATAAAATTTACATGGAATAAGTTTCAGAGTGTCTTTTGCTTGAAACTTTTCTGAATAGAAGTATTAATTGAGAATATTACATGCTTAGAGCTCTCAGAATCTTTTATTCCTTAGTAAAGTTTACCCCCTCATCTGGAAAACAATAAAGCCATATTAAAAATGTTCCCTTGAGTACAATCTATTCATATCATTTTCCTCTTACT